>NC_090664.1:20936215-22189965 GCF_013368605.1 Nyctibius grandis | reverse complement strand
TTTTTGAAAAAAGTGTGAGCAATTGTGTAGAAAAAATACTTCTTTGAAGTGTTTCCCTTTCCCTTATTTTTAAATAGATACTCCTCTTCCTCTTTCTGAATGCAAATTAATCTCATGTAGCATTGATCAGAATCTACAATAGGAAATGAGTCAATGACAGACAAGGAAATTTTCAGAGATTGGACGGCTCCTTACCAGTATGCAACTCCAGGCTTTGGGGGGCAACGTACTGTTTGAACTTCCACTGTTCAAGTTTTTATTTTTAGTTTCTTTAAGGTTAAGGCAATAAAGTGTTTTCACAATCTTTAGTGGAATACACATGTGTGATAGGTAAATGAACGAAGTAGAGTTTGCAGGTTTCTGTTATGACTGTGTATCTTGCATATTAAATGCAGGACTGTATTTTCATTTTAGTTCTGGTTGCCAGTGTAATATCTCTTCTTCTGGAGATATGAGTAACAAAACTTTGCTGAAAACAACATTCAGTGTAACTATAAGCTGATCTTACTGGTTTTTCTCTGACACTTTCTGTATCTTATATCTTGAAGCTAAGTTATTTCTGAATCCTATGAAAACCTAAGAGTTTCCTGCTGAAATCTTTAACCTTATTTTACACTTGATAAACTGTGAAATAGATCCCAGGATGGGTCTTTATCTCAGGTAGTACTATATAGGAATGGCAAACCCCCTCTATAGTGCAACTGCCATATTGAGCATCTTGTGTATCACTGTGTGGGCGGCACACATGGTGATTTTTGAGGTGAAACTCAATAGGAGAAGGATTGGGATTCTTCTACTGTTTCATTTTTGGTAAAAATCAAAATGAGATTAGGAGAATAAAACTTGATCCAGGCAAGAATCAACTTTCTTCTTGCCTGGTGAATCTTAATTCTGGTGGTTCTAGTAACTGTTATATCACTTAAGTGTGAGGCAGTTAGAGGTGAGATCTGACACAAATCCTGATTAGGTTTCCAGTAGTGCTAACTCTTTGTATTTCTTGCTTGGTTTTGCTATCTGCTTGCTGACTTCTTGCTTTCAATTACAAGGCAGACTTTTTTTTTCCTTTGAAATGTTTTGACCTGATGTCAGAAGCGTCTTCAGAATTAGAGGAAGTGGTTGGCAATGCAGATGAAATTCTCAAAAAGGTTGAGTCGACTATTTGTGCAGAACTGGATACTGGCTTAAATGTAAGTTCTAATCATGCCTACTGTGTCATGACTTCTATATATTTTATACATCTTTGATTTCAGTTTAAAGCTTTTCTTAATGTATCAGATGAGTTTATTTGCTACAAGGCAGCACCTTTTTTTGTGGAAATGTGATAGAAGGTCAGTCAGGTTGCTCCCCAGAGAGAAGAGAATGTGTTTTCCAGGCAACAGGCAAAGGACAGCTTTGGGTTACAGGAACTTAGCTGTATGTATGACTGGCTTAACTAAGAAATACTGGGAAAACTGGTTCTTCCCTCTCTGTGTGCAGAGAAGATTGCTGTGAGCTGTACTGAGTTTTGGTGCTTGTATTGAAAATACAGGTGATGGAGAGTAAGTTTCTGTTTAAAATAATGGATTGCCTCTCTAGGTGAATGTGTATCAAGGAATAGTTATTAATCACTTCCATTTTTATGGAACAAGTGTTCTTGCCTTACTGGTAATCTTTTTCTATGCTTGTGTCAGCCTTCTTCCCGGTTATTTACCTTTTCTGGTAAGCATTTCCTCCGTTCTCTTTTGCTAACTCTTTGAGGTACTTGCATTGCCTCTGCAATGACAGTCCCTCCTGTGCTAGAGAATGTTCATGTCAGCAAACGTTGAACTTGTCCTCTAATGTAGCATCATTCTAACAACAAACCAGTAGTTTAGTCTGCTTATGACTGCTCTCTGTTATAGAACCAGTGACTCTCTTTTAGAAGAATGGTTGCATGCTTTAATGCTTCGTATCTATTTAACTGTGTTATCCTTAAAAAAAATTATTTCATAGCATGTAGAATATGAAGTTGGACTTCTGCATAGACATGCCAATCAGTTTTATTCTATTGAAACTATTGGATGAACTCTTAGACTTGCTAACTTCCCTTTTAGAATCTTGTTAAGAAAGGGAGAAAAATCTGATAAATGATTTTTTTCCACTAACAATGGAATTTCTCAGTAAAGGTTTTACATCTTAAACATTGGTATGTATAAATGAAGAACGACTCTCAGTCTTTAATCTCCATCTGTGTAATTCAATCCAGGAGCATGATGAAGTAGAGAAGGGAATAATTATGAATGCTTACAGTAAAGTTATACATAAAATTCGTCAGGAGCAAAGTATGATCACTGTCATACAGAACAGATACTTGGCCAGTGTTGAGGTGAGTTTATGTGTTATTTATTTCTGTCACACTGATGTATGCTAGTAACCCTTTCTGACATAATTTCTTTTTGAAAAATGTCCTCTTATCTTTTTATAAGGAAATTCTAGGAGTATATTGGTGATGAGATTGGTTGGGTTAAAGCTTGAGAACTGCAGTTGTAAATTACCTCAGCCAATACTTCAGTTAAATACAAAGATACTTTTTTAAAAAATAAAGCAGTGGAAGCTGGAATCTTTGGATTAATTACAAATACATTACAAATGTAACTTAAGGGGATTGAGCTTTAAGTAGAATGTTGGTTTTCCAGAAGGTTGTTAGTGTAATTAAAATGAAGCACAATAAAAACCCTCTTATGTGGGGAAAGACCCTCAAAAGCTGAATTCATACAGGCTTCAGGCAGTTTCTCTAATGCATTGGACTAAAGCATATTAAAATAGAACGCTTGAACACTTTCTGATTCTTTTTCTTTTTTTTCCCTTTTCCTCCTAGTTCAAAGAACAGGCTGGGGAATGGCTGAATAGAAGACCTGATATTAACAACTTATTATCAATTAAGAAAACTGTGAAAAGCTTAAAGGCCCAGTTAAGGTGGAAGCTGGTTGAAAAAAACAACTTTGAGGAAGTATGAAAATGTTACAATGTTGGTGGCTTTGTCTGTTGTTTTTTTTAAATTGGTTTAGAAACATTAATTTTGTCTGTTCCAAGTAAGTGGTAACTATATAGTTTGTGGTTTCTGATCTTAATTTTACCTTTAACTGTGGAAGGATCAGCCCCCTGAGACTAAGCCTGAATGGCTTGAGGAAAAAAAAAAAAGTACATAGCTATGGCACTGTGCTTTTGACTAAGTCCCTCTGGTGACAGTCGCTGTTCACAGCATGAACACTTTTGTCCAGCTCTTTTTACTGTACTGGTTGTGTGATTACTTTTAAGTTTTACTTTATTAATAATGCATTATTAATAAAGTTGTTTACTTTATTAATAATGTAACTCCCTTTGGTGACGGGAGTCAATGTCTGTTCTAGTTTTCAGGGTTCCCACTACCCCTCAGAGAAGTACAAAGGATGTAAATATTACCCCAGCTTCGTGCTGTTTGATCGTACCTTAATTATTCTGGTGATGCTTAAGGAAAAAAAGAACCTGTGTGTGTCTCTCCGTAAGCATTGTAAAGGGGCAGTAAGATTCCAAGGGGGATTTAAAATGAGACACACTAATGAAACCCATTGGGAAAAGGATTCTTGAATAATGAGATGACATGAGGAAAATACCTCCTTATGGGAGAAAAATGTGAATGAATTACGGAACCTGCCATTGCTGGGAGGTGAAGGATGTTGCTGTTACGATTATATGTGATCAACTAATTAAAAAAAAATGCTCTTTGACTTAGGAAACAAGTAGGCAAAGGGCTAGAACATTTGGTCTGTCATGTAAATAAAGGGAACACTTTCTCAGTGATTAGGTTTTAAGAGATTCTCTTGGGTTTCCAGGAAGGAGACTGAGTAAAATATGCATTTGAGAATATGTTCAACTCCAGAACTGTGATATGGAAGCTGTTTTTTAATCCAGGTATAGTAGGTTGCCGTTGTTTGGTATAATAGCAGAATGAGAATTATACACTAACTTTGTTATTCCTAATGCAGTCTGATGACTACAGTGAGTTTGAAATGACGCGAATAAAAGAGGAAATTGCTGATCTGCGAAATAGGGTTCTTCAGGAAATATACAAGGAACAAGAAGAATATGTAAGTATTAAACTACTTAGGCAACTAAAACCTGTATGAGGCACATCTGCATTTCAGTTACTTTAATGTGTGCTCTGGGTAAAATAAGAAGTGTGATTTTTATAGTGTTGAATGTTAAGATGGCCCTTTTTTGGTGAAACCTATGGGAGAAGGCATGGAGGCTGAACAATTTTATCTCTTTTTGAACGTTAATTTCTTCAGACCTTGCCCCCCTTCCCCCCTCCATAAGGGGGTGAGGTGAGAAAAAATGTGAGCTGTAGTTCTTAACCAAGAAGAGCTGCAGGTGAAAGGGTAAGCACAGTTGCTGAAGAAAGACTGTATTTCTTGCAAGAAGGAGAACTGTTTCCTTATGACTGAGTTAAAACAGGCTTTTACTCTGAAGTGAAGAAGATCACACTTTCTCTAAGTCCTCTATATGGAGGTAAGAATCAGAAACCATTGCCTTATGAGTGAGTAAAAGGGCACCAGGATTTGTGGTAGGGATATACTTACTTCTGCAGGCGTAGCATTTGTGTGTAACAGTTACCTTGCAACATTACAGCTCTGCGGGGTCTGGAGAAGCATGAGATGCTGGCCTGGTCTGTTACTACTTGATTTTTATCTTCCATCACTTACCTGTAGTGAAGTTGTTTTCCTTTGTTTGGGCCTACTCAAACCTCTTGTAGAAAAGATGAAATGCTTTCTGTGATAGTGCCTGGGGTGTTTGGGGCCTTAACACTACCCACCCTCAGAGCTTTCAAAAATCTATCCGTATTGAACTGCTATATTCATGTTGTGTGTGTTGGTTTGTCTTTTTTTTTTTTTTTTTTTTTTAAAAAAAAAATAGTGTTACTTTGAATGATGTTGAAGGAGGTACAGTCATGGTTAATGTACATGTGAATGTCCTGCGTATACATTGCAAATATCTGTGTATATTTATATATGTCTGAAACTAGTGACCTGAAGCTGTGGGCCTTGTTTCCTTCATTTAGGAAAAGCTTACGTATTTGGTACAGAAATGGTTCCCTGAGTTACCACTTCTTTATCCAGAAGCAGGAATTCTAAACTATATGGTAAGCAGAGACTGTATTTGAATGCACTGTCATTTATTGTTTTGGGCACTATCAAGGCTCTGCACCAACAATGCTCTACGCAGTCTCTGTCCATTTGGGAGACATATACCCTGAGCATTGTTTGGTGTGGTGGTCTTCTTTCTCCCGCTCATGGGGGGGGGATGTTCAAGGAATGCATTTCATTAGCTGCCTCATCATGGCCAGCCTTGGTAACAGATGCTGTAACTTTTTAACATGTCCCAGCTGGTTTTGTGCTTTGCTAAGTTGATTGAGGAAGAGGAGAGGTAGTAGAAGCTTCTGAATCTTACCAGCTGTTAAATGCTGTGTGCTTACCCCGGATATCTGCATGTGCATGTGCTTCAGAACTCTGGTGGACTTCTGACACGCAGCCTGGAGCGAGACCTTTTGGATGCTGGGCCCATGAAGGAACTGAGCATGAAGCGACCTTTAGTGTGTTCAGAAATTCAGGGCCAGAAGGTTCTTTTAAAGGTAATGTTGGCACTGGCTTTCAGTTAGCACTGCAGATGAGACCTTGGCTTATTAACGTGCTGATTCTGAATGAACTCTGCTGTTTCCTTTATATCTCTGTGTTTAACAGCCCTTCTATGATGGCAGATTTTTTTGGGGGGGCCTGTAGAACATGAAGCATTATTTTCCTTCTGGATTGCTTCTGTGTTGCTTACTACTTTTTTTCACTTCTTTGAGGACTGCTGTAGTGAACAGTGCTTCCTCTTTACTGTCTGTCCTTTCTGGTGTCTGGTGGACCTTTTTCCTGTTCATTAATCCTGTCTCTTTGCAGATGCTGGTTTTTCTTCCTGATGATTTCACTGAGAAATTTCGGGAACTGCTGCTTTTCCCTTGCTCTGCTTCTCTGCCAATCTGCTAACAATTCGGAAACCAGGGGACGTAGTATTATGAGAGGCAGAGTTGTAAATATTCTTCTTGCTTTTGACTTAGCTTATTTAAATCTCAGATTAGAGATTCGCTCTGTGTTTTGTTGGTACAGACTTTCTAAGAGTTAATAAGAAAATGTGGGAACAGTCTGACAGTTGGAATTGAGTTTTGTGTTAAGTAGAAGAGTAAGTTATTTGGCATCGAACAGTATGCATTTCTTTAATTAAAAAAATAATACAATAATGTTACAGGCATTAGGAGTAATAGCTTGGGTATCTGTTTTGTTTTTAAGGGATACTCTGTAGGTGTAAGCTCAGAAGTAAAAGTGATAGAAAGAGTTGCCAAGTATCACAGAGCTTGGGATCAGCAGAAGGAGAAATCTGGACTGTTACAACTGTTGTTCCTTCTTTTCTGCAAGGCAAGATTCAAATTGATGATCCTGATTTCTGGTTTAAGATGAAAGACTTGCCGTTGGACCTTAAAGCTTTAACAGATTTTAAATTGGACAGTTTAGATAAACTGTCCACTTAGTAAACATAATGAATTGATTTATCACGCATCTAGTGCATGTTAACTTCCCAATATTCCTAGTATTTGAAACAATCTTTTTTTCCTTTTTTTTGTTGTTGTTGAAGTCTGATCCTTTAGTATATTTAATGGTTCCGTACTACCCAGGAGCAAGTCTGACAGCTTTACAGGCTGATACACTTTTAACTTTAGAAGTAAGTATAACTGCTTAGACTATCAGTATTTTATTTTGTATGTTTTTGAACTGAACTCTTAATTGTTTTGCTGTATCTTATGGTGCTGATGGTGTTTCACCAGTGTACTTCCTTTGGTGGCTGATAGTGACTGTACAGAGTTGCACAGGGTAGCTTGACTGGCATTCTTAGCATCTGGTCAGGCAGTAGTTTATAACTTTCTAAAAGAGATTTTGCTTGGATACACTTTTTTTGTTTTATTGAAATTAATGCCTCAGCTGTATTACTAGTACATTTTTTAAGTACTGGAGTTGAACATGTTAGATGTTCAGGCACAGCCATTTCTGTATTGAAGTTTTAGAGGACTCCTGTGTGTGTAATTTTTTTTTTTTGTACTCTCCTCCCTCAGCTCATCCCCCTCCTTTTCCTTTCCCTCCTCCCCATACAGCCTATAGGCAGTTTGGATAGTCATCCTTTCTCAAAGAAGCAATAGCTAGAAGCCAATACAGTCTTGTCTCTAGTTCTGTTTGATGACTTGAAGCTTCTGTTTGCTGACTTGGACCTACTTGTAAAGGTCCAAGTTGCATGTTTTTTTGTTTGTTGTGTTCCCTCCCTGCCCCCCCCCCCCCACTTTTTCATGTTAGTGATTTGTTAATTGGTGACTGCATTTTTTTTTTTCTGCCTGGCTGTGCAAGTGATAATAATCTTACTTGGAATTAATCCATACTTTGTAAAATGGAATTGGCATGAGCTTTGAATGTGTAAAAATGTTAAAAAAAAAAAAAGTCTTAGTTCTGGATAGAAACCTACGTGATAACTGTGCTTTGTGTTTTCTGTATCTATCTTTGTAATAACCACCCAAATTAAATAATTAGGAGGCATTAAAAGTGATGAAAGGAGTGGCCCAAGGTCTACAAACATTGCGTGGAGCTAATGTAGTACATGGATCTCTGCATGGAAATAATATTTTTGCTGTGAATTGAAAACAAGGAATCCTTGGAGACTTTGATTTCACGAAATCAGGGGTAAAAAAAAACTTTTAGTGACTTTCAGTCAGAATTATGTATCAAAACAGACAACTGTGTTTGCAATTTAAAAGATCTACTGATAAACATTATGCTTAGCAGTGAGACTTCTGTTTCGTATTCTGAATAGGGTTGGGCAGTATGAGTCTTGTTGAAATTTTTGTAAACCCAATCTAATCTTGGAGGGGAAAAAAAATTACTGAATGTGGGCTCTGGTTAAGCAAAACAGTGGAACAAAAAAGAGAAATTGCAGTAGTTGTTTGTTGGCTGTCTGTTTTGTATATTTAATAGTAACCAGTATCATCAGAGGTGAGAGTAAGAACTCCTGTTTGAAGAAGGGCTAGTCAAGCTGTTCTGAAGTCTTTGCCGTTCTGTTTGATGAGTAATGCGGTTCTAGTGTGTGTTTTAATCTGTCATGGTATTTGGTAAATTAACAGGATTTTACATATTGCCTACATATACCTCTACTTATATGTACTTCTGATTTACTCCTCAATTTCTGTACTAAAGAATTTCATAGTTATTCTTGGAGAAAATCTAATATTCTTTAAGAATGCAAGCTATTTTCTTACTGTTCGTTGTGTTTGCATAGCAAAATCTCCAATAATGGTATCTCTTTTGTAGTCACCTTTTGACTTTCTAAACTCAAGTTGTTTGAGCTAAAACATTTTTGTGCTAGAGGTCTGCTTCATCCTTATTTCATTTTTTAATAGTAATATATATTATAATACTATGTATTATTAATATAATTAATATAAATAAGTGTTCTCAATGAAACTTACTTTTATTTCAGCTTTAGAAATGCATTATCTGTTAATCTCATGAAAAGTGTCAAATATTTGGACATCAAGGTGTGCTTCCCTAGTAATAAATTTCGATTTTCAATATGCTAAAGAGAGATACTTTAAAAAATCTTTGACAGCTGAATATTCTGAAAGGTCATACTCAGTATAGAAAGTATCATTGTGAAAATTGCAAGAGCTGAGGAAGACTTTCCTTCTCTTTACTCCTTCCTGCAGGTATGAGCTGTGCTGAAATGAGCAGCTCATGTGTGATAGAACAGGAAAGCTCCACCCATGGTTCACAGCCTGGATCCAGTTTGTGTCTTATCTATAGGGGTGTCAGTACTGCTCAGTGCTTGTACTTTCTGCATGATCACAGATGCATGAGTGGAGCTGGTAACTGATGCATTAGCGAGTACTCTTGGCAATCTGGAGACTACTCTTCAGTGTGGCTGTAGCTGGTGCTGGCTGCTGTCTTGAAGGGGGATAGAAAGTCAGGGTCTAGCTAGCTTTTATTTTGACATTAGACAGTCCTAAAATATGCTGGAAAGAGGAGGGAGGAGGCAGCTAGACCAGAAAGGCAGAGAAGAAAAAATAGGAAGGCTGGCAGAACTGAACTTAAGAACTAAAGTCCTCTAAAATAGTGATGAATGCCTTTTAATAGTTGTGATTTTTTACTAATTTGAGAAGTTTTGCAATTTGTATTCTTTACTGCCTTATGAGTTTTAATAGTTCTAGTATGGAGTAAAACCTGCCATCCTTATTCTTCTATTACAGTTACAGATGATAGCTGTGTGACATTATCTCTTTTTTCCTTTACACTGTACTTTGATCAATAAAGGAAGATTTTGCATTTCAATGTTAGTCAGCACAGAACTCTGTGGTAAAGTTGTCTGACGCATTAAAAGGGAGAGGGAGATACATCTGCTTCAATGTGCTGTTGGTCTTGCTTGAAATCACAGGTACAATTTTTTTTTTCCCTTAGGAGCAACGTGCTGCTGCAAACACTATGGTTGTCAGTACCCTGAGCTTAGTTTCCCCTGAACTGAAAATGGGGCAGCCAGCTTCTCCAGCCTCTGACATGTATGCTTATGGCTGCCTTCTGTTCTGGGTATGTTATGGCTTCTAGGAGAGTTTCTAGTAATATTATGGAACTGCAGCAGGCTTATAAAGAACAATAAATATTATCTCCAACTTATGCTTTGAGCTATTTTGGTGAAATAAGTGTTCATATTTTCAGCTGAGTGGTAGATGTGAAATGAATGGGAGTTACAATTATAGGCAGAAGACTGCATTTTTCTGTAAAATATACAATGAATTGGTATAGTAATATGAACAAAAATTACGCTCTTGTTCCTTGTGCTGTGGATTGTCAGTTCTTACTGCACTTCCTGTTAACTCCTTGTGAGCCTTTTTTTCTTCTTTTTTTTGTGACCGTGCCCCCGAGGGATTACCCAAATCAAAAGAGAGGGAAGATGAAGGCAAGGATGGGACTGTCATATGCTTTTTTGCTGGCAACAGTGCTTAGATAGGTGTTTTGTTTCTTAGTGCATGTTATGCCAGGGAGGAGAAAGCAATCTACTTTCCTCTGTTAGGTGGTATGTTGCACAGCATCTCCATCTCCTTTTTGTCTTCTGGCACTGTATTCTGCCTCCCCAACTCAGGGTGTCAGTGCCATGTGTTCTGAATGGGAAAATTTCAAATCTCCCAGACTTGAAAAGCCACAATCTACCCAGCAACTGCTGATGTTCCCAGGCATTGATTTTGCACGAGCGCTTGATATATTGGAACTGGTTCACTGAGTACCAGTTGGAGCTCCAGATACATGGGGGTCTTCCTGGGAAACACTGGCAGTTCCATCAGCTGCACAGTGATGGCCTCAGTAATCCCTTCTGTGCTGTAGCGTCTTAAAACCACTTCCTAACGGGGACAAAAACCGCAAGTTGATAGGTAGCCACTGTCAGTTATCTGTGCTGAGAAGATGAAGCTTGTTCATATAAAATGCACTCTTCATTATGTTTTATTCCCATTTTAGGAAGCAGTTGCTTAAAATTAAATAGTTTTTCTACTGAAACTGATGAACTAAAGTGTAGCTTAATATCATAGATGTTTATAATTTATTAACATAGTATGATTTGGTTAGAACACTTTCAGTACCACTACTCTACTTTTTAAAAGTAGAAGTGAGATAAAAAAAAAAGGGTTCACAAATGGCTAGCTCTGCTTGAAAAGAATATCTGGGATGCAGCAAGATCGGCATTCTTCTGAAACCTCATCCAAGTTTGCAGCTGAATTTCAGATTAATCCACATGTAACTAATCTTCAGCTCAGACTTGGTGTTCTGTTGATCATTTTATGGAAAATTCTAGCTCAAGGGTTAGTATTATGTTCAGCAGTTTCCAGTTTCATGTTGGGCATCTGAAATTGTGTTTTCCCTCGTTAAACAGCAGTGCCACTTCTAAAAATTGAGACAGTGGTTTTCTGAGTTCTCTGCTGATCTGTGTCACAAGAGCCCGGCACTGACTAAACACATACTTCCTTTTGCTGCCTATGTAGTTGTTCAGAATAGAGGTATTTTCAGCTTAACCTGCAGGCAGGGTTTTAAACAATGCTGTGCTCAGGTATGGTTCTAGGCAATAGTAAAGATGGGAAATTTTACTTTGTTTATGGGTACAGGGTTCACGTTTGTCTGTTAGAGTGCACTTACCCCTCAGCATTTCTTAAAGGAGATTGTATAACTAAACGTAAAGCTTGGGCATGGGCTTTGAGTCATGTTTTTACAAGTCTCTTCATTTTGACCTCTGAAAGTTTCTTCTGATACTATTTTTTTCCCCTTGTTTCTGTGAAAGGGGAACTTGAGCCCCTTGCATGTTTTACCCTACTGCGAGCTTAGGAAAAAAGCCTTTCTCTGCCATTTTCCCATAACACTCCATTTTCACTTGAAACCTCCAGTCTCCTTCACTGATGTTTGGTTTTGTTAAACTAAAGGGAAAAAAACCACCAGTGTTATGCATTATGTATCTTTTCATTTACAGCTTTGTGTTCAAAACCAGGAGTTTGGCATAAAAGAAGATGGAACACCTGAGATGGACGTGGTTGTCATGGTATGTTAATTGTCAGAAGAGGAAGTTTAGATTGCTCTTGTTTAGAAGTGGTTAATAGATACTTTTTTTTAAAGCCAGACATTTCATTGTAAGTGCTGGGTTGAGAAAATTTTCTTAACTGACTATTTGGGTAATTCTAAATAACGTGCACAAATAAAATGATGTCTGAGAAGGTAGAACACCTCAGAGTTTTCTTAATATTTAACTCTGACCTAAGGAGGAGCAGCTTCTTTACAGGTAACTATTAATTGAATGACACCAAGTTACAGACTTGGGGAATAAGTCATTGAGATACAGCCTCAAAGGAGGTATTTGAATTAGGAACCTACCTTTTTTTGAAGTCAGGGAAGTTGACTTTGTTCATCTGTCTTCCTCCATAATGATAGCACAGTGCTTGAGCGTTAATAAAACAGACAAATTCCATGGTAATCACTTAAATGCAGTTGTAAAAGTGTATTGTGCCCTATATTCTTTGGTTTGTGGGATTTTGTGTGAAACAAACTTTCTATGCCTCTGAAACAAATGTACAGATATAAGCGGACCCTGCATGATACAAATTTGTGTTGCTGCTTTCATTCTTTCTACTCTCAACTGTTGTTCTCTGTCTATTGTATGCCAGCAACTGTTGTCACCTTGAACTCTATTTTCAGTCCCTTTTTTGAAACTTATCATTGCCCAGTATCTCAGTGACTCTTTGAGAATGCAAAGCAGACCTGCATGCCTTCATGTTTCCCAACTTAGGTCTCCAACTTTGAAGCTGATCCTTTGCTAACTTATCTGTCTCTTGGATGGTAATCATAAGCAGATAATCTTATGGCTGCCTCTCTGTATGCCTTAGTTACCTGAGTGCTTGTCTTTCCTTGGGCCAGGAGTTGTTAAGACCTTTTTCTTGCCTGCTTTCAACCTCTTCTACCTTTGCTACAGAGAGTTCCTTTTCCTCCTTATGAAAATTGGAATAACAAAAGACATACCACCACATATAGTTTAAAGAAATTAACTTTTTCAAATCATTAGCCTTTCCAGACTAGTTTCAGCTTCATACTTTTTGCTGTACTTCTGCCTGTAGACTTATTGGGTGCTTTGCTCTTGTCCTGTGTCCCTCCCATCTCCCTTGAGTGGATTGCCCTTGTGTTTTTTAATCTGTATGGACTACTTCTCATATCATCCTTATTCTGTTGATCTTACTTTAAGTGAGAGTTTACTGCTTTATCTAGATTTGAGAAGGCCATGAAACTCCTTAGATTGAACCTTATGCTGTTACTAAAAAACCTGCAAGCAGGTGACTCTGTTCAGCCTTTAAGTGAAGCCTTAGGTTAGGGATAGAATTTTCTCAGGAATATAGGGAGGAGTTAGAGGTTAATCCCAATATTTGCCAGAAAAGTAGAAAAATACTTTAAATGGAAAAGTAGAAGACAAAGCAGTGGAGTTGCTGTTGGTCAGCTAAATTTGGGTTGTTTTGTCAAGGGAAAAAGAAACCCAAATAATAAATCCCTCTTTATTGGTAATACTTGTGTATTAATAATTTGTCTGCTTTGCAGATATAACTGTTAAAGCATGGGGCTAAATTACTCGAGTTGTGTTCACTATGAGCTTAGTGTATCCTGTTTACTGTGTTTAGGTTAAGAAACTGTCATGATACAGTACCAGCCTAACACAGTTGTATTGGTTCCAGTGTCCAGGCAGGGTAGCTTGTGTATCACTGCATAACACAGTACTGTAAATGATCTTGTTTTATTAGATGACTCTTATCCTGTACAGTATGTCTTTTAATAACTTCATTTCAACAGTGTTCTCTGGTGATGAAAGCATTACTGATAAAGCACAGGACTGTCTACCAAATCCCTCTGCAAAATTATTTCCAGTGTGACACTACCATGGAAAATAAAAGAATAAAACATGCAGCATTTGAGCAGGGAGGTGATCCTGTAAATAGTGTTTCTTATCGTGCATTTTAATTGCTTGGTTTCTTATTAAAAATCAAGTGAATCTCATGAAACACACAATACTATAGGAAAGAAGATTCGTTACTTTATGATTCACTATCAGGGCTAACTAGGGGGTTTAAAATGTATTCCACAAAACTTGTACAGAACTGTCTGCTCAGTGCATCATTCAGGATTATGCATATTAATCCTTAGATACCGAAAAACCTAACTTTCTTTCATGCGTAAGGGAAACTTAATTGTTCAAGAAAGTAGAAAATATTTCTTGGGACATTAAAAATAGGAGTTGGTTAGCTTCTGTTTTCCATAAAATTTCTGCTGTGATGTTCTACAAATAAGGTCTGAAGTATACAAATCAAAGTTTAAATGGCCAGTTTCAGGGTTTTATACTTCTGTGTTCTTCTGTAGCAGGTACATTCCAAAGTGCAAACAGCTGCCTTTATCTCAAGGACAATTAGTGAATTTAGCCATTATTGTTCTTAGCAGGGATTAATTAATTTTACAGCTTTTAATAAGAGCAAGTTTCTTTAACTTTTTTCCCTGATGAGAAGAAATAGCATTTGATTTTGACCTTGTAAGGTGATACAATCCTAATCAATATATCATTGTTGGCAGTTTTTAAGGATTCATCCTGGATGCATGTACTTGCGTGTGCACCAGCCACCAAAGTCCACTGGAAAGCAATCTGTGCTGCCTGCAGCGCACAGGAGCACACATGAGAGTTTTACTAAGAAATGTAATACTAATAGATATCTTTCAGCTGTTTCTTGGGGAATCTTTTAGACCTCTGGCTGTTAATCCTTGTCCCAGTTCTTGGGGAAAAATCTGTTTTGCTTTTAAGTGCTTTATCTATAATCAGCTTATTCAGAATTAATCTCCATGCCCATCTGCAGGCTCTTGACAGGCTGGTAATTTCCCTTCCATCTCACTCTCCTGCCTGGAGGAGTTGCATACTTGCAACTAGTAAAATTTTTATTGTTATCAGCAAATGTAAAATTGCCACAGGAAAATAACGTTAAGCTTTAAAACAGGGATGTTAATGTTAGGTAACTGTTGAGGAAAAGCAAAGTTTAGAGATAAGGTCTTGTAGCCACTCATTGAGCCATGCCAGGCTTCAGTGTTCAGTGTGTTTCTGCATCCAGTTTTGCGTATTTTTTAAAAAAAAAGTAAGTAAGAGCAAACACAATGAAATGGTGTAAACACTATGAAATGTTGTCCCACAGCAGTATTCCTTATGGAATCAATTTTCAGTTTCCTTATTGCAAGAAGATGGTGAGAAGGGGATATTTGTTGTTGACAGACATTTGATAGTATAGTGAAATGAAAATATAGAAGTACAAAGCTTTTCAAGCTCTTTAAATGCTCAGACTTGCTTCACTTTTAATTTTGCAGAGGAAGTGTGTAGTCATGGTTCACTCCTGTATTTCATTGCGCATGTTTGGATCTTCTTAACTAGAGATTTTCCTTTGAGCATTTTAAATGTTCTATAAACATTTAACAATCCTTTATGGTGTAAAATCAACAGTTTTCAGATCTCATCTTTTCACCCAGATTTCACATAATTTGGGGAGTGTCTAATTCTCCAGAGTCACTCTGATAATTAGTTGAAGAGTTGGAAATTGTCTGCTTGTTTCTGTCTTCAAGTTTTTGACTACTTGTGTACATTCCTTTGCCTCACAGTGATTCTTCTGTGTGGGTGAAATGGGGATACGTGAGAGGTGTACAGGTATCTTGTGCTTTGCTGCTTTATTGACCCTGGTCAGAGGTGTTGCTGGCTTCGAGACTGTGCACAAGCAAGCCTTCTTATGGAAAGATTCTGTTCCCATTGAGTTTTGTTAATCTAGATCTCTAGATCAGCATTTGAGATTGTCTGTCTTGCAGTCCTCTTGTCCAAATGCAGTGTGTGCTTTTCCTCCCTCAACTGCTGATACTTATGCATATGTGTAGCAGCTGTGTTTTTATTAAAGTTTTGTGTATGGAGTCTAGCACTGTTAATGTGCTAAACATTTGGGCACATATCCCTTCTGATAAATCCAAAGAGCCTAAGTATAAGTGATGGGTTAATAGCAAAATAGCTGCTGTTGATTTAGAGCCCATTAATTTGGTGTTCTTTCTTTGTGCGTGCTCTTGTAGAGAGATAAAGCAATATGACAAAAGTTAAAAGATTAAGTTGTGGAGGGTGAGTGACACCTGTTCTCTTCCTTCTCAGTAGAAAGACCAACTTCAGTATTTCTCTAACTTATAGTAGTTCAGTGAATTGATATTTTAAAATATAATAACTCACGCTCTTCTGTGAAATCTGCTGGCACCAGGTTGACAGAGCTGGTGCCGAACGCTTGCTTTTATTTTGTTGTTAATGAGCACTATGACTATCAAGTGTTGCTGACCATTGGGAATGTTATGGTACAACCTTTTGTGAGGGCTTTGGGCCCTAAGCACTGACAAGATGTGTTCATCAAATACTTGGTTGTTATTTGTTTTGCTTACTGATGAAATCCTTCTCCCTCTGTTTGTAGGATGATAAAGTTAAATCTCTTCTCCTGAATTTGTTCTGCTGTAACAGACTGACAGCTGAGCAGGTGCTGAGGGATGATTGCTTCCTTGTAGTTGATGTGATTCCAGTTTTACCACAACGAGGTGAAGGCCATGATCCACGTGAAGAACATGATTTTGAGGAGACAGATGAAAAAAAAATGTGGTTAACTGAGGAGAATGGAGCAAACCCTACTCAATAGATGAGGAACTTTTCCATCAGGTGTTTGATTGAGACTTCTGGTTTTGTTTGGTTTTGAAATTGTTGTCCTGATTTGAAATCTCAAAATATAAAAGGTTTGGTAGGTGCAGTCGTGTTTGGTGATTACACAATCTTCGCTGCATTTTCTTTTAAGTACATTTTATTCTAAAAAAGTGTTCAGGGGTTTAAGTGTGGTGTTACTGATTGTGTTCTTAGTTTGTCCATTATGTAGGCTTTAGATTTACAGAGAGTAGTCTTGTTAGATGCCAGAGATATTTAAGATTAAGCTGTAGTGACTTGTTTTTGTATCCAGCTTTCTATCCCTCTTCTTGCTGTGATTCCAGGTAACATGTTCCTCTTAAATATGCTCTAGGCTATTACAGTTTTGCTGGAGGTTTTTTGTTATTGGATATGATGTTGTCTATGAACAACATAGACAAGTTGTTCCTGCAGCAACTGCCTTCAAGATTTAAGGAAAAAAAAAAAGTACTACTTTGACATCTGGTAAGGGAAATGGAGAGCAGCCTGCCTCTTTTCTGTCTTTCTGCATTTGAAAAATGCAATTGGCTTTCTGGAGAGCAGGCATCCTTCTAGTTGCTGCTTTGCAGTGCTGCTGCCAACCAAAATACTATACACATGGATTTGCAAAAACTACTGCTTATTTGCTGTACATAAGTCTGTGTCTATATAATCTGTTCTGAAAACGTTTGCAATAGCTTTAAAGGTGCGATTTTCATGAGTGGGTTGGTTTGCCTACAATGCTTTGCCGTTAATGTTATCGTTGAAAGAGTTTTGTCAGCTCTTCATTTTTACAGGAGATTGTTGCTTGTCTTCATGAAGGTCTTCCTTCCTTCTCAGAAAGAAATAGGTCAAAACGTGCAGAGTTGCTGTAGCAATATATTTAGCCTCTGGGTGTTGCTCTTGGACAGTGCAGACTAGTATTTTGTAGAGGAATTGTTGAAGCTGCATGTTGTCGGATGAAGAATGTAAAAATGCAGTATGTAATGGGCAAGAAGCAGCACCAGGGGAATTGGGGAGCCCTCAGGTACAATAGTACAGTTCACAGTGGATAGAAGATACCACCTTGGCAAATCCACCTCTGATACTAGACTTGGTTTTCCATTCTTAAACCAGTTAGTTTTTTGTATAGAATAGCATGTAAGATGCTTCATCCTTTTTTCATTAAATGATAATGATTTTTTAATTTCTGTAATGTATGTATAACCAATGATAGCAAAACTTCTGTTAAAAATATTTTTTATGTAGAATTTTGGTTAGTGTGGTAAATATTTTCATTACAGAAATCACAGAAGAATAATGCCTTGTTTTTTGTCAATGAAAATAAACAGTTCAGCAATTTTATGGGATACTTTCCAAATACTGATTGCAGTCTTTTACTGTTAATAAGAGGTTAACTTTAATTAAAATTAATGTTAAACACTGAATAGAGGTTAGAACACTAACCTGATGGTTTGTGTCATGCTGTGTCATGTATATTAGAATAAATTTTTGCCGTTTTCCTCCATAGTCCATGCAATCTGAAGTGTACTTCTTAAATCCCCAAATTTCCAGCCTTCTTGGTTTTCTGAAACCAGAAGTCTCTGTGTATGCTTGATTAAAAAAATTGCAGTCTCTTCAAAATCTCTTCACCAGCTGTAAGTAATATGACTTTTACATGTGGAACCTAGCATATGAGAGAGATTTTTTTTTTTTCTTTTTTAAACTGCAATAAAACTTTTGAAACCTCTTGATGCTCTTCTTGGAGTGTCACGAGTGTATGAGACAGCCTTTCCATTTGAATTAAATGTTGGTTACAATCTCTGTGTCACCACTTCTGTTTGTTTCTGCTTTGAACTTTTCTATGGTAATTTTGTAGCTCTGGCTTTCTTTTCCTTTCTTCCTTGCCAGAGGCCTTAAGAAAAATAGATTGGTTCAGGGTCATGTTGCACAGCTCTCCTGCCAAAGCTGAATACTGGACTGCCTGCTGTTGAGTTTGAGACACACCTTTTTCAACTGCATCTCTTCTGGATAGAAGATGGGTACTTGGAGGATAAAGAAGGGAGGCTGAAATGACCCTGTAGGAATATTCTGTTTCTTTACTCACTTGCTGCTTCCTCTGAGAAGCCCAAATAGAACTTACTTCCCTCTTCCTTGGTATCGGCATTCTGCAGCTTTCAGCAGTGTCCTTGCACAGACCAGGTCGGTGGGGGACCTTCAGGGCCTGAGTATTTTGCTTCACTGGGAAGCAAGGAGTTCAATTGCTGTCATGGGCCCAAGACATATCTTCTTACATCCTTAATGGTAAGCATGCAGTTCCAGATCTTGCTGCCAACAGCTTCCTTTCAGGAGGACTGTTACCTCTGTTACTTGTTCCGATTTGGTCAGTTGGCAGCAGCGGCGGCAGCAGCGACAGCAACTGAGGTGAGTGCGGGCGAGGGTGAGATCGGGCTGTACCGGGCGGGTTCCGTACTCAGGGCCCCCCGAGCAGCAGCCCCGAGTCCCGTCTGACCCGGAAGTTCCCGGCAACGAATCAGGCGAGGAGGGGGCGGAGCCAGAGGCACCGTGGGAGATTTGAAGGGCCCCTGGGGAGGGCGAGCGACCCAGAGCGCGCAAGCAGGAGCGCGCAAACGGGCGCGGCAGTTTGCGCGGCAGTTCGCGCAGGCAGGGCGAGCAGAGTAGGCGGGCAGGAAGGTATGGTTTCCACTCGGCGGGGCCCTAAGTCCTCTGCGGGTGCCAGAAAAGACATGGCAACCCAAACGGACCTGCCGCAGAAGCATGCGGAGGTGCAGGTGGCAGGCTGCAGGGAGTGCCAGAGCCTGGCCCTGGCACTCGGGGGTGACGGAGACCTCACCTGTGTGAGGTGCGAACAGGTCAACGACCTGATCTCCTTGGTGGCCCAACTCAAGGAGGAGGTGGAAAGGTTAAGGAGTACAAGAGCATCCCAGGAAGAGGTTGGTGGGCAGTGCTGTTCCCTGCCTGTCCTGGGGAAAACGGACGGGCCTAATGCTCCCTGGGTAGTGGAGGATCCTCTTCGTCCTCCACAAGGAGCAGGAGGAGACCTAGGGGATGGGGGGGAATGGAGGCAGGTCCCTGCTCAGGGTGGCAGGCGAATCCCATCAAGACCTTCCTCCCCTCCCTGTGTCCCCCTGAAAAATAGGTATGAGGTGCTGGAGCCTGAGCGTCTTCTTGAGCGTCAGGAAGACAGGAATCTAGGTGAAAGACCCTCTACGGGGCTACGTAAACAGAAGCAACCAAGTAAGAGGGTTGCAACCAGCTCCAAAAAGGAGAAAAGTAATTGTTATAGGCGACTCCCTGCTAAGGGGAACGGAGGGCCCCATATGCAGGCCAGACCCGACTCACAGGGAAGTCTACTGTCTCCCTGAGGCTTGGGTAAGGGATGTTGCCAGGAGGATTCCTGAACTGGTGAGGCCCTCTGACTACTACCCACTATTAGTATTCCAGGTGGGTAGGGATGAGATTGAAGAGAGAAGTCCCAGGGCTATCAAAAGGGACTTCAGGGCCCTGGGGCGTTTGGTAAAGGGGGTAGGTGCACAGGTTATATTCTCTTCAATTCCTTTGGTATTTGGTGAAAATAGGGAAAGGACTATGAAAGTACAACAGATTAATATGTGGCTAAGAGACTGGTGCTGTAGGTGGGATTTTGGGTTTGTTGGCCAGGGGGCAGCTTTCATGGCACTGGGCCTGCTTATGCCGGATGGGGAACAGCTGAATCAGAAGGGGAAAAGGGTTATGGCCCAGAAGTTGGCAGGGCTGATCAAGAGGTCTTTAAACTAGGTTCGATGGGGGAGGGGGATAAGACCAGGGCAGCCACAAATGAACCTAGGGGTGACAGGCCTGCGTCAGGGGCAAGGCCGCTAGCCCAGCTGAAGTGCATTTACACCAATGCACGCAGTATGGGCAACAAACAGGAAGAGCTAGAAGCCACTGTGCAGCAGGAAGGTTATGATGTGGTTGCCATCACAGAAACGTGGTGGGATGACTCTCGTGACTGGAGTGCAGCTATGGATGGCTATAAGCTCTTTAAGAGGGACAGGCGAAGCAGGAGAGGCGGTGGGGTAGCGCTGTATGTTAGGGAGTGCTTGGACTGTGTTGAAATTGAGGAAGATGGCGAGGATGACAAGGTTGAATGTCTATGGGTAAAGATCAGAGGGAAGGTCGGCAGGGCGGACATTACGGTGGGAGTCTGTTATAGACCACCCAACCAGGATGAGCAGGCGGACGAGGCGTTTTACAAGCGGCTGTCAGAAGCCGCCTGGTCGCCGGCCCTTGTACTCGTGGGCGACTTCAACTTGCTGGATGTGTGCTGGAAATACAACATGGCAGAGAGGAAGCAATCTAGGAGGTTCCTCGAATGTGTGGAGGACAACTTCCTCATGCAAGTGGTAAATGAGCCCACTAGAGGAGGGGCCCTGCTTGACCTGTTGTTTGTGAACAGAGAAGGACTAGTGGGAGATGTGAGGGTCGGTGGCCGTCTTGGGAACAGCGACCATGAAGTGTTAGAGTTTTCGATAGTGGGGGAAGTAAGGAGGGGCAAGAGCAGAACTCCTGCCTTAGATTTCTGGCGGGCAGACTTTAGCCTGTTTAAGAGGCTGGTGGACCGAGTCCCTTGGGAGTCGGTCCTGAAGGGCAAAGGAGTCCAGGAAGGCTGGACATGCTTCAAAAGGGAATTGCTAAATATTCAGGAGCAGGCTGTCCCAGTCTGTAGGAAGACAAGCCGTCGGGGAAAAAGACTGGCCTGGTTAAACAGAGAACTTAGGCTAGAACTTAAGGAAAAAAAGAGAGCCTACTTGCTCTGGAAGAAGGGTCGGGTAACTTGGGAGGTCTATAGGGATGTGGCCAGGTCGTGTAGGGAGAAGATTAGAAGGGCCAAAGCTCAATTAGAGCTTGATTTGGCTGCTACGGTCAAAGATAACAAAAAAAGCTTTTACAAATACATCAACAGCAAAAGGAGGGTCAAGGAGAGCCTCCACCACTTGCTGAATGAGGAGGGTAGTGTAGTGTCAGGGGATGAGGAAAAGGCAGAGGTGCTCAATGCCTTCTTTGCCTCGGTCTTTAATGTCAGGACTGGTTGTCCTCAGGAGACTCGGCACCCAGAGCCTGAAGTTAGGGACTGGGGGCTGTGTGAACCCCCCGTAATCCAGGAGGAGACGGTTAGTGACCTGCTGTGCCAGTTGGACACCCACAAGGCTATGGGCCCGGATGGGATTCACCCCAGAGTAATGAAGGAACTGGCAAATGAACTTGCCAAACCACTCTCTATTATATGCTGGCAGTCCTGGTTAACTGGAGAAGTTCCAGCTGACTGGAAGTTAGCGAATGTAACACCCATCTACAAGAAGGGTCGGAAGGATGATCCAGGGAACTATAGGCCTGTCAGCCTGACCTTGGTGCCAGGCAAGGTGATGGAACAGATCATCCTGAGTGCCATTACACGGCACATCCAGGACAATCAGGGCATCGGGGCCAGCCAACATGGATTCATGAAAGGCAGGTCCTGCTCGACCAACGTGGTCTCCTTCTATGACCAAGTGACCCGCTTAGTAGATGAGGGCAGGGCTGTGGATGTAGTCTATCTAGACTTCAGTAAGGCATTCGACACTGTCTCCCACAGCATCCTCCTGGACAAACTGGCTGCCCGGGGCTTGGGTGGGTGGACTCTTAAATGGGTTCAAAACTGGCTGGATGGCCGAGCCCAGAGAGTGGTGGTGAATGGGGCAAAGTCCAGCTGGCGGCTGGTCACTAGCGGTGTTCCCCAGGGCTCAGTTCTGGGGCCGGTGCTGTTCAATATCTTTATAGATGATCTAGACATAGGGATTGAGTGCACCCTCAGTAAATTTGCAGATGACGCCAAGCTGGGTGGGAGTGTCGATCTGCTGGAGGGTAGGAAGGCCCTACAGAGGGATCTGGACAGGTTAGATAGACAGGCTGAGACCAATGGCATGAGGTTCAACAAGAACAAGTGCCGGGTCTTACACTTCGGCCACAACAACCCCATGCAGCTCTACAGGCTGGGGGAAGAGTGGTTAGAAAGCGGCCCGGTGGAAAGAGACCTGGGGGTGCTGATCGACAGCCGGCTAAACATGAGCCAGCAGTGTGCCCAGGTGGCCAAGAAGGCCAATGGCATCCTGGCCTCTATTAGGAATAATGTAGCCAGCCGGTCTAGGGAAGTGATCGTCCCTCTGTACTCGGCACTGGTGAGGCCACATCTTGAGTACTGTGTCCAGTTCTGGGCCCCGCACTTCAAGAAAGACGTTGAGGTGTTGGAGCGAGTCCAGAGGAGGGCGACCAAGCTGGTGAAGGGTCTGGAGGGTCTGACCTATGAGGAACGGCTGAGGGAGCTGGGGTTGTTTAGCCTGGAGAAGAGGAGGCTCAGAGGTGACCTTATTGCAGTCTACAGCTACCTGAAGGGAGGTTGTAGTGAAGTGGGAGTTGGCCTCTTCTCCCAGGCAACTAGCAATAGGACAAGAGGGCACAGCCTCAAGCTTCGCCAGGGAAGGTTCAGGTTGGACATGAGGAAGAATTTCTTTTCAGAAAGGGTCATTAGACATTGGAATGGGCTGCCCAGGGAGGTAATGGAGTCACCATCTCTGGATGTGTTTAAGAAAAGCCTGGACATGGCACTTAGTGCCATGGTCTGGTTGACAGGGTGGTGTCAGGGCAATGGTTGGACTCGATGATCCCTGAGGTCTCTTCCAACCTGATTGATTCTGTGATTTGTGTTCCCTCTGCACTCCTTACCTTGGTGTCCACCAGTCGTGTGTTGGTATCAGTCTTGGCTTTTGCTCAGGACATCATACCCAAGTCAGCTACTACAATTGCCTTCTAGGCCGTAGATCTGGTACCAAAGTCAGCTAAGAGGAAATGCTTTCTTCAGGCACCTGCAAACAACCACTTCCTCTGGCTCTACCTAACCTAGCCTGCAGACCTGGGCTAGGGCTAGTTTTCTTTGGGAAGAGGCGTTCTTTCAGCAGATTGGCAGAACATCAACATTTATCTCCATGGTTTGGGCGGAGCGGTGGGAACTACTCCTCCTTTCTGAATGTTGCACCTCCTGTCACTTCTGGACACTCCTACTGTTCTGTTCACTGCCTATTAATCTTCATGCTCATCCTAAGCATGACCAGCAGGTCGAGGGAGGTGATTCTCCCCCTCTACTCTGCTCTTGTGAGGCCCCACCTGGAGTACTGTGTCCAGTTCTGGGACCCCCAACAGAAGAAGGACATGGACCTGTTGGAGCGAGTCCAGAGGAGGCCCATGAAGATGATCATAGGGCTGGAGCACCTCTCCTATGAAGACAGGCTGAGAGAGTTTGGATTGTTCAGCCTGGAGAAGAGAAGGCTCTGGGGAGACCTTATAGCAGCCTTCCAGTACCTGAAGAGGGGGCCTACAGGAAGGCTGGAGAGGGACTTTTTACAAGGGCAAGTAGTGATAGGACGAGGAGTAATGGTTTGAAACTGAAAGAGGGTAGATGCAGATTAGACATTAGACTTGCAAATTGATGGCTTTCTAGACCATGGTGGATGTTGGGAGAGCCAGATCTTCATTCATATAATTTAAAACACTGGTGAAAACTTTCCTCAGATTTCTGGATATGTGTTGACAGGCACTAAGATTATGCGCCATGCCACACTGCTTGCAGCTCCCGCAGCAGTTGTCTTGAAACGTGCGTTTTTCACAGCAGCCACGCTGGGGCTAGATAGACGGAAAACAGTTGTCAAATTGTCCTGTCCTTTAGGGTTGTGGACAGGTCTGCTGTTACGACATGGAATTCTGTTCTGTTAGTGCCAGCCTGCACTGTGGTGCGGGCACATGGCTGTGGATGTTGGAATTGGGTTTTGGCAGCTTTGGATTCAGGGGCTGCAATACATCAAGATCACACCATGTAGAAGCATCTTCATAAGTTAAAACCATTTGAATTGGAATGTTTTTTTCAACATTTTTTTTTTTTGTCTGGTATCTGTGTAAGTGTTAACAGCTGCAAGGTATGTTACCAGTAGGTGGGGAGAAACAAGATTTGCCCTGCTGTGTGAAGAGATGATGTTGGTTTGTGTTTGTTACCCCCCTGCATTGCTAGTAGCTAGTTAGCTGCCTGACGGTGGGACCCCCTTCTACTTGCTGTACAGCAGAGCTGGGAAAGCTTGCCAGAACTCTGACACGTGTTTCTTCACTTGCAAACTTCCAGCTATTCAACTTTCTTGCAATCTTAATGATTGGTAGCGTGGTCAAGCAGACTGGATCTGTTCTGTCTCATCTCAACAGTACCAGTGTGGACCAGAAGTTTTTATTATCCTAAGTATGGTATTATGAGTTTAATTGTCAATTTAGCAGCCCTCTGGCTTCTTTATGATCTCCTTTTTGAACTCCGTGGCCTGGTGTTCCAGCAAAGCCAAGAGCTGTACTGCCTGGCATTCGTATACTGGATGCTGGCAGACTTGGCAGCTCTGGAGAAAGAGTCCTTGTTTGAAGTGGAAGAAGATGGTGCATGTGAGCCTTGAGGCTTTGAGATGCAAGGTATTATTCCTGTAGATGACTTAACAACAGGTTTTGCACTTACCAGGTGTGTCTTGGGATTTATGTTCTCCCAGATGTGGCCTAGGATTCCTGTGCTGTTAAAGTGCATGTTATGGCCTTGCAATCAGTACATGGTTGCATATAGTTAGTTCAAAGGGCTGAGGAAAAGTTTATAATGTCCTCTCCATCACTTACCAAGTCTTCCATACTGTAGCTTCTTGAGAGCTTTTCTGTCCTCACTCTGGTAATAAGGTTTATATGTTGCTCTCAAAGACAGTCAGTTGTGGTGTTACTGGAACCTGAAAATCCGTGAAATGCAAGTTCTTAATAGTGTTGCCTTATGTAAGGCACCCTTCTGGGGTGGTGAGACCCTGAAACAGGTTGCCCAGAGAGGTTGTGGATGCCCCCTCCCTGGAAGTGTTCAAGGCCAGGTTGGATGGGGCTTTGAGCAACCTGGTCTAGTGGAAGGGTGTCCCTGCCCGTGGCAGGGGGGTTGGAACTAGATAATCTTTAAGGTCCCTTCCAGCCCAAACCGTTCTATGATTCTGTGATGTACCCTGTGGTGGGTTAAGTTATTGCCTGCTCCCCCACCTTGCCCTGCTAAGATAGGAGTGGAGTAGACACAGAGGCAGTTCTTGAAGGACAATATGAGAGTTATGTACCCAGTAGACGGTCTTTTGAGTGTCTTGAGGTTCAGTAGAAGGATTTTAAGTGGCAATTAGCACACTTCACATTTTTATGCTGTGTTTGCATGAACTGTGGTAAATTGCAAGCTGTGCAAGCCCTACCAGCTGAAACACTGAATAGACACATAGGAAGCCTTGTGCAGCGTGTAAGTCACGTACAATGTACGTGTGTATAGCCAGCACAACTCAGAGGATTTCTTCATGTACAAGTATCTCACTTTCAGTTTACAGAATCAATTCAGTCTCCCTCAGGAGCAAAACCAGAATTCCTTTGGAACGAATAGATTGAAGATGCTCTGGCCCAGCTACTGTGATGAAAGCTGGATGAATACTCCAAAGTAAAAGCATGCTGACCTCGATATCAGGAGATGCAGGTGGAGGCTGCTGGAATTGGAAGTGGTTTTATTTGAAAAACATTTTTTTTTCCTCATAGGACTTTGTTTAAAGTTGAAGTCTGCTGTTGGGAAATGCAGTTCTGTTCCATACCAACTTTTCTTCCTTCTCCTAATTTAAGATAACTGTCAAAATGATGATTCCACAAAAGCAATGCCAACCTCTTTGAAGTCTGGTTGTTGCCAATGTTCATGTTACTGGTGTGCACTCGTCGTAAGCTCATCAATCTGCCTGTAATTTTTATCCTCTGTACTTGCCAGCAAGAGGTGGAGCTGTTGTTCATTTGTTCTACCAGCTGTCACCTTTCCTCTGTAAAGTTGGGGGTTTCTTTCTTTCTTTTTTTTTTTTTAAATGTAGTTGGAACCTTTTGTTTGTCTGTGTTTAAATTCTTCCTTGGCCCAAGGATTGGCTACTGTGGCTACCTGTTTTCTCTGCACCTTTGTGTAAATTTTTGGGTGAAATAATCAATTCTTGTACTTGCATATTGAATTTTGTAGCATCTGGATACATTTCAAGTTATCATGGAGTCATAGAGTGGTTTGGGTTGGAAGGGACCTTTAAAGGTCATCTAGTCCAACCCCCCTGCAATGAGCAGGGGCATCTTCAACTAGATCAGGTTGCTCAGAGCCCCATCCAAGCTGATCTTGAATGTTTCCAGGGAGGAGGTATTTACCACCTCTCTAGGCAGCCTGTTCCAGGGTTTCACCACCCTCATTGTAAAAAATTTCTTCCTTGTATCTAGTCTGAATCTACCCTCTTTTAGTTTAAAACTATTATCTCTTCTCCTATCGTTACAGGCCCTATAAAAAATATGGTCCAATCTTTTTTATAGGCCCCCTTTAGGTAATGAAAGGCCACAATAAGGTCTCCCCAGAGCCCTCTCTTCTCCAGGCTGAACAACCCCAACTCTCAGCCTTTCCTTATAAGGAGAGGTGTTCCATCCCTCCTATCATTTTTGTGACCCTCCTCTGGACCCGATCCAACAGCTCCATGTCTTTCCTGTGCTGAGGACTCCAGAGCTGAACACAGTACTTTAGGTGGGGTCTCACCAGAGCAGAGCAGAGGGGCAGAATCACCTCCCTCAACCTGTTGGCCATGCTGCTTATGCAGCCCAGGATACAGTTGGCTTTCTGGGCTGTGAGCGCACATTGCTGGCTCACGTCCAGCTTTCATCCACTAGTACCCCCTGGAATGCTCAGGTCTCCCAGCTGTTATCCGTGTGTATGCTTGCATATACATATCCATGCATATGTATTCTTGATAGTAAGAACTTCTGTCAAGGGAGTGGGGGAGAGGCAAGCCTCTAACAGTTCTTGTGCACCATTTTTTTTCCAGTGTTTTCACACAGAACATAGCGCAAGTTTTTTCAGTAGGGTGGTCTGTGAACCTCTCCTCTGGCAAGGGCATGCAGAGTCATTACCTTCCCAGAGGCTCCTCCTTCTTTTGATACTGGAGAGCCATGAAGAATAGAGGCTTGTTTGGGCAGGCTCTGCCATTTGTATCTGGTTGTGTGGGATGCTCAAGGAGCAGCAGAAAACATGCGTGACTGCGGCCCTAGCTGTGCCTGCAAATTTCCAACACAGAATCACAGAATCAGCCAGGTTGGAAGAGACCTCAGGGATCATCGAGTCCAACCGCTGCCCCTACACCACCCTGTCAGCTAGACCATGACACTAAGTGCCATGTCCAGTCTTTTCTTAAACACATCCAGAGATGGTGACTCCACCACCTCCCTGGGCAGCCCATTCCAATGTCTAATAACCCTTTCTGAAAAGAAATTCTTCCTAATGTCCAACCTGAACCTTCCCTGGCGAAGCCTGAGGCTTTGCCCTCTTGTCCTATTGCTAGTTGCCCGGGAGAAGAGGCCAACTCCCACTTCACTACAACCTCCCTTCAGGTAGTTGTAGACTGCAATAAGGTGACCTCTGAGCCTCCTCTTCTCCAGGCTAAACAACCCCAGCTCCCTCAGCCGTTCCTCGTAGGTCATACCCTCCAGAGCCTTCACCAGCTTGGTCGCCCTCCTCTGGACTCGCTCCAACACCTCAACATCTTTCTTGAAGTGCGGGGCCCAGAACTGGACACAGTACTCAAGATGCGGCCTCACCAGTGCTGAGTACAGAGGGACGATCACTTCCCTAGACCAGCTGGCTACACTATTCCTAATAGAGGCCAGGATGCCATTGGCATTCACATCACATGAAAGAAAGAAACATCTCAAAGTTGTTGTTGGATGATGGTATGTTTACATTAATGGACTTTTCCTTATGCTCTTTCGAAATATTTTGTTAACCAGAGATTGATTTTGTTGTATTACAGTGATGTATCTGCAAAGCTGTTAAATTCTTGGGACATCTTTTGCTGTCAGAGCCTCATAGTTCAGTCAGTATGACTCAACAGCCTTTGTATTTCAGTACTTGATTCCTTATATTGTCTCTACAAACATCGCTATTGTAGAGGGCGAGAATGGCTTGGTGCTGGTGTTTCCTTGGAGGCACTGTTATTTACTTCATGGTGCCATTTGCAAGTAACATGACTGGTAATGTGTATAAACTGTGAGACTGATCATTTGGGTATGCTGTAGTGATTTGTCATGGAGCAGCCTTTTTTCCTCCAACTTAATAATAGGCTTCCAGCGGCATCTGGATGTGCGCTGCGTCTTGTCCCACTCTTTTACTAGGGAGGCAGCTAATCTTTGAAGATAGATAGAATCAAAAACCTCACTCTTATTTATAGTCATCTGCTCCTGCTGCTGGAGACAGAAATGGTGTGGGGAACTCAGGGAGGTACTGGATGCCAATGACTTGGTTTTTGAACACCACTTTTTCCTTCCTCGGTATTTCTGTTTCAGTGAAAGTCTCTCTAAAATAAGACAAGTTTTGATAGGAAGCTTAAGAAATGAGCACTGAAACTTGTTCTAAGCAGTACATCTGAAGAGTACTTGATAGTGTCTATACATAGCACCCATACGCTATTTCAAAGAGCAGGTGGCAGTATTATTTCCTGCTGGTCTTAACTCTACAACAAGTTACCACTTTAGTCCTTTGCAAGAACACAGAGGCAGGAGACAACCTGTTAGTGCTGTTAGATGGGCCAAAATGCTGAACTTGGTTTATTGAAAATGTAAAACATTTTCTAGTCAGACCGTACTGACACACTGGCATGTTGTGTTAATACCTTTATACTATGCCTCAGGGCATTTATGAAGTTAATCTTTTGACATTTTTATTTGCTTTTTGGCTCAAAATCATGATTCATTTTTTATCTTTTAGAAGTTCCATTTATGAGTGTCATTTAATTGATGGTAACTATGAATTATACTAGCTGCAAAGCAATACATAAAAGAAATGCAAGTAGTATAATTTGGAACATGGTAATCTTAGTAGCCTGAGTCATGAATTTCATCATCCGCTGCAGTTAGTATCATTTCATGATTCATAAGTCTATTCATTTCTTTTTTTAATGTGTCATCAGATAAGTAGCTCAATAGTAAGGTGACAGAATT
This sequence comes from Nyctibius grandis, assembly GCF_013368605.1. NCBI lineage: Eukaryota > Metazoa > Chordata > Aves > Nyctibiiformes > Nyctibiidae > Nyctibius > Nyctibius grandis. The sequence continues at coordinate 22,160,532 of NC_090664.1, read as the reverse complement.
GTCTTGTCTCACCCTAGTCATAGGCGAGAACGCAAGTTTGATTGTTCCTATGTATACATGGTAAATCTATCCCTCTGACCTCTTAGATGTGTGAAAAAACTTCCCGTGCTTCAGTGGAGCACTTGCTGATTAAGCAATTCAGATTATCAAATGATGGCTACCTCAACCTAGAATTTATACTTTGTTCAAATTGTTCTGAAATGCATTTCTTCATTTGCTGAAGGTGACCTACCACCATAGATCAGAGCAATCCTGGGCTGACTTAAGCAGGAAGCAATCAGCTTTTGTTTAATGTTAGGTTAGTGCTACTACAGAAGTACTGTCAGGCCCTTGAATGGTTGATGTCTCTAATTTAATTAGAGAAAATGTAATCTTTTCATTACTCTCTGTGGGTTCACTTTCAGTTTAAAATCCTCAAGTGGTGTGATTTGTTTTGGAATGTCCCCTCTTTTTAGGTGCCATGCCAGCAGTAGTACCTGTCACCTACTAACTTCATTTTGAAGTTTGAAAAGCTCCACAGAAAGGATCAGTCTTTAGATAGATAGGTGGGTAGAGATACATTACTAAATCAGAACTTCCAGTATTCAGAAGAATGAATTTGCTCTAGTAATGTTTATTGCTTTTTCAGGAACAAGCGTGGTGAGGAGAAACAAGTTATGGGCATATAAATATATGACCAGCATCTTTGTACCCATGGTTGTTCATTATAAAATCAGTATCCTCAGTTCTTGTTAAGCTTCCAAGCTTATGGTCAGGTAAATGTCATGTAAGCTTAAAGTGCTGGGGGATTGGCTCTAGGCACAGGCTTGACAAAGTAACGATATAATCATAGTGTGCTACTAAGAGGTGGCACTTTTCACTGAAACAAATCTTGTTTTTATAAAACGCTTGCAAGCTCCCCTTCTGCCACATGTCTGTCCAGTATTCAGGACAGGCGAAACTATCCTGTACGTGTATGCATACCTGTATGCATTCTGGTGTTTGCATTTAGATTCCTATAGGACTGCTGCTTCCCAACTTTCATTTCATTCACTCATGTCTTTTCTGAGGGGGTTTGTGAATAAGTGGTTCAACTGTGCCATTAGAAGAGCTATGTTAATTCTGGAATGATCCATGAATTGTCAGCCACTGTTTAGTATCTTTGCTTTTTCCATTGTTTTGATAAAACTTAGCATGGTAACTCAGTTTCATTTGCATAAGTTGCTGTGCAAGATTGGGTCATTTCTAAAGAATATGTGAAATCATGTCATTTGACCATGAAGTGATTATCTTAGTAGCCTCAAAACCAGGATAAGCTAGCTTTAGCAAGTTAAATGCCAAGCAACTTCAGAGTAAATCAATAGGAGAAGATGGGATTTTTGGAGACTTAAACCATCTCCAGTCACCTCAGTGCTACTATCTGTCTTTTCAGTAAAATAATGGGAATACCCTTTTTCTTGGCTGAAGTGCTTTTTCCAGACTTGGACATCACACATGAAGGAAGAATAAAAACTCATCAGAGACAGTTCAGGGGGGAGTATGAGAAAGTCAAAGGTCTACAAACCAGAATCTACAAGGTAGAAAAAAGACTTGGGTAAAGGAAGGGTGGGTTTTAATTCTTCAAAGAGGTAAAAGTCTAGAACAGAGATGGACAAAATGGAGTTATTACTACTTCTGCCCTTTGGGGATTAATGAGTTGATTTTTACAGCAAAGGAAATTAAGGTTAGATATTAGGGAAAGAAACATTCTAATTCAGCATAGTTAAGCATGGGAATGTATGGCTTAGGGAGGCTTGAAGCCTCCAGTACTGTAGTGAGATAAGGCAACTGCCTGGCAGGAATGACATAGGTATATATAACTACTATGGGGTGGAAGATGGGCTGGATAACACTTTTTCTGTACTGCTTGGCTCTATCTTTTGTAATTTTTAAAAAAATATATCACTTTGCCTTAAGCTATCATTATTAGGTAGGTTGGTTTCATCGAGAAAAAATATGTGAACTTGGAGTACCTCAAATTGGGTAAATTAAAAGGTAGAAACCTGGGTCAGAATCTCTCTTTTGCAGATGGTAAGGAAAGGAGACCTAGGTTAACTGCATGCAGTCGAGGTGTCTCTGCAGTTCCAGCCCTAGGAAGCTTAAAAAGTGGTGAAGCTTCTTTTCATTGGAAGCTGCACACGTGACTTGCTCTGTACCAAAGGCAGCTTGACGTTTGCAGAGTCATGCAGCACTGAAAGTAATAGGTTCTGCCTGCAAGGATGACTTCAGCAAAGGCTTTATCAATTGTAAAGTCTTGTTCAGTACATATCTAAATAAGTTTTAAAGCATTTTAATTTATTTTATACAGAGGTCTGTTGTCCTTAACTAGTTGTCAAATGCATTGCTGCAAGCAGTAATTGTGTTTTGTGGCCAGAATGTTATGGGTATATGATTAGTAAGATACTGAGCTCTGTTTGGATACAAGGCTGAAAACACCCACGGATGTCTCATCCTGTTGGGAAACATTCTATTTAGAGTATACTGCCTATATGTCTAATCTGCCATGGGGGAAGAATTGCCAGATACCACACTGCCCGCTGGTAAATTGTCATTGGGCTGGGCAGGAAGCTGCATTTACATCAGTATTCATATGGGAGCCCCTCGCCTCCCAAAAAATCTGCTTCAAAGTGGGACTGACTTTGTCCCTCGAGAGAGGGTTACCAAAATCCTATCTGCTGTTTTTATACCTCTTCTTTTTTTTTACAAATGGTATCTAATGATGAAAACAGGATCTCTTTCTATGCAGGTTGTCTTGTGCTGTTGATTCCGCATCTGCTGTGCTTGTTTGGTGTACCTGTAGCAAAGGTGGTTACGATGATCTTGTCACAGTTGCCTTCAGGTGGAGGAATAAGCATCAGAAGGAGGTGAACTGCTGAGAAACACACCTCCTGCTTTTGTTCAGCTGTCCCTGGTAGGAGTAGTATTAAAAAAAGAATAGTACACAGAGTATGATGCAAGCAGACTTGTTTTTTAAACAGAGCGATGTGCCAAGCGTTCCAGAAGAGATCAAATTTGTAGAATGTTTCAGACAATTAGCTCATACTGAATTTTTGCTATTAGCCTCTTTCTCAGGAAGCCTGAAAGTCAAAGGTCAAGGGGGAATCCTGAACCAGGAGAAGGTAAAGAAACCCACCTCACTCTTTGCACTGATTAAACTGAGTAAATAGAACCCAAAGTATCCCTTCTCTCACAGTTTGCTTGTTGAGACAGTCTTGACAATGAGCATTCTTCTGTTCACTGCATCCATGCAATCAGGGTAGCGTTTCTCTTGGAAGAGTTTTTAGTCATCTGATGTGACCCTAGAAACCGTTCTGAGTTTAGTTAAGAGTATGTGCCACTGCCCTAAGTCCACCACAGGTATAGACTAATCCCTCTCATGTCTTCCAGCTCTCTGTTTCTGAACCTCATCAGAAAGATTTTACATCAAGAAAGTGCTTAAGTCTGTGTCTAAATGCTTTGTTGAGTGGAGGTGGACTGAAACAGCTGTCTTTGGTGAACTTGGACCAGCGTCACTGTTTCCCCTGCTGTGTACTCAAAGCCTTGCGACTCCTGTGTGATGAGGAGGTCTAATGCCTAGCTAGCTTCTGTTCTTCTGCTGTTTAAATCAATGTGGTGACCTAGGATGTGTAAGTTTGGTTGAGGATAAAGGTGTTGGGAGTGTTTTGATTTCTGCACAGGAATGGTAATGTGTTGTGTTGCTGACCCAGAGTGGAACAGTATGGATGAACGCATGTGTGTTTTCTTTTAGGCTACAGTATTAACATATGTCTCCTGTAGTAATTCCCAAATCACATATGCACAAGAAAGACTTTGTCGTTTCCTGGAAAATATTAAAACTAATTTCTCCTGAATATATAGGAAAGATGTAGGTCTAGTATAGATGTATCTGGGTAATGTGTTGTGTAAATTTGGTGGCTTTTTGTTAGTTATCTAGTGTTTCTTCATGGGAACTAAAGCTGAAATGCTATTCTTATAAAGTTTCTTATAGTCTTTAAAAAAGTTTAACTGAAACAGTGATGGAAATTTATATGCCATTAATGGAAAACAGGAAGAAAAATGTGTTTGGAGTGGGAGACAGAGGGCATCATGTTTAGGGCTGAAAGTCTCCTTCTCTAAAATTACTACTGATCTGACTGTTACCATGTGATATGTGTTGACATAGGACAGCTTTCATCAGGCATGGAGAGGAGGTCTGCATTATTACACAGTGTGAAAAAAGATCTTTTGCGATAAGCCAAGCATTTGAAGAAATGCATGTAAAATCAAAGGGAAAAAGGAAACGCGAAGCTACTGTTTAATTTGGGGCAGATTTCTGAGAGTTTGCTCTCTGTGAAAGTGGAACTTAATGGACCACTGACATGGACATATTTTGGATAAGTTTCAGCATCCTCATCAGATGAAGTTGATGGATCAGTTCACATCAACTGTGCAGTTTTTTCCATGCCAAGGAACATTCTGCCCCATGCAGGAGCAGTCTGATTTTTAAGTCTGCAATTTGTGCATCTTGTCTTGCTTAATCTTGTCTTCCTCTGCACTGAATCCCTTGACCCCACTGCATGTCTTTTGGGTATTTTTCCTTTGAGTGCAACTTTACAGGGCTGCATAACTTCATATGCTAGCTAGCAGCACAGAAGGCTTCTCTGTTTGTGTCCAGGTGTCTATTCAAACCTTACTTTCTTTAACAGGTCACTTAAAGGATGCAGAACATTCTCATGACAGCATTGGGCCTTTAGCTTGCCACCTGGATCCATGATTCACCTACACTGTTTGTCTGAGATTCAATTTCTCCTGATGCTGACGCCTTTAAAATTTTTTCTATAACAAGCGTGTAAAATGCGGGTTGGAAACGATGTTTGTAGTTGTTGATTTGCTTGCAGAAGGAGGGGTTTGCATCCTCATACTTTCTCAAAGTATTGCTGTGTGAAATAAGTGCAGCCTCTTGGGGATGATGATTGAAAAACAAGTGTGTGTGTGTGCATGTGCTTGCATTAACTTCTTTTTTGTGCTGTGACTCAACTCAGTTACTCTTCTCCAGGAGTCAGTAAATGTTGGGGCAAAGCCCGTTTGCATCTAAGGTCTTCGTCTCCTAACTCTGCTGATGACAGAGATACAGAAAGGCATTCAAATGTATCTAATCTGAAAGCTGACATTTTAATTTAATGTTCCCCAAGATGATGTGAACAACTCGGGGCATGCCAAAGCAGACCTCACAACTGTCACAAGCGTGTGCTAGACAGATGTATGATGTGCACATGCTATGAAAAGAAAAAAAAAAAAGCTAAAGAAAAAACGTTTGTGATAAATTGATTTAGCTTGCATATCCGTTTATGTGCTTACTCTCTGTGACTTAGGCTCTGCTTGCTTGTTTGAATGTTAGGCTAACAACAGACACTTAGAACCAGCATGTCACAGAATCACAGAGTGGATGAGGTTGGAAGCGTCCTCTGGAGATTGTGTCATTCAACCTCCTGCTCAAAACAGGTTGCTCAGGACCATGCCCAGTTGGGTGTTCAATATCTCCACCGACAGAGACAGCAAACCTCCCCAGGTAATCTGTTCCATTTTTTGGCCACCTTTACAATAAAAAAAAGCTTTTTCTTATGTTTAAATGGAATTTCCTGTATTTCAGTTTGTGCCCTTTGTTTCCTGTCCTTTCATTAAACACCACTGAGAAGAGTCTGGTTCGATTTTGTTTACACCCTCTCATCAGGTATTTACACACTTTGATAAGATCACCCCTGAGCCTCCTGGTCTTCAGGCTGAGCTCTCAGCCTCTCCTCGTGTGGCAAATGCTCCAGTCCATGTAGCCATCTTCATGACTCTTCTCTGGAGCCGCACCAGTATGTCCACGTCCCTTTTGTACTGGGGAGCCCAGAACTGGACCAAGTACTCCAGAGGACTCAGTGGTGCTGAGTAGAGGGGAAGGATCATCTGCCTCGACCTTCTGGCAACGGTCTTTCAGCTGGCACAGGCAGGTCCCTCTCCCCCCACCCCAGTAAAGGGGAGATCCCTGATGAGATGCCTAGGACGAGGTGTTTGAATGTACTGCTGTGCACCTGCAGAGCTGTGTGGATGCGTAAGTACTTTGCGTGTGCACATAGTGTGATTTTGGCAACTGCAGGCTATAGCAGTGCCAAGTACAAGCCTGAAAATACTTGATGTAATTAAACTGAAAGGAAAAGTCTTTTGTCACTTGAATGACAAAGGATCATGTATGGGCACTGATGTGGGCATTGCAGTGGGAGGTTTGGGTCCTTGTAATGAATCTGAATGCAGAGATTTACAGTAACATTTTTCTGTGATATCCATGAGAATTTAGGCTAATGGCCAGACTGAGCAGCAGCTACAGGCTCAATGTGTGTGTTTTAAGTCCAATCTGGAGCTGCTATTGCCTTATACACAGTAAGACCCTGCAATCACATATCTCTTGTTTTCAGTGTTTCTTCTCCCTTTACTTATTGTTTGTTACCCATTTATTTCACCTGGTTTAGAAAAATCGCTGCTGAAGGTTTTCGTGTGTGAACAACTTCTGTGGCATAACAAAGGCCAGAGCCTGAGAGGAGCCTCTGGATGCTGCCTCAGTCTGGGCAGCACCTTACCTTCTGCACAGGTGCTGAAAACCTGTGCGGTTGAATCAGTAACTGTACTGTACCCTTGACTGCTGGCTGGAGGAAGCTGTTTATTCTCAGTGCAATTCAGCATGTCACCTGTTTGCTTCAAGAACAGTGTTTGCTTTCATGCTGGATCCTACCATCTGTGAGAGAAGTGGAGATGAATTTTTCAGGCTACATCACTAACCTGGAACAAAGATTTCTAATAAATCAAGTCTCTCCAAACATGTATAGCACTTAATTCTCTTTAATAATTTGTTTATGGAACCAGCATGACACGGTCCTGCTTTTGTTGGATTTTCCTTTGATTTTTTTAATGTTTCAGCACAAAGGTTTGCAGAGTATCTCTTCTATTTCTTACAGTACACCCTCAATGCAGCATTTTATCACTTCTTAAGGTGCATATCATCACCTTAAACCTTTAAACAGTAGTGCTTTTTCTATAGAGAGCAGAAGTTTGTACTGATGTTTTCCTAAAAGAGCCTGTGTTTGTGACTCATGCACTTGTATCTTCAGGCCAACATGCTGAAGGCTGCTGTAAACTCACTAATTGTCCTCAGTTATGTCACTGTCAGGCATGCACAGCTAATCTCTGCAGAAAGGCACCAGCACTGCTGACCCTGGAGATGACTTGTTTTGTCAGTTTATTGCCACAGAACCTGCTGACTTAGAAGCCAGATGCTTTGCACTTCATAGAGCAGATGATCATTTCTGAAATATTTTGAGAGCCAGGTGCTTTTGCCAAAGGGACTGCTTAGAAGACATATCTTATTTCTGTACCAAACCAATGGAAAAACATTGCTTCCAGTTGAGACATTCAAGTATTGGGTGACAAATCCTGGATCTAGAGCCCTGGTCTTAAAGGAAAGCAGAAAGCCCCAAAGTCATAACTGCTTACGGAATGGGAATCACATGGCATCTTAAAGAAACTTATTCAGGAGTTGTGGTAACAGCAGGCACCTAATTCCTGGTTTTCAGCTCACTGGGAGTTGTGTCTGATTCTATATCTGTCTTCAGTTATCTTTGGTAAAAGGTAAGATTGGATGGAAAAAAGCATCTGCTTTTTACAGCTTCTGAGGGTCTAGGCTGTGATCCATTGAGTATTTGCTGTGCGCTGACAGTGGAGCAGATCCTTCCCATTTATATTTTCTGTAGTATGTTTTTTACAGCCATCAGTTGGTGCTCTTGGGTGAAGAGCCCCAGCCTTTCCACTCTTCCAGCCTGTGCACATCCCTAGCGCTTTCCTCTGTAGAAGATGAGGAGTGCGTGCCAAGGAGGATCTGAAAGTGAGATTAAGGTACAAAACTGCCATTTAATATATGAGGGATGTAGACATGTTTGTGTGTGGGTCTTGTGTAAGCACTTCTGTATGGCAGTATTCTGTCCTGGCCAGTGCGCTGTGAGACTTGGTGACAAATAAAATTGAGGGCCCAATAGGCAGAGCTGACCCCCATCACAGGGGGGTCTGCAGTCTGCCTGGAGCCCGAATCAGGGATATCACCAGGAAACTCCCCAACCTGGTGAAGGCCACAGACTACAACCCCTTCCTGATCTTCCAGACAGGTGGGGAAGAAGCTGCATCCTGTAGTCTGAGGGGGATGAAGAAAGAGTACAAGGCCCTAGGACAGCTGGTGAAAGAGTCTGGGGCACAAGTTGTTTTCTCCTCCCTCCTTCCATTTTCAGGTGATGACATGGGATGGAATAGTAGGATTCTCTCTATAAATGCCTGGCTACGAGACTGGTGCTACAGGCAGGGCTTTGGGTTCTTTGATAATGGCTGGTTTTATAAGACACCAGGCGTGACAGTAATACATGGGAAAGGTTTATTTCGTAAGGGCAAAAGGGTTCTGGGACAGGAATTAGCAGGGCTCATTCAGAGAGCTTTAAACTAGATTCGAAGGGGGATGGGGTAGTAGCTGGGCTTGCACCACTGGGGCAATGCTCTAGTGTTGAGGTAGACCAGGAGGCCTCCCATCCCCCTAGGGTGAAATCGGTGTGCTCAGCTCGCTCCCTGAAGTGCCTGTACACCAATGCACGCAGCATGGGGAATAAACAAGAGGAGTAAGAAATCCATGTTCGGTCGGGGGGCTGTGATCTAGTGGCAATTACAGAGACTTGGTGGGACACCTCGCATGACTGGAATGTGGTCATGGATGGCTATGTCCTGTTCAGGAAAGACAGGCCACTAAGGAGAGGTGGTGGAGTTGCTCTTTATGTGAGTGAGCAGCTAGAATGTATTGAGTTCTGTCCAGGGGCGGATCAGGAGCGAGTTGAGAGTTTGTGGGTGCGAATTAAGGGGCAGGCTGGCAGGGGTGATACTGTTGTGGGTGTCTATTAGAGGCCACGGGATCAGGATGAGGAGGGTGATGAGGCCTTCTACAGGCAGCTGAGAGCAGTCTCTCAATTACAGGGCCTGGTTGTCATGGGGGATTTCAACTACCCTGATATTTGCTGGGAGGCCTACTCAGCCAGCCATCCTCAGTCCAGGAGGTTCCTCCAGTGCATTGATGATAACTTTCTGATGCAAATGGTGGATGAGCCAACTAGGAGAGGAGCGTTGCTGGATCTTATTCTCGCTAACAAGGAGGGTCTGGTTGAAGCGGTGAAGGTTGAGGGCAGCCTTGGTTGTAGTGACCATGAGATTGTGGAGTTCAGGATCTCATGTGGCAGGAACAGAATAGCTAGCAGAATCACAACCCTGGACTTCAGTAGGGCCAACTTTGGCCTTTTCAAGCAATTGCTAGGGGAAATCCCATGGGACAGGGTACTAGAAGGTAAGGGGGCCCAAGATAGTTGGTTAGCATTCAAGGACTGCTTCTTCCGAGCTCAAGATCAGAGCATCCCAGCAGGTAGGAAGTCAAGGAAGGGTACCAGGAGACCTGCATGGTTAAACAGGGAACTGCTGGGCAAACTCAAGTGGAAGAAGAGAGTGTACAGATCATGGAAGGAGGGGCTGGCCACTTGGGAGGAATATAAGTCTGTTGTCAGAGGGTATAGGGAGGCAACTAGGAAAGCTAAGGCCTCCTTGGAATTAAACCTTGCAAGAGAGGTCAAGGACAACAGGAAGGGCTTCTTCAAATACATTGCAGGTAAAGCCAACACTAGACGCAATGTAGGCCCACTGATGAATGAGGTGGGGGTCCTGGAGACAGAGGATAAAAAGAAGGCGGAGTTACTGAATGCCTTCTTTGCCTCTGTCTATACTGCTGGAGGCTGTCCTGAGGAGCTCCGGACCCCTGAGGCCCCAGAGGAAGTCAGGATAGAGGAGGAATCTGTCTTGGTTGATAAGGGCTGGGTCAGGGACCAATTAAGCAATCTGGACATCCATAAATCCATGGGCCCTGATGGGATGCACCTGCGGGTGCTGAGGGAGCTGGCGGAAGTCATTGCTAGGCCACTCTCCATCATCTTTGCTAAGTTGTGGGCAACGGGAGAGATGCCTGAGGACTGGAGGAAAGCAAATGTCACTCCAGTCTTCAAAAAGGGCAAGAAGGAGGACCCGGGTAACTATAGACCGGTCAGCCTCACCTCCATCCCCCGAAAGGTAATGGAACAACTTGTCCTTGGTGCTGTCTCTAGGCACATCAAGGATAGGGGGATCATTAGGGGCACTCAGCATGGCTTCATCAAGGGGAAGTCATGCTTAACCAACTTGATACCCTTTTATGAGGATGTTACCCGGTGGATAGATGATGGTAAAGCTGTGGATGTGGTCTATCTCGATTTCAGTAAAGCGTTTGACACGGTCTCCCACAGCATCCTTGCAGCTAAACTGAGGAAGTGTGGTCTGGATGATCGGGTAGTGAGGTGGATTGTGAACTGGCTGAAGGAAAGAAGCCAGAGAGTGGTGATCAATGGGACAGAGTCCAGTTGGAGGCCTGTGTCTAGCGGAGTCCCTCAAGGGTCGGTACTGTGACCAGTTCTATTCAATATATTCATTAATGACTTGGATGAGTGAATAGAGTGCACTGTCAGCAAGTTCGCTGATGACACCAAACTGGGAGGAGTGGCTGACACACCGGAAGGCTGCGCAGCCATTCAGAGAGACCTGGACAGGCTGGAGAGTTGGGCGGGGAGAAATTTAATGAAATATAACAAGGGCAAGTGTAGAGTCCTGCGTCTGGGCAAGAACAACCCTATGTACCAGTACAAGTTGGGGACAGACCTGTTGGAGAGCAGCGTAGGGGAAAGGAACCTGGGGGTCCTAGTGGACAGCAGGATGACCATGAGCCAGCAGTGTGCCCTTGTGGCCAAGAAGGCCAATGGCATCTTGGGGTGTATTAGAAGGGGTGTGGTTAGCAGGTCAAGAGAGGTTCTCCTCCCCCTCTACTCTGCCCTGGTGAGGCCGCATCTGGAGTATTGTGTCCAGTTCTGGGCCCCTCAGTTCAAGAAGGACAAGGAACTGCTAGAGAGAGTCCAGCGCAGAGCCACGAAGATGATTAAGGGAGTGGAACATCTCCCTTATGAGGAGAGGCTGAGGGAGCTGGGTCTCTTTAGCTTAGAGAAGAGGAGACTGAGGGGTGACCTCATTAATGTTTATAAATATGTAAAGGGCAAGTGTCATGAGGATGGAGCCAGGCTCTTCTCAGTGACATCCATTGACAGGACAAGGGGCAATGGGTGCAAGCTAGAACACAGGAGGTTCCACATAGATATGAGGAAAAACTTCTTTACGGTGAGGGTGACTGAACACTGGAACAGGCTGCCCAGAGAGGTTGTGGAGTCTCCTTCTCTGGAGACATTCAAAACCCGCCTGGACGCGTTCCTGTGTGATATGGTCTAGGTAATCCTGCTCCGGCAGGGGGATTGGACTAGATGATCTTTCGAGGTCCCTTCCAATCCCTAACATTCTGTGATTCTGTGTGATTCTGTGAAATAGAGGGTTTTGGAGAAGAATGTAGGAACTAGAAAATGTATCTGGGAATTGGTTAGAAAGATATGTCATTGAAAGCTAAAAACAAGCAAATGGGCAGGAAAAATGAGTAATTAAAGCTGGTTAGAGAGTGTAAGCAAGTAGCTGTACTGTTGAAACTGGAGGCAGACTTGCTATTATTTTAAAGTTAAAAATCTCGTCTCAGATTTACTGTGAAGGAGCCACTGTTTTCATTGTAACGGGAAGACGGGTGTAGGGTCTGTAGAGAAGAATGGAAGACACCTGACACAGCTGCTGCAAGGGAAATGTCAGCCATCCATTGGCAAGAGGTTGTAGGATGTGCTTGGACGAACCTCTAGGTAGTGTGACTGTTTCAGCACAAAGCCTATAGTGAACTATGTGAGTGAACACTTTTCCATCTCTGAATAGTACAATGCACTGTAAGAATGCATTGGATGTGCTGTCCTAAGTGGTGAGTGTGGAGCAGCCATGATGAAAGGTAGATCCAACTGAAATGAAAGTGGGAACTTTTCTGAGAAATCTCTTCCCTGTGCCCCGTCTGGGCTGTTGGTCGCATTGCTCACTGTGGTATGTGCAAAGCATCAGTCTGTTCCTATGTTGTACAGCTGCCTTCCCTTCTGTAATTGATGCTTTCTCATAAAGTACAGAACAAACTGTCGTGTGCTTTATGACTTGTCCTCATTATTTTTTTCTATGTATTGCTTCTGCACTTTAGAGGCAAACACCCCTTCCGCCGTTGTGTGTACCTCCTGCTTGAATAGTGTCACAAGGTCAGTATGTTATAGTGGTGGATTATTTCCTTCCAGTGAGGGATGAGGTCTCCTTGCAGAACAAGGTGCTATGAATGGGATTTGTAACACCGGGAAGATATTAGTATTTTTTTTAAAGGGTTGCTTTTTCTCCCACCTTTCTTTCACAAAAGGAGCATGAAGAAAGCATGTTTAAGGACAGAATTTAATAATATGAGTTGTTTAAAACAGAACTAAGAAAGTGCTTTAAGTTCTTTACAGGTTTTTTTTTTTTATATATAACCCACCTATCAGAGTGCTCTTTGCACACGCAGCACCTGCTCTGCCGATTGAGTTAGACTTCACACTCTTGTTTTGAAGATGAGATTATGTTCTTAACAACTTACCTAGGTCAGACGTCGAAGCAGTCCAAAACCCATCCAAGACGGGATTACCAACTTGGCCTTCTTGAACTGAGAAATCCACGGATGGAATGTAGTCTTCCTTCTTTTTCCTTGCTTCCCAGGGGACCTTCCTGTTGTCACACTTCACTTTTTTTTGGTCTGAGGCCTCACTCTGTTCAGAGTATGATGTCTTTCTACCAGCCTTAGTTGATTCCACGGATCACCAGTTGCCTTCCTTTCTGTCGCAGGTTGGGTCCTAGGGATTCAGCCTCATTATCTGAAATGTTAACAGGGCCATACATGCTAATATAATAACTGAGATTTGACATGTAAAAACACACAAAGCCCCCCATAACAACGAAATGGTGTTGTTCATGCTCTCCATTCTTCTGCTGAGTGGTGAATAGCAGGAACAGTGGCTCGTTCATACAGGTTGAGAACCTTGCTTAAAGTGAACCATCACCAGCACTGCTGTGATAAGCACCCTTCTTCTGTGCTTAGTCCATAATTTTGTATTCTGAAGAACGCAAAGTCCTTGGAGGGCAGATGGGAAAGTAGGGAGAGGGTGGAATGACCCAGGAGACTTGGTACTGGGCAAGGGTCCTTTTTGCCCATTTTTCCTGCTAGTTCAGTCCCACTGAGTACTGAATCTGTGTTCAGGTATGGTTTTGCTGAGGTCCAAGTGTTCCCATTGTTCTCCAGCAGATAGGAATGGGGCAGGCTTTGAGTGCTCCCATCCAACATGACTTCTACGTAGGAGCTACTGCAAAGGGGGAAGTGTGCTCTCCTGTCATGATCACTGAGAGAGAAAGCTGAGTGCTCTTTACTTTCTACAGAGTCTAAGGCTTTGTGGCTAGTGTATGAGATGATGAACCAAAGCCTTGAGGTTTTCATTCTGGTTCACATGCCATTGGTGGTGCAGATGTTATTCATGGTGATCCTTGGCTGGGACTTATCAGTGTTGGTTGGAAGACCAACTTTAGAAGTGCTTTAGATGTTGGTACTCAGAATTCTATGCTGAAATTGCTTTGAAAACAGGAAAGAAATGAGAGGTGACTCCTGTTAATGCAGCTGTCCTTGAAAAGAAACCATCTGAATTTTCGTATAGGTCTTTTGGCTAAGAGTGTGCTTGAAGTACCTGATGCTTATTAACCTTCCTACTACGGAGAAGTAGATAGGTATTTTGAGTCCAAGATCTTACTGTTATATTTTTAAAAAATATATGTTTTTTGGTAATACATGGGTCAATCAAACTCACTGACAGACCAATAATCTCATGACAATTTAATTGTTGCTGCTTCATTATGAAAATGAAGAACTCTGTGCAAAGCCTCCTTCTATAAGGAAGGGTGCATACACATAATTATAGGATGCTTTTGGTGTTTAAAAAAAAAGAAATTAAATGAGTAATACATTTTGCTGGTGGAACTGACAGCTGTAACAAACCTGCTTCTCTCATCAGCTGTAAGCTTTTATGTCTTCCTTGTACTAATGAATAAATCATCCTATTACATAAAATTGCATTCTAATTGCTCTCGTGTCAGTCTCTTTCAGGTTAGGCCTAAGCAGTAAGGTTCCCTTGATGCCTGGGTTTTCCCTTTCTGCTTGACTGTGTAGCAGTCACATTTACAAGTGCCTGGGAATGGACTTGGAGAGGAAAAAACAGGGAGGGAACTGGGAGAAGGCAGGAGACAAAGGGAGAGAAGGACAGGAGAGGATTTGAAGGGGATAAGGATTGAATGCGGGAGACAACAAAAACCTGAAGGAACTGTTGAATGCAAGAACCAAATGAAAAACACTTAGAAAAGCCAGTGGGATGTGAGTGGGAAGAGAGGGAGAATGAGTCAAAACTACAGCAAACCTTTTTGTGTTAGGCCTTGTGTGGAGCGGCTCGTGGGAGCTCATAGTGTTGGCTGAACAGCTGTGGCCATTTTGTGTGACAGGAGGTTTTCCTCAACCTCTGGCAGGTTTTTGTGGTCTAAGTTCTCCTTTTCCTCACTTAAAATGTTACCTGGAAAACATTAGTTAGTCATCTAATCCTATAGAGTGAAGGGATGTATCCCCCCACCCTTCCCCGTCATCAAGTCAAATGATCGATTCTCAGATATGAGCAAATGGCAATTTGGGTAGGCTTTGTGTAGTAGAGAAAGTTTTTCCAAATTAACTGTAACTAAATGACTTCGAATTAATTCTTCAACTACCAACAGGATGTATCAACTCTCACATTGATTTTGGTTAAGTTGATTAGAAAGAGGATTGAGAGCAAGTAAGACTCCCTTGAACAAAACTAAGTGCATCTGTATAGAAATTGTGCAACTTTAATTAATTGGGTTTAATAACTAATTTAATTGAAACTTCCTATTGTAGCAAAGGCATTTGGAAATGATGCTGCAGCTCCTAAGTGACTGATGTAATCATTTGCAAAAGAGGAAAAGAGTTGGACTTTTTGTTACTCTTCTAAGATGTATTAGAATGACATCTAGAATATTTGCTTCTGTTAGTTTTGTAATATGAAAGCAGTCTTACCTACCCTATTTTTTATGAAAGACTACAGTACTAGTAGGAACATGCATTATCAGCAAATGAATCTGGTTAACTGAGGCAGCATGATTCTTTTTTTTAAGACCATTTCAGTTCTGTGTTGTAGGTTGTCTATAAAATAGATTTACCTTAAAATCCTGGCCAATGGAAGAAAAGCTGTTGATGTTAAACATTCAGAACCCGATGTCCTACCTGGTATTTCTGGGTTGTTTCGGAGAAAAGATGGTACATTTCCGACATCCCTAAACTGTGTTGACAAAAGTGCTGAACAAAAAGTAGTCTTACAGTGAACAAAACAAACCCTTTGGGCTGCCTTTCCAGGACATAAAATAGAAAATGATACCATAATCTTTGGGTTTTTTTGTTTGCTGAGTCTCTGCCTGAGAAGGTCCGTATTACTGTAATTTGTTCCGAGAACAAGAGTCACTATGTAGAGGCTGCACAAGGGGTGTATGGGATCCTTGTTTTTATTTCAGGTTTGAGTGTGGAAACAAACTGGCAATCATTTGGTTTTGTTGGGAAAAATGAATAGGGAATTCAGTGTCTATTCCAGCACCGTGAGGCAAGAATAACCCAGACAGATGAATAGAAGTAACTCCTTGATTACTTTTTTCTGTATGAATGCAGGCAACCTGGGTTTAGCATAGACCTAAATGCAAAGGTTTGTTACAATTCCAAACTCAAAAGTTGTATCAAGAATTTCCCTTCAGCCTAATTGTCACCATGGACATTATATTGAAGGAACATTGTGATTTGCAGGGATTGCTGTTAAGGGTTGCTTTTGATTAAGAGTCTCTCCGATTAAGTGGTTTCTATTTTTGCTGCTGTTCCTCTTTGCCACAGTTTTCTCCCGCCTGGTACTTCAGGTGCCTCCTGCTACCCATCGCTGTGATGTGTTTAACGCTTTCAGGTGACTGGACTGCTTGGTACCTGTGCTCCTGAAGCTGTGGGGTTTCCAGGGAGAGGTTGAAACTGTTCACTCGTGAGAGCGTTTAACTCCATCATCCATGTACCTTCTGGCATATTTGTGTGCAGTTGGATTGAAGGATTCATTTGCACTGACTGCACACACGGTCCTCCTGGAGTTTAAGCAGTAGGAGTACTTCACAAATGGGCATTAATTTCCACGGGGAATGGGGTTGGTACACTGGAAAGGGTGGTGGTCAGAAGTCCTATTAACAATCTAGGAAAGACTGGGTAGGCTATGATACTACAATGTGCTGACCTGTGATTTGAGTCTTTGGCCAAAAGCAACTGAGAACAACATGTAATTAATCAACAAAGGATATTTTAAACCTTTAAAAGGAGGAGGAAAAAAATTATTTGTATTCATAATGGCTGGAACCACAGGTTAAAAACATAGAAATGGGTTAAATGAGCTGTGAAAGAAAAATATGCAGTGAGAACAGGTTAAATTAGTGAGAAAGACTGTATGGTCAGCATAGATCTGGTCAGGTGCCCATGCAGGCAAGACTAAGGAACTGGACAAAATGGGAGAAAAACATTTATGGTAGAGTTTAAGAAAAAACAGCATAGAGGATGTTTTGAGGGAATTCAGGTGGTTAAACATGAGATGGTAAGTTTAGACTGGCAGTGGTGTGGAAGAAATGTCTCTGAGAAGAATGACTTCTCCAGGCTCTGAAAGAGGGGGCAGCAGGCGCTGGTCGTGCATGGATAGAATCAGAAGAGAGAGAGGATGCTGAGGGTCCGCAGGGTCCCGAACATCATGTGAAGCACCAGAAAATTGGAGCGGAGACATGTGCTGTGGGTGAAGATTGATTTCAGGAAGCAGTGGTACAAAGGCTGAAAAGTTAGTCTTTGGAAGAGGCAGAGATCAAGCTTATTGCTGTACAGTATCTAGTGAGAACTGTGGCTGGACACTAATGTGCAACTACAAGACCACTGCTGTGTCTTAAACTGTTGTGGTCACTTTTGCCAAGTGAAGTGAAGTTGAACTGAATGCAGAATAGAGAGAAGAGCAGAAATCTCAGACTAGAAGGCATGTGTGTGAAGACAGCCCTGTGAATGCCGTCTTTCTGGTCCTTGTCAGTAAAACCTTTGCTGTGACTTCAGGAGAACATGATTTGTTCCCAGGTGCTGAAGAAGCAACTAATTTGAGGTAGAATCAAACACAATTTTTATTTTCCGAGGAAAACCCATGAGTCTTCTTCCTTTCATCTCAGGTTTTCAGCTTCAGCCAGTTCCTTGAAGTGGTTAAAACTTAAATGGCAGAAGGAGCTGATTTACAACACATCATCTGCAAATAAGAAAGTCTGCTCTTCTGAGCTTGTAGTGCAGTGTTATAGTGATGCCAAATACTTAGGTTAGGTCTACCCTCCACATTTTCTGTTGTTTCCCAAAGAGTGTCTCTTAGGTTTTTGAGATTTACTAGCACTGCTTGTTAGTAATCTTGGGGCTTTGTTTTTTTTTTTTTTCTGTTGTTGTCCTGTGTTGCTTGATTAAAGCTCAGATCTAAGCGAGAGCTCTTATTGATTTCAAAAGTGCTAAGTAGAGATCATAGGTTTTTTACCGTTTACACTAATGCTTTTCCCATTATAAGTCGATGGCAGCACACGTCCAGGCTGTAGTGAGCAGACCCAGTCCTGGGCTGTCTCAGCAGGACTGAGTCAACACGGAGTCAGTAGCATCATTGAGACCTTGGTGATTATTGAACAGGAGGTGGCTTGAGGTGTA
Organism: Nyctibius grandis; assembly: GCF_013368605.1. NCBI lineage: Eukaryota > Metazoa > Chordata > Aves > Nyctibiiformes > Nyctibiidae > Nyctibius > Nyctibius grandis. Next base: position 22,142,642 of record NC_090664.1, on the reverse strand, counting down.
TGAAATCTACCGCTGTGATAACATAAACGGGGAGAAAAAACAGACCTAAGCAGTTAATGAAATGGAAAAAAAATAGCCATGGGAACAGAGATGAATTCATAGGACTTTGTTTAAGCACTTGTAAGAAACAAGCTGCTCGGTCTGGTGTGAGTGGGGCATGCATTAAGTGGACTGAGTGGGAAGTTAATAACAGAGGAGACTGGTGTTGCTGAGAAGAGCTCACTGTGCTCTTTGTCTTACAATTCATTGAAAGGACCACAGGGTCACTTTTTCTGGAAACTGTAAAGCTCTGTGATTGTCAGATCAGGTACACCAACAGTTACTGCCATTAAACATAGGGTAATGTGTAGTCAGATCACCGTAGGGAGTTCTGATAACATAGAGTAATCAACCAAAGAAGCAGCTTAACTAATGGTCCATGCATTTCAGTTGCTTATATTGAGAGCTCTAATAAATACAAAATTTGTACATTTACTTCTCTTAAGAGATCCAAGCTCATTAAATGTGCAACACCCCAGGAGATGCTTTTTGTTCAGCTCACCTGTGTGACAGGCTGGCATACAGAGCAGCTGCTGTTACAGACCAGTAGCTGTTGGGGGGTGAGTGAAGTGTGCTGTAAAGGACTCCTGGGAGAAAAGTCTACTGTTGTAAATATGAATTTGGGGTGAGAAACTAATAAATGTTTATTAAAGGATTTTGGGGGGTAGGGCTGTATGGGATAGTTACAGAGCTGATGGAAGGGGTTGGTTTTGCTGCTTTCATTGGGTGCTGTGATAGTCGTGTTTTGATTTCCAAAGCTGGACTCACACAGTCTATGTGTCAAAGTTAAGCATATAATGATTTTGCAGTACTTTGCTGTTTTATGATCTCATGTTTGCCGATTGCTCCTGCTCTCTGCTGATGTTTTACGGATTTTCATATTCTCTCTTGTTGGCCTGTGAAGACAAGTACACACAAGCAACAATGCTTTTATATGTAATTTCCTAACCCCAGACAGCATCATGCTCTTCCTGCTTCAGAGGCTTTTCACGTGCAGTGGGTCTTGTGTGTCACTAGAGCCAGAGCAAACCAGCCTGTCATTCTGTGCAAACAGGAGAGAAGTGCTCTGGAGAAGGTGAGTCCTCAGGAGCAGTGCGTCATGCAGAGAGTCAGGGCCTGTCTCATAACAAGCAGCAGCAATATCCTATGGATGTGTGCGCAGGCCTTGCTGGCCTGCGTCCCGCTGCTGGCGCAGGGAGTGGCAGCAGAGTAGCTCCTCACTGTGCATGCGTGCAGAAGGCGTGTTGCTGTTCCCGCGGTGTTGGCATGTTGCTATTCCTGCGGTGTTTCCATATTGCATTAAAGTAGCCTGTGTCCTGTGGGTGGTATCTATACTGCTTGTTTGCAGATCCCTTTTGTATTGCAATGGTTAAAAACAGCGCTGATTTTTATGCGTTACAGTGACATAATTGGAGCAGCAGGGATGAATACCTGGGGGGGATGGTAGTCTACAGACTGCTCACCCTTGGGAGCTGGGAAGGTGCAGGAAGGTGGCCAGCCACAGTGTGAATAACTGCAGGGCTTATGGCTGTGAGCAGTCTCATCAGTTCAGCGGAAATAGTGCTTGCCTGGGTGGGCCCTAGGGCTTATCTTGATTCACAGATGTAATATTGAGAGATCTCCCTTCCAGGGCGTTTGGTCAGGTCACTCTGAAGGCTGAGCTTTAAAAGGCTGGCTCTGTGAGGCTTTGGCTCATCTCCAGGGTTTTGCTTCCTGCTGGCAGGGGCTGCAGGTAGTGATTTTTGTCCCGTTCCTTTACTGCTGGTAGATGTGTTTCATGATCATCCCTTCTGGTGCACTTTTACAGCCTCTGCTACTTAAGGATGCTGGAAAGTGAAAGTGAAGGACAAATGGGATAGATGCTCAAGGCATGGGGCAAGACAGGAGTAAGTCGGACAGCAGAGAGAGGAGAGAGCAGTAGATATGATGTAAAATAGCAGGTAAATGTCCTTTCTTGCCTTTGTTTCAGGTTTTCCTGGTTCCCTCTTGCTGAGTCTGAGAGGGGCAGCGTAGTTTTGGGTCAGAGCTGCAGCTGAAACATCATTTGTAAAGCTTCCCTGGGTTTAGTTTGTTTCACAGACTTTAAAAAAAAATTAGGTCTGAGGCAAAATAATTGGGCCGAAATCTATATTTGGATCTGGAATCCCTTGATTAAGATGCATGCTGTGAGGCCAGCCGTGTCACCTGGTGAAGTCCCTGGGGTGGGATTGATGTGCTGGCTCTTTCTGAAATAGCACATAATCATTAGTAGGTATTTCAGTTTTGAAAGCCAAACTGAAATCAAAGCCCTCCTTGCCCCCTCCCCACCTGTCGGAGGATGGGCATGCCTGTCCTCCCTGCTTTGTAACCATGGTCTGCGTATGTGCCCTGACAGTCATTTCAGTGCTTTCTTTTTTTAGTAACTCTAGCTCAGTTAGTTGTGTTTCATCTCACCCTGGCATTTTTTGAAAGAATTGGCACTCTTACACAGCTTGCTGTGTCCCTTCTCTTTTTTGTTTTGCTTTTGCGCTTTTTTCCATACCTCTTAAAAACCTACTCATATGTTGACATAGCATCCAAGCAAACGTGCTCTACCATTCCCTCGTAAGAGGCAGTGTAATGAATTCCAAAGACCTTCCGCTGAAAGAAACCTTTACCTTCCTCTGAACAGTGAGAGCTCTTCAATTATACTGGAAAACTGCATGTGGGCCAGGCGGAGAGACCCCCCCACCGCCCTCCCAGCACCTCCTGAAGGACTGCTGTATTGTCATCTGACAGAGTCACTCATTCCCAGATAATTGGCTTTTTAAAGGGCATCTGCAGGACCAAAATAACTCCTGGCATACTGTTTGTACCATTGACCTGCCAGGTTAGCAAAGATTAGACTTAATTGCTTCATTTATGGCTAATGCATTCCAGTTTTGCCGTTGCTTTTTCTCCAAGGATAATTGCTCAGATGTGTATTTTTGTTTCTGAAGTCTTGATGAGTAAAAACAAGGGTCCTGCTCTGTGAATAGAGAAGTTGCTTTCATCAGGAGAGACAGAGGTCATGTAAAATCCTTACGTTAAGGAAGTGACCACATACGTGGATGAGAGGTTGTCCGTGTGAGCCTTGCTCAGCCCCTTGACAACTCAGGCTTCCCACTGCGCTCCATCGGCACATCTCTTCCTGTCGTGCAGCTTATTGCAACGGAAAGCAATTTTCAGGCAAATCGTGTTTGATACTGCTCTTCTCAGTTTTGTCTGTGGACAGCGTATGCTCTGTGGGTACCAGGGTGGTGTAAGGGCCTCTCATTTTCACAGAATCACAGAATCACAGAATGTTAGGGATTGGAAGGGACCTCGAAAGATCATCTAGTCCAATCCCCCTGCCAGACTGCAGGCGCAGTCCTCTGGCCACAGGCTGTGCCTGGACATCCCTCTGTGGGCGAACACTGGCACTGAAACCGGAGGAGACACAAAGCACCTTGTGGGCCGGTCTGAGGTGTAAACCCAGCACTACTCTTGTATGTTCTGTGGAATTAATCCTGATGTTTCTATAGATGCATTTCATATATATCTTGTGTATGTCCACAAATTTGGGTAGTGAGGATGGAGCAAACCTGTGGCAGCACATGCTTCAGTCTCATGGGAGTAAGTCACACACGTGTATTCTGCGCTTTCTAGCACCAGGTGATGTTCCTGTTTTGCTAGGAGTAAAATGAAAGCTGCAGCCTTTATTGCTTCCGCTGCAGTTTTGTAAAGCCTACACTATACACACAATTGTGGTTTTTGTTTATTTTAAGGTTAGGGTAGTTCTAGAAGAAGGTTTTGAATGAAGAGCTTTTGGATACAATGTCATGGCTGATGAGAGGAGACCTACACCCCAGCTTTCCTTAACTGTCTCCCTGAGGTCTCTGAGCACCAAACTATGGCAGCCAGGAGAAGAGCCTTCTGTCCCTGGCATCCCAGGGCATCCTGAAGCTGCCAGCAGTGGGGATGGGGTGTAGGTTAGGTGTCCGTCCGTCATGGCCTTCAGGTGCTCAGAGCTCTGCAGCCAACTTCACACCAGTGACAGAGGTGCCAAGTTGTCAGGTATGGCCTCCTCCATAGCTCAGTTTGTAAGGCTTCCCTGAATTAATTCCCATTTGATTAAATCACATCCTTTAGATAAAGACCTGGTCTTGATTGAGAGCCTGCCTTTGATAAAAATGTCTCTGATGTTCTTGTGCACATGGTGAGGGGGGTTCATAACTTTGCTGTAAAGGTTTTTAAAGGTGGAGAAAGGCAAGCTGAGTGCCAGCATTAGTGTCTGATGTGCTCAGGGGGCATCTTGCTCCTTGTGGTGTTTCCCCTGTGGGAATGGTCACACCAGTGGCACCTCCAGCAGCAAGATAGCTACTTTATTCTGTCCCTTATTTATGGAGCTGAGCAGGAGCATCTGTGAGCCAGATCTGATCCCTTGGGCTTCTCTGTCTGATCTGTTGCCTTCACGTGGGAGTGCAGGAATAGCTGTTTGGCCAACTTGCAAACTGTGAAAGAGCTTGGATGCTTCTTACCATTCTGGTGCTCAGTTTTGCTGAATCTGTGCAGAAGGAGGAGAGCACTGGGCCTGAAGATTAGCATTCAGCCTGTAGCAGTGAGGAGGCTGGTTCAGGGGATAACATCATGCTGAGGTGCCATCTCTCGCAATAGATTTTTTGGAGCGTGTGTATGTGTGGTGCATAAGATTAACAGTGAAGGTAATTAAGGAAACAACTTACTGTTGGATGTGATGAATCTGCCATCATTTAAAGATGGGCTAAATGTCTTTATAAGATGTGTGTTCTACTTCTGATGGAAGTGATGCGTTTAGTGCTGGAATTTCTTGTGTGAATGTCTTCAGGGAAGTGTACTCCTGCTAGTCTTGGGAATAAATCCCTGAGGAAGGCTCTCAGAAGTTCAGTCGTGGTCATTGGCAGCATTTATAAAAAGGAAGGAAGGAGAGATGAGCAAATAAAGAGCAGTCACAGATGCTAGTGAACACTGGACTTCATTTGCAGAAATGTTTAAGAATATTGCTTACTCTGTTGGCCGAAATCTAAGTTCTATTTCTTTCAAATCAACTGCCTTGCTGAGGAGAGAGTGTCAAACTACATAAACAATTGGTTATTTTTGCTGTGGAAGTGAAGGTGGTTGTGCCAGTCTTTAAACACTTTGTTGTCAGTCTCAGCATGAAGATTGTTTTGTTCACAACCTTGAAACAGGAATTTTGCGCTTCCTGCAAAGAAATGCGAAGCTGACTACAAATGGTTTTGAGGTTTTGATTGAATGTGAAACAAAAACCAAATTTTTAAAATGCTTTGGGAGAGTGCACATGGTTTAGGTGCGTGAGTGAGGGAAAATTGTATTCTTGATCTTGGTGTACCTGGTTGAAGGTGACGCATGTCCTGGGAGATAGGATTAAACAGGGATGTGCCTTAGTGAGTAACCTTCGTTTGCACAGTCTGTTTGCTCTCATCGGGACGCTCAGCCCGGGGCGCGTGCATCCTGCGACTCCTTGTGTTTCACTCCGCTTGCTTTGGATGGCTGAAATAAAGCCTGAAGATCAAAAATACTTTCTCTCAAGGGTACCATCCCCATCAAGTCTGAACACACATCAGTGAAAGGCCACAAAAGGAAAAAGCCAATCTAATAAAAACATACAGCTAGTGGGACCTCTATAATTAAACACCTGCATGCAGCAACTGTAGGACTAATTACTGTAGTCAGAGGAGCCGTTCAAACACAGTTATGTTCAATCAGTGCCCTCAGTCTTAGCAGATGTTTAGGAGAAAACAGCACACTGCTCGTAACCCCACCTCCTCCCACCGCTGGCTTTGTGCTGACGAAAGCTTCAGCTTGTTTTATTGTGCTTTTCGTCTCACTTCTCTCCAGGGCCTAATCTCAGAAATGTTGTTTGACTTTGGATGACAAAACCTACGTATCGAGGATTAAATGTATGCCACAGAGATCCTGAAATTGTATCCAGTGCTCGCCCCATTCTTGCTGAGCCCAAAGCTGTGAAGCTACTTGCTTATACTACTGATGATTTGAAAATGAAGAAGAAAGAAAGAAAGTACACTGTAACTTCCAGCCAGGTAGTAAAGAAAATGCATTTAGAAGCAAATATTTTGTTTCTGCATGTTTATTCTTGAAATTCTGTTTCAGGATTCAGTGCTGATACAAGTCAGTGATCCAAGTGTTGGGTGTCTTTGATTCCCATCAGGCTGTACAGCACTGGAAGAAGACATATATGTGTTTCTGTGAACACTGAAAGGTTATATTTTGTATGATCGGATTTAGATGACCTGCCACTTGGGTGCTCTCCAGAATGTCACTGACACTGATTATTCACAGTTTTCCTTGAGCTTAAAGTAATTAGATACTTTCTCAGTTTTGACTGAGAAACAGGAGTGCTATTTGAATTTGCTGTAGCAAGGCCACTGCTAAACAAAACTATGATGAGAATAAAGACAAAAAACCTGGCAGCATTACCTGAGGGGAAAAAGTAAAAAGTAGGGCAGAGTAAGGAATAGTGCCTTTGGGCAACTGGTGCAGTAACACTTCGTTTGGGTTTTCTTGAGAGAAAGTGCCTACAGCTAGAAAATGGAGAGGGCCTTTTATGTTTGGTTTTTTTTTTGGGGTTTTGTTTGTTTTAATATTACCAAATCTAGACTCTAGTTTGCCTGTGGACAACCGAACAGATTGCTTTTCCGAGTATTTTCATACTTCTGAAAATTGCCCAGTCTTCAGAAATGCAGAATTTTGTGGCCAGACCTTTGCCTAATTCCTACAAAGGTGCTCAAAGTGAACAGAATAATCATTTGAATTCCAGCTGCAACATTTTAATGATTCAATCCTAGACCAGTAATTCTTCCTTTTTGTTTCATTCCACAAGTTTTCTGCCTGAAATGTCTCCAAATGTTGCATAATACTGAAAAACAGGGTGAACTTAAGCTTCTTGTATGGTATTTTCATGTGACTAAGAAAATTCTTTAATAAAATGTGTCATCTACTTCTCTAGGATGCAGAGTAGTCCTTCATCAGTCTCTTCCTTCTCAAACTTGTTTTTCAGTTTTGGAGATTTTTCTTTTGCTGTGATGCAGAATATATGATCATCTCGAGGTGAGAGGGTTTCCCATAAAATAGATGCTGTATATAGTTGTAACGTTTACCAAATTTCACCTGGTGAAGCACTGATGCCTTCAAAAGCCTCAGGGGAACTCAGTGTTCCTTATGACAGATGACACTGAAAGGGGATTTATTCCAGGTATTGATGGTAAATGTAATTTGCACAATTAGGCATCTGTTTTCAGTGTGAGGACATGCATTCCTGGTGGCTCCACCCTGTATCATTCAAAACCATCGAAGTGCATTAAAATGAAATCCTTGCATGTTCTCTACTGAAGCACCAATAAGTTTGTAAAGACTTTATTAAAACTCTCTTAAGATGCTTTGCATTTTTTTAAAAAATATTTCCTCTCCTTCCTAACACTACAGATTCACCAGCTCATTTCTGTGTTTCTGCTGTCTGTGCGGGCTGGGTTTCTCTGAGTTATGTGGCAGGTTTTTGAAACCAGCAAGGATGTTCTCTCCAAATAACAGCAAATCTGGTATCTTTGTTCTCACTCATTTCTTTCTTAGAAGGCTTTGTCTAGTAAACCCTCATGCTCTGCCCGTGTTTCCAGTGCCTTATAAGTGGTAGATTTCAGAAACAAATGCTCAAACTGGTGTGTACCAAAACACCCAAAAGCAGGTGTTTACAGGCTGCTCGTGCAGAAACTGGTAGTGTGGTGCTGCCTCTCTCTGCCCCATGCTGCTGCAAGGGTGCTGCTGGCTCTGCCACTCTCCGGCTTCTCTGTGCTGGGTGGGACTGCGTTGTGCAGATGTGACCCATGCCTTTTGGGACATCTCCATGTGCTGGTGTGCCTCCTGTTGTATTGGGTAACCATGGCAAGGTGTTGGCAGTGGGGGGGCTGCAGAGGTGGCCACCATGAGAAGGAGCCAGGGGCTGCCCCATGCTGGACACAGCTGGCTCCAACAGCCCCATGGCAGGATACAGCTGAGCTTGTCAGCCAAGCTAGTGGTGCCTCTGGGAAAACTTAGTCAAGAAAGGTCAGAAAATGATGGACAGGCAGAGAAGGATGGAAGAAAAAGAGTGAGAAACAACAGAAGAAACACCAAGGTTGGAGAAGGAGGTGCTCTAGGTGCTGGAGCAGATACTCACCACAGCCTGTGGAGAGCCCATGCCAGAGTAGACTTTCCTGACAGGAACTGCAACCCATGGAGAGCCCGTGCCAGAGCAAAGATGTGAGGAGGAAGGAGCGGCCAAGAGCAGCTACTGTGTTCTGACCATAATCCCCCATCCTCATCTACCCCAGTGCCACTTGGGGTGGGTAAAGGAGGCAGAAGGGAAGAAAGGAGGTTGGGTGTGGGGAAAGGGGAAGAAAGGTGGTGTTTCAATGTTTGTCTTTTTGTCTTACTCCCCTGTAAATAGGTCCTGTTGTGGGGGCAGGGAGGGAACGAGCAGCTGGGTGGGCATTTGGCTGTTAGTTAAGGCTAACCCACCACACCTATGCATGAAGACTGATCTCACCTTCAGTTCTGGAAAGGCTGGCGTTTAAATGCAGCTCATGGTCCAACCCAAAGGATGTTACTCAGAGAGACCCCTAAGCCTACACCTAGTCCACTTGTGGCAAGATTACTGCTGCTTTCAGTGTAAGTTCCTGCCATAGTGAAGCAAAGACTGATTCTGCAATTACATTTATAGGAAATAAATCTATTTTTGTCCTTTAAGGTGTTAGGACCCACAGATATATTAATGGAAACGAAAATGCTGATTTACGAGGTGCAGTGCCCTAATGGAGACATGTTTATGTAGGACTTGGGCTGGGCCCATGTTCTAAAGATGTGATCCAGCTTTTATGAAGAAGTCAGAATGTTGGCCCAGATAACATGGACCATGTATTCAGGTAACAAAAAGTTTGGGTTTGATTTGTTCCTTTGCGGGATGGGCGGGGCGAGGAAAGAAGAGTCTTGAAGTAGGCTTTCAGCATAAGCCCAGTTGATTCTCCTCAAAGATGTAAGATTTCTAATTTATAAGCATTTTCACAAGCCATATATGTGTATACATGGATGCGCTGTTTATGCACGTGGGGTACATATTTAACAGAAAGGGCTAATAGCCATTGTGTCACACAAGAGCATAGCGATATGATATAAAAACTGTAAATCAAGACAGCCCTCTGAAAATGAGGAAGTGTCTGAACAGGAATTTATGGGCTTTGCTGCAAAACTTTTGTCTGTCATTGGTGCTTCATAGCAGCCCAGACTATATAGTCATAATCTTCATGTCTGGAAATAAAAATCTATGGTAAATGTTACATTTGCTTCTAGAGCAGCATCTTTGTATTACCGTCCTCAAAAATCTTGCTACCTTTATTAGCATGGTGTTTCTTTCTGGCCATTGCTAAGAAAAAGAAAGAACATTTTATGGAGTCAAGATTAAATTTATACTGTTCAGTATTAGTGACAAACTTAGGATTTGATACATTGGAGAGATTGTATTCTGCTTTCATTTAGGTGAATTTTAAATGTAGAGTTTATAAATTGCAAAAATATGCCATTATATAACATCCAGTACTCTAGGTTTACCTGTTTCAGTTGGCAAATTTGGAGTGTGACATGCAGAAATACTTCTTTCTCCAAAGGCATGACAAATATTGTTCAATTGTTCAAGCTTTTGGCCCACAAGTGCCACTAAGTCTGTCTGTTTTATCTTTTCTCATGATTTATCACTACACAATCCCAAAGAGAGTGAGTTAATAAACTATCAGGTATTACATAATTCATTTTCTCCTATATTACTGTTGCTTGTTTAATAATATTCTGTTCTCATTCTTGTATTTTCTAATTCATGTGGTATCCTGTCCCCAAGTCCATGGGGTTTGTTGGTGGTTATAACATACATCTATACGAAATGAGAGACCTGACATGAACCAGACATACATTTCCTTCTCAGCACCGTGCTCTAATGATGCTGAAGTGGGAACGGCTCTTCCCATCTGTGCAAAAACATTACTGGTTTCTTTCACTCAGGAGAACAAACACAACTCTGGTCCAATAATGTGGCTAAAAGTCTTCATCCCCCTAAACAACTGCAAAATCCCAGTAGCTTTAGGAACAAAGGTGTGTGGATTTGAATCCTCTCTGACTGCCGAGTGTGTGGAAGTCTTGTCTGCAGCGCAGCTGAGATGCTTGGACAATCATGTTACTGTACAAAGACTGGAGGCTGTTGCTGCTCACAGGCGAGGTCTGAAATGGCTCCTGCTTTGCTTTGGAAATAATCTGACATGATCTAGAAAACATGTGAATCCCAAACCGACAGAGGTATTTAAGCCCTGGGAACGACTGGGGCTAAACACAGAATTTCTTTGCTGTGTACTTTAGATGGGTCCCTCAAATGTTCTGACTGCTGTTCTGAAGTTAACTCTGTACCGGGAGCCTTTCTCTATAACTCAGAACTGCAGATCCTTCTCCAGGTGCCTGAGAGGAGGTTGCACATTGCAGAATCACCGAGTGGTTGAGGTCAGAAGGGACCTCTGGAGGTTATCTGGTCCATCCCCCCTGCTCAGGCAGGGCCACTGGAGCCAGTTGCCCAGGGCCATATCCAGATGGCTTTTGAACATCTCCAAAGAGGGTGACTCCACAACCTCCCTCACTTGTAGCTCTTCTGAAAAGAGCCCTTTCTTTTTGTGAACAGTGGTAGAATAGACTAATGCAAAAATCAATCACAGAATCAATCAGGTTGGAAGAGACCCCTGGGATCATTGAGTCCAACCATTGCCCTGACACCACCCTGTCAACCAGACCATGGCACTAAGTGCCATGTCCAGTCTTTTCTTAAACACATCCAGAGATGGTGACTCCATTACCTCCCTGGGCAGCCCATTCCAATGTCTAATGACCCTTTCTGAGAAGAAATTCTTCCTAATGTCCAACCTGAACCTCCCCTGGTGAAGCATGAGGCTATGTTCTCTTGTCCTTGAGGCTATGTTCTCTTGTCTCCTAGTTGCCTGGGAGAAGGGGCCGACTCCCACTCCACTACAACCTCCCTTCAGGTAGTTGTAGACTGCAATAAGGTGACCTCTGAGTCTCCTCTTCTCCAGGCTAAACAAACCCAGCTCCCTCAGCCATTCCTCATAGGTCATACCCTCCAGACCCTTCACCAGCTTGGTCGCCCTCCTCTGGACTCGCTCCAACACCTCAACATCTTTCTTGAAGTGCGGGGCCAGAACTGCAATAGTAATATCCGCAAAGAGCTGATCATCTGCGAAAAAGAACATGTTTCCTATCAAGGCTGAGTTCTGACAAAGCACCCACAGAGTAAATTGGGTGAAAGGAGAAATGGGAGAGAGAAGGACTTCTTGTCCGACTGCAGTCATGCTCCCAATCCTGAAAGATGCTGAACACACCTGAGTCCCATCGACATGCATCTTGCGTGAAGATGAAGGTGCATCTTCACCTTCAAGAACCGGGTCCCAGACCAGTTGCATACTTCTCATATCAAATTGTACGTTCTGGTAAGATCTGGTAAAAATGGCCCCAGTGTAGTCAGTGAATCAGGCTCAAAAGGGCTAGTTTTTCACTTTTCCTACTTAAGTGTAGTAGTGATTAACAGAGTGTTAGCTACAGACTGTTTTATTCCCTTTATGAGATGTTTCTGCTCTCTTTGCCTTGATTCACTCTGAAGGACCTACTTTCTTTTTAAAATGTGAAAGGCCAGAGACCAGATGCTGTCAGTTGTGAAGGCTGTTGTTTATTGCATGTGAATGTACTTTGAAAAACTATGGTCACCATTAGCCTTGAGCTGTTGTGTGGGGTTTTTTTCCTACTGACATTTTCTGTAAATATATTTATAACTTTTTTCTTGTATTTTGGGTTTGCATGGCAGCTGGTTTGATGCATGTTTAATAGCTATCTCTCCCTCCCAGCAAGGGCCTAGTGATAGTTTCTGTCTAGGATTTAGTTGTTTGGAAATGCTATTACCATATAGGATATTGACAGCTATCAAAAATCCCCTGTAGAGCTATATCTGTATAGATGCTATTGGTCCACTATACACTGCTATGGATGGCATAGACAAACAGGTATAGATTACAAGCTGTGGTAATAAATGGCTATAAATCGTATCATCAAGGAAATGGATCCCTTCGGATTCAGACTCTGATATTCAGATGCGTTGATGACTTACTGATTTCCTGGAAGCTGTGAGAATGAGGTACTTGCAAAGCATCTTGGCTTATTGATTTTTTTTTTTACCACAAGCAGCCATGTTGTATGATCTCTTAAAAAAAATTTCCCTTTTCCGTTGTTAGAACAAGTTAGATTTCTTGTCCACTTTAGCAAAAATGAACTAAGTTGTTTGGTTTAAGTGACAGTGGCTCTTCCTTAATGCTTTTCAGCAAATGAGAATAAATCTCATGCTGATAGCTGACTACTTGATGACTCAAGAAAAATTTTATTGGACCATAATACATAACTTTGAAGAAACAAAAAATGTAGAGTGGTGCCTTATGTTAACCCACAATCAGTGATTCATAAGGAGAGTTGGGATTTAGTGACTTTCATGCCAGTAATCAAGTAAGAGGCAAAGCCTCCCTTACTGATTGGCTGGCAACTTCACGGCTTTTTTTGGTAAAACTGTTTTAAATTCAGGTTTACCTCCTCTGAGGCACGTTATAGCCTGAATCATTCATTTTTACAACTCACTCATCAACTCTTACTTTGTTCTATTTTCAAAGGGAAAAAATAGCTCAAACTTTGATAATTGTTCTCTGATTATTTTTATTTTCAGAAATTGGAAAGTATGATATTTCTCTGCCTTTTTGTTTGAGTTGCCTGCTATGCGTATCCTGTGGACCTCATAATGCAGAAGTTTTAGAGCCCTGAAGTGTGATAAAAATATAATTTCAAACTTAATTTGCATCTTCTTTATCATCTCTTGCATTCACATATGGACCAAAGCAATGCTTATTCTCATCAGGCCTCCAAAATGGGACTTAAATGGCTTACAAAGTGCCTATATTCCTATAGTGTCTAGTTCCTGGACCTTCCCTTCCTTGGAGTGAACTTCATCCCATGTAACTCATTTCCAGGGTTGTTCCCTGAGCACTGAGAAAGACCTTTGAAGGAAACAGTTTTGTAGATAATCTGTGGTTTAGATGTCCCACAGTGACTGTCGCTCATTTTGTATAGGTTGTAACTGCATCTCTGTTATGAGATTCTGTGGGAGCTTGCTGTGATCGACCTGCTACTCACTGTGATGAAGCCAGGTGGTTGAAGTGTCTGTGATTCGAACTACAGTTTTCTTCCAACTTCTGCTATTTGTCTTCTGTCTGTACCTTTAAGTTTTAAAAAAGTTGTCTGCTAACCAGAAGGGACCCCTCGTCTTCAGGCAGAATCTCAAGAGATTTTGGGGTGGAAGACAATAATCATTAGTTAATTAGTTGATGAACAACCAATAGTCTTTTGATAATAAAAGCAACTCAGATAATAATTTTTCACATTTCATTTATCATCTCCTGATACTACTCTTACATACTTGTATTTGGGTAACTTGTGCCAAGTGTCCCAGTTATATCAAACCGTGTAAATCAGAGAAGGTAGACTGTGAAAGAGCAAGGAAAACTTTGATTATTCCCACTGAACGTGGTCCTAAGAGAAATGTCCTCAAGAGAAGCTGCACCAAAAGAAAAGGAGGATTCATGCTTTTGTGAAATCTGAGAAGTTTTAGAACAGTGTTTATTTCAAGTGCTAATCTGTAGGGATCCAGGTAATTTTAAGTATCGTTGCAACACATGGATGGGCATAGAGCAGAGGAGATTGAAAAGGACTTCTCGAGGGGCTAGTCAGGTGGAAGATGGAGCTCTGTCCCCCACCTCCCTGGGTAAATGCCCCTGGCTGTTCCAAAACCACGTTTTGATGCAAAACACATCACAAACCAACATGCCTGGGAGACAGGACCTCACGAGCAATGCAGGGATTGATTTCAGGGTGTAGTTTGGAGACAGGTTCATTTAAGTCTGTGCCACCTCTGAAATGGCCACTTCTGCCCTTTGCCTGCCTACCTGTTTCTGCTCCTTTCCCTGTGCCAGCATTGACTTATGGGCAGCTGTGCAGTGAGTTTAATCTGTTTTCAGTTAGCCAGCAACCTTATTTTTTCAGGGTTAATTTTCAACATTTTAAACATTAATGAGGTCACCCCTCAGTCTCCTCTTCTCTAAGCTAAAGAGACCCAGCTCCCTCAGCCTCTCCTCATAAGGGAGATGTTCCACTCCCTTAATCATCTTTGTGGCTCTGTGCTGGACTCTCTCTAGCAGTTCCCTGTCCTTCTTGAACTGAGGGGCCCAGAACTGGACACAATATTGCAGATGCGGCCTCACCAGGGCAGAGTAGAGGGGGAGGAGAACCTCTCTTGACCTGCTAACCACACCCCTTCTAATACACCCCAGGATGCCATTGGCCTTCTTGGCCACAAAGGCACTTTGCTAGGACCCCTAGGTCCCTTTCCCCTACGCTGCTCTCCAACAGGTCTGCCCCCAACTCATACTGGTACATGGGGTACTTCTTGCCCAGATGCAGGACTCTACACTTGCCCTTGTTATATTTCATTAAATTTCTCCCCGCCCAACTCTCCAGCCTGTCTAGGTCTCTGTGAATGGCTGCGCAGCCTTCCGGTGTGTCAGCCACTCCTCCCAGTTTTGTGTCATCAGCGAACTTGCTGACAGTGCACTCTATTCCCTCATCCAAGTCATTAATGAATATATTGAATAGTACTGGTCCCAGTACTGACCCTTGAGGGACTCCACTAGATACAGGCCTCCAACTGGACTCTGTCCCATTGATCACCACTCTCTGGCTTCTTTCCTTCAGCCAGTTCACAATCCACCTCACTACCCTATCATAGACTGTGTCAAACGCTTTACTGAAATCAAGTTAGACCACATCCACTGCTTTACCATCATCTATCCACCGGGTTATGTCCTCATAAAAGGCTATCAGGTTGGTTAAGTATGACTTCCCCTTAGTGAAGCCATGTTGACTGCCCCTAATGATCCTCTTATCCTTGATATGCCTAGAGACAGCACCAAGGACAAGTTGTTCCATTACCTTTCCAGGGATGGAGGTGAGGCTGACCTGTCTATAGTTACCCAGGTCCTCCTTCTTGCCCTTTTTAGAAGACTGGAGTGACATTTGCTTTCCTCCAGTCCTCAGGCACCTCTCCCATTGCCCATGACTTAGCAAAGATGATGGAGAGTGGCCTAGCAATGACTTCCGCCAGCTCCCTCAGCACCTGCGGGTGCATCCCATCAGGGCCCATGGATTTATGGATGTGAGGTTCACCTAAGGTTTCTCACAGTAATTGCTGGAATTAACAATGAAGTATAACTGTACTTTGACAGATATTTTAGGATACTTAACTGGAATCTCCAGGTTTTGGGCAAGGATAGTGATAGCAAAGGCAGTCTGCTGGAGTATTTAGTATTGAGTGAAGAAGGCTGAGGTGCCATGCGTTGAACATTCAGGTGTTTTTCAGTTAATTAAATCTAACCAACACCTTTCTGTTTTTCCTTCAGGTAATGAGCAACAGATGATAAAGGAAATTCCTTAGATTGTAGCGTTTTAGGCATTTAAGGCTGTTGTCTTAATCTGTTTGCGTCTCCTTACTTCAGTTTACATCCCTGGATAGTCTGGAGCCTGCTGAGTGAATGTACTGTAATGTTTTCTGGGCTTTACACAATATGTTAGTGCTCTAAACAAACTTCTTGGGATTCTTAAATGTCTAAAATAATCTTTGACTATTTTGCTGCATTCAAAACTGATTTTTCCGTATGTTCTTATGTTCCCTTCATTTCAACACGTGCAACTGTGTCTGGAGCAGGCCCAATACTGCAGTCTGAGGTTCTGTAGAAGAGGTGATGTGTGGAAGAGTTGATGGGCCACATCAACATCTGCCTTCTTTAATGGGGAATGGACAGAAAGCTTTTGCATGGTGGTCTTTGCACCTGAGCAGATCTGCATGAAAGTAGGTGGCCAGCCACCAGTGCCAAAATACTTATATTTAAGTCCTTCTTGAATGCCTGACTCAGCTGGAATCCTTAAGTTTCTTTCAGTAAAAAGATTTTAAAAGAAGATACTATTTTCTCCCGGTAAGCGTTATAAATATCTTCATTTCCTTCCTCCGATATATCCCCTGAAAAAGAAAAATTTGAGTGAAACGGAACTATTCATGAATTTGATAAAGTTGGAAACTGACAGCACGTTTTGGTTTCCCATTGTTAGGAAAATCTAGGACCCTTCAACTGAACTTAGCGGTATGAATTTGAAAAGACTACAAGAATTAGCAGTCTTGAACTGGTCTGTGAAGGCTGCAAATGAACCAAAAGAGGTCCTTCCTTGCACAGCATCTAGCCAACAGTGAAAATCACTGTTACAGAAGGCTTTGTTCCCAAAGGTTTGTTTGTGCCCAAAACCATAGAAGAAGTAAAAGAAGAAAAATCCTTTGGCTGCTAAGCAGTAGATCAGATTTTTATTTGAGGATCTGCCCAAACTTCAGGCTGTTTGAAGCAGGGAAGTTGCACTGGGGGAGGTATGATGGCGTACTTGCCCAGTTCTTGTTCTGTATCGGAGGCATCTGCTGCTCGTCACTGTGGGGGCCTGGATGTGGGGTAGCCGGCTCCTCTGTCAGATCCAGAGTGGCTGTTCTCATTAAATATAGCTGTTCCAACAAGATGTTACAAACCTAGCTAACATTGCTCATATGCTGCAGACTTTAAGAAGCGACAAGACCCAAAGTGTGTCTTCCCCCAGAAGCTGTTTGATAGAAGAAGCAAGCAAATTTTCTGTGGGTGTTTGTAATGGTGCTGTGACCAGTAGAATTCGTTACTGGCTGTCCTTGTCCTGCAAAATTTTTCACAGTTAAAGTTTTGTTGGAAAAAATTCCTGATCAGCTCTAGACCAGACAGTTTATAGGATGCAGTGTTACTGTCCTGCAGTATTTCTAGCTTAGGTTTCCCATATTAAGGATAAGGGAGAACTGCAAATGTGGTACAGTTTAGTAGAGAAGCTCTGGTTTGTGGGGTGGGTGACAAAACGTTGAAAAACCATAACAAGTTGAAGAAAATCTTCTCACTGGAAAGACAAGACCATAATCAGAACAGGATGGGGCTGAGAGCTGTTGGCTTTTTAGATCAACAGGAGAGTTGGTTTCAGAACAAAGACTAACAACAAGAAAACTGTCAAATTAGAAGCTATGTTCGCTTTATGAAGTTGCAGATTACAGATGAGAGGCAAGAGAACTGCATTGATAGAGGCAGGCTCATTATGGAAAGGAAATAAAAGACTAAGCAACCCACTGCTGATTCTCATTGCTTTGGGTGACTCAAAATCCAAGATCTCCGCAGCTTGTATGCCGTAATCTTGCCCTCCCCTTTCCCTCTTGCCTCTTGAGAACATTATTGAACATGCTAGGCAAAGATTTCATTTAGACTCCTCCTGAGATTGAAATGTGTTGACAAGCTGAATGTGTCAAGGATGCCTACATATGCTATTGCCTAATAATAACAACAGCTCAGAACCACCGTGAGGCTTTTTTGTCAGGCTTGCAGCTCGCACAGAAGACTTGAATGACATTGGTCACTGCAAAATCATTGGCATCTCTCCTCAAGAGTGACTGGCTTCCTGTGCTATAGCCAGTCTCAAGCCACATCACATATTTTCAAAACAATTTACAGACCTAGGATTTGGGTATTTGTTCTTGTATTTAAAAGACTGAACATTTTTTCCTTTTCTTTTGCATGTTTGCTTTTCTCTTTTTTTTTTTTTTTTTTTGTCATCCTGGCAGATAGGATGGGATCTTCATAAAAGAAAAGCTTGCTTTGCAAAGTTTTCTGGTTTTATATTTTTGCAATATAGAACTACTGTGCAGCAAGAGACCAGAAATCCAGCCAGAATTGTTGTCATCAAAGCAGCCTGGAATTGAAGAAGGTTATAGACTCCAACAGCTAAACCCACTGCTTCTACTATTTCAGTCTGCACACTGGCTTGTGCAATTATGTGAGTGGAATTTGGGGAAAGTAACTTTCCCCTTGGCTTTTTGGAAGTCAAAACTGATTGGTGCAATTTGCAACTAAATGCATTATCCCTTAATTGCAAACAGCACCGAAAAGGCTTGAGTTAATGGGGAAAGGGATTCTTTAAATGTTTTTTGACCTCAGTCCTTTAAGTTGTGCTGTGGGCACAGAGGACCTCCACTGTGCAAAGCGCTGTGGGGCTGGGGCCTTCCTTTGTGCCCCCCGTGGTGTTTTTTCTCTTCGGTTCAGTGGTATACGCAAAGCCTCACGCCATGGTCAAGCAGAACCAGCATTTTTGTTGCTCCCCATCCCTGGTGATGGCTCTTGGAAGTGGTGATGGACCATCCTTGCTTCAGAGCACTTGGGGCACTGGTGGTGCTGGCAGCCCAGCAGCCCCGTGGCCTTTCCAGGGTGTTGGGCCAGGTACAGGTTTTGGGGCGCTGCCAAGAGCCTTTTGGAGTGAGCAGTTTTGAAGCAATTGCCTCTTTCTGCGTGGAACTGGCAGCAGTTAGTAGGACTGTCTGGGACACCACGCAAGGCTGTAGGCAGGGCAGGCGCCATGGAGGTCTGCCTTTGACCCCCCAACCCTTCAGCAGCCCCAAGCCTGCAGCAGCCAGGTCTCCTCCTAAGGCACCTGCTGCAGATGGGGCTGGAGCTGGCAGAGATGTCCCATGGGCTGGCACGGGCTGCCAGGCCACCAGTGGGACCATTTGAGCGCCACTGACTGGGCGGTGTCACACCGGTGGGTAAACTGACTGCGTGTGCCACGTATGTTGTATTTGAAAATAGTAAAGGACAGTTGCACAAGACGCATGATTTTCTTTTTCTTGGCAAAATTATAGCCAAGTGAAGATTTTCACACCTACTTCAAGAATTCAGTCCTATGTTTCCTCTGGACCATTTATTGCCAGATTTGGGATGCATCAATAAAACCATGTGGACGTATTTCATTGTGATAAATTTAAGGGGATGAAGTGCTTCAAATGACCCCCATACTCTTGCTTTCATGATTTTTTTTTATTTTTATGTTTTATTTTTTATTATTCTTTTCCTTTTCTTAGACTCAGTGGAGAAAGCTAAAAGGCTAACATTTCAGATGAGGCTACTCTGAGATGCACTGTCATCTGTGTATTGGGTCCTTGACTCCGTACGCTCTGGTTTAGAAAAATCCTAGAAAAAAATCTTCTCTAGCTAGAAAATCCTTTAATAATATGGCTGTGGCTAGAGACTAAGAAGGACCTGCTCTACATGTCTCACCGTCAAATTGGGATCAAAGGAAGGAAAACTAATCTTTAAATGAGCAAATGATCATTTGTGTATCAAGTTATTAATTGATTTATATCAGCATTATATATTACCAAGCTATATATTTGGCCTTGAGAAAAACAAGCATTAAATGATGGCTGACAGCAGCAGTGTATCAAGGTCCCTTTTTCACTTACTCCACTCTTCTGTTTAATAATTAAAAAAACAAAATCAGAAAGATTTCATCTGAATAAATGCACACAGCATTGGACATCTGCCCTGTTTGCTCCTCAGGCATTTTGGCATCGCTGGCAAATTGAACTTTATAGTGGCATGATCCCTTTATAGAGGGATTTTGGGGCAGAGAGGAGAGAAGGGAGGAAGGGCTCAGCCTCTCTGCCTGCTTTGCCCACCCCAGTACAGATGCTGAAGCTCACCTACAGCTGACTCCAGAGCAGAATTGCCCCAGCCCCTTGCAGACTCCAAGGAAACCTCTCCCTCTCTTGCGTGCTATGAAGTTTGACTTTCTTTTTAACGTAATCAGTAAGAACGTGGCTATGAAAATTTCAAGCAAGATTAAAATCATGATGATGTGCAAGGGACAAAACATGGAAAAAGTCACCACAAAAAAATCTTCCAGATACATATTTTGACATCAGGATCCTGTCTGTTTTATCTGGCACATATTAACTGCTCTTATTCCAAAATAGCTTTTTTCCACAGGGGAAACAAGCCATGTGTTTTTGGCTAGTGCTAGTTTGTGCTGAGAGGATGATTCAATAGAAGAGTCTAGCTGTTCTACCAGTAATTTACATACCTGGTGCATTTTATATTTCTATTCACGGTTTTCATCAGGATTAAATCTTTTAAAACCTTTTTGGCACCCAGTTGCTTAGTTGCATGATGCTAAATTTCGTCTTGTTGGCATCTTATTATCAGTATGCCAGAGGAAGGAACTGGCATATCAGCTGTGCTGTATCATTTCTTTAACTTTTGGACTTGAAAAAGAAATAATCAGTTAAATTACTTCCCTAGAAATAGTAATATAGCTCTGCAAATTGCATCCCTTATGTCTTAAATTGTGTTCAAAGCCTGGCATTACAAAATAGAGGGGAAAAAAGGGTTATTTCATGAATGTAGCATTAACAAAAAGGATGGGAAGCATGTTGGGCAGATGCCAAGAGTAACAGTCAGGTGGATTGGCACAATGAAGAGTAGATACCGTACTTCCCTTCCTATAAAGGAAAGGAAGCTATTTATCTCTATATTTATTTTATCATAGTAATCAGCCTTTATACTTGTTAGTGAACTGTAACGAGTTTGAGACGTCAGTAGAAGTTTATTACATTTATAGCAGTCAATGCCTTTTTTCCCATTTGCTTATTTGAAAATGGCGTCTTTGTAGAACATCTCAACTGTCTGAATTTCTTTAAATAAATGTAATATAGGCAGTTGAAGACATAGCTGATAACGGATGTAAGATAATATCTTGGATACTGCAGCATAAATTGTAAGATGACTATATTCTGTCATGGTGAATATTAGATAATGATACCTTGTCCCTAAAAGAATAACTTATTTTATTATTCAGAATGATCTTATGAGCTCTTTGTATTCATGGGAAATAACTTAGTAGAAGCCATAAACTATTCAGATTTTGCTGAATATTCTAATCACACTTGCCTCGTTCTTAATTATGAATTTGGTGGACTGCCAAAAAAGAGAAAGAGGCAGCATATAACAGCTTTCCATTAACTCTGTACTGTTGGAGGGCTGGCACTGTGAGTGCCCTTGTGTTGTAAGCTGGCTTGGATATTTTCTGTTCCCAGCGTTCGCCTTAGCACAGCTCTTCCAGATGTTCCACATTGGGTGCTGCCCAGCTGTAGGCTCTAGATTTATCACTCAGGAAGGTTTTTCTCATGTATTTGCTGCGTAGGGTGAGTCAACAAAGTTGCTTGCCTCAGCAAGGCAGCAGGGCTCAGATCTCCCCATAGGATCGGTTAAAAATGCTCTGTCAAAACCAGCGTTGGCTGAAAGCCATGATACTTCCTATTGGTTATGGCACTCGGGGGTCTCCTCTGGAGGTGGAAGTAACCAACAGGACTTTATTTCCCATAGAGCACCTTGGCCACAGGGCCCTCATGGGCAGTTTGTGTCTGTCTGGAGTGTTAATTTGACCAGAGGATGCTGTTGGTATAGGAGACGAGGAGCATTGGGCACCCAAACTGAAGTTCTTGAGAAGCTTTTATGGTAGCCCTTTAGATCTGAAATGTTCTAACCCTTGAACGGAAGGCCAACATTTTTCATAGGAGAAAAGGAGCCCTACCATTTAAAGACTACCAGTTTTGACCGAGGTTACAGGCTGATTGCACAGATAAACCCTAACACTACTGATTATTTTTGCAAGGATCTCTGAAGGAACACATTCCTTAAAGGTGCTGTTTTTCAAAGGAGTAATGTGTTGCCTGGGGAGACAGTGAAACAACAGGCTTTCCACCCTATATTTTGTCCTTGATAGCTATTAGGTTAGCACAGAAGATGGCACGCTGGGAAGGCCAAGTGGATGTGTGCAAAAGGAGAGAGCAATATGGGTCTGCCGTCTTACAGATTCCAGATTTTCACAGCTTTGGAATTTATAGTGGGGTGTCTTCGGAGACAATATAATGTATGTTAATGAAGTGGCAGATTTTTACCTTGGACAAAACCAAGAGACTCCCAGCAGTGTTAGTACAGGTTGCATAGTCACGTTGTGAAATCTCCTAAGCTTCAAATGAGCTGTTTTTACTACATTAGCCACAAAACAATCAGAAGGGCTCCAGTTGTGTTTGCAGCAAAGCAGTGTAAGAGGTTTACTGAATAGTAAACAAATACATTACAAAAGACAGTAAGTGATGCAGAATGCTCAGGGATATAGAGTAAATGATGGGAGACATTTGTCTGAAGAAAGCTGGTTAGGTAGAGACATAGATTTTAGGGCTCTGGCTGTAGACAACCAGCTCAATGATACAAACCACAAGCAATGGCCAGAAATTCCATTCTGAATATACCTTTCACATACTCATGGATATGGAGAGAGATATGTATGTGTATATATATGTATCCCAAAAGAGTCCCACAGAACTCCTTTGACTGTGGATGACAATTCTTGCTATTAGCTCTCATCCTCTTTGCTGAAATTTCAGGGATCTGGTCTTGGAAGTTTACATCAACTGCAGAGAATTTCTGTTCTTAGAGTCCGTATGGAGAGAGAAAAGCTCTCCAAAATATTTTAGAGCCAGGGCTTAAATGTATTCCAGCTGTGCAGACCTGTTAGATTTTTCTCCAGGAACAGTTTTTGCTTAAAAGCCTACCTGGTCTGCATTGTTTTACATAAGCTTGCTGGGTACACATGGAATTTGGAATATACAATAATGTGTTCAATGCCAGATTTTTACAACACAGAATTTTTTAAAGGTGGGAGAAGCATAATAAAATTTCACCTCCCCAATAAAGCCTGAGCTCATGCTGATTCCCTTTTGGCAAATTAAGCAATGCTTTCTTGAGGTAAAATGTCAAAACCAGTATTTTAAACTTGGGCAAAAAATTAAAGCAAGAGTAAACATTATGGAGTACAAGAGTAAATGCTGTACTTTTTTTATGAGCTTACAAGAACATGAAACTCCCCATATGGAGATGATAATTTTATTTCGTGATAGCTCTAGGGGGAAATTTCATGCTGGTTTCCTTAGCAGATTTTCAAATTAACAGCAGTCCATGCAATCTTGTTTTGATGAAGAGACTATGAAAAAATATCTTCATCAATGAAATTTTCTTAATTGGAGAAGAGAAGGAGAAAGTGGAAGACATCTTGGAGATACTCCCTTCATGTTCAGATCATTTAGAATTACATTCCATAAGGCACTCTCAGAAAAACTGTGCAGACAAGACAGGATTTTTAAATACTGAAGTTTTTAGCACTTGCTATATAGTTACATATATATAGCACTGTAGTTATATAGTGATGGCTGTGTGCATGTGTGTATGTGCATGTACATCTGTGAGGGTGCAGGTGTATCTCTGGTTTTGAAATGTCTACCTGTAAAGAAGCTGAACTTGTGTTCCCAGAGCCTCTTTGTGAAAATCCTTGATTAAACAGGGCAGGTACTTGGGGAATCTGTAGGACAAGTTGAGGTGGTATGAGATTAATGAAGGTCTGCTGAACTCTAGAAAATATTGAATACTTTAAAAAAAAAGTGAAGACATACATATATATTTAAACTGCACACAAGACATAGGAAAACATTTGGGAAATAAATTGCTGCTGCAGTACCAGAGGAATGATATTTATGTTCTTCCATTTAATTAAGCTCTAGCTTTCCAGTGGCTCAGAGTCTGTGAGAAGATACAACTGAGCACACAGTCTGGGTCCTCAGAGCTGGCTGAGGAACATCCCACACTGTGATGGGGACAGGCCATATCAGACTGATTTTTGCCAAGTCATGGTCCCTGTAATTCCGGTTCAGCTGTGGGTATGGAGTGGTTTCCATGGTGAACCAGAGCATCCCAAAACCTGTGGTGGTCTCCCCTAGCTAGCAGATGCTATAGTAAAGAGGCAGTTGTTACCTGGAGATTGATGAGAATGGACAGTTAGTTCCCCAGTGCTAGTGGTCATCAAGCACTCAACTACAATAACTTGGAAATACCTCACGAGATATTTTTATAAGAACAGCCATATATAGTCAGCCAGGATTGCTAGATCATAGGCAAAGTTGAGAAGTGCTGGCTGACTGATGAAGCTGCAGGTCCCTAAATGCCAAGTAATACACGTGAGGAAAACACATCTACACTGTACCTAGACAATTATGGGCTCTAATTACTAGCAATTATACTAAACAGCTTGCTTAAAACACCAACCCAGTGCTTTTCAGTGGACAGAAAGGCAAATAAGCTGTTAGAAATTAGGAGGAAACATCTTTTTGCCACTGTATAAGCACATGCTGACCTCATATCTTGAATATTCCTTTATCTGAAAAGAGTTAGCTGAGCTAGGGAAGGGTGCAGAAAAGGGAAACCGAAATGACCTAGGGCATGGAATAGCTTCTTCTCAAGGGGAGACTAACTGGATTAGGACTTCAGCTTGTAAAGAAACTAAGGAAGAAATGAGAAAAATCTATGGAGTGTTGAAGGGGTGGAGAAGGCAAGTGATTATTCATTACTTCTAAGGAGCATTGTTATAGGAATGTCCTGAGGTACCGACTGCAGGAAGTAGGAAGAAGCAGGACACGTGCAGAATATTCTCATGTTCTTTCAGTATCCACTGCTGATTGCCAACGAGAAGATACAGGGCTAAACAGGCTTCTTGCCTCACTCGGTGTAGCTGTCTTTATACCAAGTCACAGAATCACAGAATGTTCGGGATTGGAAGGGACCTCGAAAGATCATCTAGTCCAATCCCCCTGCCGGGGCAGGATTGCCTAGACCATATCACACAGGAACGCGTCCAGGCAGGTTTTGAATGTCTCCAGAGAAGGAGACTCCACAACCTCTCTGGGCAGCCTGTTCCAGTGTTCGGTCACCCTCACCGTAAAGAAGTTTTTCCTCATATCTGTGTGGAACCTCCTGTGTTCCAGCTTGCACCCATTGCCCCTTGTCCTGTCAAGGGATGTCACTGAGAAGAGCCTGACTCCATCCTCATGACACTTGCCCTTTACATATTTATAAACATTGATGAGGTCACCCCTCAGTCTCCTCTTCTCCAAGCTAAAGAGACCCAGCTCCCTCAGCCTCTCCTCATAAGGGAGATGTTCCACTCCCTTAATCATCTTCGTGGCTCTGCGCTGGACTCTCTCTAGCAGTTCCCTGTCCTTCTTGAACCGAGGGGCCCAGAACTGGACACAATATTGCAGATGCGGCCTCACCAGGGCAGAGTAGAGGGGGAGGAGAACCTCTCTTGACCTGCTAACCACACCCCTTCTAATACACCCCAAGATGCCATTGGCCTTCCTGGCCACAAGGGCACATTGCTGGCTCATGGTCATCCTGCTGTCCACTAGGACCCCCAGGTTCCTTTCCCCTACGCTGCTCTCCAACAGGTCTGTCCCCAACTTGTACTGGTACATGGGGTTGTTCTTGCCCAGATGCAGGACTCTACACTTGCCCTTGTTATATTTCATTAAATTTCTCCCCGCCCAACTCTCCAGCCTGTCCAGGTCTCTCTGAATGGCTGCGCAGCCTCCCGGCGCGTCAGCCACTCCCAGTTTGGTGTCATCAGCGAACTTGCTGACAGTGCACTCGATTCCCTCATCCAAGTCATTAATGAATATATTGAATAGAACTGGTCACAGTACCGACCCTTGAGGGACTCCGCTAGACACAGACTTCCAACTGGACTCTGTCCCATTGATCACCACTCTCTGGCTTCTTTCCTTCAGCCAGTTCACAATCCACCTCACTACCCGATCATCCAGACCACACTTCCTCAGTTTAGCTGCAAGGATGCTGTGGGAGACCGTGTCAAACGCTTTACTGAAATCGAGATAGACCACATCCACAGCTTTACCATCATCTATCCACCGGGTAACATCCTCATAAAAGGGTATCAAGTTGGTTGAGCATGACTTCCCCTTGGTGAAGCCATGCTGAGTGCCCCTAATGATCCCCCTATCCTTGATGTGCCTAGAGACAGCACCAAGGACAAGTTGTTCCATTACCTTTCGGGGGATGGAGGTGAGGCTGACCGGTCTATAGTTACCCGGGTCCTCCTTCTTGCCCTTTTTGAAGACTGGAGTGACATTCGCTTTCCTCCAGTCCTCAGGCACCTCTCCCATTGCCCACAACTTAGCAAAGATGGAGAGTGGCCTAGCAATGACTTCCGCCAGCTCCCTCAGCACCCGCGGGTGCATCCCATCAGGGCCCATGGATTTGTGGACGTCCAGATTGCTTAATTGGTCCCTGACCCAGCCCTCATCAACCAAGACAGATTCCTCCTCTATCCTGACTTCTTCTGAGGCCTCAGGGGTCCAGGGCTCCTCAGGACAGCCTCCAACAGTATAGACAGAGGCAAAGGCGGCATTCAGTAACTCCGCCTTCTTTTTATCCTCTGTCTCCAGGGCCCCCACCTCATTCATCAGTGGGCCTACATTGCCGCTAGTGTTGGCTTTACCTGCAATGTATTTGAAGAAGCCCTTTCTGTTGTCCTTGACCTCTCTTGCAAGGTTTAATTCCAAGGAGGCCTTAGCTTTCCTAGTTGCCTCCCTACATCCTCTGACAACAGGCTTATATTCCTCCCAAGTGGCCAGCTCCTCCTTCCATGATCTGTACACCCTCTTCTTCCACTTGAGTTTGCCCAGCAGTTCCCTGTTTAACCATGCAGGTCTCCTGGTACCCTTCCTTGACTTCCTACCTGCTGGGATGCTCTGATCTTGAGCTCAGAAGAAGCAGTCCTTGAATGCTAACCAACTATCTTGGGCCCCCTTACCTTCTAGTACCCTGTCCCATGGGATTTCCCCTAGCAATTGCTTGAAAAGGCCAAAGTTGGCCCTACTGAAGTCCAGGGTTGTGATTCTGCTAGCTATTCTGTTCCTGCCACATGAGATCCTGAACTCTACCATCTCATGGTCACTACAACCAAGGCTGCCCTCAACCTTCACCTCTTCAACCAGACCCTCCTTGTTAGTGAGGATAAGATCCAGCAGCGCTCCTCTCCTAGTTGGCTCATCCACCATTTGCATCAGAAAGTTATCATCAATGCACTGGAGGAACCTCCTGGACTGAGGATGGCTGGCTGAGTAGGCCTCCCAGCAAATATCAGGGTAGTTGAAATCCCCCATGACAACCAGGCCCTGTAATTGCGAGACTGCTCTCAGCTGCCTGTAGAAGGCCTCATCACCCTCCTCATCCTGATCCCGTGGCCTCTAATAGACACCCACAACAGTATCACCCCTGCCAGCCTGCCCCTTAATTCGCACCCACAAACTCTCAACTCGCTCCTGATCCACCCCTGGACAGAACTCAATACATCCTAGCTGCTCACTCACATAAAGAGCAACTCCACCACCTCTCCTTAGTGGCCTGTCTTTCCTCAACAAGACATAGCCATCCATGACCACATTCCAGTCATGCGAGGTGTCCCACCAAGTCTCTGTAATTGCCACTAGATCATAGCCCCCCGACCGAACACGGATTTCCAACTCCTCCTGCTTATTCCCCATGCTGCGTGCATTGGTGTACAGGCATTTCAGGGAGCGAGCTGAGCACACCGATTTCACCCTAGGGGGATGGGAGGCCTCCTGGTCTACCTCAACACTAG
The DNA here is from genome assembly GCF_013368605.1 of Nyctibius grandis. Lineage (NCBI taxonomy): Eukaryota > Metazoa > Chordata > Aves > Nyctibiiformes > Nyctibiidae > Nyctibius > Nyctibius grandis. The sequence continues at coordinate 22,114,958 of NC_090664.1, read as the reverse complement.
AGCATTGCCCCAGTGGTGCAAGCCCAGCTACTACCCCATCCCCCTTCGAATCTAGTTTAAAGCTCTCCGAATGAGCCCTGCTAATTCCTGTCCCAGAACCCTTTTGCCCTTACGACATAAGCCTTTCCCATGTATTATGGTCACGCCTGGTGTCTTATAAAACCAGCCATTATCAAAGAACCCAAAGCCCTGCCTGTAGCACCAGTCTCGTAGCCAGGCATTAATAGAGAGAATCCTACTATTCCATCCCACGTCATCACCTGAAAATGGAAGGAGGGAGGAGAAAACAACTTGTGCCCCAGACTCTTTCACCAGCCGTCCTAGGGCCTTGTACTCTTTCTTCATCCCCCTCAGACTACTGGATGCAGCTTCTTCCCCACCTGTCTGGAAGATCAGGAAGGGGTAGTAGTCTGTGGCCTTCACCAGGTTGGGGAGTTTCCTGGTGATATCCCTGATTCGGGCTCCAGGCAGACTGCAGACCTCCCTGTGATGGGGGTCAGCTCTGCATATTGGGCCCTCAGGTCCCTTTACGAAGGAGTCTCCAACCACTAAAACTCTTCTCTTCCTCCTTGTGGAGGAGGTAGCTATACGCCTGTCAGGTTTTTCTGACTGTGGTGGGACCTCTGATATAGGTTGCCTCTCCACCACATCCCCATTGGACCGGCTGTACTCCACTAGGGCTTCATATCTATTGCTCAGAGGCACCTGTGGAGGCAAGGCAGGCAAGGAGGGCACTCGCCTTTTGCCACGGCCATAGACTTGCCTCCACTCACTCCTTTCCTCTAGGTTATTGTTTTCCACCTGAGAGGGGCAGAGTACAGGGGTCCCTCGATCCTGGGAGCTCTCCAGCAGGTGCTCCCATTTTTTTTGTTGCAGGGAAGGCAGAGCCTGGCTCCACCAGTCTATCTCCATTTCAGCCTCCCGAATGCTCCTAAGCCTTTCTACTTCGGCTTGAAGCCTTTCAACCTGGCTTTGCAGCTGTGCTGCTCGGCCGAGCAGATCATTTACTTGCTCACAGCGCACACAGCCCCCTGACACCACAGAGACAGTGTAGCATTCCCTGCAGCCTGCGACCTGCACCATCGCCTCCTTCCGTGGGAGCTCTGTCTGGGTTCCCACATCCATTTTGGTCTTCTTCCACCGGGTAGATACCATTGTTCTTTCACTGAACTGGGAAATACCTGTTGGTGGCACCCCTGGTTCACAGCTCCTTGGCACCTTCCTCTCCTTGTGCACTGGGAGGGAGTCAGAGCCCTCCCCAACGAGCTGCAAACTGCTGCGGCCTCTCCTGCCCTGGGACACACCCAGTCACTACTGAGTCTCCCTCTTCCCTCTGGCCAGGGACTAGTCCCTGCCCTCCAGGAGACTTTTTATCACCCGATCACAGGGGGGTGGTGCATTTAAATCGCTTAAATCGCCCGCGGTGCCTCTGGCTACGCCTCCTCCTCTCCTGATTCGTTGCCGGGAACCTCCGGGTCCGGGTCCGGGTCCGGGTCCGGGTCCGGGTCCGGGTCCGGGTCCGGGTCCGGGTCCGGGTCCGGGTCCGGGTCCGGGTCCGGGTCCGGGGGGGAAGCAGCTCGGGGCTGATGCTCGCAGGGGGGGGGCCCAGAGTACAAAAACCGCCCGGTTATGCCCGATGTCACCCTCGCCCCCGCACTAACATTAAGTCGCTGCCGCCGCTTTCCCTGCTGCCGCCGCTGTCAGCTGTTTCTTGCATTGGGGAAGCAAATGAAGAGGTCTTTATGGCCACAGTGCAGAAATCCTAACCATCAGTCCAGCTAGCGCTGTGTCCAATGTGAAAATTAACAGTTCAGGTACAGGGTTCAGGTACAGGGTTGCATCAAGTAATGCAGGAATGGATAGCATCCCATCATACATGACTCATTTTAGATTATCTGGGCTTCAAATGTGCCCAGTTGTGTGAATTTCATGGTATCTGTGGGATAAGTTTCATATCAGCTCTACTGTCAGCTTTCTCAGAACAGCTCAGGACACCTGAGGGTTAATGACTGCTCTAGCAGTGTGCTGATGACCCCAGAGGGTTGGGCCTTGAGTTTGATACCTCTTCCTCAGAGAGCATTTATAGCAGGCCAGTGTTTGCTGCCAGTGTGTTAGGTGATTTGGTCAGGGGAGTAGGTGTATCTGGACTAGCGCTGGCATTAATAACCTGTGGAATACAGTCCAGGAAAGCTGGTTGATTTTTCAAGGATCACCTGCAAGCTTAAGAGTGGTCCATCCTGACAAGCACGAAATCAAGCAAAGGTGGCGGGAGACCTGCATGAATGACCAAGCAGCTTGTATAAAAGATCCTGGGGGTCCCTGCAAAGGGCCACAAAGATGATGGGGACATTGGAATATTTGGCGTATGAGGAGAGGCTGAGAGAGCTGGGACTGTTCAGCCTGGAGAAGACTCAGGGAGGATCTCATCAATGTGTATAAATACCTGAAGGGAGGGTGCAAAGAAGATGGAGCCAGGCTTTTCTCATTCCTTTCTTGTGACAGGACAAGAAACAATGGGCACAAATTGAAATACAAGAAATTCACCGAGTTTCCACTGAAATGTAAGAAAAAACTTTTTTACTGTAAGTGTGGTCAGTGCTGGAACAGGTCTCCCAGAGAGGCTGAGCAGATCCTTGGAGATACTCAAAACCTGACTGGACACAGTCCTGAGTATCCTGCAGTAGCTGACCCTGCTTTGAGCAGGAGGTTGGTCTAGATGATCAAGAGGTGCCTTCCTGCCTTAGAATTTCTGTGATTAAACCATCAGTGCTGGAGTGATTGCATCTGTGTGAGCAGCTGGCTGTGGTGCAGTCACGTTGCAGGTCTCTGCCAGCAAATCTAATGGAAAGCTTTAGGGGAAAGGTTTTGTCAAAGTGCATTATATGCAGATGTGTCCATACATGCAAATATGTAGAGGGTGGGTATTGCATGTATAATTTGGCTAAGTGTCTGGAGTTCTGCATTTTTAGCTGGTGTAATTTATCTGTGCTGTGGTGATGTGTCTGCACAGCTAGACCATCATGCACTTTCATATGTTTTGATGTGTTGTACTGGAAGGTGTTAATGAAGGTGCCTAACATCCCTCTCCCACTATTCCCTGGAAGCCTATGCTTAATCATAACTTTGAACTTCTAGTTCTAATAAAATACAGGATTTTCAGCTCTATTTTAATGTATTGTCACGTTGAAGAGGATGTGCAAAAACAGTTTTAGAGAAAATGGCTTCATTCAACCTCCTGAAAACGTCTTGATTAAAACTGAATAATGACAGATAAGTAAAATTTTTGCTTTTGTGTGATAAACCTATGTGTATTGAATCATTAAATCAATGTGGATTTTGCACAGACATTTTTTGCCAGAGATTTTTAAAATCACTTTTCAATGATAATGACAAATAGAGTCTCTGAGGAATGCTATGACTGGCAGGTATAAAATGAAGAGGGCTCTAAATACCAGCTCAACAGAGTTCTTTGTGTGTGTTAGTAGCAAAAGAAGAAAGATTGTTGCTCAGTCCACTAGTTCATCTTGATGTGAGATAGATGCTCCACAATCTGGTTAATTCATATTTCTGTGGTTTAGAGATAAGAAAATTAATTTTTGAGAGTTCAGTGATAGAATCAAGATCAACTTTACCATAGCCTATGAACCGTAGTTCAATTTGGCCTTGTCAAAATATTTCATCAGTATGTAGTTAAGGAAATGGGAAACTCAAAGGTTTCAGACCTTTGCAGCCAAACAAGGACAAAAGTTTGACTCGGCCTCACCCGGTGCTTTCCTCTGAAAAGCAACAAAAGCTGCTGTGATGTGGGGCTGGAAGTAGCGGTGGATATGTCTGAGCCTGGGGGGGAGGAATATGTACGGTACAAATACTATGAAATGTAGCAGTTGAGAAGGGCAGTGGTAGTTGAGTGTTTTATGGGCACTGACGTATTTGTCGTTGATAGGCTCGTGGTTTGCTGGGTTTTTCTTTTAGTCTATGATCTAGGGAAAAGTAGCTGCAATCAAGCTGCGTATCAGAGGCACGAAACCCTCTGCTTTAAGGAGCATCAGATTCATAGCCTGGAGTCTTATCTCTCTTAAGGGATGCTATCTTTTACAGTAATACATGCAAACAGGGAGCACTCTTGAGACAGTAACTGCATCTGTCCTTACTCCAGCAGAGGAAATGTTTCTCCTTGAGAAACTCCAGGAAAAAAAGGTGCAGAAGACAAAGAGAATAGAGAAAACTTCTTTACCCCTAAGGCATTAGAAGTGTGCAATGAGTTGAATACACACTATATGTTTAAAAAAGAAACAAATAAAAAATCCTAACCCCTAAACTTTTCTTTTGATTGCTTATGTATCTTGGTGATAAAGATGCTTTAGCACAAATGGGACAAAACACTGCTGGAAGAGTCTGCAGGATTTTTCTTGAGTGGACACGGATTTGTCATATGTACGTTCAGAAATGTAAATCCTACCTCGTTCTTTCTGAAATCAGTTCTGGATTATGCTGTTTGGGGAGAGCCATGGCCTCATGGGGCTCCTTAGACTCCACTGAAGCTTTACTGTGATCTTTATTATACACTGAAATGATGTGGCCAAAAGATTACGGGAGGTTAATCTGAAAAATGTCCACAAGCTGATGTGAAATCAAATTATACACACTGAAGCTGAAGAACAAATCTGTTTGTTAAAATGCTGATTTGCATGAAACACTGTCATTTCTAAGAAAATTTACAGAGCAATCTCTTTTTATTCTGTGCTGTATAATATCTTCTCATTTTTATTCAGGTCTTGAAAATTTGGAAGGAAAGGGATGTGCTGAAAAGTAGTATGACAAGGCAAGTTCCCTGACAGTGAATGTAGGAATTGACTTGGCATACAGGTGCCAAGCCATCTTTTTAATGTTTTGGTTTTTTTTTTTGAGGGGAAGAAGATAAAGAATGCTATTTAAATATTTATGTAGAACAGATGGTTAAAAAATAATATAGCCAACTTGTAAAAAAAAAAGAAATAAAATACAAACCATGTGGTTTTTATTTTTTAAAAAATGGATATTAAAGGTACTTGAAGCACTATTTGGACATGTGATCAGATAAGTCTAATTTCAGGAGATTTAAATGCCTTCTGCTCCTGCTGAAACTCTGTTTGTAGAGCAGATAATCAGTTTGCATATCCCACTTGGAAAACATTAATTAGACTCATCAAATGAGGCAGACTATGGTGTGCTTGCTCTGGCTGAGAAGTGCATTGTTTAATGAGTACACCTAGTGATTTCAAAGGGAGTTGTGGGATCAAGCTGTATTGCAAAAGTAATGCAATCTATTTCAAAATAGTAATTTACATTTTTGTGCACAGAGAACATGAAGGAAATGAGAAAAAAATTAGAGAAAAATAGTTAATGCTGGAGAAAAAGCATCAGGCTGAGCTAAGCCAGGAGATCAGGTAGAGAAGTGTGATGCAAAAGTTTCATCTCAGGGTATTGGTGGTTACGATTACTTTGTTGCTATTTAAAAACAAAAACAAGCCCCTAAACAAGGTGGAAATAAATGCAGAATTAAATTGGAATGCTTTGTCTTCATGAGAATCAAGGAATGGAGAAATAGGAACTTTAATTCTGCTGTTGAAATTCAGTAACTTCTCAGAAAAGTCATTCTAGCTTGCCATGGTGCCGTGGTGTCCAATGGGTTGTGGCAGCTGACCAAGAAGCAGCAGTCACTCACTGATGTGAGGCAAGATGTGTTATGTAGGCTTCCCTGCTTTTGGCAGGCTAGTAACACTACAAAGTTATGTTGCCTTGGTTTGTTCCTTGGTCACAGTTTGTAATTGTCACAGTGTTGGGAATAAATTTTTCATTTCCTTTCCTTTCCACAGGGTGTATGTCTGTGTTTCTTGCTGCCCTCTCTGTTAATTTTCCCTTGTTATGTTTCTGGGGCACTCCTCTGGTTCCCTCCCATCATCAGTTGTGTTTCTAGAATGCTGCACTATGAGAGGTGTCATGAGTCAGAGGTGATGTGCTGGGTACTGAGAGTCCACCTGTGCTGCTTAGGGTACCTCCGGCTTCTTGGTTTTAAGGTTGTTAATCCCATTTTTTATTTACCTTCCAGTCTGTGTGACCTCAAAGTAGCAATATAATTTCTCCCTTAGTTCCGATTTAGGCTCTGGGTTTCTACTGATTTGTGTAAAAAGTAACAAAGTCTTGCATACCTATTTCATCAGTAATAGTACATGTAAGAGGCATAAACCTGCACAGCATAGGTGAAAATAAATATTAAGCCATAAATGCAGTAGTCATCCATTGAACAGGTAGTGAAAAGTCTTGATTTTTTCCAAATATTATTTTCTTTGTTCACTTGATTAAAAATAATTTTGACTATGTGAACGATTTTGTTACAACATAAGCTAAAGGAAATATTGTGAATGAAGTATTGTTAGCTGTGTCTGAGAAGTGTAAGAATAATCTTTGGTGATCTGAATTTGATGGGATGAAGGGGTGAAGATGGAGAAAGATATTTATTATGTTTTTAGAGGAAGGAAGAAAACAGAAAGGGAACGATGATACTGAGAGAAGAGGATGAATCCATAGATGTCATTTTCTCACAGACCTGGAAGAGAAATCCTCACTGGATCAGTCTGTTGCCTAACGAACCAGTGATTAGTCACTGAAAAGGCCTTCACAAATGATGCTTATTTGTTGGTATTGTGTTGACAGCTTCAGCAGGCAGGCCAGTGGGTTTTGAAGACTAGCATAGCCCCACACGTACATCTCTCTAGGTGTCTGCTTAGGAAGGTAGTCAGAACGTGTAAGACTGTTATGACAGGGCTACAGCCAGAGGAGGTTTTAGCTTCTTGAGGATAGTGAGTTTGCGCCCTTGCTCAGCAATAAATCCTGTTAGAATTTGTCTTCATTAAGAATGTGAGTAAAGGGGACATTCTTAGGAATGGCAATAGGGACTTATAAGAATAACTGCAGAGATTTTGAAAGAGGACAGAACTGCTGAAAAGTAACTATAAATCCCCAGATTTTGTTATTGGTTCAGGTTTCCTGTTGCAAATCTAGTAGGAGTGTCTAACGTATCTTTAACTGCCAGGTGATAATCCCATTGTGAGAGCTCCTGAGCAGCGGTACTTGTTAATACCACTCCCAAGCATTCCAGCCCACTGCTTGGGAGCTGAATCTTATTTCCCAATTTTCTACAACATTGCTTCTATACTTTAAAACATCCACCAATGTTGGTTTTGCTGGCATGCTGCTTGGTTAAAATACAACAGTAGATATATAAAATATATCGATGTGTGACATATGTTAAAAAAAAGGTGTATGTGCGTATAGGTGTATATATATGTAAAATTTATGACATAAGTAAAAGACAGGAGCCTGTCTATACTGAAGGAACTGTGTGATGTGGAGTAATTAAGGCCTAAAAATATGGAAAAATTAGAATTAATGGTCCTGATACCATAACTGATAATAGGGACATCTTGCTAGTGTTGTCTCTGCAAACCACTTGCAGCATCCCTGTGAGAGCTGCATAGGTGAATGACACTGCCTCTAGAAGTGGCTTATAATGCAAGACTGGTCTAGTGGTCACCGGAAAGGGAAAGGAGCTGAATATTCTGTTTAAGCCAAACTCTTACAAACGCCTAATTATTCTTGTCAGAATCCAGATACATGCAAGAGAGAAGAAAGGGGACAGAAGACAAAATGCATTCCCTTAAGCATTGCTCCTGTGGCTGCCCCAACAAGGAGACTGGAGGACCTTCCTGCTTCCTTTTCTCACTTGCCAGTATATCCAATCAAAAAATGAGGTCATGCTCTTCCATCCTGCCCAGCTTTTTTCTCCCAAACTCCTTCTCTGGCCTGCAGGCTGAAAGCATTGCTATCTTTGGGGTGAGTCCGTTCCCAGGGCTCTGAATCAGCATACGATACTGGCAGGCAGCGGCAGTTCAGGTAAGGTTTGGGTTAAAGCTTGGTGTTTTGTACAAACTCCTTCTCATTTGTTTGTATCAAAAAGTGCTGAGAGGGCACCTAGAGCATGGTGAGTGCCATGGTGACATTGAAAGACCGATCACAAGACCTCACTTGCCTGAGGGCAGTGTTGTGAGAACAGACGTTCCCTGGGAGCAACTGGGAGTAATCGCAAGTCAGTTCCATCTTCAGCTGAAGTTAGTCTCCATGAGAAAGAAATTAGTCATTTACTTTCTCTGAGGCTTTTTTCTTTACTTGAACTGCCAAAAAACTTCTTTGCAGTTAGTTGAGTGCATACTAATACCCTGAATGAGATTGAGTGTGTTAGTGCTCTCTTGCATGCTGAATTCAAGCTGGTCCTTCACATCCAGGTGAATCAGTGCATGCACCGAGTGGCCCACAGCTGTTGATTTGGGTGTGGAGATTATCAGCTGTGATTATGCAGGGTTTAATGCAAGTTGCAAAGCTTGTGTAGGGTCCTGGCTGAATACCTGGAGAGCCAGTCAGTACTGATGTCCACCTTGCTCTGGCCACAGTGTGATCAGGACCTACGCTAGGTCGTTCAGAGCTATCTTTATGCCTGCATGTAAATGGCTGTCCTATGCTCTGACTGCACTGAAAACATACTTTCTTAGTGTGGCTGACTATGGATGTGTTTACACTGCATATATGGAGTCAAACTGAACCCTTTTTACTCTTGGACTATCTGCTTTTAACTACTGTTTTATTCAGGTTTTAATTTAAAAATAGTGTGCTGTCCATTCTAACCAAAACCTGATCTTTTTTCTTTAAACCTAGTTAATAAATCCACTTCTCTAATATATGTCCACTGATGTCCTATCTCATGTCAGATATTTTCAGCTTTCCTGTCTCCTGTGGGAGCTGCATGCAAACAGCAGACCAGGGCTTCCCTCTTCTTTTGAAGACACGTAGTCACGGCACTGAGAACAGGACAGTGCTTGTACTATTCCATAAAGAGCAAAATACACTGAATTTCAGCTTTCTTTTTTTTTTTTTCTTTATAGCTAAGCTAGTAAGTAACAAGATGAGTGAAATGGTGCAGTTAGTGCTGATCACCAAAGGCTTCTTAAAGGTCAGGAAATGTCATCTTATTCTTCTCTGTTGTCAGTCAGAAAGGCTGGGTCACTGCTCGGAGTGTGTGAGAGAGAGATAGACAGGCTCAGTTTGGGGGAAAAAATCCCAAAGATTTCTATTTTCTCCATCAGGAGATTTCTATCATCACCCATGCATGTGTTTCAGCTAATATTGCCAAAAGCTGGGGTGTTTATAAATGTATATTGCTGAAGGCCAAAATCTTGATGTTTTAAGAAGCCCTTGGCAATTATGCATCCAAAACCCATCGCAAAGGTCTCCGGTCAGCATTGCCTTTGTGAATGTTACTGTACTGCAGTGCCATCAGGCCCTTATTTAAATGAAAAGAGAGAGAGTTTAATTGTGGTATCTTACTGCAGAGGAGCATTAATTAATATTTGAGTGTGTTGGGTGTAATAGGCTAATTTCAGGAGAGGGCTCTGCAGAGTTGTATGCAATGGATACTGACTCTTGGGGAGCGCTGAGCAGCATCTGGGAGCATGGGGACAGCAAAGAGCTGCTCTAGGAGTGACCAATGGTCTTAGTTATTTTTTCTGGAGACATCACATGCACTGGAGCCAGCCCCCATGGCCGGCCAGGCTGGCGTTGGCAGCCGACAGCACAGCACACGCACTCTTCTTCACAATCCTCTTGCGACGTATATATTAATTTGTCTGTTGTTTGCATCTCATTGGTGTAAACTCTCACGCAGATTCATCATTTTTTCATACTCAGGAGTACAATTTCCAGAGGTAGTTAGTAAGACTTGCTATAAAATAGGGGGGTTCAGACCAGCGTGGTGCTCGCTCTTTGGCTGAGACCATTGGCAGGTGCTGAAGGGAAAAGTGATATAGACACTATGGAATAATCTTCCTAGAGGTGAAGTTGCCTCCTAATTCAGAGCAATTACTATTTGGCTTATTCAGTAAAACACTTTTTTAAAAAATGTTTTTAATCTCTCATCTATATTTTAGCATGAACAATATTACTTAAAAGCTGCTGGTTTTCTGTGAAAATGTTTCTTTTGGGAATCCTTTAAGATATTTAACCTTTATGGTATCTTCTGACAGCATCTTCCCCCAGATAATCCCATGGGAAACTTTCTGCCACCCCCATGGAATACATTACTTTTTATTAGTTTATTTGTATATCCTGTTGTTAATATTTTCAGTGAGGGTAAAGGGCTTATTTCATGGCATTTGTTGTTTTCACGTCTCTTGTCTATCCTCTCATTAATTATTCTTTGAATATTTTTAATCTTTCCAACCCTTTGTTCTAAGCTTTCTGTGCTCCTAAATGTTTTATTTGCCCTTATGGGATGGATTCTGTTTTCACTGCGTTTTTTGCCAGACAGGAGGGCCATAGAGAAGCACTGTTTTCTAGGACAGCAGAGTCTTTAACCTTTTCAGTAGTGTTTTATGTGTTAATTACTATATTCTCTATAGTTGGCTTGCTTTTTTTCCTGTTTGTTGCTGTTGCCTGTTTCTATTATATTTTTACTAAGCTATCGCAGTGACCTCCTGGTTATGTCCTTTAGCAAGCATATTTACATATCGCATCAGAACAGAATGCTGAGTACAGGAGATCCAGCCACACCATTGCGATTGGACTGCATGTTTGTATAAAACAAATATTTAAGTACAGTCTGCAATTTCAGAGCTTTGCAGTAATACAACTAGTATCAGATCCTTATTAGGAAATTGAAAACCTAGTTATTTAACCAGACTGCACTGAACTAGAAGAATGTTCCCTTTCGGACTGGAATAGGACTTCATGAAATCTGCAGCACAGTGATGCTAGCGGGGTTTTTGATTTTTCATTATTTTTTTCTTTTGCTGTTTGGTTGTTTGCTGTCTCTACTTATCAAAAGCAATGAGGAAAGAGCGTAAGGAGCTGAATTGTACTGCTAATTCTGTGTTTATTTCTGATTAAATTGCTTTCCTGTCCTTTGATTTATGAGGAAGGGGAAGCATAAATGGATGACTAAGGGATTCAGCTGCATAACTCCCCTTAATTTCTGTGGCTGCTATCTGCTTGAGCACTGCAACAGGCTTTAAACATCCCAACTGGTGCCCACAGTGTGCTGAATAAAATACACAGAACATGTCTGGTTCAGCACTGAAGAGCCTACAGTCTAAGTGAGACAGTAACAGAGTGATACTGTGAGAATAAATTATTGTATTTTTTTTTCAATGGTTAACAGTGCTGTTTACTCGCTTTCTGTGGAACTTGTCAGAAGAGTGAGTTGTTGTTGGGCATATGTGCAGTGGCTGAAGACTGGAGTAGGGAAGGACCTCCATGGGTGGGAGATGGAAAAAATCACTAGCAGATCATGACCTCATTGCTGATGTCATTACTCAGTTGCTGTCACATGGTGGTAGTGCTGTGACCACATGAGGCTATAACTCGGGAGAGCTGGGCTTCTGCCACATACTTCCATGCATCTTAAAACTAGTCATTTAATACTTCTGTGTCCCAGTTCTCTTTGGAGATGTTTCTGGTTCTGTAACTCAGTGGTGAATTTGTTGAACTCCTGTGAAATGCCCAGGCACTAAGCTGATCAGTGATGTATGAAGCAGTAAAAGCAAGTGAGAAGGACTCTAGGTGATGTTAATGCATTTTAGTCATAGAACACGAGACTTTATTTAGGTGGCAAAACAGCCCCTTCTGCCTCTATCAATAATTAAGGGGCAAAGCATTGGCTCTCCTGAGGCTCATTAAGACTTTCCCAGAATATAAAGAATATGGTGAAATAGCAGCAAATGTCAGCTGGAAAGGCAGATGGTGCTCACTGTGGACTGGTAGATGACTCTCCCCTTGCTGATGCTGGGAAGCCACAGCACCGCTCACACATATGGATTGTGAACTCTCCAGGAGGGCTCTCTCTTCCTTTTGTCCTGTAAGGAAAGCCTTGGTTCATTTTGGATGCTGCTATGCTAAACATGCGTAGCCACGGTGCTACACATGCAGAACAGTTGAGCACTGGACTCTCCCAGGACAAAGGAATGGAAAAGCTCTCTGGGATTCTTGAGTCTAGTCCACAGATGCTCTCAGTAGCCATATCATGGGAGGCTTTGAGAAGTGTCTCATTTTCCACGTACCAGCCGATGAGGATGTTTGCCCCACGGTTCCTGCTGCAGTAACTGTTGCAGAATTACACCCTGCTGATGGAGCTGTTTAGCATTTCCAGACTAAATTTAGGAAGCCTAATACTCCACTCTTGTGTTCAGATGGAGCACATCCCAGTTCAGGATTCTCTGTAAAGATAATCCTATTTCCAATTTAGTTTTTGAAATAACTTTCTCTCTCTCTTCCCCCTCTCTTTCCCTCTTTCTCTCTCTCATTATTTTGAAGTATTATGTTTATTTATTTTAGCACCCTAGGCTGCTGCCTGCTTCCATTTTACCTCCCTTTGGCTCTTTTTCTTAGTGATGGTGAGAAGAAAGTACATATTGCATTTAGTCCTTGCCTGTTAGTCCTGTGTGTTTACTTGCTGGTGAGTTATGCTGACAATTCCCCCTTGAGAAAACTTGTCCGTGCCACTGCAAGACGGACTGTTCACCTATGAACGTTACCTGACTCGATGTGTCCACAGGGCCAATTCTCTGCATCTGGAGAAGACAGAAAGGCAATGAAATCACAATAGAAAGCAAGGAGGAGAAAACAGGAGAAGTAGATATGTTTTGTGGCATAACATTTCTGCATCTGTTTGGCAGAACCAAAAAGGTGAAGTTGAAATAACTGCTTTTCCAAGACCCCTACTAGAGATTGCGTCCTTTGCCCCACATGCATCTTTCTCCTTGTTGTGGCAAGCAGAAGGAACAGATAAGCAAGCCATGGTGTTTAATTTTTCACTTTTCCTAGCCAGGCCATCTTTCATGGTTTCAGTGAAAAGCGCAATGTAATATCTGTGTAGCCTTCTGAATTAGCTCCCTTTCATCTGTGCTGTGTAATTTGACTAAGAAAAGCTGTGTTTTTTTAACTATTAGTTACAGACTGTGTCTAAGAAATTACAATGTCAGAAGCCATTAACCAGTATGTGGAAAAGACTGGATATTGTTGGGACCTGTTTTGCTTATTTTTTAACTATTACCAGCTGAAACACTGGTGAAAGTAGTACTTACCATTTCTTTTATTTTCTTGCTAGAGACAGCAGCTGCTTATAAATTGCCTTGAATCTCTGATCTTTAGTGAACTATGGCAAGGTGGTGAGCTGATTGTTGTCTGCAAAAGAAAAAGGCCAAACAAATTGCTTTTCTGTTATCGAGACTGGGCATTTCCTATGTTTAGATCCATATCAGAGGGTGCTGTTTGAAATCCCACATACCTGTGTGTTTCTCCCTTTGCTGCTGCTCTCAGGCCACAGGTTGCAGGAGGGGGTCAGAGGCAGAAGATGGGCTCGTGGCAGCAGCCCATTGACTCTAGCAGGTCTAAGTTCCTGCATCAGTGTAATGCTTAAATATGTGCTTAATTTTTAGCGCCTGTAAAAGGTACCGTTAACTTCTTAATGTTCATTCTTAAATGACACTCAGCAGCCCTTTACATCATTTCACACTACCCAGAGCTTAGCTAGTAAATTTGCAGGCTGTATCTGTGGGATGGGCCCCATCACCGGTTTTCAGGGCCAGGAGCAAAGCAGTTGCAGAGCTTGCCTGAACTTAGGCAAGAAACCCAGGGCAAAGCCAGGGCCTTCTGACCTGTGCTCTTGGCTGGGTGCTGTTGCTTGTATGGTTAGTCATTTTTTACTAAGTTGAGTTGAGCTGAGTTTATGTTTATTCTACTGTGTCGTACAACTAAATTCAGTCATTTGACAACTTTCATTGCGAGCCAAGTTATTGTTGTATTCCAGCTTTTGAAATTTAGCTGTTTCTGCTGTACGCTTAATAACGGCTGGGAAGACGGAGAGTCTTTACGTTTTCCTTATGGAAACAGTTGCTCAGTTTGCTTGAGGGAAAATGCATCATGAAATCAGATGTTTTTAATTGCTCCTTGTTTCAGGAGTTTCTATTGAACTCTGAAAATCATCCTTAATGCATGAGTAAGCCTGATGAACAGATAGATTTTAAAAACATTGACTCAAAATAAATTTATCTTGGAAGCAGAATAATTGTTGACTAATTCTCGTGGGAGAATTATATGAATTTCTTGCAGGCTTTTTTGAACAATATGGCTTCAAAGAGGCTCAGTGAAAAGAAAGGAAGATGCCCTTAATGTTCTAACGTAGTGTTGTTCATTCTTTTTTGCCATTAGGGCATCTGCCTTGTTAGTATTAACACGATTTCATACAGTCCCCAGGGAGACAGGTACCTTCCAAGAAATGCCTGTAATAAAAAATTAATTGTCCTGATGTCACAGGCCAGAGTGCATATAACCCATAAATCCTCCACTGACATCATCGTTCCTGAGGCATTTTCTTTGGAAAGAAAAGGAAAACAAATGTTCTAAGGCAAAGCTGTAGGCAACTTGAAAGAAGCCGTTAGAGGAAATTAATATTTGTGGGTAAGAATCTGTTGCAGGTGAAGGTGAGATTTTACAAGGGGAAGGCGGCTTTTTGATTACTGGTAGGAGGCAATGCCCCTGTGTTTCTATCTCAGCGTCCCCTCTCCGAATACATAGCAGGTAGCACCCTGCAGCAGCTGAGGCAGCACGTCTCTTCCCGTGGCTACTGGGTCCTGTGCAGCGGCCAGCAGAAAAACCTGAAAGTATTGGGTTTTGTAAAACCCTGTGGAGGCTGGGGATAGGGCTCGGGAAATGAAGGGAGGGCAGAGGACTCAAAAGTTTTGCAGGATTTAGATCCAGATATGTAAGACCGTCATGTTGGATGGCATCCAGTAATTTTGGGTGCCTCCAGTTTTAGTTGCTCAATCCGAAATGCTTCAGTGGCGCTTCAGAAAACACGGCTTCCAAAAATTACTGGATGTTTGAAAATTTTTGTCATCACTGTTTTCATATAAGTTGGTGGCTGGCTGTCAAGAGAGCATGGAAGGACCAGAGATCTGGGCTGCGTGCAAGTGGAACAACCTCACTGTGCAGGGAGTCCTCGCTGCAGGACAGCGGGGACTCACATGGAGTTGGGGTTTGGGGACTCCTAAGGTGGAGTTGTATAAGGCAAGATTTGTTAGTAACCTCACCCCCTGATTAGTGAGTGAACATATCACTCCATGCTTCCTTTTAAATAAAAAATAAAAAATAGCTAATTAAATCTTGCTTCTAATGTTGTTTGAATTATAAAACAAAAATTACCTATTTCTGGTGTGTATTTTTTTGTTAATACTATATCACAAAATGTAATTTAAACAACTTTTGTAGCCCAACCAATCCATTTTGCTAATTGTCATAATGGGAACATACAGGCAGTATAAATATAGGAGTTAAACCTCACTTGAATTTTTCTCTGACACCCCACACAAAAACACTTACTGAATCCAGTTAAAAACATGAAACTATGTTGTTGTAACCCCATTATAACCCTTTCTGCTTTGTGCCAATGCCATCTGTGGGTAGAAGATAATGAACTCAATACTATTAAAAAATATTTTCCTAATAAGCTATGGCTAACGTCTGTCTTGCATCTGCCTAACTAACCTTCTTTCATTTCTTATATTTAAACCAAAAGTTTTGTAATTAGAGGTCTCAGGGAGTTAGTTATGAAGACCGTAGCAACTGGTCCCAGCAGTCAGTGTGAGACAAATTGTATCTCAAAAAGTGACTGTCGTCATCCCGAGAAACATGAAGAGACATAAGCGATGTGAAAACAACCAAGCAAAAAAAGCTCCAAACACTTTTCATGTTTAAAGCAGCCTTTAGAGATAGGGTTGTTTTCTTTTACTCTTCTTTTTTTTTTCATGCACAGTCAGATTTTTGGAGCTAAAATCAATTTTTAATTTCTGAAGTGCTGTTCTAGTTCCTGAGCCCGTATATGGAAAAGTTGATTGTCAATAGGAATTGTTTGAAAGAAGGCACATGACAAATACCCTG
This sequence comes from Nyctibius grandis, assembly GCF_013368605.1. Taxonomy (NCBI): domain Eukaryota; kingdom Metazoa; phylum Chordata; class Aves; order Nyctibiiformes; family Nyctibiidae; genus Nyctibius; species Nyctibius grandis. The sequence goes on along the minus strand of NC_090664.1, from coordinate 22,098,938 downwards.
CTGTGAAGACGGGCAGGGCTGGCCTATATGGAATTTGCAGTTAAACTTCACCAATAAAAAAGCAACCTGTCTTGCTTTTGTGGCCTACTAACAAGGCAGTTTGCCTGATTTCAGAGCTACGTTATGAGGGAAAAATACCAGAGCGGTGATTAAAATGTGATCATGATAAAAATCTTCAGGCATTTGTGATACAGTATATTTAATGATTTTTTTTACCACAGCTGCCCCAGTGTTCTCCTGGACCCAGCAGACGATATGTTTGAAGGAACTGGTTGCAAAGAAATTGATCTGAATATACCTGCATCTCCTACAGAGCTTGGCAAACATTCAGTAACACAGATTTCTCTGAAACTGTCATTACTCAACATCAAAACAAATTGATGTAATTTAGATGTATCCTGTTTGTGCTGTTTGTTCCAACATACTTTTCATGTGTTCGGTATTTAAACAGAAATATTGGAAGATCTTAGGTTGAAAAAATCCCTAGAGGAGTTTTATGGAAAACTAGAGGCACCCAAGGATATGTTTGTCCCATGAGTTTTTAGTTAGGGTTCTGTTTATGACAATCAGTTCTCCCAGAACGTGGATTTATTTAATTATATGTTGTGAACTGTCACAGCTACAAGCTGAAGCCTGTGTGGTGCATTTCCTAAAAGATATTGTTACAGTCTCTTTTATGTCCTAGATTTAAACCAAAGGGTTTGTAATGAGGGGTCTTGGTGAGTTAGTTATGAAGACCTTAGCAGTCAGTCCCAGCAATTCTGAGCTCCAAACCCAGGGTGAGTAATGATGCCATATTCAGCATGTGTGAAGAGTCTGCGATTAATGCTTGTGAGGGACAGGGAGTTTTGCTGCCTGTGACACTTCTTTGATATTAACTCTGGCTTTTGTGCCTGCCTCTGCAACTGGTAGGGTCCCAGGTGACTGTAAATTCTGCTGATAAATTTGAGCATCTGTATGTCCCAGTGGCAGGGCCGAGGTTGTTGCGCAGAACGGCCATTGTCTCTCCTGGCAGGAACCTGCTCTACATCCATCCCACAGCACAAGAGCTAATGTTTTATGCCACGCTGTCAGGAGTTAATGGAGCTTCCTGTGGTTACAAGCAGCCTCAAAGGATAAAGTTGTTCTTCTCACTATGGGACCTCTCTAGATGGTTTAGTAGGGCATCATCATAATTTTGTGTCCTCTTTTATCCTTAAGCTGGCCCCTAAATTTCCTCTTCATTGATCTGTTTCACAGGTCACGGCAATTTGCACATGAACTACAGCAGAGAAGATGAGAAATGGAGGCAGAGAGAAAGCCACAGATAAGAGCCTCTTGCTTAGACCAACTGCTTGTGAAGTGCCTACATTTTTTTGTGGATCCCACATTATAAAAGATCATTTAGTCTCTGTTATAGTTTCTGTCACAGCAGAACATTTTCAGGTGTTGAAGGCCTGGTACCTCTGGCTGTCTCTGCTTAATTCCAGAATGAAGGTTTCTTTGTGGTGAAGGAAGTTCATGTTGCTTTGCTGATGAAGTTGCTTGGGCTCCAGGTGAGCTGCTGCCTCTTGTGGAAATAGCCCCATACGCTTACAGGGGTGAATTGAATGTACTCTACCTATGCAGTGCCCATTTCTCAGTGAGGCTGAGGTTAAACGATGGGAAGTCATAATGATATGTGAACTATACCCTCAGATTTTTTGCTAGTACACCCATTGTTGTTTAAGATTATCTTCTTTTCCATATGTGATGGAAGGGAACCAAGCCAATGGTTTCTGAATGCTGTAATGAGAGCAGTAATTGGGCCAGCAGTTCTTGATGCTGACAATCTGGCTACCTGGCCATCAGCATCTTTTTTTTAAGTCCCTAGGTTTCCTGGACACTGCTGAGCTGTCTGGACCATAAGTACCATAAGCAATGAGCTGTGTTGCCCTGTGCAGTGCAGGAGGTGGTGGTTGCTCCTCTTCTCATGATGTGAAGACAGTTGATATGAGCAGTGAGTCTTACAGGGCACTGAGAGGTTCCCTCTTCTTACTGCTTAGATAGATGGGCTGAGACCAATGGCATGAAGTTCAACAAGCTAAGTGTTTAAGAAAAAACTGGACATGGCACTTAGTGCCATGGTCTAGTTGACACGGTGGTGTCAGGGCAATGGTTGGACTCTATGATCCCAGAGGTCTCTTCCAACCTAGCTGATTCTGTGATTCTGAGAGTGGACAGCCCCCCGTCAGCATGTGCCTTATGCTAATGACGCTTATGGCGTCCAGGAACAGGGAGCCTAAAGGGACCCTGTGTGCCTCCCATGGCAGTGCTGGTCCTCTCCCAGCTGAGGGAGGATGGAGTCAGAGAAGCTGTGTGATGCAGTCTATCCCCTGAGCCTGCCTTCCTCCTGTGTCACCGGCACTGCTGATTCCTCCTTGGGTACCTCCTGTGATGTGGATTCTCCTCCTTGCTTGGGAACTGCTGGTCTAGAATGAAAGAGGAAAAGGTTGAACCTCGATCCTGGCAAAAACTTGTGTCCAGATTTCTTGTATCCCAGATTAGCTTTGGCCACTGCCACAGTAGACTCCTTGTGTCTCTTATGATATTTCCTTCAGATCTTTTGGAATTGAGCTAAAAGATGTGCTCGTATTGATTAATTGCATGTTTTTAAAGCTTTCCACTCTACAACTCAAAGCTTACAAGATAATGGATGTTGTGATCCAAGAATTCTTAGAAAACTTTGATTTTTACATTCTTTTTTTTTACAATATTTATTCATAATGCTGTGCTAGTTGCCTTAAAGCAACCAAAATGTTAATTTCCATTTCCATTCCTTCATGCCAAGTATTGAGTGGTGTAGAAGACAGTTCAAACAAAGATCTTATCTCTGTGTCATCAGTGTGATGGGGTCACCCTAAAGCAACCTGTGTTTATGAGCAAAACATGGTGGGGGCATTAGGTTGTGTTTATTCGATTTAAGCATCTAAATCCAATTTCGACATCCGTTATGTCATGTTTAGCTTTTAAATTAAACTCTCGGGAAAATTAATGTTATGAGTGCAGTAAGGTGATTACAAAATTATTGTTCCCCAAGATGCATGATTTATGATGTTTTTAATGTTGCGTTGTGCGGGTTGTAAAAGGAGAAGTCAGGCAGCGAAGAAGAGATGTGCAGAATAAGGAACACAATAGACATGTTAATTCAGAGAGCTTAAAGAGCATGGGGAAGGAAATTATTATTCCCCTTACTGGCATTGGATATCTTAATGCCCAGTCGCTGTAAACAGGTGCAGGATTTTCTGAAACGTGGGTGAACAGGGAAATGGGAGAGATTTACTCGGCGTTATTAGCTTCATATGCCATCCCATGGGTGCAGTTTTAATAGGAGGTAGGTGTTTTAATAGCAGGAACAAGAAAGATGTTACTGAAAGACTTCTCCAGAGAGCACACCCGTCTTGGGATAAGGCGTGGGAAGCACTAGTGGCCTGCCTCTGAAAGCGGTCGAACTACTGAAGTATCTTAATTGTTGGACATACTCTATAATTTTGACTTTCTTTTGTAGCCAGTGCAAGAATGGGAGGGAAAGCCCTAGAGGATTGTCTTAAACCTATCACAATAAACACAATACTGTCTTTCTAAGGGAATTACTGGTCTATATGTAGTAGGGTATAGCAAGCAAAATTAGATATGAACATAAAGCGTTTACCATTTGCCAGCTTAGCCTTTGCTGTTTATGCTGACATGTCTCTAATCTTTGGAGGCCCAGACTACAGAAAAATGTTATTTATGAATATTTCTCTGATCTATATCATAGAGCTGGAATTGTGGTTATATGCCGCCTATTGTGACAATCTATATACAGTGTTAATGAAGATTACTCAAAAATAATAAAAAGTTTTAGTGACTAGCCAGTTTTTCAGACTATTGGCAATATACTTTAATAACAATTATTCTTTCCTTGCCAAAGCAATGACACATACTAATAGTGTGGAACATCTTTATGCGTTTTCATCATTATATGTTTGACATTTATCATTCCTCATCTTGAGAAATTCTGTTGCATCCAATGACGCACATCAAGACATGGAAGGAAAAAAGCCTGCAACAGTGGCAGGGAAAAAGAAAGCAATTATTTGTGTCTAATTTGCTTCAGGGATCAATGAACCTTGTAACTCTGTGCCATATAATGTAGCTGAATGTTCACTTCATTTTGTAAGTTTCCAACTGGTACTCTGGGCAACTGAACAAATCTTGTAAAAATTAATAAATAGGACCTAAACCAAACCCAGAGACTGGAGTTTAGCACAATCATATAAAAAGCAAAAAAACCAAAAAACCCTAAATCTTGAGAGGAGGGAGAAATATTATGGTGTGATCCGTCCCTGGTATAAGAAGGACAGCAATTTGGGTTACACTAGTTTTTGATAAAGCAAAGTGAACCCCTAAAGATGTAAGGTGGAGTCTTGAAAAAGTCCGATGATTAATTTAATGACCTGGCAAGCTATTTAGTATGGACAAATAAACTACTTTTGTATAATAATTACTCATGGAGTAATTATGCATTGTGCTGAGCAATGGGCTTCAGAGCAGGTGATAACACTAACTAAATCTGCCCTCATCCCTGTGACGTAAGTAGTAGCAGTCAAATGTTGATTGCTCCAGAATGGGCCCTGGAGGTAGCAGGGGTCAAAACTTTTTATGCGGCTAAAATGATACAGCGGAGCCATGTACTGCTATGACTTAGTCCAAGATCTCCATGTGGTTTCTCCACTGGAGTTATTTGGGAAGTCCTAGCCAGTTTGCAGCAATACTGCATGACTTACTTTGTACTTGTAGGACCTTCCAGTCTCCAAATTCTGCAGTATATTTTAATGGGCAGATTGTGAACTTCAGTAGCCCTGGACAGCTTTTCAGATGGGTAATCCTGCAGTAGTACCATCTCATATTGAGATGCAGTGTTGTGTTACATGTAACTGCATGTCATGCTGAGATGATACCGAAAGGGTTGGTTCCACTAACCAGATCACCGTCAACCACCCATTCCTTCTCCTTGCCTTGCACTGGATCCTGTGATCAGCTGATTTTACACAAGAAATGTGCCAGAAGCATGTGGCCAAGGGTAAGAGGTTGAAGAGTGGGAATGCTTCCTCTGATGGGAAGCCAATTGCTTTGGATCAGTGTAACATCAGATCAACAACTGATCTTCAGTGTGTGTAAAAGGAAGTACAGCCTAATTATTAGAAAATATTGAAAATTATCCTTAAATATTATCTTTGTCTTCCAAGGCAGGGCCTAAGCACATGTCAATTTTTCCATCTTGAATTTGAACAAAGATGTTACACAAAACCAAAATTCAGATAAAACTTCAGTAGGGTATTTTCAGTAGCGATGAAATGAGACAAGCTCAGTAATGATTTCTCTTCCCTTTGTCTGGTGCAACATAAGAAAACAGATCAGGGGAATCTGTGAAAGATCTGTAAGGTATTCACACATCCCCTTAGTCCATGGCACTTTGGTGGCATAGAGGACCTCCTCCTCTACATAACTCTGAGCTGACAAATATGATCCACTGTATGATCACATTGCCTGAAATTTTACAATCTTCCTAGACAATCCATTCTGATACTTATCTATTCTTCCTATTAGAAGATTTATCCTAATATTAACATACTGTCTCTTCTTGCATTTCACGTTCATTGCTCTCTGTCTTGTCTCCAGAGTCCTGAGGTGTTGTTTATTTTATTCCTCTTTTACTACATTCTTTCACGTATTTGAAAGCTGTTGTCGTGTCTCCCTTTAGTCTTCTCTAAACTGAACAATGCAGATTATAGTCTTTTTTCCTCAAGGGCTCTCTAGTCCCTGGTCTCAAACCAGTCCATGTTTTTTCATGATTCTTGTTTTGCTCTTAGGATCTTGTTCTGCCCTATTACTTGTGCCGATGACCAAAACGTATGCTTTGTAGAGTTTGTTCATAATCTGTGTAATGCCCGTATACGACTTGACCAAGACATATACAACCTACTGTCCTCAAAGCTATTTGCTTGGACTTCAGTGGTTTTTCTTGCTTTCAGGATGTGCTACATACAAAGCAGTTTCCTTTAAAGGTTACATTTGCATTATCAGCAGAGAATATGGAAAACTTCACAATTTTGGTTGATTACAAACTACAGATTCTCTAACTAGCACTGTAATTCTAATTGCTTCTTTCTGGGTTCTTCTATAAAGTTTACCAGCTAATTTGCACAACCATGTTCAGCTGTGAAAAGCTATTGCTCAGTCAGAGGCTGCAGCAGCTTCCTCTTTTCTTTGTCTGGAGCATCTGTTATGACAAAATAGTAAACATTTTCTTTTTTTCGAATAATTCCGAATAATTCATCCAGCGTAATTCGCTCCAAGTAAATCTTAGATAGCACACACATGCCTTTTCTTCTTCTGCAACTTCCTACTATTAAGAATATGTCTGATTGTTGTGTGTGATGCTAAGTGGAATATATTAGCCAAATGGAACAGGAGTCTGTCGATGACAGCACGGAGTGGCTGACCTTTATTGGTGCTAAAAACAAAGGAACCTCCAACATTCAAAACGAAGTGTTCTCAGAAACATACAGTAAACTTTCTTTTAAATTCAGTTTTCACTGAACAGAGTGGGGGAAAAGAGAAGCAACTTCTCTCTTTGTACAAGAATAGTTAAGCCCTAAAGGAATAAAAATGCTTTTGTGGGACTAGGAGCATCAGGGGCTTCTGTACTGTTGGCTAGGGCAGGAAAGCCGTCGTCATTGGACTCCCACCCAACAGTATGCTTGAGTATATACAGAATCACAGAACCACAGAATGTTAGGGATTGGAAGGGACCTCAAAAGATCATCTAGTCCAATCCCCCTGCCGGAGCAGGATTACCTAGACCATATCACACAGGAACGCGTCCAGGCGGGTTTTGAATGTCTCCAGAGAAGGAGACTCCACAACCTCTCTGGGCAGCCTGTTCCAGTGTTCGGTCACCCTCACCGTAAAGAAGTTTTTCCTCATATTTATGCGGAACTTCCTATGTTCCAGCTTGCACCCATTGCCCCTTGTCCTGTCAATGGATGTCACTGAGAAGAGCCTGGCTCCATCCTCATGACACTTGCCCTTTACATATTTATAAACATTAATGAGGTCACCCCTCAGTCTCCTCTTCTCTAAGCTAAAGAGACCCAGCTCCCTCAGCCTCTCCTCATAAGGGAGATGTTCCACTCCCTTAATCATCTTCGTGGCTCTGCGCTGGACTCTCTCTAGCAGTTCCCTGTCCTTCTTGAACCGAGGGGCCCAGAACTGGACACAATATTGCAGATGCGGCCTCACCAGGGCAGAGTAGAGGGGGAGGAGAACCTCTCTTGACCTACTAACCACACCCCTTCTAATACACCCCAGGATGCCATTGGCCTTCTTGGCCACAAGGGCACACTGCTGGCTCATGGTCATCCTGCTGTCCACTAGGACCCCCAGGTCCCTTTTCCCTATGCTGCTCTCCAACAGATCTGTCCCCAACTTGTACTGGTACATGGGGTTGTTCTTGCCCAGATGCAGGACTCTACACTTGCCCTCGTTATATTTCATTAAATTTCTCCCCGCCCAACTCTCCAGCCTGTCTAGGTCCCTCTGAATGGCTGCGCAGCCTTCTGTTGTGTCAGCCACTCCTCCCAGTTTTGTGTCATCAGCGAACTTGCTGACAGTGCACTCTATTCCCTCATCCAAGTCATTAATGAATATATTGAATAGAACTGGTCCCAGTACCGACCCTTGAGGGACTCCGCTAGACACAGGCCTCCAACTGGACTCTGTCCCATTGACCACCACTCTCTGGCTTCTTTCCTTCAGCCAGTTCACAATCCACCTCACTACCCGATCATCCAGACCACACTTCCTCAGTTTAGCTGCGAGGATGCTGTGGGAGACTGTGTCAAACGCTTTACTGAAATCAAGATAGACCACATCCACAGCTTTACCATCATCTATCCACCGGGTTATGTCCTCATAAAAGGCTATCAAGTTGGTTAAGCATGACTTTCCCTTGGTGAAGCCATGTTGAGTGCCCCTAATGATCCCCCTATCCTTGATGTGCCTAGAGACAGCACCAAGAACAAGTTGCTCCATCACCTTTCGGGGGATGGAGGTGAGGCTGACCGGTCTATAGTTACACGGGTCCTCCTTCTTGCCCTTTTTGAAGACTGGAGTGACATTCGCTTTCCTCCAGTCCTCAGGCACCTCTCCCGTTGCCCACGACTTAGCAAAGATGATGGAGAGTGGCCTAGCAATGACTTCCGCCAGCTCCCTCAGCACCCGCGGGTGCATCCCATCAGGGCCCATGGATTTATGGACATCCAGATTGCTTAATTGGTCCCTGACTCAGCCCTCATCAAACAAGACAGACTCATCAACCAAGATACAACTTATCTCAAACTATTTTCAATAAGCATTAAATACTGTTCTGTGAACAACTCTTAGACCACAGAGATCTTGAGATCATGGTGTGTTTCTCGACATAGTTCTTTATCAGTGTCCATTTCTTTTATGCTTTTACAGGAAATAGTACTGTTTAAAATGGAGAGGGAAGAAGTTACTCGAAGAGCTGGGCAATGCAAGGTGTTTGCAAAGGAGCTTTTTGGGTTACAGGCTGGTAATTTATAGCTAACTTACTGATAGAGTGCTCCCTTGAAATGAGAGGAGCTCCACAATAAAGTGAAGGAGTGTTTGGAGTGCCTTGTAGTCCAGCGCTGAGAGGAATCAGCTGGTTTTATGGGTGCTAGTGGATGTAAAATCAGGAATAACCCCCATGTTTTTGTTTCTAAAGCCAAGCTAAATCCCAGCCCTTCCTGCAAATGAAGTCAAAGATTTGCAAAACTTAAGCCGGAGAAGACGAGTCAGAGTTGACTTCTGAACAGAGCGTGAAAGGAAGGGATGGTTTTTAAGACCGAGTAGCAAATCTGGGTGCTTATGCAATTAAGTGCTGCTCCTCGCAGCCAGATGACCAGTCTTGAGTTGCTCAGCTGGTTTAAGAGTTATCCCAAACGATGACGTATATTGACAGCGTGCAGGAAGATCACTACAGAGCTCTGGTGCACAGCAGGCAGTGCACCCTCCGGAGCCTGGTGTCACTGGACACGGCCACGCTGGATGGTCATCAGATCTCAATTGGAGTATGCTAGGCAATAGTAAAAGAACAGGACTAAATACAAAATATGTCCAGCTTTCCAACAAGTGAGACAGAGAAAAGCTGAAATAGTCTGCACTAAAGCTGATGCTTCATATTCTTGTAATTTAGGAGTGAGTAAATGGTGATTTTGAAGAGGATCTAGTGTTATTTAGGGAGAATTTACAAAAGAATACGAGGAATTCTAGTGACCTAACCAGGGCTGAGTGACTTGGGCATCACAGTGACAGTTAAAGTTTATGGTAGATGAAGATTAATTTTGCATAAAGATAGGACAAATTTATGATCTGAATTACTCATGTGAATGATAAACATCTAAATTAATGGTAACCACTCATGAAAAAAAATGATCAAAGTGTGGACAGCAATTCAATAGGAACTGCAGTCATGAAATAGCAGCTAATCTTAAAGTTGAATAAGGAATTAGCTGGAATAAATGGCGTCTAAGTTCCCTAGGAACTAAAGTGAATTTAAAAATCTAAAAAATGAAAATCTGCCATTTAAAGACAAACATAGCTAGCAGCCATGTTTATCATCCCAAGCCCCATTTGCTCACTGGACTGAAGCCTCTGCTGAATCCCTGTCTGTGTCACAGGCATCCTTTGAATTTCCTGAAGTCACTTAGAGATGTGTCCCCTGCAAGTGAGACTGATCTTTGGGACTATTGTGGCATCTGCTGTCAAGAGAGCAAGGAGCAGCTCAGCTGGACTGTTCTCTGCTGACATATTAGAGTTCCCATTGACTATGTGTAGTGTAGGTTCACACCCCGGGTAGAAGGTGACCCGAGTTGCTCTTCACTCAAACTGCTCTGCAGGCAAGGAGAGCTGTAAAAAGGTGTTGCTTTCTCCCACCCTTTTGGCTTTGCTCTGTAGAAAGGGGGGTTTGCAAAAATCTGGAGCTTAGGACACTGGTCCTACCTGTGCTCCAAAATCCCTCCTGCACTGCTGGCAGGTTTATTCAGAAATTGCTTGTAGCATGTGGCTCGGGCTGTGCACGCAAAGATTGGGTGTGCCTGGCACAATGGGTCTCTCTTGACTGGGGCCCCTGCATGCTGGGGTAACACAAGTGATAATATTTTGCTTTTGTGCAACTCCTACAGCAGCTGTAGGAATTATAGACTGCAACAATAATCCCGATATTTTAATAAGAACTCCTCATAATCCGTTAAATTAAACCTGAATACGTCACTTAAAGAGCAACACAGGATCTCTGTTTTTGAAGCCTCCTGACAGATGAATGATGGACATAATGCCAAAGAGCTCAAGACAGTATGAACAATTTTCTATATTCAATTTACTTTGATGAGAGATTAAACTGAAACTGCTATTGCATTGATTGTGGAGGTTTGGAAAGAATTTCTATCCTGCCTCATTTCTACAGATACTTGCTTTGAATGACCCTTCATTAACAGTCCATGTGGAAGTGAATGATTGTATTCTGCGAGGTTTCTGTCTCTTCTGCCGTCTCATTGTTGCTTCATAAACCTTAAGTGAGATCTTTATGTGTAGTGGGACTTGGGAGTTGCAGCCTGCCAGAAATGAAATGTTCCTTCTTATTTTGCCACAGGGAGAACTTGTAGGTAACTTATCTCTGCCTTCAGACATGATTATTCATGGCATGGCAGCATGCAGGGATTTCTGGGAGAAGTGAGATGTTACCTCTGCAGGAGCTGGGACTGCTCATGTGAACCAATGTCACCACCTCCGTGCAGTGAGCGTGAGTTGTTTTCTCCATGTAACACAGGAGGGAATTTATATAGATAATTACAAATACTGCTAAAATGAGAAAGTAGTATAATTTCACCCATTTCACCCTTATAAGATGATGTCCATATTCCATCCGATATGGGAGGCATATTTCAAAAGACATGTTCAGAGTCTTTAATCAGTCATTAAGTGAAGTACTTCCAAAAAAATTACATTTCCCTTCAAAATTAGGTGTGCAAAATTGTGTTATGTCAAACCCTTCTAACTTGGTAAATTTGAAAATTCATTCAAACTTTGATTATCTTGAATGACCATAGCCATCTCTTCTCTTGCATCTGGAAATAATACAACAAAGCTTTACAAAATGAATATACTGAAGGAACTGTTTTTATTTTTCTTGAATGGTTGCAGCTAAATCAGAACTCAGAAACATGCATATATGCCAAAAACAAACACTAGCACAGTTTGTATTTTTTTTTGTTTCATGTCTAGCAAGATTTTTATTGATCAAATTTAACACAAAAAATAAACAGTCAAAGAAGCCAGATTATTTCAGTGGAATAAAAACCAATGCTACAGAGTCTGGAAAATATTTTAAAATTACCTTTCTGGTTTTACTGGCATGTATGTTTTTAAAAAATGCAAGTTTCTCGTTGCTTCACTGATAGATTTATTGGCAGTATAAACATTTAGTGATAATTGCATGGCAACCCAATTTGCTTCAAATTTAGGAACATTTGTTTTTGCAGTCCTCTCTACTGAAGCCAGCATTGTTTCCAAGTTAACTCTATGTACTTGCCTGTATAGTGTTTTGAACGTGGGGCAAGATGTGATCTATGATCCACACGTTATTTTTTGTTATGATCATACTTCAGTTACCTACCATGGGAGATCTGAAAAGTTTTTTTTCTGGGCCACTGGAACAAACCTCATGCTTTTTTAGCCTGACCATGACAGAAACCTGTAAGGGAAACAGCATTGCTATGCCTAAGGTTAGTTCTGCCATGGTAAGTCTTCCTGGAGCCTAACAATGTGGAGAAAGCGTAGTTTCTTTTTGTGGAGAATAATTGCTGTTTGGGAAGACAACTGAAAATGAAAATTGTGAGGTTTATAGCATTTTTATTTTTATTGCTGCCATTAGTAACTCCAGTTGTGCAGTCTGCAAGTAAAATGGTGAATTCTCAGGGCATTCGTCATGAGGAAGGACTGTCAGATTGGACCTGAAACGTAGTTTGTAGGAAGGGAAATATGTAAAGCGTTTCCTATTTGTCACCTGGCATGGTTCTGCCTGCGCAATACGTACTCTGCAAAATTAATCACGCTGTTGTTCCAGTCCTGTAACATGTGGCCCCAGAGGTACCTTACTCAGTTTGTAGCCTCTTGGAAATTTCACATGTGCCAAGCTTAAGCACCAGACAAAATAAGATAATAATCTGAATGTTTTATTTAAGAACTACTGGCTCCTTCTGTGTTGACAGTAAGCACTGTTCTCACATATGAGTTTGTATTTAAAGAGAGAAGCCATGGTACCAGTCCTTGAATATAAATGCTTTTATATAAATAATTATTGTGAAATATTTAGATTTTTCCAATATTCTATGGTATTTTTAATCAAAGCAATGAACTGAAATTAATACAAAGTTGTGTAATATTTTGGCCTTTTTTATTCAGTCAGCAAAATTCATGCAATTCTTCAGTGTCATCTTTATCCTGCTAATGCAGGTTGTCACGGTTTAAAGCTGGGCCAGCTATTAACCAGGTGGCAGATGCTCTCTGTTAACCCTCTCCCTCCCCCCAACCTAAGGGAAAGGGAAAAGGGAGAGAGACTTACGGGTTGGAAAGTTAAAACAGTTTTAATAAACTATAATAATGAAAAAGAATATAATAACAATAATAATAGAAATAACCAAATATATACAAATATGTACAAAACCAAGATCAAGAGCTTGGAAATCCTCCTCAGACAGAGTTGCTCCCCCCAGCATGGGCAGAGGGGAAAATGCAGTAGCTCCCCCCAGCACGGGCAGAGGGCAAAATGCAATAGCTCTCTCTGCCATCACACCTGCAGGCTTTTAACGAGATTTGGCAAAGCTGGTACCAATCAGTGGGAGACAGGAGGGCCCCTCCCTCCTGGGCCCCACCTCCAGGAGGCAGTGGGTTAGTGATAAGCAGGAAAGTGAGAATGACATGTATGGGATGGAATACCTTGCCGGTAAATCCTGGGTCACCTGCCCCGTCCACTCCTCCCTGCAGGTACAACCCCCTTCGGCTCTTCACTCGTAAGCAGTGAGGAATTTAGCAGTGACCTTGGTTTCTCTAAGACTAATTGGCCTGGTTTGGGCCAAACCAGGACACAGGTTTTTCTTTAAAATTTATGACTCAGGTATTTGCTCAGTTTTGATTAACTTAAGCCCTTATTCTCTCTTGATTCTCTTGCAATGCGCTTACAACAGGCTCCTTGGCTGGGACTTGTCTTGACACACATGCCAAGGCTTCTGCTTTTCACTACCTTGACCGTGCTTACGCTATGTGAGCTCCTGAAGGTAATCATTTGCAAGCTTGCCTCTTTATCTTATAATTAGATGCATAAAATGGCATTTAATGAACTTTTCTTTAGAAATCCCACTGTATTCCATAGAAGCTCAAGGTGCAATTAAAGATGCTCAAGGTCAAAAAACACGAATTTAGAACCGAGTTGTTCAAACACAAGTGTTTTAGCCCTTCACTCCGAGGGACTTTTTACAGAGTGAACTGGGCTGAGCACACCAAGGTAGGTTGTTTGCTTTTTAGCTGTAACCACAGACAAGAAGATGATTTTCACAGAGCATTACCAAAATTTCCCTTGAAACACAGTCTAATCTTTGCATGGCAGGTTTCACCCGTTAACTCAGCTTGTAAATTGTTAAGTCCTACCGCTTGTTAATCTTTTTCCTTCCTTAGTTTTTCTGTTTCTTCAAAGTAGTAGTTACAGACTGGAATCTACAAAGTGCTGAGCACTGTATTCTCCATCAATCAAACCTCTTAATGTTAATCATGCTCTGAAAACTGCTGCCAGATTGGAGCTAAATCTCTGCACACCCCTTGTATTTCTCCAGCTGGGCACCTCTTTCATTCCTGTGAAAGGATGGATGTGCTGCTAAGACATTGAGCTTGGGCTGGGGGGATTCAAAGTCCAGTTTGATCTGCTACAGCCTCATTTAATTACAGCTTAATTTAAAAAAAGATGATAAATATTTTGTCTTTTGATTCTGAAGTCTTGGGATGGCATTTATTTCTTAGCCATATAAGAACATTAAGAACTTATTTTCAGATCTTACAGCGCACTGTAAATAACGGCTATCACTTACAGGGCAGACATCTAACCCCCGGGCTGACTCTGATTAGGACTCCTATTACCCAGCTTTGGAGCAGAAACGTCTTGGGAGGGTTTCTTCTCGCTGGCTCTGTGCAGCACTGTGTAATTGCTTAGCAAATAGTATTGATGCTTCAGATAAGATTTTATTCAAAGCCTTGTACTTCCAGATATGTAAAAGAAGGGTGAATTTCAGATTGTCTTCACATGCCTTCATTTTCAGAAAGGCAATGTTTTAGACCTTTTGAAAGATGAATTCAAATAATGAACATTCATTATGTTTACATTTTAAAGTGCCAGTTTCCAGCATCTGCTTGAGTGAAAGTATATCTCACTTTTTCTCTCTACCTTTGTTAGTAATTGTCATAATTGTAGGGTACCATCTAATTTTTTGCAATTTTATATATTATCTCTGTACAATTCTTCCCAGTTGAGCTCCATATTGCCCCTTTCTCATTCGTTTCATTAAACACTAAATCAATGAACTTTAAGCATGCCAAGGTTAGTAATGTGGCAAAGTATTAATCCATTACACATCCAGACAGTAAATCTACTACCTATCTCTCTTGAAGAGGTTATAATATGCCGTACAATTAATTATCTGGAACTTGAATACACTTAATTTCTGTGAACTGTAAAATGGAACTATTAGTAGAAAACATTACACCTCCATTATGAGAAGAAAAGCAATAGATTTTTAAGGTTTAAAAACCTTTTAGCAATCTCCAATGTAGCTTGCTTACACACCACCTCTGTGAAATGGTTGTGCTTGTAAAGACAAGCTCGCGTCAACAATTCTGATAACAGTGATTTACACTCGCTGTGTTGCCTGTCTGTCTGTCAGCATATCTACATATGAGTTAGTCTGTTCTTCTCAGGCTCTTCTCAAACTCTGCTTCCTTTTTCAGCCCAAGAAGCAAAAATCTGATAAGCGTCATATGAAGCAGCATACTGCTGAAGTGATGATGGATGAGTGAAGGCTGGAAGGCAGAACTGAATTACCTTTCTGTTGGCTGCCATTCCTGGAGGCACTTCTTCAACACCAGCAGAAGTCAGTGGTAAGAGGCCAAAAGACATCTCTGTGCTGTGCTAATACACCTGGCAGCAGGTATATTAGTGCAAAAAAACCCCAAAGTGTGTATGTATGGATAACTCTGTGCTATATTTCAAGAGCCCTGTTTAAACTTCCATCCATGAGATGGCGCAGCATTTTGCAGTTGCATATGATACTGTTGATCATGCTTAAGCTGTTGTCCTCTTGGTGTTACACACATTTGTGCTTATATGACTGAAAAAAAACCAGGGAAAACAGATCCTGAAAGTATGGGCTCATCTTTACTACCTCACGAAGCTATTACTCTGCAGTATCCCCAAGAGGGAAGGCAGTAACACTTTGTGGTAATAAGTAAAAATATAGATATAAATAACCATCGGAAGAGGTAGGACAAAGCTTGTAGGCAATATTCTTGTTTTAAAAGAACCTCACATGGTCCTCCTTGGCTGTTTGCCTGTTGTGAGTTCATTCACAGAAATTGTTAAAGGTATATATAATACAGATATCCATAAATACCAATGTATAAGAGGGTAAGGTTATTAAAATGATAAAAGAATTTATCTTAAAATACATAAATGAATACTGTTGCAGATGAAAAGTGAAAGGACTCTTCGTTCTTGTTAGGTTTTTCTGTCATATGCTGCAGTCTCTGTAAACATCCTACAGAAGAAAATGCCTTCTTTTGTTTTGATGATGCCAGTATGGCCTTTTTGAGAGGGTTTTGCAAAACTGAAGGAATAATTTCAATGTATTATTATCCCATTTCTGTTTTGGAGTATATATCCCAGATTTTCTCTTATTTGTTTCCAGTAAACATCTTCTAATTTTTCTTTCAAAGAAGGTGTCCAAAAATCGTTTGAAAACAACATAATAAAGGGCAGTGTTGCCTGTGATATCTCTCATGTGTGTACCCAGCTGTTCTGTTGTCTTGGCTTGTTATCATCTGTCACCAGATGATAACAGAATAATTCTGGAGATACTGATTGTTAGATTAATTGGGGGAAAGGGGGTTGTTGCTTTTCTAAGGTCCTGGTTCGTGGTGGCAATTGCAAGAAGGGCTAATATAGTACATCTTTTATGGTCTTAATGATGTGGGCTTTTCTTCGCCACATAATTAAAATTCATGAGGTAGTGGGTTATGAGATATTAGAAGAAATGTTATATACTGCAATATAATTAATAGAACAACAAGTCTTTAAAGTTAACTGTTGTACTTTATTTGGCCATTTAACGATAGCTTTCAAATAGAAGTGCAGAGTGCTGAGAGCAGCCTGATTTTAAAACAAGAGCATCCTTTTTAGAACAGATCCTAAATAGTTATAATTATGGATAAGAATAATTAACTTTGTCTTTAATAAATCATTATAAATCTATAAAAGTCTCATGCTGAACCTGCTGTAATAATGTTTGTTAAAAAACGTGCTATGTACTGTGTGAACCCTTGTGATTTTTCCCAAACCTGACAATATTTTCCCCCAAACAATGAAGACTTTAATAACATGAAATATGGTGAATACTGCAAAATTCACTGGGTCTCGACCATGTTCTAAAAATGTGTATTTACTAAAATGGGGTTAAACATCTCTTAGTGCTCTTTGGTTCTGATATATTTAGCATTGTGGCAGATGATATGGTTAACAAGGATGAACCAGATAGAAGTTAGTCATTAGCAGTCAAGTGCAACATCATAATCTTTCTCTTCACTGCAGATGTGAGGTAAAAACCAGTCCATTGCCCTTCTGAGTAGTCGTCTCTTGATGTGACTGGTTTCTAGGTTTTACATGTTTCCAAGATAGAGAAGCCTCCTTAGTCTAATTTCTATTTCTTGCACTGAGACTGCAGGATCTGCTCTCAGCCTCAGAGTATTTGTTGGGCATCCTAAGACCAGGAGAGAATCATCCACCATGGACTTGTTCCTCAGCAGAAATTTTTCAGTGCATCCCACCCGTGAACCCTACAGTGTACACATCCATAGCTCCAGGCACCTGCCTGGGGAATTTTCGAGGCTGGTGGGTCTTTATGCTGCTGATTTAACCTAGCTGTAATGACATAACAGAAGAGAAAAGATGCAATTAAATATATCTCTGTGCCACAAAAGCATTATGCTTAAAGCATTGAGAGTTACACATGTTTGAAAATAACAAGAGATGGGTGGCTTTCTAGTATTATCCCACATTTCCTGAGTGTTTGGGCAGCATCTCACCTCTGAGTCCTTTTGGCATGTGGCAACACTGTGCGTTCTAGCTCAGGTTGTACTCTCACATGTAAGCAGGTCCCTGTCTCTCTTACATGTTGCTCTGGAAAGCTCCAGCCATTTCCTACCTCTTTTTTCACAGGGTAAAATATTACTGCAGAAGAATGAATGTAATTTAAAGTAATTGATGGATCTCAGCTGCTCTTAAATATAGTCCATCTGTGTCTAGTAGCTTTTCTGAGCTGGGTAGTCACCTGGAAGGCAGTTCAGTAGGCTGCCTTCAGGAGAACTTAGGCATTTATCATATGATACAGATGTATTTTAATTTAATTTATTTTAAGTTTTTATTTTGTGGCCTAATGTAAATAAAGCAAGTCTCATTTTGGCTTGCATATTTTAGCTGATCAAAACTTCAAACTGTCTAGCTGTCAAATAGCGCTAGTTCGGTACATGTGTTAAATAGTCTCAGTTCTGTATATGTGACAGGCTTATAGTAGGAGGGGGAATAAAACTTAGCAACTTGATAGATTATTTTAAATGCTGCTAGAACAGCTGAACATCTCATCCAGCTTGTCACAGCCCAGAGCAGATCCTGGCTTGCTGCTGGTGTTTGGAGTTGTAGGTGTGGTGGTGGGTGAGAGAGGTGCGACTGTTACTGGAGGCAGCCTGTCCCAGCAGCAGACATTGCCTGCTATTCCATTTTTTCTCCCTTGTCTAGTGCAGGAAGAGCCTGGCTCAGCTATCCCCTGATCCTTTCCAGGAGCAGTGAATGCCATGGGAGGTCTCCTGTCTTCCCTTCCTCATCCCCTTCCTTCCTGGGAGCTGCTGGACTGAGGTTTACATGGCCCTTCAAGGACCCCAGAAGAGCAAAATGTGGAGCACCCCACAGAACTGAGGAAATACCATGTATGTGACAGTCAAAGGAAGGGTGCAGTTCAAGTGCAGACCAGCCTCTGTTAGCAGAGCTCTGCATTTCACAGTAAAAGGAATTGCACGAGCAGTTCACAGTGCGTTATGTAGGGTGCACCAAAGCAATCTGGTATCTCCATCAGTCACTGACAAGTGGTGCTTGGACACTCGCTAGTGTTAGTTCAACACTAAAACTGAAGTTAGATCAGTGTCCTTATTGCTCCTAAAAGAGCCTCATGTTCTCCTACTTTTTTTTCCCTTAAACTGTCTTTTTCAGTGTACTTAACTAAGGTTTCACTTTTGTGACTATTTGCCAGTGCCAAAAGCCAGTCAAATGTGAGGCATGATGCTAGTGAGGACAGTTTGCTGTGATGGAGTAACATGGTTAAAAGTACATAAAGTTTTAAAAGAAATAATAGTGTATCTTCCTTGTAGGGAAAAACAAAAAAACCTGAAAACCAAAACACACACACATCTGACAATAGATGAGATTTGTGCCTTGAAATACCTTTTATCTTCCCACGGAGATCTCTCTCAATTCTTTCTGAAGAGTAATAGATTTAAATTGATCCAGGACAACTTTATTAATGATATAATCAAACTTGCATCTGTACTCCGTGTTTCTCAGCTGAACTGATTTGAATGCAAAATAGGAATCAAAGGAGTGACCATTGTGCATAGGAAAGAACGAAGACAGTTTTAATCTTATTTGCATTGCAGGTGTTTTGAGCTATTGATTTAAGCGATCAACAATCTATATTTGGTTCAGGGCAAAACGGCATATTCTATGGCATGTGTCACAAGTCAGATTCTTCTACTGTAATTTCTAACCTCAGCTTTAAATACTGTCAGCATCATCTAGAATTAAAAAAAAAAGGAGCGACTCATCACCATGCCAATTGAACAAAAACCGCTGTATGATTTAAATACCTATAGCTTCATCATTTACCCAGTTTTATGCTTTCATTTTGCTAAGCATGATGTTGGTGATTAAACTGGTGCATAATTATTAGCAACAGAGAGACTGTTGTCAGATCTCACAATTTTCTGACCAGGTGCAGGCTTCTCGGATTCAGTCGGAGCCTGCCTGTCAGTTTTATGAACAATCCATCAAAATAAGTGACTGATTTCCTGTTATCATCGCAGTTTTCAGCAGACTGTCACAGTAAACCTCCGTTTCTGAATAGTGTTGTGAACATTCTGATGTTTGCAAAAGCAATTTTTTATACATAGACATGTATAATACGTGAGTGTAAAAGCATTAACAATTTGATCCCGGTATCTTTCTCTCTAGCTCTTTATCTGTATCCTGCTATTAATATCCATCTATTTCACTCTAGTGTCAAAGTCAATCAAACACTTTGTGATAGTGCAAACAGAACAGAAGTGTGGCCTGCTAAATTAATCTGATGTGATGAGGACTTCAAAAGATTAAATTTCTTTGCTCTGTTTCTCCAGCACACTTTCATGTTCAAAACCTAGATGGCTGGTTTACCAAGTGTGTTTGTCCAAATCTCAAGTTTAGGCAGGATAATGTAGGCTGTGCGTTGAAAGAGCAACAAGTTTTTGCATCAGATCTCTGCAAGGACAAACTCATTCTGGATTCTGAGTGTCTTTGTGGGGCTTGAATCTCCCTCTCTGTTCGTGCTAGCTGAGGGGATGGCTCGCTGACTGAGCAGGTAGATGCAGGAGCTTACCCTGTAGAGCAGGGAGAGACCTGATTGATTGATGCTTTCTGTCATTCCTGACAAGGGGCTTACTTGTCTCTTCCGAGTACATCTACTCTCTGTTTTTTCTACTTGCTGCTGCTTCAATAATTTACCATTGGTGTATGAACCTGGATCAAGAGCAGGAGCCCTGCGGCAAGAGGCACAGTGTGATGGCAGGGCACGTCCCTGGGCTCGGGCTTTAGCCTTTTTGAACGTTGCTTGTGCTCCACCTTGTCTGGATGGTGCGGGAGCCGTGCTCTGTGGGTGCAGCACTGTGCCTGAGCAAATATGCAGCATCATGGCTGCAACGTAGCAGGTGCATATAGTTATGTGACTTTAGGTCTGGAGCTGCTTCACGTCTTGCCAGGTCGGAGCAGACAGTCCTTGCTCTGGAGAGTGGCAGCTAGTGTGGAAAACTGCACGCAGCTGGGTGACCTGACAGCTAAGATTCAAAAGATGTGTGGATGCGGTGCTTAGGGACACGGTTTAGTGGTGGACTTGGCAGTGTTTTGTTAATGGTTGGACTTGATGATCTTAAAGGTCTTGTCCAACCAAAATGATTCTATGGTTCTATGACTCAAGCTGATAACCTTGGTTTGGACAAAATGTTTGTAGAGGATGAGACTCTGTTTTGCTTTCTTCAGTGCACCCTCACTTTTGCCACTTTCTCAAAGTAATTTGCTACATAGTTTTGCTAGATCAATCTAAATACACAGATGGAATAAGCATCCAACCTAAAGATAAAGACCGTTCAGTGGGAAAAGAAACATTTTGTCGATGTGCTTTTAAAGTGTTATTCTGCAGGGTAAAAAGTACCATGTTGGAGAAAGCACTCCATAAGCAGTGTTTTCCTCTTTCACTATATTGTACTGTAAATTCATTAGTGGACTTGACATTTCTACCCCTCCTTGAAAATATTCATCTGCTGGACCAATATTGGAGCTGAATTGATGCTGAAGCTTTCAAGTGCATCCTATTTGCCTGTGAAATAGAAACAACTAGCCAGAAACTCATACACAATAATTATCCACTAACAAGCCTGTTTGTTATTCGTCTTCTTTCAAAATATGTGCCCCGTTACTCATGATTTTATAAACACAACAGTAAATAACTCTGAATGTTTTAAAAATCGATCATAAAAGCAGTCTGATTTCACTTAATGCATATATACAACAGTATGAAGGAGAGGGCCACCTTCTTCATTACTGGAGGGAAGCATAGCCCTGGCAAAGATAAGTAAGACCCTACACAAGAGCTAAGTCCTACAAGTGTTGGGGGAGAACATGTTTGGACTGAAAAAAATGAATTGAGATGTAAAGACAACTTTAAATATTGAGAAAAGAGGAGGAAAAAGTTAAAATTATATATTTATGAAATGGATTCATCTTTTATTAACAATGACTTACATTCTGATGGAGGTAATTTTAAAACTCAAATTTAATGCTCAACCTAACTTTTTGCTTGAAAAACAACGTCACATTTTTAGTTTTGCCATATTGTGTTAATATCACAATGTTTTAACTGCCAGTTCTATTGGAAATGAATATTTGCGTTTAAACAAAGCTTCCTTCCCTGGTAGGAACAGGAAACCTTTCCAGTAAGAGTGGTTTTGCAGAGCTATAGCCACTTTTGAGTCCCAAGTATCTTTGCAAGCCCGAAAGAAATTCAGTCACAAAAACAGGACTTGCACCTGGAACTGGGGCTGGGAGCTTGGAAATGGCTTTTGTGTAGGAATCACCATTCTAAAAGAAATGGCTTTAGCACCTTGTTAAGGGAAATATATGTCAGCTATAATTTCTATTTCAGCTCATCAGCAACAAAAAGATGAAAGGGCAGGCTGGTCTGGGAGCAGGGAGGGATTTATACCTTCTGATGTTCTCCTGAATACTCATGTTTGCAGCGCTTCACACTTCATGTAATATCCTTGCAACATCGCTCTGAAGTGGAAAAGAGCCACGACTCTCATTTTACCACTGGGAATCTGAAAACAGGGAAGCTAAACTCCTTTGATTTGGCTCAAGCACCTTGCTTAAGGGCACAGAGGAGGTTTGTGGTGAAATGGGGAGGGAAGACCAGCTGTCCTAAACCCCAGACTAATGCCCAGGTAACAGGGCCATCTTGTCTCCCTGGGAAACTGTTGGATCTGGCCTTTGGCTCTAATTCATTCATATTACAGCCAATAATATCCATCACTAATGCAGTAGCTTTTCCTGGCCTACACTGAGAAGAAGACAGGCTCTGAAGAAACTTCAACATTTAAAAAGCCCTGGAAGAGTTTGCCCTGGCATAAGAAGCCCTGTGTCCTGCTCATAGGTGGCTAATCCTCAACATACCTCAACAAAGAGGGTGAAGGAGAGGGAAGTATTGTTTTATTAGATCAATAAACCAGGTGGTCTAGTTTTTTTAAATTCTGCCTGAAGCTAGAAGACGATACCTCAAGGCTAAATTCTCTACACAGTCGGTGGAGAGAGGCAAACCTTTGACTTAGGTGGCCCTGACTATCTGCAGAGGTGTGTCTACCTTTCTCCATGGAGTGTGTAGGAGCTCTCTGGTCTTTGTTGATCACTGCATGGCTGGGACAAGGCTCCTGCAGCACAGACATTTCCGTGGCTGAGTAGGGTGTCTACGTAAATTACAATACTGGTGCTAAGTCTTTCCTTTCCCTGGTGTGTTATGTAGCTCCCTCTGGGATGCTAATGGAAGAGATGGCAGCAGCATGTGACTGCACATAACCTCATTGCTGAGGCATCTGCAAACAGCCAAAATACTTTGGTGTCTCGTCTTTGACTGAGAACTCAAAATTCAAGTTTCTGATTCTCCTTTCCTCAGGGGTCCATGAATAGCAAGCATGCTGGTGTCTTGACTCCTGGGAATGCAGACATTAATCATCAGCCTAGCACCTTGCCGCAAGTGCCTGCATTACGCTGATGGTGAAATGGCAGAAAGTGAAGGGAATGCCTTGCACGTGCCTGAACTGACAGAGCGAAACCTTCACTTGGGTGTTCCCAGACATCCGATTGCTGACCGACACCATCTTCCTCATACTATAGCATTTTCTTTCCAAGGGTTATGTGATATGCTCAAAGAAAATCTGTAACTACTTTAAACCAGGTGTTTAAAAAAACATAGCAGGTGCTTGAGGAAAAATAGCTGACTCAACACATGATTACTACTATTGTTATTTCAAGGTTAGCTTTATAAACAGAATAAGTCATTTCTTGCCTAACAAATAGCCACCTTCATCATAATTTCTTCTCTGGTTATTCTTTGAGAGAGGAAATGAGGGGAAAGTGGGAAGAGGGAGGGAAAGAGGAGGTTTGCTGTTGAATTCAACTGTTTTAAAGGATCTTTCTTTTCCTCTGCTTGTTTGCTTCTGGGAAGCGATCAAATGTAAATAATCCCACTTACTTTTACTGACTTGAGCCAAAATACCAGGATAATTATACCTGAAAGAGGAAGTGGTGACTTCACACACTTTTGCAAGGCAGACATGCCTGCTCCAAGCCAGAATCTATTGCTGATATACTTCACTCAATACCAAGTTTAAAGGAGGTGATTAGCACAATACTTTATTTAAAATATGTCAGCTAGTCAAGATTAAGTTTGTCCTTTCTAGTGATATTTTTTTGAGAGGTAGGGTGATACTGACAGGTATTATCAGACATGTATTTTCTTCTCACTTTAAGCCAAACAAAAAAAAAAAAAAGAAAAAAAAAAAAGACTTTTTCCAAACAACAAGGCAGGTGGCAATTTTTTCTAGAAGACACCATCAAACAAACAAGAAATTCAGTTCAGTTTTTATCTCTTAATGCCAGAAAGCAAGTGAGGTTCCAAGTGGGTCAAATGTATGAGCTCCCTGACTGACACAACAAATAGAAATATTCGATGGATTTGTAATTTACCTTAGAAACTGACTGGTGTGATTGAAAATAATGATGTCTGACTATGCAGGGTCAGTGAGTTGCCCTTTGTTAATGCACAACTAGCCAAGATCTACCATGCACAGATGCTGGAAAACCAATTAGTTATTCTAAGAAGCACTGGCAGATAAAATGTCCTGATTAATCACACCAAATATGTGTATTCCCTTATTTTTGTAACTCCAGTTTGGAAATGATCACTAATAGTTCTGAATGAACTCATTTAGTTGCTGAATATCCCAGCAGGGTTTTTTGGAGCCAAATATAATTTGAATATCATTTGATGTATGAATTCTTAGGAAAGAACATAGCTGTGCATATAAACTGATGTCAAATATATTTATAAAATGTGTATGTGTAAGCAACAAATGAGGCTTGCTTACTCTGGTGTATATCATAAAAAGCTGAAGATTATTAAATTAGAATGGCAATGTTATGCTAATTTATTTTTTATTAGCAGCTTACCAAATGTCCTGGTTTGGCCTAAACCAGACCAATGCCTTATTCATTAGGCCACTGGGGCTGGTTGCAGAGGATGGTTTCAATCCATTGACCTCTGGATTATGGGCCCAGCACGCTTCTGCTGCGCCACTCTGCTAAAGGTACTATTTTTTCCTGTGTGTTATTAATGCAGACATACTAGTATACTAATACATTACTGTTTAAATAATTTAAACAATAGTTTTATCTAGCCTTCAGAATGCTTGTTCTTCTAAAATTATGAGAAGAATTCAGTTACTCTTTCAGTGCATGGATACTAAATAATATAGAGTTTCTTCTTTTTCCCCACAGAATCAATAGGAAGTACATGAGAAATATTTCCCTGAAGTGAAATCATGCTCAGTGTTTGGAAAAGCATGTTTGTTTATGCAGCTAAAGGTGAGAGCGATCAAGAGGAATACATAGACAAGAGGCTGAAAACCAGCAGAGATAGTTCAGGAAGATGCGCATACTGTGCACATCCAGCTATAGCATTTGAGGATCCCTTTCAAATCATTGTTTCGTCCAGTGAAGACACTCAATAGAAGCCAGCTAAATGACTCCCTGTCCTAAAGAGGGAAGGTATCTATTTGCCATTCATCTACATACAAACACTACTCATTTTGTCTCAGCCTTTCCTCTTGGGCACAGGTCCTCCTTTCTCAAGTCAGAAGGAAGAAAAAACAAATTGCTGCAGCTCTTGTGAGGGTGAAATTTCCTCTTCTACTCATCATCTCATGACCAGTGACTGGAGGCAAGCGCCGCCTGTACTTCCCTGCTTTCTGCTTGCACCTCTTCGCTGGCTTTCAGAAGGGGCTACCCAGAGAGCAGGGGCTGTGCTCAGTGTCAGGCTTGGTCCAAGCTTAGCAGAGACCTGGTTTGGGTTGAAGGGTTTTGCTCTCCAGCCACTTGATTGGCACCAAAGTAGATAGGGAACAGCTAAGACAATGGTGCGGAGAGCTCCCAATGGAAACACATCGATTAAGACCAAATGCCTGAGTTTTCTTCCCTTTTCTCATGCTGAGGATTTGGCCATTCGTGCATTTTTCTGTGGACATTGCTGAAGCACCCCATTTCTCTCCTTTATTTGAGCTGAACCTGGAGGCGCACTGGGCTACCATCCAGCAAACAGCTCATGAACACTCACTAAAAATATGATCCAAACACATCTGTCCTGCAGATACTGTTGTGCAACAGAAAGAGCTTGCAGGCTGCCAGTTGCAACCTTGGAACCCAGCTGTTGTCATAAAGAAGTTGATTAAAAGGGTAACATTCAGTCCAGGGAACAAAGCGCATGGGGAGCCTGTGGTTTCTACCATAGCCTCTCACTCCACAGATCTCTCAGAAAGAACATGGAGACCCTTTAGGCCAGGACTGGGAGCAAGCAGATATAAAAAACTTAAACCTACCTCCCCTCTGTTCTTGCAGGCTGCCTTTGAAGGTCAGCCACTGAGGATACGTTGAGGGGGACACTCAGCATGTAAAGGTAATAGTGGAAGTGAGTTCCTGCAGCACCAGGACCACAGCCTTGTCTTCATTTATCTTGCAGGTAGATGGCAGGATACCACCACTCATGCGCTGTATATCTTAATGAAGTGTCATGGAACTTCGGTTGGGTAAACATTGCTATAATGTAAACAGCTCTCTGTCCTGGTAGAGGAGATGTTTTGCAAGCATAGCTGTTTTCCAAGCTGTTTCTTAACTATGTGGGTGTCCGAGCTATGAGGAGGGGGGAAAAAAAAATCAGAGAATTTGGGCAGGTGCACATATGCCTCTGTGCTTGGCAATGGCTTTAAGATGTTAATGAAGTGATCCTTATTTTTGTTCAATGAAAACCCGTTCTTCGTATTTGTGCTATATAAAACAATGCACATGAGAGAAAATGTATTTAATTATGCCTCACTCTGCTTTAACATGAAATTGCTTGGTGTTATCTCTAATAAACCTAAAAATGAGGAATGAAAGTACAGATTGCTCTGTGCGAGGTCTAATTTTCTTGTGTGCATTATATTAACTATCTCTGCCCAATTTTGTGATAATAAGGCAAATAAGGAAAAAGCCTCAGCTGAAAACCCAGGCATATAATCAGCAATTACAAGTGGGTAGTGCTTTATTGTAGGGGTTTTTACAGTCATTATGGATGGTAAGAGTCTTGTTTAAATATTTGAATATAATTTCCCAGAATCAGTTAGGTACCCTCATTGTAATGACTATTGATGGAGCTGTCCGTGCACTCACTACCCTGTTTTTTGAGGTTTTGGCCTCTGAAATCTGTACTGTTAGCTTATCATCTGCCTCGGTCCAGGGCCGCTTTCAGCCACAGGTGGATAATGAGTTACCAGGGTGGCATTGCTACAGGGGATCTCAGTACAGCTATAGGAGCAGTGATACTTCTCCTATGGGGAGACTATAGCTTTATCTACAGCTCCGCAGGCTTTAGTTTATCAAGAGACCTGAAGGATGTGACTTACTCAAAATCACTCCCTTCCTAAAAAATGAGGGAGAAGGTTTGACTAACCCGCATGGAACTAAAACAAGGTGATTCATACGCTACAAAAACAGAAAAAAGGAAATTCCCTCCCTGTTTCACATTCATATTTTCTAAGACTTAACTGACCACAGAGAAGTTTATAGACACTTTTAGCCTAAAAAAGGACTGATAAAGAGATTCTTCAAAGTTTGAATGGAATAGAATTGTGACCAAGGACCACATATGTTCTAAGAAAAGTCTCCAGTACGCAGAGCCGAATCAGTCCTCAGACTCTCAGAGCATTAACAAACCTGTCCAGATTATGAAGGAGCTGAACCACACCTTTGAATTACCAGTTAATGCTGTGGAAATTGATCACTTTCTTAAATACCATAGCCTTTCTTACCTCTGCCTTAAGCATTTAAGAGACAGTACTATTAGTCAAAAAATAATTGTTAATTGATTTTATAAAATTCTCAGCCAGGAGGTAATTTATGTGCTTGATTGGGCTAGAAAAAAAAAATGCAATTTCTTTCTACCAAATGAATAAGTGCTGCAAAGAAAAAAAATTTCTTTTTCTTCTTGGTCAAAGATAAAGAGGAAAGATGTCAAAAAGGATCTGAAAAAGCCTAAGGAACTAGCTTGTGCACAGGAGGGAATCATGGTACTTTCATGCACCCAACAGAAATTTTACACTGTTTGTGATAAAAAGTGCATATATAAGCCTACACTCGTGCAATGTGCAAGTCTAGAAAAGGTGTAGGCAGATGTAACATGATAAAGTTGGCTTTGCCTTTATATGGTTGATAAAGCCTAGTTGATTTTACCCTATATTCACTTTGTATCTTGGCTGTATTTTTGTTTGCACCTAAGCATTTGCAACACCTAACATCTTGAATTGGAGCTGAAAAAGGTCATCTGCCATGGTGACATACACTGCTGGGCTGGAGGACACATCTGGCTCACCTTATGCTCTGTATGTTTCTGGAGTCTGGTACTGCTCTGGAAATGTTGCTTTTTGGGAGTATGTACTGCATACTTATGAATCAAATTCTTCCTGGTGAACACCAGGTCAGTGATCGTTTTGCTCCCATCAGCCATTCCACTGAGCCGTGCTGCAGCAAGGGCAAGGGAGGCTTTCCCTGTGGTGGGGATGCAAAAAAATAATTCATTGAGCAGAACCAAAGGAAAGAAGTAAAAAGTATAACTGGATTGTGCCTGTGCACTGAAGCATTTAGCACAAAAGCTGAAAAAGTCTGTGTGTTGACTGAAAAGACGCATACCTGCAATGTATTTGAAACTGGCAAAAATTTCCAGCTGCTCCTCATAAAATGCTTTTGTTGATGGTTTATAAATTGTGCATTTACTTCCTGCATGACAAAACCAGAGACATGCACATGAGAATCACTTGGGCATTAAGCCATCTAGGTTAAATTCATGCTTTGTGTAATTCCAGCAACATTTCTCTGTTGGATTTGGACCCTCAACATTTACAGCAAAATCTGGATTGAGTTGAACTTGCATGAACCAAGCCAAATTTGTAATTACAAGGCCTGGCAAGGACTGTGTCTCTTTCCTGCTTATTTTGTATTTGCCATTGTTAACAACAAGTGATTGCCTCTGTTATTCTCATGCCAGCCTCGACTCTATGGAGAATTCAGGGATATGAGGAGCTTGATCTGAGAGAATCTGAAAACATAAGGCTCAAATTAAAGCACTCTGCAAGTAAAGTGAAGGTTTTTAACTATCAAAATGCAGGAAGCAGTGGGTGGCAGATAATATTTTTCCTCCATTTAATTTGATAGTTTAGAATATCACCTATTGTTTTGTGAAGGAAATTGGTACATTTAGATTAAATCTTGAATGATATACCACACAACACAGTCTTAGATATTTTTCCTTTTATTACAAACTTGCTTCTATTAAGAATTCCTCCTCTTACTGCTTCTTTTTGTTTCTTTTCCCATGATTCCTGTGTCCACACCCTTTCTACAAACATCATTCTGCATGTTTCAGCACAGGTACCTTTTGATAATAGATACAAAAAAAGTTTTAATAATTTATAGACTGGTTTTGGTTTCTTCTTTTTTGTTCATCTGCTGCATGTTATTCTCACAGAGCTAATAGTATTTTCCTTTCCTTATGTACCTGTGCTATGAAGGTAGTGTTGATTGATTGATAGTAATGACATAGGATTTAGCATTCAGAATTCACAGTTCTTGTAAGGGAATTTGTCAGGGTGAGTGCCCCATTGTTGCATCACTTTCCAGGGAGGGCCAAACCATTGTGGGGTCTTAGGAATCATTGAATACCATTCTATAGCTTTATTCCTTTCCCCAGTACGCTATATCACGTCTTTGGGGTGGTAGGTCTCCAGCAGCTCACTGCTTCAACAGCAAGCTGCAGTACACCTGCAGGAGCATGATTGTCTGCTTCTCTTTCCTACTATCAGATTTACAACCTTCTGCTGATGTTGCACCAGGCACTCCAGCTCAGCAAGCCTTGGTGCTAGCATTACTGACCCTGGTGGCAGTCCTGACCTCTTTCATTTCTTATTTCAGGCTCTCTACAGACTCAGGGAGACATCCCTATGCCAGTTATACTGAGTTTTACCCCATAAATAGGGGTAAGGGCAGAAGTAGGTCACACAATCTGACCTTTTGTGTATCACAGGCTGTAGGACTCTCCTAAGTTGATCTGTGTTTGATCTAGAGTACTGGCTTTTGAACAACATTCGGTCTTTGTTTAAAAATTACCAGTGCCAGAAAATGTGCTTCAAAGACTGTTTTCTACCAAAACCAGATTTTGAATCGTACTTCCATTGTAAATATCTCCAGCCTTAGCTTTAATTTACTTGCTTTTCTTTGTCTGCTGAACTGAATAACCCCTTAGCAAAGTTGTATTCCCTCGTAGGTACTTCCAAACTCATCAAATTATCTTTTAACCTTTTCTTTCATTAACTAAACAGATTGAGTTCCTGCAGTGTTACTAACAGATATTTTCTTTTGTTCTTTAATCTTTCTCAGTGCTGCTTTGATCTCTCTCAGTTATCAATGTCCTTTCCAGGACATGATATTCCAGTCATGGTTACATCAATGTTCAGCACAAAAGCAGGACCAGCTCCTCATCTTTTTAGGAGATCTAGGGCTCCTTTTTTGGCCACAGAACTGAACTGAGAACACGTGTTCCTTCCTGGGTGTTATGTTCCTGCTTAGATGAGATCTCATATTCATAAAGGACACTGTTTCTCCAAATTGAGATGCCCTCCTTCCTTTGTTTCTAGACATGTGACCACCAGCTGGTCTTAACACCATGCTTTTTTCTTCTGTCCACCTTGCCATGTGGTGAAATTTGGCTAAGCAATGAATGTTTGCTTTTATGTTCCCCATTTTGTGCATCTTTCTCCTGGTCTATGTATATGTGGGAGAAAGTGTGTGTGTATTTTTTGATGTGTAGTAATATCATACATCACCTCTGATGCATCATAAAGCACCATAAATCCCTCTGCATCAGCCATCTATCATCTTAATTACATATTTCTCACCCAGTCTTCGTGTTATCTACAGTTCTCATCAACGATGACTTCATGCTTCCTTCCGCATCTCAGGCAAAAAATTTAAATGATGTAGGACTGGATCCCCACCGAACCTCACTAAAAGCACACATCTTTACAGTGACATTCTGGTATGTAACCGCTTGCCAGTTTTAATCCATTTAGTGTGTGCAGTGTTGATTCATAGCATTCTTAATCAACATTTTTTGCAATATATGGTACTGACTGCATAAAATGTCTTGTAGAAGCCCAAATATAGAGACACCATTACCTCTATCAGCCAATTTGTAATCTCATCGAAAGATATCAAGTTAGTTTGACAGGATCTATTTGCCAAAAACTCCCGCTAAATGACGATAATTATACTGCCTCCCTTTTATTCCTTATTAATTGTGTCCTGTATCAGCCATTCCTTTATTTTGCCTGGAATTGATGTTAGTCAGTCTGACAATCTTGTAATTACCTGAGCTGTATCATTTATTCTCTCTTTTTTTTCTTTTAATACTGGTGTTACGTTACTTTTTCTCATCTTCTGGAACTTCCCTAGTGTTTATAATAGTTGTGGAAAAATCAGCACTAATGGTCTAGAGGGGTTTTCATGTAGCTCCTTTTAAACTCTCGTGCTTGTTTTGAGACTTAGTGCTATAAATATGTCTAAAATCAGTAGCTCTTATTTGACGTCCTTCTGATGCACTGTTGGAGTGAAAATTGTTTCATGATTTTCTTATGAAATAATCACGTCATCTGATCCTTGGCCAAATATACAGCAGTTATTTATTGAACACTTCTGCCTTTTCTGGATTATTTTTGGCAATTTTATAATTTTAAATTTCACTGTTAGGATTCATTTTGCTCCCTTTATGTTCAAGATGTCTTTCTGACTATTGTTACCATAGGTTTGCACCCTTTTGCTTCACTTACCAGTTCTCTTGTGTTAAAATTCCTAGCTCATAATCTACATTTTAATCTACATAATAATCCATTTTCTTTTTTTTTTTTTTTTTTTAATTGTGACATTCACTTTTATAATAAGCAAGGATTGGTTTCTAGCTGGTGTGGTCTTCATTTGGAGATGACCATTTGGTCATTCACATTTGGCCCATTGATCCTTTTATCCCCAGTGATTTGGATTCATGAGGGCTAGCAACTTCCTTAAAAAGTAATTCCAATGAATAAATGAAACAACAAATGAAATAAAAGCCAAGACTTCTCTAAACAGTAAGCTTCCAAGATGTGGCATGTGTCAGAGATGACCAGAACAGAGAGAGACTGTTCAGACAAGACTACCCTGTTTTAGGGATGAGAAAACAGTTTAGCTGTGTGGACAAAATCTGTGCTGGTACCTTGCCTTCATGGCCAGAGAACTGCCCTGGATCGTTGCAGTTGCTAACACAGATGTGGCCACTTCTGCTACGTGGCCATATTGCATTTTCCTGCATGATCCCACCTCCACAAATCACGGGCAGTCAACTCTCAAAGGTGAGCTCAGTGGATCTCAAAAGGCCTGGCTTATTCATAGTGACACCTCCAAGCTACCTTATGTCTGAGGAGAAACTCTGTGGTGACCGTGTCCTTGCTGTTCCAGTACGGCAGCCAGAATTTATCTCCGGAAATGTATGTATAACTTTAAATATAGTTGGTTTGGTTTTTTTTTTAACGCTTACTCTGTTTTTTCTCTCTACCTGTTTGTAAAATGAGACTAACCTTGAGACTTAATCTGATGCAGTTTCTCCATCAGAAGGGTCCTTCTTGGTAATGTCTCAACAATATTTAAACTACCAACATAAAAGCAGAGACAAAAAGCAACATTGAGGTTTGCCTTCCTCTGCCCTCTCCTGGAGCAGGTTCATCAGTCTTTCATGGGAGCATGTGTGTAGGTGATGTTATACTTTTATTAAAGTTACATGGACCCAGGCTTAACCCCAATGAAGACAGCGCCTTCCTGAGGACTACTAATCAGGCCCAGGCACAGATGCAATGACTGTTTTAGTTTTAAGAATGAAACACAAACCCATTGAATTGTGCTAGAATGATTAGAAGAGCCTGGGATTTCAGAGACAAAAATTACTAGAGAACCCAAACAAAAAAAAAACAACAACAAGGAAAGCTGGACCGGATGCTAGTGGTTGATTGCACAGACACCATGGCTTGGGGAAGGGTGCATTGGGATGCTGTCTGTTATGTTGCAGCTCAATACTGTTGAAGCCTGAACACAATGAGAAGAAAATTATCACATAGATATTTTTTCAGCTGTGTTCTATGATAATTTTTTAAACCATTGCAAACTGCATGTGTTATTCTTTTAAAAAAAACTTGCAAAATAGGTAATTCACATAAGTAATGTAAGACTGACATCCAGACACTTTACAAGGGAGAATAATTTTTTTTACAGTGTGCTCTGCAGTAACACTATTTTTTTCATTTTTCTATATGGAAATGTATTTTTTGTAAGAGTTAGCACACCTTTACCAGCAGTGCTGAAGCCAGCTGCGAGGAATTCTGGAATCACTGACAGGTACAACTGTTACGCTAGCCCTACCACAATGTAAACCTGGTCCCCTAGAAATCTGAAATTACAGGGAAATTGCAGAATGCCCCTCGGAGCTACAAGGAAGAGGCAGCTCCTCAGCTGAGGTGATCTTAGCTTAAACTTAGTCTGTTCAATGTTCATGCTTGCAGAGACATGCAACACAACCTGATCCTGGCACCCGCGCTGATCTCAGGAGTAGTTTTAATTTAGCAAGCTAAAAAAAGTAGAAGTCATACTGTGTCATTTCCATCTAAACTGGAATTGAGGTGGGCTATGGGTGCCTAAGTCATTGGGTGAGATTTGGAGGCTATACAATTCCTGGGGAAGCACTCGCTCATGGAGCAACAGCTTCTGGGGATGTGCTCTGAGTTTCTAGTCCGTGCAGAATGTGGTATAGCAGGGAACGCCTACTGAACTCCTGCAGAAGACGCTGCAAATTTTTTTTTCCCAAAAGGCACTGCTCATTGACTTTTTTAGGGCACTTGCTTTTAATGGGGAATGGGGCTGTATTTTTCCCTGGCAAATTAAGCCGCTTAGAGACAGTGTTCCCACTCCTGCCAGGGCTCCCTTTGTAAAGGTTCTTCAGCTCCCCTGGTTTTAGTCACTCCTTTGCCAAACACAAGACCAGCACTTTCCCACTTCACAGGGCACTGTGGAGCTGAATTCACTGTGAGATGCTTGGGATAGTTCAGTAACGAGCAGCACAGACAAGCTAATAGACAAATATGGTTTCAGTGAAATACACCCAGAGTGAGTCTGACCTGGACTAGCAGTGTTATATCAGCAAAGCTGCTGATAAATGAGACTTTGGGAGTCCAGCATGGGAATAATTTGTCCCTAAAAGCTGCACAGGACTAAAAAACCTCCCCAGTCATATGGTGATGCCACACTGTAATGAGACTGTCCCTTGGATGGATCCTCTTCAGTACATAACTGGACTTGGGTTATTTTACTCTTCTTCAAGCTCCCTAGAAGGGCAGGGACCAATTCTATAAATGTGTGGCTTTTAGAAAACAGGTAGAACTGGGCAATCAGCCTCCAAGAGTCTCCTTTTTGTTTGTTTCCTGTACTGTACTTCTATCATCCATCTCATGACTGGGTGGGCATGTTAAGATCTTCTGGAGGCAGAAATATACTGAAAACACTGGTTTCAAACAAGTAAACACTGAGATTAAAGCTGAGACTTTTTTAAACACAGCTGATGAGAGTCCTGCCCCTGATATGAGCCCCACACTGTAATTAAATAGGCTAGTATGTCCTGTTACAACATATTTAAAACTATTTCCATTAGTAGTTATACAGCCTGGGTAGCAGATCAATTAGTAGGGTCTTTTCCAGTAGTGCAAGCAGCCATAACCCCAAGATAAGTCAACGTTACCAAATGTTTTCCTGTGTGCTTCCAACTACCTGGTTGGGCTTAAGGGAGATTTTGTTTGACTTTTTCCCACGTATTGCTGTTACCTGTATTAAAAATAAATCTAAAATCTGGGAATATAAACTCAATAATAATATCATCATGACAACGCCAAAGTAATGTCATATTAATTTTTCACTGCAAGTTCAGTACATTAAAAGCAGATGTGCTAATTCATCACAATGGGGAAGCAGCTACAATTCTGAGTTTGAGAAAGTTACAGTAGGGATTGGTTTGATCTAAAACCTTTAAATAATGGATCATCTTTTGAATGTGATTTTCTTCTGCTTGGAAAAAAATAATTGTCTGGAAGCTTCTGAGAAGTGGACAACCACTCTGAACAATTAAGAACATAAGAAAAATACAGAACAGATATCCAAGCAAATACCAGAAAATTTTTGCAATATATTTAGTGATCATGTCAGTTCTTATAACTGGAGAAATTTCAGCTGGTTTTACAAATATCTATCAAGTCTGCTATGAAACAAACAAGATTTGGGGAACTGCACTGTGCAGTTGAGATTTTGTTTCTTGAGAACAATGTTTTATTGGTTCCATTTGAACATACTGAAGTGTGCAAACGATCACAGGTTTGGCAAGTTCTTATATGCCCAGAAACAGATGTACAGATAATTTCACAGATATGCATACTTTATATGGTTGCAGACAAATACTGTGGGGATGGGTACTTAGAAAAATGAGATCTGTGGGTATTTTTGGTGTCTTTTCTCCTCCTCAATGAAATATACAGTTCTGCACTGATTTCTAATTATTTTTATTTGACTAATAATAATTTGATCCCTGTGTAACAATTACGAATTTTGTGCCAATACATTTGTTGTGAATGGGCTCTGACTGTTCAGAAGTGAGGTGACAGTCTCCCATTGCCAGGTGGCCAGGAAATTGTTGAGGGAGTTGTGCAAAGTGCTGGCAAATGACAGCTTAATCACATTGGTTGCTTCAAACACACATGGGCAACAAATGGGAATGAAAGGATCAAACCTATATAAACAACAACAGTGCTACCTCACGTCCAGACCTTTCAAGATTCAAAGGATGGACATATTGTGTAGCAAGTCTGTGCTTTGCCAAGTGCATTTTGCAGAGCAAAGGCCAAAAGCTATACCAAAATATTCTACCGTGAACCTATTGCTTGAAGCTTTTGAAAATTGAGCAGGGTCAACACTTGATCTGCCGTACTCTCTGTAGACCATCCTTCCAGCTATCAGCAGAGCCCTGGTATTTTACGTGTAGCACAGCTGGCAGCATGCCATCTTTGGCTTCCAGCCTGCAGCTGATCCCTTCATCTGACCCACGCTCATCCTTCCCAGAATTTGGTTCCCATTCAAGCATTACAACTCATATAAAGCCCCTTGTCTTTTCCTGCTTTGGGTGGAGGTTAGCGTAATGCATAAAGGGAGCCAATAGTGTTTAAGTCTGTTCCTTCTTTCATATAATCATGATGATTACAATGCGGGTAACTCCATATTTATTTAGGCAGTTGCTCAGCAGGCAACGATTAACAGGTGAGGCTACAGACAGCACAGCAGCAGGATGAGAGGCACCATAGCACATCTTGCTCAACTGCTTCTATTTGCATAAATATCACTGCTAATTTTAATAAAATAACATATGGTATTAGTAAATAAGAACATGTTGTCAAAATGCAAGCAAAGGAAAAAAGACTATATGTACTTAAATTGGGTAAAATCAGTTTTCAGTCATGTTTGTTGAAGGCGTATTTTAATTTACTTTACCAGTACCTTAGTGCCTGACAGAAAGTGGTGTGAGTGGATTAAGAGATGATAAAAACTAAAATATGAAATAGATAATTAGTTTTAACAGAATATGAATTTGTAATCCATATTCTTGTTATGCTTGTCATTAACAAAATAATCCTGCCCTTACTGTTACAGCTGTCATGCTCTTTTGCTCCAAACTGCACCAGTGTGCAAGGAAAAAAAATGCGGAGTAATGGATAAACATTTCTCTCCTGAAGTCAGAATTATTGAATTACCGACGGATCATGGAGTTTATTTGATGGAACTCATCCATTTAGCAGGAGTGAAAAGCTGTTAGCTAAGCTATAGTCAAACTGCGTAAGGCCAGTGCACAGCTAAGACCATCTGGACATTTTTTAAGGAGCATATCAAGACAGTTCCATGTGTCCCTGCTCTGTGAGACCAGTACAATCAGTACAATGCTATCTTAAGTATATGACCCTTTCCTAAATCCTAGGCCTGTCATTTCAAATGTGCATGTCAGGGTATAAATGAAGAATGATCTCTAGTATGGACAACTGTTGTGGTCCTCTGTGGTATCCAAGCCCTTTTGATGGCGAAGGATTCCCTGTCACCAGTGTGTGTTTGTTCTTCGGTTTCTTTGGCTGTGCACGATTGGGTAGTTTATGATCTCTATGTTTTAAGTTGACAGGGAGAGAGGAGCATCTCCTGGTGGGGTCCCAGTTGTGATGGACATTTATCTTAGGTGAATTGCTCTGCAGCCGCCTGCATTTTTTTTTTTTTTTTTTTTTTTGACCATAAGGAGAGCCTGGATCAATTCTTAAAGCAGGAGCCTACTTTTTGGATAGCCAAAGCTAGCAGAGGAGGCAAATAGCATCCTGTATTACAGTGGAATTAATCAATCTTTCATCCCTGTCTTCAAGTTTAGATCTGCTCTTGAAAAGTTCTGCAACTTTGCACTGAAGTTTTCCTGTGCTGCATGCCATGACAAGTAATAAAGCATTCAACACATACAAAATCATGAAACCATCCAGGATAAAGTTAACTCTCAGCTGTGTCAATGTTGCAGGACAGGAAGCAAAAGTGATTCTAACTGTGCTTGGACTGTGAATCTGCTAAGAGAGAAGATGGGGTTTTTTGTGTATAATATCCACATTTTAAGCATAAGGATGTATTTCAGATCCAGTGCCTTGGATGTAGGTGAATTCACTTCTGTACATGTATCAGTAAGTGGTAATATTCTGCGAATGAACACACATAGCAGGGTTTTCAGAAGCCTTTGCAGATGTCTTTCTTACATCTGCCTCTCTGATTTACTCCCTGCAGGTAACATGTGACAGTTCTCCATGTAAGTGTGATTGGATTTCTTCAGTCCTTGGCACAATCCCGTCAGCCTCTGATATCTCTTGTGTTTCAGGCAAGTCTTGTTTCATTTTCAGGCAGAGTCACTCAGCACAATCACACAGTGTAGCCTGTCTGGACTTCGCTGACTTTTTCTCCCATTTCCATATTTAATGGGATTGAAGTCAAGACATACACTGAAGCACAGAATGGTTAATTCTAGTAATTCTGGTTGTCTTTAAGTCATGACAGCTTTGCCAACTTCCTCATCTTATACGCATGAAAAATCACTTTCTTTCAGTGTGGAGAAATTTTTGTTTCTGATATAAATGCTTGACTCATTTGCTTTAAACCACTATCTTCTTGCAAGCTGTTCCTTACTGACTTGGTCTCAGCAGTAGAAGTGTTGCCAGAGGTAGCATTCTGATCTCCACCCTACCAATGTGTCTTTGTTTTTCTGTTGTCCTGGGGGAGCGGGAAAGGGAAGAAGGTATAGCAAAACAAATGTCATTACAGTTGCAAATACTGGGTTTGGTTTTGTTGCTTATTTGAGTATCATTGTGCTCCTGTCAAAACTGTGCATTGTACTGTGTCTCGGGACAATTGCTGATGCCCCTCTGACCTTGTTGCAGCATTTCAGAAGTCTCTCTGGCTGTGTTTTCAGTAAAGGAAAACAGCAACTTTCATTATAAGATTCCACTGAAACCAGGCTTTATTTTTCTGTTTTCCAGTCATATGCTGCTGTGATTGTGAGTCAAATGCTTGCAGGGCCTTTGGTGTGAAGCTATGAGCAACATTGCTTTAAATAGCAAAGAATTTATTTGCATTACCTCTTGCGTCTGCAGCTCACAGTCAAGTAGTATGGGAGCCATTTGTGCATCACCAGAAGTAGTTCATGTCCAGGAGAGTTGCCTTTCCTTTTCCCTGCTGGAGGGCAGGAGGTGCCATGCAGACAGGTCTGTGGCTCCGCGTGGTATCTTGGTGCCTGCGGTGTCATGCTGCCGTGGCACATGAAGGCACTCACCACCTTGGTGTGTGAATAACGCCCATCTCCCATGTACCAATGTGGGACTGTGCCGGTGCTGTGGGGAGAGGGGACACACAGGAGCAGGTAGTCACATCAAAGCGGTAACAGAGGGACAGTGCCAGCTGATGGCTTCCATCCCCGTCCTGTAATCCACAGCAAGAATGCTGTGGGACTCTGCCACAGGAGGCTGGTGATGCTCAAAATTTACTATAATATACAAAACCTCAACTGCTAGTTAGGAAGTCCCTAAGCCATAATTTTCTAGAAGTTGGGAAAAGAGCATAATGTGCTTTTCCTATTCTGACAGCCTTAGGAATTAGCTTTTGGATGCCACTGATGACAAGATAGATGGGCCTTTGTTTTGATCCATTAGGTTTTTCTTTTCTCTTATATTTTCATGTAGTTTGTACTTAGGGAGAGCCCTGCTTTTTGGTGGAGTGTTAAAAATCTGCTTAATGCTTGCTGGACTTGCAAGGATGCCCCTTGAAAACAGTACTACTGCTGAGCAGACAGGAAGGGGTGGTCGCTTTAGGATTAGAGGGTGTTCTGTTAAACTTTTACCAGTACGTACAGGGGGACTGGAATAAAAGTACAGAAAGGAACACACAAAAGTTTGGAAATGTGGGTACTGGTGTGATGTATGAGAGCACAATGAGAAGCTTTTCTGAAAGTATTGCTAAGCAGACTGAAATCAGCAATACTGTAAAGTGTGTGAGCACCTGATTTTGTGAGATTAACAGCCCCATTTTCTGTCCAAATAGGTTCAGATAAATTCATATGACTACTGAATAATTATACAGTGCTTATCTGACTGAACTTCCAGTCCTAAAGATTCAGCATTTCTCGAAGGTTTGCTCAGCTATGGAAACCTTTAGTGAGACATTTTAACTGCAAGAGCACAGGCAACATCAGCTGATAAAATCTGCCGTTTCCAGGTCTCTAGTACCACATAAATCTTTTCTTCCTGGGGCTCCAATTTTTAACACTTTCCCTGTACTAGGAGATGGATCTTGTTCTTGTATTTAAAACAAGGACTATAAATGGGCTATTATGGAATGTTAGTTTAGGGTCACTGATGCACACAACCTTACTTTGTTTCAGTGAGAAAAATGACATTAAGTGTATTTGTAATAAAAAAAGAACAGCTTTAATTCCGTGCCTACCACAGAAAGCATGCTATAAATAATATTCTGTCCAAAGTTAATCACAGAAAATTTTGTTTTAATTAAGGCAAACATCATGCCTCTGTTTAATGCAATCATATATATTACCATCAATAAATGACTTGAATTTTCCTTCACATTTATACTGCTTGTAGAACAATATCATCTTACTTTTCATATGTTGACATCTTGGAAGACATCTTGTTCTTAGTGTATTCTGAAATTTTTAGGCTAAACAGCTGTGTATTGAATCTTTAAATGTCTTGACACTAAAATGTAGGCAAAATTTGACTGTCAAGTTCCTTTTCACTTTTTTCCCGTCGGTGCTGTACCTGGCATTGACACCTGCTCAGAGCTTTGAAACTCTTGTGTTTCTCTCTGTATGTAGTTAAATACTCTTCAAGTTCTTGATTGCTTAGCTGTAGTGTAGCTAGGAGTTGCACATCTGCAAGCCCATGGTATTTGGCAAAGAAAAAAATGTGAATATCGAAGTGCTGCCATACTTGAGCTATGCCTGTGTCTTTTCACTCTCTCTCCCAGGCTGCATTCTTTAACTCCATTCAGTTCTTCCCAACTTTCTTCATCAGCTCTTCTGAGTCTTACTTCTTTCTTTCCAACTACCCTCGCCGCCTTCTTGTTCCCCTTTATAGCCCATCCTAAAGCTGCTTGTGGAAAGTGTAACTCTGCCATTTGCCAGAGTACAAATCCCTGCCTGCCTTGTGCGAGGCCAGCAACGCTGGGCAAGCATCCACGTGGAGCAATCATCAACAGGTGTCATCAAAGGTGCAGGAGACCTCGACGCTGGAAACCACTTGTAAAACACCCATTAAGATCACTGCGACCCAGGGACACTCAGTCTCACTGATACATTGGAGCCTATATATGTCTGTAACTTCAAGTATAGGGTTTGTTTCATCAATTTAAAAATGCCAGTATTTGTTTCATCAATTTAAAAATGCCAGTATTTGTTGCATTGAGATTATACTGATGTTATGTATCCAAAGTATGTTTTATCTATGTTATTTAAGCTTAATATATGTTTTATGGTAGGAACTGGATGAGCCTGTATGGATTTTTAGTGTTTCAAAAGGGAAGAGAGAGGAAACTTTTGTAATAATTTACAGGATGGCTCCAAACATGAAAGTTTCCGGACTCAAGAAAGCTCGGAGGTGTATGCTTCATCTTAAATGATGAGATGGGGCATAAGCACACACCTGGAGCTGAGCAGTGCCTCAATACTGTTACAGAAATAGGCTCTGTGGAAGGCAGGGTGGTTAAAATTTTGGGTTCAGTGTTTTCGGTTTCCCAAATTAAGTGCTGGAACTGGAGGGAAAGAAGTGTTATTCTGGAGGTGCGGTGAGAGTGGTAAGGTCTGACATCTCATGAACCTTTAGGCCACTCATAGTGGGGGCATGAGTCCAAACTCGGCACAAGCTAGGAGACGCTACTTCATCCAAAGGTAAGATACAACAGATGAGTTGACTGGGGTCGTGGTGCCACAAGGGAAGAAAACCTCTCCCCAGACCCTGCCAAGCAGCCTGCAGTCGCAGGAGCTGCTGTCTCGTACAGGAGGTGAATTTGATTCCTCCTCCTGCATAAGAGAGAGGGCTTCCCTCACTCCTCCTCACGCTGCGAAGCAAACGGATTGTTAGTGTGGTCTGTACCTTATTTTTGTGGGGAGCTGTTGCTCCTGACCCAGCGTTTTTTTAGAGGGTCTTAGCAGGTATGATTCTTTAATCATTTCCTTGGAGGGAGCAGCTCACTGCTCCTACCTCACCCCTAGGAAGAGAGCAGGGACTCATCCAGGGTTTCTGGAGATGTCAACAGCCGACTGCCCGGGTGGTGGCCTGGAGCTGTTCAGTGCCAAGACGCAGCAGCATGATATATTGCTGTCGAGCAATACAGACATACCTACTTCCCTACACCCCAAGCAAGCGTGTAGATGCCAGACTTCTTGTTTATCTTGCTCTGCTTGCTAGTCTGTTAACTTATTCCTCTTTCTTTGAGCTGTCTGAAGATTGATAGTGTAAAAATAGTGGCACTAGTGGGAGAGAAACAATCTCGGTTGTAAGTGGTGAAAGAGTTTAATGGTGAGAAAGTCACCCCAGTCCTGTGAGCCGGTGGGAGATGGTTGTGGCAGAATCAGGCTGAAGCTGGTGAGAGCTGTCATCGTGGCACACCTTCCCAGATGCTTCAGTCTCTGGTGCTGTCACTCCTTGTGCCCTACACCCCATAAAAGCTGATAAACTGGATCAATGCAAGCTTTGGATTAGGCAGCTTATTGGATTCAGCTTGGCAAAGGGAAAGTGATGGAGCCAGAGCACAGTTGCTCTCTAGGGCATTTGTGGTGCCACAGTTATCAGACTGTCACATCAGCTGCTTCTGTTGAGCCAATGTGAGGACAACGTGAACACCGAATGTGCAGGAGTGCTGCTGGTGGGAAGACAGAGAGCGTGGGGATGCAGTGAGGCCACTTTGTAAGATGTGATGTCACCCCATGCACAGATCTGCTGAAATTAGGAGCTAGAGTTGCAGGCTGTGGCATGGAAAATTATTCACACACATTAAAATTCTTCACTTGGTGTGTGATAAAAGGCGGCCTGTGATCTTGCTGTAAGGTTTGTGGCCAGTGCACTATGGAGTCATGAAGATTTCAAAATATCTCTTGACATTAAGAGCTCTGAAATTTTCTTTGCTTCCATGGCTTGAAATGGACATAGTCCAGTGAGTTTCCTTGTACACTGCAAGATCCATTTATTTGCTA
Organism: Nyctibius grandis; assembly: GCF_013368605.1. Taxonomy (NCBI): domain Eukaryota; kingdom Metazoa; phylum Chordata; class Aves; order Nyctibiiformes; family Nyctibiidae; genus Nyctibius; species Nyctibius grandis. Next base: position 22,056,456 of record NC_090664.1, on the reverse strand, counting down.
GGGTTTTTTTACATAATGTTGAGATGCTGTTTCTGGAGCCATAAAAGCAATTTCTGGATGGATTATTATTAAGCCAATAACTGCATATGATAATAACTATAGAAATTAATAACTACATTTACAGTAGTATATGTATGATATAATTTCAGGATATGTCTTAAAGCTTTCTGTCAGTACAGAACTTACTTGGGTGTTATGTTCTTTCTTGGGTGGTTGTTATTTTACCTTCAAATTAAAGCAAAAATAAGGTATGATCAGAGTTATGATTTGTCATTCCAACTGGAATTAGTCATTGGTCATCAAGATGCTAATCAAATTACCTGTTTCTAAAGAACTTAAGTTAATTTTGCTAATATGTATGAATAGTTTCCAACTCTACTGAACTCTTCAACAAATTCTGAAACTTTGTTTGGGTTGAATTTCATCTTACCCAACCTCAGCCACTCTGGTAGTCAGGTGTCTAGTCTAGCCTAGTCGCCTAGGCTGCTGCTGTAATCAGTGGGAAAGGGTATGCTCAGAAGATGCCCACCCTGCTTATCTCAGAGCTCCGTTGTATGAGGGATGAGATCACTGTCAGGATGCCCATGCCTCCCTGCTGACTCTAGGTCTGGACAAATTTAGGGAGACATGTAAATCTGATGCCTTGGCCAGATCAGTCCCTGTAGTCCTGTGCTGCTGGGAGAAGCTGCCGTGTCCCAGATTCAGCAGTGATTCCCTTGGGTCAGGACAGCTACTGGAAGGGCTGTCGTGATCCCATGGCATTGGTGAGCTGTATTCTGTGGCATTGTGGCTCAGGCACCAAAATAAACCAGAATAAAGTCACTTTAGAAAAGCCACTCAGAAGGTAGCCCTGGGCAGGGGTGTAGAGAGTCTCCCTGCCAGAGTGGGCACGGAGGGAGGCACAGTTTCATTGCTGCAGCTCTGCTGCCAGTCCCCGAAGGAGTTCAGACTCAAGATTTACCCATTTAGTAGGTATGATGTCTGAGCCTGTGGCACTGATTTGGTATTTCTGGTCGCCCCAAACTGTCTTGCTCTCTTGGCTTTATGCTCGGCAGCACTCCTGCTAAGAAGCTCAAGCTTGGGGCCCTTGCGGTGCCCTAGGAGCGGGGTAACCTCGTTCCCCGCACTCGCTCCCCTTCCGTGTCGGCACCGGGCACCGGGCAGCACGGCGGCTCCGCAGCGACAGGCGGCCGGGCTCCCACGGCCGGACCCGAGACACGCGGGGCCGGGTGCAGAGCCCCGGGGCAGCCCACGGGTGGGACTTGCCGGGGCGGCGGGGGCGGTGTGTGGGCTGCGGGGGGGTGGGCAGCGGCGGCGCCCGCCCCTTCGTTCCCGCCCGGCCCCTCCCGGTCGCGGCCGCGGTGCCCCTCCCGGGGCGGGGGCAGGCGGAGCGGGGGGGACCGGAGCCGACGAGGCGTGATCGCCCGAGGCCCCTCCTGCCTGCCGGGGAAGCCTTAAAACAGCCCGGCGAGGCGCGGAGCCCCGCACTCGGGAGCCCCGACCCACGGGCAGGAGCCCCTCGCTGAGCCGAGAGACGCTCCGCTACAGCCGCCGCCGTGAGTGCCGCGACGGGGCGGGCTTGGGCTTGGGCTTGGGCTTGGGCTTGGGCTTGGGCTTGGGGACAGGGACGGGGACGGGGGACGCGGGCGGCCCGGGCCGGGGCACGCTGGGGCGGCCGCGCTGCTCCTGCCGTCGGGGCGGGTGCTGACGGCGGCTCTCCCCCATCCCACCCCGCCATGCAGATGCCGGGCACCGTGAGGCTGTGGGTGTCGGTGCTGACTTTTGCCCTGTCGCTGCTGGTCTGCTTGGGGACGCTGACAGAGGCGTACCCCTCCAAACCGGACAGCCCCGGCGAGGACGCCCCCGCAGAGGACATGGCCAGATACTACTCGGCGCTGAGGCATTACATCAACCTCATCACCAGGCAGAGGTAGGCAGCGCGGCCCGGCCAGCATCCCCCTTTCCCACTCCCCAGGCTGCCTTCTTCCTTGGTGAGGCTCAGGGGAGGAAAGTGGGGTGCCCCCTCACACCTGGGTGTCTTGCCTTGCTTCCCCCACTGACACAGAGAAAGATGTGGTGCACAGGCTCTCTTTAGAGAGCGACAGCCATGCACCCCTGAGTCGCCTCTGGGTCCTGAGTTGAATTTCCACCATCCAAGTTGGCAGAAGGGGCAGGGGTGTCAATGCTGCCTCTGCTCTCTCAGCCCTTTCTAGCCCTGGCACAGGCAGGCTGGCAGGCAGGAGCGCGAACTGCAGGGCAGCATGCACGGGGAGAGCCCCCCCCGAAAGGGAGAGAGCACGTAACTAACCTGGGAGCTGGAGAGAGTTAGATAGGGCAGTAGGAGCAGTTTCCCACTTCTGTTGCTGCCACTGAATCTAGTGAAGATTTCACTGAGAAAAAGTGCCCCTCTAGCTTTGCCGAGGAGCTGTAGTAGTCCAGATGCTTTGTGGTTTGCCAGCTACTTCATGCAGCTGTGAGTGCCAAAAACACCACTAGTCCTAAGAAAAACTCTCTCAAGACCACAGGCGAGAACCCAAGCCCAAGCTGAAAGAGAAAAGAGCGTGACCTGAACCTGTCTGTCTCTAAACTGGCTTTGTGGGGATGGCTCTGCTTGTTAAAGTAGGGGTAAAGGCTCAATCTGAAAAAAAAAAAGAAAATTATTATAAAAAATCCTTTTCTTTGAGAGCATCTGTCTAGTTTAGACTGTGTGATTAACAGAAGTTTCCCTTGAGGTCCCTGAACAGTGTGTGACCCAGAAGAGATTTGACATATTTATCTATTTCTTTAATATCAAAAACAGATGAGAGGTCTAAAATTAGTCTTTCATTTGTCCCTCTAGAAATCTGAAGAATTAAATTAGAAGGGAGGCTATCGTGTAACTGAGAGCTTTCCCAGCAAACCCATAGCATTGTCTGCCAGTGCACTAATAGCATAACAGAGATGAAGAGGCTGATAGAAATACAGTTCTTCAGTCCTGGACTTTTAAAGCAATATTCACAACTTGTTCATGTGTATGGCATGCCTCTGTGATAGTCTGTGCTCAGATAACTTTTTGTCTAGATTACTGCCAAAATAATCCTATCCTCGAGTGCTGCCTCTGCTCCCCTTTTACCTTGTGTGCGGTGGGATCTCCAGGCTGGTCTCTCATCTCTTCTTTTGTTTCTTTCATCTCTGAATTCAAAGGTGGTTCCTCTCCAAACCCAGTTCATATTTAAAACCAACCAAACAAAAGCCCCAAAACCAACCAAATGAAAACTCCTTCTATATTCAACCTCCACTTCCTTTAATGTTGACTGTGTAGCTTTTTTTTCTCATTTCTGGGGTGCAAGTACACAGCTTGGAGAGTGAGACTGCTTTCATTATTCTGTGTGGATTTGGGTTCTGAAATGAACCAAGACAGTTATTGTTGCTGATGGATGAAACAATGCAGAATTTAAATTTTGTTCTTCAGATTTCATCTAGATTTCCCTCCTACTCCCTCATATTTAAAGGGAACAGAATTGACCTGGAAGTACAAGAAAGCTGGCAGAAAAAAAAAACCACCACAATGACAACTTCATGATACACGTTTTAAAGTTGACTAAAGGTTAACTAAACAAAAAAATATGGTGTGGTGTTTTCACTATGTAGTGAATTAACAGTGGAGAAGTAAAGTAGTTGCCACCTCCATTTGGAAAGCTTAACTGAACTCCTGGAGGTTCCCTGTTTCGGCAGTGACACGCTCACCTACAAAATGAATCCTTCTGAAGCGTTTTGGACTGGTCTAAGAATCATTTGGTCTGTTTCGGCAGAGGTGCTTGAAGCTTTCTGTCTTGTTTCAGCTTTTTGCCTCTGCCTTTTGTGCTTGGTGCTGCTTGGGAGCTCTGTAACAGTGGGGAGATGAGGGGTCTGGAGGCTCGCCCTGCTCCTCCTGAGGGTGTGTGAGCAACCTGTGCTTCGCCTCTCACCAGATCTGGTGCCTGACTGTGCAACTGGTGAGATGGAGCAGTAAGAGCACACTGGGAAAGGGGTTTTTTCCCTTCAGGTTCATGTGTCTAGTCTTATTTGATGTTTTTGTGATTATGAATAACCCTCTGGCTCATCCTCCTGGCTTCTGCTTCTGACCTAACCAAAGCATTTGAGTGTCATTCTCCTCTGAGCTACTGTGACCCACAGAGTCTTCACCCCAACTCCAATGAAGCTTCTTCCTTCCAGACCATCTTTATCTTCTTGTCTTTAGCCCTTGTCTGTGTGGCTTCTTTGCTCCCTCTCTCCTTTGAGATCCATCTCCTTCAGATTCATCTCATTTAGCTTTAGACATCCGTGCCCATCAGCTTTAAACCTCTTTGAGGTTAGCTGAGGGAAACAGGTACTTGTAGGGTGCAAGTCACCAGGCCTGTTTCAGACTTCTTATTTTGAATGGGATCACTTGTTCCTTAGGTGCCAGGTCTTTATGACTATAAAGACAGCCTAAGGTGACCAACACAGATGCAGACTTTTACCTTGCAGATGTCTGTGTGTCTTTGGATTAGTCCCACCTCTGTCCTCAAAATCGTCCTGTGGTCCTTGCCTCATACCCCTCTACTGCACTATTCAGGGGGCTTTTTTCAGAGCCCGTCTTTCGTTGAATCACTTCTCCTTCTGCTACTTGGTACTACCTGCACTCCCTCTTGCCAACAGGCCCTCTTCCTTTTGTCCCTTGTAGCTTGCTCTTGCATCTGTGGCTCTGCTGTGCTGTAGCAAAACACTAAGGCCATTGCTGCTGGAAATGACTTGAAAGTGTGTCTGACTTACACAGTACTGATGCTCCCACTTCAAGTCAACATCCTTTAATGTGGAAGGGAGCAGATCTTAAGCGCTTGGGGTTTTTTTGGCAGTTTTCTGAATCAAACCCACAAGATGCTTCTGAGATGCCTCAGCTCTCATTGCCAGTCTTGGACATCAATGGGATTTGACTCCCAAGACCCAAGTTTTCATAGGAAACTTTGAGATTTCACTGAGTCTGAGATGCTATGTCCCTAATCAGAATAAGTATGTTTACTCTTCGATCCCTTTGACTTCAGCTGGAGTTGTGGGTTACCAGCATGCCCGAAAAAAGGCCTTGATGTCTCAAGCTGAGTATAAAACCTGACTAGATATTTTCACAAAACTTGGAGCCTCATTCTTTTAAAACAGCTATGATATTTGATAAAAGTGTTTCCCAAACAGCAAATAAAGGCCTGTCTTTCTGTGTTCATGTTGTTCCAGTGCTGGGCAAGGTAGACAAGGAGCAAACCATTAAGTAGCTGGAGCAAAGATCTCCCAAGGCATTTGCTTCAGGAAGAGCAGATTGACTTTGTCCATGGCCTCTTTTTATTGTGGCTGTATCAGAGAATCACAGAATGGTTAGGGTTGGAAGGGACCTCTGGAGATCTTCTAGTCCAAGCTCCTGCCAAAGCAGGTTCCCCTAGAGCATGTTGCACAGGGTCGTGTCCAGGTGGATTTTGAATATCTCCAGAGAAAGAGACTCCACAACCTCCCTGGGCAGCCTGTTCCAGTGCTCTGTCACCCTCAAAGTAAAGAAGTTTTTCCTCATATTGACATGGAACTTCCCATGTTTCGTTTTGTGCCCGTTGCCCCTTGTCCTGTCACTGGGTACCACTGAGAAGAGTCTGGCCTCATCCTCTTGACACCTGCCCCTAAGGTATTTGTAAGTATTGATAAGATCCCCCCTCAGTCTTCTCCAGGCTAAACAGACCCAGCTCTCTCAGCCTCTCCTCATAAAAGAGATAGCATGGTTATTACCCAGTGGCAAAATTATGGGGCAGACAGGAGCCTCAGGCATCTGACATAGGATAACCAGCTGCTCCTTGGCCAGCCCAGTTGGTCGCAGTTGGCAATCACCTCGTGTGCAGCTTTGCTATGTGAGGACATGGTGGGTCCATCCAGCACAGGCAGCAGCACTGGTCTAGCCAAGGCGCTGAAGGGACTCATATAAAAGGTATCTATCTCCCCAACACCGCCATCTTCATGATTTGTCCGAATCTCTGCACTCTGGAGAGTTGCTATCCATTTCTTATTCAGATAAAACTTTCCAAGAGATTAGTGGGAGTTTTGCACGAGTGTGAGCTGTTGGAGCAAGTTGTTGATTTGTTAAATCGATTCCTTTAAAATAACAGCAAATTAGATTCCCCCTCAGTTGAAGCCCAGGCCACATATATATTAATTGGAATAGAGAAATAGAAAGAAAGAACTCCCTTTGTGGTGATTGAGTGCAAGGTATTTGATTCAGCATTATGCTTGATTGCATTATTGCAATAGCATTTTACTATGCCTGGCTGGTTCTTTTCAGATACCTGCTTTCAGTCAGTTTAGATTGAGAAATTTACTTTAAAATTCTGAAACTGATGCTTTGTCTGTCTGCAGCACAGGTGATGTACTAAAGTGATTAAGGCAAAGTTGAATAAAATGATTGAAAAGTGAGATATGTTTCCACTTTTCAGTAAGTCATGCCATCAACAGGTAAAACTGCTAGCTTTTGAAATATAGTTTGGGAAGGTTTTCTTTTGCTTTTTCCCAAAATTTAGACCAAGTCACTGGAGAAACATCTTGATAGTGATGGATAAAAATCTAAAAGTCCTTAATTACACCTTTGGTTTCTCTGGAATGAGAATTCCACTCAAGTGGCAATCGCAAAGTTGTTACCTGTTAATGTACTTTGTGATTCAGACTAATTACATACACAAGTTACAAACCATGGTCTTAATTCTTTCCAACCAAGGGAGCGTTTGCTTATAATTATCACTCTTAGGCTAATGAATCTTTATAGTGAAGAAGTGTCTGTCAATCTGGCTGTGCATTGTTGCTTCTGTTTTCTCAGGAAAAGAGAGCAAATTCCTTCCCAAGAATCAGGAATTGCAAAGCTTTTAACTGTTGGGCAACGTATAGTATCCAGGATTTTAAAAAAAAAAAAAAAGTAGAAAGACAGCTGCTGTGTAAACATAGGAGAAAGGTAGCTGGTAGTATCCCATTTCATCGAAGAAGAGCTCTGATTCGGAAAGTTTTCTCTCCCGTGGCCACGTAGTTCAAAAGTGATGATTACCTTGAGGTAGCTCAGTTTTTACAGCTTAACGTGCTATGTGTTGGGCAGCCCCAAATGTATTGGCTATCTTAAAAAATCTTGGCTAGTTCCTTGGATAATATGGCGTATCTGAGTTAGCTTTCTAATCACTTAATAAATAAAATTGACTCCTCATTTACAATGCAGTAGCATCTAAAACAATGCGGAAGTTAATGAGATAATGGAACTGGGTTTGTAGTCAGGAATGACATGCTCGGAGGTCACATCATGCACAGTTTCCTCCCCCTTCCTCCATGCTCTCATAAGGAAGGTGCAAGGTCCTACAGTATCCAGGAACAGCCATCAAATTGAGAAATATTCAGAGTTTCTCAATACTATCATGTAACATCATTATAGAAAAAACATATCCAAAGAAATACTGAAGAATGAACATTTTCTCTCATAGTTAAGTCAAGTTGAAATACTTGCCTGAAAGTTGTATTTGTGTTCTCTATTCAGTTTTTCCTGAAAAGATTTGTCTAATGTTTCTGTGCTTAGTCTTCATTTTTAAAAACTGACATATGCAAAAATATATTTTTTCTCTTTACTTAGGTATGGAAAGAGATCAAACCCAGAGACACTGATCTCAGACCTCTTGTTGAGGGAAAGCACAGAAAATATTCCTAGATCCAGGTATGTATGAAGAAATTTTGTGGTGGCTTTCACTTCTCATTTGGATTTAACAGTTTCATTTGCTATCAAGAAATATGCTTCACACGGAGAAAACATATGCCACCAACAGCTGGGTAAATGTGTCCTGAAAAAAACATTTTTAATTCCTTTTTTTTTTTTTTTTTTTAAGAACTAGCACCATCTATGAATGCAAGAAATGCCTTACCAGATATAATATAGTCCAAACTCCTGATTTCCTGACTTTGGGAGCAGGCCATACCTGCTCTTTGGAGGAAGAGAAGCGTTCCCACAACGCTTGCCCCTTACTGGGCTTTATTACACAGAATTGTACGCTGATGACAGATGAGAGCCCCAAAATGGCATATTTCTACTCATTTGCTACTCAAACAGGTTTAAATTTTTCTTCCAAAGATGTACGACTGGTAAATATACACATATGTTAACTTATACACAGATGCATGGGTATGGTCTTTAAAGTACAGTGTTTCACATTGGTTTTGTACCTAATATTTTACAAAGGGAAAAAAGGCCTTTATATTTCCATTTGCACTTGGTTTAAAATAACAGTGGTGTTTCAAGCAACAATGCGATTTCAAATGTACATACTGTAAGTATCTAGTTAGGTAATGTCACTTTAGCTATAACATAAGATACTGTAGTAGTGACTACAATTTACAAAGCTGAAAATTAAGTATGTTGAAAAAGTAAGATGCAGGGGGAGTTTTGGCTCATGAAAGAAAATATTGGTTTGAATTTTACTCACGATCAAGCATGAACGAGTTCAGTTTAAGCCTTTATTGATAGCCTGAAGTTTGCTGATAATCCTCCTACTGCAGAAATAAGTATTTTACTCAGTAGTGATCTCAGGAGTCTACAAGCAAATGCTCTCCACTTTCATCAGCTGTGCAAAGGCTCAATTAGACTAGTTAAGTGCTTAAGCATAATAGTCTCTAGCACTGAACTTAGGGCATGATCTTGTCACTGAAAGGTGACCACAATTTCTGCTGCCATCAAGGGAGGTTGTCCGTGAGACTTGTGGTTCTGCGCAAAGGGGAGACCATTGACTTATGGTCTGATGACCAACCGCAGCTGTGGGGATGCAGTTTTCTCTGCAGATGCTTATGTAAAAAACTGCACGGAGTGCAGTGAAATGTGTGAGACTATTTTGTGTTTGGTAATGACAAGGCAGAGCCCTCACATGATGGGAAAGTTCCGCTGCCATGAATTTGAGGCAACACACAGAGTAGTACAAAGTCTAATACTCTCTGTAATTTTCACCCCTTCATAACAAAACTTTATGGTTATTATTATTGTTTCAATAATGCTATTTATAACACACTAGGGAGCAAAATCTTGTGAGCAAAATAACAAACTAGTCTGCATTTAAGATCAAGAACTGATGAGAAACAGATTTTTATTTCATACCCCCTGTAACAGCACTTTAAACTGAGTATGATATTTGTCATTCATCGATGACAATTATGGGAGTACTGGGAACAATGATGTCTAGTTTACTATGGGTATGTTTTCTAGGGTAAGACACTATGGATTCTGAACCTTGCTCCAGCTTTTTCCTCCATGTGAGGACATAATTAAATCTTCTTTCTACCCAGTCCTGTGTTTCATGGCACATCAGAATCTTAATATCTCTGAGATATCTGTACCTCTCTCTCTGGTTGAAATTGTGCAGAGGGTTTGAAAGCTGGTGGGGAAGTTAGAGGAGCCATGCAGGTGTGGGCAGCTCCATGCACAGCAAGTATGCCCAGGTACAACACAGCTGCCTAAGCCTTCCTCCTGGAGGGAGCCAGGCTGAATGACTGAAAGGTGGGCTGGTATTATTCTGAATTTAAATTAATGGAGTATATGTTTTAGAAATAGTTATATACACAGCCAGCTATGGAACAGATGTAATTTGCACTCAGTGAATCAGTGAGAGAGAGACACACTTCATGAGTTCTTGGAAGCTGAACTTTGTAACTAAACAGTGAGGTATTAATAAACAACTTCATTGTATTAAGCTTGGCTGGCCTGGTTTGACATTTCAGTTTTGCTGACTAAAATATGCCCCAAAGTATTTTGCAGTCTAAGTGTATGTCTGACCATATGAAGAAAGTTTAGAGAGATTCTTATAGAAACCAGTTAAAACCCAGAAAGTTAAGGAGTAAAAAAAGGTGCCTTGACCGGAGTACAAATGTGATGTGTCATGTTTCTGACCTTGTCGATCTTGTGGAGCCATGAGAAAACATTTAATAATAACAGGGTGCACCTCTCCTAATACTGCCTCTTTAAAAGTTGGGTATCTATCTAGTGTGAAGGAGTTGTCTAGGCTGCCTTTGCAGTCAGTCGAAGGGATGGGCATCTCCAAAATGAGCCTTTTATCCTAAAACGGGCAGGGTATCAATTGCCCTCTCAAGGTGTCAGTGTCTCTTCAATGACTGTGGAGGCAGACTAGATATTTAATCAAGACTAGATGCACGACTTTTAGATGGGAAAAATTCTGTCAAATTCATTTCCCCTGGTCTCTCTCCATGTTCTCCCACTTGTTGACTTTCTGTCTGTGTAGACAGGACAGCTGTTTGCAAGCAGAGGACCTCTGGATCAAATCGTGCCCCCAGCACCCCTTTCAACACATTTCAAACCTTTGATATTCAGCAGTGGGATACCACAATAATATTTTAGGATGGTGGCTGTGAACTTCAGTTTTGTTTGAAGATGCTTACAGAATGACAGGATTTTGTTTGGCTCAGTGAGTTCTCTTTGGAAAGTGTTTACTCCTGAGTTAGAATCAAAAATAGATCTTAAAAAAATTTTGTATTTCAACAAATATATTATATTCAATATTATAGTTTTCTAGCTGAATTTCATTAAGTGCTACTTGATGGCATAAAGCAGCTTTGCAGTGAGACTCAGTGGTGTAACACATGGCACTAGGGCAGCAGTATGGGCTTTGTTCTGGTACCAAAGTGTAGATTTTTGGCCATCCAGGATGCCTCAGCTTTGACGGGAGTTGCCTGTACAATCTTCAACTGCCAATATGCGTATGTATTCCTTATTACTGCTATTATTAAAATGGAAATTTCAGGTAGTTCTAACTTCAGATTTTTCAGAAGGGGCTTTCAAATGTGTTTAATGGGTATTTTTATTCATAATGTGTATTGCAGGTTTGAAGACCCTTCGATGTGGTGATGGGATTTTCAGCTCACCGTCAAAACTTTTCCTAGTTTTCAGTTCATACTCCACGCCTGTGAAGCAAATCATAGTGTCATTCCCAGTGCATGCAGCCATTGTCCTGAATTCTGTCGAGTTTTTCCTTCATCATATTTGTATATACCTTTATTTAAATAAATTATTTGTGCATTCCAAGATATAACATACTAAATGAAAACAACCAACCGTGTCATTGGTATAGCAAAGAGTTGCCTTAAACTATTAAAACTGAATTATAACCTCCCTGCAGTCTAAAGTAGTATGGACAACAACAGTGTCACAATTATTACAGTAATTAGTGTGCAAAGTAAGATAAAGACATCATTTATTGTGGCGTCAAACTCAGCTCAGCTGCTTGATTTATGCAAAACTGTTTAGAATAATTTATCACAGACTAGATAATTTAGCAAAATAGTGTTCTGAGAGGCGATTTTTCAGAATGACCATACTAAAAACTTACTTAGTACTTACATTGACAAATGTATTAGAATTAATAGCATTTTCAAAATACAAAGGAACAAGTCACTGCTTAATTCTGCTAACTCCTCAAAACTGGTTTGAAGCTTGGCTGCAAGCCTGAATTAGGAATTTTAAATGAAGCAGATGTAAGCTCTTTGTTTTGGCAATATGTGAACCAGCAGAAAACAATATCTAATGTAACTCATAAAACAAGACAAATATACAGCTATTTGTGCCAGAAAAGAGATGTCTAACATTGCCTAAGGCCTTGTAAAGGAGCACACTGATAAATCGCAACCCTTTGGGTACCTGCACTCTGAGCCTCTCTCATTTGGAGTCATACATGGTTTCTGTTTCTACCACGAGAAGGTACGTGGGACAGGGACAAGGGGAACTGTCTTCAGGTTGTTCTTGTTTTTCTCTTTTTTTTTAATTTTATGAATTTCATTACTAGCCTAATGAGAGACTTAGACACATGCTCAAAGTTTTTATTCAAAGTAACATAATATAATGGCAACACGTTACCCTTGTTCTTAAGTGGCTTTAATTCACAGATATATATCTTGCAGTATGGTCAGGACCCACACTGGGCATGACACAAATGCCGGTCCTTGGTTCCTGATATTTAGGCACAACTTCTTTTATTTAGACACTGTGACTAAACACTGCATAATAAAGCACATAAATTCCAAATTGGAAAAGAATCAGCGTGAAGGTTTAATATATTTACATCTCCTTCCTGCTTTTCAAATGTTTCCGTATGGCTGTTGCCCCCAGGAGAGATGCATCAGTGCAAGTAAATTCCAGATTTCTATAAATGCACACTGGGTACGTTCACAAAGTGTTACCAGGTTACCAAGACTGGCCAACTTTTGTGCTCACACGGTCTTCCATAAAGCATAACATATTTTTCCTTTTCATAAAACACTTGGGTGTCATTGGAATGGGCAAATTTTGCTTTCAGCAGCAGTACTTTCACTTACAGGCTTGGTGATGGGTTACACAGAGCTACACTTGAAATTGTGAGGATCAAGAGCAGTCTAGTATTACAAAAATGCTTGGGGCCCCCAGTATAAACCATTGCCACCCAAGGCAGTAAGTGATGATATTCAGAGGGACTCCATGATGGCCCCAGGTTGCTCAGGCTAGCAGGAGTCCATCACCTGCAGGCCAGGACCTGCTGGGCTGGAGTCCACATAAAGTTCTGCTTTGAATAATTATTAAAATGAAAATTGGAAATTAGTGAGGTATCTGCTATATAATATCTCTAATTCCTGGTAATTCCTAGTATCTGTCTATATATATATATTAATGACCATGTAAATGATAAAATCAGTAGATGATTAACTAAACTCATGTTGCTTAGCGCTATCATTACAAATGTGCCTTAGTGGAGAAAGGAGTTAAAGGAGAATTAGTGCATGATAATTGCTTGTGTTGAGCTGTTCCACTCAATTATCTGAGTTTTCTTGAACTTCAAGAACACCCATCTGTATAGAAAAGCTAGAAAAAAATCTAAAAAAATGCCAGGTTTATTACCTCATGAGCTGTCAAAGACAGAAGCAAGGCAACGCACTCACACAATATTTATCTATCCACACTGTGCTATGATTTACTTTCTAAAATCTTCCTATGTTCTCTGGGGCAGACACAGCATTGCCATAGAAGTCCAGTGTGCTTAGAATAGCTTCCTTGTGTACTTCATACACCACTCTTGACAGGCCAGGACATTGAAAATAGTAGATCAGCTCTCCAAATCACAGGATAGACTTTAAAAATGAGCTGTGAAATGAAGATAAATGCTGTATTTGTTTGACGTGGCTTCTGCATTTTGACTTTAGGGTTAACCTTTTCATCTTTTTCTCTCTAACCATGAGAAAGAGAGCCTTGTTTCTAAAACAAAGGCTCAAATTTATGTCAGAATCTGAGGAAGCACCAGGAAAAACAACAAGTGAGAACCATAAAAGTAGGCGATAGTATTTTCTCCTTTATTTATGGTGGGTTTGAAAACATGAGGAATGTACACAGATAGGTGTAAAATATTTAAAAGACAGTCCACCTTTACCTTTGGCAATTTCTGTAATATACATCTCAGTTATGCCCAGCCTTGATTTAACCAAAGAGGGGATCTATATTATCCCATGTATCTACTCTTCTAGGAGAGGAAATTCTCTCTACCCTCTTCTCTCTTCATCCCTAGAAACCTGGCCCATTGCAATACTTTCAGCTCTGAAAGTCTTCTATGCCAAAAGACACAAATTCCCCAGTCTTCCTCTGATGGGTATTTCCCTTCTCCCTAGCCATGGAGTGAAACATAGTCCCTGTGACTGGTGTTGGACAAACTTGGGATGGTGTGGGTGCCCCCTGCCCTCTTGATGGCCAGCTGCTGTCCCCCTTCCCTGGTGAAGGGGAAAGAGCTGCCTGTCAAGCTGAATTTTCCTCACTTGTCATATGAGATGTGGAAACACCGCTCTGGTGGCATGAAGAAGGCATGGACAGCCTTCTGCAGGCAAGGCAGCCTTGCCCTGACAGACCATCCCAAACACGGGGGATCACGACTGATCAGGGAGGAAAAGACGTCCCCATTTGCAGCCTCCACCATCACCTGCCGGAAGACACAGGGAAGCAAGGAGGTACTGGTGGTGTAGAGCTGCAGAGGACATGGGTACAGTGGAGTTGTGGGGGGCTGTGCTGGTGACATTACAGTGGCAGCCAAGGTAGGAGTGATCTCGATAGGTGTCATGGCCCCAAAGCAGACCCTGGATGTAGCAGCACTGGTCGCCCCAGGTAGGCAGCCGCTCTTTGGCATGGGGATGAGGAGGGTGGCAGGAGACCCACTGCAGAGCCCCAGTGCTCCGTGATGGTGACCCGAGGTGCGCAGCACTGTCCAAAACCATCGCATTGTGTTGGGGTGAGGTGGGTTTTACCTGGTAGCTGGTAAATAAACACCAAGTTTCAGCTGCAGCATCAAATGTTTTCCATAATGGTTTGAACCATCTTCCCGTGCTCTGCTGGCCCCTCACCCTGGTGTTTAGGGTGAGGTGCCCAGCAGCACTCAGCATGTGTGGAAGGGGGATTTTTAAGCTGAACTGAACATTACTCTCTGTTTCCCGTGGGGTTGCGCCTGCTCTTGCATGGCCACACGACCTTCAGGAGTGCCGATGTAAATCTGACACAAGATCTTTTTTCCCTGTCCCACCCTTCTGTTATCACCTGGTGACCGTTAGCCACTAAAAGTCAAAAAACATTTTAAAACAAAATTCAGCAGAAGATAGGCCAGAATTTGTTGTGCCAGAGTGTCTATTTGTCTTGTGAAATTTTCCTGTGAAAAGCTGAGGTCAGAAGATGAGACACAGCAGAATGCCAGGAATGAGCAGCCATGGCTTTGTAATGCAAAAGTCAAGAGGAGAACATGCCTCCATTACATTTCCAAACCGGGCTGTTATAAGATGTGGGTGCTCTTCACTTTCCTTTGTACAGATGCTTTACAGAACCCCTCCCTTTTTCAAAAAAACTGCTTTGGGTTAAAAAAACACAACCAAAAAACCTAGTAAGAATAAACTCCTTTCAGAAAAGCTTTAATTTTTCAAGTGTTAGGAAAAATCTTATTAGGAAATATTCCCTGGAACATCTTTTCTTTCATTATTTTGTGTTTTGTCTTGAAATCAAAAGCATTACAGCTTTTGATTACTTTCAAGGTTCAGTTCAGAATATTCTTCTCTAAATGGTAACTGGGAGGAAAAGATGCCATTGTCTTCCTTCCTACTCTGCACAACTCAACTGTTTCACAAACTTAGAATAACTGTTGCTGGATGTTGATAGTATTCTAGTGACATTCAGCAAGGTATTTAAATGAATATTTTCTAAAATTAAACCCAAACCCAATTTTACAGTGACTTTTTTTTTCTTTAGTCAAAGAGTCCAAATTTGTCTTGAGATCTGCACAGTGTGTGTCTAGGAAAAAGAAAACGTAAAGCTTCACCTGGGACTGTCACCATTTGTAGATACACAGCTCTGAGAAGCACCTTTCATGGGTGTGAAAGTGTAGCCTTTAAAGGAGAGATGATTTGGCAAAAAGCAAGTCGTTTATATCAATCCCCATGCTGCCATCTAAACCAGATGGATCTCAAAAGCAAACCAAAGCTATGGCAGCTTTATAGTAGCTGGGATGTTGTGTGTGTAAACCAAATAGGTGGATTCTGACCAAAGAAAAAAGAGTTTCTGTATGAATTTCAGTGAAGTCAGAAAGCTAAATGCAAAATCTATCACTTGGGGACAGCTTATGAGCCTGGGATACTTCTCAAGAGCCCCAGGTTTATAAATCAGTGTCTGGCTTCCGGTCAATAATTCACGAATTCTGGATTATCACATCACAACTTGAGATTATGTCAGATGTGGATGTTTAATTTTAATATCTAATAATGTTTTCCTGTTAAAAATTATCAAAGAGTAATTTAACACACACAGTAATGAAAATTTTTAAAAAAAACCCTCTCATTTTGTTTTGGTGGGCTAGTACCCCGAGTGAGAAGTTGCTACTGCGTGGAAATTGCCTAAGTAATGCAGTAGTTCATATCAGGCCAGTGTATTTTATTTATCTGGCTGTATTGTTATCAGTCATTTATTTATCTGTATTAAGCAGCACCTGGAGACTCCAGATATGGGGCTTATTGTGCTCCGGTCTGTAGGACCATAATAAAAAAAAAAGGCCTAGACTAAAGAGATAGTCTATCCACATGCAAAGAAAGAAAGTGTGAGGAAACTCGGGCTCATAAATAAATACAGTAAGTAGGTTATAGTGGTCCTACTGCACCTGCAGGCTTGTCCTTATAGACTCTTTGATTACAGCAATTAAGAATGTGCTGTAAAACAGGTAGTGCAATGTTAGCTTGTTTCCAGTTAATATGTGTGTTTGCTAAGCTCTTCCTCATTGAAGTTATTTACTTTTCTCTGATGACCAGGTCTTTGCCAGGTCCAGACACTTTCCACATTACATTTAGCCAAGACCTACAAGCAGCTGCCACCTGACTGTGATGGACACCCAGCTCTAGTCTTGCGCTTGCTGCAAACCATGAACTCCCACTAAACTCTGACTAAATTCAAGAATTTAAACGTACCATAGGCCAATCCAGTCCTGAAGGTACAGGGTGAGCCCACGACTCACTTTAACCTCAGCCTGGGGCCAGGCTATCGATGTTGATTACAGAGAGTACCACTACCAGACTGTGGTTGTAACTGGGTATACTCTGAATTGGAGAAACTGGCTGGAGAAAACTGTTGTGCATGATTCTTTTTAGCCTATCCTGAGATTATTTTTGCTGGTTGTTTAGATCTAGGGCCATTTTTAGAGTTTGGGTTAAGGCAGGGGTGGACCTACATTTTAGACAGTTTAGTCTGTAGTGTGTGATGGCAGACTTATTTCTTGTCCTCGATTTGTTAGATGCTCTGCTGTGCACATGAAATGCTCTTCACAAGGGTTCTTTGGGTGAGGGATGAAGAGTAGGGACTGCAGGTGGTGGTTCTGCCTGGAGCCCTATATGGGGCCAGCAGCCAGGTCAGATAATGAGGATGAGAATAGTAAAACTCCTGAATTACCATGGGCTTCCACAAGAGAACCTGGACCAGACAGTCAAAAACACTTAGTGCCCAAACATAGAGATGGAGGACCAGTGGGATTTTTTAAAACATGTTGCCTAATTCCTAATGATCCATGACTGCTTAAATGCATGAGAAAATCCCACAGGCCACCTGAAGCCATATGGTTGCACCTAAATTCACAATAAGCTTTGTGGATTTAGAATCCACACTATGGACTCCCACACAGAGATTGGTGGTTAGCTCAGAAGATTTCAGACTTCTTTGTTAATCTCATTTTCATGTGCACTGGATAGAGGGTCCCAGGCCATGGGCTGCTGATGCCATCAACGTCTCTGCCTTTCAAGTGTGAGTCTCAAGGTGTCTAAGTACCTTTGGAAATGTGGCTGGAGGCATCCCACCTTCGAAAAAGTGGAATTAATGGGAGCAGGAGAGCCATGAGATGCCCTTGCAGATACAGCTGATGGCGACTACTACTGAACATGGCTATAACAGCCTGCCCACTGGTAGGCTATAAATCAGCAGCCTCTCCCAGAGGTACGAGGGTGTGAAACGCTCTTTGTCGAATACATATGTTTGTATTAATTAAGAATGAGGGTTTAGGAGACTCTGTGCTAAGTAGGTGACTGGCTCTTTAAGAGATCTTTCATATTTTTCTTTCCACAAGTTCCTGTGTCCCATTTTTAAGCTTCTTTTCCTTCAAAAATCCACCTTTTTAGTTTCTCTTCTTGGTTTGCTTTCTTTTATATGGAAGAAAAGATGGACTGCAATTTGATGTTATTCTGTATTTATGATGCAAACTATTCTCGTAGCCAAGGATGATTTTCTTGAATTTATCCATGCATTCACTCTACCATGTTACTGACGATTACTGTGGTTCAGCTATCTTCCTCACTGAAGTCATCTATAAATACTGTCTTCCCACATACCCTTTTGCAAATTCCGTTCCATCAGTAATGGCACAGATTATTTTTTTTAAAACAGTTGCTCCAGTACTTGTTTAACTGCATTATAAAACTTGAAGGTAGATTCTAATTAGGTCATCTAAACCAGGAAATAAACTTTATTAATTGAATATTAATAGTCCAAAGGCTTGTACACTTTTTGGTATGGTCATCTTTTTCTAAGCAGGAAGAGTCAAAGTTAAATAATCAGATCAATCAGAAATGTTAACTTGCTTTTAATGCATTCGTATTTGAACCATTTTAACTTTGACCTCGGTTGTTTGCTGCTTTCAAATCAGCAGTCCGAAATGGCAGAAAATTACTGACTTTTGACGTGAAGCTTTGTGTTGCTGCACCAGGGCCTTAACTTAAATCTGCTTTTAGAAGATGAAATGAATTTAGAACTGCTTAAAAACACATCTTAAATTGGCTGCCTTATCTGTCCTAGCCAGCAGTACCTTTTACACTTCTCCACAGGCGAACGGTGGTCCCTGGGTCCACCGCAGCTCAGCTCACATCGGAGTGTCTGTGCTTCAGCGCTCATGGCAACTGTCACGATAGCCTGCGAAGATTAAAATATATTTCCTGTACTGTGAGTCACGCCTGGGTATTAATAATGAGCTGCATTTAAGTGGGAAGAAGTTGGTTTTCATTTCATTTATCAGTTCTGATTTATCAGCTTCTTTAAAAAAAAATATCCCCAAACCCTCTGAAAATCACCTACAACAAAAAAGAGGTTCGGCCTTATGTTCTGTCAAGGAAGTGGGCTGAGACAATGTGCTGCTATATTTAAATTTTCTTAAGCGCGTTTCTCCCTGACCAGGTGTTACTCCAGGCACTCAGTTAATGTCGCTTCTCTCTGTGTCACTCTTGTTCTCTCCTTAGACTGCTAACACTCTTTTTCTCCTTTACATCATTTGATAGGGAACCTACCCCAACCTTCAAAGCTTTTCAAAGGGGCATTGGCTGTCCCCAGGCCAAGTCACGCAGAAAAATATCTGCTACCCTACAGCAGAACAACCAAACATGCCAAAATACGAGCCCTTCCTCTTGAAGTGTACCTGAGGGTCTACAGGCATATTTCTACTTTAAAATATAGTTAAGGTACCTTAGATTGATGTTTCTCATTTCTTTGCCAGCTGGGTAGCTATTATCCAAGGGAGGCTGGCTTACAGGCATTGCATTTACCCAGCGCTCTGCCTTCCCTGTTCATTGTCACACGGTTACTAAAAAAGAAAGCAGTTTTTATATATGGAAAATGTGTATTTCTATTGCACTTTTTTACCTCTTTTAATGCTACTTAGAAGTATTTAGAGTATTAGAGACATAGCACTAAATTCAACTATTTGCAAGTCTTTTTGTGGCAATTCCTGTCTCTGTCTAGGTAAGCAGTTTCATTAATACTGTGTATGCTCTGTGTACAAGGCCTTGCTTTCTTCCCATCTCTGCTCTAATAAGGGCTGGTTTCAAAATTACATCTCAGGAGAAGAATAAAAAGCATAAAACTGACCTCTCACTGGGCTGTAACATAAATGGCATTGGAAACATTTCCGTGATGAAGAGATGCTTCCAGAAAAACAGGTGTAATGGCATATAAAAGCCACTTTATGATAATTTGACATGCCCTCAAATATTCAGCATTCTGCTGGGCCCTAATGGGTATGAAACTGCACCACATGCTGTGGAGATCTCCTTTGCAACCTAAAGATTTCAATAACAGGATACCTGAGACTTGTATTTAAAAAAATACATGTAGCGTATTTAGGTTTTCTTGGGAAGAGCCTCTTAGGACTCCCAGTCTTCGAAATTATGGACTTGAATTTCACTTACACATCGATGCTTTCTCCTTTTACATTTTTACCAGGGACAGCCCACCACCGTGCCTTTTCTGCTTTGACCAAAGGCTGCACCTGCTCTGCTCAATACCCTAAAACTGCTCCGTGCTCAGTGGAGGCAACAGCTCCACTGCCCTGCAGGGTCCTGAGCGTGAGTGTAAGGGGCACAAGCAGGCAGAGAATCACAGAATCACAGAATCAACCAGGTTGGAAGAGACCTCAGGGATCATCGAGTCCAACCGTTGTCCTGACATCACCCTGTCAACCAGACCATGGCACTAAGTGCCATGTCCAGTCTTTTCTTAAACACATCCAGAGATGGTGACTCCACCACCTCCCTGGGCAGCCCATTCCAATGTCTAATAACCCTTTCTGAAAAGAAATTTTTCCTAATGTCCAACCTGAACCTGCCCTGGCGAAGCTTGAGGCTATGTCCTCTTGTCCTATTGCTAGTTGCCCGGGAGAAAAGGCCAACTCCCACTCCACTACAACCTCCCTTCAGGTAGTTGTAGACTGCAATAAGGTCACCTCTGAGCCTCCTCTTCTCCAGGCTAAACAACCCCAGCTCCCTCAGACGTTCCTCGTAGGTCAGACCCTCCAGAGCCTTCACCAGTTTGGTCGCCCTCCTCTGGACTCGCTCCAACACCTCAACATCTTTCTTGAAGTGCGGGGCCCAGAACTGGACACAGTATTCAAGGTGCAGCCTCACCAGTGCCGAGTACAGAGGGTTGATCACTTCCCTAGACCAGCTGGCTACACTATTCCTAATAGAGGCCAGGATGCCATTGGCCTTCTTGGCCACCTGGGCACACTGCTGGCTCATGTTTAGCCGGCTGTCGATCAGCACCCCCAGGTCTCTTTCCGCAGGGCCGCTTTCTAACCACTCTAAGAAGAGTGTGTGTGGACAGGGGTGGAAATTTCTGTTTCACTCCTCAGTCCCTAGTTGGTCTGACGCCTCAGGGGCTGCAGAAGGAGGGGGATTTTGGAGGAGTCGGGTGAAACAAGGGGACGATGGGGCATTTCCTGGGGTGGGAATTGTTTGAAGAGAGACCACAGACCTGTGGCTTGCTTGCCAGGGAAATGTCAAAGCAGATACAGCTCCCACTCCAGTAGCGAAATGGTGAAAGGCAGCCTAGTAGGGAGCCAAAAATAAATTTTACACAACGTCAGAATGGGTATAATAGACACAGCTCATCAGTGCCGGTTCAGCTGGCACAGCACCACCAGTCAGCACTGCACTGGGCAGCACCAGGTGATCCTCAGGGGGAACACTCCCCCCCTTTCTGGGTACAGTGTGGTGTATCTACTGCCGCAGACATAATTAGGTCTAATTGTCTTTATGTTTGCATGAAATAGGATTTTTGCAAATCCCCCCATTATCAGCTGCCTGTCTGGAAAAAAAAACCCAGTCAGTTCACAAACCTGAATGTTTTTGGTGATGACATTACTGTAAGTGATGTTAACAGGATCTGGATCTTACACCTCACTGGCCAGTGAGTGGAGGGCATATTTCGGCAGATTTACTCACTTCGTTTATCGCCCTTAATGAAGGGAATGTGATCAGACATTTCTTCTGTATTGTTTAGAGAAAAGCTCAAAGGGAAATACTTGGAGAGTGCAATGACCTGGTAAGTTGCTTGATTTGTGGCTGCAGCTGTTTCCTTTGTGCGAGCGCAGGCAGGAGTGGTGATTCATACACGGGAAAAGATCACTCTTCGGTTTGGTTTGCTGCGAGCTGCTCTTTTGTACCCTCCTGCACTCACCGTGGCACTGGCAGGTTTGGGGCACTCGGCCAGAGCATCTCAGTGCTGCAGGAGGAGGCGCGGCCATCCTCAGGTCTTGGAAAAGCTGTTTCAAGGCTGCAAAGAACCCATCAGTGCTGCGAAAAAAGCAGCGGGATGCCAGGTTTCTACTAATCAGGTTAAACCAGGAGGCCAGAAATATGCCTGTTTAAGGATTATCAAGCAAGCTCCTGTGTTTTTAAATACGGATCTGGAAACCTACCTTCAGAATGGCATGGTGGGCACCAGCCCGTACAGTCTGAGCATCGCTGCCTATGCACAGCTCCCACGGCAGTGAAAGTGGGGTGGGGGTGAGAGGCATTGATGAACCCGGGGCAGAATTTGGCTCTGAGGCTTGCAGAGTACCAGATTGGTGCTTACCCACCTCTGATACGTTTTTTTGTGCAAAAAAATGAACATCGTGTACTAAGGCACCATCATTGCTGGAAATGCTGTGTAAATCACAGGGCAGTACACTCCTGTACTGAATGGCAGAGGATGTAGGTGACTTACAAGGACATTGGTAGAATGATGATCTTTAGATAAGTTCTGGAACAAAATCTAAAAACTGCTGAAGTACTTCAGGCAAATTATAACACCCACCTTACATTTTAATGCCACCTTAAACTGTATTCTGCATCAGTCAGCTGTGGGAGGAGATGACATAAACAGACAATTAATGTTTCTTTTCATTTGCCAGTTAAGATTGAAAAATGTGGTCACTGAGCTGTCTTTTTCTGATATTTTCTTAACAGCTTTACACTTTGCAGAGAAGTTGCCGTCAGTCCTAGTGCTAGAGCTGTGCCATAAGCAAAGCGGGGAGCCTCTCCACTTTACCGGCTGGACCGTCAGCATTCATGAGCACCACATGTATTTCCACTGACCGTGAAACTCCCTGCTTGTTGTCTGGGGCCACGTCTTTTGCCAGGTGTGGTGGGATCAGGGTTTCTGAGGGCGGGAGAAGGGTTCACTCTCCCATGGTCGGTCCCAAGCAGGGCTCTTTCGGGGCAGACCTGCACTCACGGCCACCCAGAGCTGGACAGGGCCAGAAGAAGACCTCTTTAGCATCAGGAAGCTGTGATGGCTGGTAGTTGCACCGTTTTGATGTACCCTTCGGGTCTATTTAAGCTATGTCTGTACTTGAAGGATTCTGTAAGTACAAATGACAATCTGTGATTGCATACTTGAGTGTGCCATGTTTTCTGGAGCAAACTCCACCTTCCCTCTGGTGCCCATTGCAGCACAGACTTAGCTACCTGGAAACTTTGGGTTGTCTCCCATTCACCACTGTATGTCAGGCACCTTAAAGTGAGTTACACCAGCGATTTTAGGTTTTTGAGCAGAACTCTTTAAAATAGTTTCGGGTTCCAGGGCTGTAATCTGCACTGTCAGCAGTGACTCTGTGGGTACTGACAAGCTGAGCTCAATATACGTTGTCTTACAGGAGGTGGCTGGTGGGGAAAAAAAGATCTGTCTTTTATAGATATATTTGGATGATTGCATTTACCCAAATCACCTTCGTGTCCTTTCCCACTCCCTTCTGAAGGCAAGAGTGTTAACAAAAGGAAGCCTGCTATTTTATCACTATTGGGATAACTAGATTCCTGACTTTTCACTCATAATTTAGATTTTTTTTAAAACTGTCATACATATTGAGTGTGATAGAATTTCTGCCAGAATTTTATTAGATAACTGGTGCAGCACTTCTCCCATCAGTGAGCCGCTGAGGAGAAAATGCAATAAAGGAAGGAAACAATAGGAAGATGGAAGAAACAAATAGGAAGAAAACTGAAGTATCAGTCTAAAAGGCAAATAGTTTTTTAATAAAAGGAGTGTGAATCACAGCCCAACACAAGCTTTGCAGCTCGGTTTCACTCAGTTAAACTATGGTCCAGATTAAAAAAACAAGCCTCCAGGTGTGATTTGGATCTGATGTAGTTATCCTGCTGCAGTCTCCTCTATAGACAGTCTTGGTTTTATTTAAAGCACTCTTATTCCCGATCATGAATGTCTGACCTAAACCTAAATTGGCATGATTTTAATCAAATTTATCCACAAATCACTAATTACATCTACTGAAATCTGGGGGTGTACTGGTAGCACAGTCATGCAACTCTGCAAGTCTATAAAATGGGTTCTCCAGTTTCCTTGATAGAACTAGGGCAAGCTGCTTCCCACAGCTTATGCTATTTAAGCTAATCTAGTGCAAGGGAGGGAGAGACGAACATGCTACGGTGAGGTAAAGCAGGGTGTGGACTCACAGCATGTCAGCGCTCCTGCAGCAATGGTCTGGCTGTTTGTGTCTGTAGCCCGTGGGAAATGTGCAGCAGCCTCTCAGATACCTTGTGTGGGTACGAACGTGCCCAAAGGTGGTTACCAGGGACCCACCGATGTACATCGGGCACAGCAATTGTTCAGCTGCCTGTAAGCAAAGTCAGTCGTTTTTGACTGAAACAAAAGCTGTCTGGAAGGATTTGCTCTGGTCAAGATGCACAAATTTTCCACAAAGAAAAAGCAGAGAGGGGTATGCAGCAGCTCAGGTTGTCAGAGGTGTAGTAGTCTGAAGAGAATTGAATGAATCTAAGTAAATAAACTTCATAACTACCTTTAACATTGCTGTAAACAGGTACTAAAACCCCATAGCGTAGAAGGGATTATATGCATATATACATATATCCTTTCACTAGAGTGAATAAACGGAAGATGAAACCAGGCCAGAGGGCTGCAAACACAGATGACCACATATTGATCAATTTAAGTGCAACCTGGAGAGGAACTGGTTTTAGAGCATAACAAAAAGGAAACACGGCTTATTTGTGCTAATGATGTAATTAGTCATACTATCAGAAAAGTATATCAGAAAGAGAGTTAGCAAAACCAATCTCCTTTTGGAGGAAGCTGTATTTCTTAAAGGGTAGTAAGGAAAACCAGGAACCTTCTTATTGTATTCACATAACTTGATCACCTATAGAGCTGTGTAGCAACCTATGACATCGGAATCATACATACATTTAGCTGTGCTCTGTGTGCGTATGTGTACAGGTGTGCAAGCATGTTTTATATATACATATACCTTTATACACACATACATGCATGTAAATATTATTTTATTGGCATTTAAGGGACATATACTTTTGCTTCCTCTTGGTCTTGTAGTCTCTTTCTTCTTCTCTTCCTTGCTTTTGTGTTAGCAGCCAACTACTCCCTTTTTCCTCCTCCAGGTGCAAGAGAGGAGGTTTTGTTTGGCAGCAGAAAGCAATGGGAGGAATGCTCAGCAGCTCTGGAGAAAAGCTAGCAAAAGTGGCCAGCTTTCATCAGCTCTGCATTTCCCAGATTTTCCTTCCTTCCTTCCTTCCTTCCTTCCTTCCTTCCTTCCTTCCTTCCTTCCTTCCTTCCTTCCTTCCCTCCCTCCCTCCCTTCTTCCTTCCTTCCTTCCCTTCCCTTCCCTTCCCTTCCCTTCCCTTCCCTTCCCTTCCCTTCCCTTCCCTTCCCTTCCCTTCCCTTCCCTTCCCTTCCCTTCCCTTCCCTTCCCTTCCCTTCCCTTCCCTTCCCCTTAAGAGTGCTCTCTTAACTTCTATATTTTATTCTTTAGCTTTAAAAATCTAAATATCTATTTTTTGGGGGGGAAGGGCAGAGAGGATATTCATAATAAGTAGGAAAAAGTATTAATCACATCATTATTCTAGGAAGTCAGACCATAGCTCTTAATATTTTCAAAGATCACTTAATCATTTTGTTCCCTTCCCCCTGAAGGGAATCAGATTACTAACCAACCACTTCACTGCACCCTAGGCTGCACAGCTTTTTGTCAGTCTCTTTACAGTTAACCTCTTTGTCATAATATTGATTTTTAACAAAAATATCCTTTCTGCCTTACTTAACTTTGATATGCCACAGAGCCCTGTAACTATAGCTATCTTTAGATCATTGTCTGATCTTAGTATTTGAAATCAAGTTACTGTGTCTAATCAGTTCTTCCCAGAAGTGCCTTACTAAAGCCACGCAAGGTTCATTAAGAAAGCCATCTGACTTCAGATTTGCCTCCTGAGGGCTCCTCTAAACACCAAAATTACCAACAGCATTCTGAAAAAGACTAGTCACGACAGCCTACCTTCCTCCCCTTCTCCCTGTCCCTCTCTGAAGAGCCAGGCAGAACCTGAGACGTTGCAGAGCCTTTCCAACCGAGGCAGCTCTGTGCAGTGTCTTCCGGGAGCAAGGGGGTCTGCTGAGCTCCAGGAGCCCAGGAGAGGAAGAGGTGGCAACGTCAAGGACCTATGCTGTTGTTGTGATGGCTGTTAGGGACAGTCAGCTCCACCTTTGGCACCAAATTCCTGTCATCTTGCTTGGACGCAAACATGCAGACTGGTCTTGGTTGGGAGGGACATGTGTCCATGGTAGCTGTGCTCCCCGCAATGCGTCTGAACCCATACACCCTCCAAGCAGCTCAGCAAGGGCTGCAGGAGCACATCCCATGGGCCAGGCGCCTGCCCTGATCTCAGCTGCCACCAGATGCTGTGGCTTGTCCCTTCTGCTCTCTTCTGCCCCTCTGAAGATCACACCCACCGGTTGTGATCCTGGCCCCTCACCCTCTGAGTGCCTGCACAGCGGTGCTGCACCACCAGGTCTGCTCTGTAACCCTCCAGCAAGGACTCAATGCAACCAAGGAACATAACTGCTGTCTTTGTAGCACGCTGCATCCTCTGCAAGGGGCAGTTTGTCTCTGCCGTGGCCTGGAGAACAAGGAGAAGGTGTCCTGACAAGGGAGAGATCTGGAGGTGGGGCAGGAGCTCTCCAGTAGATGGAGAGGAGTCTGGAGCAGAGGGAAACTCCTTCTTGCCAGGAGCTGAGTAGTGTACTTGCCTGCTGCTTTGTACCTCTGCAGATACCTGGCAAAGGAAGACAATCACAGTGCCCAGGTCCTGCCCCGAAACTCTCTCAGGCACTAAGATGAGATCTTGGCTGAGGTCAATATGCCGACCAGGGCACCAGAGGCACTACAGGACAGCCCTCTCCAGCCTCCGTGCCATGGCTTTTCACCAAGCTGCTACATCCTCTCCCTCCTTTTCTCACCCTCACATGTACATGCACATACTCTGCCAGTCAGGGACCACTAACCTGGGTCATGCATCAGTACAAGGGTCACCTTTCTTCATCCAATGGTGCGCCATGAGTGCACAAGCTTGCAAAGAGTTTTGCCAGATGAGATCCATGCCCTTCACAGGCTGGTTGCGTGTGCCTAGGGACAGCCGTGAGCCCCTGGCCCAGAGGGTGGCATTTCAGTGACACCGCAACCTGGCTGGCCCTGGGTGTTCGTGTCCACTGACCACTGCTTCACCCATGGCAGTCACTTCTAGCTCAGGTCCAGCCTTGGGCTTTTTCCCTTGGGGACCTCCTAGGACAACGTGACACCCATGACCTGCGGTTTCTGGAGCCCCGTGACGTTTTTGGTGCAGAGCTAATGTTCTGCAGCACACGTGGTCTGCACAGGCATGCGCACACGTGCACACACTTCTCTTCCATCTAGCCCTCTGAAGGAACATTTGCCTCGTGCGTGCTGGTTGCAAAAGAGCAGAAAGTGGCACAATGCTCCATCATTCTGGTTTTATAGAGGCAATTATGTTGATCCCTGTTGGTGCCTACTGTGTCATTACTGTCTTAAGCTTTGTTTTGGCATTCTTTTTCAAGGGACATCTAATTAGGAGTGACAAACTTGTACGCCAATCAAAGGTATTGCATCAGTTCATCAATTTGTAAACATTTCTGATCGGAGTATGCAGTGCTTTATGGAATGCTGGTAATTAAGTCCAGATAATAATCCCTCCAGTGCTTCAGAACAATCAAGCAAAATGTTAATTAAACAATCAGTGTACTCCATGTAGAAAAAAAAGTAGTTCAGGTCATGGCAATTAATTATATTTTTCTCTATTCCCCAAGCAGTTTTTATCGCTGTGGTCTGTGAATATTAAAAATGATCTGGAGATGAGAGACCAGATGGCTATGGAGGTTGAAAATGGCATGTGTCGCTTTTCACTTGAGGATTATTCACTTCATTCAGATGTTGCTTTTGACGGCTGTTGAATTGCCTAAATGAAATGAGTTGGTGAACCACAAAATTACCCCAAAACAGGCCATAATTTGCACCAGTGAGGAAAAATTCCTGACAAGACTGGGAAGGATTTAAAGAGGTTTATAGCTGGTTATGTTTGGCTATAATTAATGATTCTAGGAACCATCTTATTTAGGGATTATTATATTTGTTATCTATTTTAGGAATATATTATCTTTGGAATAATTATACTATTCCTAAGTTTTATAATTATCTCCAAATTATTCATAATTATTTTAGATTACTCATTTTAGTTATCTCAGATTATTGCTAATTATTTTAGGAATAATGACACTTAGTCTTGATTTCCAAGTTGGACTAATTTGGTGGAAAGACTTCACTGATCTCTGTGAATTTTGGATCAAGCCTTTAGAAAGCAGTATGATTTACACAGCTTATTTCAATTATGAATGCTTGTGTGCTCCTTAACCCACAAAAACGTATCAAATCCCTTGCCTTTTACAGCAGTCAAGATATATTTGTGGAGGTATTACACTGTTTGTGATCTCCCTGTCTTCTGGGAGCTTCAGTTTCTAATGCAGAGTCCTCAGTACTTCATAGGGAAAATGTGGTTTAAAAAGATAGAATAAAACGTGGCAGAAATTACGCTCATGCTGGGTTTTACAAAAGGGGGAATGGGGCAGTGCAGCACAATTTTATGTCCAGACTTAACCCCTTCATTACTGAAGGGAATAAGACAATCCCAATCCCCATTTTACCTCTTGTTGCACTCCTAGCTTTGTAAGCAACCCTGTGACTGAGACATTTTGTGTTTTACTGCAAGTTCCTGGAAGGCTCTTTTGTGTTGTGAATTGACTTTAATGCTCCTTCCATCAATTTTTTTTGTTAGGTTTAAAGCCTGTGCCCTGAGTAGGGGTTTAGAAGGAAAGTGAGGTTCCTGCTTCTGTACTCCCACTACAATTACTCCTAATGAAAGAAAAAAGGAGACTAAATTGCTCCAAGTCAATTCCTTGCCAACAGTGAAAAACACTCTTCCACAGGTCCTTTGCCACACAGTTGTTTGCACTAGCGAGCGGTCCATACCTTATCTAAAGGGATATTGGGGTAGGCCCTTCCTCTGCCATTACAGGATCCCTTTTCAAAGACCTCTGCAAGGAAAAGCCTTTGAGAAGCATCACTCTTCCTTGTACCTTCCAACCTGAATTGTTCTATGATTGTATGAAATGCGTTTAAAATACTGATGATGGCATGTGCATGTTTCAGGGATGTTTGAAAAGAGGTTTGTTGGTCATTCTAGGGAATCCTGCTGTGCTTGAAGAGATGTTACAGAAGTAACAGTAACTAGTCTTAGTGTATGTGGCCTCCTTGTTAGAAGAAGCAGAAACACATTGATTTGCTCTGTAGGTCTGAGACGAGCAGATCTCAAGTGCACTGGATGCTGGTTCATTGCTGCTTCCAAGCCAACACCCTGAAGAAGGTTAATTTAAAGCTAGCAGCTAAACACAAAACACCCTTTCTGGACCCATATGTTTCCTCTGAGAAGCCAGTGGCAAATCCTTCATAACCAACACTTTGTGAAAAAGTCAGAGACTAGTAACAGCAAATGTTTAAATCATTCTTCTACTCTCACGCAAATAATTCCAACAGGCAGTCTGTACAGTAGTAACAGAGGAGAACTAAATGCCAAATGTATTTGTCAGATTTGTAGTCATCTGAGAAACATGACTATGAAAAAAAATTGAAGAAAACTAAAGAAAGGTGCTTTTTGTAGAAAGAAATAATCATGGATGAAGTATTAGAGACTGGGACTATTTTCTCCTGTTTGTAGCACCACCATGTCCTATCACTTTGGAAAGCCTTTTATGTTAAAGATTCACTAGGTGTAATTAAGAACAGAAAGAAGATGCTTAAATAGAGAGCATCATCACTGAAAACCCTTTTTCCTTAAAAGACCAGCTTGTGCTTTGGAGCTGCCTCTCTCTGCACTTGTCACACAGTGGTCAAAGGCCTGATGGTCAGGAGGGTGATTCCTGGCCTCTGTCTCTGGGGACTTCAACTGCCCCCACTATAAAATGGAGATGAGGGTGTTTTTCTCTGTATTACAGAGTTTTTGTGAGAATTGACATTTGTGAGGCATATCTGAGCACCTCAGGTCATTCTGTATTGATCATATGATTCTCTACTAAGACATGACATTTATGTATAAATTTATAGATGTAGTACTACTCCTTTTCTCCCAGGGCTGATATTTAGTACATTTAAAATAGCAATACTTCATACAAAATTAGTACATTTATAAATCCTATAATTCTACTTTGACTGTTTTGTTTCTTTTTCCTTTACAGGAGTAGGACCAGCAATTCACAGTACTTTTGTGATTTTGCAATGAGGTGTTTTATCTGCTGCTAGGTCACAGGAAGGTAACTCTTTTTTTCTGTAAAAATGTCCAGTCAGCACAAATGCTAATTTTCTCAACAGGATTGACAACGCACATGCCATTTTGCAGCTTCGTATATTATGTAAAGCCTGTCATTTCTCAAGCTGTGCTACTGCTGATGTTTGATTAACAGTGAGGACTTGTTACCTCTTGTATGGAGCTCTGGCTAGTCAGCAATGACAGCTAATCGAATGGCTGTTGTAAAAGAGTCGCCTCCTCTTGGGTAGGCCAGGCTTCAGGATGAATGAAACTTTGGGTGCTAATCTGTCAGGGACATTTCTGCCATCTGGCAGGCGTTCATTGTTCAAAGACCAGTCTTCTTTACTCCATCTCAAAATCCAGGTGGTTCTGGTCACTCTAAAGAAGAGGAAGAGTCCCTTGAGACCTGTACACACAGCTACTGATTGAGTGGGGGTCTCCCAGTTCAGTCCAAAGGTTGAAATCTGGCTACAAGATTCTCACACTCAGTTTGTGAGTACATAAAGTAGAATATGCCTGACACTGTCTGACATGTGGGGAGGCATAGGCCTCTCTGTTCCTAAAGATTTCTATAGAATATGTTTTTTTTTTCTTTTTTCTTCTGCTTCACTTCAGATTCTATTGTAGTTAGGATGCTCTCAGGATTCTTCAGCTTTCAAGGACACAATTTCTTTTGCAATGGCCTTCTTGAAAGTAATTTCGCAGCTTGGTCAGCTGTAAGGGTTAAAATCTTTTCAATCACTGGTGACAAGAAATCTTTTCAAGACCTCTTAAAATAGCCACATCTCTCCAAAGAATTAATCATGGGACTACAGAAGTCAGAGGCTGTTGGATGTTTTCCAGTACATGCTATGGAAATGCTCATCCTCTGAAGAAAGCCAGGACTAGCTTTAACGCCAAGACAGAAACCTAGACCTAGCCATGATCCTGTGGTGCAGCCTGTTTTCTTCCCACAGGCACGTGTGAGGTCTCTATGAAAGAGACCATGTTTATGTTTAGTCACCTGTGGTCTTTGTTCCTGGCAGCTGTAGCTATTACAGCAATGCCTCCAGACTCAGGTGTTTGGTGGAATTCCATCCTTCCAAGCCTGAGTAGGAATGTCCCATCAATGCCAGCCACGAAACCAGAACCAGAGGCCCCTGCAGAGCAACAGAGATGCTCGAGGTCCTGGGAACAGAAACACAGCCTACAGGGAAACCTGTAGCAACCCCTTCCACAAGGAAGAAGAGAAGAGTTTTAGTGGTTGGAGACTCACTCCTAAAGGGAACTGAGGGACCAATATGCAGCGCTGACCCTCATCACAGGGAGGTCTGCAGTCTGCCTGGAGCCCAAATCAGGGATATCACCAGGAAACTCCCCAACCTGGTGCAGTCGACAGACTACTACCTGCTGCTGATCTTCCAGACAGGTGGGGAGGAAGCTGCATCCCGTAGTCTGAGGGGGATGAAGAAAGACTTCAAGGCCTTAGGACGGCTGGTGAAAGAGTCTGGGGCACAAGTTGTTTTCTCCTCCCTCCTTCCATTTTTGGGTGATGACATGGGATGGAATAGTAGGATTCTCTCTATAAATGCCTGGCTACGAGACTGGTGCTACAGGCAGGGCTTTGGGTTCTTTGATAATGGCTGGTTTTATAAGACACCAGGCCTGTCAGTAATACATGGGAAAGGTTTATGTCGTAGGGGCAAAAGGGTTCTGGGACAGGAATTAGCAGGGCTCATTCAGAGAGCTTTAAACTAGATTCGAAGGGGGATGGGGTTGTAGCTGGGCTTGCACCACTGGGGCAACATTCTAGTATTGATGTAGACCAGGAGGCCTCCCATCCCTCTAGGGTGAAATCGGTGTGCTCAGCTCGCTCCCTGAAATGCCTATACACCAATGCACGCAGCATGGGGAATAAACAGGAGGAGTTGGAAATCCGTGTTCGGTTGGGGGACTATGATCTAGTGGCAATTGCAGAGACTTAGTGGGACACCTCGCATGACTGGAATGTGGTCATGGATGGCTATGTCCTGTTCAGGAAAGACAGGCCACTAAGGAGAGGTGGTGGAGTTGCTCTTTATGTGAGTGAGCAGCTAGAATGTATTGAGTTCTGTCCAGGGGTGGATCAGGAGCGAGTTGAGAGTTTGTGGGTACGAATTAAGGGGCAGGCTGGCAGGGGTGATACTGTTGTGGGTGTCTATTAGAGGCCACGGGATCAGGATGAGGAGGGTGATGAGGCCTTCTACAGGCAGCTGAGAGCAGTCTCGCAATTACAGGGCCTGGTTGTCGTGGGGGATTTCAACTACCCTGATATTTGCTGGGAGGCCTACTCAGCCAGCCATCCTCAGTCCAGGAGGTTCCTCCAGTGCATTGATGATAACTTTCTGATGCAAATGGTGGATGAGCCAACTAGGAGAGGAGCGTTGCTGGATCTTATTCTCGCTAACAAGGAGGGTCTGGTTGAAGCGATGAAGGTTGAGGGCAGCCTTGGTTGTAGTGACCATGAGATGGTAGAGTTCAGGATCTCATGTGGCAGGAACAGAATATCTAGCAAAATCACAACCCTAGACTTCAGTAGGGCCAAATTTGGCCTTTTCAAGCAATTGCTAGGGGAAATCCTATGGGACAGGGTACTAGAAGGTAAGGGGGCCCAAGATAGTTGGTTAGCATTCAAGGACTGCTTCTTCTGAGTTCAAGATCAGAGCATCTCAACAGGTAGGAAGTCAAGGAAGGGTACCAGGAGACCTGCATGGTTAAACAGGGAACTGCTGGGCAAAATCAAGTGGAAGAAGAGAGTGTACAGATCATGGAAGGAGGAGCTGGCCGCTTGGGAGGAATATAAGTCTGTTGTCAGAGGATGTAGGGAGGCAACTAGGAAAGCTAAGGCCTCCTTGGAATTAAACCTTGCAAGAGAGGTCAAGGACAACAGGAAGGGCTTCTTCAAATACATTGCAGGTAAAACCAACACTAGAGGCAATGTAGGCCCACTGATGAATGAGGTGGGGGTCCTGGAGACAGAGGATAAGAAGAAGGCGGAGTTACTGAATGCCTTCTTTGCCTCTGTCTATACTGCTGGAGGCTGTCCTGAGCAGCCCCGGACCCCTGAGACCCCAGAGGAAGTCAGGATAGAGGAGGAATCTGTCTTGGTTGATGAGGGCTGGGTCAGGGACCAATTAAGCAATCTGGACGTCCATAAATCCATGGGCCTTGATGGGATGCACCCGCGGGTGCTGAGGGAGCTGGCGGAAATCATTGCTAGGCCACTCTCCATCATCTTTGCTAAGTCGTGGGCAACGGGAGAGGTGCCTGAGGACTGGAGGAAAGCGAATGTCACTCCAGTCTTCAAAAAGGGCAAGAAGGAGGACCCGGGTAACTATAGACAGGTCAGCCTCACCTCCATCCCCGGAAAGGTGATGGAACAACTTGTCCTTGGTGCTGTCTCTAGGCACATCAAGGATAGGAGTATCATTAGGGGCAGTCAACATGGCTTCACCAACGGGAAGTCATGCTTAACCAACTTGATAGCCTTTTATGAGGACATAACCCGGTGGATAGATGATGGTAAAGCTGTGGATGTGGTCTATCTTGATTTCAGTAAAGCATTTGACACGGTCTCCCACAGCATCCTTGCAGCTAAACTGGGGAAGTGTGGTCGGGATGATCAGGTAGTGAGGTGGAGTGTGAACTGGCTGAAGGAAAGAAGCCAGAGAGTGGTGGTCAATGGGACAGAGTCCAGTTGGAGGTCTGTATCTAGTGGAGTCCCTCAAGGGTCGGTACTGGGACCAGTTCTATTCAATATATTCATTAATGACTTGGATGAGGGATTAGAGTGCACTGTCAGCAAGTTCGCTGATGACACAAAACTGGGAGGAGTGGCTGACACACCAGAAGGCTGTGCTGCCATTCAGAGAGACCTAGACAGGCTGGAGAGTTGGGTGGGGAGAAATTTAATGAAATATAACAAGGGTAAGTGTAGAGTCCTGCATCTGGGCAAGAACAACCCTATGCATGAGTACAAGTTGGGGACAGACCTGTTGGAGAGCAGCATAGGGGAAAGGGACCTGGGGGTCCTAGTGGACAGCAGGATGACCATGAGCCAGCAATGTGCCCTTGTGGCCAAGAAGGCCAATGGCATCCTGGGGTGTATTAGAAGGGGTGTGGTTAGCAGGTCAAGAGAGGTTCTCCTCCCCCTCTACTCTGCCCTGGTGAGGCCGCATCTGCAATATTGTGTCCAGTTCTGGGCCCCTCAGTTCAAGAAGGACAGGGAACTGCTAGAGAGAGTCCAGCGCAGGGCCACAAAGATGATTAAGGGAGTGGAACATCTCCCTTATGAGGAGAGGCTGAGGGAGCTGGGTCTCTTTAGCTTAGAGAAGAGGAGACTGAGGGGTGACCTCATTAATGTTTATAAATATGTAAAGGGCAAGTGTCATGAGGATGGAGCCAGGCTCTTCTCAGTGACATCCATTGACAGAACAAGGGGCAATGGGTGCAAGCTGGAACACAGGAGGTTCCACACAAATATGAGGAAAAACTTCTTTACGGTGAGGGTGACTGAACACTGGAACAGGCTGCCCAGAGAGGTTGTGGAGTCCCCTTCTCTGGAGGCATTCAAAACCCGCCTGGACGCGTTCCTGTGTGATATGGTCTAGGTAATCCTGCTCCGGCAGGGGGATTGGACTAGATGATCTTTCGAGGTCCCTTCCAATCCCTAACATTCTGTGATTCTGTGATTCTGTGATTCTGTGAAACCTGGGAGAAGGTTTCAGAAGGGAACCTCCTGCTGTAAGTCACCAAAGACCTGGTGTCAGTTCCTTGCACCTCAGAGACAAAGAACAATGTTTTATGACAGTGGTTATTTTTAATGCCAGAACAGAAAGAAGGGTGGTAATGGACTTAGAAATCTGAATCTTTTCACTGGCTCAGATTCGGAACTGATATTACCTCAGTTTTCCTGACCATTCAGGGAAATTTGTAACTCGGCCTTCAAAATGCCTCCTACCATGTACCTATCTAGGCATTTTATCAGAAATATCTGTATTTCAAAGTGGTCTATCAATTTGCTCTCTTTTGGACTCTGCCCTGACTCTTCTCAGAAGGGCACAGGGATAGGACAAGAGGAAAGGGACACTTGTTGCAGCAAGAAATATTTCAATCAGATAACAGGAAGAAAAACTTTTATCATGGGGATAGTCAAACTCTGGCACAGCTACCCAAAGAGTCTGTCAAATCTCCACTCCTGGAGATATTCAGAGTGTGACTGGACAAGGCTCTGTGAAGTCTGATCTAAGTTGTTCTTGCTTCAAGTGGAAGGTTGGACCAGATGACCTCTGGAAGTCCCTTTCAACCCACATTATTTTATTTTTTTGTGACTCATACCATCCTTATCCATTTCTGAGTTCACTAGGAGAACATTGGTGCCTCTCTTCCCTGAGCCAGGTATGCAGGTCTTTGTTGTATGGTGGCTTCTTAGACAGCTATGAAAAACAAAGTTCTTTCTGGGGCTGTGAAATACAGAACTGTGCACCTATATAACAACCCGCTCCAGATGACACCTTAAGCCTCATCAACTGCTAAATTAGCTGGAAGACGCTATCTTTGCTTAACAGCCACCGTAGCTTTGAAAGCAAGCTATTTCGTGCTGTGATCGCAGTTGATGGTCAGTGTGGCCATTAGATAGTAAGCAACAAGCATAAACGTGTGAGGTCTGTTCCTCTGCAGAGAAGCAGTCAGCGGTGTTCTGCTAAATCAACATCTTATCTACTAGCTCATTAATTGGTGTAAAAATTACATGGCAATTGCCTAAATTGCCTAAATTCTTTACTGTGAGGGTAGTGAGACAGTGGAACAGGTTACCCAGAGAAGACGTGGATGCGCCCTCCCTGGCAGTGTTTAAGGCCAGACTGGATGAGGCTTTGGGCAACCCGGTCTAGAGGAAAGGTGTCCCTGTCTGTGGCAGGGGGGTTGGAACTAGATGATCTTTAAGGTCCCTTCCAACCCAAACCATTCTATGATTCTATGATTCTAAATACATAAAAAGAATTCCTGGAAAGTCATGTCACTCTAAGGAGACATACCTTCACGTTTGTGTCCACAAACATCTGTACTGTTGACAGTCTGAAAAATGTCACTGGGAAGGCCGTGAAGGCTCTGTTACTTAGAAATAACATCAGTAACTGAAGTTACTAAATGTTACTGATACTTCCTCGTCCACCTGAGATGTTTCAAAGTGAGAAACCTTTTTCCCTGTTTGTCATTTCATCCCATATTTCAAGGAGCAATCACAAAACAATTGTGTTCAATAGTATTATGGTATTCTTAAGCAAGTGGAGTATACCACTCCATTAAGTGTAAGGCAAAAGTATTAACCTTTTCCAGTTACCCACCACCAAAAATACATGTACTGCAATTGTTCAATTTCTTCCCAAAAACTAGAATCACCACAGCCTTGAAAGCATATTAGGATTTTTCTTCATGACAGAAATATGCTCTGTACTGTACTCTCTTGTAAGTTCTTATTGGTACTTTCTTGGGAGATGGGATTTGAAACAAAATTAGATTGTGAGATATTGCAAGATTGTACAAAAGCACTTTTGTGGAAAAAAAAAGATTATTTTTACTTTTCTCTGTGGACAGCTAGAAAACATAACAGCCTGGTTTTGCAGTTTTTATTGTGGTACACTAATTTTTTCCTGATGGGTACATTGGAATTAAAAAACCCCAGATTTATGAATCATTATTTTCAGGGTTGCATATTGCTAGCAATGAAGCAGTCAGAGCTAACTCTGCCAGTATCTTCTCACCAATAAATGCCAGTTTGAAATTATTACATGAGCTGGAGAGGATGGAATAAGTGCTTTGCTTCAGTTACCTTTCTCCCTGAACGCTGCTTTATGCATATGGATAAAAGGCACTTAGCCTGTGCCTGATACAGTACTTTCTCTACAGGGTGAAGCATGATCTTTCATCCCTTCCCAGGGTGCTAGATGGCACCAAGCAAGGTAAAATAAGAGCTCTACTTTATGCTGTATCTTTTGGGGATCAGAGGGTATTGTCAAAGGAGTTGTAGGCTTCAAAATTAATTAATTAGTTGTGATTTCAGCTCAACACCCAGGAAGCCCCTGTGCCCGGCACTGTTGAAATGTTGCAGATTCTTAGTCTGGAATTTGGATAGTGACAAGGCAACAGGTAACAAAAGAAATGGGTTTCTGCTGAGTGAATATAAATGACATTTTAATACCCTGCATCGAATTTTAAAGTATTTTGCTAATGCAGTCACATGCTATGAGGCAAGCCTGTACTGAGAAGAGGAAAATCCATTTAGAAACACATAATGAGGTAAGATTTCTGGTGGTGTACATTGCTGAGGAGCAGAAAACTGTCGAGATATAAAATATTCATGAGGAACACGAATGATAAGGTAATTCAAAACTGTAAAATCAGTGTTTCTATTCTAAATGCTATTTTTGGAAGTTGTTCCTTGTTCTTAAAAAATTGCTTTGTGCTGGAACATAGCAATAAAGATGGTAGTCCTGGAGAAGAGTTATCTTATTCTTCTGGTTTTGGTTCCTGTTAGAGAAATGTAAGAATTTATTATTTGAAGATCCATTCTAATGCTTTTGGCTAAATAACAAGTGCTCAATTTCTGATTATATTAGTACATTACCCAACTGTCTACCAGCAGGAAATTGTGTTTAGGAAGAAATATGTACGGGAGTTATCACCCTGCATGATACAACAGTCAGTGTCAGTGTCCTCTGTGGCTCTAGCCTTAGAAGCCCGAGGCTGTTTGAGTCTCAGTAGTACCTGGGCTCCTACGTGGCTTGGTCCACCCTGCAGGTGGGGCTTGGACACCAACGGCACTTCATGGCCATCAGTAGTTTGGAGGATGTTGGTGGTGCTCCGTGGCTGATCTCAGGGAAAACCAGGTGGAAGGAGGTGCCTCTCTGCAGGCTGGTGGACAGAGTCTGCAGAGCCTCCATCACTTCTGAAAATGAGGCAAAGCCACTCACGGTCATTTAGGAACAGATTTTTTCCCTTAAAGCATTTAGGTGTCTTAATGTGGGAAATTAGGCTCCAAGGCCATCATGATAAGCTTGCCAGATGCCTGTCTGCAACATTAGTTTGTAAAGTACCTGTAAAATCAGTACCCCTTGCCAGAACTGAATGAAGACTAAGCAAGTTTCTGATCTGGGACATGCTCGCTGTGACAGGAGCCAGGTGCGTTTGGAGCATGTTCTCCTCTTTGGGACATCACCTCCGTTAGCATCAGAGAACATTTGGCCTTACTGAGAAGTGCATGGCCTGGCCCCCAAAATTTTCTTCTACTTTTTGAATCGCAGCAGAAATATGTTGCTAACACAAGGAAGCTTTGGAGCGTGTGTGTCAGCGCCGTCCTGACAGCAGGGAGCTGTCAGAGCAGCGGTGAGGGGTAAAGGCGTCTAACAGAGCCACTGCAGCTGAAGGTCTGAGGGCAAGTCTGATGCAGACGCCATCTGTGAGCCTGTCCCCGTGGTAGCACTGAAGAAATCTGTGCACATTCTTTACCTTGGCAGGTCACATACATTTATTCTCATAGAAGTCTATTGTGCAGATATTAATATCTGCAGGTCCCTTTAATTTCTCTTGTAATGAGGCACTTTTACTACATTAAAGTGACCTGAAACTGTGTCCTAGTCTCATAGATCCCATTTGCACAGCTTGCACTGTAGGTTTAATTTCACAGTTTTTAGTTTCCCAGCTTAAAAATATGAACAATTTATGGAGCAAAATTAACAGTTTATTAGAAATATCACTCACTGCAAAAGTCTTAAGGGTAATTCACAGCTCTATAAAAGGTCATGATATAAATAATTGCTTGATGAATATGGACCATGTTTGTCATTAAACACCACCAGAGAGCTAATGCACTTTAATAGTCCTGCTAACTGCTATCTGACAGGCATAGAAATCACAACCAAATACAACAATTAGGCTGAACAACTGCTTCTTACTTTTTTTTTGTTTACACAAAAGGTAAAATAATGACATATGTTGTTTTCGTCACACTTCAGTAGTGGTCACGACTTATACCCCTATAAACTATTGTAACCAATAGCTTAAATATTGCAATGCTATTCCACTGTTTATCAAACAAAATGTCACATTAATTCCACTCTTTCACATGTGAAAGGCTGCACTCACAGTGTGCAAACTCACAGTGTGCAACAGTGAAAACTGTTATTCCCCTTCCTATTTGTAGAGAACATATTCAAGGTCCCTGGTGTAATCACTGTATCCATAATCCATGCATAGTGGTGCCCTGATCAAACTCTACACCACTAGGCTCTTGTGATCCGTACACACCTGTGTAGCTCTCCATATAGGATTAGAATATATAGATTTAAACGTTATTCAAAGCCAAGATGCCTTCTAGTGTGGTTTCTCTAATAAATGCAATGATTTTTGTTTTCATTAAGGGCTTATTGTATTCAGTTGTGACTGAAGCTAATTACAGCACACCTAGTCCTGCCAGTGAGGATGAGGCTATGGTCTGTTGTGTTTGGGAATGGATGCAAAAGTGATAAAGGACATTGGTAGAGATGGATTCCCCCTTCCAAAATGTCTGGGTCTCTTCCAGATGAATTCCTGCTACATGTGGCCAAAGAGGCTGAAAGATACTCCATTCCCTCACTCCTGCTTGCCTCATAGCATCCATCCCAAACTCTAGGGATAATTAATCTGCCTCCTCCCAGTTGCCCTTGGGGAGGCTTTTCTACACACTACAGACCCCTTTAGGTCAGCTCCAGGCACCTCTGAATCCCATCATCTCCTTCCCTAGCCATCGTAAAAGGTCCCTGTCAAGTCCTTTTCAGTTCTCTTTGTAAGTAGGTCCCTGGTAAAGCTGACCCTATCATACGTGATTGAGTTGCTTTACGTTAAGAACTTCCCACAGATGAGCTGGATACTTCAGCTGACCTGTGTAACAAAATGAATCAGAAGGCAATCTATTTGTGTAAGAAATTATTTAGGCCAAGAGAAAATATGTGGTGCTGTGGCTCAGCCAACAGGAAATAAGGCTTTAAGATGTGTTAATTTCATCAGTTACAGTCAGCTCCTCAGACAACTTTTGGCACCTAAATCTGATGGTGAATTGAGCCCTAAGGGATTAAGAGGACAGCACTTGTAGAAAACCCATGAGAAAATCAACAAATCTTTATTCAAGTCAAGATCCAACACATGTGCATGAGGCCCCATACCGATTGAGACAAAATAAAATTGCTCATTAATTACTCACTGTCCATTCAGGGCAGTAAGTTGTCCAGGAGTGTCACGGAAGAAATAGTATGTGACCTTGTAATTAAATGCTGTATCATGTTGAGCACGCACAAGAGCATGCTAAAATGAAGTAACATGGGCTTGTCCTTGGTGTTGGAGTTTATTGGACTTTGCAGTGTTGGCAGAGTTTGCCCAATGCATTTTCTTGGTTACTGTGTGGCAGATGAATTTGGTGAATGTTTTAAAGTAAATCAATTTAATAAAGGAACTACTGATAGGAAATAAGACCAGTAATGGCAGGGAGTTAATCTTTGTTCTGATGAGATGGGATTACATTTAGCAGTCTGAAATAACATCAGGTAGAACGTATTCCTGTTTTCAGAGGCAAGACAGGACCTACGGTGTCATGATAAATAATTATGTGTGAGAAATTATGTCTTGGCTGCAGAATCTGGTTGCTCCACCATCCTTGGCTCAAACAGGATGAGCAGTTTGGGGGAAAGAGAGACTTACACTTTTAATGAAAGGATTTGTTTGACATTTCTTTTTCCTGGCAAGTGACACTTGCACAGTGACGAATGAGCAGCTTCCCAAGGGGAGAGGCAGGTTAAGCTTCTCCAGCAGGTTAAGAAGTTCCTGCCCTTCCAGTTACCTCCCTATTTTTCCTCAACTGTGAGAGTTCACCAGGTTGGCAGGATATTTAAAAAAATGCT
The DNA here is from genome assembly GCF_013368605.1 of Nyctibius grandis. Taxonomy (NCBI): domain Eukaryota; kingdom Metazoa; phylum Chordata; class Aves; order Nyctibiiformes; family Nyctibiidae; genus Nyctibius; species Nyctibius grandis. Next base: position 22,015,495 of record NC_090664.1, on the reverse strand, counting down.
CTGACTCCAAGCCGTAATGGATTGCATGTGCACAGCACATCTGCACCTGCCTGCAGCTTACCCCTATGCAGCGGTCAGCAGGGACTTGCAAAAGGGCTGTTGATGAACCCCATATAAAGAGATTGCTTCCTGTGAACATGTTTCAGGGTATCTGATTTCAGTGACCAGGAGAAACTTATTTATTGTTTCTTCCTATGAGCTCTCTGGAGCCTTGCACAGCTCAGAAATACCAGGCTGGCATTTCTAACTTTGACTAATCAATCTTAACTGAATGGTTTACAAAAAACTAGTTGCATACCTACACAAGCAGTGGAGTTACACAACTGCCAGGGATATGGGCACTGTAATCACCCAAGTATATTCCCTGGCAAGAGATGCTTGAAACAGCAAAGGAAAGTCTCCGGATGTTGCTGCCTTCAGTTGAGCATAACAGAGAAAAGAAGAAACCTCAGATTGCACCAGAATCAGTCAGAAATGTTAGGCCAGGTTATGTCAGTCTTGCTGGTACACACACAAGATAAATACTTTGATAGACATATCTGGCGCACCAGCAAGTGGCATTGCCTATGTCTGCTTGCTCAGAGTGTATGAAGAAGCAGGGTAATGGGGAGGCATGTAAGGACCCCACCATTGCCCAGGCTGGAGGAGTGAAACATTAGCTGCTCTCAACTTCCAGATCCAAATTTTTGGGATGCTGGGGCTTTCTTTTTTTTTAATGTATTTCATGTGGTGATGTGAGCAGAACAACATATCTTCCTTTAAGCTTGTGATGAATGTTTTTTGTAGAAAGGTTTCAAACCAGTTCTACCTTCATCAAATATTTTTCATTGAAAACTTTCATACCACCAGTCTTAGAGAGCTGAGCCTGCCAGGTTTCCTTAACAGCAAGAGAGCATTCCCTTGCCCCAGGCAGTGTGACCTAGACTTCTTTTATTCTTGATAGGTGAGTGTCTGAATTGTCCTTCAAAACCTCTAAAGACAGAGTCTACATCCTCATTAAGCAATCTGTCCAAGGCTTTGCTTGCCTTACTGTTTTTGCTGGTATCCATTCTAAATTCCTTTTATTTCGACTCATTATTGCTTGCCTTTCTCAGGATGGACATGGACAAGAGTTTACTTATACTCTGGTTTTGGCTGTCTTTTGCATATTTGAGAACTGATATAATTTCCCTCCAGCATTCTCTTCTCTGGACTAAACAGCCTAATTTTCTTCAATCTCTTCGCAAAGCATAGGTCATGCTTTCTAGACTTTTTTTCACCTCACCATTCTCCTCTGGTCCCTCTCCAGTTGGCCAGTATTTTTCATGGCTAGTGCTGTCCAAAACTGGACCCTCATTACTATCAAGCACAGACAGAAGTTTCTTCATCTGGCTCAGGGACAGAAGGTCTAGCTCAGGTATACCAGGTTGCTGTTTGCCTATTTTGCAACTGTGTGATACTTTTGACTCATGATCAGTTTGTGATTCACTGTAGAGCTCGGTGCTTTTCTGCAGTACTGCTGCGTAGCCAGGCATTTTCCATCCTGCATTTGGAGAAATAAATGTAGAACTTTGCATGTCCTTATTGAATTTTTGCCTATTACTTTCAGGCGATTTTCCTGAAAACTGGAAAGGTGATGAAACAACTTGTCCTTGGTGCTGTCTCTAGACACATCAAGGATAGGGGGATCATTAGGGGCACTCAACATGGCTTCACCAAGGGGAAGTCATGCTTAACCAACTTGATAGCTTTTTATGAGGACATAACCCAGTGGATAGATGATGGTAAAGCTGTGGATGTGGTCTATCTTGATTTCAGTAAAGCATTTGACACGGTCTCCCACAGCATCCTCGCAGCTAAACTGAGGAAGTGTGGTCTGGATGATCGGGTAGTGAGGTGGATTGTGAACTGGCTGAAGGAAAGAAGCCAGAGAGTGGTGGTCAATGGGACAGAGTCCAGTTGGAGGCCTGTGTCTAGCGGAGTCCCTCAAGGGTCGGTACTGGGACCAGTTCTATTCAATATATTCATTAATGACTTGGATGAGGGATTAGAGTGCACTGTCAGCAAGTTCGCTGATGACACAAAACTGGGAGGAGTGGCTGACTCACCGGAAGGCTGCGCAGCCATTCAGAGAGACCTAGACAGGCTGGAGAGTTGGGCGGGGAGAAATTTAATGAAATATAACAAGGGCAAGTGTAGAGTCTTGCATCTGGGCAAAAACAACCCCATGTATTGTAGAGGTTTGGTTAAGTGAGAAGGGGCACGATCTTGTGCCACTGAGCAGTCTGAGCAACCCAGGCTTTGAGCAAGGGTTAAGCCCAGAGCTAGCAACCTTGGACTCCCCTTGCACGGTGCAGAACAAAGAACCCCATGGTGCCTGCTTTGCGGGAAGCAAAACTACATCCGGGAGGGGGGGGGCGGTCACGGCTCTGAATATGTAAACCTATGGACCAATCACAAGTGCGATCGGGGCGCGTGATTAACATATGCATGGTCTATATAACCACTGCTTTCTTTGTTAATAAACGAGAAGCTTCCATACTCACATAGAGATTGTCTAGCTTACTCTGGACCGTTCCCCAGCACCCGTGAGCACGCCTCCCCCGGTTTTCCCCTTACTACAACTGGTAGCAGAGGATGGTTCCCTTCAGCGTGCTCTCTCCAAGACTGCGGTAAGCAGCGAAAAGGAGGTGTTGGGAAAAAGACGGCTGGGAGCGGTGCTGTTCGGGTCAAATAGGGCAGAGCAGACAGTGGAAGAGTTGGCCACTCAGCTCCCAGAGTTCAGGTGCTGTTCGGGTTCAATTAAGGACAGAGCAGACATGGGAAAAAGGGCAGCCATGGAGATAGAGGCTGCAGCCGTGCTGCTTGCAGGTATCTTCTCTAAGAGAGGGAGCGAGACAGCGGAGAAACAGCTAATTAAGCTGATAAAGTTGGGCCAGCGCTGGGGACATTTTAAAGACACAGCGCTTGTATTTTCTGTGGAGGAATGGAGAGAAATGGGAGACATTATGTGGGAAAAGACTGTTGAAAGGGACCCCGAGGAAAAAGAAATTAAGGAGGTGCGTGGACTCTGGCAAGAAGTGATAGAGACTTTAAAAACTATGAGGGCAGAAAGAGAGGTCGCCCGCGCTGCTGCTGAGATGCGGCCGGCGCCGCCGGAGCCCAACCCCCCCGCTAAAACAGAAAAACCTGGGGTTCTGGCTCGTTTCTTCAGGTTACCGGCAGTTAAGGGCATGTCAGCGATGAAAAAACTATCTATCACTGAGGTCCGTACGGCGCTAGAAGCGGCGAACTCCCGGGAGAAATGGAGCAGCAAGAATTTAGAGGAGGAGGTTGTGAACAAAGAAACACGTGGCGCTCCTAGGACCGTGTGGCAAAGGGAGCGGAAACAGGAGGGGGAGGGGTGGTCAGCCCCTCACCCTGCTCAGCCTGCGTCCAGAGAGGGGGGGCCGGCTCCTCCCCTCCGCGCCGCCGGAGTACCCGCCCCTCCCGCCTTGGCCCTGTCAATCAAGAGCGCCGAGCGCCGTTGCAAAAGTGGTCTAGCCGCTAGCTTTCTCGGTTTTCACCCCGGCGGCCCGAGTTCGATTCCCGGCATAGGAACCACGTGATTGAAAAATTCTTTAACAAACAAAAGCTGCAGTTACAGAGTATGGAGTAAAATCAGACGCTACATAAGTGTATCTGCAATACCAAATATACAGGTTTAGTACTTTTTTTTGCCTGTTAGTGAATGTTTTACATGTGTAAGGTTTTGGTTGAGATGCTAAATGGTGGAGGAGTACTGTGGATGTGAATGTGGGAAGTAATTTTAGTCATGTGTAATTGGTCACAGGGCCTAAGCTGCAGTAATTAACTTTTTACTGATTTATTCAACAATGCCTTGTTGCTTTGTATGCATTAATGTTTGGGTGTAAAGATTGTGTGTATATCCAACAGGGAGACACAGTATTTAGACTGACCAACCTAATGTTACAACTGCTTTGAGGTGGCCTATGACTGAAGAGCGAATGCAGATTACTAAGGGACTAATAGAGGAACAGTTAAAAGCAGGACATATCAAACCCTCAGTTAGTCCTTGGAATACACCCATTTTTGCCATCCCTAAGAAAAGTGGAAAGTGGAGATTATTACATGATTTACGGAAAATTAATGAGCAAATGCAAGTAATGGGAGCATTGCAACCAGGTATTCCGTCACCTAACATGTTACCAGCAGGATGGCATATATTGATTGTAGACTTGAAGGACTGTTTTTTCACCATATCTTTACATCCTCAGGACACCATGAGGTTTGCCTTTTCTATTCCTGTTATCAACAAAGCGGAACCAGCTCAAAGGTATGAATGGGTAGTTCTACCGCAGGGCATGAAAAATTCACCTACGTTATGTCAGCTTTATGTGGCATGGGCACTGAAACCATTGCGCCAGCTATGGCCACAGACTATCATCTATCATTATATGGATGATATTTTGTTATGTCAGGCCGATCCTTTTTCAGAAGAAAGTCTCCACAAACTAACAACAACATTGGCGGAGAAAGGTCTCGTGATTGCACCAGAAAAGATTCAACGAACTGATCCCTGGAAATACTTAGGATGGACAATTTCGGATGCTCAAATCCGGCCTCAAAAGGTGTAGCTACATACAGATTTGAAGAACCTGAAGGATGTACAAACACTTCTCGGAGATATTCAGTGGGTCCGTAACTGTGTCGGTATCTCGAACACCGAGATTGCCCCCCTCACCGAACTGCTGCGACGATCACACCCTGCTGACACCATACAGCTGTCTGAGACTCAACAAAGCGCGTTGCGGTCAATCATCGCCAAATTACAAATTGCATGGTCTTCGTGACGCATTCGTGAACTACCTGTGTCTCTGCTTGTAATTAACAGTGAAAATATGGTCATTTGTCAGTGGCAAAACAAAAAGGGGGAACTCCCCCAGGGCTACAACCAATGCCACTACAAATGCCACGATAAAGATGAAGCTTTTTGGGTGTTGGAATGGGTATTCCTTAGTGTACAACCAAAGACAAGCATACAGACTAGACCAGAAGCCATAGGGGAACTAGTGAGAAAGGGTAGATCTAGGATTGTAGAATTAACGGGACTGGATCCAGCAGATATTAGTATTCCTGTTAATGCTGTAGACCTAGAATGGTGGTTCCGTAATTCTCGACCCATTCAGGAGGCGTTTTTGGGGTACGAAGGAAGAGTCCATTCACAGCAACCGAAAGGTAAATTATGGCAGATATTACAGAAGAATCAATGGATAGAAAAATCTAAAGTACAGAAAACACCAATAGCGGAAGGGTTAACGGTCTATACAGATACGGGGAAGAAACAGCACAAAACGGTGTGTGTGTGGCAGGAAAAAGGGAATTGGGTACACCACATGCTGTATGGTCAGACTGATGATACCTTACAGACTCTGGAACTATCTGCCGTAGGCTGGGCCTTGACAAATTGGCTGGATGGGGCTATAAATATAGTCACAGATTCTATGTACGTAGCAGGTGTCATCCCACTATTGGAGGAGGCATTGCTCCGAAACACACAAAATCCCCGCCTTGGGCAGTTATTCTTGCAATTACGGTCTATTATGCGACAACGCAGTGCGCCTTGTTGCATAATACATGTGCGGAGTCATCAACGGGATCTTGATCTGGTGAAGGGCAATCAGGTGGCAGACTCTCTGGTTAGCCCTGCTTGCCATATTCCTCCTTTAGACAAATTTCAACAAGCTAGACAAAGTCATGAGCATTTCCATCAAAATGCAAAAGGAATACAGAAACAATTTGGAACAACAGAAAATGAGGCAAAATCTATTGTTCAAGCATGTCCGAGGTGTGGGGCTCAGGGACCAGGCACTGGTATTGGTGTAAACCCGAAGGGTTTGGCAGCACTTGAGCTATGGCAGATGGATGTAACACATATTCCAGAGTTTGGGAGACAAAAATATGTACATGTCACAGTAGATACTTTCTCGAGGTTAATCTGGGCATCTGCAATGTCCGGAGAAAAGGCGCAACAGGTTTGTAAACATTTGTTGGCGTGTTTTGCCATTATGGGGGTGCCAGAACAAATCAAAACAGATAATGGGCCAGCATACACCAGCCAAAAGTTTCGTGTATTTTTAACATGCTGGGGAGTGAAACATGTTACTGGTATACCACACTCCCCGACAGGTCAAGGGATCATTGAACGCACCCATAGAACCATAAAGGAATATTTAAGGAGACAGAAGGGGGTAGATACTGATCCAACATCGTGGTTGCATAAAGTGTTGTTTACTTTGAATTTTCTGTGTTTAACAGGGGACTGAGAAGAACCACCGGTTGTTGTACATCACCAGCAGTTGAAATTTAATAATAACACCATTATACCTCAGTTACAGGTGATTTATCGGGAACCTGCTACAGGGGAGTGGAAAGGACCGGTGCCAGTGATCCTTAGTGACCAGGGATATATGTGCGTGGCCACCGACCAGGGACCACTTTGGGTGCCAAGCCGATCAGTAAAACCACACCTCCCCGAGAAATCGGATGGGTGATGGAACTGGTAAAAATGGTTCTTACAGGAGTTCTTGTGATTGCAGTTATCTTGTTAATGTTACCATGTTTATTTTCTTGTTTGCAGAAAGCGTTAACGAAACTTGTGAATCAGGCCTGGCTTGCTCACAAACAAGAAGGGGGAATTGTAGAGGTTTGGTTAAGTGAGAAGGGGCACGATCTTGTGCCACTGAGCAGTCTGAGCAACCCAGGCTTTGAGCAAGGGTTAAGCCCAGAGCTAGCGACCTTGGACTCCCCTTGCACGGTGCAGAACAAAGAACCCCGTGGTGCCTGCTTCGCGGGAAGCAAAACTACATCCAGGAGGGGGGGGGCGGTCACGGCTCTGAATGTGTAAACCTATGGACCAATCACAAGTGCGATCGGGGCGCGTGATTAACATATGCATGGTCTATATAACCACTGCTTTCTTTGTTAATAAACGAGAAGCTTCCATACTCACATAGAGATTGTCTAGCTTACTCCGGACCGTTCCCCAGCACCCGCGAGCGCGCCTCCCCCGGTTTTCCCCTTACTACAATGTATGAGTACAAGTTGGGGACAGACCTGTTGGAGAGCAGCATAGGGGAAAGGGACCTGGGGGTCCTAGTGGACAGCAGGATGACCATGAGCCAGCAATGTGCCCTTGTGGCCAAGAAGGCCAATGGCATCTTGGGGTGTATTAGAAGGGGTGTGGTTAGCAGGTCAAGAGAGGTTCTCCTCCCCCTCTACTCTGCCCTGGTGAGGCTGCATCTGCAATATTGTGTCCAGTTCTGGGCCCCTCAGTTCAAGAAGGACAGGGAACTGCTAGAGAGAGTCCAGCGCAGGGCCACAAAGATGATTAAGGGAGTGGAACATCTCCCTTATGAGGAGAGGCTGAGGGAGCTGGGTCTCTTTAGCTTAGAGAAGAGGAGACTGAGGGGTGACCTCATTAATGTTTATAAATATGTAAAGGGCAAGTTTCATGAGGATGGAGTCAGGCTCTTCCCAGTGACATCCCTTGACAGAACAAGGGGCAATGGGTGCAAGCTGGAACACAGGAGGTTCCACATAAATTTGAGGAAAAACTTCTTTACGGTGAGGGTGACTGAACACTGGAACAGGCTGCCCAGAGAGGTTGTGGAGTCTCCTTCTCTGGAGGCATTCAAAACCCGCCTGGACGCGTTCCTGTGTGATATGGTCTAGGTAATCCTGCTCCGGCAGGGGGATTGGACTAGATGATCTTTCGAGGTCCCTTCCAATCCCTAACATTCTGTGATTCTGTGATTCTGTGATTCCTAATTTATCAAGGATGTTTTAAATTCTAGTCCTATCCTCCTATGAGGTTGTAGCCTTTCCAGCACTGGTGTTGCTTGAAAATTTAATAAAGTATACTTGTTAATTCATCATCTAAGTCATTAATGAAAATATTGAATAATACTGGATGGAGGACAGATCCTTGGGGAATGTTGCTTGATACATCCTTCTGTGTTGATTGTGAACTATGGGTAGCTGTTACCTAAGTACGGGTTCCCCAGCCAGTTATATACTGCTGAGAACACCTTCAGATAGTATACATTTCACTTACTTGTTTATGAGTCTGTTGTATAGGCCAGTGAAGAGGAGGGTAGTGACAGCAAAGGTACTAAAGTGATGACAGTGAGTGCCTCTCTCCAATTCACGGGCCTTGTTAGCTTGTCAAGGAGGAAATAAACTTTCCATGATTTATTCTTGACAAATCCATGTTGGCTGTTATTTATCTCCTTTAGATGGTTACAACTTGCTTGATTATTTCCTCCAGATTTGGGAGAGGAAATCAAGATAAGCTGACTAGTCAATAATGTCTTTGTCCCTCTTTTTCTCCCTTTTTCAGAGATAGGAACAGCATTAACCCTCCTCTGCTATGAAATCTCTTTTATTATCTAAGCTCTCTGAAGCTCTCTAACAGCTCTGGGGCTGCTCTGGCTGGGTCCCGAAGGGTTGCTTTGCAGAGTGACATTCCAGCAGGGGCTGTTGCCGCAGCCATCGATCCCTGTGCCATTATACCCTCTTCGCTGGGCAAGGCTGAGCAGGGAGCAGGAGCAGGGACTGTGACTGAGCTGAAAACCAGCCTTTTCTTTTGTGAGAACACGGCAGCAGGAGTGCCTGGCTCCGAGCTGGAGGGGAGCTGGCAGGGGACTGTGAACACCTAACCTGGCTTGAGCAATGCCCCCTCAGCTGAAAAGTGTGACCAGAGCCCAATACCCCGCTGGGTATTTCTGAACCACCAGGTCTGAGAGCCTCCAACTTGCATGAATACTGGCAATCTACCCATTCCCTGCTGTAGCCTGAGTTCTTATTTTCATCTGCTGGTGTTAACTACACTAACTACCTAATCCCAAGTGTCCCTTTTAGTGACAACTGATGATACTTTTCACAACGTATTCAGTAGATAATTTTCCTGCCCCATTACAAGTCTGGACAATTCTTGCCTTAGACATTTCAATATTATTAAAGTATTAATATATCCTGCTTATCTGTGTCCCTGGGGAGCTGTATCTTGTTTTGCTCCTGAGCTTTTATCGTTGTGCCCCTGCACAATTATCCTTTATATCTGCCCATAATAATGTGAGGTTTCCTTCCTTCCCTTAACCTGGCAGAAGATCTTGTGGCTGGTGATGCTGGTCTGTGACTGTGCCTCACAGCCTCCTCTGCCAGAAGGGAGTTTGCACTTTTGTCCTTCACATAGCTTCTTCAAGGTGATGCCAAGTCCTGCAAGCTCTTTTCCCGCCAAGACTTCCAGTAGGATTTTACTTACCTGCAATAGGTTTTTACTCGTGTGAAACCCATTCTTTTCACAATATCAGTTTCTCTCTTTCTTTTTGCAGGAGCTGTGAACCCCCTCACACTGCATATTGCCCTTTGCCTTCCCATTTTCATCCACCTCCTCCTGCCTTGAACCAATGCCTGAACACTTAACTGTGTGCTATTGATGGAGTTGGACAAGGTGCTAACACACAAGGAAGTGTTTTCAAAAAAAAAGGGACTAGCTGAGACACAGCCAGGAAGAGACATTTTTGTTTCTCTGAAATGGAGTCAGAGATTATTTTAGCCCACCACTAGGTAAGTAGATTAACTTCCAGGAGAGCCAGATGAAGGCAGATGCACCAGAGAACTTCAAGTGGAATTCTCCCAGGTCTCATCTGGATGCATTGAAACACAGCCATTGCTGATGAATAAAAAGTGAAGGTAAGGCTCCTACTCCTTTTATTCATTCCACCATTTCTCACATTATTTTATAAATATATATATAATTCTAAACAAGTTTTCATGACTGTCTCCAAAAACAAGGTTGGTTTTAGTTGGCTTCTTACTGTTGAAGCCAGGACTACCACGTGCCAAGAGCAGAATGCTTTGCTCATGGGGCTAAATGACAGATTTGTAGCTTACAATAAAACTGCCTGCAGGTTTATTACTGTGCTGTCATGCATTTCAAAAGCTACAGTAGAGTGAACCTGAACAATGCCCCAGCCACTACTTGCCATATTTACCTGATGATAAATGTCAGGTCTCTGTTGAGTTTCAGCAACAAAGCAGGTAATGGCAAGTAAAAGAACTTGAGTGAAACAGCATCACCAACAATCTGCTTCTGTGTGACCCATCATGTTTTTTCATAACGTGAAAAGATTGTGCATGACATCTGCAACCACTCCTATGACAAGAGCTACAGAAGAACATTTTCCTTCCATTCTTGTGTATCCAGGATCTTCAGGAGAGTTACCAGGATGGGGCCCATTTGTATTTGCCTTCTAAGTTTGAAGACTTAAAGAGTCACAGCGTAAGCCTGTCTGCCAATGACAGCTCCACAGATGTTCACAAGGATTTTGCTGATGGTTTCAGAGGGACTGTATTTTCATTATTTTTTGTGCCAAGGAACATTAACACTTCTAAGCAAACAGCATGTTGTAAGGGCTGTCCTTTAAAAACAGTAACAAAAGCAAAACCTCTCAGTATCAGGACACTCAACAGTGAAATCACAAAAGTTAACAACCCTGCAAATCCTGTCAACAGCAACTCAAACAATCTGAATGTGGACTGGCTCTTATGTCTAGTTGTGGAGAGCTGACCCAAGATACTAGATACGGGCAAACTGAGAAAAAAGGGGATGGTCACTTTGCAGGACAGCTGCTATTGAAAGAGATAATGCAAAGCTTTTTCCAGTTTCTTGGCTTTCAGGAAATGACCTCTAACAATTTTTTTTATTTATCTGTGTTGTTTGCGTGCTTATCACACATGCACAAATGCAGCATCCTGGATCTGTTATAGCAAAGTTTTTCAGAGTGTCTCAAAGAACTGGCAGTCTCCAACATGCAAAATAGTTCAGTAGCATGATGGCTGTTATGAAGCATTAAATCAAGTATTTAAGATTTATATTGCTAAAGCACCCTCTAGTGGGACAATAACAGAAGAGTTGTTTTTTGCATAGACATGATAATTGCTCTGCATATTAGAGAACAGCCAAGTAAAAGACTGGATACTGGTGGGGATAGGCAAACACATTGAATCTTTAGTTTAGTCAATGCTTTTGCTGTCCATGCAATAAGGTCTCATCTAACCTCCCACTCAAAGAAGGTTCAGATACTTCAGGTGGCTTGTGGCCATTTCTAGCTGATTTTGGAATATCTCCACAACAGACGTTGCACAACAGCTCTGCACAACATGTTCCGGTATTTGACCATCATCATGGTGAAAAAATTCTGTATATCTAACCAGAATTTCCCTTATTGCAGCTTCTCTCTGTTGCCTCTCGGCCTACAGCGGTGCACCTCCGAGCATTTCCCATAGTTCCTCAGGGACTTTATAATGTCATCATCTTGAAATGTTGGAAAAAATATTCACAGTCACCTCTGGATATTGTTTGTTTATAAATGCCTTCCTAAATGATGGTGAATCGCTGGAGATAAAGCGTGATACTGTTAGATGCAGTACTCCTGGCACGATGAGGCAGATTACTTTCTGGTCTTATGCTGGGACCCTCATTCTGCAAGAAGTTCATCCTGCTAAGTTATTTCCAAGTTAAGGGTATGCATTAAAAAGTCTAAGACATAAACTTGCACAGTTGCTTGTGGGACCCGGACCAAATATCATAACTGCAAAATTTTGATGTAATACTTTACAACTCACTGACTAGTTTTGCCACTTATCAAGTCAAAGAGAATAAAATCTTAAATTCTGTTTTAAAACAGCACAAGTATTGCTAAAAATTGATTAAGCTTTATTGAAGCTGAGGAATACAGCAGCCACCTTTCCACAGAGACTGCATGTAAAGAAGCCAGCGAGTGCCTTCCCCCAAATCAGGTAGTTGAAACAACAGATATGACCCTCCAGAACATAGGCACATGGCAAAACATGCACATATAAGCACATGACTATAGCCAGGGAGGGCCTCTAGGTTGACAGTGTCAGGCAGGGGGGTAGAAGAGCGTTTGCTGAAAACACATGTGACCACGTGTCTGTGATAAACAGCAGCACGAAGATTTGAAAATCACACACCAAGGTGGCACTGTAGGCCTCTTGAATAACCAGTGGGAGCATATCCCTGAGGGTAATTAAAAAAGCACTGAAAGAGAGGGAAAGCTTTGGGGCCAAGCGGTGGCTGAAAGTGAGTTAGGGTTGTAGTAAAGAAACCCTTCCTTGTTCCCCTGTTCAGGGAAAGGACATTTTGTAGGTGATTTGTAAAGAAACGCAACGGCTTCAAAGCAGCTCACTCATTTTATTTCTCTTTTTAAAGGAAGCAGCTGTGAGGTACTGACTGAGGCTAACCACTTGGCTGAAGGAGGGCAGGAGTGGTTACTCCAAGGCACTCACACCGCTTTGCGGGTGAGGGCCCAGTACAGAGCACTGACTTCCCGTCAGCAATACAATACCCGATGCTTTTAAATAATTAATCTTGTTTTGAGGGGAAGGAGATGGTTATGATCAAAAGCACAAAACAGCTGAGACACGCGAGATAGGTCTGGAGAACCAGAAGGTCACCAAAGAGGGTGGTGGACCCCCAGCTGGTGGTGATCCCTGCTTGCTGCCTGGCCCTGCGCATTACCTGGCTTCAGTAAACAGATTAAGGGGAGGCAGGATGATCTGGCCCTACAGGTGCTCATCCGAACAGGTCAGATTGTAGCTGTGTTTTCCAGGCCTTCAAAAGATTTCCAGCTTTGGCTGGTCTCTCACCATGAAAAGGAAAAGGACAAATAGTTGTTTTCCCCTTTCCCTTAAAAGGCTGGTGGCACTCCCCACGATGTGTGGAGGGGGATGCACAGCACAGCGCTGGGTATAGTTTTGGTAAGAAGGTTGGCCAGCCATGCCATGGCACAATTTTCAGGGCACAGCTTTGTATATTTTTAGAAAAACAACAGCATTGAGGTTTGCTGTTTTCTTTTACTTCCCTAAAACCAGGCTTCAAAGCTGCTGAGATCTGGATAGATGTGGATTCCAGGTGAGCACTGATGCACCTCCTGGACCTCCTCCAGACCTGCCCGGGCCACAGTCCACCCCTGAGGATGCGTCATCCATCCCTGCCCTTCTGCAGCTTTGTTCTCCACTGTGCATGCCTGCTGCTTCCCCTGTGCTGCCCACACCCACGGCCTGCCAGTCCAGCACAGGATGTGTAGAGGGAGGATTAGGCAAGGAGTAATGATAGTTCTTTCAAACTGGCTGGATAAAAATAGACGCGTATAATCAGCGGTCAGGTGGCTAGAGAAAAGGAGCTTTGTTTGTGAGTGGTCAGCAGCTGCTGACATGCAAACTCATGGCCTCAGTATTTGCGTGCTTGCCTTTAGGCACCTCAGCATGAAAATGCTTGCCCAGGCCAGACATAGGGACTGAACCTCCCCTGGAGCTGGGATCCCTCCTCTGCCTTCCATTTCTACCTGCCACTGCCCACCCCACCGAGCTATGCATTTCTGCGACCTTGCTTGGCAGGAAGGCCAGATTCTCTGCAGGCGGCACCTGCCAGGGACATTCATTTTTTCCAATTAGTGGAAAACACAGGGTGTTACCTCTACCTGTGATTTAAAAACAGCACCAGAGAAGAAACCCACAGAGGACATCTGATATTCTGGTCAATACGTCACTGTTGGAAGCCAGCAGTGCTCTCTGATGTGCAACGAAAGACTCTCCTTCCCCCAGACTTTTTGGAAAAACCCTAGCAATGATGCTTCAGAAAAGCTGGGTAGGGGATCGTGGGGCCCCTGAAGTGTGCCTGCCTTTGGCCCTTCTCGAGCAGAAGCAGCAATGCACTGAGCACCTCATGCACCTGAAGAGTTCAGCCCGGTGGGCTTGCTGCCCTGAGGAACTGCCCCAGGTTCTCCAAGAGCTGTAAGACCTGTGCTCCAAATGCTCACAACTTACAGTAAAAGAAGGTCTTGGAAAGCACATGAAACTATGACAGATCCCAAGGCACTGAGGAGACTCCCTTTTTCTTCTCTGCTGAATTTCAATAGTCCTTCCTTGGATTTTTCCTCTGATTCTAGCTCTCCTCCCCTTTGGCACATTTCGGTTGCACAATTTGGCTTTTCAGATGTTCCCTTTCAAAGTGCCAGTTTGGAACTGGAATTAAAGAAGGTGGCAAAAAGCCTTAATCAGAGACCTGGCTTTATAAATAAGACAAGTGCTTATTTTATTTCACTGTTTAATAATATATTTCTTTTCTATGGCTGCAGTGCTGAGGAGGCAGAACAGCAGCATGTAGGACTGTTGTTAATTCTCCATATCACTATAACTTATTAACCTTAAAATGTGGAGAAATGAAATCGAACCTTACTTTAGCATTTATAGCAACATTCGATCAAACGTGGTTTAAGCCCATATACAATTTCTGACACTAGAGGGAGTACATAATTTATTTTATGAAAATAAAAAACAAGCCTTGCTTATTAAATAGGAAATATATCAAAGGGGAAAAAGTGAAAATATTCAAGGAGAACTTTATTCTCTCACTTCAAGTTATGCTTCAAAAAAAAGGTGAGAAGCTGTCTTATGTGTTACCCTTATCTAGGCAGGTTATGCAACTGGTGCCTGTAAAAGCCAGTGTGGGGCAGATAACCAAGCAGCCTGTGTTTAATTTGTCTGTGTGTGTCTATCGAGTCTGAACACATGGGGTGAGTAACCAGCCCACGGGATAACGTACACAGACATCTGTGCCCACAGGTTTCTATCTCTGGTGCTGCTATATTCCCCACAACCACTGCGGTGTCTGAATAGCTATGATCTCTCCAATGTGTTTATCGTCTCAACATGCCTGGGAGGTAGGGAAGAAGCACTATCATCCTATTTATGGCTGGTAAATCAAGGTGCGGTGAGGATGAAAGATGTACCCACAGCACGGCAGAAGCCTGTGGCAGAAAAGTAAGACCATGCCCTGTCTGTGAACCCTCACCCAGGCTCACAATTCGTCTCTGGGTACAGCAGGTTCTTAAGCTACAAGGTGTCCTTCATGGCTGTTTTTCCAAACAACAGGTACAAAGGTTGCAGGGTGCTGTGGGGAGAGAGCAGCTCCCTCACCCCTGCGGGGGTGAGAGGCCATGCAGCACGGCCCCCGCTGCCTCTGTGACAGTCTCTCACATACGCTGAAGCAGATCATCTTGTCCTCCTCTTAAAATATTCATAAAGTTGCAAGGAAAATACAACTGCAGTCGTCCGGGACAACCTGAATGGTTTTGCAGCCCAAGCATCTTGATTTTCTTGTGAGATTGGTCTGACCTGCAGCTTGTGACAGCGTTTGTTGCGTGGTTATCTCCATTACAATGTAATTATCTGATACAGAGATCTCCTAGAAGTCTCTTTATCACAGGGAGGATTTCTCTTAAATGATGACTCTTAAAAGTCAATTCTGAAAAAGCTATCACCTCGCTATCACTTTACATGCCAACAGCTTCTGTGAGTCCCTTCTGAATTCTTCCACCAAGGCCTCCCTCAGCCCATCCGTGGCTGCAGTTATCAAAGCAACAAGTAACTTAAGCAACTCCTCCCATTAGGAAATACTATGCAGTGAAATTGCACTGCTTTTCAAATAAGTTATAATGTTTTTAGTGAAGGTTTACACAGTGGTTTTGGGGACAGATATTCAAGCCAAGTGTAAAAATACTGTAATGTTTGTGAGTGGATCTTGTCTCCTGCCAACCACAGACACCAAATACTAAAGCCATGCCAATGAAAGTCTGTCTGTCACACTTTAGTCCACCCACAAACACACAGGTCCAGGCTAATAGAGCTCAGTGAATAAAAAACCCCAAGTAAACCTTCTTCACCCCTCCCCATTGCTCCTTCAGACCATTCAGCAATTCCCTCCTTGCTAACGGGTGGTCCCTCAGCCTCCAGGGCTTCCTGAGAGACAAATCTCAGCATCTCTCCTCTCCTGGGAAGGACCCTGTTTATACTTGAAATTTAAGGAGCTGGGTCTCATTGCCACAAATCCAGTGCATCCAGTTGGCGTCCGGTCACTAGTGGTGTCCCCCAGGGCTCAGTACTGGGCCTGTCCGGTTTGATATCTTTATTGATGATCTGGATGAGGGTATCGAGTGCACCCTCAGTAAATTCATGGATGACACTAAGTTGAGTGGGTGTGTTGATCTGCCTGAGGGTAGGAAGGCTCTGCAGAGGGATCTGGACAGGTTAGATAGATGGGTTTAGACCAATGGCATGAAGTTCAACAAGGCCAAGTGCCAGGTCCTACACTTCGGCCATAACAACCCCATACAGCCCTACAGGCTGGGGGAAGAGTGGTTGGAAAGCGGCCCGGTAGAAAAGGACCTGGGGGTATTAGTGGACAGCTGGCTGAACATGAGCCAGCAGTGTGCCCAGGTAGCCAAGAAAGCCAACAGCATCCTGGCGTGTATCAGGAATAGTGTGGCCAGCAGGGCAAGGGAAGTGATCGTCCCCCTGTACTCGGCACTAGTGAGGCCACACCTCGAGTGCTGTGTGCAGTTTTGGGCCCCTCACTACAAGAAAGACATTGAGGTGCTGGAGCGAGTCCAGAGGAGGGCAACAAAGCTGGTGAAGGGTTTAGAGGGTATGTCCTATGGGGAGCGGCTGAGGGAACTGGGATTGTTTAGCCTGGAGAAAAGGAGGCTGAGGGGAGACCTTATCACTCTCTACAACTACCTGAAGGGAGGTTGTAGTGGGGTGGGGGTTGGCCTCTTCTCCCAGGCAACTAGCAACAGGACTAGAGGACATAGCATCAAGCTGTAACAGGGAAGGTTCAGGTTAGACATTAGGAAAAATTTCTTCACAGAAAGGGTTATTAGGCATTGGAATGGGCTACCCAGGGAGGTGGTGGAGTCACCATCCCTGGAGGTGTTTAAGAAAAGACTAGATTTGGCACTTAGTGCCATGGTCTAGTTGACACAGTGGTGTTAGGTCAAAGGTTGGACTAGATGATCCCAGAGGTCTCTTCCAACCTAGTTGATTCTGTGATTCTCTGAAATGTTTTCTAGCACCTGGGCAATGATTTGTTACTGAGAAGATGACGCTGCTCCTTGGGACCCTGAAGAATCCATATAATGCAATGCAGCTGCATTTGAAGGTTTCTTTTTTTTGCATGCCCAAAACTTACAGTGTATGTATGAGAAAAGTAAGATCTAAGCTATGCAGGGGGCATGTATTGTTAAGCATCAGGAGCTTCCTATCTCTTTTGCTCAGATGTGAAATATCTCTCTTCCTTTCAACTGCTACCAATTGAAAATATGTTTTTTCTCCCTCCTGTGTACAGATTCAGAAAGAACAATAAAAAAATCATGAACAGGTCATTAAACACGGTGTTTAGTGTCTACCTGAACAGCAGAGAGCATCAAGTCTGTCTCCATACTTATGTCAAAATTTCACGTGGAATAGAAACTGAACAGACTACTCTTGACAGATCGGACTCCAAGGCTTCACATCTCTTTGCTTCCCTTGTGCCTCCATCCCCTTTTGCAACATGACAGGAGGTTTGACATAAATGAGGAGGTAGGCCTGGCATCTAATTCCTTGACATTCTTATTTCACCTGGGTAGCGAGAGCCTTTGTGTAGCACCTTTAGAGACATTACTACCTTCTGTCCTGTGAGGCTTGCCTCTTCTCTCCCCAGGAGAGAAGAGCGTGTGCAGGATAATGGACTATTTTGTTAAAATTTTGTTTTGCAAATATTCGACCGTTTTGAGAGACACAAGATATATATTGCTTTGGAGCAGCCAGTCCTTCTCCAGCAACTTCACACTTGATGCATTCTCGTTAAAGGAAAAGTTAAACAGCCCACAAATATGTCTCCTTCTTGCTGTAAGTGCATAAAGGAGAACTGAAATTAAAAGGAAGAGGAGGGGAATAGCATCCTTTTTCCTTCTTTGTTTTTCTTTTTTACAAAAGGAAGCACAAAAAATAGTGAGAGGCTGGGAGCTAAGCAAAAGTGAGAAAGGAGAGTGGCACCACTAGCGCAAGACTTCAGTGACCTGCCCTGTCCCCGGGTGCTTTGTTATGGTCCCAAGGAAACCACTGCAACCCAGGACCATGAAAGAATTGAGGCAGTTACCTCCCCACTGGATTCAGCTTTTTCTTCTCTGTGTCTAAACACCCAAGTCTTGAAACACAGAATCACAGAATCACAGAATGTTAGGGATTGGAAGGGACCTTGAAAGATCATCTAGTCCAATCCCCCTGCTGGAGCAGGATTACCTAGACCATATCACACAGGAACGCGTCCAGGCGGGTTTTGAATGTCTCCAGAGAAGGGGACTCCACAACCTCTCTGGGCAGCCTGTTCGAGTGTTCAGTTACCCTCACTGTAAAGAAGAGCTTGGTATCTTTTCTCCCTGGTTTTCAGATAAGATGATCTCAGATGAAAAAAATCCTCTTCCTGGTCATGGGCTGCTTTTCATACAGCACTCAGAAGGACTTTTTGCTCCCGATGCAAAACTTCATGCAGATCTTTTCCTGATATAAATGCAAAATAAGCCAACATATCCAGTGATGTAGGGAAATCTGTTTTGTAGAAACTCAATTTACAGATAAGAATTTCATTTCCTGTAGTCAAGAACTCTTCAGTAAGAAGTGGGGGTGAAAGAAATTGAAAGAATCAAAATAATTGCATTTAGCTATTTTCTTCCTCTCCAGATACCCCATTATCTAATCTCTTGCATTTCTAATGAGCAGTGATGAGGCACCTAGTTTGCCCATGGCCGAAATTCTACAGAAGATTTTCTGCTAATGGACAATATACTAAACCTTCTATAATAAAGACTTTAAAAACGTGATTCAATATGTGCAGCTGTAAAACACATTCTGTTTTTACAGAAAGAGGTGATGAAAATGTGTGTTTCACATCAGAATTAAGCCCCTGACAGGTGGGCTTTTGCAGGCAAAAATCAACTCGCCTAAGTTTTCAGCCAAAGACTTTTGCCTGAAAGCTAACATTTCTGACTTGCCCTTCTGGTAGAAGGAACGTAAAAACCTGAAGTACCCAGGAGCTTCACCAAGGAAGAAAAGCAAGACCAAAACCTGGCAGACATTGCAGCTAATAGAACCGTGAATGGCAGGATCACTCCTGGTGCCTGTCTTGATTTGGCAGAAGGGACATAAAGACCTGAAGTATGCAGGAGCTTCACCAAGGGAAAAAGCAAGAGCAACACTTGGAAGACACTGCTGTGTATTTGATTTTCAGGGAAAGAGAAGAATGCGCACGCTTTGCCTTCCGAAAGAGCAATTTTCTTCCCAACGTTTTAGAACTATGAATGCACTCTTAAGGAAGGGGAGTGAGAGGAACATTAAACCTAAAGAATGATTTAAGAAAGAGATAACTTTCAGAAGGATGATTTTGGCATTATGATGTTTATAATATACTTTAAAATGTCAGAATGACTAATGAGAAGTTCTTGTTTCTCACTTTACAAAGAGAAGTAATTGAGATGTATTGTGAAAAAACCTCTAGTCAGAGCAAACTACAACCTGTTAAACTGGCGTGAGCTGAAAGTCATAGCTTTTTCCCATCGTTTGAAGGAAAGGAGCAATTTGTTACTGAAAGATT
Source organism: Nyctibius grandis (assembly GCF_013368605.1). Lineage (NCBI taxonomy): Eukaryota > Metazoa > Chordata > Aves > Nyctibiiformes > Nyctibiidae > Nyctibius > Nyctibius grandis. The sequence continues at coordinate 21,995,958 of NC_090664.1, read as the reverse complement.
GATCAGAGAATGCATCTGGTATATGACTTAATTTTATTTTCGATGAGAAATCTTAACTTTTCACTAAGTAAAAAATAAAAGAAATTAATATTTTGTGGTTTTGGGATGCTCAGAGTTTAATGAAATATTTAACACTTCTATTGCAAGCATATCTTCTTTCACAAAAAGAATATACTTATTTCAGTTAAAAAAACCCAGAAGTCCGTTGCTATTAAAATACAGTCTCTTTACCGTCATCACCACTGCCAGCAGCATCCATAGTCTTGGCAAAGGAGAGAGCGAAAGAAATCCCTATCCAGAAGACTGTCTTCAACCCTAAGAGCAAGAAGAACTCTTCTTCTCCCTCTGCCAGGTTTCTTGGAAGAAGGAAGGTAAAAAGCCACCTCTGATGCATTGGGCATGGAGGGATAGGGAGCTGCTATGGGCTCACAGAAGTTAATTCTGTTGTCACAAAGCCTCTTACTCAGCCCACTTGATTACTAATGTGAGAAGAGAAGGCTGCAACAAGAGAGTCAAGGATACTTAGCTCAGGAGTTTGCTGCCACAGTGGTTATTATTTAGCCTTTTGCAGGATGATTGCAGTTGATCACCTGCCCACAAATGTGAGGGAATGTAAATCTGGAATTTGTGGATTCATCTGTTGTGTTTTGACCAGAGAGAGGCTTTTGGCAGCCAGTTAGTGGAAATAAACTCTCTCTCCAGGGCTCAGAGCCACGTTGCAACTGCTGGAGCGTATTTATGCCCTCTCATCCACTCTTTTCAGAAAGGCTGTAGTTCAACCAGCTGCAGGGCTCTAAATCGGAAGTGTTGTTTTAGCAAGAGGGAAAAGTCCTTCAGCCCAAGAGGCGGAGCTGCCAAATAATTGTTTCTGAAAAGTCTGCTGTCTGGTTTTGGACATAGGTTCTTTTCAGGTTCTTTAGGAGGATGCAGACATGAAACCTCAGTAACTGACATTAGATCAGGTCTAATCCTTGATGTCATCAGTTCTGTTCCATGAGTGGGAAGATGTCATCCTTTTGGAGAAAAAAAAAAACATAAAAAAAAAAGTACTTTTCAGTTTAATTAAATCTATGGTTACTGAGCTACACCCTTAGTACTGTAGGGCAGTGTCACTGATGAGGGAACATCTAAAGCTTGCCAAGCTTAGGTCAATTAGATAAGTACCCCAAGCATGGCTGCTAATCTGAACCACTTCATAACTAGCTTTAATGATTTGGGACTGAAAATGAAGCTCAGGGTTTCATATGAACAGGTGTTCCTGTGTGAGTTCCCATACTTTTTGCCTCCAGGACGAATGGAAATCCCAGAGGAACTAGTCTTGCACATTTCAGTATCTGTTTCCATTGAAAAATGAATAATATCTCTAAAAAAAAAAAAAAAGAGACAGTTTGGCTCAATGTAAGTTTAAATTTTAAATAAAGCTCTGTAGGGTGTGGAGCTCTGATGTCCTAAGGAATTGTTACAATAAAATATAAGAAAGTGCCAATAAAGAACTTCAAATATTCAAACTGTACTCTCTGTAGGTCCAAAGAGAAACAAAAGTAGAAAAGTGGAGTGGATTCAAAAGGCTAAGCCTGGGACTGGTCTGAGCTGGCCTTAAAGAAGCAAAGATGCATTGATCTAAAGATAATTTCTAACTGTAGACTTTGAGTGGTTGGCCTGGGCCCCACAAAGCCTGTATGCAAACATTTTCTATTGCTGTTTTAAATCTTCTGATGGGTTGAGCACCCCATGGATTGGGCTGTGACTAGTGGGCTGACTTTCAAGGCTTAAGGTTTGCCTGCAGCCTCTGAGTGAGGCCAGTAGAGCTTGCTGCACAGTAAGGAAAGGTTTTTACACTTGACAACAGTATGTTATTTCTGGGTTTTACTACATGTTTATCCTCCAGGCTCAGCAATCTTTGTGTGGACTCATCATGTCGCTGGGTAAGGAGGACCGCCCTGCACTCCCAGGCAGGCTGTTAGCTGTTGGCAGAAGAAAGGGACCCTCAAGCCACCACCTACCTGGAGGAGGTTGCCAGCAGATCGCAGCGTGGGGCAGGGGACTGGGGAAAGGAAAGGCTGGGGAAGTGTGTAGGCAGTGTTCTCCAGGCAGGCTTTAACATTTCAGCAGCTCTACAGAGCAGCTGCCTCCTTCTTTGTGTGCTGCTTGCCCAGCAGATCGCCATCTCTCCCTCCCTCTGGCTCTATACCAAGAGCCATCATTTCTGCATGACAGTGGGAGAGATGAACAGGGATGGAGGTGCAGTTGTGTGAGCACGTGTGCGTGGTGCAGGCTATGCTCCTCCTGGTGCGGGTTCTCGCACAGGAAAGCCCAGCCTAGGATGGGACTAAACGCTGTGTATGTGTGTGTGTAGCTGATAGCGTAAAAGCACTCAAAGAGTCGCACGCATTCAAAAAAAACCTGAGCTAGCCCAGTATCCTCTCTCTATCAGCAGCCGTAAGTGGATGCCTAGTGAAGAATAAGAGCAGGATGAACATACATGGCATTTCCCCCAGATACCCAAAATGGTACTCTCCCAATTTCAAGCTATTTTCTGTCAGGAACTTCCTGAGATAGATGTGGGTTCTCTGTATTCACAGAATCATATAATTGTTGGGTTGGAAAGGACCTTTAAGATGATCAAGTCCAACTGTTAACCTAACACTACCAAGTCCACCACTAAACCATACCCCTAAGCACCATATCTACGCGTCTTTTAAATACCTACAGGGATGGTGACTCCACCACTTCCCTGGGCAGCCTGTTCCACTGCTTGATAACCCTTTCAGTGAAGAAATTTTTCCTGATATCCCATCTAAACCTCCCCTGGTGCAACTTGAGGCCGTTTCTTCTCATGCTATCACTTGTTACCTGGGAGAAGAGACTGACACCCTCCTCGCTACAACCTCCTTTCAGGTAGTTGTAGAGAGTGATAAGGTCTCCCCTGAGACTCCTTTTCTCCAGGCTAAACAATCCCAGTTCCCTCAGCCGCTCCTCATAAGACTTGTTCTTTAGACCCTTCACCAGCTTCGTTGCCCTTTTTCGGACTCGCTCCAGTACCTCAATGTCTTTCTTGTAGTGAGGGGCCCAAAACTGAACACAGTATTCAAGGTGTGGCCTCACCAGTGCCAAGTACAGGGGGACGATCACTGCCCTAGTCCTGCTGGCCACGCTGGTTCTGATACAAGCCAGGATGCCATTGGCCTTCTTGGCCACCTGGGCACACTGCTGGCTCATGTTCAGCTGGCCATCAGTCAACACCCTCAGGTCCTTTCCCACCAGGCAGTTTTCCAGTCACTCTTCCCCAAGCCTCTAGCGTTGCATGGGGTTGTTGTGCCCCAAGTGCAGGACCCGACACTTAGCCTTGTTGAACCTCATACAGTTGGCCTTCACTAGCTTCCCATCCATGAGCTTCTCCAATGTCCCCTGAACTTATTGTGGCTCCTTGTAATTCTGTATTAACACCCGCCTTGTGTTGGAGAAGACAGTGAGTGACAGATTTCTGAGCATCCTCACCATGCCAGTCCTCATGCTGTAGACGGCTTTCATTAACTTGTCTCTCTTCCAGATTGGAGCATCCTGTCCTGGTAAAGTCATTGCCTGTACTGAGGCTTTCTGTAGCTGATCAGATATTGAAGCTGATTATACTTGTTGCTTTCCTCTGAACTTTCTCTGGTTTTGAGATGAGAAGACCTGAACCACACAGACTATTCACAATATGGGTAAGCCATAAGTTTACACACTAGCATAATGTTCTTCCTTCTTTTGTTCTTTATTCCTATCCTACAAGCCCTAGTATTTTATTTGGGTTTTTTGACCACTGCTGAGTGCTGAGCTGGCATATTCCTGAAGTCATCAAACAGGTCCCAAGATCTTGCTCCTGAGTGCTAACGGTCAGCTCACAGCATGTCATTTTAGCTGTGAAACTATGATTGTTTTTCTCCCTTATGTATCACTTTATATTTATCTACACTGCATCTCATTTATTGTCTAGTCACTAAGTCTCATAAGGTACTACTAATAAAGTCAGCCCTTGCCCTTAACAGTATACATATTTTGCTGTTACCAACAAACTTTCCCTCCTCTCTGTTCACTCCCTTTTCCAGATGGCTTATGAATACCCTGACAGCAAGGGCTGCATTATGCAGCCCTGCAGAATTTCTGTAGTCCCCTTCTCTCTTTCCTATCTTTTAAATGTCTTTTTATCACGAAATGACTTTCCTTCTCATGATGTAGCTGCTTGATTCCCTTAAAAGCCTGTAGTGGGGAATCAGGGGACAAATTTGCTGAAAGCCTTTGGAAATCCAAGTAGACTATATCAGATGAATTGCTCTTACCTATATGTTCACTGATCTTGTCAAACTACTCCAATCCGTAAAAACAGCAAGGGTCATGCTGACTCTTCCCAAGTAAATAAAATTTATTAAAGTGTCAATGAATTTTGTTCTTCATTACATTTTCTACTAATTTGCTTAGTGCAGATTTCAGACTTTCACGTCTGCTGTTTCTTACATCTCCCCTGGAACCTTTCTGAAAAAGTTGGCCTGGCATTTGATATTGGATAACCACTTTTTGGATATCAAGGGAGTTTTAAGCACAGAGTTATAATCTGCTACTAATAATTTAGTGATTTCATACTTGAGGTCCACTGAAATTCCTGGGAGATATAATCTGGTTTTGGCAACCAGTCCCTGTTCATTTTGTTACAGTGTTCCCAGACCTGGTTCATGCACACAGCTATTTCAGAGGGACTTGCTGATAAGGGTCATCCCATCCCAAAAAGGTTCCTGATACGGGAATCTACTCTTCTACAGTGAACAAAGTGATGCAAAGGATTCATTTAGTTTCTCTAATAGCTTTATTTTCTCTGAGTGCTTCCTTCGAACTCTGGTAATCAACGGACTCCACAGATTTTCTGGCAGGCTTCCTGCTCCTGGTGTGCAGGAAAAAAGATTTATTGCTAGTTTTGATTCCTTTTGCTAGAAACTCATCAAACTCCTTTTTGGCTGTCTAATTGTTTTTGTACATGTAATCTTCTAGACTGTCTGTTACTTTCTAGCTTATTCATTTGGATCCAACTTTAGCTGTTTGAAGGATTTGCAGTTATTCTTCTAATAACCTCTCTTATCTTGCTGTCTTGCAAAGCTACCATGTACTGCCCATTTTCAAGCTTAATGAATAATGTGCACTGGCCTTGTGCTTTCAGCACAATGTCCTTTAACAGACTCCTTGCTTGCAGGAGAGAATTAATTTTCTTTGTTGTCCATTTTGCTTCTTTTAAACAAAATTCCTCATTTACCAGTTCGTCCATGCAATAGTTATTGACTGTTTCATGCTACACCCTTGAGCAATATCTGGCCAATTTGCATGGAAATAATTGAAGTCTGACGTTTGACATTGCCTTTCCTGCCTCTCTGGCATCTCGGAATTCCCCCATATACTGCAGCTGATGTTGACATCCCGGACGCAGAGGCGGTATCATACACGATGTTCTTCCCACGCTATAGTGACAACACAATATTCTTCCTATTTAGGTCTGGAATTTCAATCTACACAGATTTTATGTTTCATACTGATGTGGTTAATTTTATTGATTCTAGCATGGCCTACTCTAAACTTGCTGAATATTTGGTATTACAGTGTCCCACTTACTGTTGTCTTTCCAGTGTATTTCTGATGTCTGTTATCTTGATGGCTTCACTTAGACTACTCATGCCTGTTCTTTTATCTTATTTCTTAGCCCAGCATTAAATGTTCTGCCTTTCTGCCCCTTTCCCTGGTAGTGCTTGGGTACCAGGAGCATTTCAGAGACAGCTGCTGTAGAAATCCTGGTTGTCAGCACCTTAGAGCTTCAGTTTCGCCTCTAGCACCTTGCATCACCTCTCTCCCACTCTCCCCTCTCCTTGCCTTGCCTTTCCCACAGTATTGCTATCCACATGGACCACAACCATCTGGTCCTCCCCAGCACTTCCTAGGAGCTGATTAAGGCTCCTCATGAAAGTCCTCCCCCTTTCTGCTGGGTGCTCTCTCCACATGGAGACCGTGGCTCCCTAAATAGGCTTTCTTATCTGAATTATCCCACTGACCTTAATTTCCTTCCCTGGCTTTGTCCAAGCATTGTATGTACCTCCCATGACTGCAGGCTTGCACGTGCTGTGGGAGGGCATATGTTCACGTCAGGATCACAAAGCTGCAGAAATACAAGCAGAGCAGAGTGCATCTCAAGTCAGGAGCTTAGGTGCCCCTGGGGTATGTTCAAGAGCCTGCAGGTACTTCAGTGTGAATCTCTGTCAGTGGCGTACCCCTCCATAATGACACAACTGGGTAGCTCTGGCCCCTGAGGAGCTGTTCAGGTGTATAAAATTAAATGGGTGCACAGGAATTTACAAGGTTCGTGTCTGGGCATGTAAATTTAAGGCAGGGCCTTGCCTTCTTCTCTTCTGTAAATTAAGCGGAATGATTCCAGAAACTGAAATGAGCATGTGGGGTTTTAATAAAATGCACAGTTACAGAGCTGATTATTGGGATGCTAGCAAATGCCATGTAAAGCTTCTGAAACATTTCTCTGATTCAGTATGATCCCCTCCTTCAATTTTCTCTGGCAGAGGGACCGGATATCTGGGCAGGCTGATCATTACAGAAATATTAGTAAGGGTGATCGAATGCTTTATGTAAATTTTCATATGCAAGCTGTGTAGACTGGTGAAGGAGAGACGTAAGGAAATAGTAGGCAGTTCTGTAAACATCTTGTGCTTTAGCTTATATGGAGCTGCTCATCCTGGTAAAATCTAAAATCAGTATTAAACATGAGCTACAAGGAGAATTGTTGATCCCGAAAGCTGTCGTAATTTATGTTCATTTAATTAGCTCAGTGTTGATGTTGTTGCCCTGTGTACGCTGCTGACCAAGCAGCGTAATCCTCTCCACGGTTGTGCCGTAGCACCACTAAGTCCTGTGATGAGATTCTGCAGAAAGCATTACCCTTCTTTGTCTGACCCTGACCCCTTTATTTTCGCTCCTCCCAGGCTTTCATTCATCTCCTCTGCCAGTTCAATTAAGAAAGGAGAGAAAAAGTGCATTTTCATTGGCTAGTCTGCCAGCATATATGGGTCTGATGTGAGATATAAAGAAATGCTTGTAAATGCAGTGAGAGCTCAAATACTATGGGGTACATCTTAAAGGCAGCGTTCAGAGGTTTAGCAGCCTGATTCCCACTGACATTAATGGCAGGCATGAGGCTAAATCATAGTGCATTGCTTTCAAAACTGACCCCAGAAGACATTTCCTGATGGGAAGGGACACAGCCTAAGAAACAAAAGTTTACAGAACCAGAGAGCTGAAATAATTGGATAAAAACTAGGAGGCATAGGTGCAAAACTGAACGAGTTATCATTCTGATAAGCTTGCGTGTAAGCAATAAATCCCTAGGACAAGTGGAGAAAAGCAAGAGTTTAATCACAGTGGCAACATTTATGTATTTTCACTCAGTGGAAAACGTTATGGGCTTGACCTCATTTTTATTTACCAGATCTCAAGATGTTGATGTCCTATGCCAGTGAACACTGATTGACAGGCTGCGAAGCCGACAAGCTGCAGGGCACACAGCTTCCCAGCAGGTGGCTCGGGCAGAGCAAACCAGGCTTGGGCTTTTGGGAAAAAAGGGCTTAAAATAGCTACAAAAAGTATCAGAGAGTTCATTCATGGCTTATTGATGCAACAGATCTCAGTTACATTTCAGGGACTGAAGCGTAAGCTGAAAGATCCTTCCCAACCCTGAGCACTGCATCAATATTGCATGACTGTTCGGTCTGAAGTATTGCGCTTTTCTTCTGTCTTTTATGATTTTGAGTCAGCAGTGTGATGCCAGTTTACACAGCTGAGCATCTAGTCTGCAAAATCTGGAAGACAAATTTGGCCTCCGCTTGGGGATCGGTGAGAGGGAATGGATCCTGCAGAGAGCAGGCAGAGGAGGGCGATTTTGTGGCAGTTCAGCTCGGCGCAACGAAAGGCATTAGCACGCACCCGCTGCAAGAGGTCGCGTGAGCTGACACCAGGACAGCAGCTGAAGTAGCGGGTTCTCCGAGGCCGACAGTAACATTTTCAAACATTGTTGTAAATTAGCAGCTCAAGTTTCTCAAGTTCCTTAATTTTTGCTCCCAAGTCACTTAGAAGGTTTTTAAAATAGTATGCCTCAGGTTTAGGGAGGCAGAGCCTGGTGGAAGAGTGAGACAGTAAAAGCAGGCAGGAGACTGGGTTTTTAAAACAAAGAAACACAAAATCTTTGCTTCCCTCTGCTCATCCCACACACTTTTCTGAAATATTAAGTTGTTTTTGTAATTCGTCATTTACAGCAAGCCACAAGAAGGGATTGCCAGCATAAAGTAAGCAAAATCCTAGGATTCAAAATATGAGCAAGTCACCATAAAAGTGATAAAGAGCCAAGGAGAGAAAACAGGTTTTTGGAAAAGGGTCAAAAGAATCATGAAGACCAGACTTAGACTGCTAACATTTGTGACACTGGCTCACAAAGAAAAAGCACATCATCAACTGTATAAAATAGGAAGCCAACAAGAAGTATGCAGAGGAGGATGTACAAAAGATTACTTGAAATGGTAGAGTTTCTCTCTTCCAGCCAGAATAACAAATGCAACAGTTCAGCAATCCTGGGTAAGAGCGATGCCTTGTACCAGCTCTGCACCAAAAGGAAGGCGGCACGTCGCTAAGTGGGGGAATGCCTGCTAGACCATAAAACAAACAGTTGTTGCAGCCTTGAGTGGTATGAGCAGGAAAATGAAGTTGTTTGATGTGCTGCTGCTTCAGCAAGAGCCCGTGCTGCTCTTTCCTTCTCTAGTTATGTGCTTAGCGGGAATGAGTGTGGGATTTATCCATGGTTTCACCCGATACAATAACTGAGCTTCAGGGACAATGTTGCTCGCACTGAAAGAAGAATGTCTCTCATCAATGATGGGAGTGTTTAGTAGAATACAAAAATATCCTTTTAAGCTGCAACCATACAGGCATGATCATTATAATTATGGGTAATGCAATGACTGTGGATCCTGCTCTATGTTTAGCAGTCAGAATCGGGGCATTAATGTTTTAGACAAAGATAGGATCTGACTTCTCTTCCCACAGTGGCTCCTCATTCCTCTCAACTGAGCAACCACAACATCCATATTCATATACTATATTTTTCTCCAAAACCTTGCTCTCAATCTTGCTTATTTCTGTGCGAGAACTGCTTGCAGTCTCCTAACAGCCCCACAAAATTTCCTACCCTAATTGCAAGTGTACTCTGGAAAGAAGCTCTGCCACAGCCAGTATAAACAGGGTCAAGGCAGAGCTCAGAAGAAAAAGCGACATACCTAAGCAAAAGGGAGACCTTTCTGGTCATAAACTCTTTTTGGAGGCTCTGCTGAATCCAAGAGCAGTGTCTGATTCGACCTCTTATGTTAATAGCCTTAACATTTCCAGCCTTTTTCTGACACTGCTCTCTGGTACATCTGCTGTAAGTGGTTATCTGTTTAAATGAGCATTTTTCACTTGGAGTGGATTGGGTTTAGTTCTTATAAAAAAAAAAAAAAAAGGATGTCTTTCAAAACAACAAGAAAAAACTCAGGAAAAAAACTCTGTGTGGCAGAAGTCCCAAAATTCATCTCTGAAAACACACAGAGCTGCACTCTTTTGAAAGTGCCAGTTCTGTGAAATCCTTGGCAGTCCCTGCAGGGCACCGAGTGCCCTCAAGTTCTCAGGATAGTGCTTGCAATTTAAAGCTGCTCTGGAGGCTGCAGGATCAAGCTACTAGCTGCTAAAAAATATCCCCCACTTCTTGCCCATGCACATACCTGACATGCCAATGCCGCAGTCATTAAAGAATTACAGGCTCTCACAGGAGGCATGATCTTATATCCTTGGGATTAAATCTAGTGCTCAGCCTTATTTTCCAAACAGAAGGCTAAACTACCTCCATAATAAAAGAGATTAGCAGAGAAAATATGGAGCTGCTAAAATAAGTGATAACGTAAAGCAAAAATAAAGCAATGCAGAGCTCACTGGTGATTTTTCTGTTTCTAGCTTCTACAGTGACAGCAACTGAGAAATTGCATCTGGTGATGACATCTGTGTATGTTCGGTGGTTATTTATTCCACTGAAGAAAAATTAGCCATATAGTCATTCTGAAAACACTTTCTCATAGAGCATGAAGTCGCTTTGCTTTCTAGGGATGAAGAACTCAGTTTTGCAGGGGCTGAGTGACCTTCCTTGACGAGCTTACCTGATGCCAGCTGAGGATGCTTAGCACAACACAGAAACGCATTTCACTTCTGAGGAGTGAAATCCTAAGTCTTTTGAAGTTAATGGGAGTTTTGCCATCAATCTGGCTAAGATTTCATCCTAGGGCTATAAAGCAGATGTCTCTGCTGTCTGCGTACAGATTCTTTGACACTGCTGGCCATGGCCGCTTGTACGGTGTATATAAAACCACAGGTCTGCTTTTGGAGCTTATCGTATTTTATGATGATAACAAGGGACCCTTTTTTTCCTAGGAACTCCTAGAAAATATAAACCTCTAAAAAGCCTAACCCCATCTTCCATTCACAACCCTCTTTGAAGTGTGGAAAAATGAGGAGGAGAATGCTTGCTGTGATTTAGACATCTGTCAGCCTGCTCTGATGTGCCTTGCAGAAGGATTGGTCCAGTAGTAGATGGGAACATATTAATCTGAATATCTATAAACATAAACAATGCTCAGAAGCTACTGCCCAGTTTCATATCCTGCCCTCCCTCCTCCACATATTGAATTAGCGCATTTATAATGGCATCTCTGTTTATTTAATAAATCTAAATTTCAATTAGAGACCACTAACAATTAGTCATACACACTAGATATGACAGATGGGCCCCATCCATGGTTGATTACACTAAAAAATGTTATGTGAGTCTATTTTTAAAATACTATCATTCTAATACCCTTGCTGCATGCAAATAGCTGAGAAGTCCGTAATGTACTAGTGAGAAATTTGACTTCCTGATAATATTGCAATTTGCACAGAACGTGGGTTTTATATTATAAAAGAGTTCATTATAGTTTCCTATTATCTGTGGTTCATTACTAGAAATTACGGCAGAGTTTGTGTAAAGAAATGTAGCACAGTGTGATAATTTGGTTAGTCTTATTTCCTACATGGGCTTGATTTAAAACATCAAACCAGAAAAATTATCCGAGAGACAAATACTTGCATGGATCACAGCAAGGGTGTGCCTGAATCATGTAAGGGGTTTTATATTTGCCTTTGACTCCCTTGGATGTCTGATATTTTAAAATTCAGCCATGAATGGACAGCTATTTAAAAATATCTCTGGTGAAGAAAACAAAGGATCTGCCCTCCCTCCCAGCATGAAATGAGTATGTTGTATGTGTTGCTGCCTTTGATATGCTCATGTAAACTAAATAAATGGAGGATGTTACGTTCCACCAAAAGGACGTTAACTAAGACTTACATATTAAATATATAAATATTTGCATATTATATATACATTTTGTAGCCTCTGAAACTCCCATCTAGTCCAACAGAGTAGGGGAAAATGATCACAAAAATGTTACATAGAGTAGTACGTTTGAATGGCATTAGACATCTGGTTTCTGTTCTCTTATCCTTTCAAACCTATTCAAAAATGCTCTTTTCGTAGCTGGCTAGCAAAACTGAATTACAATGCCATGCTACGTGGAATGATGCTGACAGAAAGCAATCTTCTCTTAAAAAAGCACCACTTTTCAAAAGAGATTTATCTGCTTTTCTTGAATAATTTCAGGAAAAATAATCCTGTATTAAAGAAGACGAAAAGGTTAGGAGAAAATCCTTTTGAGGAACACCACTGAGAAAATCAGGAAAGGGCATATCAGATAACACAAAACTACCTCAGAGAACCACTGAACTTGAGAGATTTAAGCTAAAATCAGAAAAATTAAGGGGAAAGAGACATTTTAATCTAAGATGTAAATATAACCTAATTCAATTGCACTCTGTGTTTCATATTTATAGCACAAACCTTCGTCCTTTTCATTTATTTGTATCAGTGGCAATAAACCTTTAATATCTGGAGAGCCAGTTTGTCATCTGATAGGGACTCCGATGGCTATGAAAGATGAAATATATACAGAATACAAATATTAGACCAGAACATTAGCCTCACAATATATATAGCGCTTCTGCAACTCCAGTATAAGAGAAAGGGCCATAAAGCAACTTAACTGGTCTCCTGAGGAGCCTTTCCATCCCGGCAGGACCCTGCCAGTGACAGCTCTCACCACTGAGCAGCCGGGTGAGGAGGAGGCAGCACGATGTAAGTGCTGCTACAGGCCAGTGACCCCTTGCTGTTGCAACAGCCCCTTAGGTTTGACCATAACTGAGGTCGTTCCTGGGGCCGATATCTTTATGGTATCCCTTGAGAACACCAAAAGAAAGGAATAAAGAGATGGTGGAAAGTCCCTTTCTCTGTTCTCTCTCTTGCATCTGGTACCATGCCGAGCACAGCTTAGCTACAGCAGCAGTAACAGGCTAGTATGTGTAACCCTATTCAGAAAAAATCATGGTTGGTAATTCTGTTAAATCACTTTATCCCTGAATAAAGCAAACATCAGAGCAGATTTTTGTATTCTTATTTTTACAGTTTGCTTACTTGGGTGACAAAATAAATAAAGTTTATGTGCCTGTCTGTCCATCTGAGTCAATGTGGGTTTTCACGTTTGAGCTGGCTGTGTTCCCTGGAGTAAATGCTGTGTTGCCATTAATCACTATGCGATGATGTGCACTAAAAACAGTGTCTGTGTATGTGGCAAAAGAAGAACTGCATACTGCTCTGGAATCACATGCTGAATTCACTCGTTTGCATGGCTTGCAAATACCTCTTTTTCAGGAGGGAAAAAAAATGCAGTGTGTGAAGGGAGCTGCAGGGGTGTTTCCAGGGCAATGTCTAACCCATGATTTGCTTAACACCCCTTGGAAGTTCTTCATTCTGCGTCAGCGGAAGAATTTGTGCTGTTATGTTACTGATTGCAAATTTTAACAAGTTCAAACGGGGGCTCTATGGGTGAAGGTTAACCCCTTGTAACTGCTGAGGCAGCTCTGGGATGATCTGGGGTTGACACGCTCTGGTTAACTGAAGGTCCAGCACTATACCAAGTTCTTGGTAAACAGCTGTCAGCTTGTTCACAGGTCAGAAGACATCCGTCTCTCTGCAAAGGGGAGAAGACATCCATCTAATGAGTCTGCTGCCCTGTGGTTCCTTGACACCTCTCGGCCCACACGGGTTCTAGGAAGGGCTCCTTTTTCCAGTCTGAAATGCTATATTACCCATTCGACCTCGAGAAACGCCTGCCTGCCTGCACTCTCCTTGATGACAGACACTGTAGGACCAGCTGCTCTTGCCTGGGAGGAGGCCGTCGTGCCTGGGAAGCCAGTGAGGTTGGGTTGCCTCGTGTGATGTGGGCCCAGCCTCCCTGGGAGGGACCTGGGGTTAGGTGATGCTGCACAGGTGATCCGAGGAAATCCCCGGAGCTCCACACCATGGGTGCCTCTCTCACGTCTTGGTGCAGAGTTTGGAGCAGTTTCACATTATTCTAGATGTAAAAGTTCCTGTTACCATTCTCCACTGGAGAGATAAGTGCATGTTAAATTAGCAAATCTATGAAACAATGAATTGCACCTAAAAAGTAAGATGATAAAATGATTGAGGAGGAATCATTGTTATGCTCTTGAGTGGTGCTAAATTGGTTATAACAGATAAAACACTTTCTTCTGCTTGCAATTATAAGAGAGAGAAAGCAGTGCTATATATATATATATGTTTGAAGTCTAAAAAAGGTTATGAAACTCAAAGTTTATTTTCTAGTTCCTATCTAAATACACCAGCATGAAAGACGATACGGAACTCCTGATGCTTTTTGCTGCAGACCATTGTTATTCCTGAGGGCAAAATATGGGAGATATATGATATTTATACAAGTTTAAACTATGGACTCTCTCTCAGACTGGACCCTATGGGGCTGCAGGATGGATGTTTTAAGGGATTCGCCTTTCATGCTTCTCCTCCATCTTTCTAGTCCTTCTCGCAGCATGACCCTGTGGGGAGCACACAATCCAACTCAGATATTTTTTTTTCCATGGCAGCACTGCAGAAGCAAGACGAGGCCCTGGGAGAGTTAATTCTGTGTCAAGCAGCATTAGACGTAGCCCTGATTTCCAGTCTGAAATCCCTGGGGTCAGCTGAGGACAGTGCTATAGACAGGGAGTCAGTCTCCTGATCTGTCTTTCCCGCCTCACTGATTACCCCAGGCCCACTGAAATACCTCGGGGCATCTTATTTTGTATCCAGCTGATGGAGGGACAGTGCTATGGAGGAATTACAGTCCCTGCTGTTGCCCCAGATTATGTCAAGTTTTCATCCCTCCCACTCAAAGGGAGAGGGAACAGTTTGATACTGAGGTTTGTAGTACAGTACTTCAGCAAAAGAAATCCCAGTATTTTTTTCCTCCACATATTTTTTCTAATATTTCTTTGGTATTTTCACCATTATTAATATATTGACATGTGAGCCAGTCGGAACAGAAACTTACCTGTATGAAGCTTTATATCTGATACTGTACAAGCAGCGATGTCTCTCCTTCCCCGTGAAGCTGGATGGCTGCATTAAAGTTTTTCCTATGAAGGCAGCAGTTTGGATTTCCTACCACGACTCTCTCTTCTGCTAATGTAGGCACATCTAAAGAACTATTCCAGCTGAAAAAAAATACCTGAACAACATTTGCCCCAGAAGCAGACAGGAATATAGACGTTTCTCTTCAGTCTGTGCTGGGGAAGCTGCAGGGCTTCCCAAGCCCTTCCCCTGACCCAGCCTCCAAGAGTTTTGCCATTTCAAGAGCCTGTAGCTCTTGAAGCTCTCACTAGCTGATGACAAAAGACATTTCATGGTCTCCTGATAACCTTGTTTATATATGTACATTACTTTTAGAAGTGATTGACAGTTCAAGCTCAATATAGCGTTTCTAACAGCAGCCTCTTATGATTACCCTAACCACCCTGTTAAATCTCAGGCTTTTCTTAAATCCTGGGAACTGACAGTAAAGTAAATGCAGGAATATCAAGCTCAGGTCACTAGGGCTTAAGTTTTTGCAATGCACAGGTCTTGCATTAATACATCGCTAATTTTACTGGTAAATCGCAGCAAAACATAATCTGCTTCTGTGTAATTGTAGTTATTATTATTCTGGTTGAATGTGGAACTTCAGCAGTACCAAAAATACAATTTCTAACACAAATTTTACTAACGTAAAGTGGGGTGCCCCTATCTCCTAAAAATACGGCGTCTTGTGTGTAGTAGGAATTTTTCTACAGGAATGTATAATTTTTCCGAGGAAAAATGGCCACATTCTCTGCTGGCTTAACTCCGGTGGAGCCACATCATCCGGGAACTGCTGACTTTTTTCCTCTGTAGGTCTTTATCTCCCCATCCCACAGAAATGCAATTTCAATCACTTGTTTCTTCTGTTGTGCCAAGAATGGGCAATGGTTTCAAAGCCATGGTGACCGTGAGGTAAAATTCATGAGATCTCCAAAACAGAATTTAAATGCTATCTAATTCTCATCCTACCTGTTTACACAGAAACATTTTCTCTCTCAGGACAGGAATACAAAAGGATTGAAGTAATCATTGCGGTTCTGATTTAAAAATCAAATTAGTTGGGAAATTGCTATTTTTTGTTCCCTTTCAGGTGTCTTGTGGTGTAGGCCTGGAAGTTTTTAATGTGATATTTCAAGGAGATCTTAGTTCCTCCTATACTAAAGTCTGTTTCTGAGTAATCTCAGCAATGCCCAGTTCTATGGGAAAGATTTGTGATCTGTCTTGGTGGCACAAACAGAGCTTTGTAGTGTTAATTCCTTGTTATCTGCTGGAAACTCACAATTAAGTTGCCCTGACAATACCCAGGCGCTTCTTTTCAGGAGCAGAAAATTGTAATCTTCCCAGGAATTATTCAGTTTACCTTTCATCAAATTAGAAGGATTTTCACTTTCATTCTCTATTTTAAAATTCACACAGGATTCATCCTGCAAATGTCAGGTGCCTGATAACAAAAGCACATATTTACTCTGAAGCCAGAAGCAGCTGGTATTTTACATGAGACTTGGAATCGCGAGAAAACTGCGTTTCCTCTTTGACTGAGCTGTAAGTCAACTGGTTAGTAGTGCTTATATTTGTAAATGGTTTGGTGTTTCCAGTGACTTATTTTGAGACTGTCTGTGTGTACATGAGAAGTACCACTGGCAATGCTCAGAGATAACGTGCTGTGTTTTTTCAGATTTCTTTCTTCTGGGTGATGAAAAGAGCGTGGCTGAATGTGCCCTTTTGAAAAGCACTTTTAGCTGTGTACCTTACTCCATTGACATCATATCCTACTAGCAGATGATTGGGGCACTAGCTAATGTCCTCATTTAATTTGGCAAATGTAAAAAATCCTGAACACACAGTCAAAGCAAACATTATCAAAAGCAGCCTCTGACCTTGGGGTATGGTGCAGATGAGTGCAAGTTTGGCAATGTGGGCGTCTGTCTGGAGAAACCACTCTTTAGCCACTGGAGCACAGGCAGCTGTGATCTCTCCATCAGCTTCCTACCCTCTCCATAGGTGCCACTTGAGTTAAATGATCTATGTACCGTTACTCTTGAAAAGTAAATATTAGCGAGAGCTGAATCGGGGCCACAATCACATCCAGACTTGTTCAGCTGTGGGTGTAGGATCCAGAGTCTCATTCTCAAGCTGAAAATACACATATGCACACGCACACATGCACACACATACACACACACTTTCTTATTAATGGAAGCTAGGACAAAATATTCTATATGATTATATATTCACTTGCATATAAGCTGCCATTCAGCAACTGGCTGGCTCATTGCCTTTGTTTCAAAGTCCTTGCTTGTACTTTGCTGCTGCTATTAGAGTATTGTCAACAAACTCAACTAAAACTTCAGATATGACATACTTAGACTTTCATTTCCTCATTAAAATACTTTCCTCGATAGCAATCTAAAGTTAAAAGCAATTTCAAAGAGATTTATAGAGTTCTTAAGGGGTTTTTTTAACAACTCAAACTAATAACTTGTGTATGAATCTCCATTTCTCTTTAGGTAATTGCAATTGCTTGAATAAAAAATAATAAACAGAGCATAAATTCACTGCTACTAGAATGAATTTCATTAGCATGCTTAACGTTTACTGGAAATTTGTTTTTCATTAACATTAAATGGTAAAATTGTCTTGCTTCCTAGAGTTAGGTGCATGTTCTTTGAAGTAATGATCACCTTTTTTGAAGTGCTGAGGGCTCTGAGGTTCAGAAATTATTCAGCAGTAGAAGCACACCGCCCACAATACAGTTTGTCTCTTAGTTTTAAAAAAAATGCTTTTAAATAAAATGAAGAACCACCCTCAACTTTCTATTTAGAATTTGACTTGGAGATTTTACTGGGTTTGCACATTGTTGTGAATGTAGCCAAATTATTCTATTAATGAATTTAATTCTATTTATGATTCTTGTACATATAAACTGTAAATTAAATTACTTATACCTTTGTACACTCTCCAGTACAGGATTTTTTCTTTAAACTCCCTGAACTATCACATTGGGGAATTAGACCAGTTCTACCAGCTACACAGCATGCAACACCAGCCTGATGTTCAGCAGCAAGCTGCATGGTTCCTTTCTCCAGAGAGCAGTGAATCAGTGTGTTTCTAGGTGGGCATTGAAAGAGGCATCTTTTATTAAACATTGTAATCTGGTAGCAAGAGTGCTAAGGACTGTGATTTTATTTAAATATTTCTGTGATTAGGAAAAAAGCGCATCTGAAATTTTGATAGAGAGCTCCTGGGTACCCTTTGCTCTACAAACTTAAATCATTGCATAAGAGTACAGATCTGTGAGCTGTTTTGTTTCTCTCAAATCCTGCACAGTGATTTCAACAGCCTTCGTACAGATCATCAAATCTCTTCACACAGACTCATCTGCTCACGAATCAAATGGTGTTATAGATAATGGCATGTTATGCCCTCACTAGTAGAATAATTTTAAATTTAGTGCTTGTAATGGTTAAATGGTTAAACTTAGTGTTTGCATTAGGGTTATCTGGTGAAAGCCAATGATGTCCACAAACGGCAAATGCGTGTAAAATATCCATGTTCAGTATGCATGAGAAATGGGGGAATGCTGCAGCGGTCAAATCAAAAGCAGATAAACCCCAGCCATATCACTGGTGCATCGTGACTCAACTGCAGCCAGTAGCAAAACTCCCATTGATCTCAGCAGAGGTAGCACTTTACTGACCCTGCTGTAATATCAAATTCATGTAGCATGGGGATCAAGCATTTGAAAATAACACAGAGCATCAGGGCCATCTCCTGAAACAGGCTGATTAAAATCAGGCAGATCAGAATATTCTCTGCCTCTTAAATCAGTCTGATTTTAATCAGCTTCTTTCGGGAGTTGCTCTGAGGATTTTTTTTGTACGTGCATAAGTGCTTTGCAGACTTAGGCCCCCTGTACCAAACACTGTAAAACACACTGAGTTTTACAAAGAGGTGGAAGAAATAAACACAAAATACTACTCCTCTGTTGAATTTGGGAGAAGGAGAAATCACAATTTATCGAAAAAAGCCAAAGCATGCTTAATATCCCTTTAGCAGTTCAGCTGAAAAATGTGACCCTGGCAGCACTGGATGTTTTTCAGCTTTACTTTACTGCTTATTTCAGTGTAAGAATTAAACCTAATGTAAGTCCATAGACTCAAGCAGCATAAACATGTAATTTAAATACAACAGTCTATAGTAATAAGACTCCTTTGTTTGAACTAACACAAGAGGTACACAGGGTAGCACATGTTTAGAAGTTAAGCCAGCCACACGCCCCTCACTACAGAGTGGGCATGAATCTCTCAACGGGCAGTGCTATAGCAAAACTAAAGAAACAAACAAACAAACAAACAAATATTTGGAAAGGAAACAGACTGAGCATTCAAAAAAAGAGTGCTGGTGTTCTCTACAGGAGTGTTTTCCTTGCTACATAACCAACCTAAAACTCTTCAGCTAGCAAACAGTCAGAGCTTTAGAGGGACTTGGATGGCTTAGAGGATTGCTTTTGGGACACAGAAGCTTTCATCTCCACGTCATTGCTTCTGGCTCTCGTCCAGAGTGGGTAGTGATCAGAAGCTGCTGTACGATGAGCCTTTCAATACCCTGCATGAAACAGGCAGAGGGTCTTGCGCCTGCCTACCTGCACCCACAGCCCTCACCTGAGACCCCCATCAGCCTTCACTGGTGACACAGGCTTGGGGTCCCCAGAGGGGGCCTGGGATGCCTGTCCCCACCACCTCTCCACTAAGGATTTATGCATCCCTGCAGAAGACAGCTGCACCCACAGGGTTCGTGGCAACGGGGGTAACAGAAGAGGGTGTGTACCACCGCACTGCATTGCTCCCAACCCCAGAGGCTGGTAAGGGCATGAGGAAAGAGATCCAGAAACACACATCCAGATGGATGGGGCTTCAGGCAGCAACATGCAGAAGGCTGTCTTTCCTCTCACAAGTGCAAGCAATACCATCAGTTATGTTTCTCATTAGGCAGAAATTGCTAACAGGGGAGGGAAGGAGAGGAAACACAAACCTTCTGGTTAATGCTAGCACTAACTGCAAATATGGCTGAACTTCTGTCAGCCCTCAGTAGCAGGGCTCTTGGATGAGATGTTAGGTTTCAGAGGGTACGGAATGTTTTCTGAATCAGATACGGTATTGTTAACTTCTTTTTCTTGTGTCAGAAAAACAACTTGAAAGAGCAGACCTACCTGCTAGGTTCTTGAAGCTATGTGGAGACAAAGCTTACCTTGGTGAGAGAACGCAAAAGTTCGAAGGACCAGGCTGGACTGGAGAGGAAACTAAATTCCTCTGATCAAAAGAGAGGCAAAGCTCTTGGTGTGGTCACCCAGAAAACTTACTGCTGGCAACCGTGAAATTGCTGCTATATCAACAGACATCAGAGACACAAATACACAGTTTTAAAAGGAGTTACTATTTTAAGTACAAGAAAGTCTTAGAGGAATAATAAATGAGTGTGGGTTGACTCCTCTTTATAGACCACATTTTGAGAAAACTTTGTTTTACAACAAGCAGAACCCTCTGCATAAAAAAAAGAGGAGCTGGTTTCAGTCACATGTCTGCAAAGCTGTAAATCATCATTGTTTACATGGGTTAAAAAAATGGTTCTCAGAATTGTGATCTTATAAAATGACAGAAATGTTTGGTATTAATTACCTCATGAAGGAGCTGGAATTTATGCTAATAAATACTATCTGCCAGGTATGAATGCATTTGTTACAGGCTGTCACCCACTAGTGTGGATGAACAAGAAGTAGAAGAGAAAAATCACCTGAATTACTGCCACTAAATAGGTACAAGAATCCCATGCAGGCCAACGATTTTTAAGTCTCATATAGAATTCATATGACTGATGAAACTGATGTAGAGGGAGAAGACAGTTCCTTCTCGACTAGAAAAGTCTGTGAGGACACACAGCCTCTGAGAATTAAGAGACACAGGAAAACAGAGCAGGAGTTAACTGTAAGCACTGGAACGGAGGGAAGCTTAGCCAGTCAAGTGCTAAATAGCAACTTTAAGGTGGCAGCTGCTTTTCTCTCTCAGTCAGAAAATGCAGCATTGTGGAATTGGTTTGCATCAAACCTGGGACTAAAATCAGTGCATCCCCAGTGCGCTGGGCAGCTGCACAAACCCGGCTCCTTCATTTATATCCTTGCTCCTGGTGGATGTGGCTCAGAGCCTCAGTGATGTGCCTGCAGCGTGCACCTGGCTTGCAAGACTGTATCATCCACTACATTTTACTGGTCAAATGGGGCATTTTGCTTCTCTTCCCATGACATTTTAGTTCTGCTGGAAAGGGCAGAGTTGTGGCAAGAACTTGGCTCTTCACCATTACAAGCTGGTGTGCACACATAATCACTTGACTTGAGGAGCTGAGACTTTGGGAAAAGCACCAAATGTTTATATGCCCTGAGATAAAATTGTGAGATTTGGCAGCACTGCTGCTTGGAGTGCCAGGAGTTGGTGGGGAGGGCACACCTAGGTTTCTATTGACGGAGATTAGTGTACTTAAGATGACAAGTCTGATACAACCCCGAATTCGAGTTTCTTACCTGGAACACCTCAAAACCCTTGTCACACTATGCCAAGGAAAGGGTGGCATGGAGCCACTGTGCTGGCTCCCAGTGGAGTTCCCTGGGGAGACAGATTTGTGGCAGAGCCAACATACAGAGGACAAGGTACAGGGGTGAAATTGATCTCGTGGACTTCTTTATTTGCTCTGATATCCTCCTTACGGGATGAAAAGCGCATTGCTTTTCAGACATCGGTGGCTTTTGGCACTCCAGTTAAAAATTCTCTTACGAAGAGAGCAGATGGAAGTGGCTGATTGTCAGTAAATGGCACAGTCACGGGTGGGAACTAGTCGTGGGGCTGCAGAGTGGCTTTGGGAAGTGGCTCTGCTTGGGATAAGGCTTTCGGCTGCAGGCCCTGGCCAGGGGAGCTCCAGACATGGAACAGCTTAGCATCAAAGAGCTCTGGTCTGAGTGGAGCTAGATAGCTCTTGAATTAAAAATGCATTAAAAATACCAAGCATTTTTCAGAGTCGTATTTCAGAATTTTTTAATCTATCAACAGAGTAAAAGAGGTGAAGAAAGATTTTGCAAGGTGCAGGGTAAAACAGAGCAGAGAGTAATAAAATACTACTTGTAAACAAGCCCAGTTGGAATAAGAGGCTCTTTATGATAGCTTGCTCAGGCTGTAGTGTTTTGCAAAACTGTGTGATAAACTCCAAATAGCTTCTCTGCAAATCTCTGGAGGCAGAACTGAGCTGAGGCTGGCTGCTGTTGCTGCCACGGTTTTCAGTGAATGAGCTCAAAATGGACCCTCTAGTGACAGCTCTGTCAAAGAATAACAATTAGATGCTCTCAAAGACAACAACTTCAACATATATATTTTTGTAAGTATAAATGAACCTTAATGCGCTGGTTTCAAACAAAACAAAAATCTCAAAGTTTTTAAGATATGTGGTTGGACCATGAACAAAATAAAACCGAATGCAGACAGTACTGCATTTTTTCCCCTATTTGGTTTGCAAAGCACGGTTCTCACTAGAATTGAGATGAGAACAGAATATAAAAACAGGTGGTGTCGGTGGGGGGAACAACTGGTTAAAGGTAACTCTGCCATCACCTTCAGAAGGGAAATGTCAGGGGAGTCACCATCACCCAGCAGTTCAGGTGAACTGACTCCAGGAGGGAGGGCCCAAACAATTTTGCAAACTCACAGCTTTGACAAGCAGCACGAAAATCATGGTTTAGGGGAGACACTTCATACTGCAAAATTCAATCGCCTAGAAATGGGCTTAATCAGAACCAAATTATTACTGCATGATATTATTGGTTTCTCTACAAACACCTGATTTCATATCACCAATAAATTTTGCATTTGGAGATCGTGTTGTGTCTTCTCTCCTGAGTAGAATAAACCAGGAGTGTCTGCCTCTGAAAAGCACTGGAAGATTTTCAGCAGTGGCGTGCAGTGCAGGTTAGGTGAATCTTCACAGTTACGTTGGCTAAAATAATGGTTGTATTGCAAATTACAGTCAGTTTTAGCTGTCTGTCTGTCAGGAGGACTCCCCTGCCACTGAAGTACCAGGAGCTCTTTCACAGCCACCATGCAAGAGTTAACATTTCTGCGGTGGAAGCAAGGTGTCCTTTTTGGATTCTGCTCAGGTGTAGCTGCTTGTGCAGTCTGAAGGAGCTACTGCTATTGCCAAAGGAAAATTAAAACAAATCTGGCTTGGCTAATAAAAGGCTACGAGTATTAATGGCTTTTTCTCCAGTTGCCAGGAAGTTCCAGTCTCTGATGTGATGAAGACGGAGTACGTACAGACTAGTGCTGTCATGCTGTTTTTAAATGTTGGTGTGCTAGAGATTGTAGTCATTTGCCCTGGTCTTTTAGCAAACAAATCTGCAGGGAGTGTAAGAGTCACAATAAGAATGTGATCGTTATTTTTAAGAGAGGAAAGGACAACTCTCAGGCATTACGGCTATTAGTTCAGACAGTTATAAAAACAACACCACTTTATGGACCTGGGTCGCAGAAGTGCTGAACATTCATAGCCTGGTAAAATCAATAGCCTCTACTCAGGATTACTTAAATCTAGAACATACCAACATTCACTGCCATTTAATACCAGTTACCTATTAGCTTTTAATGATTGTATATATTTTGACAAAACTGCTAAGATATGTTGTTACAAATGGGAGATTCTTAACTGTGCCACACAGTGGAAAATAATCCACCTATACAAGGAAAATTATATTAACACATGGAGCTAAGAGCAAACGTATTTACAAACCAAAGCTGAGCAACAAACATACACCAGATGTTACTGAGATATAGATAGTCTGAATTGCTCAGCTGAAGTAGCTGAAGTTCTGCAGAGGGATTTTTTTTTGGAGCATCTATTTCATGATGGATATGCTTGTTCTTGAGCAAGTTGTCATGGAAGTCAGAACACAGTGGTTTTGATGTTGTCTTTAAGATTCAGTAGTAAGTAAAAGTTTAACAACTTCAGATAAATTTTCCCCTTTTTCTTCCACATTTGTTGGTAAGAAAGGATCTTCAGCCATACTGATGATGCTTCCCATGCTTCCCCTGCTTACCTCCCCCCCCCCCCCCCCCCCCCCCCCCCCCCAGACCCGGAGGTTCCCGACAACAAATCAGGAGAGGAGGGGGCATAGCCAGAGGCACCGCGGGCAATTTAAATGCACCACCCCCTGTTGATTGGGTGATAAAGAGCCTCCTGGAGGGCAGGGACTAGTCCCTGGCCAGAGGGGAGAGACTCAGCAGTGACTGGGTGTGTCCCAGGGCAGGGGAGGCCACAGCTGTTTGCAGCTTGTTGGGGGAGGGTGCTGACTCCCTCCCAGTGCACAAGGTGAGGAAGGTGCCAAGGAGCTGTGAACCAGGGGTGTCACCAACAGGTATTTCCCAGCTCAGTGAAAAAACAATGGTATCTACCCGGTGGAAGAAGACCAAAATGGATGTGGGAACCCAGACAGAGCTCCCACGGAAGAAGGCGATGGTGCATGTCGCAGGCTGCAGGGAATGCTTCAGCATCTCTGTGGTGACAGAGGGCTGTGTGCGCTGTGAGCAGGTAGATGATCTGCTCAGCCGAGCGGCACAGCTGCAAAGCCAGGTTGAAAGGCTTCAAGCCGAAGTAGAAAGGCTTAGGAGCATTCGGGAGGCTGAAATGGAGATAGACTGGTGGAGCCAGGCTCTGCCTTCCCTGCAACAAAAATGGGAGCACCTGCCGGAGAGCTCCCAGGATCGAGGGACCCCTGTACTCTGCCCCTCTCAGGTGGAAAACAATAACCTAGAGGAGAACAATAACCTAGAGGAGAGGAGTGAGTGGAGGCAAGTCTATGGCCGTGGCAAAAGGCGAGTGCCCTCCTTGCCTACCTTGCCTCCACAGGTGCCTCTGAGCAATAGATATGAAGCCCTAGTGGAGTACAGCCCGTCCATTGGGGATGTGGTGGAGAGGCAACCTATATCAGAGGTCCCACCACAGTCAGAAAAACCTGACAGGCATATAGCTACCTCCTCCACAAGGAAGAAGAGAAGAGTTTTAGTGGTTGGAGACTCACTCCTAAAGGGATCTGAGGGACCAATATACAGAGCTGACCCCCATCACAGGGAGGTCTGCAGTCTGCCTGGAGCCCAAATCAGGGATATCACCAGGAAACTCCCCAACCTGGTGAAGGCCACAGACTACTACCCCCTGCTGATCTTCCAGACAGGTGGGGAAGAAGCTGCATCCCGTAGTCTGAGGGGGATGAAGAAAGACTACAAGGCCCTAGGATGGTTGGTGAAAGAGTCTGGGGCACGAGTTGTTTTCTCCTCCCTCCTTCCATTTTCAGGTGATGACATGGGATGGAATAGTAGGATTCTCTCTATTAATGCCTGGCTACGAGACTGGTGCTACAGGCAGGGCTTTGGGTTCTTTGATAATGGCTGGTTTTATAAGACACCAGGCGTGACCGTAATACATGGGAAAGGTTTATGTCGTAGGGGCAAAAGGGTTCTGGGACAGGAATTAGCAGGGCTCATTCGGAGAGCTTTAAACTAGATTCAAAGGGGGATGGGGTAGTAGCTGGGCTTGCACCACTGGGGCAATGCTCTAGTGTTGAGGTAGACCAGGAGGCCTCCCATCCCCCTAGGGTGAAATCGGTGTACTCAGCTCGCTCCCTGAAATGCCTATACACCAATGCGCGCAGCATGGGGAATAAACAGGAGGAGTTGGAAATCCGTGTTCGGTTGGGGGGCTATGATCTAGTGGCAATTACAGAGACTTGGTGGGACGCCTCGCATGACTGGAATGTGGTCATGGATGGCTATGTCTTGTTGAGGAAAGACAGACCGCTAAGGAGAGGTGGTGGAGTTGCTCTTTAAGTGAGTGAGCAGCTAGAATGTATTGAGTTCTGTCCAGGGGCGGATCAGGAGCGAGTTGAGAGTTTGTGGGTACGAATTAAGGGGCAGGCTGGCAGGGGTGATACTGTTGTGGGTGTCTATTACAGGCCACCGGATCAGGATGAGGAGGGTGATGAGGCCTTCTACAGGCAGCTGAGAGCAGTCTCGCAATTACAGGGCCTGGTTGTCATGGGGGATTTCAACTACCCTGATATTTGCTGGGAGGCCTACTCAGCCAGCCATCCTCAGTCCAGGAGGTTCCTCCAGTGCATTGATGATAACTTTCTGATGCAAATGGTGGATGAGCCAACTAGGAGAGGAGCGCTGCTGGATCTTATCCTCACTAACAAGGAGGGTCTGGTTGAAGCGGTGAAGGTTGAGGGCAGCCTTGGTTGTAGCGACCATGAGATGGTAGAGTTCAGGATCTCATGTGGCAGGAACAGAATAGCTAGCAGAATCACAACCCTGGACTTCAGGAGGGCCAACTTTGGCCTTTTCAAGCAATTGCCAGGGGAAGTCCCATGGGACAGGGTACTAGAAGGTAAGGGGGCCCAAGATAGTTGGTTAGCATTCAAGGACTGCTTCTTCCGAGCTCAAGATCAGAGCATCCCAACAGGTAGGAAGTCAAGGAAGGGTACCAGGAGACCTGCATGGTTAAACAGGGAACTGCTGGGCAAACTCAAGTGGAAGAAGAGAGTGTACAGATCATGGAAGGAGGGGCTGGCCACTTGGGAGGAATATAAGTCTGTTGTCAGAGGATGTAGGGAGGCAACTAGGAAAGCTAAGGCCTCCTTGGAATTAAACCTTGCAAGAGAGGTCAAGGACAACAGAAAGGGCTTCTTCAAATACATTGCAGGTAAAGCCAACACTAGAGGCAATGTAGGCCCACTGATGAATGAGGTGGGGGTCCTGGAGACAGAGGATAAAAAGAAGGCGGAGTTACTGAATGCCTTCTTTGCCTCTGTCTATACTGCTGGAGGCTGTCCTGAGGAGCCCCGGACCCCTGAGGCCCCAGAAGAAGTCAGGATAGAGGAGGAATCTGTCTTGGTAGATGAGGGCTGGGTCAGGGACCAATTAAGCAATCTGGATGTCCATAAATCCATGGGCCCTGATGGGATGCACCCGCGGGTGCTGAGAGAGCTGGCGGAAGTCATTGCTAGGCCACTCTCCATCATCTTTGCTAAGTCGTGGGCAACGGGAGAGGTGCCTGAGGACTGGAGGAAAGCGAATGTCACTCCAGTCTTCAAAAAGGGCAAGAAGGAGGACCCGGGTAACTATAGACCAGTCAGCCTCACCTCCATCCCCGGAAAGGTGATGGAACATCTTGTTCTTGATGCTGTCTCTAGACACATTAAGGATAGGGGGATCATTAGGGGCACTCAGCATGGCTTCACCAAGGGAAAGTCATGCTTAACCAACTTGATAGCCTTTTATGAGGACGTAACCCGGTGGATAGATGATGGTAAAGCTGTGGATGTGGTCTATCTCGATTTCAGTAAGGCGTTTGACACGGTCTCCCACAGCATCCTCGCAGCTAAACTGAGGAAGTGTGGTCTGGATGATTGGGTAGTGAGGTGGATTATGAACTGGCTGAAGGAAAGAAGCCAGAGAGTGGTGATCAATGGGACAGAGTCCAGTTGGAGGCCTGTGTCTAGCGGAGTCCCTCAAGGGTCGGTACTGGGACCAGTACTATTCAATATATTCATTAATGACTTGGATGAGGGAATCGAGTGCACTGTCAGCAAGTTCGCTGATGACACAAAACTGGGAGGAGTGGCTGACACGCCGGAAGGCTGCGCAGCCATTCAGAGAGACCTGGACAGGCTGGAGAGTTGGGCGGGGAGAAATTTAATGAAATATAACAAGGGTAAGTGTAGAG
The DNA here is from genome assembly GCF_013368605.1 of Nyctibius grandis. Taxonomy (NCBI): domain Eukaryota; kingdom Metazoa; phylum Chordata; class Aves; order Nyctibiiformes; family Nyctibiidae; genus Nyctibius; species Nyctibius grandis. Next base: position 21,968,486 of record NC_090664.1, on the reverse strand, counting down.
TCCTGCATCTGGGCAAGAACAACCCCATGTACCAGTACAAGTTGGGGACAGATCTGTTGGAGAGCAGCATAGGGGAAAGGGACCTGGGGGTCCTAGTGGACAACAGGATGACCATGAGCCAGCAGTGTGCCCTTGTGGCCAAGAAGGCCAATGGCATCCTGGGGTGTATTAGAAGGGGTGTGGTTAGTAGGTCAAGAGAGGTTCTCCTCCCCCTCTACTCTGCCCTGGTGAGGCCGCATCTGCAATATTGTGTCCAGTTCTGGGCCCCTCAGTTCAAGAAGGACAGGGAACTGCTAGAGAGAGTCCAGCGCAGAGCCACGAAGATGATTAAGTGGGTGGAACATCTCCCTTATGAGGAGAGGCTGAGGGAGCTGGGTCTCTTTAGCTTAGAGAAGAGGAGACTGAGGGGTGACCTCATTAATGTTTATAAATATGTAAAGGGCGAGTGTCATGAGGATGGAGCCAGGCTCTTCTCAGTGACATCCCTTGACAGGACAAGGGGCAATGGGTGCAAGCTGGAACACAGGAGGTTCCACATAAATATGAGGAAAAACTTCTTTACGGTGCGGGTGACCGAACACTGGAACAGGCTGCCCAGAGAGGTTGTGGAGTCTCCTTCTCTGGAGACATTCAAAACCCGCCTGGACGCGTTCCTGTGTGATATGGTCTAGGCAATCCTGCCCCGGCAGGGGGATTGGACTAGATGATCTTTCGAGGTCCCTTCCAATCCCTAACATTCTGTGATTCTGTGATAACTTGTTATGAATGGAAATTTTGGAAGGGACTTCTCAATGTCAAATAACCACTTTCATCAAGAGGCAGGATTATCCATGAAGTGACAGAGGAAGGCCTTCCTTCACTGTTGTTCAGTCCAGAGCTAACTAGATGTTTCCCTTGCCTAAACCTCCTTATCTTTTCAGCAAGTCCCATGTTTCACAGTGATTGAGGTAGTCAGAAGGTGCACCCACACCATCATGTTCATTTGGGGCTGTGGCTGCACTTCCCGCCTCCCCACATTCCCTGCTCATCTACAGCTGTCTGCAATTTTGTCTCATGCTCTGCCTCCTGCTTGGAGGAAGCATCCTGGTTTCCTGGCAGGAAAACCCAAGTGTAGAGACAAGCCCGAGCCTTGCCCTCACAGTCCACACAGATCCATCAAGCTCAAGCCACTTGGCTCTTGAGACTCAGCTCTGAAGCGGCAGACCCATATGCAGGGGTATTTGGGCTGTCTGTATCAGATAACATCTTCCCTTTTACCACAAATCCTCCTTGCTCAGCTTTCCCTCTTGCGGGCTGTTTCTGGGACTACCTCAATATTTCGTGTTGATGTTTGTTTCAATTCCTTGATAACCAACATGAAAAATATCAGTTTTTACAAAAAAAAAAAAAAAAAGTCCAACATCAGAAAGTGAGTCCCCAGACAATTCCTGCAGCATGTAAGATGTTTTTCCTGAGACATGAAGTGTTGCTTCAGGCCAGCATAAATGCCTTGCATGTGCTCAGTAGCTGGAAGCTGATCTGTCCCTCGACATTGTACACCACACCTCAGTGGATGTGTAAAACTCCTGTAAAGTTTTTGTACTGAACCAGGAAATAGCTAAAATTGTAAATTTTTATGATTGCATTCTGCATGAGCTGGCAATGAGACAGCAGCATTTGTCTAGATCATCAATACGTCCAGAGCCATTTTTTTGTTCTCTGATAGTTTTTACCTTGCATCAAATGTTGTCTGATTGTATTTAAAGGTCCCACCAAAATGAGTAGTGATATTTCACATGGAGAAGACCTGGTATTCCTCCTGAGGGAAAAGTTTCTTGTTACGATGAGGGAAACCACAACTTTTTCTGCTGTTTTTCTTCAACAGATCAATGAAATTCAGTACATTTGCAGAATGCTCCTGGCATGAATCAAGCACTGCGCCAGCAAGATAGGCGTCTTGGGATTCCTGTGCTTAAAATGGCAGCACTGGGGACGCCCCTTCCTTGCTGAGCAGAGATTGCTAGCAAAAAGCCTCTGCCCTCTGATTGCTGGGAGGCAGAGCATGGTGACAGGGAAGGTGGAAGGTACAGCAAGTGCTCTGGAGCTAATATCTCTTAACCAGTGGAGTTACAACCACCCCTGACAGTGGCCATGAAAAACTGGATTAAAAAGAGGATCACTTGTAAAAACTGGGACAAGGCTGACACTGGGGGACACTGGGGCACGTTAACTAAGAACAGAGCTGTCAAGGAAGTCAGCTGGCAGCTTTCACTTCTGACCCTCCTGCACACATCCAGAGGTGTTTTTGGATGGCTTGCCAGCCAAGTAAAAAAGCTGTCACTACTAAAAATACACTATTATTTCTGCTGTAGCTTATCATACAATGTGTCTTCAGGGATTTGGCAGATGCCAGAACAGAAATGCACCAGAAGAATAGCAGAGGTTTATCTCTGAGGTGGATCTCAGTGCTGGCAATGTGCCATCCTTGGGCTGTGGTGGTGTTAGGACAGAGAACTGAGGCAGTACTGATATGGTTAGGAAGCCCTGAAGAAGCTGGGTTGTTTCTTACCCAGCCCCCAGCATCAGTGTCCTCCAGCTTTAGGGGGGAAAGCAGCTCAGTGGGGAGTGACTCAGCCATGCTGCTTGGAGCAGTGAGCATTAGGGCTTAAATTCACTGTGCCAGCTGGCTTCACACAGTTGTGTCCACACTGCAGTGCCTCACGTGCAGAGCTTGCTTCAGGCCCACATCAAACGTGTCCATGCAGCAGCTCAAGCTCTGCAGCTCCCCCTGCCCCTTTGCACTACCACAAAGGTATATGGGGGCATTTGTCACCTGATTTATCTGCACCATACACTTCTTGTCAGCCCCCAATACACTCAAGTGAGGAGTCCTCCACATTGCTTTTACTCTGCAAACACATTGCATGTTGCTGGTTGCCACTGCTGCTGACATGATGTGTGATACCACAGCCAGGACTCAGGAGCATTTTCTCACTGCCTGACAGTGCCACCAGCAGCTGTTAGGGCCCTACAAGGAAAGGGGAGACTGTGGCATAGTGTGTGTCTCTATAGGTTGGTGTTAAAGGGCGCTGCATGCACACGTTGTAGTCTCTATGCTCTCAAGCATTGCTCTGTTCCACCTCAACCACCTCTTGCCTCTGCTGCTTCTAATTCCTCTTTTAGAGTCAACCATTCCCCTGACACTGTATCCCATGAAGTCTCCTTAAGCAGTTGTCCTCCCTTCCACGCTCCCCTGCCCAGCACAATATATGCTGGGCTTTAAAATACTCCACATATCCTGTCCTAAACCTTAAAACAACATTTCCCTGTCATGAAGAGCTACTGCAGTCTGGCAGTTTCCTTATCCCTGTGCCCCACACCCAGCCAGGTTTTTCTTCCCACTCTGAGATGCCCCCATAATGTGTGTGCAACCTCCCTGGATGTCCTCAGGATGCTCCGCAGAAGTGCAGTGGAAGCAGATCACACTATACCCCAACTGGGCTGGGATAAATGATAAGAAAACCTTCAAGAAGTGAGAGAGCATTCAGCTTCAACAGGCTGAATACATTTATTCCCTCAGGAACGTTGTAAAATATGGCTAGTCTTGGCTTGCAGTAAGAACAGAAGTAATTAGGCAGTCTAGAGCCTGTAGGTACATTACATGCCAGCACAGAAAGTGGCAGCAGCAAGATGTGACCAATGCACCTAACTAGCCTCTCTCAGGAGACCAGACAATACAATGAATCACCATGTGTTTGGAACTGATATACATCAGCCCCTTTTACCCAGGCATCCAGAAAACACATTTAATTTTTTGGCCTAATTTAGCACAATATATATTCTGTTTTATAGCAGAACAACTTAATTAATAGAATGTAAGTAAGATCTCTTCCTCCCCCCCCCAACACAACCCTGCAGACAGCACTCCAAAATATATTCCTTGAGGTTTCTTATCTTCAAGCAGACGTTGTTCTGAAGTGAACATGTCAGGCATCCTCATCCTTCTGAGCAAAGCAAGAGATGGCTGGCTGTCACATTTATATCTCCAGGAGTTCAGTTTACAACTCAGACACCCAAACAAAAACCCTCACTACACTACGGCAATATTGTCAGTAAGACTAGGAGGACCTACAGCCTTTTCAAGCTGTACCCACCCCAGGATTGCTTCCCATATCCCTGCATGTGCTTCTCCACGCACTGCGAAGGAAAGCTGGGCAAAGGCAGACGGGGGGATGCATTTGTGCCTCTGCACTTGCTGTTTTTACTCCTCTGGGAGGCAGCTGAGGCAGGAGAGCATCCAGCAAGTAAGTGCAGAAGAGAGACATGGGAAAATGGTTGTCAGCCTGTGGCTACAGGTGCCCCTGGGAGGCTTCCCACCCAAGTGCTAAACTGCCGTCTCCGTTCCTCTGACGTATGACGAGCTCAAAACTCACAGCTGTATTCTTATCTCTGGTTTCTGCCTGAGGAAAGTAAGTTGTAATTCTCTGGAAGTATCAGTGATAAATCTGCCCCATTACTTCCATTTACTCTTTTGCCCTGGTGCTCCTCAGCTGGTAGGAGCCACCTCCCCAGAGCACTGCCAGCAGAAGTGAAGAGACGGACTGTGAGGGCGAGCATCGAGCCTGGCAAAGCGCACACTGTGTAACACATGACTCTGCGTTCTTTTACTTTGATGATCATAATAAGACATTTTATTTATATAGCACCTATTTGCATGGCAATAAGAGCAATATGTGTTTTTCAGTGAAATGAGAGATGACTGCAAACAGATTAAAAACTACAATTCATCTTGAAATGAGGGAAAACAATCAAATGAATCACAGAGCCAAGCAATGGCAAATCATTATTCTTAAAACAGCATAATAGGAAAACAAATGAAAAATACACTGTGTAACACTTTTTCCTTGTCTGGTGGCAAATACTGAGTGACGTTGCCAAGTTTATGCAGAAATAGAGCCCAGTTCACCATATAAGTTTCATGGAAACCCTCAAACAAGAAATTATTTAAGTGGGACTTCAGTTGTGCATAAGCTATGTACTAAGCCCCAGTATACACATGGGTTTGGACCCTTGCAAAAAGTACTGTCTCCTAATCCTTGCATTATTCATCATGTCACAAGAATGAGATAACGTGTTTTCCCAAACTTTAAGCCCCTTCAAATTTAATGGACTTAAAATTGGACAATAATGGGGCAGAGTCTATTAATATTCAAACTCCATTTTCTCATATGGAATTCATCAGCTTCCTCAGCCCTAATTAGTTTTCCTGAGGCTGTCAGTCACAGGCAATATCAACACTCTAGTCATCTCTTCTTCCTTCTCCTCCCATCTCCTCACCCATATTCATTATTTTTATTATTCCTATCCTCCCCATCCCAGAGCAGGATAGGAATAATCAAGCTTTTTCCACGTTCAAGTTTCCCCTAATGACTCATCTTCCTGTAAGGCACCAAAAAAGTGATACAACAGTCTCTATACAAAGGGAAGATTCTTAACTTCAGGACATGAAAGAATCTGATTTTTTTCCGGTGGGAGAGTTATCCTTGACTGCAAGCTTGGCTGGCTTGCAGGGCCAGAGTAGTCTCTAGTTTAGTGAGAGAAACTCTTCATTCACTCAAATTTCTAATAATTTGACTTCAGCTGCTCTGTGAAGCTCTCTTCATAGGAAAGTTAGGCTTTTCCCTAGAATGTGCATCTTTAGACTTGTATGTTTCTGTTTATTATGTTTTTCTACTGACAAAGCTCTTCCCTACTTATTTTACTACATAAATATTTCAAATAAGCAGTGGAATATAGGGAATAGATGTCCTCCTGGCGGGTGACATGATCTGCCCCATATTGAAGAGTAGCAGCAAGAGTAGCACTTCTGTCAACTTAGAAAAGACACACTATAATTCAAATTAGCAAGGCTGCCCTTTCCTGAGCTTGTAAATGTACACATCTGGACATCATGAGAATGTATTAACACATGGATAGGTTTTTCCCTTGTTAGCAGCTGGTCAGCTACAGTTTAATCATGCTCCACCGAAGCCGATGGCAAACCTCTCCTTGACTTCATGTGTCAAAATGTTTAGTTCTGATTTTAATGTATATTCTTCCATTCCTTAGAGAGAAAAAAAAATAGCAGCATGAGTCAGGATATTTTAAGAAAACAACGTAAGTGCCTTAAGCCCCTGGGTGCCCTCTGTTCCCTGTCACTCCACTACTGTTAAATTAGGTTCTGACATACAATCAATGGAAAGATGTGGGAGCCAATAAATAACGTGGGTAATTAAACTGAGGCATTGAAATGCCTGTCTTTCCTGAACTTGGCCCAGAGAGTGGGAGGCCGTACTCTGTGGTAAGCACCTGAGCTCCTCAGCTCGGTGCGGGGGCAGAAGGCTTGCTTGGAAAGGATTTGCAGCAGTGAACAGAGAACATGCAGGCACCCAGGGCTGGCTGACAGGAACCGCTCTGGCCATGCATGAGTCTTTCACACCACATGCTTACATCCCTTGCCCAGGTGTCTCTAGCTGCTTTACAGGGACATGAGCAGCCCTCAGTATTTTCCATTAAAATAAGAGAGAGGCACCAGGAAGAAACCAGCTTGTTGAGAGGGAAGTCTCAGTTGAAAGAGCCCAGCTAGAAAAGCTCACTGAAAACTGCTGTCGGTCCAAGTTCTCAGACAGGTCGTAGGAAGACTTACATGGCCACTTTCAGACAAGTTGAATTGAAGCCCAAGCTTGGCTGAGCTCAGGGGTGCAGTCCTAGAGCTGTCAGCTGGTACCTAGTCCCTCGGGGGCACAGAATGAGAGCTGCTGTACACGTCATCTGCAGATGTTTGTATGGACCAGGGACCTGCAAACTGTCAAATGCAAATAAAAGATGTTTGCAGTGCTGCTGCATGAACATGATTGCAGTGCTTCTCCCTGTCCAGCCCCACAAGCACTGAGCCGCTGTCATCTCATCTCAGAAGAACACTCTGATTTGGTGCAATCACATTTTTTCCAGTATCTTGCAAACCCAGTAGAGCCATTCCCTGACACCAGACCCCCAGTTTGGGAAACACTGTTGAAGAATCCTGTAAGAAATATGATGTGACTACGGTGGAATCTTAGCTTAAGCATTTTGTTGTGTGATTTTTCAAGCATTTTCCAGCACAAAAGCAGTCACCATCTGCCTGCAAGCAGCTGCTGAGCCACAAAGGTGCTTTGAGACGCCCTTCAGTAATGAGCTGCCATGTTAAGTAAGGGTTAACTGTATAAATGAGCTGCCATGTTAAGCAAGGGTTAACTGCATATATGATCAACTTAAGCAAGACACAATTCCAGTTAACCTAATGATCATGCCCAGGTCAAAACCATCATACGTAGCAGGGATGAAGAACCAAAAGGAAGAGTGTGGTGTATCAGGATATTTATAGCTCTTGTTGTTGATTGACATTAATTAACTTGCCAACTGGACAAACTCACAATGAATCAACATCCTACAGAATTGCAATGTTCCATCCAAAGTGGGAATATACTTTGCTACTGAGCTGTCAAACACATATTTATAAGACCCCACGATGCTTGAAAGCGGTTTTGCACAGTGTGAAGCAATGCAGATGCAAGCTATATATATTGGCGTGCAGTATTGGTTTTTTACTCATTTGGCTATTTTTACATAGGCCACTTTTTGTCTTTATATTTGTCTTTCAAGACATAGTAAGATACAGTAAAAAACATGTATTAGAAAAAAATGTAAGGGACAACTTGGTATATGTTAGTCATAGCAACACTATTTGGTGCTACCGAAATGTATAGAAGATAAAAACTGCTACTACTCAAATGTGCTAGGTTAGGATACCACACTAAGAAATTAAAAGATAATGTTTTGACCACAAGAGGCGTTCTATATTTTCCCATTAAACTAACAAATATGTTTTGAAAAACTTTAACAGGCTAATTTGAAAATTAAGTATAGACTTTGTTCATTCTGTACTTCTCCCATTCTCTCATTGCATGCCAAAATATACACACATACTTGCTTTAATGGAACATCTGTCTTAATAGCCTGTGTTTTGATTCCTGAAAGAGAAGAGTCAATTTTATGTTATTAAAATTCAGACTATTTTGCAATAAGCAAGATAATTACAGGCCAATCCTGCCTTCAGCTTCCTATCATAACTTAAAAGTGCTGATTCTGATTTCCATTGATACAAAGCAGTTCAAACAAAAAAATCTAGAGTAAAAAACTTTTTAAATGGGAAAGAATTTTTTTTTTTTTTACAGGAGCAGATATATTTTGTATAAAACATTTCTGCTGGAAATTAATTTCCTGATCCCGAGAGACGAATGGAGTTTGAATCTCCTACTGAAACTGAGGAAAGCTGGTGTGGTTAGGCCACTAGCAGAACTAGAAGGGGGACACAAGAGGTAGAAGCTTTTGGGATCTGTTCATTCCACAATCTACCTTGGATATTACCTGTTTTCTACACTTCATAAGTTATTAATAATTCAGAAGGATTAGATCCCTGTTTTGGCTGCCAAAGTTATTGGTGAAATTTTATAAAAGAAATATGAAACACAGTAAAAACTATTTCAGTTTATTAATAAAAAAAGGTAAGAGATAATGTTCTTCATGTGTCATGTTCTTCACGTCTCAAAAGCTGCTAAGTGCTCTTCTCTCCTTCTAGGGTAGCTTTCAGCTCTCCAGAGTATAAAAGAACATTCTCTTGTTGAGAACAGTGTACTGTTTCCTCAATTAATAACATCTGTAAACACCCACATTTAATGACAACTGCAATCCATTTTGAGCTTCAAAACAGAATTTGTGATTTTCACTGTGAGAACAATGACAAGAATGTGAAGAGGATGAAAAATACAATTTATTTTGCCCATACATTTTTAATAAATGAAGCACATATTACAATGCACTATTTTTAAAGCTTTTTCATCTGTGATGTTAAAGTGTGTGGGTACAAAATCCATCAAGATAATACATTAATGTTAAACAGTTAGCACATCAAACTGTTCTGAGTAAACAGAAAAGCTCTTTTAATAACTTGATTCTATTCTCTCCAACATTTCTTTATACTGTCATAGCTTATTTACTTCACTCTGTTTTTGAAGCACTAATGTAATCTTTTTTTAATGCACTAGAAAACTCAAAAGCATTGCCATATTTGTAAGTTATCACAGGATACCAGTTTGAGATCATTTATTATTATGTGTTTATTAAGATCTGATAAAGTACTAGGCACAAATATAAAGACAACTCTATGCTGTAAAAGCTTATACACTAAAAGAAGAAAAAACGTACCGAGACCACTAGAGTAGCAAGTAAATTTGGAACACTTCTGATTTACTCTGTTCTGGTTTAAGCGCTTTTTCCCCCCTCATTTTCAGTATCTGCAGCAGTAGTGGCAACTCATTCTGAGCTCTGATAACACTGCCTGAATTGTGACAGGGAGAGGAAATCTCAATGTATCAGGCTGAAACTCCTGTCTTTGTTACATATCCACAGAGAGGACATGGATGCTTGAGAAGCTTCATGAGGTGTTAGCTGGCAGTTTTCCTTAGCTCATTCCCTTCTGAGGAAAAGCCAAAGAGCTCATGGAGAAGGCCTTGCAGGAGCTAACCTTTGAGGCAGTAAAAGCTCTTGGTGAGAAATGCATCGGCTGTCTCAGATGAGATAACTGCACTTAGACCAGCTCTGTTACCTATTTCCTACTGCCTTGGAAGAACCAGAACGCCTCAACAACAAAGCTCCATGGAAATTCTGGAAAACTGTGCTGCAGAGAGCTTACCTATTCATCTGTCTATCCATACATCTGTCCATCCATAACTCACGGCTGAAGTATTTATGTACCGGTCTAGCAGGTTTATTACGGGATGTAGAGGTTGCAATGTAGTCATTCAGTTGCCAACAAACAGGCATTTGAAGTCCTTCAGATGACATAAAGCATGTAAGACATCTGCATAGAAATGACAGTGAAGATGAAGAGAGATCTAGAAGAGGCTGGCACCTTCTGGAGAGACAGCTAGACACCATGTAGGCTGCCTGCAGTGTCAAAAATGTCTTAGTTTAGGCAACAGATTCCTACCCAGTATGACTCACATCTTTCCACGAAGTTCTGTGTCACTGGGGAGAAATGCCACAATTTTCTGGTTCTCCCAACATGTATGGAACACAGTGTTCTCATCCATTTTTCAGGCTAAAAGCAGTCAGTATGTTCTCAGTGAAATGCAACTTGTTTCACTCCATAATATATTGCAATAAGATACAACATGCCATGTTTTAATGGTCTATTAAAATGCACCTTGTGTGCTTCAAGCAGCTCAAGGTTGCGTAACTTCAGTTACTCAAGAGCTGTACTAATGGTCAATTAATGCATGCCTTATTGTGTGCTACTCCTATAATAATATGGTTCTCTAGTATTTATCAAAACACATACATTTTAATTAAATATATTTCAATGAATTCATGTTCCTATTTAGGGAAAAATAGATTATAATGGAAGGAGAGGGCTTATAGTGCACTCTATAATGATTTTTTAACGCTGTCATTTTAATCTAGTACACCGGAAATGTAAGTGATAATCACAAATTATATCTGTTGGGCTAAGATTTCTTTTAAATAAAAATCAAACTCAAGTGTTTAGTTTAGATGATTGCGAATTTGCACTTGGTGATTAATACACTGCTAAAAAGGTAGGTTTTTTCCAACGCTCCGTTTCCCTTACGCAGAGGAAAAAAGGTCATGCCACAGAAGATAGATGTATGAAACCATATGTTCCTTTCTGTTTCTGTGAGCATGAGAGGGCAGACAGCTGCACATCCCAGCAACAGGATGGATCCCCAGTAGGGATTGCCAACTCTGTATTGGCTTTCAGTGCAACACAGAAACACTTCTCTAACCCTGGAAGGCCTAATTTATGCCATATCCCTTAGGATGACTTGATATGCCTTTCTTTCTAAGTTAGGTCTTACTCCTGAGACTGTGGCTGTGAAGGACATGGCCCCCCTGTGAAGGGCTGCATTTGCTGTAAGCAGCAGAGGGGAGCCTTCACCACCGGGGAAAGAATGGGAACCTCAGATCCTAACTTATAACCATTTATTTCAAGTTTTTTAACAGCTGATACCTGCATTTGGCACTTGGCCTTTTAAGCCTGATTTTGGTTTTGTCTGCTTTGCATTTGGAGGATCCCAGTTCATTTCCAGCTTGAGGAACAAGCCTATTAGCTGTCACACAACCTCAACTGCTGGCCTGACCAGTAGTGTCATGGGGTACACCTGGAAACATGAGCTCTCGTGAGCAACAGTACTGGTGATTTGAGAGTGGATGCATACCCCCTAGAAGCAGCAATGAAAGAAATGAAAGTCTAGTCCTGGAGCTTGCACCCAGTGCTTAGTGGATTGTATCCTGTCCTGTATTGGGACAAGAGCAGTCGTGCCCATCTCAAATAGCCACAAAGTCAGTGTAGATAACCACAAACAGTGCAACCGTAGCCTCTGCAATAGTACCAGTGGGTACAGTGTGCTTTTGAGATCGTATGATATGGAAGCAGCACATGTCTATGTACGCCTTTCCATCTACTGAGTGGTTGCACCTGGCCTTGCTGTAAGTCACTTTTGCCCCGCCCTTGAGCCATGTCTTGCATTCTTCAGTCACAGATTGGGATCTAGATAAGATATAAATTCAGAAACCTGATCCCTGGTTGTGATTAGAAGAAATCACGTGATTGTGACCTGGCCAAATTTTGTGCACTGCTTTCATAAATCCAACCTACAGCTGAATACTTTCTTTACTCCTTAATTTTTTTTTCTGAAACAGTTGTGCACTGTTACATATCAGTGGCACGTCCTCTTTCCTTCTCCCTTCCCCCCTTCAAATTCCAGCATTTGACTGGTAGACTAAGTAGTATCTCTGCATAACGTGTGTGAGTTTATAAAGGAATTTGGTCTCTCTAGGGCTGAAGTCCAATACACTATAAGGTTGTAGGAGTTATCACTATTATCTAGCTTTGCTTTGAGTAGTCTTATGCCTGGGAAACTACTGCTGCCAACTTTCAATTTTGATTGATGCATTTAATTTGGGGGGGTTTTTTTCTTTAATGAGAAATGAAAAGTGAGGTAGGAATGAAGTGCTATTAAAAGCCACTGGCAGTCTGTTAAAAAAAAAGAAAAAAGGATTTTTACCCTTTTCTGATAGCACTAACTCAGCTGTGGATTTCAGACATTGCTGCTTCTAAATTTTGCTTTAAAACAAGTCCTAAGCTTCACACCATTTCATTTTTAGTAAAATCTTGAAGATATTGAAAGGAAGCCCTGTGGTGGGTACACAGCTTTTGAAAGCCATAAGAATGCACCGGAACACCTAGGAGACGGTCTGCTAAAATCTGAAGTCACAACAAAAAAGAAGACACTGTATGTAATGTTGCTGAAAACTAAGAAAGAAACATAATTTACTGTTTTTAGTAGATTTATTCATAGGACCACCTAGGGACCAACAAGAAGTTGAGTTTTAGCAGATGAGGCACTGTTCAGATGCAGAATGAAGATAATCCTTGCCTTATGGAGCTTAAATGTAAATAAACAAGTCTGAAAAACAATAAGGAAAAGGGTATATAGTTGATAAATACTGCAAAAGCATAGTTCCTTTATCTATTACAGCTTCTGTTGTGTAAACGATGATAGATGATGTTTTAATAATCCTGTCCAATGTAAAACACTGGATAAATATAATTTGCATTTGGTTTATAAATAATTCTCTATAAATGACAGAAAACTAGGAATGCAAAGGACCTCAAAAGTCAAACAGTCCCTGTCTCAAGGCAGGACGAACCATACCTGTGATACTTTGAAGGTTCTCAAAGACTGATAATGATGGCAATTCTGCCACATTTTCTAGGTAATGTGCAAAAACAGTATCTTGCACGAGAGAGTTTAACCAATAACCAGAAATTCAGACCTGCCAACAGCCTTTGTCCTGTGAGAAACATAAAGTAACTATCCTGTACCTCCCCTTTGGCAGGTGCCTCCCCATGTTTAGTCAGCTTTGTTCTCTGTTGCCTCCTCTGCCAGAAATTTGTCTGAGGCAAAGGAAATGAGAGCTTTGTCTGTTGCTCCCACAGACAGATTTGTATTGTACAGCTCCATACATCTGTTTTGTAACCATCCCCTTGCCTCAGAAGAAATTGCACAAATAGGTTCAGGAGGCCCAATTTTCCCTGTTTTTTCAAAATGCACTCGCCAGCAAAAGTGGTGTTTTGACTGGACATAAAACTCAGAACAAGAGGATACCATTAGTCCTACAAGCCAACTTTCTCAAATGATAAGCAATTTTCTGAAAGAAATTAACTGCAAGAACAAAAAGTACAGTTTTTGGGTCTGTTTAGACCATGCAGTATAAGTAATTAGACTTTAAAAGGAGACATTGTGTTACATTGGCCTACAGTGAATTTTTTGTTTTTAAAGCCTGGTCTGCTGTAGTGACCGTAATTGGCTTTCTTTCAAATACTTTTAGGACAAATGGGCTCAAATCTTAAGATTACATATTATAGTCTCAAAAGCATTTGAAAATTAAAGAGCAAAAGGAACCAGAAATTACGTAAGATCAATATTGGTGGAATAATTCCTTAACTAGTCCTCCCATGATATTATATTTGTCTTAAATAGGAATTTGATCCCTAAATGTGGTTGTAAGTAAAATAAGTCCTTTCTAAAAAGTAAAATACCTAATCAGCATTTATTTTTCCCTTTGTTCCCCTTTCCAATCCATGTACCTTTTAAAGTCAACTCATATTTTGTCTTGTTTCTCCTTTTTTTCCTCATTCAGGCAGAAAAGTGTCCTCTGATGCTGCTGTCATCTTTGCCAGACTGACTTGTGGGTTTCTTTAAATTAATTTGCCATGGCAAATAGCAGGGAACAGGCAGCAATGCTTGCTACTGAGAATGATTATCTTCTACTATATTTTCACTGGAGACACAATTTTTTTCTGGCATCCCATTGAGCTGGAGACATGAACAGCAATGTATTTTGTCCTGAAAAGATTTGCAGCCAAAGAGTTTGGGAAAGGAGCTGCCTTTTGTAGCCAGAGCTACAACAGTAGCTTAGGGAAGAGGGCCTTGCAGTCTGAAGCTGCTAATACTGCTCATTTCTCTGTTGTAAGGGGTGGTTCTTCCTGACCTTAGCTAACTATTAATTTTGCCTTGAAGCATGAGGATACTCAGTCTTTCTGGCAACACTTTTTGTAAGGTGGAGAACACTGTTAGGCAATGAGCTGAGCCTACTCATGTAGGCTGCTGAGCCATGGCTTTTCTGATACACTTAGGTTCACAAATGATTTGATTCCCTTGAGTTTATTTGACGTTTTTAATTAAAATTCTCTGCATTGGTACTCTGATTTTATTGAATGTGACAAAGATTCCTTGGGACTTGATTTTTGTTTAAACTAGGGTCCCTTTACAGCCATCATGTAATGTAAAAGAATTTTGAAGTGGGCGTAAATGACAACGTTTTAACAATGTAAAGGAAACCTTAGGGAAAATGAGAATGTCTGTATTCTGTTTTTCTGGAAATTTCATCTTTGTGTGTCTGTACTGAGGACAAGATGGTGAAATAGGGGAATTCCTACATTTTCTTTCAAGAAATTATTTTCAGATATGAGTACCTTGTCAAGAGATCTGGCAAGGATTATTTTCAGAATTTTGCCATGGCTTCTCTTTCACTCTGGGGACCTCCTTCTCTGGGAAGGACACTGTGGAAAGAGAAAAAATGAAGAAATTTTCTGGTGGCCAAAAAAGACTTCAAAACATACAAGCCTTCCTCCTAAAGCTGTGCAGCCAAGAGTGCAAGGTTGCTGAGGCCAAAAGGAAAGCAAACAAGGGGGAGTATGAAACTACAGCCAACTTATTACAGCACAGCTGGGCAGTTGTAGCCTGGATTCTGTTCCATGCTCCCAGTATAATTGAAGATTTATCATTTCATTGGATAAACCATATATGCAGAACTATCTTCTCTCCCTGTAGATACAGTTCCTTTTCCCCATGTTTTGTATACAAATTGTGAACTCATTGAGTCATTGAATCATTGAGTAATTCAGATAGGAAGGGACCCCAGGAGGTCTCTAGTCCAAACTCATGGTCCAAGAAAGGACAGTTATGAGAGCACACCACGTTGCTCAGGGTTTTACCCAGCTGAGTCTTGAAAACCTCCAAGGATGGAGACTGTACAACTTCTCTAGGCAAACACTTCCCCTGTTTCCTAATGATGAAAAAGGTTTTATCTACAGCCTGAATTTCTCTTGATTCCATCTATGTCTTTTGTTTCTCAACCTTCAGTCATGTGCCACTGAGGAGCCTGGCTCCATCTTCCCAATAGCCTCCTCCTAGGCACTGCCAGGCTGCTGTTACGTCTCCCTCAAAGCCACCTCTGCTCCAGGCTAAAACAAGCCCAGTTCTCTCAGCCTCTCTGCACTGGCCAAGTACCCTAGCCCTCAAGCATCTTGGTGGCCCTCTCCTGAACTTGCTTCAGTTTATTCAATGCCTTTCTTGTACTGGGGCTCCCAAAACTGGAGGCAGTATTTCAATGTGGTCTAACAAGTGCCAAGTAATGGGGAGCAACAATGTACTGACTTTCCTCCTATATTAATAGAGTCCGGGTTGCTGCTGATCTTCTTTGCTGCCAGAGGACACCCCTGGCTCACGTTCGGCTCACGTTCAGCTCACTGTCTACCAGTACCTCCTGGGCCTTTTCAGAACAGCTGCTGCTCAACCAGGCAGACACATTTCCCCCCAGCCTGGATCAGTGCAAGGGGTTAGTCCAATTCTGGTGCAGGACTCGGCATTTCTCCTTGCTGAATTTCATGAGGTATCTGCCAGCCTATTCCTCCAGCATGTCAAGGTCTTTCTGGATGGCATCCCTCCCCACCAGCATGTTTGTTAACTGTACCCCCAACCTGGTCTCATCTGCAAATCTGTTGAGCAACCATTACTCTGTCACCTCTTCCAGGTCATTGTTAAGGATGTTAAACAAGACAGGTTCCAGGACAGACTCCTGTGGTACTCCACTTGTTACTGGCCTCTGGGTAAAGTATGGTCCATTAACCACTGCCCTCTAGGCCTGACCATCCAATCCAACCAGTCGTCCGCTCACCTGGACTGAAACATGTAAGCCTGGGTAAAAGGACATTGTGAGACTTGGTGTCAAAAACCTTGCTGTAGTCCATTAAGCTTTTTAAGCCTTGCTAAAGTCTTGATATCCATGGCTCTCCCCTCATCCACAAATCCAGTCATTTTACCAGAGAAAGGCATTCAGGTTGGGAAGGCATGATTTACTCTTTGTAAATCTATACTGACTTTTTCCAGTCACCTTCTTCAAACAGCTAGAAATGTGTTCCAAGAGGACTTGCTCCAGGATTTTCCCAGGAACTTAAGTGAGGCTTAGTTGTCAGGGACCTCCTTTGATCTCTATGACTTTTCAAAGCTGGTAGAGAGCAGCCTTGTAAGGACATCAGCCAGCCTTCTCAGCTCTCTCAGATACAGACCATCTGGTCCCATGGACTTCTATGAGCTGAGTTCTCGCAAGTAATCCCTGTCCTGATTTTCATCCACTGCTGGTATTTCTCCCCCTCCTTGCACAGAGGCCTGGGAGATGTTGTTGGTGAAGAATAAGGGAAAGAAGGCATTGAGCACCTAAAACATAGCTGTGTCTGTTGTCACTAAACCACCTACCCTATTCAGCAACAGACCCACATTTTCATTGTTCAACTTTATGGATCTTTTGTGCCTAATTCTGTATTCAGGAGGATACTATAGACAGTAGATCCTTTACTGAACTTGTTACTGAGACCCAAGGAGCAAACAAAAAAATTTATTTTTAATTCAACTTCATTTAGCTGAACCTTCTACAGCTCGTGGCCATGCAGTCTAGTGAAAGAAAGGGGTTTAACATTCTTTATATAAGAAAGATTTGCACATTTGCACCTGTGAAGAAATCTTGAAATTACCTTTATATAACCCCCTCTCATGTTTTTAGATTTTCTTGTCATTTAACCCAAATTTGAAGATGGAGGTGAGATTGTGTTTTTGTTTTTTTCCTGCTCTGAGCAGTATGTGGGCTGAGAGTTGAGAATGCACATAGGTTGTGCACAGGGAAAAAGATTAGGTCACCTGAAAATAATTAGTACATTTAAAATAAATATCTTTGAGATAGGGGTCAAGGAAATGCCTACTCTTTGTGTTTGAGGTATAGCTCATAGAAAGAGAGTTCTTTTCCTAATATAGGTTTTCAAAGGATGTTCTGCTATTGTGCTTCCTCCACCTCATCAGAAAAAAAGAAAACAAACTT
This sequence comes from Nyctibius grandis, assembly GCF_013368605.1. Classification (NCBI taxonomy): domain Eukaryota; kingdom Metazoa; phylum Chordata; class Aves; order Nyctibiiformes; family Nyctibiidae; genus Nyctibius; species Nyctibius grandis. The sequence continues at coordinate 21,951,194 of NC_090664.1, read as the reverse complement.
GTAAAGAGTATCACATTCACATACAGAACATAAATTTTGCAGAAAAAATAGCTAAATATTTTCAATTGCAGCTAATATAATTTCTTTTATGCACACACTGATGGAAAATAAAATTCAAGTATACACACAGAACACCTACAACAATATGTTCAGACAATTAAAGAAAATGAACAGTACTTCCAAAACTAAATATTCCAAACATATGTCCTTTCAGCTCCTACCTAAGAGCTGATCATCATTTGGGACTATGTCTTTCCGCCCAAACCACCACTGAGAAGCAAATTCTGTAACATTACTGACATAACCAGAGGGCTATGTGCATTTGCAACCTGCAACAGCTTAATAAATACCATTCCCGTGTCCAGTCAGTGACAGCTATTTTTGAACTGGGCTACCAGTCACAGGTGTAAGAGTTTTTGGTGGATTTCAGACAGTAATGCACCTAGGTAATCATGTTCAGGGGAAATATTTTTTTTTTTAACAAACCCAAATATTGTAATTCTAAATGTCTGACAGGGAAGAGGAGCAGAAGTGGCATAAGAAAATAATGCTCTTTTCGCTACCTGGCTAAGTACAGCCTCTGTTCTCTGATAACAGTAAAACCTTGTTGCTTTAGAAGGCTGTACCTCTGCTCCCCAATAATAACCTTGCTAATCGTATAGTGTTGTATATAGTGGAAAGATTTTTCCGGACCCCGCAGGGAACTAGTGCTGTGAAGCATGAGATTTGATTAGCCTTATTATCTTAGCTTGCCCAGTTACCAGTGTTGTAAGCTGCCATGAAATTATCCACCCCTTTTAAAAATAAAGCCATGCTATTTGTCTTGATTATCTCCTCCTGTGGAGCTGAATTTCACATGTAAACAGACCGCATGTTAGGAGTTTACACGTTTAGACGTATAGCCTTTTAACTCTGTAGATACTGTCTCCTTTTATCCTTTCATATTGCCTTTCCATGTAAATCAACATTCTCCTGATTATTGGGGTTTTGATAACGACTCCCCCAAAAGAAAACTGTTTTTATTTTACCTTCAATATTTGCAATCATCCATGTGATCTTTTAATGAGTTCCTCTGGGACAGTTTGGAAAATCATGTAAATTCTTATGGATTTTGCTGTCTTTGCTGGATCTTTTTGAAAATCTTGAATGATGCTTTGTGTACAGACATGAAATCATACTGTATACCAAAAAAAACCCCTAGTTCATTTCTTTGGCACAAAGACCTTAAAAAAAATCTCAGTGTTTTGATGATGATGATCTTGGGTGGTATGCCAGTGGAAACATAAACAAGTTACCATCGTAAGATTCCCAAATGGTGATAAACACAGCAAAGAATCTGACACTTCGTTGTCTGTAATTTATCAGGTGATGAAGACAGCATATTTTAGGGGTTATCAAATAAAGTAGTAGTCTATAGTTCCAGTTGTCTAAAGACTGATCATAGCAATGGATTATCCAAGTTAGACATTGGTAAACTAAAGTACACAGAACACTGGACTTGTGTAGTATGCCAGCAATCGGTTTAAAACATCATTTAAAAAAATGTACTGTCTCGAAGTCCTTTATTGTAAGTGCGCAACATCGGTTCCCCATAACAATTAAATATAAAAAGGGGAACTAACTCAAAGAAGCAGCTCTTCTGTGGGTACATCTGTTCATTTGGTCATTAAAATAGTCATCAGAACAGTGACAGAGAATTCAGGCCCAGAATTCTGCAGAGCATAAGACAGAGAAAAATTTGGCACAGTTGACATCAGCCAGTAGATCATTCCTCCAGTAAGAAGCAAATGTGGTGGTGCTGGTGGTGATTACAGGTTTTGTTTTCCATTTGTACACCCAGAACTGCAAGGGGACTGAAAACCACATCATTCTCCTTCCCACATTTTGTACACTGGAGTGTCTGCTCCTCTAACCCCTCTACATCAGAGTAGGAGCCCTAGCAAAACCAAAAGACCCTGAAGAAAGACCTCTACCATGCAACTTGTAGCACCAGCAGGGAACTATCACAACATCAGCAATCCTAGTCTCTGCTGTTTTACAGAGAGGAGCACCAGACTTCATAGTAAAAGAAGCCTTTTGATTGAGCGAGATCTGTACCATCAAAGGCAGAGTTCAAAGCTCGGTAGTCATCAACTCCAGTTCAAGTGAATACTAATCAATCAGCCCAAAAGTATGAGGGCTGGGGCTGACCTACCATACAGTCTTTATGCTCACTGAATCCTGTGGCTAGACAGAGACTGAGATAATCCCTGGCACAAAGCACCTCAGCTTTGGCACTATTCTAATTTATGCCTGTCTGACCGCGATCACTAGCCAGAAATTGTTGGGACATAAGTCAGCCCTGGCCAGGTCCCTGTCTCCTCTGCCCTAAACTGGGAACAGGGTGAGGCTTGGCTGAAGTGAAATAATTGCCCATTAAATGGATAAGAGAGATTTACAGTCGTTTTGCACTGCAGGAATGATGCAAAGCTATCAGATTGAACTGCACCATCAGGGTCCTAATGACCATCCTTGGCCTGGGGATTTCTGTTTTGAGCGGCATGTGATGTAAGTAATAAAAAGCCAAAAGGATATGATAATTCTTGCCTGAGGGTAAACATCGATTTCTAAATTACTCTCTGAAACAATACATCTCTGTTTCTTCCTTGACCCTAATGGGTCAAATGGATTAAGTAGTGGGCAAGAAATGGTGTGTGAGCATTTGGGACATATTCCCTAAAGGGCTTTAATAGCCAAATAGCAGCTGCAGAAGCCAGCATGGAAGACATTCAAAAGGCTGTGGAGCAGTTAAAGTACTTTGTGTTTAGGTATTTCAGTTACAGCCAAAAACGGGCTCTCATGTTTCACAGGTTTGTATCCAATCTTTGAGTTGAACCGTAATAAGGAATCTCTAAGTTTCGCAGTGAAGTGATTTTCTTTCATTGGCCACGAAGGTAAAGTCAGGATATCATGAAAGATGCCAGCATAAATTGCTACAACCCTTTCTCCTTTATAGAATAATGTTCAGCCTCCTCAAACAGAGGGACTGTAAGAGAAGAAGTCAACAAGATGTTAAGCTGTGAAATACAGGATGAGATGACAGTTACATGTTTTGTGGCTTTGGTTCAAAAGATTTTCCATTAGAACACCACAAAAAAATAAACAAGGGGCAAAGGAGAAAGAAAGACCTGGAGCTATTTTTCGGGGCATGAGGATTTTCTACGCCTGTCAGTTTTTCCATTGTAGCTGCAGGGGTTCGAACACCAGAAGGGTGGTAGGTCATTACTTCGCTTAGAATCCCTCAACGATGTGTTAAGTTTCCTTTCGGTTTAATAAGGAAAAGATAGCTACTTGTGAAGCAAATTAGCAAAAATACCTTCAGTTTGGGCTTTTTTACAGAGAAATCGCAGGAGGGCTGTAAGCTCTTTGGACCCAGGGATGCATAATTCCATGTGCTTGTGAAGCTCTCGGCACAGTGACTCCTCTCTGAGCAGAGCCTTTCGTAGCTACTGTAATTTGAAGAGTAAGTAAAAATAATTCCTAAAGGAATTTTACATGCTGGTTTCCGAAGATGAGGACAGCAAGACCTTATTTACTTGATGCATCTTTATTGGTCAATCTGAGAAAGGTGTTTCACCTGCTGGCTGCTGTTCCACAATTTAATTATGCCCATCATAGATATGCTGCTTCTTTTGATATCTTTGGTTGCATAAAAATCAGTTTATTTGTTATCTGGTAGGGAAGCACAATCTGAACCTGTTAAAATGAAAATCGATACCTAGTGGGTTTTCTGTTCAAACTCTACCCCCACATAGATCTGGCTTTCCCTTTCCCTAACGGCTCCCAAAGCTAAAGCCAGTGCGAATTGCAGATAGTTTATTATAAAGGGTTACCATAGGTTACCCCAGGCTACCATGTATTCTTGAAACAGCATAGTTAAGTAATTACGGTTGAAGTGTAGACTTAGATTTAAAAATTTTTGGAAAGTTGGAAAGAGAAGGAAAAAGTGAAAGAAAACAAGCTGAGGAATAAAGTGTTGCTTTGGATATGAACGTTTTTATTTTCTGGGGCAAGTTTTACCCTGAGATATGTACTCCAGCTTTAGTGAGCGTTATGCATGCAAGACTCACTTAATGTTTGCAACTCAAATTTCAGTAAGTCCAAGTGTATCCAAAGGTGAGAGTCCCCACAAAATCAACCAGAAGCAAAAAGCGAAAGCCAGTCTATTATCACTGTTTAAAACAAATGAAATGTTTAAAGTTAACAGCGATCAGAAGAGCAGGAAAATCAGTTTTTCACTGTTGTTTCCATCTCAGTGGTCTTGGATGTCATTAGAATCAGGGGAAATTTCCCCCCTCCCCTTGGAAATACTTGACTTACCCTTTGCCAGTGTTTGTTGCACTTGGTGACTGAACAGGCAGCGCCAAGTGAAACGCTGGCGTGTGCCCTCCCGACTCGGAGCGGGGAAGAGTCCAAACCTGCCCTGGCAAACACCGACACCAAACCCAGCCGGGGAGCGCGTGTGCTCCGTGCGCCACAGCACGGGGACACGGGGACACACTCGCACACGCTCCCTCATACCAGCGCTCTCCGTCGCACTCTCACCCTCTCACCCCGACTCCCTCTCTGACACACCCATACACGCTCTCCTTCACACACGCAGCCACGCACATGGGTGCTCTCTCTCACATATACTCTTGACACACGCAGCCACACACATGGGTGCTCTCTCACACACATCCCCCCCACGCATACGCCCTTCTCCCCCTCTCCCTCCGCTCCCTCACACACGCACACACTACCGGGGGCGGGGCCCGCCACCGGGCAGGCAGCAGGCGCGGAGTGGGGGGGGGGCGGAGGCCGAGGCGATAGAGGCGTGCGCGCGCCGCCTCAGGCGCCCGGCCGTTTGCTACGGCAGGCGGGGGAGGTGCTCGCGCGCCACCGCCGCGGAGGCCGCGCGCGCGCGCGCTGGGGAGGCAGGGGGCGGGGGGGGGAGGGAGGAGCGCGAGCGCGTGTGCTATAGCCACGCCGGCGGCGCGCGGCGAGGCGGGCGCAGAGCGGCGGAACCGGCGGGGGCAGCGGCGGCACCTCTGGCTCGCTCTCTCTCCGCCAACCGGCAGCTCGCGCGCCCGAGTTCGTAGATGGGGCTGAGCGGCGCCCGCTGAGGAGAGGGGACGGGGAGCGGGAGCCGCTGCCAGCCGGTGAGTTGCGGACAGCCGGTCGCGTGTGCGGGGAGGAGGGTTCGTCCGCCCGCTTCTCCCTCCTTTCGAGCCGGCGGGGAAATGGTGGTGGGAGGCGGGGTCCTGCAGCCATCCCGGCCGAGCCCCTTGCCCCGGGGCCGGGCGGCCGGAGTGGGGCGCGCTGCCCCCGCAGTTGGAGCTGAGGCGCCCCGTGTGCGTGAGGCGTGAGGAGGGACGAGCCGCCCGCCCGCCCGCAGGTACCGGTGCCGCGCGGGCCTGCAGGGGAGCGAACATGGCAGCGCCGGAGTCGGGGAAAGGGGATTTTTGCCCCCAGAGCGAGGATTAACCCTCTCCTCCTCCCGCCTCCAGATGTGTCCCCGGGAGACTCGCTCTTCATCTGCCGCTTCGGATTATCTACCCGCCCACCCTCCTTCCCCCACCTCCTTCCCGGTATTTTCTCTCCTCCTGGAGATTATCAGATTTCCCGCCCCTCCCTCTCCGGGATCCTCCGCCTCCCCCCTGCTCCGAGGGGATTATCTCTCCCCTTCTCTGCTGGATTATCCCCCCGGTTCGCTGTCCCTGTCCCTCTCTCCTCGGTTATGCCCCTCTGCAGCCTCACATCTCAGGGATTATCTGCTCTCCCTTTGGGGTGATTCCTCCTCTCTTGATCTCTGCCCCGGCCTTTCCCTGCTTATTTTCCTCCTGAGGAAGTCATCCCTCCCTTTCCGTCTGCCCCTGACTGGGGAAAGGGGAGAAAATGTGGTTGTAATCGGGTGGGCAGGAGTTTCCAGTAGTGCTGTAACCTCCTCGGTCTCTGTGCTAGTACTACAGGCAAGTGGATGTAGGTGGTGGGAGAGGCACCAAGGATGTACAGAGCTTGTGGCAGAGTTCAGCCTGTGGCGTTGTGCTCCGTATGCAGGAAAATACCTGCACCCTTTCTGCGATGTTACAGCTGTTGGTGGAGATGCTGGTGAAAGAGAGCCTATCTGGATCAAGGCTTTATAAAGACGTGCACATGCATGGCTGAATGGTGGATATCGCATGTTAACCAGAAACTGCACCTAAAAAAAGCCAACAGCCTCCTAGTTTCTTTGAGGAAGGTACAACATACAGTAGCAGCATTATAATATAAGTGGGAAGGTGCATGGATGACATTGGTGCTGTCCAGGGGTCAAAGCTGACTTGGATAGCTTCTGTCTTGGCTTTTGAGGTAGTGAGTTTAGGCTGTTGCTCTGTGGTGAGGAGGCAGGAGGCAGGTATCTTTTGCTTGGGCTCTGATGCTTATGTGGTTCATTACCATCTGGCAGAGGAAAAATGAGTTTGTTCCTAAAGAGAAGAGATAAGGTTTATCCCATGTATTTGGCTCCTGTGTAGGTTAGACCATTCTTGTTACTCCTGGTCTCACTGCACATGGGGTTGGTGGAGGAGAGTTGCAGATCTTCTGACCATCTTGCAGCACAAGGCCCAGGATTATATCCATTAAACTTCCCCGACTTGGTTTTGAGAGGAGGAGGGGCGGCTGTGAGAAATTGTAGAGAGGCTGGGCAGCTATAAATAGATGTCGGACTTGAGGAGGCTTTGAACAAATCTTAGCATGCTGCTTCTGAACAGATAGTGTCTGTTAAACTGGCTGAGTTGACACTAGTGTCATAATGTTTCCTTTTATTTCTGCAGAGGTGGTTGGCCCTTAACACTTCGACATGTGACTGGACCATGCAACATCTGTCACAAAATTCTTCTTGAAAATGCCATAGAGAAAATTCTCATTTAAATAAAGTGCTGATAATTGGAGTCTAGTTTGAGCTCATTTTAATGTGATTTTTAAAGGACCCTTCAGAGAAATCTTTAATTTCCTCTTTCCTCCTTTGAAATGCTTGTAATTGATGATCTTACTCTCTTTATTTTGTTATTGAAGTATTGCACTATATAGATTACCTGAAATCCATATTGCTGTGAAAAATCTGCAGTACTGAGGCATGGTGTCATAATGCTGGCAACCATTGTTAGTTTTTTTATTTCCTTGTCTTTTCTAGGTGAGACACTTTATTACTCTCCTCGTTGTGGTTTTGTGTTTTTTTTGTTGTTGTTGTTTTTTTGTGGGTTTTTTTTATGGAATCTTCAGCATCTAAGCAAAAGTATATTCAGCTGCCTTGGATTCTGGGTGCTTGCATTTGTTTCAGATCCTACGAATCACTGCTCTTTCAGCCTGTCTTGTCAAGAACTACTTAATATGGAAATTATTGACAAATGTACTGTACCAGCTCTGTGGCATGGTGTCTGTTCTGCTGCTGTATTAGTGGGCTAACGGTGCATACTAGAAGTCTCTAAAATGATTGAAAAGCTGTTGCAATGTATGTGCAATTGGACCTTTCTTGAACTACCTCTTCTTGCTTTTTTTTCTTCTTTAAACCAATAATGGAACCTATTAACTTAAATCATGGCTTAATCACATATCTTTTGGGTTTTTTTAAAATAAAAATAAGAAAGGAAGTAGTGAAAACATGCCTAGCTAATATGAAGGAGTCTTAAGGAATGCTAATTTAAAGGATGAATGTCTGCAAGAACACTGACTTTTAGGATGTTTCTTATTTAAAGCATAAAATTTTAATCTGATTTTTTTTCTGAATTAGTGTGTGTGCAAACTTCAGGGATGTAGAAAGGAATAGAAATCTAGGCAATATAACTTACTACTTTTGGCATTTTTAGTTGATGTTTAACCACAGTAAAAGCAGGAAAACCAAATAATCTGCCAAATAATTTGGCAGGCTTTATTTTGAGCTGTTAAGGATGTGATTTGCGCATTGTCCTCAAGCACTCGGCTTCTTTAGTCAGAATCAAGCTCCAGCTTGGTATTAGGTCCTTGTGTTGGGTATTTCTACGTGCAGAAACAAAGGTCAGTGATCCGGGGAAAACTTTATAGTACCATAATGACAGGCAAAAGAGTCTTTAGCGTGAGTCTCTTCATACAGTGACTCAGTACCTAAATCATTCCGTTTTTCTAAATGTATGTATTTGTAGAAATTACTTACAGTTTGAATGTGGTTTTATCAAAGTTTAGTGTCCTACTTTAAAACCATGCTTTCTGCTGTAGTTATAAGTGATTTAAAGTCCTGACTTGATGTGACTGTCCCAGGCTCTTGTGAGTGCCCTTTGATACTCTGTGCAGGACACTGATCTGTAGATCAGTGAATCTTTTCTTATGCTGTAGAAAAGGGGGAGGAATTTCTTTTTACTTAAGAGACAGATATGCACTTGGGATTGTGGTAATGTTCGTGGTAGTACTTAGGTGTTGCAGTCTCCATCCAGATGTGGAATGAATTATACTGTCCTAAGTTTTGAAAGAATAAAAAAACTCACACAGGTTTAAAGAAAATGCCCTTTTATTTACCTATACAAATAAAGTTGTGGTCTGTGTTTAAGGCAAAAATTGATAAAAATGAACTCATCCTGGTTTGAGGGAATTGACTGAGGTAGTGATCACACTGCTAGATGAGGAAAGATTATTTGCTGCAGAAAGAGTACGACAGGATGGACAGATGGGTTCTCAACATTACATACACCTGAACTTGCTTTTTGACGCTTATTCTTTCTTTTTTTCTTTCTTTTTTTTTTTTTTTTGAGCTGATCTTGAGTGAGATGTTCATGTATGTTCTTTTGAGGAAAAGAGAGCCAACAGAGGAGTTGAGGTGTAGGGAGAAACTCTTCTTAACAAGCCAAGTGCACAGTATATGTTCTGTAAATTCAGTGCTGAGGCAAACGGGAGTGGGTTTGGCCTTGCACATGTAGTAAAAACCTGACTCTTTAGAAACATCCTGGAACTGGAGTGTCACAGACACTATTGGAGTTATTTGTGTAGAATGTGAAGTAGATTATGATGGCAGGGTTAAGAGCGGGTCTGCGAGAGGGAAAGAGGTTTTACTGTCTGCCACAACAGGAGCCGCTCATAAACGGTCCTGGGTAAAAGTGAGTTTAGTTCAGGCTGACATGTGAGAGGCAGACTGAAATACAGATGTGTCGGTCACAAATACTATTAGAGAAATGTAACGGTTTGTTTTCATTGACGGGAAGGTGTCAATGTGACTTTTTTAATTACAGGATAAATAGTAGATGATGATTGTTTCAGAGCTTAAAACTGATCTAAGATTTCATTAAATGTGTGCTAGCTAGAAGGCAGTGCCAAATAGCTGGACCGGTAGGTGTTACTGGCTGGCTTAGTATGGTTGTAACTAAAGTCTTTATAACCTGAGTTCAACAAAATGTCAGAATAATGGTTCAGGTTTTGGGGGGAGGAGTTAAGATCATTTTTAAAGGAAGATATTGTCTGATTCCATGGTCATCATAACCATCTGCAGTTGGATCTCAGGTTATACTACAGAAAAACTGTTGTCTTTTCCAGTGGGATAAACAAAGCATCATGATGTTAATGTCTATCCTGTGGCTTTATTTTTTCAGAATAAAGCAAGCCTGAATTATTTAGTTACAGCTGTCATTCTTACAAGAATAATGGAGACGAAAAAGAGAGGTTAGGAGAGGAGTTTTTCTGTTATCAAAACGTTTACATTCCTGTTTTGGGTTAATTAGTCTTTAAAATGATGGTAAGTAATTTCACAACCTGTATTAAAGAATAAAAATAAAAATTTGAAAATGGGACGTTCTCTACTTTTACCTCATGTTTAATTATTTTCAAGATCTCTTTGGCTTAAAAAAAAGGTGTTACATAATGAGAATGCTTCATATTAGCAACCATTCTGTGGGTTTTACACATCAGTTATTTAAAGAACTTTTTCTGATGTTAGTGTCCAGGTCTCATGAAAACATGGTGCAAATTAGCAAGATATTTAAATTAGATGGCATTTCAGATTTACTGGCAACAAGTGTTATTTAAGAAATTACTTGGTTATGTTGTTTTAAGAGTATTAACTAGTTTTGCATTCTGACAAGCAACGGTTTGAGAGTAGTACCTTGTGCAATCCATGCTGACTACAGGGAATGTCAGTGGTTTCTGCAAACTTTTTTTTTTTTGGTGTGGGGGGGGAGGAAACCAATTCTTTGCATCTTACACAAAAACATTGCTCTTACAGCTTTTGCTTACCCAGATCTCAAAGCATCAAATTACTGTTTCAGTTAAATTCACTTTTCCAGTAGGTGGAGACACAACTGTTGATTTCAAATAAGCTTAAGCCTTTACTTTTTGATTGCAAACATTTTGTCAAGACACTGTTGAAATAATGAAAATTAGGATGTAAGAAAAATAGTTTAAATTTTTATTTTAAGATAGTTCATTTAAGGCTCTTTTGCTGAGGTAGTGTTGACATTCAAATATTACTTCTGTAGTAAGAGTGGCTACTCAAATAGTTTGGTCTTAGTTTTTTGATTAAAGCCTTATCTCCACCCACTGGTCAAATGTGCATTAATGAAAAGTTAAAGTGATACCATTTTAAATATCTAAACACAGCATGGAGGAAAGTAGATTGAGGGTAAATAGACGGGGTAAATAGGCTGAGGGTAAAAAAGATAGGGTAAAGCTTTTTCTTAAGACTAATAACACAATGTAGGGGATCATTCAAGTAGATCTGCAGGGGAATGGAAGAAAAATATATCAGCCATTCTGACTGTGTTATTACATTCCTCGATACATCAAAAAATATTTGATTCCATGTTCATTCATTAGTTACTAATGCTATGTTTGGAGATATGCATGCAGCCATCATGTGAGAGGTTTTGTATGTAAAACATCTCAACAACTTTTTATATGACATTGATTTATTTTTTGAACAAGTCAGTGGGCAAATTGGTAAGTCAACCTTTACATATCTTCTTATTAAAATTCCACCCCATGCCTTTTCTGATCCACTGTTGAAGTTTATGGAAGTCTTTTTGGCAAGATGAAACTGCTTGTACAGCAGAAGTTCTGAAACTAGGAAGGCAAACTGCAGTCTAGTGAATGAAATGAGCAAAAAGTTTATTTTGCCTTTCCAAGCAATTTTGGCTTACTGTATTGTGAACTATTGTGCTGTAGCAAAGCACAGTGTCGCTGGACAGAAATTGCTTCAATGCTATTAAGTTTACCATAGTCATGCTGCTTATTACAGCTTCACTTGCATTTTTCGGGTCACTAGAAGTGCAGGAGGAGGAGGTGTAATTAACAATTGAAAGTTCAGTTTATGCATTCAGTGGTAAAGAGCATGCGGGCAGGGAGAAATTGTTAAGTGAAACTTAATGTTTATAGAATGTATGACTGTAAGGCAGTCATCTGAATGCAAATCGTGCAGATACTCAGTCGCTCTTCCCAGATCTGCTGGTACAGTTTTGCTGCTTACACTAGGCTTGGTAAGCAAGAGCAAAATGGGATGAGCAGTGCTTGATTTGGTCAGTTCTGATCAGTGAAGCTCTTTTATATAGATTTAATCTGTGTAGTATTTGAGTGACTTCCAGAAGCACGTTGCTCAATGTAATTGGCATTTGTCATATATGATCTTCCCTGTGAGGACAAACTCTGTGTACATTGCTATGTGTGATATTTAAAGCAATGTTCAAGTGAAGCTTATTTATGAAGTGAAACACCAGTGATGTTTGGGCTGGCTCTGTGATTTTTGTTCATTATTTCATGGCTTTCTGGGGGGCGGCCCACTTGCTGTATAGATAAAATTTAACCTTGGTATGAACCTGTTGTGAGAGAGTTGTCGTCCATCATTAGCTCTGTGATAATCTCATAGGTGTCTTGGCTCAAGAGTGATAAAATGGACACACTACATTTGAGTCACTGTTCTTTGGGAAGTGAGATAAACTGGTAACCGGTGTTAGTGGGTTTTAAACAGCATTTCTGTAACATTAGCTGGTCACAGAGAGGTAGTGACTGTGCTTGGGTTGCTCTGGCTGATGGTTGAGAACCCTCATCCTGCTGCTGCCTGCAGGGAACATGTCTGTTTCGTGTTCCCCTTGCTAGAAGGGAGAAATGCTTGGGCAGTTTTGAGGACAGGCAATAAATGCACTAAAAGAACGTTAGGAAAGCGGTAGGAGAGCACCGAAGGGTTGGCAGTTGAATTTCTTAAGTTTGATACGTAGTTATGTAGGAAAAAATCCGTCTGTCTGTCCGTGTCCCACCTGCCCCCTCCCGGCTCCGAGATGTAGGTCTGAGGGATCAAGACAATGTTAGAAATCTTACTGTTGGGATGGGAGAGTAACTGGATGTGTACCCTGGTGAGAAGGCTGAGAGGCTGTGGGTGTTGGTAAAAGGCGCAGAAAGATGTTTTCTATCTTATTGAGTTCCGAGCGGGAGGTGCGGGAGCGGGCAGCGGCGCGGCCCCGCCGGGTGCTGCGGGAAACGTGGCTCGGGCGCGCCCCCTGGTGGTCACGCGGCGACATGGCGGCTGGGGAAGGGCGCGGGAAAGCCGGGTCACTGCGCTGGGCGGGGGACTGGGGCCGGCGGGCTCTGTGCGGGGTGTGGTGGTAAATAAGCCGGTGATGCTTGACAAGTAAGTAGCTAAATACATAAAAAAAAATCCACTGTAGCCAAAACTTGATACATTTAGAAATCCTGGTCTAGTAATTGGATCAAAAAAGTGAATCTCCCACCCAGTAGTCTGTTGCTTGCGGAAGCTGCTGCAGTCCGTTTCCTGGGACTTCTTGTGCTGTTGCCTGGAAGCATGCAAGTTTACTGCTGAACGGAATTTATTAGCTATGAATTGCAGCGTACACATTTAACTGCCAAATCTTGGCAGATAGCTCTGCAAACAGCACAGGCTAACTAAACAGCAGAATGAAACGCGTAGGCCTTACCAAGTTTACCATACAGTTCTTCATCTTAGGTCAGATTCCATGCTATTACAGTTCAGGAAAGCTCTAAGCAGCAACAGTAAAACTGTTGAACAGGTGTCTTCAGAAGGAAGTACTTCATTGTTACTAATGAATAGGAAATGGAAAAGAGAAGGGAAGACTGTTCAGCAGCTGGAGTCCTAATAAAGTGGAAGGTCTCAAGATGGATTGTCATGAGTCATTTGAAATTTCCAAGAGAAGTGAATGCTTCATACCTAATTCCAAACTTCTGGTATTGTTTCACTTTGTTTCTTTTTAACCGTTTGAAACTTGACCTTCTGGCTCCTTGTAAAGTTCTTTTTTGTAAACAAGACATAAGGTTAGGCCTGGTTTGACCACACATCTTATTTCTCCATAAAGTCACGAAAACTATTTTGAGACAGAGTTTTTTTATCCCAGTGACACTGTCAGAATGGTGCTGTTAGGTCTTGCTATTAACTGGAGATGTTGAATTAAAACACTTTATGTGGACTATTAAGTAACTTAGAGCTCATAAGAATATAGTGTTTTATTTTTTTAAACTAATCTCATTTGTAAGGTACTGGCAAAAACCTATATAGTGAAACTTCCAGTGAAACCAGTAGGAATTTTTTTCTTTAGAGTTATAAGGATTAGTCTAATTACAAATTTGGCAAGAAGTGGTTTTGGAAGAAGTTCCAAAACACTCTGCTACTTAGCTTAGAATGTATGGGCCCTATAAGGAAAAGTGGAACTATACGTCCGTTCATGCTTGCCATCTGGTGTTCTACAGTCTTACCGGTTACACATATCTGTTTAGCACCACCAAAAAAGACCATTACACAGAATGTGTGCTTTTGTGCACAAAATTATTTTCTCAGTATTCAGGCCATTATGAAGCTTTTACACATTTCAGATTAAAAAAAAAAAAATCCCTTGGGCCTCCCCACCCCAGGCATAAGTAATTTTACTTTGCAAATATAATTACTGTACTTCCAGAAGGTAATCTCTCTGGACAGCCATAGACTAGTTCGAATTAGATTACTCCTTTTCTCCAGGGTGAGTTAATACGTTGAGTTTTATTTTGCTGTAATTACTTCAAAATTCAGATCACTTCTAATGCTTACTATTCTTCCTTATTACTAGACTGGGATAACTAAGAATACTTGCATTTTAAAGGTTAACATTAACTTTTTTTAACCCATAACTTTTATTTTCTCCAGGTAGATATCTGCTCTACTCCTAGAACTTACGTGGTATTCACTTAGTCTCAGTTGTAGAGTTTCTTAATTTGGAAATACTGGAAATATTTACTTAATAAGCAGAGAGTAAGCACACTAAATCTTTCAGTTGTGACGTTTTAAGTAAGTCTAGCTAGAGCAATGTTTTTGTTAAATCTGTATTTCCGGAGTTCTGGGTTTGCAAACCTTTCAAGTAGTTTGGCAGTAAGCTGCATGAATAAAACAAGTTACTACATTTTACCTCTATTACAAAATCTTGGGACGGAGAGCCAGTCAGTATGAAATAAACGGAGGAGCAGCGTTAGTCTTGGGAGCTACTACAGTCAAGAAAATGTTTTTCCCATTTTTCTTCATGAACTTCAGCAGGAAGGGCAATTAATTCTCTGGGTAGATGATTGTGAACCACAGTGGGACGCTAATTCCAAAATGTGAATGCTTTTATATAAATGGCCTGTTTCTATTTGGATTTTACTTACTTTAAGAAGTAGCTATGCACTTAAGCATTAGATCAGAGAAATCTACAAAGATGAATTTGTGAGTGAGCTTCATTGTTTGAGAATATAGTGCTGTTTTGACATAGGCAGAAGGAAATCTTTGGTGTTTTGGGGTCTCAGGACATGACTTCCTGTTTGTGTTGAATACAAGACTAGCCAGGATATCTGTAGTGGCAGTTCATTTTATTCTGTAGGTGGCATCGGGTGTCACAGTGCAGGAGCGTTATATACTAATGCAAGATTTGTTTGTTAAATGCAATGTTAATGGGTAGAACTTGTTACTTGCATTGTCAGTGAAGTCCTACAGCCTAGCTCATAACTCTTGAGTCCATTGCCAACCTGAAAGTATTTGGGTACTCTTTAATACGGTAAGTTTTCAAATAATACGAACTGTCATTGTATCAGACTGAAGGTCCATCTAACTCCATATCCTTTTTCCAACATGCGATGCAACTTTTGAAACCATTCAGAATCTATTAGGAGCTCCTATTAACATTATTTCTGAGCAGATTTTCAGGAAGACAGAGGACATGAATGTCTCTTGATGAGAAGGAGCTGGGACCAGAAAATTTAGTGTCTAGATAGCCTTAAATTCGGCTTCCAGAAAGGTATAAAGAAGCATATCATGGTCCCCAAGCGCCTAGACGTTATTAGCCAAAAACTGGTGAAGAATTTCATTGTGCTAATCTGCAGCAGTGGCAGAATCCAAAATTTAATGCGTTGTTCACGACTAAAATAACATCTTGTGTAATTGTCCTGGGCCTGCACATTAACAGCTTCCAAAAAGATCTATTTGCTTTGCAGAGGGGATTGAAAACTTAAGACAGCAGAATGACTGATAATGCTAAAGGCATAAGACTGAAGGTCTCCAGAAAGTCCGTCCCCTTGTAGACAACAAAGATAGCACCTTTGCCACCCTTTATCTTTCTCTGCTTTTCTACAAGTCATTAGGGAGCCAGTATAAATGCAAGAGGATGATCTAAAATACTGGGCACAGGTAAGCAGCTGTGAGTATGGCTACCTGTAAGAAAAAGATTCCTATTCCCTAATATTGCATTGAAGAAAGACCCTGCATCAGGACCTTTCTCCTGTTTGATGGGATGTTGCTCTGTGTTGAGATACTACCCATTTGAACTGAACAGGGTTGTTATCAGTAATGGGTTGGAGCTGGCAGTCAATCCATTAAATGCTCTTTAAAAGAATAAGTGTTATTTTTGTTTGTATGTGTGTGTGTGACTATACATGCATACATGTATGTATACATACATGAAAAGAGGACATTTTTTATAAAGTATAGTATTTTATATACGTGTTGAGTGTTATGTGTGCATATACATACGTATATATATATATGTACATATATATATATATATATATTAAAAAACGGAACACTTGTCTGTTAACAAAAAGCCCGGCATCCATAAGATGTCTAGGAAAGTGTAAAACCAAAGTAAGCATACCTGATATTTTCCCCAGGTAATCTCCCAGAATCCAAGTAGTGTTTAACCTGAAGACTTTTTGAACCAAATGAGGTTTGTGGGTTATGTAACTTATATTGTGTGCTTTTACTATTCAAGATGCTTCCATTTCAAAACTAGTCTCAACGTCTTCATGGACTATTATTCATATATAAATTATTACTGTGCACTGGAGAGCTGTTTGATTAAACATGAGAAACTCTTATCCTTGGACTGGACTACTCTTTAGTTTCTTTAAATAATTGACATGGATTTTCTCTGGAGTGCTTGATAACTGAGATGTGATATGTGTATCATTGTAGCCTACTGTGAAGATTGAGCCAGTACTAGTTCTTGTTTTGGTAATAGAGCTGGTGCTAAATTTGCAGCAGATTAATGATTACCCATACATGTAGTTTAGGAAGCATGTCAGACTGACCAGGATACCCATAGATTGGTCTTTGGCCATTGCTTCATTGTGCCTAATGATATGTCTAGATGGAACAGCAGAAGTAGATGTTTAGCCTCCAAGCCCTGGAGCCTGTGTGCCTATTTACATATTTACCTGCTCTCCAGAAATCTGACTGCTGCTGGTGCTCTTTCTTCTTGGGATAAGAGATTTTGATAGTGCTAAGTAAAACAAATAATTGGCGTAGTTCAGAAATAATGCAACAGCGGAGTTCAGAAAAAACTGACCAACTTTTCTTATCCCAAGTTGCACCAGGAGGGCAGGTATTCCTCTAACTATTGGTATGTCTTGCTCAGAGAAGTGGCAATGGTATATCTAACTTCCATTCTCAAAAATAGCTATAGTTTGATCTTGTGATTTCTTGAAAGTGAGACTTGACTTGTCTTTCTCTTGCTGAAGAAATAGATCCTTTGGAAAAAAAAAGTGAGATAAAGTGCAGCATGCATATACTTCTTGTATTGAAATAGGAGAAAAAAGAGGAGTAAAATTTACCAACTGTACATTGAATATTGTCTGTTCAAGTGGTGCCCAAAAATACTCTTGTACATCTGAAGATGTTGAATGAATCATAAATCTCAACTAATATTATCTAGAATTACTATGCTTGGTCATCTGTGACCAAAATTAGAACCTTGCTAAAGCTTTTATTACATAGTTTTTAGAGTTTATTGACAGCTTCTGACTGAGTTAACAAGATGAAGAAAGGAAAAAGAAGAGTCATCAGGACTCTAGATCCTGGCCATCTTTTAAAATAGAATTTAAACATGTTAGAAAGATCTCTAAATGTCTGTAGCACAGATTGTTCTAAATCAAACTACTAATCCTTTTAATGCAGCTAAGCTGCCATTTTGGTTTTAGTCTCTGCTCTGTTTTTTAAGCATTTGGATATACTTAGGAAAAAGGAGGAGTGCTTTCTTGGGTGAACAGAAATAGGCAGTGAATGGAAGGATAGTGGAAAAAATCTTGAGTATATATCAGTATGAATAACCTTTGTGAACCAAATGGGTTAATCAAGAGTTATACGGTGTGACATTTCACAGTTTGTACTTAAGGAAATATATGCAAATACCTCTTGTCAGCCTCTTTTGAGGGAATTTGAACATTTAAACCTCAGAATGAGTCTTCCATTCAAGTAGGTCACTTCCTTCCTTTTTGCTCTTTTTCTCTGGCCTAATTCTCAAAACCAGCTTCAACAGATGCCTTAACTTTGAAGTCACTGGGACTACTTACCTGCTTACAGCTGAACTTACACTTAAATCATTTCAGTAATATTTTAGTGAATCCCACTTCTCTGTAGTATTGTCTAACGAACTTTTTTTGAGGCAGTAGGCTGAAAAAGGAGCATAGTGAGTGGCAAGTTGAACCTGCTGAGCTTTGGGAACCTCCCTCTCTTTCCTATCAAAGAAGGAGTAGTAAGCATAATGTCACCTTCCAGGTAGAAGTGCCAGGCTGTATACATGAAGACAGGTGAAGCAGGTGGCAGTCCCGTTTAAACACTACCTCTTCCAGCATGGTGAAGGCACTATCTTTTAGTGCTAGACTGTGCGCAAAAATGATAGGCCAGGTGTGGTTCCTGGGCCATCGGCTGGAACATACTGTAAACCATCTTACGTTTTTTCATTTTCCTTCTGAGCCACTCCTTTTGCTGTGTCTAGTTTTTCTAACTTCATAATGTATTGCATACTTTCTAGCCATTTTTTGCCTTTTATTCAATACATTTCTACATTCCATGGGTATCTACATATCCACTTCTTCCTACACTTCTTTCCCTTCTTGTAGTCAAGTATGTATGTATAATATAGGTCAAGAGGAGTTGTATGGAGCCAGAGTATGGGTTTACAGGTATTGTCAGAGCAAGAAAAGTATAACAGACACACGAGACCAGGAAATTACAACGCCCCTTGGTGTACTCTGCTTAAGCTTGTTCAATATGCTAACAATTCATTTATTAAGCACAGGAAAATCACAGTTTTGAGCACGTGTGAAATTTACGTAATTGTATTGTGAATTTCAAGTACTTAGAATCTATATAAAAAGATTATCATTAGACTATTTAATTCTCTACTCTTTCAGCCATAATTTAATCCAATGTTGAGCCAATGTGATGCATGCTTGACGATTGCGTCTTTTTCCTTCATAGCCCTTGATGTCCATTGTTCTGGACAGGGGGATGATAATTTGAGAAAAGAATTTTTAAACACAGAGACTTGGCTTCTTTTTTGAACTACTGGCAGGAGCTCATTCAAACTGGTCTCTCTGGTATTAAAAAGCAAGTGTTGATTCCTTCTGTGTGAAAGTTGGCTTGTCTGGGTCTGAAAACTTATGCTGAGAAGTGATGCGGTATTTAAATCCTGACACTGTGTTTAGAAAAACAGAAACTCTGCCAGAGTTTCTGCAATTGAGAAAGCTTCTTTCATGTTTCAACTGCTTCAATCATTAAACACAGATTCCTTCTTACAGGATCAAGTGTCATTGCTGTTTGCTACCATGACAAGTTTCTGTAGAGAAATACTCGGTGCCATCAGTAAGCTTGTTTTATGGAAGGCATATTATATTAATGAAAATAAAGATACCTTTCCCAGCAGTGTGCTATTATTGCTAAGGTCTCTTCCAAACTGTGTATTCCAAAAGAAGTTTCAGCGTGAAGATCTGATGGTTCTAATGGGTCTCTGTGTGCAGACTAATGCTAGCAAGTGGACCAGCCGTCCCGTGAGTGCTTGCCTGGCTATGAACAGGCTGCTGGGCCTTTGTTAGCGTGCAATTGGATCTGTCCAGGGACAGGTCTTCTGGCAGTCTACCTGCTTGTGGTTTACTTTGTATCTGTTTCCTCAAGCTATTTTCCCCTTCCAACTGGACCAAAAAGCAAGCTGAAGTCCAGCGTCCTACTTTGCAGCTTTGCGCATGCATGTAGCTGACATGTAGGATGCTTGTAGCTGAGCTATCAGGTTAGGGAAGTGAAAGCTTGTGCTGCTTAAAAATCTCGGCAGTTCTTTGAGGAGAGACAGCCAACCAGATTCCATCCTGAGTGTAACACTTGTTCTTGTACCACATGACAAGTGGAATGTGTGCAGGTATGCTGGGGGCCATGTTAACAGACAGGGTATGTGAAAAGTCGAAGCAGAATCAAGATTTCACTTGGGTTTTGGGCATGTCTCCAGGAACACTGTAGTGGGAAATGAAATAAATATAGCTGATTATTTGAAAAAAAACAACGAAACAGGTTGATTTCCTTTTTATCAAGAGGAACTCACATTTTCTGAAAATGCATTCTTAGACTACATTTTGTTTCAGACCTTTCAAAATTATGAGGAAGAATGTGGCCATTTAACTTCAGTACTGAGTTTGCCTGAGCCAATGACTGTTCCATCTGTTTGAGTCTAACTACCTTGTATGACCTGTCTGCTGAGATAGTACTTGTTTTCTCTGTTGCCAGTAGTCACGAATGTCATGAATGTTTTTTTTGGCCTTGTAACACCCAGAAAATCTTGGGTATCTTAGCATTACAGAAAACTATGTTGTCACCCTTTTAAGTTCACTTGGGAACTTGAGGGTAGCTTCATGTTAAATTATTCCTCAATTGTAAAGCTAGTTGTGTCCAAAGAATCAATTTATCCATAGGAGGGAACATTGCTCCCTTTTAATATATCTCTCAGGCCCAATACTCTTCTAGTAAAGAGGAATTTAATGGGAAGTATAACAAGCAGAAACTACTGTGGATGGGAGTGACTGCTTTGAGAACGCGTTTAGTGTGATGAGACAGTCCTCTTAACTGCCATGCTGAAGATGGTTGGCAAAGCAATTACCCTTTTCCAGGTCAGGACCCAGACTTCATAAAACCTTCTCGTGGAAAAGCTGAAACATGGAATTATTTATCTATTGCAGTGGAATTCCAAGGCTGGGGAATGGATAAGAATCATGGTCCCTAACCTGCCATTTCTGATTACACATGGGAGGACTTTAATAGGCTATTTTGAGAGTCCTCTCCACTTCTTTTCTGTTGATGGCATTATATTTTAAGTAATTCTAACTACTGATACCCAAGTGACTGGGCCTAGAAACATGTGCGAATCAAGAGGTTCCATTGTCAAAAACCTATGAGGTTCTTGGCTCAGTCAGGTACTACTTGTACTAACATCTTCCTCTCTTCTTTCCTCCCACCCCTTTCTCTGAGACCCCTGAGCAGTGGGGGAAAGAACAGAACAAAGGACTTGAGTCAAAACCAAGAGAGTCTGTGGCTTTTATTGTTTCACTATAAATGAGATTGAAGAGAGTTAGCATATGAGGATATCTATGAACTCCTTTAAGAAACACCAATTGCAGTTTGAAGTCTAGAAATTATCTTGAAATGTCTTTAATTTTTTCCCTTCTGTAGACTTTCTCATGTTTCAGATGCACTCAAAAAGCCAAGTTCCATCATGGCCTCGTTTTTACAAGAAAATATGTTATAAAAGAGATCAGGAAATATAAGTAAAAGTTGTAGTTTTAAACATTTCTACTTTCAGATACTACAGCAGTTTACCTGTCTCAGAAAATGATAAAAAGCCTTGATAGACTGTGTTCTTTGATTAAGTTTTGCAGTGGTGTGAACTCCCCAAGAAGAAAAGTTCAGCTGCCTTTGCATTTGCCAGAATTTCTTTTGAAAAAAATAAAATAATTGAACTGAAGATGTGCAGAACTTGGCTTGTGCGACAATAACGGAGGGAGTGATTTGTGGAATGTGAGTGGCTGGAAGTATGTACTTGAATAGTTACTGCTATCAAAGAAGAGAAATAAACTGAAGTGTGATTACTGCGTTCCACTACAGCAGTTATTAGGCTCTGCACGCTTTCATGTCACCTGGTACGGGCTTGGGACAATAGCAGCAGATTATATCTGAGCATATAACATGTTTCTAATTTACCACTTAATCTTTAGGTCTGGTAGTAGGCTGTACTTCATTTAGGCACATTCTTTGGACATTGGGAATGAAGCCATCAATGGAAGCAAGATCTTTGTTTATAGGTGAAGTTGATCATTATAATTCTGAGCATAAACAATATTCCCCTGTCTTTTACTGCAGCCCCTCCACTACTCTTAAGTTTGTTATGTCCTTGACCTTCTGTTGTCTAGTATCCTACTTCCCAAAGGAAGAGTTGAATGGAAAGATGTTTAAAACTCATTGTGTAATTAGAAAACTTGTAGCTGTTTGGTCACAAGTTATTCACTGTAAGCTTTTGCTTAAAAGTTCTCTGGTTTTGCTTGAAAATTCAGAAGTTCTTAGGCAAAACTGAATGAAACCAAACTTAATATTCTAAGGAAACAGAGTAGAAAATTTCTGACTTGTAAGTGTGCATCACAGGTACGAGTGCAAAATACCATTTTGAAGATACCCTTTGCAGTTTCTGTGTCTGTGTCTACCGTATAAAACACAGAACATTGTCATTCAGTGTTCACAGCAGTAAGTTGGAAACTGACTTGACAGTGAAGGTGGTGAACGTTCAAAATGAACATTTGAAGTGGTAATTTTCTTTAAAACGTGTAGTTCTTGATGCAAGCTGTCCTAAGACCACTAGAAATAACTTTTTCCCCTGTTATTGAGCCCAGATATTCTTAAATTGAAATTAAATTTCCTACTTTTAATTAAGCGTTTGTGATCCTAAATAAATCTGGCAGCATATTGTGGGGAAGTAGTCTGGGAGGTGAAACACATAACTAAGTGCAGTGTGACTTACTTCATGGAGTTTTTCAGTTCCCTTCAAAATCTGAGTGTCAAGGTGATCCTTTTATTCCTTTTCCAGGGTTCTTGAACATACCTTTCAAAGGACTAAAGGAAGGTAACTGTTGAGGATAATGAATAGGTAATTGTATAAATCTTGACTGAGTTAAATTAAAAGAAAAATTTAGAATAGAGTCTCTGACTAGGGAAGTGACTGAGATGCATTTTGGGCATTCATAGAGGTCAAATAGGCATTTAACATGCCATCATGTTTTGCCATCTCTGTATTAAAGTACAAAGGTTTTATGTGGTATTTTTCACCATTTAAAAACATCAGCAATGTTGTTCTGCAAACAAATTTGGAAAAGCCATTTTCTATCCACTACATCACTACTAACATTCCAAGTGTGTTTTGGTAAATTTTCTTTGTAGGTAAGGCTTTACCCTGTGTCCTTAGAGTAAACAAGAACTGTGTCATATGACAAGGGTAGTAAACAAAACTTTTTTTTTTTTTTTTCTGTTGTGAGTCACCCTGAACTATAACATTGTTAATTTAGCAACTTGCTTTTACAGCTTCCTAATAAGTTTGCTTGGGCAGAGATGGGGAGTGCTTGCGTAAGAGGGATTAGTTTAGTGGAAGTGGGAGCGTTAGAGTTTAGGAATGAACTTCAAATGAAACTTCTGGAAAATGTACTAGGTGATCACGTAAAATTGAAAACTGAGATCCTGGGCCAGAGATAATTTCATTTAAATTTTGTAATTTTTGCAGTCTCACTCCTGTCTTAACATTTTCACTTGCAAGTTGCGATGCAGAGGAAGTCTTTCAGTGAAATTAAGCAGACTCTGAATTAACTGAAAACTTCCCTATGGAAGTTTTGCATGGTGGGCCTTTTTACTTGTAGAAAAATGGAGTAGATATAATAGTCAATTTTTTAAAATTTTAAATTAGAATAACTTTCATTTTTTGATTAAATAATGTATTGAGATAGTATTTTCTAAAGTGCTTTATTTTGCGCTCTAAAAAGCTGTCTTGCATTTGTTTTCTGCATATGAATTGAGCAATTTTCAAACACCTGTGCAGCGTCTGTAATAGAACCTCAAACAGAAATATTTTTATGTCTGCATTGATGCAGATCTAATTTAAATACTCCAGTGTTTTAGGGTGGAAGTGATAATTAAACAAATACTTCACAATAATAGAAATCTGAAACAGGACATGCATGAAATATTAATATATGGATGTGATGTATTAAAAGGGCATAGGTGCAGGTTTTGGACTGGCTACATCATAATGGGGCAATCAGAATTTGAAAGTGTGTTTGGATGTTTTCATTTAAAAAAGTATTCTGCTGTTGTTATGAATAAATCTGAGAATGTGTTAATACAGCTTTACTTCACTCGATAACACCACCCTTCATCATAAAATTCTTAATTGTTAGAATTCCTCAGTGTCTCCTACACTTAAAGCTGTAGAAGGAGGTAGTGTAAAAAGCAACATTAGTATCTGGATGAAAGGTGGTTTCTGGTGAAATTCATTGTCTAAGCATTTTCACTGAAGCAGAGGAGGATCAAAATCAAAGTGCCAAAAACTGATTTGAGGCCTAGAGTAATAGCAATGGGACAAAATATACATGTCATGTTTCGCACTTAAGGAAGAAAACACTTTGTTCAGCTACAAATTTAAGGTTTGGAGGAGACAGAGGTTCAGAGTGATCTTTTATATTCTTTTGTGACAGACCAGTAGATTTTGCTGACTGTATGATGTAACTGTGAGAAAGTCAAAATAGATCTCATGATCTATCTATATCAGCAGAGAGGGAAGCATTAATGGTGTTTTGCAAGGCACTCATGAGACTTGTCTGATATACTTTGCACAATTCTGACTGTCCATATCAAAAAAAAGGTACAGACTGAAAGAGGTACACAGGAATTATGCCAAGCTTGCTTCTTTGCCAGTCACCTTACTGTATAAGAGAGGAGAAATTGCCTTCTTTAGGTCAGAAGAGCAGAAACTGAGGCATTGTTTGCTAGCTGTAAATAACTAGCTGTTAAGAACAGGGAACAGAAGGAGTTGTTTAAGGTAAATTTCATATTAACCAACACTAAGGAAATGCTCAGATACCTGAAGTGTGCATTTTTTGGATTATTTCCTACTGGTATTCTGTTGAGTGATCAGGTGCTTTCAGATGGAAGGATGCAAGCACCCCTGAGATACAAACTCCAGTGGAACCAACAAGCTCTCTGGTGGTCGGATTCGTCATGGGTCTCTGGAAGTGCATGGTGTTGTTACTTTGCTATGCAGTAGAGCATCCAGATTTGTGTATTAAAAGTACCTTGTCTTGTAGCAGACATACCCAAACCACATTACAAAATAGCTCTCCAAGTATTGTTCTGAGGCATGACGTTGACACTGACAGTACTTTATATCCTTGTGAATTTTGGCTTTCTTCTTTGAAAATATGCCTGCATAGTGTGCCTAGATGAAAGTGTGAATCATTGAAGAAACATGTTAACAGAATTTGAACGTCCCATTTTGTTGCTGCTGGGGTGCCTGTTCTTAGAAGTAGGGCAGAACATACAACTCGGAAGTTTCACAGAGCTCGCCTTTTTCCACTATGACAATATTCACTGGAGACCAGTAACAAGATGAAAGCACATAACACTTAAAGTGGAATTCTTTCCCTTTGGAAGGATATTGACTATTTTTTCTTCAGGTCTAAATTTAGTATTTATGTGAAGAAGGGATCTGATTTAGGAAGATCTCTTCATTGATTTCCAATTGGCCTTAGGATAAAGTTATCAATGGGATAAAATTGTATAGATGGTTCTGCATGACTTCGCCTTTTGTTACACATAACTTGCTCCTGGGTGTATAACTGTGGTCTTTACTTACGTTGTTAGTATTTTGTCAGTCAGTTATGCTGTCTTCAGGCTCTGTCACCCTGCAAGAGAGAAATAATTTTGAGTCCTGTGACAGAAATACAGAGATACAAAACTTTGATTCATTTTAAGGGTGCACATTAGAGCTGAAAAAAATAAGATACAAAGAAAGGCATACTTCAAAAGCTGTACTTGCTTTGTTGCATCTGTTAATGCTGGCATTTTGGACTTCATAAATACTGGCATTAAATTGCCTGTGTGACTGCTGAGAATACAAGTTTCTTCATCCAGCTGTTTCTTGCAAAATACCAGGGAAGATGATTGATGTGATCCAATAAGTTCAACCTGTTGTGTAAGTCGAGTGGAGTGCAAGATACGTCCTGAAACTTGTCAAATTTGTACTGAAACTTTTCGTGCAAAGTAGTGTCTTAGACTGCATAGCCACTGGCTGTGTTTTGCCTTCATTTAAGTCAGTTTTAAAATATCCTCTAGTACCTGAAATAGTAAAGCAGTTGAAGAACTAAGGGAGTACAGCCTTTTTTCACCGAAATTGAAATTTCTCTGGGGGCATATGCTAGTATTCATTTAAAGTACAGTAGTCTTTGTGTGACATAAATACATACTTTCCTCACATCTGTAGCTGAAAAGTAACAACACTACCAAAAAAAAAAAAAAAAAAAAAAAAAAAAAAGAAATAATTTGATTTGGCCCTTTAAAAAAGCTTTTAGTTGACTTGCTTTTACACACTCCAGTTTGTGCTGTATGGTGGTTGAAGTTTTTGCATTAAATTCTTTCCCTATTTTATTTCAAATGCAACTGCTGCTTGTAATTTGAGGCACAATACTGTTTTTAATTTGTTTCCTCTTGGAACATTTAATTTTTTTCCTACAATGGAAGCTTTTACATGTATAGCCCTTCTTGTCTCAGCTATAGGTAGAGGCTTTCAAAAGTATAGCATATCTCCTTTTCTTTCCACTGACCTCCACTGCCTCCAAATGATTTAGATTTCTGGATTACTTAAACACTTTTTAATAATTTCTTCAATGTCTGGAGTATTTGGTCTTCATATTTGTGCAGCTTGGCAGGTGCATAGAAATGCTTGTGTTCTGAAGTTTTTTCAAAGATCTCCTCAAAGGTTATTTCTTCCCAATGGCAACATGTGAACATTTGTAATAGCAAGTAGTGGTTCCCTTTAAGCTGTGCCTTGTCATAACTGTATAATATACAATTTAGAGGGGAAATGGAAGTGGTTTCAAAATTTGTCTCCTTAGCACTACCTTTTAGGAAGATTAAAGCAAATAGTTAGCGAGAGCAAAAGCTTCATACATTTAGGGCAATGTGTAAAGTTTTCAGAAACTGTGGAAGTAAATTTATTTGTTGGCAGCTGGCAGTGGTGATGTTCAGGTGTTCAGCAAAGATTTACTGTAGTTAGTTTCTGATGAACAGTATTTAGAAGCTATAAAACAGCATATTAGCAGTTTAGTATCAATTCATAAAGTCATTATTTGGAGGCATGTTTGCTTTTTTTTTTCCTTTTTTTTAATAGTCTGAAAATTCTTATGTTTAGCTCAGAAAGACCACTGACAGCATAGCTTTTTCAGTGTTGCCTGAGTTGCACTGGAGAAGTGCAGGCCTCCATAACTGAGCTGATGGTGTTTGTGTGTTTAAACTAAGGCCTTTTATATTACAGAAAGAGTGGAGATTTCTGTCTTTCAGTATAGTATCAATATGAGTTTCCAGTACTTATTTAAAGGTAGTATTTACATGCCATGTAAGAGTATATAGCAAAGTTCAAGAAGAGTAATAGTAGTAAGCAAAGCTTTCCATCTGAATGAAGGATGCCCGGAAGTAATTACAGAATCACAGCATCATTGAGGTTGGAAGGGGCTTCTTCAGATCATCTGGGCCAGTCCCCCCTGCTCAAACAGGAGC
The DNA here is from genome assembly GCF_013368605.1 of Nyctibius grandis. Classification (NCBI taxonomy): domain Eukaryota; kingdom Metazoa; phylum Chordata; class Aves; order Nyctibiiformes; family Nyctibiidae; genus Nyctibius; species Nyctibius grandis. The sequence goes on along the minus strand of NC_090664.1, from coordinate 21,924,094 downwards.
AGCTGGAGCAGGTTGTCCAGGACTGTGGTAGTTGGGTTTTGAATATCTCCAGGGATATTCCACAACTCCACAACTTCTGTGGGCAACCTGTTCTAGTGAGGATGAGAGACAAATGACATCAACGGAAGCAAGAGACATTCAGGCTGCAGGTGAGGAAACCTTTTTCATCATTAGGAAATACTGGAAGCGGTTGCCAGGAGAAGTTATGTAGTGTCTATCCTGGGAGGTTTTCAAGGGTTTGCTGGGTAAAGCCCTGAGCAACGTGATGTGCTCTCATAGCTGTCGCTTCTTAGAGCATGAGGTTGGATTAGAGATCTTCTGGGGACCCTTCCCACTTAAGTTAAGCTGTCATAGTTCGATCAATTATTTTCCTGAATGTACCCCTGGGAGGAAAACGTTTACTTTTTAGTAATCATTTGTTTTAACTGATTACTTCAAACACTTGTATATGCTGTAATTCAGAAAGAAATGCTACTTTTTTAGTGGAGCATGAAAACTATTTAAGCAGAAAAATGGGAAAGTGAATTCTCTTTTTAAATAATTGCATCTCGTGAACCTTTCAGAAGGCATCTTAAGCCCTCCTGCTTCTTCCAGTGTGGCACAAATACCATAATGAAGAAGCAAATTCATTAGGTGACTTAGACTACAGTAGAGGAATCATCATGCAGGTTTCTACTGTCCTATTTGCTTCAGAGAGCTTTCAGCTGTGGGGTTAGACCTGTACAATTTAAAACATTATATGTGAAGCTTCTCTCTGTCAGAAAAGACATATTCAGCATATTTGTGCATGTGCATGTGTGTGCCTCCTCAGTTAATCATCGTCTGTGCCTGAAGTGTGCATCAGCCTTTCTCCAATAATTATTACCAAGTTTTCTGACTTTCTTTTTAAACACCCATATAGGATTATCTTCAAAGCATCAAACTTAGTGAGCATCAAGTTAAGTTAATTGCCTTTGTACTTTACAATTAAGATCTTTTTCTTTACAATCCTTTAAGGAAGAGAAGTCTTAACACAATTTCCTCAGTACTGGATTTTAGTGTAGCTCTGATCAATATCTTATTGTTGGTCGTGATATATATCTTCAAATAAGACCTAACGTTTTAATTCAACTGCTTTTGGAGATGTGATGCTTTGTTCCCTTTTTATCTTTACTGAAATAATTTTAAATAGAGCTTTCCAAAAGATGCAGCTGTGAGGTCCATCTGTTCATCAGAAAATTTGTGCTTCATCTTTTTTTAGACAAACTTCACAGCCTGAAGGAAGTGTGGCTACAGGCTTGGGATGGGGAAGGGTTGTTTGCTCTTCCCCATAGCTTTTGTGACCTTATGTGTCATGAAGAAAAATGGGCAAGTAAGATGTAGTTGAGCTGGGTTTGGTAAGGGTAGGGACTGCTCAAGCTTCTATTTATAGTTATGCTAAAATAGCTCAATCTTGGCTTGCCAGGAGACTTGGAGAAAATGAATTAAAAAAATTAGTAGACATTTCTAAGCATTTATGTTATTTCTTTTCAACATGCAAAAATGCAGTGGGTAGAATTTGAATATCGAGGGGAGCATTCATTCATATCAATTAGACTTTTCCTCCTTCCTTTACCAATTCACTGCCATATATGCTATTCATTTCTGCAGTCAGTGAGGTATGCATGCTGCAGACAACAGCTTCCTTCACTAAACAGTCTTACTGGCTTTCTAGAGGAGGTCCACTGTATTTACTGAATGAGGAAGGGGTCCTGTTTAGGAAATGTGCCTACATGATGTTACAGTGGCCTGCTGCCCAGAAATACTGGAGTTAAGGTGGCTATCAATAGGGCTATAGCTGCATTGGCCCAGCACTCCCTGCTTGGCAATTATTTGTCAGATAGATAGCCTGGATAAAACCTCACAGATGAGGTTTTACCACAGATACAAAGTCTGTGGATGCTTGCGAGCCCAAGTAACATTGTACCCTACTACAATAAGCAATGTAGGCATACCTTGTATGAGATTGTGTAACTGATTTGTAGCCTAGTATAGGGGAGCAGAGGGGCTAAACTGCAATTGTACATCACTTTTATAGCGTTTCTCCGGAGGTATTTCTAAATGTGATCTCTGCTCAGTGAATACAGTTACTGGCTGTGGCAACGCAAACATAATGTTCTGTGTGCTCACTGCGTAATGCTTTCCCAGAGACTTTTATCTTAAAACCTGGTTTCTGAAACTTACTCTAACAGCAGTAACAGAGGGCTTTGTCAGTGTTTCATATATTCTTGATCAAGAGTCAGTCAGTGAATTAACTTGTTTGTACTAGCTCAAAATGTTAACTTGTTCATAGGTACTGCTTTTCTTAGACCTAGGCTGCCAAAAATGTTATAATTTGTAACTGGGGAGAGAAGTGACCAATGCAAAATAACTTTTTTTTTTTTGCCTGCAGTATGTTAAAGCATAAACCCATTTTTTAAAAAACATGAATACAAATGGATAAAATTTAAATAGCTGTCATTGGTTAAGGGCTGTATGAATTACAGATTAATCTTCTTTTGTCTATGCATATTGGGTGTCTTGTGAAACTTTTCTTTTGGATATATCCCTCTTGAAAAGGTTTTAAATCACAAGAAATTGTTTCCAAAGTTTAAGTATGTGACAAGATTTTAATCTAACTTTCTAGACTTCATGTGAAGCGCCAGCCTCACCAGTAGTTCTTGTGGTATTTATTATACCTTCCTATCCAGATGAGTAGGTCATGTGGAAATAAATATGCATACATTTATTTAAATATATTATACATAATTTTCTTTTAATTCCTGTTAGTTTGTAAACATGGAGACTAATAAAATGAAAATGAGCTAAAAAAACCTGTGCAAGGTATTAACTCTGGAAAGCTTTAATTTTCCCCAGTGACACATTTGTCTTCTGTCTGCAAATCTGGAAAATTTATTTAAATATATGCTTCCTCTTTCCTTTACATAGAAATAATGTAGACAAGAATTAGGCACTGAAAGAAAGAGTAAAATCAAATTTGATAGAAGAGTCACAGTTGAGAGCTTGGTGAAAACCTGTCTTTTTCTTACAAATACAAGAAGAGAAGAGTTACCATAGTATCTTTTCCTTTTATTTGTTCAGAATTTGCTATTGTAAGGTACAGTATGTAGATTAAACCTTTGAAGCATCCTTTGGTTGTCTGAAGAGCTGTATGTGAATTAGGAGGAGTTCTGGTTAGTAAATTTTGCATCCATAAGTAGGCTTTCTGTATTCTTATGCCTCAGGATGCATGGTGTTTGCCACAGAGATCAATTAACATGTCTTCCCTCCCACCCCCCTTTTTGATACGGGGTTCACGTGACAAACTAGTTTCTCTGAGTATGGGGTCTTATGCATAGTAGGATTAAATTGTTCTGTGCATGTACACAGCAGACCGGTATGCTACTGCTGTGTCTTACTTGAGGCTTTAAACTTTCTATGGTTATGAAGATGTTAGTTAAAAATTGACTGTGGAAATTAATTCTACGTGTGTGTGTGTTCCCTGTCAGCAAAGCCAGGGTCTGGAGTGGAGGGTACCCCATTGTAATTTCATTTTCTCTTAGGAGTCCCAGCTCCAGCTCAGTTTTGTTGTCACTTTTTCCTAAGAATCCTTTTATTTCAGCACTTTGCCCCAACTGAGAGCCTGTTTCTGCTGCTCAGTTCTTCCTGTTCAGTCTGGAGGCTGTTGTCAATGCGTGTTTCTGGTAACGTGTGTTCCTGGATGGTTTTGTTAAACATTGTAGTCAACTATGCCTGTCTCATGCTGTCCTCACAAAAGCAAATCCTGTTGTGTCATGATGAGAATTTAAAATTTTACCCAGATGGGTCTTTGAATATGGGAAAAGGCTTGTCTTCAGAGAGAGGAAAGGTACGTGGCAGAGCTCTCAAAGTTAGTATGTTATTACCAGTTTCCTGTAAAAGATGGCAGGAGAGAAGCAAGAGAGACCCAATTAATTTTCCACTGAAGAAAAGCACATATTTGTTTTTTATTGGACAACGAAGTATTCAACAATAAGGAGCACCCCTGACAACCTGGTTTATACAGTTTGATTGCTTACCTGTGTGTTTGTTCACTGTAGTCCTTAGTTGTATGCCTGACTTAAATGTAGTTCTACAGGTTGGTTTTCCCCCCACCTCCAACAAGTAACCTATATCAACGTTTCAAGGGCAGATTTGCTAGAGAAGAGATGGGAGGCTCAAAAGGCAATTTTTGGTAGGGTATTTAGATTTGGCAGTCTCTAAACTCCTTAGTTCCATCTGTTGCTTGCTTGATAGGACCTGATCTTTTAAGTAAAACTTTCCTACATGAGTACTTACATCTTCAGCTTTCATTCCTGCTGCTCAAAGATAAGATATTTTTCTAAAAGAGCTAAGGTGTCTTTGCCTCAGGAAGGAAAAAGTAAAGTTGTTTTAAAAACTGCTACTTGAAATTCTATGTGTATCAACATGATTCTGAAAGATCATTATAATTAAGCCTGGAAACAATGTATCTCCTGCTGTTTGTATTTTAATAAGATTTTCCCTAGAAATGAATAAACAAAAGCCTGTTGAATAGATAGATAAAAAGAGGGTCTACAATACCTTTACCAAAGTGTCTTGCCCCGCTTAAATTGTCTTTGGTTAGATCAACTTGCTTGAAACTACACATATGGATATCTAAGGTGTATGTAGGTCAATACGTTGCTTAGACTTTCAAAGCTATTTTTACATATGAGAAAATATTAGCATTCCACATTAATCGGGAACTACATTTGAAGCTGGCCAATGACTTGCATAATGAATGTAAACCACTGAAATTAAAGTGCTTAGTCTAGTCTGTCACAAAAAGTACCCATGTATTTGTTGTCTGTTCTTTTTAAATAAACCAGCTGACATAATTTCTGTTGGAAGGTGCTCCTGATTTTTTGAAAAATAACATTCGGTCATGTTCTGAATTTTTTTGCCAGGTGTATGTAAAGCAGTGCAACATTGTGAAGCATATAAACACAGTGAAGCACAGAATCACAGAATGTTAGGGACTGGAAGGGACCTCGAAAGATCATCTAGTCCAATCCCCCTGCCGGAGCAGGATTACCTAGACCATATCACACAGGAACGCGTCCAGGCGGGTTTTGAATGTCTCCAGAGAAGGAGACTCCACAACCTCTCTGGGCAGCCTGTTCCAGTGTTCGGTCACCCTCACCGTAAAGAAGTTTTTCCTCGTATTTGTGTGGAACCTCCTGTGTTCCAGCTTGCACCCATTGCCCCTTGTCCTGTCAAGGGATGTCACTGAGAAGAGCCTGGCTCCATCCTCATGACACTTGCCCTTTGCATATTTATAAACATTAATGAGCATATAAAGCATATAAAGGTTGCTCTAGTTTCTAGTTACCGTGTACTAGCTAACAGGTGCAAAGACTTTGAAGCTTCGTAAAGCTTTCTGTCGGGCTAAAAATTTTCTACTTAACCTTGTAGCTGATTGAAATAAAGGAATACTTAACCAGTATTATTTTTTTTATTCAACTACTTAGAAAGATCTTCCCTTTAAGATGGGGAACTAGCTACACAGAGGCAATATAGAGACCTACATTGTGTTCAAACATAAACAATCCAGGGTGAGTAAAGATATTGTATCCCAACTTACATATGCCTGCCTTTTTGTTTTTCTTTCTAATAATGAGGCAACACTCTTTATAGCTAAGAAGACTCTTGCCGTGATGGCTGGGCCATGAGAGAAGGCAACCATCACAGCAATGGGAAGCTATTTCTGAAAACAGCTGGGTTTGGTTTTGATCACCTGGGATTCAAGTCTGCCTTTGTGAATTTTTTTGAACTCTTTATGTTGATAAAGGTATTTGCTGCTTTCCAAGAATGCTAAAGTATACTTAAGCAGTTTTGATGCTAGAATTTGTGAAACCTTTATTAAAAAAAATATTAATTTGAAAATACCTTGTCTAGCTGCACAAAGCTTGAAAGTCATTCTTGTGAAGCTTAATGTTGCTCTTAACAGTTTCTCCGTGATAAAGTTTTTATGTAGGGATTTTATTTTTTAATTTGATCATTCTAAGATAGGCAGAATTCTGACACGGTTGCATAAGAAACAGCCTATTAACATGGAGATGTACAAGCAGTGTCTTTATTATGCACGTCTCTGTCAGCATTGAGTACTGGGATTGCAACTGGTAGATGAGATGCATTCTTTGGCCTGAAGGAAGCTTTATATTTCTACCCAGAATATTTATAAGAACAAAAGCACTAATCTGAAGTCCCTTAAAAACAATTTACATAACTGTTAAAAATGTTGAAATGTAAAGAAAGCTTATTATTATAACGCTTGCAATATTTATGCAGCACCTAGTACACTACATAAATTGGCTAGAAACATCTGTCTGCTTCTGCAAATAATGTAGCTTGCATGACTGCGTTAAGAGTTATGAATCTATAACTGGGAATTGAGAAAATGTGAAACAAGGCAGTTGCATCTGCAGCTGAACTAGTGAAGATATAGGACATACCTAGTCTGAGGAAGATGTGGACTATTTACAGGTTGATTTGGTGACTTTACGTAATGTGTGATTGCTAACAGCACTTTGTCTATTAAAAAAGCAGAAATAGTAATCACTTCAAAATCTGAAAGCATAAAGTGTCATTTTCCCTCCTACTCACGGTTTTACAGAAGATTGACTTTTTGAAAGCGAGAAGTATGGTGAAAACATATTTTTAAGAAATGCAGTTTTTTGACATACACTGCTGTGGTTAAAATGTAGCACACAAGATGATTTGGTTGTTGAAAAGTCAGTTCCACTTGACAGAAAGAATGGCCAGAAATTTTTTTCTTGGGATGGAATTTTCTAGGAAGAATTGAAATGAGAAGGTAGGTGTTGAGAAATGCTGTTTGCTCTTTTACTGTGCAGTGTTTCATAATAGCTTTCATTATAAAGCAATGAGGAGAGTTAAGGGTAAATTCCTGTGTGGGAGAAGGGGCATATAGGCTTTTTGATTCTCTTGATATATGCTGCTGTGCAACATGTGGGGCATTGCAGTACACAGTGGTTGTTCTTTGTGAATTTTTTCAACATTTTTAGGTGTCTCTTCTCCCAAGTAACAAGCGATAGGACAAGAGGAAACGGCCTCAAGTTGCACCAGGGGAGGTTTAGATTGGATATCAGGAAAAATTCCTTCACCAAAAGGGTTGTCAAGCATTGGAACAGGCTGCCCAGGGAAGTGGTGGAGTCACCATCCCTGGAGGTATTTAAAAGACCTGTAGATGTGGTGCTTAGGGACATGGTTTAGTGGTGGACCTGGCAGTGCTAGGTCAACAGTTGGACATGCTGATCCCTGCTGAGGGCTCCTGCACACAGTTAGAAAGTAAATTCTCATCACTCACCTCAGTGACTTCACAGGACAGGACAGCTGGGATGATGTCATTTTATGACTTTTTCTTGGGCACCGTTGTTCATTCTCACCCGGGTTGCTGCAGTTCTCTCTGAGTTTGTAGATAGCCAGGAGGATCTCCACTGAGGGTCCTGGGCAGGCACGATACGTTTCGCATTGTAGGATATACTTCACACTGCAGTGTGTTTTGGTGCCAGGTTGGTGTTAGCATCTGCACCATCTACACTTAGTGCTGGAGTGCAGTCAGTTGGAACTGGTTGCAAAGGACTGCTGGGGACAGACACGAGTGTCCCCAAGGTAAGAGGTACCTTGGAAGCAAATTTTTGGTTAAAAAACCATTGGTTTGAAGCTATGTGTTCATTTTAAAAACAGTGACATCTGCCTAGGCAAGCATTGTAAAACTTGTGGTTCATTGGTGTATGTATGAGGGCTGAAAACTTCCTCTGAAAGAGAGATTAAATGAAAAGAGTCATGAATGAGTTGCTTTTATTGTATTTGGAAGATTATGCATACCTTATACATAGTTTATACTTGTTTGGGTTTTTTAGTCTTTAAGCAGTCAATCTTGAAAGGAATGTGCTGGCCGTGGATTTAAGTTGATTGTGATGATAAAAATTTGGATAGATCCTTTATTTCCACCTTTTCAAACAACAAAAAAAAATGTTCTTGTTCTGTTCTGTCCGCTTGCTCTCAGTAGATGTGGTTGGCTATTTAACATATCTAAAGTTAACATTGTGGTGTTTCCCAGAGCTTTTGCTATTTATGCAAGCCTATTTTGGTCAGTACTTACTTCTTGTTTTTGTTTTGTCAGCAGCCATGCAGCAGGTCCTGGATAACCTTACTGATCTGCCGACATCAACAGGCGCTGAAGAAATAGACCTGATTTTTCTTAAAGGAATTATGGAAAACCCTATTGTAAGATCACTTGCTAAGGTATTTAAACTTGCTGCTTTGAATAGAATCTGGGAATATTTTAACTCTTAAATTATTGTGTGAACATTGAGTATGGATTGAGGTATTAACAATGACTTTTATGTACGGTATGTCTTATTAAAAGACTTGAGTTCTTGAAGGTGAAGATGTGGTATAATGTAATTTCTGTGCACGCTGATTTATTGTTATATGGAAGAATCTAGAGGAAGAAGAAAAATTCAGAGACTCCAGAATTTATGTGGTAAAATTATTTATGAAGAAAATGTCAAAATACTTGAAATTAGAAGCAGTTGGTTTTAATATAGTCTCGTGACCACTGTTGTGTGCAAAACCCATATGCCTTCTGACTTCTAGCATTTTTGCCAAAGATGAAAAGTGAGAGCAATAACCTTCTTTCTCCCATGGTGTAAACAAATTTTCTTTTTGTCTTTGGCTCAAAACGACTTTCTGATCAGCCCAGTGAAATATTCTCTCCATGCCCTTTCCTGGATCTCAGGGTAATACTGGGACCTTTGATTGTCAGCTCTCTGAGACATGGGCTATCCTTAGTTTTGGTCTTGCATTATGAAAATCTTTTATTTGTAGATAGTACATATTTATAAATATGTAAGGTGATATTTACAAAAAATCTTTGGACTCTGTAATTAAAATGTAGTGGGAGATGCAATCAATATTGCACAGCGCTTATATTCTTTTTTTAATCTTACTTCATAAAAATAAGCTCCTTTCATGAGGAAAACCAGTTAATTTAAATGTAGCTGTCTCTTTAATATGAATAGACATCTGAAAGCAATGCCCTCTGGGCAGACATGAAATACTCTGTAAAGCTAAAGGATCGTTATGCAGGGATTTTGCTCAGTGTAAAAGTCTGGAAAACTTCTCATAAGAATTCATATAAGAATTTACTTCTGTTTAGCTGTTCAAAAAAATTGGTTGCAAGTGGAAGACATTGCATAGTAATAAACTTAGAAACCATGGATGTGTCTCATCTGCTAGTGACATGACTGCAGAGGGAAAGATTTGTGTACTAAATTTACTAGAGTAAGTAAAAGCATTTTCTTACTTAGAGTTGTTTCCAACTTCAGTACCTGCTGCATATGTCATCTTTAATTTAATATTTATCATGAAGAAAATGTTCATTGCAAAGCTTTTTTTTCTTATCGAGAATTTGTGCTTTAATGGCTGATTACAATTATGTGGAATTTAATGACTAGCAGATGTAAAAAAGTGCTTGTAATGGAAACGGACTCTTAACTACAAACTTTCTTTATCTAGAATGCTGAAAAGTTTTAATTGTGTTCATATGGCATGACCTCACTCATATTTTCTTTTGTAAGTATTTCGGAATTAAACCCAAAAACTCGGCCCTAACCAGCAAAGCTAAATCAGGACAAGATCGAAACGACAACACATTTCATGACGTATGTGTAGCTCATATATATCAATTTGTCTCTAAAAATGTATGAAACTTGTTTTTCTATTAGAAAAGCTAGTTTTAACAGAATAGGCAATTCTCAGGACCCTGAGATAGTCAGATTATTTAAGAAGATTCATTTCAGAGCAAGCCAGATACATAAAAGCTTTTTCATTTTCCTTTATTTAAGATTAATCATTATGTCAACGGTCCCCAAAAGGACAAAAAGAAACTTAGGGAAATGTACCGTGAGCCATACAAGCTTATTTTTTCTTTACAGTCCTTAAAAAAATGAAGGCAAGCAATAAGCATAGTAGCTCGTTTACAGTATTTTGCAATGCAAAATTTGGCTAATCTTTTAAAATTGCGTTGAGTTCATTTCACACATTTTCTGTCTAGAATAAAGGCATCAAGGTAGAAATTCCAGATCTTTTTTCAGATAGGGTTCTTTTGCTGTACCTTTCCGCTCTTCAGTGGGTAGTAGAGGAATGGGGAAGTAACTGTAATCACTGTAAAATGCATTTTGCTGTCATTTAGTGATGTTTATGCTTAATCCTAGCTAGCCTTTAGAATTGTTGTGCTTTTTTGAAAACAGTTGTTGGATTTGGAACACGCATGAATTTTAGTCAGTTTTGCTACTGAACTGTCTTATCAAAATTCTCTTCTCCTGGATTGTTAACTATTCTTGTGAACCTCAAAACTTTATCTTCCTTTCTGCAGTCACACTATTGCTGTTAGTATTGTAGCATAGCCTACAGCATACCTAACACAGACCAAGGAAACATCTTAGGAGTAATCTATAAACATGGAGTCCAGTGTTTAGGATGTCAGATTGTTGGAGGCAAAAGCCGTACTGTTTCAACATTTGGCAAGTATAATAAATATAGAATGAATCAAAAGACTCAATTCAGTAGCACTATTTCTGAACAGAAACTGAATAGTTTAGATGAACTGAACAGCAAAAAAGTAATTGCAATATCTAAGTTAGCTATCCCTTTTTTTCTTTTGTTTTTCTTTTTTTTATTGATACCACTCCGTATGCTGCTACTCTCCAACATATTACAGCGTCAGAGGTTGTTGACTGATAACCTTTCTGTTTCCTGGAATATACATGGGCTTGATTTTGGAGTGAAGGGTGTGGATATTTGTATTTAGATTATACTCTGTGTTAGTGGTAGCATTTTAAAGAAAATGAGTGAGAAAGAAGGTGACCCATATTCTCTAATCTGACAAAGGTTTTGCAATTGGAGTATGTTTAAAAGTCAATAGATTTGTGTTTTTACTTGCTGTAAAAGAAGTAAACTTTAAAAGAAGACTATTTACTGTATGCATTATGTACAAAATAGCATTCCTTTATTAAGGAGAATGTGTGTAGGTGCCAGGCCTCCTGTGACTTTGTAATCATGGTCATTTGGCTTGTGCGTGTTGGTGTTGGGGAATGTTTGAAATCTTTTTCTCTGTTAAGTTAGCCTTTCCAGTGTTTGATCATCAGTCCCACAGAAATACCATTTTATAGATACGGAGTAGAATTTAATACTCAGATGATTTCAGGAAACAAAGTTTTCTGGTTTTAGCAAATTTTTTTTAACATCTGTTTTAAAGCACTAATAAGTAGATGTGTTGTGCATACCTTCAAATTATATATATGGGAAGTATATATAGATGACTCCCAAATATATCTGTTATTGGTTGTGTTTTTACATGCCAAAGCGATTGTTCTTTTTTGAACTTCTTGTTGCTACGGTGTTGTAAATAACTCTTGAGTGCGTTGAGAATCTTACTTATTTTTGGCCTCCTCTTATTCCCTAATTTAATGATACAGCACTGTCTGTAATAAATAAGTGAAGCATTCGGATTTATGCAGCTCAAAGCTCCTACCTTTCAATGAATTTAAGTATCTGCAGTGTTTAGGAAAGGGTTATGTCTGCAGCAATAGCTCTAGAAAGAGATGAAAAGTTGTCACAGAATCACAGAATGGTTGAAGTTGGAAGGTACCTCTGGAGGGCACCCGCTCCAGCCCTCTGCTCAAGCAGGGTCACCTGGAGATGGTTGTCCAGGACCATGTCCAGATGGCTTTTGAATATCTCCAAGGAGGCAGACTCCAACCTCTTTGGACAAACTGCGCCAGTGCTCAGTCAGCCTTACAATAAAAAAGTGTTTCCTGATGTTCAGACAGAGCCTCCTGTGCTTCAGTTGGTGTCCATTGCCTCTGATCCTGTCACTGGGCACCACTGAAAAGCCTGGCTCCATGCTCTTTTCACCCTCCCTTCAGGTATTTATACACATTGATGGGATCCCCCCTGAGCCTTCAATTCTCCAGGCTGAACAGTCCCAGCTCTCTCAGCCTTTCCTCAAATGTGAGGTGCTCCAGTCCCTTCATCATCTTAGTGGCCCTTCGCTGGACTCTCTCCAGTATGTCCAGAACTGGATACAGTACTCCAGGTGTGGCTTCACTAGTGCTGAATAGAGCTTCTGGCAACACTACTCTTAATGCAGCCCAGGATACTGTTAGCTGCCTTTGCCGCAGACTTTTCTTTAGAATTTCCTTTAGTTATGCAGACTTTCCTTTAGAATTTGCTATTTTGAAGGTGTTTGAATGAGAGGAGCCCGAGGTAGATGCTTCTCTTTCAGACTTTATTTTTTTCTGAGCAGATCCCATAGTTCCTTTTTTTTGTCCTCCTAGAAGGTGTACTTTTACTGGGTTCTGAAGCAGAAAAGATGTAAGGCACTATACTGTTCAGAGAGGACTGTTTGGTTTATATAGCATAGAGGTTATAGGAAATAAGGACATACGAGCATCTCTGACAGGTGCTGCTTATAAAGTTTGTTGGGTCATGTAGTTAATCATGCAGAATCCTTCAGCAGTTATAAAGATAACATATACAGATTATACTATATGTAATTTTTCTGACTTTTCTGCTAAAGGTTGCACCAAGAAATGAATTAAAAGGTTTATAAATTGAAACTACTTGAAACTTATTTACAGTGTAGTCTCATATATTTAATCTTACAGGCTCATGAGCGACTAGAAGATTCTAAACTTGAGGCTGTCAGTGACAACAACCTGGAGCTGGTGAATGAAATTCTTGAAGACATCAGTCCCTTAATAAATAAAGATGAAAATATTGCAGAATTGGTTGGAATACTCAAGGAGCCTCATTTTCAGGTGCCACCTTTTTACTGTATGTTACCAACTTACTGTATCACTGTCCACATATGGATCTAGGAATAATAATGAAACAAAACCTGAACTGTAGCAAACTTTAATGCGTAGGATTTTACTCTGAATGAAAGGTAAAGCAGAAGCCATGGGGGGGTGTTAAGAGTGAACATGATTTTATTCTTTGGCATCATCTCAAGAATATATTTACTCATTGTATTAAAATCCACTTGAGTTTCTGTTATAAATCTTGGACAAACATTTACTTCCTATATGACTCGAGTTTCCATAAGAATTCCCCGAAGGCTTCATCCTTGGCATTGCTAGGTGGTCTCAGTTCCTGATACTGATCATTCTGCACTTCAGTTCAGCTCTTGGCAGTCATACTCGTGTAAGATGTACAGTTTGCAGAGTGAAGGAATATGATTCTTCTGTGATGTGATCTGCACTGCAGCTTGAGACTCCGCATCCCTCTCACTGTTGCTCTACTTAACATAAATGAAGTTTTGACATACGCTTGTCAAAAGCAGGTGCTTTTCCATAGCTGCCATTCTATTACCAGCTTCCATACTGGCCCTTCAAGATCAGGTTTTGGTAGATTCTGGACTTTCTAGGCAGGCTTCAGCTGACTTTAGTACTTAGCTATAGGTATCCTGTAGAATAACATACGCAAACCTTTTGCCACAGTACAAATGTGCTTCTTTTGGCAAACAGGTATAGAGTCATAGACATTTTTTGGGTATATGAGTTTCGACACACATTTTTTTCCCTAAATTTTCAGTTATACATTATACAAACATAGCAGTGAAGTGCATTACTGTTTAACATAGATAAACACTGGAAATGCTGTCAAGCTGTGGCCTGTTGGAAGAAGGAACACTTTTAAGACCTCAGCTTTTGAGGTAGTAGCTACTCTCGAGTGCTGATAGCTCCTCTGCCTCCTCTGAAGAGCAGTATGTTGGCCTCCCCTGTGCTCTTATTTTTCTGGAAGGGCATCATAACTAAGGGATCAAAGACTTATCATTTGGAGACTTGTGAATAAACCTTTAAATCAGTCATTGATCCCTTAGCCAAAATTGGTACTGGAAAAAGAGAGGATGAGTTTGGAGGAATTCGTAGTTATAATGCAAAAAGATCGGAATTGGGGGCCAACTGGTGCAGTGACAGACCTGACAAAGATCTGTTGTGTTAGATAGAGAAACTAAAGCTGACAAGTCAAAGAGGATAAATCAAAAGATGAAAAGGACTTGCTGGAGTAGACTGACTCTGAAGGGCCCTGTAATGATGTTCTCAGAAGAGAGATGGGAAAGACCAGAGACCAACTGGGCAAAGAATCTTTGTGATGGAGACTGGAAATGGCCTGTAGGAGACTGAGATCAAATAAATTTTAATTGGGGTGAATAGCCCATACTAAGGCAAACCCAGCAGTCATTCCTGTTCAGTGGTCATAGATACAGAGAGGGACAACATGATGCTGCTGTCAGTAACTCCATTAGTTCAGGCTTAAACAACTTACACATTTAATTTGAAAGTTCCAAAGTAGCTGGTGAACAAAAATGCCAATATTTATGCTATTTCTTGTACATTTTTTGTTGTTTGATTTATAAAGACCACACTTGAAATTGCATATATGCTATGTTAACTTTACAGTTTTGCTCTGATCTTCTGTTAGTGCTTCCTAATTGTACGTTAAAGGTCCACATAACAAATATCTCTTTTGGTTTCCTTCCCTGTCCCCAGCAGTAGGCCTCTCACAAAGACTGTAAAGCTAGGGCAAGCCAACAGTGATAGCTTCCAAAATGTTCTGTGAGGATCTAGTGATTTGTTGCTCAGACTTCTGAGTGAGAAGTAGTATCATCCATCTGTGGTGGTGTTCTCTTCCATCAGCTTGTTCAGTTGGTTTTTTGAATTCATGTAAAAATCTGGCATTCACAACATCCCCCAGCAGAGTGGAGACTGTGTGCTGTTTTGTTTTTGAGACTGTCTCCTGTCAATCTCACTTAATATCCCCTTGCTCTTGTGTAGAAAGAGTGTGAACAGTTTTTCTTAATCAGCTTTTCCATGTTAGTCATGATTTGAGAGACCTCATTGTATATGCCTGTCTGTCTGTCTCAAATAAATAAAAAGAAGGGAAGCAAAGCTGTATACAGCTTCCCAGAGTCATTCATGGATTTATGAAGTGGTGTAATAATTTCCATTGCACCTCCTACTCATCGCTTAAAAATTCCTAGTATTTGGCTTGCCTTTTTAACAGCTGGTGAATGGAATAGAATAGAATAGTTCAGTTGGAAGGTACCTAAAATGATCATCTGGTCCAACTGCCTGACTACTTCAGGGCTGACCAAAAGTTAAAGCATGTTATTAAGGGTATTGTCCAAATGCCTGTTAAACACTGACAGGCTTGGGGCATCGACCACCTCTCCAGGAGGCCTGTTCCAGTGTTTGACCACCCTCTCAGTAAAGAAGAGGTACCTCTAGGCTCTGTAAATGTAGAAGGGGGTTGTTTTTTTCGTTTGTTTTGATTTTGTACTGTTTACACCTCTGAGATACCACTTCTGAGTCTGTCAGTTAATATGTTAAATGATGATTGTATTTTCCCTTGCAGTCTGTGTTGAATTTCATTTGCCTTGTTGCTCAAGAGGTGCTCCTGCAGGTTACAATCAGTTGTTTTACTCCTTGAATAGTTTAGCAGCATCAGCAAACCCTGTCATTTCACTTCTCACCCCCATTTCCTAGCTCACCTATCTGACATGTCAGCGTATTGGCAGGTGTAGAACTGAGTGGATACGTCCGTGGGAGATCCCCTGGTGACATGAATTGTGAAAACTAAGACTGTATTCCTGACTCCAATTTTTCTGTCTTTTAACTGATATTTTCATCCACTTGGGAGCCTTACAGCTTATTCTATATAGTAGCTTTGTTTCTTTAAAAGACTTTGATAAAGGAGTCTATTGAAGGCCTTCTGGAAATTGAGCTGTATTATCAGCTGTAACTGCCTCACTGCCATACTCGGTGACTCTTTCAAGGAACTTAACTAGATTTGAGAAGCATGACCTCCCTTTATTAAAGCATGTTGATGCTTTCCCATGATCTATTTTGTCCAATCGTTTGATTTTTTTTTATGGAAACTTCTTCTAATTTGTTTAGTATCAACATCAGACTTACTGATTCACAGTTTATTGATTCTTCCTTGGAACCCAGTTTAAAAATTCGTATCATGATTATTGCATGCTATGAACAAGATTGCATGCTGCTTTTTTCATTATACTGTTGAGTGAATCACGGGTGTGTAAGAGAAATAAGCTATTTCTAGAGCTCCCTACTTCATTTGCTGCAAAACCTGGATGGTACAGAAAGAATTAGGTACAAAAGGAAGGAAAAAGACTATTTAATGGTTAAGATAATTAAATGCTGCCCTGGAGAGCTAACCTATCCTTCACTCTGTTAGAATTAGAGTTCATTTTTAAAAAAAAAAAAAGGTCTGAAGCAGTTTTAAGTTGTAGGGTTTTTTTATTTACTAAGTGCCTGTTGTAAGGCCTTCAGTCTTGTTTGTAGAAACAATGAACAGTTTTGGCTGTTGCATACAGGCAAAAACCAGCTAGCTACTTACTTTTTAAAAGTAGACCTGATGTGATTCAGTTTGGAAGCCTAAAATTAGGGTGTACTTTTCCGGCCTTAATTTTGTGCTTACGTTCCCCGTCTGGAGGCAGCAACAAAGACAACTGGGGCCAAAGTAGTATTATTTTGATTAAGTGATTTTATTTAACACTGATATTGTACTTACGACCACTCTAGAAGAGCTTCTAGGAAAATTTGCAGACCAAAATGTGGATGCAGTATTCTTTCTAGGGCTTGGGGAGGCTGTCTTCCTCTCTTTCTCTCTCTCTGAAAAGGAAACAGAAAGTTAACTAAATACTCAGGAAATAAGAGCTATCCTTTCTGCCTCATTTGGTGCAAGGAGGCATATTCCAAATTCTGCAAGAAGGGACCTGTAAGGAAAAAAGGAAAAATACAATGTCATTTGTAATTATAGAAAATGTAATTTGCATCCTTTCTCCAGTTCTGCAAATGTGTAAACAAGCCACCTTGACTTGACTCTTTTAAAGTTTTGTGGACACTATTGTGTAACTGTTTTAGAGGCTGATTCTGTATTTTACAAATGAATGGTGCCACTTCATCACAGCATCATCTTACAGTTGTAACCCGCCTTGACATACAAGTATCAAATGTGGTATACAAGTCATCAGTGCAATAGCTTATTGAAGTGTATCATTTAGTGCTGAAAGTACTGAATCACAGAACTTCATTTCTTTTACACATTTTTACAGAAGATACATTAGGGAGGGACTGTCTTATGGAGTACAGGTGCATGTATGGTTATACTAGTATGTTTGACTGTCTGTTCCCTCCCTTTTCTCTTCTTCTTTCATTCCTTTCTTTTTCTTCCCTTCCACTTTTTACCCCCTTTAGTTTTAACTAAACTTTTCAGGGTTCAAAGTGTGGAAGATATTAAGTTCTTATGAGTTTCATGGTATTGATGGCTGGCCATCAGGCCAGTATGTTTTGAAGAGCCAGCTGGCACATGTAGTGCAATAGAAAAGGCTATAGCAAGTCTTGCCAGACAGTAGCTGGAGAGCAAAGAGAAGAGTGGTAAGAGAGGTTGCCTTGAGGGAAGAGGGAGAAGTTGAAAGTGTCGCACTGTTGGAGTGGTTAAACATGCAGAAGAATCACTTCTGCTGCTTATGGAAGTACTTGTTCAGTTATTTTCACCTTTCCAAGATTATGCAAGCCATTCATCCTAAATAGTACATTCTGCTGGCAATGAAATGCTTAATCTGAAAAGCAGCCAATGTTTTCTTCAAATAGTTAGCTTTATAATGGCTAATGATACCTTTAAAATGTTTCATTTAAAAAAGTGATCTTAAGTTGCCTCCTAGACAGATCTAATTTATAAGGTTATTTTTCCCACATATTCATGCCTCCTTACCTGCCCCACTGATTTCTCTAAGATCTTAAATGATTTCCGTACTTTTCCAGAACAGCCTTTAAAAATCTCTTCTTTTCACATGTAGGTTAGGGGCCTGTAGTCCATTTGTTAAGTTCTATTTTTAAAACAGTGTTATCAGAGAAAAAAACACGTATTTAGTGCATAAAAGAGGAACAGAAATATTTTTAGTACTTCTGAGGGCTGAAGTGTTAGGAAAGAAGTCCTGAATTCAAGACCATAGAGTTGTTCTGCTTTTGTGTATACCCCCCAGCCCCCAATTGGTAATTTAGTTGTTCTATTGGATCACAGTTGGGGAAATAGTTATCATATTGGGCAGGCAATGCTTCATAACTTTTCTAGATTGTGCTGAGAATTTTTTTAGGAAAAACAAATTTTGAATTTGAACTTGGCTTCAGCACTGTAGAGAGCCTTGGATGTTTAATGTTTCTGTGTTTACTGAATTTTGAATTACTTTTTAAATTTTTTTTTAACCTGTAATGTAAGTACAGCCACAGAAACCTACTGTAAAGAAGTCAGTATGTTCTAAGTTTATGGATTACATTATGACAGGACCTTGCACAAAGAGGCCATACTGTCTGCCACAGGACTGTATGTCCATTGTGCAATATCTCTTGTGATATGTAGAGAGTTCTTCTAAAGGCCTTATTCCAGCAACATTGCTATTTTTTTCTATGAGAACCTTTCTACAGTTACCCAGTCTTGGATAGTCAGCTGATCCTGTTTACATATGCTGTATGGAGGAAGCTGTGAACTGTTTTATGGTTGTTGATTATTCAGTCCGTGATGTTTTGCAGACTTTGGCAGTGGTTTTATAAATGTTCTAGCACCAGTATGGGAAAGGTCCGATGCCAGGGGAGCTCTGGAGTTGCAGGAGCACAGGATATCACTTTTTCTGATACTGTAAGAAAGAAACAAGTGGAGTTCATGCAGCTGTATTTCTTGGATTACTCAACCGTATTACTGAAATAAGAAAGTAACTGTGAGCAACGTAAAATGTTGGAGAGTAGTCCGGCAGTGGATATAGACCCATGGCCCCTGTTGCCAGGTGGCTTTGTTTAAGTGTTCTTCAGGACTGTATGCCGTCACCCAGCTGGCTGGAAACAGTCTCCTAAAATTGGTATAGATTCTTGAGTTTCAGAACTGAGAGTTAGCTATGGGAAGGTAATAAGTTAACTATGGCTTGTTTTAAGGAAGCCAATAAAGTACTTTTCTTAAAGAGACCATTTTATAATTGTGAGCAGCGATGTACAGTCCCTGATAGCCCTTCTGTGACTCAGCCATCATGTAAATAGCAGGAAAAAAGATTTTGTGATAGAGAGATGGTTAAGTAGTAGTTGAAGGAATTAATGCTTATCCATAAAACTGAGTGAATAAATAGGATCAGAATGTGGAATGGGATCAGATTTAAGAACTGAAGGATCTTACAGAGCATGTTAATTTGAAAAGGATGACCCAGACTGTTAGTTTAGTAGTCTTTCTTGACTGTAGATCAGATTATAATCCATAAACTATATGACCATTAAGGGTAGGGAGCTGTATGAGCATGGTTATGCATAAGGATCCACAGAAATCTAGTGGTTTGTGGCCAGAAGGTTTGAGAACAATTTGTTCTAGCATGTGAACAAAAGAGAAAACTGTCAGTGTCATACTGGTGTATCTGCCTGGTTTTGTCAATGGTAATGTGTTAAAACGTGTAGTTGATGCTAGTTGGTTTCATTTTGGAAATGTAGAAAGATCCAAAAATGTTGCTTGCAAACATTGGCAAACGGAGATCTGTTCTCCTGGTTTCTGGATTGGATGTGTCTTGGATAAGGAAGAATTAGAAATTGCTGTTGTCTGATAGCTGCCTGATTTAAATAAATGATTGTTTTTCCTGTTTAATTTGATTTGGTTTCTGTCCACAGTATCGGAGCAGCCACAATAAACAGCTGTCTTTACAGTCTTAATGGTAGGGGCAGAATTGGTGAATTAGTACCTCCTAATATCAAGTTGAAATGTCAGCAGGGTCATCGTGTAGTGGGCAGATTAAAATGACTGTTCAGGTTTGTGACGCTTTGAGGGCTTGCATGTTGAGTTTAGCACTAAACTAATATGGCTGTGCAACTTTTAGGTTAGAGGTGACTTACAGAAGGATGGAGCAGACTGCATAACAAAATTGTTAAATTTGCTGAAGTGTTGCCTGCTCACCTGCTCTGCTTCTAGTAGTTTGGTGTCTTCCTCTGGCATGTGCATGTCACTATCAGTGATAGTCCCTATGATGTCCTGTCCTTGGTGTCTTCTCTTTAGCTACTTATTTGACACCAGTCAGTGATCTAACTTAAGACTGTATCTCATCAGGTCACTGTTTGAAGCAAAGCTGTGTTGTTTGAGGCCTACTAGTCATCTCCTCTACATGCTGCTTCTCCTCTTCCTGTACCTGTCAGTGAGACTCTCTGCACTACAGGTGCTTTATCTTGAACTACCATATATGATGGTTATAGGGTGTCCCTTTTACTCTTTAGGAGAGAAAATAGGCATTGGCTAATTTCACAAGTTTCATCTTGTTTTACCTGTATGTATTGTCTTATAAATCTTTTCTTTAAATCTTGAAGTACCTTTTTACAAGCAGATCAACTCTAAATTGCATTGTCTTCCAAAGATGATTGTATTTATTTGGATCTCTTCCTTTTGGTTTGTAGTTACCTATGTGGACTGGTGAAAACACCATTAACTGTAAGGTCTGAGCTCTTGTCTTCCAAAAAGTGAATTCTGTCAACTTGGATTCATTTGGTGCTAGAATTCTGCCTTGGCTTTATGCAAGCAGAAAGCACTCATTCTGCAGATCGCTAGAAATTCTTGCATACCTGTAATTATCTTTAATTTACAGCTACTTCCAATTTACGGTAGAGGAAAATTTTATTACATTAGACACAAGTATCTAATGGTGAGTTATCTTCATTTTTTTGCAGTGCGTTGTTCATTTACTTTAAACATTTGCTCAGATACTGTCTCATTAGGTGAAAGCCTATTTTAGGTACCCCTTTTTCCATCTTCTTCCCTGCAAGTTCACATATTCCTCCCAAATTCATTGCATTTCTCCTGTACTTCTTTAAGAAGAAGCATTTGTATTTACGAAAGAGAGAATATTTGCCAAGACAGTAGGCTTATCAGGCCATGTGAGTACTTGTATTTTGTACAAACATGAAAGTGAATTTTTGCTGCATTCCATGTGAAGTAAGAGTTTTAAGACCTGGTCCCAAAAGGGCAGATTCGGTGGTTATTCAGCACTAAATCCTTTTGCAAATGGTTATTTCATGATTTAAAAAAGGCTTTTTCTGTTTCTTTGCAGTCACTCTTGGAAGCACATGATATTGTGGCCTCAAAATGCTACGATTCCCCTCCTTCTAGCCCAGAAGTCAATAATTCTTCAGTGAACAACCAAATTGTTCCAGTAGATGCTATTCGTATTCTTGGAATTCACAAAAGAGCAGGAGAACCACTGGTAAGTAACTGAAGAAGTGCGAGTGAAAGCATTTGCATGTGCCTAATTTCTTGCAGTACATTTTAATTTTTTCCATTATTATGTTGTGTAATTTAATGGGTGATAGGATCAGTATCAAGAGGTTGGAATAAGAATATATTCCTGTGTTGTTCATCCTGTTCTCTTTAAGAAATTATGGGGTAGTGAATAGACAGTCACTAGGCTGAATGCCTTGCTAGCGTAACTGACTAACACAACATCTGTTTGGTCCTGGTACAAAAAGCAGTCAAGAACAATATAGCCATTGTTCAGTCGTATGAAAACCTTGTCTGAAAGCACTTTTGTGTCACCTGACGCTTATCTGTGCATTAGGAACTCTTACACTGTAGTAACTATTACTGTCTGTTTTCATTGGGGTAGATAGAATATCTGTACATTTTTGCTTGAGATAATGGTAAAATGAAATTGAAATTCTAACAATGGTAAACTAGGTGTCGCATACCTCTTTCAGGGTGTTACGTTTAGAGTTGAGAACAATGATCTGGTAATAGCACGAATTCTTCATGGTGGAATGATAGATCGACAAGGTCTTCTGCATGTAGGTGACATTATTAAAGAGGTGAATGGCCATGAGGTTGGAAACAATCCAAAAGAATTGCAGGAACTGCTGAAAAATATTAGTGGCAGTGTCACTCTGAAGATTCTCCCCAGCTACAGAGACACTGTTATTCCTCAACAGGTCAGTAGCGCATTTCTAACAATTCTGTCAAAAGAACTTCTGCTTGGTACTTTATTGCATAAGATTATTTTAAGATTTTTGGATTAGACTTATTTTGATTATTTTGTGTATTTAATGCTAGCAGGAAGGCTAAAATGTAGATACCTGTATTCACCTTTAAGTACATTTTGCAAATGGGTTTATTCAGTAGATTAATACCACGCCTAATATGCCTGCCTAAAAAATTCTAATTAGCATGTAAGATTGATAAGCATTTGTATACTACATATAAAGCATGTTTCTTTGACAACCAGTGACCTCTGGTGACCTAGCCACAATCACACTAAACTGCAGTGAACTGCATGTGTTTATAACATGATCAGTGTCCAAGTAATCTGTTTCATAGGATTCAGAAACATACTGAATTCAACAGACGAGCTTAAACTCGCTGACTTAAGTAGGAACTTGGATGGTGGCTATTCCTTATCCTTTTGTTGTTGCTGTAGGCTGTTGATTTCTCCACCGCAGAAGTAACTTGTTGCTTTAAATCAGTACACTTGAAACATCTTGTAAGACACTCCTTCAGGTAGCTGGTCTTAATGCCTGTCACTATAATAGACTATGCTTACATTGAGTAGATGCTGAGGGAATGTGCTGTATTTGAGGCAGGTGCATTGCTTCCTTTGCTCCCCAACCTGGTAGAAAAAAAGTCAAAGATGTTTCCAGTCTACTGATGCAATTTATTGTTTCTTCCCCTGCATCAGATTTGAGTCTTAAGCAGCCGCATATCTTGTTTGCTTTAAAACATTGAGTTCATGGCAAAATTAATTCTTAAGGTTCCACAAGCCTTGAATACAGTGCTCACATTCTGAGAATTTTTTGTATTTTTAAGTAATTTAAAGTCAGAATACTAATTGAGTGGTAAGTACTGAAATGCAAAAATGAGTGTTTTGTAATACGTTGTCCAAATAGAACAGTTGGCCTTTTATTTTTATCATGAAACTCCTTCAGCCAAGGTTTGCACTGCTGATTATTTCTACTCTCTCAGCTAGTATATGTCAGTTTTTTCTATAGCTTGTATTTTACTTGCCAAATGCAACTTGTCAAACTTCTCATGTCAAACTTTTTGTGCTATAGGTAAAGACATTACTTCAGTTTGACAGATAAATTAGTAAGAATCTATTTTATAATGTTTAAGCTTTGTAAATTTTTACACATTTCAGGTTTTTGTGAAGTGTCATTTTGATTATAATCCATATAATGACAACCTCATCCCATGCAAAGAAGCAGGTTTGAAATTTTCTAAAGGAGAAATTCTTCAGATTGTAAACCGTGAAGATCCAAATTGGTGGCAGGTTGGTAAAAAGATTAAAAAAATAAAATAAAAACCCGAAAAGCTTCACTAGTTGCCTTAATAATAAACTCTTTAAATTATTATTTACTTCCATTTAACAGTAGATATAAGAAAAAATACTTACACTGCAATCCAATTTCAAGCTAATATCAAGATATTAACAATTGAAATACTAGAGAAAATGGAATGGTGTAAATTGTATATGTAACATTTTTTGCTATCACTACTTTTTATTTGTCTTTATTCTTGTATCGTAAGCCTAGACATTCCAAAATCAGTTTAAGTGGACAATTTCTAGCAGAAAGTCTTAGGCTGACTATGTTAGCTGTGGTTAGCGTTCCCTGATAGCGACTGTGAAAGAAGTGGACCCCTTCCTGAGTGCTCGGAGTTAAGGAGAGAGAGAGGGAAATGAACCCTGTGGATTTGAAGAGGGGTGAGAACAGCTATTTGGAGAAGCTGTATCTTTTATTTCCACAGTGGTGGTCAGTGTCTGTGAGCTGTAACGTGCATGTTCGTAATCAAAATGTTTGGCACTATTTCAAATATTAACAGTTCATCCTGCTTTAAGGTTGTTTTTCTACATTCAGTCCTTCAGTAGAAATGTAATCCAGTGCTTATGCTGTTTTTATTTTTTCAAGACACTATACACACAATTAAACATCATCAGTGCCTTTGAAAGTGGGATGAGTGAACCTTTAAGACACTTTTCTCAACTGAAGTACTCAAAATTGCAAGTGGCAGTGGCAATCTAGGCAAAGACTTCAGCATTATTGATTTCCCTTTCCACCCAGAAATTGCTCACCCTTCGCTAGACAAGAAGCAACAGTGAGCCAAATGTTACTTGAGAGCAGTATATATATATATCTATGACTTATTTAAAAGCAACAAAAATATTTGAATATACATCAACAACTGTTGCTGAATTCTGTTGCTTGTCAGTGACAGTAGTAACAAAAAGAAAGAGAATAAAAAGTGTGAGGGAAGGCGGAAAATTTATTACTGCCAAGTTAATTAGTTTCAGAAGTTAGACACTCTGAAACTCTGGAGTAGTTTGACATTTAGCTTACATGCTGTCTTCTGTATTGCTTTTCAAATTCTCCAGCTTGTAACTTGTTGAGTCCAGGAGAAAGAATTCTTAAACTCTCGATCAGTGGCAAAAATGAAATGCATTAAACCAGCATAGTGTGTTGCAAGTATTGCTATGCAGACCATGCCACTGGGGAAAAAAGTTAGTTTTTCCTTGTGCTTTCTGGAAATGCTAGACTGTTACTGAAAACTTGCTAACTGTAAAAAAATCAGTTAGTCATAGGTAAAAGCATACAAGCTGAAAAGCAAACAGTTCCTGTTAGCAGGAGACAGGCCAACCAGTTATGGAGATGAGAAGTCTAACATTTTGTAACTGTGTGTTTATATGTGTTAAGCTTGCTGGGAATTGAGCTTGCCATGAAATTATTTTATAGAGATTCTTAGCCAAACTTTCATTACCGAGAATACTTAGGTTACTAGGATTTTAGATCTGTAGTTACTTAGTGCAACAAGCTTGAAGGCATGATTAGGCATGTGTTAATGGCATTCACTGTTTGTGAAATGGGAGTTAATAAGCTGCACTGGAACTTGTTTGGAGCAGCTCAAGAATACAAAATAAGTGTACTGGGTACTACAAAGTCTTGAGTTTTGTCACTTGAGAGTTCAATCTCTGGAGCCATAGAACTCCATTTAGGATTTTGGTGCCAAGTTTATGGCTATAGGAGCTTACTAACTTAATGGGAAGCAGTAATGAAACATATCTGTTTTATGTAAGTTTCCTGAATTTTAATACTCAATGGCAAGACACTTACTGTAAGAGAGAATTTTAATATCCACATCTGAGTTTGAATTTCCAAGTCTCAGTAGTAAATGTATCAGTACTTACCATTGAGAAACTCTGGCACTGTGAAAGTCAGTCAAGACCATGTTGATGAGAAAAATGCTTCTCACAGGTTACCTATGATTTTTTTTTTTTTCCCAGGCTAGTCATGTCAAAGAAGGAGGAAGTGCAGGACTTATTCCTAGCCAGTTCCTGGAAGAGAAGAGAAAGGCCTTTGTTCGGAGGGACTGGGACAACTCAGGTGAGATTTAATGAATTTCAGGAATAGATTTTGCTCTGACTCCATTTGTTTTGCTTTTCCTGCCTTCATAGATACTAGAAAACTTCTGTATGAGAATACACAGAATACTGTGAAATGCTAATTATTATATTTTGGCTTTGACTGAAGGACAAAGGCTGAAGTCTATCTTTAGTCTTCATAGATACATGACTAGTTTTGCCACTTGCTGAGGAAAAGCTAAATGAGGTGGGAAAGGCATAAGAATTAGCTCTTTTTTTTTTTTTTAATTATGTTTTTATAGTATGCACTGGAAGTTAATAAACATGTTTGATGGATTTTTCTGCTGTTTTTTACAAACTTTCTAGGAAAATTAATTCTTTCTCTGTGTTTGGTTCTTACTGTGCCATTTGATGTGTATGAAAATAGATGTGATCTCCTGTCCTAGAATATATAAAATTCTAAAATAGTCCTTGTAAATTTAATTAATCTAAACTTGCATATGTTCATGTAAATAAGCTTCGGAAAACCACATTTAACAAAAACGATGAGTTTATCTCAATTTTCATTTCTAGGACCTTTCTGCGGAACAATAAGCAGCAAAAAAAAGAAAAAGATGATGTATCTCACTACAAGAAATGCAGGTATCTCTTAATATTACATATGAATCAAAAGTTCTAGGCTTCTAAACTTGCAGAGTCTAGGGTATCCAAAGCTGAAAGATTTGCAGTAAAATATTTGATTATAAATTTGATGGATCAGATCGTTTTTGTGGTTTAAAAGCAATAGTAACCAGTGAAGATACGGTGGTGCTGAGTACATATT
Organism: Nyctibius grandis; assembly: GCF_013368605.1. Lineage (NCBI taxonomy): Eukaryota > Metazoa > Chordata > Aves > Nyctibiiformes > Nyctibiidae > Nyctibius > Nyctibius grandis. Next base: position 21,897,767 of record NC_090664.1, on the reverse strand, counting down.
TTGGTAGGTGGAAATCAGAGAAGAACTTTGTGTTAAAAGAGAAAAAAAAGTGAAAGCTTTGTTACCAGTGGGTTGAGGGATGTGATCCTTCTCTACTCAGCACTGGTGAGGCCACACCTGAAGTGTACTGGGCTCCTCCCCAGTGCAAGAGAGACATGGACATACAAAGACAATGAAAGGACTGGAGCATCTCTCCTATGAGGAAAGGCTGAGACAGCTGGGACTGTTCAGCCTGGAGAAGAGAAGGCTCAGGGGGGGATCTCATCAATCTGTATAAATACCTGAAGGGAGGATGCAACGAGGATGGAGTCAGGCTCTTTTCCGAAGAGCCCAGTGACAGGACCAGAGCAGGAGGTTCCCTCTGAACATCAGGAAACACTTTTTCCACTGTGAGGGTGACCGAGCACTGGCACAGTTTGCCCAGAGAGGTTGTGGAGTCTGCCTCCTTGAAGATACTCAACAGCCATCTGAGCAACCATCTCCAGATGGCCCTGGCTGAGCAGGGGGGTTGGACCAGGTGACCTCCAGAGGTACCTTCCAACCTCAACCATTCTGTGATTCTGTGAAAACTCACTAATTGTTAATCACAGTTTTCCGATTCTGATCAATCTCAGATTTTCTCCTTGAAAGTAAAGGTAATAACCTGACCTTACGCTGTCCATGCAGGGATAACTATTTTATTCCCATACCAATTTAAATCAAGAAAGCTTGTATCAGACTTAACGCCCTTTGAGTACTATTTATATTAACATGTGGTCTGTTGGTATATAGCAGGACTGCTTAATATTTTTTTTCTTACAGTACTGACTGTGTATTAACTGTTTTTTGTACACTTCTCAATGTAGAATTTGATCGTCATGAAATCCAGATCTATGAGGAAGTAGCCAAAATGCCTCCTTTTCAGAGGAAAACGCTGGTCTTAATTGGGGCCCAAGGAGTGGGGCGAAGAAGTTTGAAGAACAGGTTTATAGTACTGAATCCTACTAGGTTTGGAACTACAGTGCCATGTAAGTTGTCAGCATTCCTACTGTAATATCATACTTTGAGTCTCTGATTATCTGGAAAATACCTGATGTTTATCACAATGATTCAGGGTAGGAGTAATTTTGTCAGAGTATAAAAATTGTATAGAATGGGAAGACAAAAGGTTCTTCATCTTCTCAGACAACTACACTAACATAGGATGACAGTGAAAATATCTGTAACTAGCAGTTAAATGTTGCTGCTGCTGGAGAAAAACAATTTTTGTATGTACAGTATTTCAATCTGTTAGGTTTCTTCAGTGTCAGTCACCATCAGTTACTGAGGGGATTCTGGAAGTTCCAAGTAGTCTTCTGTAACGAACAGCCAGTGGAGTTTCTTGGGTCTGCTGTTTAGTTTTCCATCTGTAGAAGCACCCTAGGCATTATAAATTGTTACTTTAGTATTAGAAATGTAGGGAAAAGCAACAAACTTCCAATGAAACTGAAGTGTGTGTCATCTCCAAAATTTGTATGATAATCTGATGTTTTTAGCCTCGAGCCCATGATTTTTCTTTTTTTTTTTTTCTCCCTATCAACTTGAGGAAAAACCGTCCTCCCTTACTGAAGTATTGTTTTCTTGCCTTCCTTCCAGATAGTTACTTTGCTCATTCACAAGATCTTTATATTTTTAATGCCCCCTCCTGTTTGCTGACCAGAGCAGTCCACCCTAGCTACATTATTATTCTCCTTCTGCCACCTGCTTTTCAGAATTTCAAAACCAGTCAGTTCCCTTCTGTTTTCAGCAGGCAAGGAGTAGATCTGATAATGGGGCTGGGGGGGATGACAGGACACAGGTCTGAAAGATAAATTATGCAACATAAGAGAACCAGTGTGTCTCATTTGCTGAATCTCTAACACCAAAACTGGCCAGGGCGCTAAGAATTGGTATGTGTGACTGATAACAAGGTTGACTTCTCAGTGTTACTTTTTTAAAGAAATCTTCCCCTGGGAATCTCATTATTTTATGTTGGCAAAATAGTAAGAAACTTTTTATTACTTCTGAAATTCTTTATTCCTTTTTAAAAAGCCCTCAAAATTACTGGTTTCTCTAAAATGCTATATAGAGGGTTAAATATACATAAGTAATGCAACACAGTGTTTAAAATGCTTTTACTTGAAGCTCTTGAACGCCCTTCAAAGGCATAAAAATTAACATTTCCAACCTAACAATCTGGCAATCTAATCATGCACATGCAGTACAGACTTTATTACCTATAGAATCTCCTCTCTACTTTATATTTAGATTTTAAGTAGGATAATCAGTAATCTTAGTTGGCCTCAGTTTCTTTGATTAGAAGAAAATTCTCCTGGTTATTGACAAACTTATATGTGTAGGGTTTTTTGGGTTTTTTTTTGGAAATGGCTGAAACAGATCCATTTTGCTATGGGGAAAAGCATGTCCTTGGTGTTGAGTTCTAATGCAGCAAATGGTGCTGTGTTTTTTCTTCAGTGTGGATATCTGAACTGTTAAGGCATCTTCTGGCTGTAAACTGTTAAAGCTTATTCTCCAAAATTTATTTCAAACTGATACGATTTTTTTTTTTTGGTATTGTCTTAACAATTACAGCTTTAAACTTTCTATAGAATCTTGGCTAAAACTAGATGTTCTAGTAATATGTTTATTGCTAACAGCTTCAGAAGATCATTTCTCCTTGGACTTGAGTTTTCTATAATAATGAAGTTGATTGATAGGAATTACTGGAAGGAGGAGAATACTTTCCACTTCTATCAGCAAGTTGAACCAAGAGGTGATATGGTACCGAGTGGTGATACAAGTATTACCAAAGGGATCCATTTACTGTTATGTTTAATATATTCTAGAGTTCAAATCTAATTAAATGCAAGTAGTGGGCAGATAATATGGTGATAGGACAGCAAAGTCAGTAATAATCTGATTTTATTTTACGTTACATTACGTTATTTTCACTTTCTTGCTTAAATAATGTTTGTGCTGCACAGTGTAGCCAATACCCAAGATGGCTGCTAATGTTTTAGTTAAATATTGGCTTTAATTTCTCTGCAGTGAATTTACCTTGCTTTAAAGGGTAAGTTGTCCTGGAAAGCAGCATTAGCTGGCCTCCGCTAAAATTCTGCTATGGTGACAGGGCTTCTTCTGATATTTAAGCTAACTTTCTTTATAGCTAGCTCAGGTAATTCTGCCCTGAATAACAGGACAAATACAGTGAGCAAAGTCTATGCTAAGGTTTGGGAGGTGGGGTGGGGCAGATTTTGATGTGTGCTCAGTTATTTCCAGAAGTACATCTGACATTTGAGAGTTAAATTTCCATTTGATTTCCAAGTCACTTAAATAATTATTTCATTAAGTGAATAATTAAAAAGATGATATGACTGACTATTGTATATGGTATGAAGGAGTAATACAAAGGAAATGAGCAAATGGGTGGGTAAGCAAAATATAGGAAAGAATAGAAATAAAGGGAACAGGAGGGGCTGTGCTCTAGTTTCTAGTTTTGAAACTTACACTAGAATAATTAGTCTGTATATGGAACAATTATAATTGTGTATTAATGTGTATTATACTCTCTCTAACTTAACAGGCAGTCTATTTTCATATTTGTATTTCAAATATAAAACATTCAATTCATATTTTAAATTTTTTGTTTAGTTACTTCACGAAAGCCGAGGGATGATGAAAAGGATGGGCAAGCATACAGATTTGTGTCACGAGCTGAAATGGAGGTGGATATTAAAGCTGGCAGATATTTAGAGCATGGAGAATATGAAGGAAATCTTTATGGCACCAAAATTGATTCCATCCTTGAAGTTGTTCAGACAGGAAGGACCTGCATCTTGGACGTGAATCCACAGGTATGTAATTTATAATGTTACACTACAAGTGTAGGAGTGTTGTAGTGGGTTGACCCTGTCTGGACGCCAGGTGCCCACCAAAGCCGCTCTATCACTCCCCTCCTTAACTGGGCAGGGGAGAGAAAACGTAATGAAAGGCTCGTAGGTCGAGATAAGGACAGGGAGAAATCACTCACCAGTTACTGTCACGGGCAAAACAGACTTGGCTTGGGGAAATTAGTTTAATTTATTACAAATCAAATCAGAGTAGGATAATGAGGAATAAAACCAAATCTTAAAAACACCTTCCCCCACCCCTCCCTTCTTCCCAGGCTCAACTTTACTCCTGAATTCTCTACCTCCTACCCCCAGCAGCACAGGGGGACGGGGAATGGGGGTTGCGGTCAGTTCATCACACGTTGTCTCTGCCGCTTCTTCCCCCTCAGGGGGAGGGCTCCTCACACTCTTTCCCTGTTCCAGCGTGGGTCCCTTCTGTGGGGTGCAGTCCTTCAGGAACAGACGGCTCCAGCATGGGTCCCCCACGGGGTCACGAGTCCTGCCAGCAAACCTGCTCCAGTGTGGGCTTCTCTCTCCACGGGTCCACAGGTCCTGCCAGCAGCCTGTTCCAGTGTGGGCTTCACACAGGGTCACAGCCTCCTTTGGGCATCCACCTGCTCTGGCGTGGGGTCCTCCATGGGCTGCAGGTGGATATCTGCTCCACTGTGAACATCCATGGGCTGCAGGGGGACAGCCTGCCTCACCATGGTCTTCACCACAGGCTGCAGGGGAATCTCTGCTCTGGTGCCTGGAGCACCTCCTCCCCCTCCTTCTTCACTGACCTTGGGGTCTGCAGAGTTGTTTCTGTCACGTATTCTCATGCCTCTATTCTGGCTGCAGTTGTGCAGGTTTTATCCCTGTTCTTAAATACGTTATCCCAGAGGCACTACCACCATTGCTGATGCACTTGGCCTTGGCCAGCAGCAGGTCCATCTTGGAGCCAGGTGACATTGGCTCTGTCGGACATGGGGGAAGCTTCTAGCAGTTTTTCACAGAAGCCACCCCTGTAGCCCCCCTGGTACCAAAACCTTGCCATGCAGACCCAATACAAGTGTAACATTGAAGAAGTATGCCTTTAAATTTGAAGGCTTCTTATCTGGTTTAAAGATTACCATATCAACTGGGTTCTTGCATTTGTGGCACTCACTTGGAATGAGTTAGAAAGATGGAAAAAAACCAACCTAGATTCTGCACTGAAGAGGAGTCTTGCAGAGTGGTAAGTCTTTTTAGCCAAGGAAAGAATGATGTTGAGCATTTCAAAAGGCAGTGTAGGAGTTTCTAAAATAGAAATAAGAATCTTTGCTTATGTGTTCCTGCCCATTGTAACAGACTAGTTTTGCAGTGCCCTTTAAGTAATGGGGACATATGGTGAGTCATTCTCAAACTTAGTTGGTTTTTTTTTCTTTGCTTCTAGGCTCTGAAAATATTGAGGACTTCAGAATTCATGCCCTATGTAGTGTTTATTGCTGCTCCAGAGTTGGAAACTTTGCGTGCTATGCACAAGGCTGTGGTAGATGCTGGAATTACAACCAAACTTCTCACTGTAAGCAGATTATTTCATATTTAGTTTGTGTTAAAGAAAATTGGCAGAGTCCAGGTCTCTAGGTTTGCTGGTTTTATTAACAACTCAGAGTTGGACCACCACCGCAGTGAATGGTACCTGACTCAAATTCACTATCGGTTTATATAGAAACTAATAATCAATTGCATCATAAACATTTCATAAGCTTCTGTTAATAATCCACTAACTATTTCAATTCGTCTTTCTTCCTTCATCAAGAGTCCACAAAAGTCCATTCTTTTCCATTGTTTAGCTGATCTTTATGTTCTGGTTCCGCTCCGACTCCGGTTGACACCCCGTCCTCGATGTTCTTGCTGTGATCGGCGTCCTTAATGTTCTTGCCGTGATCAGCGTCCCGTCCTGATCCAGGTTGATCAGAGTCCAGTTCCCACCGCCAGTGTCTCCTAAACATTCAACCTTAAAAACAACTGAAGTTATGTTTAAAACCTTATCTATACTAATTTTTATTTCTAAGTGTCCTATATTTCTTTTAAGGTAAAGAAAAGGTTAACCATACATCCCCTTTACTAAAATCATCAGAAGGTAATACTTCTAGGCCTACTCCTGCTTAGCTACTCATTAAGCTTTGATTGATGATTTGTTCAGTCCTAGGTCAGGATTACACAAGGAGCTTTGAGAACAATATTCATGGATTGTGAAAGCCCACCTGTGTTTATTCAGATAGACTTATTTTAATTATTCTATTCTTCATTCTATTTCACCCTTATTGATCCTTGTCTGCCTAACTCATAAGAACTTTTACATTAATTATGTGAAAATTTCTATAACAGTTTGCTTTGAACAGGATGCTCTTAGATTTTTTTTTTTACCTTTCATTTTAGATGGAATTTGTTCTGAAATTAATGTGTCTAAGAAAAGTTACGCAAGACTTTTGCTGATTACTTAGTAGAAGTTAATCAAATACTATATATAAGGCAGATGGCTTCTTTCTTAAAAATAGACCTCTTATAGAGAAGTGTTGATTACAAAAATTACTTGTAATGTGTTCTTTGGGAAGTGTCACCTTTGATTATTTGCAGCAAATGGTAGATATCTGAGGGTGGGAATTGTTCTTTTATGTAAATGTCTTTCCTTCACTTTCCCCATCTCTCCTCCCGAAAAGTTTTGTTCAGGTTTGTCTTACAATATAGGTGTGCTTTAAAGATGGAGTCTGTAATCCTTATGAAAGTTATTGCAGGCTGTGTAAAACAAAACAAAACAAAAAAACCCAACAACAGAATGCAGCTAGGCCTTGTTTCCACTGCTGCAGCAGCACATGCTGCACTGAGAATGGCTGGGAGCTGCCAGAGTAAGAAGTGTTGAATAGCTTCTCTTCCCCTTAAGTTCCTTGGATTTGTCATGTAAAGCGAAGTGGCGAAGTGGCGCATTTTAGTCATTAGATCTTCTCTCCTTTTCTGAGACACAGTGTGTAGCAGAGGGAAGTGAGACATGCTTCCTCCAGCGCAGCAAATTATCAGTATTCTGTATGGGCATGAACTTCCCCAGCTGCAGGACCAAAGCAAAAAAAGCCAGACTGAGCAGTTAAGAAAACTGTCCATCCTCTGCGTTCCATAGTACAGCTTCCCCATCGGAGAAAAGCCATGGGTTGCTGACAACTCACAATGACAGTGCTGCAGCTGAGATAGTAGCAATACCTTGTATAATGCTGACGGGGCGTTCAAAGCCATCAAGTTGGAGATGGGTTAATTTCCACCAAATTAATATGGGATTTTTAGTCTTTCTTTTCAAACCTGAGACCCTGTTCTCTTAACCACATGAGAGACTGTCCAGTCTTAGTCATGGATTCTGGTTATTATAGATTCTAGTATTTCTGTGGGTGCTCTGCCTTTCCTCCTCCCTGCCCCAAATGAACCCTGAATTTTGTGATGCATGTACAAGAAGGCAAGGTTAAAACTGTCCAGACAAGTATAAAAATAATTTCCTGCACTTCCTAATTTTTATTCCCTAAGGGACATCCTTGCCTTTGTTTTACTTGTCCTTATGAATAATAAATAGGATAGTTACATTTTAAATATACATTTATATATCTTCATGGATTCTAAATCATGTCTGTGTACGTGTATACAGAGAGTATGATTTCCCATTTCATATTCTTGTACTTCCTGAACAGATGAGAAACAAATGTCATTTGAAGTATTATGTTCTGCTTGCTAGTGGCCCTGTCTACATTATTTCTAGCATCCTAAGGCATTGCAAAAATCCTGGCTCTTGTGGTGCTACATTTGCTTGTCTCCTTCATTTACTGTGAATTTACTCTTCACAAACTTACTGTTTTATTTTGGCATTTGTATTTACAACGGTATCAGGACTTGAAAATATTAAAATAAATATTGTCAAGGGGACAAATCTCATAACGGCTTACAAAAAATTGCTTTTGTGCAAAAGTGGAGAGGAATTCTCTAAGAACATAGGACTAATGAAACATTAAAAAATGCTCAGTGGCAGCACTTCATGAAGGCTTCATAGTGCAGGAATATAAATTTCCTGCATATTTTGCAGATCATGTCAGAATTAAAATAATGCAGCAGTAGTTTACAAAGGAGGAACTGATGTCAGGTGAGCAAGGCTGAATTGCAGCCTCTAAAAGCAATAAGGTATTCTAGAGCTTTATTCTACTAAAGTGTATCTTCCAGTGTCTTTCATTTCATACTAATTAAAATTCTTGGATTTTTTGGTGCTTTCTGTGGAAATAAGAAAGGGCACAAATATATTTCCATAACTTGGGATTGACTCAGTCATTCCTAAAGCATTAATTTTATTCTGATGGGATTGTCAGTTGCACGTACAAAATGATTAACTGCCCATTGTGTGTACCAGCCCATGTTCATGTGCTTCTATTGACTTTCTTAAAAATTGCAAGATTTACAAACATTTGGTTGCCGTATTTAACATTATTGGCACAGCTCACATTTTCAGCCCGTTCAATGCATTTTAGCTTAAGTTCTGTGTAGATTTACTAGATGGAAGCTAATGAAAACTTTTTTATTTTTTAAATCTATTCAGTATATAGCTTTAAGTAGTCAGTTGCAATAATGTAATGAAGGGATATTTCTTCTGTATTTATAAGGATTCACCAGGTCTTATGTCCTTAGTAATCTTTCAAATCTCTTCCACAGGACAGCGATTTAAAAAAGACAGTGGATGAAAGCGCACGGATCCAGAGAGCGTACAACCACTATTTTGACCTGACCATTGTAAATGACAACCTAGACAAAGCCTTCGAGAAGCTACAGACTGCTATCGAGAGGCTGAGGCTGGAACCACAGTGGGTCCCGATCAGCTGGGTATATTGAGATTTCTCCAGCGGAGCTTAAGTAACAAATAAAATCAACTGCAGCCAATGTGCTAATGTGACGTTGTGTAGATACCGACGATAACCTGCGGCACCTGTGCATTTTTACTCTGTGTATATTCAAAAGTACACTATTCTGAATTTTTATAAAAATGTTGAAGGGAAAGTGTACTTAAATATGTAATTTATTTTAATTTTTCTAACTTTTTACAGATAACCTTTCTATTCATATCACATGAAGGAAATGCGTTTAAGCATTTTTATATGTTTTGATTTAGTACCTTTGCCTTTTTCATCTAAGAAACTTCAGTCATTCACTTCAACATTTACATCTTGGTCTTACATTTTCACTGTGATTAAAAAAAGGATACTTGAAACAATTTTTGTAAAACTTGTTAACGTCAGTGTTTAACTGGTCAAAAGTCTATAGCTCTTATTAGGAAAGAACACTAATTTCTTTGGGTTTTTTTTTCCTTCCTTAAAAAAATAATAATTTCATGGGAGCAGAATTTTAAGTATTAGAAGCAGCAACCAACACACAGCTCCATTGTTCCAGCTTCTTTTGTCTTAATGTTGGTGCATTCTTGATGTTTCACTAATTCTTGATGTCTCTTGATTTAGACAACTGTTGTATAGGTTCCCTTACACATGTCTCTTGAAATAACATAAAGCAATACCTTGCAAGCTGCTGATCAGGCTGTTCTTGGGAGCCAACCCCTTACCCCATTATGGTTGAAGTACTGACGTTAGAAAGCTTGTACGCAAGGTAGTTCAGTGCAATTTGAATAATGGTGAAGTAGCCTGAGAGAGAACCTGATAACACGGAGCCTTGTAGAGCGACGCTTAATGTTCGGGGTTATTTAGTCACACTTGTGAAAACACATTGCTTTTACCAAAAAAAAAAAAAAAAAAAAAAAAAAAAAAAAAAAAAGCGCGTTTTTCTTTCTTAGGACATTGTTCAATATTTGTGTAGTGATCTGTGGCTTAATTTCCTGTGAGATCTAGCTGGGTTCTATATTATCTTTTTGAATATTTATGTGTGATCAACTGCTGTATTTTCGAGTGTGATGTAATGGAATTTCTGTGCGTTTTGTTACATTGTTTTTAATTGCGTTTTTCATTAGATGATAGCTTGTGAATGGGAAGCTTACTGCTAAAAAGCAATGATGTTTATACCTTTTTGTTTCACAACGTATTTCCTTTTGTTTAGTGACAGTTCTCCCTTTAGTACGCTCATTGATACAATTCGTATTAGGTTCAAGTTCATCAGTCAGAACTTATGCTGATGTAAATTTCTGCTTAACAAGAACAAAATGAAGATATAGTTTGTCGCTAAGACTAGCTCTTTTTGTGACCGTATTTTATATTACAGTGTTAGCTGTTGTATATGGTAACATTCACCGTCACTTGCCAGGCTATGTCTCTAAACTGAAGTCATCTGTTTAATTTCTCTTCCACCTGGTGACAGGCACCTGGCTTCTCAATTCTTTTTCAACCCCAAAGTGTGACAGGGAATGCTATCAAAAGGCAGCTTCCTCAGAATGATTTTTGAAGGAAAAGAGGCTTAGACACTGTAAAACACTATTGCCTCCTGGGGCTCCTAAAGACTTTTATGTACATGAGGAAAAGAAAAATGGAGTTGATGCAGTATAGGATCAAAAAAAGCTCAAAACACCAGTATGCTACAGATGATTTTTAAAAGCCTATGAAGTTGGTTGTTGTGAGGTGAAAAGGGCAGGGGGGCGGCTTGAGATCGCAGTGTATGTGGAAAACATCAGTTGAAACTGTGTATAGCACAGGTAATCTTTGTGACTCAATACTGAGATTTCAGTCTTTTAGAGGGAATCTGAAATTCTCTAAGGAAAATTTGTACCACTACTTTGTTTCAGTGTTCACGCTTTTCAGGATGTGTTTTCTCTGGTTTTGAGTTTGGCAGAGCTTTTTAATGTGGCACCAGCATGAGACTCTTCTTTTCCTTTCCCAGGAGCCATGTTCTGTGATCCTATTGCTCAGAGGCTGCTTTGAGAAATGGATCGAGTGTTGTATATAGCAGCAACGATAGCAGAGCCATTGCTTGACGATTTTAATGATTTGCTATTGGCACTATATGCTGAAAGTGACTAAACTGTGTTGTGTAATAGGAGACCTACATGTGCTATAAATAAGATGTGCTATCTGGCCAGATATGATGCCTTTTCATTCTGAGTTAGAAAATACTCTATTTGTGATGCCAAAAGTGGGTTGAGCTCACTCTTCCCTAACGAATGGAATGAGAAGATTCTTCAGTTTCCACACCATGGTACTTTATTTTGCAAATATCACTCATTTTCATCTTTTTTTTTTCTCCTGTAAATTTACTTAACCAAATGAAACACATGAAACATGGGCACCACGGTTTAGTCAGGAAAACCTCTCTGCTCCTTCTATTTCCACCTCGGAGAGAATACTGTCCAAAGAGCCTCCCTGGTTAGCAAATCTCCAACTAGCCACGTATTTGCTAAAGCTTTAGGCTTTAGCTTTCGCTACAGGTTCACGTAGTGTTTTTAAATCAGGCAGTTAGTACAGTGGCACCAGTTGGTGGTGTTAGTGCAGATGCTAGTGAGAAGTACAATTCTGAAGCAATACGAGCAGATGGCTTGCTTAGGTTGCATGCAAAGGTCATATCAAAGTATCTGTGGGTTTTAATTGGATGTCCACATGCAGGTCGTAAGGAAAAAAAAACACAAAACAAAACAAACCCAAACACCACACTCCTTGCATCTATTAATTAAATCTTGAAAATTGAGAGTTCAGATTGGCAGGTATATAATGTTGGGGGGCAGGGAGAGGGGTTGTTTTGTTTTTGTGGTGGTGGGTTTGTTTTGTTTTGTTTTTTTAGCAAAATCTGATTTTCATCAGCTATTCTGCTTAGTTTCTCACTACCTGGTAGGATGACTAGAATGAGAATGACAGTTTCTTTTTTCAAAAAAAGAACGTTCTTGGAGGTTCTCAGGATGGCGGTGCCATTCCAGTGACATACCATGGTAGCGATAGCCTCTGCCTGCTGGGGCATGCTGGATCAGCTGTTGCATACAGACCTGTACGTTGTGCAGTTAGGGGAGAAAGACACTCTCAAAAGCTGAGCAAGTGAAAATATCTCATGTAACAGCTGTTTGAAGTATTCTGGGGTGTTTAGAATAACCAGGATTTCATGTATCTCATTCTATACTAAATGTTCATTTTCCAGATACCAACAGGAGAACTTTTTACATTGACTGTTGATGATAATAATAGGTGTGTCTGAGCAGGTGAAGATGCTGCTAAATGTTTACGATATGTGGTATGTATCACAAGATAAATATTTAAGTAGTTTAGAAAAGTAAATTATCAAATAGTTGTCTGTGTATATGTATGTATGTGGATGGTAAAACAAAAAATGCTCATGTCTGCTATCACATTACTAAGCTACCATGACTTAATCCAGAACTGTACCTGCATGTGAGGCTTTAGAACTGGTACACTTCTCTACCTGGTTTATTGTGTTTACTAATGTATATTTTTCTAAGTATACAGATATTTCAATCTAAAAATTCTATATTTATCTGTAATTTCTATCTGTTTTGGACACTGCATGAGGTGCTGTAAAATTCTGTACATATAGAGACTTATAGAAGAAACACTGTAGTTGCCCTGTGAATGAGAAGTTATACATAAAAGTACAGTCCATATGCCCAGACCCATCAGTTATTTCCTCAAATGCACCAAAAATTCCCCTAAGTGTGCACCAATCTCAATTTTAATGTAAATACTTTGGTACGTGTGTGATTACCTTGCTGCAAGTGATTACCTTGCTGTCTCTCAATGTTACACTAGCAGGTCTGCTTTAGGTTCTACATCCTGTGATGAGATGCAGTCAATTAAAGTTTAGTGGGGTAATTATAATGGCATATGTCATCTTGCATAGATTTATAAAGGTCTTTCAAACTGTTCTGCAAATATAAAACAAAGGTAAAATGGCAGCAGAATCACAGACCAGCACAGGCAAGGGAAATCGCATTTATAACCAGCACAGTGTCCTTGACTTGTGCCGTGTTCTCAGATGAGCGTGGCTCTGGGTACTCAGCTGTACAAAGCTTTGTGCAGCAGGATGGCAGATCAGCTCATTGCTTTTGAAGTTGTGTTTGTTTGTATAAACTGTCACATCTTGGATAGGCTCGAACTGTGACACTTTTTTTCCCAGTCCTCTGTACAATTCTAACCCATTGCATCTTCTAAAAATCATACCTAAATGACTTGCAGTACAAAGTGCCAGCAGCTCAGTGTTTAGGCAATCATCAGCTGTGTGTTTGGTTTTTTGGGTTTTTTTTTTGTTGGTTTTGAAGAGGGTAATTTAGATAAGTAGGAGGAAACTTTTTTTGCTTTTAAACACAGAGAATTCCTGGCCAGGTGCCCTTTGGAGCTACGCTTGCCTCTCTGCTGTGCTTAAGGACCAGTGGAGAATGCCCAGGTAGAGCACCACTCCAGATGGCAGGACATGGGGGCTATTGACTGCCTTTACACATGAGCTATTATTGTGACCACAGACAAATTCAAACTTGCTTTACCTATTCCTTGGTTTCCCATCCAGTCTTCATCGCTCTGGCTTCTTCATTCAGACTGAACTTTGAGGTAGTGCCTGTTGGTACGGCTTTAAGCCAAACTGCAGGTGGAGAGCTGTTGCATCGATCATGCAAACGTCTATGGACCCTTTGCTTCATGGAAGGTTTCCTGCCTCACCTAAATCCTGAAGAGTTAGTTAAAGTACTGCATTGTTATTGCCAAACTTCTTTTGCAAAAGCAGTGAGACATCAGTGTAGTATTGATGTTGGGTAGTGGTTATTGGATACAAAGACTTGTAGGCTGCTAGGCCTCTTGCCTTACACACCCTCCAGCTGGCAGTCCCTCCCAAAACCACTCCTGGGCCATTAAAAGGATTGCTGTAGTTACCAGTAATTTAATTTGCTTTCTCTGAGGGACTGGCACTCCTGAAGGTGGTGAAGTCATGGCCCAAATTATTTTTTTTGCTGGGTTTTTTTTGGCCTACCCTGCTTGGTTTCCAGGTATTTTTAGCAAGTTTATTGATGGTAATTGTCCGAGATTTTCAACTTGTGTCTTGTAGAGGAACTAGTCAATACAAGCATTGGTATTTAGAACTGGTATAACTTCCTTAAAAAAAAAAACAACAAACCCTACAAAAAAAAAAAAGAGTGAAAACACATGTAAAATAAGCAGTTTTCAGAGGCAGCTTTGGCTTCCAAACATGTTAAAAGTGCTCATGTGCACACACACATATAAATATATAAATCAAACTTACTTCTAAGTACTGCAAGTAATTCAGACAGTATCTGCTAATTTACCTGAAGCTGGAATTCACCTGTACAGGCTTAGAAACAAACTCCAGCGTGGTGAAGGTTGTTCAGCACTTTCACCTCCAAATAGCATTTTTTTTTTAAGCTGGGTGTCAGCAATATTTGTATTTTATAGAATAAATTATACTTAATGTAAATTTTGTTCTCAATATTTTGAACCCTTTCTCAGGCTAGTTGGGTATGGGGTTCCCTTTGCTGCCACGGCAGTGGTTGGATGCAGAATACTTACTGACCAACCTGCCAGGCTAACATGGTTAACGTGGTCCTGGGAACACTTTCTCCCATTCATCCTTTTCCTTTTAATGTCACTAGCTCTATGCTACTGCTTGGCCATGCAAGTCTGGCTGTCCTCATGGCTCATCCCAGTATTGCTCCGTAAGGAGCCAATGTTTACCGAGAATACAATAAAACTTCTTCCAGAAACCCAAGTAACTTCTCCGTTATTGACCTCTTCCGTGATACGCAGTGCAGAGTGGAGGGAGTGGCACTGCTTTGTACAGCTCTGGGGGCAGCAGCAAAATGGTTGGCTGAAAAAAAAGTTTTTCGACTGATTTTTGTTGGTTTAGGTCTTGTACACAATTATATATGAAGATAACCATTGAAATGTGTTTTTCCCCCTTTAAAAATGCATGTTGAACATTCCTCCCCTCTGCCCTTCCCTCATCTTATAGTGCCTGTGTGTAACATTTGTGTACTGTGGTGAAAGAAGGGGGACACCTAGGTTTTAAAATACAAGCCACTTTGCTGCTCTCCCACCCCAAACTGGGCTAAGAACTGTAAAATCTTGGTGAAGTTTTTGGAGTTCAGGTGTATTTGAAGTCTGTCACCGTGCATTTCCTTACCTCGTTTGTTCTCACAACTGGTTTTGCCTCTTGGAAGCTCTCATGGGTTTTTTTCTTCTACAGCATATTCAACTGGATTTGATATTTGTAAAACTTTAAAAACTGCTCTCCTGTAAAAAAACACTCTCTCTTTAGCTGAAAACATCCTACAAAAAGCCCTTAACTATTAGCTAAACTTTCTAATGTAAACCTGAAGATGGTTTAGTACCTAATTGTTGTTTGAATACAATACCGTAGAGCAGGCCTAGGAGCTGGGACTTGTCAGCGTTCCGACTTCATAGTGATAAGGTCAGCCTAGTGCATGGGACATTTTTAAATTGAGACTTGTTTTCTAAAACCCCCATTGTCTTTTTCACAGCTAATATTTTCACAATAAACTCAGCCAAACATAAAAATGTTAATGTACAAATCGTGAAATTCTATTAATTCCCAACAAAATATTTTTGTATATAATAAAGATTTAATATTGAAAAAATGTGATCAGCTTTTTTTCTGATTTTTTGGTCATACTCTTAATTTTTGCCAAATAAGGAAGCTATGAAGCAGCAATCTGCACACGTCTGCCGTTTATCTTTACCCAATCCTTTACTGCTGAGAACCGGCTCCACACTAACACACCAAGTATTTCCTGCTCGTACGCCCGTGTGTCAGTGTGCCAGTACCACACAGTACACTGACCAACGCGTCTGCACAGATGGGGCTTTGCGCTCTGTGCTGCTTTGGTTTGTTCGGTGTGCCCCGGGCATGGCCTGTTTGGGCCTCCTTAGTGCTCAAGAGTCCAGAAAAGCCACCTTTCAGTCTGGCTGGTTTAGCTTGATGTTCTCGAATGCACCAAATTCCCATTCAATGTGTAGAGCTCTTGGGGCCTCTTCAACCATCCTGGAAATGTCCTTGCTGAATTTGGGCTCCTCCTTCTCTGAGCAGCGCAGCACTTAAGGGAGTCACTCTCCCGGTAGCCAATGTACAAAAGCCCAAGGGACTCAGGACTGCAGCTTGTCCGAGGCGAGTGCTGGTTCCCAAGAGCCAGGCTCAGCCTGCTGGCCTCTGGAGAGAGCACGGGCTCTTTGAGAAGCGGCTGCTGACCTCATCTTCCCTGGTCCTGATCTGATTCTGAATTGCTAAGGGGTGGTTTCTTCCCCCTTCCTCCTGGGGAATGCAGAACTATAGCAAAGGGAAACAACATTTTGGGGAGGGAAGTCAGGGTGCAAAATCAAACCTTTTACAAGACAAGCTCCAGCCCTCTCTGAAGGACCCTACAGCCCTTTTACCACCTCCACTTTCTAGGGAAGACCCCATCTAACCTTGAAAAAGCATTTTCTGTACGAGGCCAGCCTGTCACAGAAAATTGCTGTTTTATCTAAGAGGTAGTGGATGCACATCCAGCTCTTCTAAAGCGATTCTGAATTAATTTGGCTCAGCGCAGCTTAGGCTACCTCCCAGAAGAGGCGATCCTCATTTAGCTTAGGGAAGGGCAGGACACAAGTTACTTGGAGAGAGACATACTGCTGCTGCTGTTCCCTTGGATATCCCTTCATATCCCCAGCCTGAACTATTTTTCATATTAGTGTGCATAAGGAACTGGAGGAAAAATGATGAACATATAAACTGCCTCAGTGTTTCTGTTTTTCCCCAGTTGTGCTGCTCACTCAGTTCTAAAATGTCCATCCTGGGCTACCTGGTCTAGAGGTGCTTCTGTGGTCACAGAAGTGCTGCCAAATGGAGGAAAGCTGGGAAACCCCTCCACAAAGAGCACATAAAAGGACAAAGCCAAGACTGACGTGCAGCCAATGGCTGCTGCAGACACACTGATCAAGCCTAGAAGTAAGGCAGCAGATGAGGCGAGGAGCCAAGAGACCCAAGCAACCTGCAGGACTAGCAGAAGCGGCTGGAAGCCTGTGGTCCCTGGGGCACACCACAGTTTGCCCTTGCCCAAGCATCTCTCATGTTGTGTGAGTCCGAGGCTGCCCTGACTCCTGCCTCTGTCCCCCTGAGTCAAGGCCCTAGTAGTGCTGCCCCCGCGTCCCCTCCTTTCTGGGTGTCTGTCCCCTCCCCTGCTCCCCCCTCAGGCGCAGGGCAGGGGTGCTAGGCCTGCACAGGGCGTGGGGGTATCACACACAAACGCAGCCCGCAGCACTGGTGCCTCATGCAATGTCTCCCTGAGTTCCCATCTGCCTAAGGGTTACCAGCAGCTGAGTCCAGAGCCTTCCTCCTGCTGGGCTGAAGTTACCGGCAGTCACGTTGTGACGTTGCTCAGGCTCCCCGGTACCATCAGTACCGCCAGCCCCTCCGGTGCCCTCACCTTGGCTTTGTCTGCAACCTTTGTACTCCTCAGCCTGAACCTGTTCAGTGGACTTAGCTGAAGCAAAAGATTGATCTACATCTGAAAGCAAAATAGCAGGAAACAAACAAAACCTTTTCTTTTTTTAATGATGTTTCTATAGAACACCTAGGGTTTGTTGGGTCTTTTCCCCTCTTTTCCCCCTCTCCTACATCTATGACACAGCATGCACACCCTGAAAGCACTTACACAATATAATGCACATGAGGCTTACACCAACACTCTGTAAGGAAGATCAGAGCACATGGACAGCAGCACTGCGTAGATGCCCACAATGCACTTGCCATCTGTGTGCACCATCTTTCAAGGCCAAGAGAATGACTGGAATCCCAAAAAAAAGAACAATGTAAAAGAACAATGTGCATAAGTTATTCTATTGTTTCGACACAACATTTAATAGAAAGTTTTGATAAATTAGTTAGTTACAGAGGCAACTTTTGAGTGGTGATTGGCAAAAGACGACTTTCCCATTTACAAACACACATCACTCCCAGCAGCAGAGTAACATGCTTCCATCCTCCTGAAGGACATTTCCAGATACACCAGTGCAAGGTTCATGCAATGCCATCAGCTTCATTTAACACGAGACACAGACACACCAACAGCTCGGTGTGCAAGGCTACCCTGCACTCTCAGTGTACGGAAAGGCACCACGGTGCTTTTCTGCAAACTCCACTACCTCAGGGAAAGCCTAACTGACATGGGTTTTTAAAGACCACTTAAGACAATCTGCTCAAGACCATGTGGGAACAGAGCAGAAAACTGAACCCAGGATTCCTACCCACCAGCCAAGCTGCAGGGCTGGGTTACTGACCACCCCCCGCCACACACAGAGGTCACTGCTTGTTTGCCTGTCAGCCATCTCAGAGTCTTACCTGAAAGCACTGACATTCCACTTACCTGGAACATCATCTACCCAAGCCCCTATTTACAGTGATCTCTGCTGCATTTCTGTCCCATTAACAGGATTACAAAAAATTACAATTAAAAAAAAGGCAAAGCAGTTCAAAGCACGAAGTGCTTTACTAACACTTTGCTGTCAGTCAAAGAAACAAGCAAAACATCTGCACTTGAAATGTCATCTGGGTAAAATGATCATTTTTGTGGAGTGCAGCAGAGACATTTCATGGGCACACATCATAAGGCATCACCATATCATCTCTCAAAGAGAAAGTTCAGAATGCAATTTAAACAGCTGGAACTTGCTAAAGTGAGTAAAACTTAACTAGAAAACAGAGAAATGCTGTACAGAGGCATAAATCCCTAAGGTGGGTTTTGAAAAAGAGTTATTTCCTGCAGTGTGCAGTTCACATCCGTAACGCCAAACTACACTTAATAATAAATGCAAACCTAATCAAGCACCTCTTTGAGAGCCCTCCATTCCACTTGCTCCGGAGTGAAGGCATTCTGCACATCGTCTTAAACGAGCAAAACATTTCCAGCATTGCAGAACCCTGGCTTCCCACAGCCCGCTTGTTTGCTTGCTTAGAAAAAGCAGTTTGTACTTTGCGGTTTTCTCCCACGCATATTAATGCAAGCATCAGGCTTCTACTGCTACGTTCCATTTCTGTTCCAGGCTCGCCTTTTTTTCTTCCTCCCCTCATCCCTTATTTATGCATTTTCCACTGCAGACAGACCTCGGTGAAGCTGCAGAGCGGCAGCACGCCTGATGGCCGTGCAGAGTGCTCACCCCAGGCATGCCGAGTCCACCCTGACCTCCATAACCCCCGGCTGGGCTGTGGTAAGTACTCAGCTGAGCCGCTCTACTGCAAGCTCAAGCACACCAACACTACGCTGCAGAGCTACAGAAGAAATAAGAGGTGAGAACAGTAACTGGATACTCAACAAAGCTCCTATACATTCCCACCTAAAGCATACAATCCATACAATGCAACATAAAGAACAAGTGGGAAGAATCTAGGTTCCTTCATAGTTACGGCTTTTACAGAAGACTCTGTCATTTCCAAATTAATGTTTGATGAAGCAAACAGCCTTTGCACGATGTCGAATCTTGCTCTGTCAGCGAGAGGAGCCACCGAAGGACTGCTCAGCACCACAGTGCCATCGGTTGAAGCAATGTTAGGCTGTATTTATGAGAGAGAGCAAAAGACAGGAGACATTCAAAAGGTTTTCCAAGCTGTGCTCTTCCTGCCAGAGCATAATTCAGTTCTTTCTTACAAAACCACCGGCGCTTACAAGGCGGCGGCAAAAGGGCAAGATTCCCTTTACTACGTGCCTTGACAAGGAACGACGGACTCATCCAGAACCAAAGCTCTATGCACCCTTTAAGGAGAAACATCTCTCCTACTGCGTCCTTTCCCCCACTCCAACTCCTCTCACTGCACATCACACTTAACTCTCACTCTTACTCTGAGAGAACAGTAGCACTGTATTTAAAGGTTTTTACTATTATTTTTGTTAGTGAGCTTAAAAAGCTTAAAAAAAAGCCCTGCCCCATTCCTTCAGCAGTTGCAATGAATGCCCTCAGAGTTTTGAAACTTCAGAGTTTGCCAAGGCCCAAGCACTGCTGCTATCAAAATGAAATTTCTGTTTCCCAAGGGCAAGTGACTGCTGTTACTGAGACTCTAAAATGGGCTTGTGGATTAGTAAATTAAAATTTGAGCTTAAGCTACAGTTTTCTTTTGCTCACAGCCCATGAGAACTCCCAAATACAGCCATGCTTTAGAAGTTAGGTACCTGCCAGCAGCAAATTGCCTGCATCGTTTGTTACTGTCAGACTCTGACCTTGCCTAAGCAATGCCTACAGCAGAAATGCGCACCGGAGCTTGACATCATCTTTATTGGGTGAGAAACACAATAAGGCAGAGCACAGTCATTACTGCTGCGGGGGCCCACACGCTACACAGTCACTTTTTGATTACTCACCAAACAACACAATGCCGGAACAACCTGAAGATCACAGCAGGCGCGCAGCAGGACAAGAGTGTAATCAGACAGCTCTGTGAAGGAAACATTAAGAGGCAAAGATCGTTTCCAGTGAACACTGCATGAGGCTGGCTGCTGGAAAGGGGACTTATCTTAACACTGAGCTCTGTTATGGGGTTCTCCTGCTGAGCAAAGATGGAAGACCTGCATTTTTGAGGCCCGTCTGCGGGTACAGCACCTCATGAAATGGACACTGGAGACCAAAGTGATTCAATGCTGAGGACAGTTTTTGCAAGTGCTCTGCTGGATGTTTGGAAGAGGCTGATCCAGCCCTTTCCTGCCTGCTTCCCAGAGTGCAGAATAAAATGGGAGAGGCAATGGGTACAAGCCCCACACTGACTATACCTGCCCTTGAAAAAAAGGCAGCTCGTAGGAAAGGGAATTTCCTTCCCATCATTCTCATCTCCTCCCCAGGTATCTCCCCCAGTGTTTCACTCTGAGTCTGCAGGCTGGATGAATGATTTAGGCCTTGAATAGAACAAGAACCTCTGCTCTCAAAATCTGTATGAGATGCTGACTTCAGCAAAAACATAATTTGAGAGGAATGACACCGCTGAGACTGCCTTGGGGCTGGGAGATGGACTAAATTATCCCTGTGGTGCCCTTCAACTCTGTAATTCCAGGCTGTAATTCCTAATAGAAGCAACGGGCACAAGCCAGCTTTTGATTCTTGATCCAGCTGCATTTACGCCTGGACATTGGCAGTAGACATTATGTCCAAAGCCAGGTGATAATGCAACACAGTCAGTTAACGGCACCCTGCTGTTAATAGCATCTGACAAGTGTTACCACATCAGCAGGTTTCTGTTTTCTAGTTCTTTTTTGTCTCTGCAAATGAATTAAGCTTTCCTACCTGGGTACTGTGCATATATGGATGCACACTGACATTTTCCTGCACAGCACCGCATCTAACTAACACCACACTGTACTCCCCTTCGTTATCTTAATGTCAGGAAATTCTTCATATACAAGAGAAAGGAGAAAAAGACAGGAAGGAGTCTGTCTTGGACTTCGCAGGTAGCTTTTAATTAACACTGTGCTGCCAACTAGATTGTGAGCATGGCATTTGTTTGACATTTATGTTTAATCTCCTTTTTCAGCAGCTGCAAAACAATCCTCTAATTGCAGTGTCTCTATGTTAAATTCATTTTTTGCTAAATATAGTTTGCACCTCAACAATGAATGCTGTTACACTGAAGACAACACCTAATTTGTAATTCTCAGCATTTAGGCAGGAACAACTCTGGTATGCAGTAAGAACAGAACTTAGCTTGCCAAACTGGAAATGTCCACACTGAGCAGAAAGTAGAGCTGACCAATCTTGGGCAAGTGTGTATTTTGCAACCAAAAATCTGTCAGTGATTGAGGGCTGAATTTAATTCACAGCCAGGAATGCTAAGCGTGGTATACAAAACCACAAAAAGGAACAGCACAAATCATGTTCGCTCAGATCACCAACTGTTCAAAAAGAGCCATAAACACTTTAACACAGAGGGAGCTTCTAAAAGGAAAATTAAAATAAGAACTCTTCTCTTCATTCACAACATACCAGAGAGAGCACTGATGAGGAGGTGAGCAGCTGAGAAGAGTTCTTCATCCTGAGGCTGATATTTCTGCACCCACAGCTCACTCTGTAAACTGCACCCTAAAAGCTGCAACAAGTCAACGAGGTCTCCTTGTTGTGCAGGTTTTAACTCGTTCAGATCTGGCTGGTCTCCTGTGCAGATATCATCTAACTGGCAGCAAAAGAGTAAGTAAACTTCTTGAAAAGATAAAAGTTCAAGCAAAAGAAAATGCTAGCTCTATCCTGAAATAACTTTTAGGAAGCAAGCAAAAGTTTCTTCATCTTACCACGTCCTCTAGGGCAGCTACCATTTCTTCATGGAGCAAGAGTTCACAAAGGGTTTTATATAAAGCTCTTTGCTTGTCTTCTGGCAGCTTCACAAAGGGCTGGAACTGAGTCTTCAACCGTGACAGATCTTTCCCAAGAAAGCAGTAAAAAGTAAAACTAAGTATTTCTACACAAACACCAGTAAAAACAGTTAACATTTTTGCTATGTGTTTCATAAGTTCATTTATGATCACATCTTGACGTACTGATTTCCATCAGCACAAGTTACAATGCAAGGCTGGAACACATCTGATTATATTTCCCTAATGAGCCGATGAAGCATCGATGAAAATTCTAAGAAAGAACAGCTACCAAGGATCGACATTCGGTGTTCAATATTTTTAATATTTTACAAGTCGGTATTTTAATGTTAACTGAACTAACCATATATTAAGTTTCTCACTTGAAAGTTCATCTCCAGAGAATGTTTGTTTATAAGGCAGAATGAAGAGTTCTGCTCACAACCTTCCTTCTTAATCCATAAATTAACAGGAATTACGAAGTCAATGGTATAAGTCCACACGCAGAATTAAAAGTTCCTACTGCAATGCTAAATTGTTCTTGTCCTCATATTTCATCAGGTGCATCAAAGAATTATACCCCTTCATCCCTGACCTAAAAACACTTATTACAAAAATTAGGACAAAAATCTCTTCTTGATTGAAACACTGAAACCATTACAGTACATACAACAGAAGCACAAGAGAGTTCACTGCACTTCTTTCTCCACAATTCAACTATGACACTAAACCAAAATGTTTTATGATGTCAAATTACCACTTCGCTAAAAGAAAATAAGTTTTCAAGTCAATAATGCCAACTGGAAGGCTGGAATGTGTTTTTCCACATTCTAAAAATATGGGTATCCAAGCGTTCTTAACCTTGTTTCAAAGAAATTTCCCTTCGTGTCAGTCCAGTCAAGAAACACACTCTCTCTAAAGATGCCTTTTAGATCTAAAAATTACTTCATTGGAAAAAAAAAAAAGCCCAGCCACAGGCAAATATTTTTTGTACCTGATGCAATCATAGGACTGTCTATACAAATAACAGAGGAGGAAACCTACTTTAAATTTAGTAGTAACAAATTTTTTTTAGTTTTTTTCCAAGAGATAGTTCAGGTTAATTAATTAAAAGAAACCTCCAAGCCTTTTAAGCAAGAAAGTCACATAGGTATGTCAAGCTAAAACAAAAAACAAAACAGTGGCATACCATTCTTTCACAAATAAAGTGTTTTTTAAACACACAGGGAGACACAGTTACTCCTTGCAAACAAGTCTACACTGGAGAATGACAGAATTTATTTCATGGCAACAAATATCTATTTTGGTCACAGTTAGTCTATTGAACAGCCGTGAACAAAGGGCAAAATTTAGAGATAACAAAGTGATGTTCATCATTAGAACACGCTGTAAGAACTCTACCAAGAACTGATGAAAAGTAAAGTGTGTTCTAAGGCCTTGATTCATTTTCTCCTTTTTCATTCCTCTGGTGACAATCCTGCCCTTTCCTTCCCCATCCCTACAATAAATAAGTTGTGCCTGGCTCATTACACCAACTTGCAAACTTCCATTTAAATTACATTTTAATTTCACCAGCCTTAGCTGATACTGAAGATTTCTATAAAGCTTCTCAGAAAATAATGAGGCTAATTGAAGGAGGGGAGATGTGTTTGTAATTTTGGGGACTTAAAATGACCTTTAACTGAGAAGCTTTACTGAGAGTATTTTCCAAATCATGAAAAAATACTTTCAGTGATCCTTTCTGAAGGAAAGCATAAATCATCACTAATCTTATGCAGCTTACCTGGAATGTAACAGAACTGGCATAAAAACCTAATTTTGTAAAATCGTATTTATGACAAAGGGATTCAGGATGTTCCTAGGGAACAGTTCACTGCATATACCAATTGCAGAAGTACATTTTTCTATTCTCTCAGTGCATTCCCCTAAGAGTTCCTGATAAGGGCTATTAAAATGAACTAACATAATTTCTTATGTACTATTGGACCAGATTATTTCCTCCTATCATGTTTCTTAACTGACTGTAATGCAATCATGTAAAGCATTTCTGGTAATACCTTGTTTCAATACACTTAAAGAAGCATCACCGGGAATGAGGGTTTTGGCTCCAGAGTACATCTCATTATCAACAGCATCTGGCTGATACAGAAATGAAGTATCTCTGAATAGTGCTGAGTGGGGGTAAGTTGAGCCTTCTGCGCTTTCTTTTTCAAAACCTCCTTGCTGTTCATCTAGCAGACAGAATTCTGCAATCAGAAATTCAATTAAAAAAAAATTAATCAAATACACAAGCAATTACTGCATGAGATGCTTGCTTATATTATCTAGTGTTCTCGCATGCGATTTCTCCATGCCTCATCTCCATGCCTCATCTCCTCTAGATGGGAGGAATGCCAACGGTTGCCATGTATGTGAATTACTGAGCATTACTGCAGCCCTGATGTTTGGTATAGCGTGCACAGACAAAGGTCCTGTGGTGCAGCTACCAACTACAAAATGTGACACCAGCTCCTGTGAATTAAAGTAATGGAGACAGCAAATAACATGAAAACATCTCACCGACACTGCAAACCTGAATGCTGCATACAAGAGATGCAGGTCTGAATTCTTCACATTTTCTACCAATTAAGAGCTGTGCTGTAATATGGGCTCTACAGGATCCACTCATGATGGTGACACACCAAAGCACTTTCTGAGATTCGTAAGAACTCTGAGAGTCCCTCACAGAGCTTCTTCTGGTCATGGCACTGATAGACTCCTCTTTCTGAGCCAAGCCACAGGTCCATCCTCAAGTTCTCCAGATGAGTAGAAAACAGGCGTCTTTTCAAAGTCTCTAATGGATTTCACCCAGCCATGTTCACTAACAGAATCACTCTGCAATATATATCATTTCTTTGCAATAACTCCATGGAGAAAATAACACACCCTGGCTGGATTACCCTTTCTGCCTCATCTTCATGACACGCACTGGCCTACCTCACCCAAACAGGACTGTAGGCTTCCTGCTGCCCCAATCCCCCAACTCGATGAAGCTAAGGGACTCCTGGAAGGTACGCAGGGAGCCTTTGTAAGAGTTACGCTGAGAAATCTGGAATATCAAGTTCTGTGCTCATGTGTGCCCCACAGATGCAGAATATAATCAAAGCCCTATGTATATTTTGATCATCTTTTATTGGCTCCATTGCAAGATTTGAAACTGTAGCCCTGGCACTCTGCAGCAGGTCTGAGGAGAACGCAGGCAGGCTAGAAAGAGGAACTCAATTTTAAAGTGATACTTGACAGCAAAGGGAAAAAAAATGTAACTTATCAAGCACAGTGCTCACATGTACCAGGCACAAAACCTAAATATAACCTTCCTGCAGTTGTAAGAGTCTGTCTCACCAAATTAAGGACATTCAAAGCAGATGAGAAAGCACGAAGAGCACTCCATCAGCAGAAAGCTTTTTCAAAGGGAAAGCAAAGAGATCTCTGCCACAGAGAAAGACAACAGACCTTCATGCCTGCATAACCCTTCACAGAGAAGAGCAAGCTATAGAGGAGCACAAAGCGATTAACACTAATTAAAGAACTTCCCAAAGCAACAAGACTCCAGACAGCAGCTAAGGCACCGTAAGGCCAACACGCTCATGTTACTTTCTCTGATAATAACAAGGCTTTCACACGAACCCTGATGGAGGAAGACAGTGCTAATAAACTACCTGCCTTCCTAAGGCAGAATGATGCTAATAAGGGAAATCAACACACAACATCATGTGAAAAGTTTTAAGAGATACAGACCCTGCTGTTAAATCTTGTAATAGGACTTGATTTGGAAGAAAATACAGGACTCAAAGTTTTATATTAATAGGACTGTTAATTAATTTTGTATCATCTCATTAATTTTGTCATACTCTCTTAAAAAAAAAGAAGGGAAAATAAGTGAATGAAAGAATATACACAATACTCTGATATTTCTCTATTGAATTCTATTACATTCATCAATGACAAACCTCCAATAGTGCAGTTGCATCTTGTTATTCAGAAACATTAACAAAAACAGAAGAAAATCAGATATGTTCAACAAAAACAATCGAAGGCAAAGAGACTCCTTTGCATGGAGAAGCTGAAAAGATTAGGACTGTTTAATTTACAGACATTTAAGAGGAAGCAAGTCACACATATATAGCAATGAACAGAACAAAGCAAATCAACTGGGTGCTACTATACCTCTTGTTTTGTAAAGCAAGAACAAGAGGACTTGCAGTGAAACTTCAGAGACACAAAACTGCAAAGCCTTTAACAGGATCAGCTTTTACACATAGTGGAAAATTAGCCTGTAGAAATCAAACAGAATGATTACAGGAAAACATTATGGTAAAGGGATTAGAAAAGGATTTGACCTTTTTTCCTTTCTTTTTTTTTTTTATTTATTTATAAAAATGTCCAAGCATGTGCAGTCACATTAGCCAGAACATTTTAAAGAAAGTTTATATACCATTCTTCCTTATAGAATAACTCAAGCACTATCAGTGGCAAAGAAAAAGAAACAACAAAAAAAAAAATCCATTTACATGCACCTTATTCCATAATTATCAGTGAAGAGAATCCCATTATGTTGCACCTGCTACTGGTCACTTTCAGTGTCACATGAAAGGACTACATTAGTCTCTGGATTTAACTTCAAAGGTTATTTTTATTTCCATAAACAGACACTGATCACTGCTCAGACATTAAGAAGTTGAAGGTTAGGCTCCACCATACTTACTCTTGCTGGCAAATCCCTAATTTTATTGTTAGTTCCTCCACTTTACCTTCTCAATGACAGTCAGACAAGGGAAGACAGCACAAATTAAAGGAAAGAGGCAAGATACAGGCTGTTTGAGACAAAACATGAAACAAGCTGTGCTGAAGCTTAAAAGACAAAATTACATATTAAAAAAAAGCGGAAAAAGAAGCAGAAGTGGAAAAAGAGCAGAGAAATACAGATCATTAACAAGACCCATGTATTATCAGCTAACAGAACATAGGAATTTTCATCTAGAAATCATGTAAGTAGGCTATCAGCTATACACCTATGTAATCAGACAGCCTTAATTGCACCTGATTGCTCTGAATTACAGTTCTATTATGACCATGAAGTCAATACCCTCTGCTATATCTGTGTTCAGTCTATGTCAGAGCAATTATTCCACATTTCAGAAATTTTACGATATCAGGTTACATGATATTTCCTTGTATTTCTGAACCTACAGACTTCCTTAATAACAGAAGTCAGTTGAAGGAGAATGATGGAGAGTATCTTCTGCATTTTTTATCCAAATAAAGTGCATCCTGGATTCAAATCTCAACTGCACTTCAATTATTTCTTCAACGTATCTCCTGTTTCTCTCCACATCAGTCCTTTCCAACTTCCAGCCCTACACAGTTCATCTGACTTTCTTCCTTCTTGCATAACATCCCCTGAAACCACCTTTCGGTCAGGGAGTTTAATTGAGGATAGACAAGAAAGAAAAACCCAAATGATTCTGCAGAGCAGAGTTACTACTCGCCCCCAAAGCCAATTTCAACGTTTTTTTTAACTTGACACCTGAAAGTATTTGACCTGAAATAAGTAACGCATAACCAGAAAACATGACAAGGACATTTCTGCAACCATTCTGAGTACAATCTGTATATGAAAGTGTAAAATAGACAGAAAAGTTTAAATTCTAGTCCTATACTTTATGAATAATTCTTTTCTTGGCGTGACTGTTGTCCAAACATTCCTGGTTGACCGTCAATTTATATTCAGTTCACTCTCCCTGCCAATAGGTGAAGGCAACAGCACGGGCTGAGGGCCAGCTAGCTAGGAGCAAAACTGCCGAAAAAGACCTGGACAACAAATCCGAGAGGATCAGCAGCGTGACCTTGCAGCTACTGAAGTCTGCTGCATACCAGGCTATACTGGCAGGAGTGTAGCAGGCAGATCAATGAAAGTGATTTTTCAATTTGGGAGACTGCATTCAGAATGCTGTGTCCAGTTCTGGACTCCCCAGTACAAGACAGACATTCACATACTGGAGCAATCTAACAAACAGCCACCAAGATCACTGAGGGCTGGAGAATATCATGTACGAGAAGAGGCTGAAAGACTGGGTTTGTCCAGCCTGGAGAAAATACTGCTAATGGAGAACCTTATTGCCATCTACACCTACCCAATGGAAGCATGAAGAGAAGACAGAGCCAGACTCTTCGGTATGATGATAGGACAAAAGGCAAGAGACATAAATTAAAGAAAGGGAAATTCTCATTAGATATTAAGGAAAAAAAAAGTTCACCATGATCGGTGGTCAAATATGAGAACAGGCTGCCCAGAGGGGTGATGGAATCTCTGTCTCTGGAGATATCAAACCTTGAATAGACAAGGATACAAGCAATCTGATCTAACTCTGAACTTAGATCAAACTTCAAAAGTTGGCCCTGCCTTGAGTTGACCTGTGGTCCCCTGAAACCTAAGGTATACTGAGTTTATGATTTATCCAAACAAGTCAAAAAGCATCACTAAATCAGAAGAACAGCATTTCACAGCAAAAGTAACTACCAAAGCAGTGGAGACCATACAAAGCCATCACCTTCATACACAAGGAAATGCAAAAATCACTGCCCAACAAGACAGCTCTGTCCACAGTTGAACTGCATGACACAGAAAATGAGCTTTATACTTACCAAACTGGCCACTGTGCTTTATAAACAGTTCAATTACACCATAGGCAATGGCGGTTGCAGGAGGAATTTCAAGGATCACACTAGAATCCTTCCTCATACTTCCATTTTCACTCACTGAAACCTAAAGGACAGATTTATTCACAATTTATCTGATTCAGCTATTGTGTAGCTTAAACACAGAATTAATTAAGGGGAAAAAATACAGAGAAATAATGTGCTTTTATTCTTCATGATGTCTAACTAAAGCACATGTTCTATTTGACATCTATGAAAGGCATGAGATGAGCAGCGAGGTAGAAGCACAATGCCAAGAGCAGATCTCAAACTCTTAGCTACCCTGTCCTAGCACAAAAGTTGAGCTACAGGTGCAGCTTTTGCTCCACATGAAACACTCTGTCACCAGGAAACTGGCACCCACTTCAGTATTCTGCCCTGCCCTCTTCTATCCTGACAGCCCTTTTCCCCAGCTGGAGACTGGTACCATGAAGGTGACACTTGCACAGAAGGTTGTTGAACTGCAACTCCCAGATTTCTGCTACTGGAAACACCCTGTACACAGAAGTGATTCATCTGCAGCTTTTTAAAAAAAAACAAACAAACTTACAACTAACAAGCATGTGTTTTGACTTTGGTAATTTCTTCACAAGTCACAGGTAATCTTTCAGATATCCTCATAATGCAGTTAATCTCTATGCCCATGATCAAAAACAAATAGCTTCTCAATAAATATTAAAACTCAGTAGACACTGCAAACATTTCTGATGAATGAGTACTTGGCTTTTCAAATGGATCTGCTTCAGCAATCTTTTTGCTCTCCAACTTTCACTAAATTGTTATGTTTGTTTTATGTTCTGCTGTAGGCAGGATTCTACATAAAAAACAAATCACAATTTGATAGTATTGATGGAAACCACATTCCAGGCTCACACTACAAGACGGCATCTTTTCCCAGTGAGGCAACGTAAAAAAATAGTTTACCTTTCTGAAGTTTCACAACTAAGTAGTGCAGTGAGTTCTTGCAATTGGGACACTCAACATGTTAAAGCAGCACAAAAAATACTCTGAAATCTATTTGGAGAAATCATA
The DNA here is from genome assembly GCF_013368605.1 of Nyctibius grandis. Classification (NCBI taxonomy): domain Eukaryota; kingdom Metazoa; phylum Chordata; class Aves; order Nyctibiiformes; family Nyctibiidae; genus Nyctibius; species Nyctibius grandis. The sequence continues at coordinate 21,867,812 of NC_090664.1, read as the reverse complement.
ATTTCTTCTCAGATAATCTGTAAATGTTCTATTCCTTGCAGATTTTTTAATAATTTTTACCTTTACTATTTTTGTACTGCATCCCATCACACCACTGATTTTTTCTTCTGTCTGCGTATGTTCAAATATTGTACACTTCTGAGTTGTTATTATCTTTTCTCTCAAGATGCACAGCACTTCACGTTTTCTTTCTATTACTTGTTGTAGTAAACTACTGTTTAGATTTATTGTTCTGAAAAAGAAAAGATGCCATTAACAACATAAACACTAGAATTGAGAAAGAACATTTTCTTAATTGCTTGAATAAACATTTATTGTAAAAATAACAATGGTCCTGTATGAGCAGTCTCCTCAAAATTACGATGTCCTCTTTTGTTATTTGGTAGCAGTAAATATCTCTATTCCACAGTAAGTCCCAACACACGTATTGAATTCTTGATTCCTTACTCTGAGCAAAACTGGCAGTTGTCTGGCTACTTTCTAAGCAAAAAAAAGCAAGGGAGAACTAAAGACAACTTTCAGCTTCCGGTGCAACATGACAACAACCAGCCAGGCTCGGGGACACTGGATTGAATCCTCTGCTACTGTGAACTCCTTCTGACATTAAGAGGGCCATGGCAGGGGACGTTGGCTAACCATTCTCTTCAGAGTGTCACGTTAGCACCATCAGTGTCAGTAAGGCATCGGGTCACATCCTGCAGTCTTTAATCAAAAGAATTATTTAAATCAAAAAAGTTACCAGGGAGTACAAACAAAAGACCTGTGCTCATGGTCCATGTTATGAACTCCCAGCAGCCTAGCACAGCACTACATACATTATGCATGCACATACAAAGTACCTGTAACAGTCTAAGACATAATAAGCACGTAATGTAATAGTACTATGCACACATCACAAAGCTCTGCTTAGAAAGAGTGAAGTTGCAGTCAAGCTACTGGAAGTCAGGAAACATACAGCAAGCAATCTTCCAGTCTGCTTAGCTTCTCCCTTTGTTATCAAACCCCACTTTTCCTTACGATAGTTCTCGGTTTTCTCTCTCTTACCTGACCGGATCAAGTCCCATTTTCTTCCCCCTTCTCCTTCATTTTGGCTTTGTCCCACAGACAGCCAGCTCACCCATCCCGCTTTGTGTGATTTCTCTGCCATCTTCTACCCTTAGATGCTACCAGCCATCCATGGCTCTCAGCCTTAGTCTCCCCTCCTTTTCACAGTTTATTGTCACCACTTTCCAGCCATCTGGCCAAACTCAGCCTCATTTATCTCCTTGCCACCATTCAGTCCTGTCACCCGCCTTTGTATGTCCTTCTATCTGCTGCAGGTGTGCCACCAGGTGCTTCCCAACAGGGGAGGTAACATGGGCTCCTTTGCACCCAAGTGCTGATGTCCAGACTCACCCTGGACTAGGACAGCTTGCGGTGACCACCATTAGGAATGCTGGCTTGGCGTCTGAAGGCCCACGTGCAGGCAAAGGAGTGCCCTGACACGCTGCTGCCAAATTGTGAGTCACCAGAATTTCTCCTTGAGGGATGAACAGCACACTAGGAGAGTGACGCCTCAATGCCAGTCCTCACAGCTTGCTATGGATCTGTTTCAGTGTTCACTTAAACCCTGACCTGCCTGAGTGGATCAGCCAAGTACTTAAAAGGGCTGAGCGAGAAAACATAGCAAAGATTTCATGGATTTGGGGATTGGAGAAGATTACTGAAAAAAACACCTGCTATAAACTCCTGTGCTATTCATCAGTATAACCTCACAATTTACAATTAATGGCTAGGACTGTCACAGTCAAAAGAAAAATTAACTGTGGGAGGGACATCAAATCTCTAGCCCATGCCTCCAACTTAACAAGTAACCCCTACTCCACAACACAATTCAGTGTCTGTTTAAATGCTGCTGGAGGTATTTTTAAAGTTAGGTTCTTCTTAGAATGAGCAGAAGAAAGTAAACTCCCAGAAACAATAAGAGAGGATTCTTTTCTCAGAAAAGATGACAAAATTCACTACCCTGTCTTCTGGGGTGTTAACAGACTTTCTGGTAACAGTTAAAGCAACTTCTTAACTGTATTAGATTGATTAAGATGTGTCCATTATATTATACTTTTGCAAAATACCCACTGGAGGTCCTCAGATGAGATGTCGTATATTCCATGAACAGATAACTCTAGCAAGACAGCTAGAAGATTAAAAGATTGCTATCCCTGGCTCAACTTATTCTATCTTTTCTCCTCCCATTTACTGTAAATAGCTATTCATGGGGCTAAATGGCAATTCCCTCAAAAACATGACAGAAAGACATGTCTGACTCCACTTTATTTAAATCGGGATATCTCCACTTTTAATTAAAAAGTTTTAGATTTATTAGATTCCGGAGTTTTGGATTTATGCAGTCTGTATAAGTCTGAAGTCAGCTTGATTCTTTATTAAATTAAAAATATCCTGAGGCATTTTTTGATCTTTGGAGAGTTACATGCTTATATGAAAGTTCAGTCAGTTGGAATGAACTGTCTGAAAACCTTAAAGTTGGTTGTTTAAACAAGGAAAAGAAAATTCCTCTGAAGCAATGCAGCAGCCACTAGAAAAGCCCCCCCCAAACATTCCTGAGATTATTAATATAACTTTTTTTCTTTTGGTGCAAAGCCATGTTTTATGCTTGGAATGCAATGAATCTTTGGATTAAGCAAAAATTGAAGAAATGTCAAGCAATCACAAACACCGTTGCTCTTAGAAGTGCCTGCCAAACCAGAGGTATTAGTTATCACAACAACAGACCATCAAGCCTACTACATACTTCACAACAATTATTTATGATTCTGAAGAGGTGTGCTAAGCACCTTGAAAATACAAATTAAAGCACTAAGAACTTACAATTTTAACATTTGACCTAAGAAGCCACAGGGGAAGAAATACAATGAAGAAGCACAGAAGCAATTTGTCATTTTGCTTTCATATGGTGCATTTTTTGCCTGCTTTAGAGGATGACAAACTCACCAAATATGCCCAAAAGCTAGAGCAAAAGAAACAAAACAATCAAAGGTAGAAAAATACAGATTAAATAGAGATTTGCTGTTTCTGAATGAATGTTAACGTAAGAAGCACACAGAATATTATTTAACTCTATATAAATGAATGACCAAAGTAACATAAGAGACCTTTTCTTCCATCTACTTCTACAGTATTCTGCCCGAGGTGGGACTGACTCAGATCCCCTCGTGCTCTAGGCTTTGAGGTTCAGGTGCAGAACTAACAGCAGTGGTAGAACAAAAGAGTCAGAAGACACAGGTAAACTTGCAACAAGGCACAGTGAAGAAATTTCTGAGGCAGCGTTGGATGAGCTGCCGTAGCACTGGAGGCTCCGCAGCAACACTAACACCGTAGGGGCACAGAGCTACCTGCTTCGGTCCCTGACGCAGCACTGCCGCAGGCACTCTGTCTCAGAACTAACGTGGGGTCCTCTGCACAGAGCTGCATCGTGTGGCAGAGACGCGGCCACTGCCTCAGCCCCAAAAATCGAGTGACTTCAGTGGGATGTGTTCAGCTGTAAAGCTGGCAGACAAGCTTTCCTCTTCCCACTAAGTTTAGTGAGCAAATCCCACCTGATTTGGAGCTTTAAAACACATACACTTACCAACAGCTACAAATACCTTTTCTTTTACGACAGCACAGCTAAATGCTCTCCTCTAGACTTCTGGCACTGACCTGTCTATCATAAAGCCCCTTAGACTATAGGGTGTGTCTGGGCACATCACAGGTTATCACTGGGGCGCAGCCTGTGGAAGGCAAAACATTCTGCTCTTCTCAGCGACTCAAACAGACCTTATGAGGCTGAGGGAGCTGGGTCTCTTTAGCTTGGAGGAGACTGAGGGGTGACCTCATTAATGTTTATAAATATGTAAAGGGCAAGTGTCATGAGGATGGAGCCAGGCTCTTCTCAGTGACATCCCTTGACAGGACAAGGGGCAATGGGTGCAAGCTGGAACACAGGAGGTTCCACATAAATATGAGGAAAAACTTCTTTACGGTGAGGGTGACTGAACACTGGAACAGGCTGCCCAGAGAGGTTGTGGAGTCTCCTTCTCTGGAGACATTCAAAACCCGCCTGGACGCGTTCCTGTGTGATATGGTCTAGGCAATCCTGCTCCGGCAGGGGGATTGGACTAGATGATCTTTCGAGGTCCCTTCCAGTCCCTAACATTCTGTGATTCTGTGAGACAACATGAGGTAAGCAAATACCCAGCTTATCTAAATTATCACTGAAAATAGCCATCAAGAGCAAAATGCAACAGAGTTAAAGTTTGACAATCAGAGCAGGGCTTAAAGTATTGCAGGGCAATGGCTGCTGAATCTATGAGTATATTTTTGCAAGAGCTGAACTCATTTGCTAGCATGACACTCTGAATATCAAGAAGATACCTGAATAACAAGAGATGGTTGAGTTAAACCCCTGAGAAAACATGCATGCAGGCACACAAACTGCATTGCATTTTTTTTATTTTACAGGTCATGTTTCAGGGCTTTTATTTCTGTTCTACAGCCATCACTCTTACCATCTCTTTCACCATCTATTGTACAGGAGCCCTCACTGATCTTGTGTGACCCTGTACTACATCACTGCACTCCTTCCCACCTTGAGAATCTGAGCTGAAGTACTCAAAAATAACACTATATAAAACACAGTGAGATGCTGGTTTGCTAAGTCCCATTATCAACACACAGGGTATGAGCCTGTATACATAAATCATTTAAAAGATAAGGATTATGGTTTTTTGTTTGATTGTTTGTTCTGCTTAAGTAACCTTCCTGAGGCCAATGATTTACTATGCTGGAAGCTCTATAGGTCAAACATGAACAGAGAATTTATTTGAGTTTTCATCTGACTCACTCCATATTTAATTGGATTAAACATTTCCACTGTCCTATAATGCAAAGGCTTCCTTCACTTTTATTCAGCTTTTTTTTCTTGCATGAGGAAAGCAGTAGAGAATAGAGAGGCACAAAGGCAATTTTCTGCAGACTGGAAGCAGAAAAGAAGGGAGAAAGGCAGAAACTAACAGAAAGCAAGAGAAAACAGACAACACCTTGCAACAGAGCAGGCTCTCACAGTTAAAGGAGAGGGCAGGAGCCTGCTCTAAACCCCACAGCTGACACCAAGGGTCTTTCCTTCAGGTGCAGAATCTCTGACTGGACTGTCCACAAAGGAGGGGGCTAGGACCGTTTTTCCATCAAATCTTCTCAGTAACCCACCCCACAAATCCTCAAAGCAAGGTGCTTGCCACTTTACTATGAATACCAAAAAGACTGGTTACTGCTGTGAGTACTCTCCATTCTCACATTGAAGTCAGCACTGTTGACTGCCTGCACAAATTTTCACCAGTCCAAACTACCCACGAGTGAAAAATCTTTTCAGTCCTGCACTGGGTAACGTCACCTCAACACACCTCCTCTCCCAGCTGCAGAGACATGGGTGGCCCACTCTCACAGTCTCGCCCAAATGCAACTTCTTCCATAACATCCACATGACTAACTTCAAAACACCTCCCATTGCTCAGCCAGAATTCCTCACCTTGTTCAGTCCTCTCCACTTCACTGCGCAACAGCCTGATGGCTTCCATACAAGTGCTGCTTGCTGCACAGTGAGAGCCTTCACCCAGCTTTGTTCCTTCTCTAATAAGAGACCTCTAGATGAGTGCCACGGAGTAATATCCACCAGACCTCACTCTGCCACCTTCCACCAAACATGAACACATAAAATTTCTTTTGTTAATCCGTTTCACATATAACATCTCTGACCTACTTCTTACAGTCACACTGGAACATGGTATCTGTTATAGTCAGCTTATTGATAGCATTTCACAATTTTCCCTACAGAATAACCTGAGAATTACGTCACAGAACATCTTCCCCAAGAATGCCAAAGACTTTTGAGAGTGCAAGTGACAGATAGTTCCTCTGTTTTCTATTTGGCACCCTCTGTATTTTTTAAAGTCACAGACACACACACAGTTGATTTTATCCAGTCCTGCCTCATAACATTCTGTGACTTCATATCAGCCATGTAGCACCTTCTGTAGAAAACTGAATGGTTTCCTCATCATACACGTAAATGCTCAAGGAGTTTTAAAGAATAAATAACAAAATGGACTGAATTTCCACTGTACTATGATTAGGAATAGGCACCAATTTTTGTCTCAGTGTGGACAATAATTGAATCTATGAAAGTGCATATTAAAGTGCAATTTGCACTAGCATAACAATATCTTTCAATCATGCCAGAGAATACTACTACTAACACCCTGTTTTTTTTTTTAATATGCTAACCATAGAGACAGGAATCATTCACAGGAAATAATGGAAGTGTGACAGGCAAACCCTTCTGCAGCTGATGTGGACTGACTGACTGCTGCCACATGGTCCTGTTTCTTTCTCTCTGCTGTCACTGTCCTCTCAGAACTTCTAGTTCAATCACCTAAGACAACTTAGTGAAATGGTAAAAACAAACAAGTGAATTCGTTAATCCATGAGAACTACATATATTATAACCTCCTCATAATCCTTTTCACTGGAGAGGAGAATACAGAACAGTTGAGGTTGGAAGGGCATCTGGTCCAATCCCCCTGCTCAAGCAGGGCCACCTAGAGCAGGCTACCCAGGATCATGTCTCCAAGGAGAGAGACTCCACAACCTCTCTGGGCAACCTGTGCCAGTCCTCTGTCACCCTCACAGTTGAAAAGAGTTTCCTGATGTTCAGACAGAGCATCCTGTGTTTCAGTTTGTGCCCGTTGCCTCCTGTTCTGTCACTGGGCACCACTGAAAAGCCTGGCTCCATCCTCTTTGCATCTGTCCTTCAGGTATTTACATACACTAATAAGATCCCCCCTGAGCCTTCTCTTCTCCAGGCTGAGCAGTCCCATCTCTCTCAGCCTTTCCTCAAATGTGAGGTGCTCCAGTTGCTTCATCATCATCGTGGCCTTTCACTGGACTCTCTCCAGTATGTCCATCTCTCCCTCGTACTGGGGAGCCCAGAGCTGGACACAGTACTCCAGGTGTGGCCTCATCAGTGCTGAGCAGAGGTAAAGGATCACCTCCCCCCATCTGCTGGCACACTCCTCCTCATGTAGTCCAGGATACCACTGGCCGCCTTCGCAGCAAGGGCACACTGCTGGCTCATGTCCAACTTGGTGTCCACCAGGACCCCCAGGTCCTTTTCTGCAACGCTGCTTTCCAGCTGGTCAGCCCACAGCTTGTACTGGTGCCTGGGGTTGTCCCATGTGCAGAACTCTGCATTTCCCTTTTTTGAACTGCATGAGGTTCCCACCAGCCCAGCCTGTCAAAGTCCCTCTGGATGGCAGCAAGACCACCTGAGTGTATCAGCCACCCTTCCCAGTTCTGTGTCATCAGCAGACTTGCTGAGGGTACACTCATCAACCCCATTACCCAGATGACTAATGAAGATGTTAAACAGGACTGGACCCAGTATTGTCCCCTGGGGTACACCATTAGTCACTGGCCTCCAACTAGATTTTGTACCACTGATCAATACCCTCTTGGTCCAGCCATTCAGCCAGTTTTCAATCCACCTCACTGCCTGCTCATCCAGCCCATACTTCATCAGCTTCTCTACGAGGATCTTACTGCAAACAGTATTGAAAGCCTTAAAGAAGATGGAATATACTCTTAAATCCACAGTAATCTCACTGAGTTAAAGGCATAGGACTCAGGTTAACCTAAAATCAGTATGTTACCGTACTCTGAATTAGCAAGCACAATGTAATACAAAAAGCAAGAATAATGTACCATAAAATATGCTGAGTTTACATACCTCAAAGTACCATTTAACTTTATTTTTATATTGCATATTATGTTAATGTGTGTTCTGTATTTAAAATGTCATTGCTTCTGCAAATCGGGAAGGATCTCATCCCATATCCTGCAGCTGTCATCCCTTTTCACAAAAGGATTCCTATGCAGCATCTGGAATCTAATTAAAAGATCAGTAGGATTCTCCTTCAGGTTCACATAAGAAGTGACAGGAAACAGATTTGCTGCCACTCAGCGCTTCCAGCTTGCTGAACCTTGAAGACTCACATGACTTAGTTTAGAAACCATATCAGCTTTGACTTTTTTAAAGAGTTTTCTGGTATTTATCTGCAACTTTGACTCAAATAGGCTATATATGTAGAAATAATAAATGAAACAATAATTGATCAAACAAGCACAAGCAATGTATGTCATTAGATGAAATCAAGGAACACTTAGCTGACTCACATCTCACAAGGACTGACGGGTAAACATCCTCTGAGTACCATAATGCTTTGCATCCAAAAATCACTACCTTCTACGCACCAGTACTCCTGAATGCTGAATTCCACACCATGCTCCATGAATGAGATGAAAGCTAGAAGCTTGGACACAATCCATCATAAATCATAGAATATTTATGAATGAGTAACTGGAATTTCATTTGTAAGGCACTACAACAACTTCCAGTGAGCCTCAGTGCTGAAGAAAAAAAAAAAAATTATGCTATCCTCATCATTTGCAGTGACCTCGCAGAAGCCAGACTGACCAGATATCAATTACATACTTTGCATCATAAGCCTTAATAAGCTACGAACATCTTTTCTATGAACTAAGAACTATCTCCTTGTATAAAGGGGCACACACATTAACCTCATTTAAAGTCATATTCAGATCAGCGTAGAGCTACTGATTTTCCACACTCAAAAGAAGATAATATATTCATAAGTATTTAGTCACATTCAGGATTATAACCCCAAGATGTGCTGAAGTAAATTTGATTTGCTATGGGAGGACTATCTGTTTGAACTGAGTAGGTAACTTACTGCAGAAAACTAAGTAAACGCCTACTGATCTAAAGAAAAGTTACTCTAGTTTGGTTTTCTATAGGACTCTATCTAGCATTAGAAACAAGATTCTAAATCTTGACTGACACTACTTTTCTGATACTAGATGCATGCTAATTTTACAGGCCTGGCACACACATTTACCCCTGTATTTTCTGCTTTAAACAATGCATTTGGTACATAGATATCAAGGTGCCTGATTAGAACAAGTTTTTTGACTTATGAATGCTCACAATAAAAACAACAGCAGGCACTTGTTCCTGTGAAAATGGAGAATTGATTATTTCTAGAACATCAGTATATCTAAAGAAAATTTACAGTGCTTCCAACAACTATTGTACCAATAACAAAAACCTATCACCTTTATCTTCAGAGCATCAGCAAAGGCTATTAAAATGTATTTCACCACCTCCTACAGCTCTAGGGTACAACGCTGTCACAGACGAACCACCCTCATCTCCCATGAGTCAGGACCTGCAACACAGAGTAGATCCCTGACTTGCCCACTGTTTGCCAAGTAGGCTTTGGTCCATGACTGTCTTATTGCAAGATTAAATCAATCCAATTGCAGAGCAGGATAGGAAGCGCTGCGTATCTTGTAAAATTAAGGTTACAGTTTGGAAAAATCTTGTTTTTTCCCCTCGGTTATGACAGTGGAGAACAGTGAGCACCAGCTCTATAAACAACATTTTGTTCAACCAGTAGAACATGCATTGACCACGCTTGCTCACCTTTACTATTCCTTCAACTTCAAATAATCCAATTTTCTAGCACAGTCGCTCACACAGACACACAAAATTATAAAGCCTGCTTACAAGAATATTGGTAGTTCTGAATTCAGTTTCCATAGTATTTGCCCCAGTAACAGAGAGAAACCAATCATTTTTTTTTCCAGATTGTTACCGCAGCACAAGCCCCAAAGAAGGGAGGATTTGGCTTTTGTTCCACGTAGTAATTCATGCAAACACATAAGATGAAATTGCAGAGATGTTTTAAAAATTAAAGGGAAAGATTTCGACTTTCAGAAACTGGAAATTTTCATTTTGGTATAAATGATTTATTACCTGAAAGTGAAAGCTTACAATAAAAGTAACTCTCAAACTACAACAACACTACAGAATCAATTGTTCAGCGATTGCAGCTGGCCCAAGTCTTTTCACCTCATTACAATGCCCACATTAAAAACATACCTGTCCTTGACGTCTTTCATAAGCTGCTGCAAGTCAATCTCCTGCTTCCTCAGGTTTCCAAATGAGGACTGGTGTTCCACATAGCCCTTCCCTCCAGCTCCCAGGCTGATCTTTCCAAACGAAGTTTCAATACTTCCTTGAACAGAATCTTCAAACTTCCCCGTATATTTTGCAAAGTCAGACTCCACAATTACTAGGAAAGCAATAAAAGTAATTTCTACCTGTAAAGAGAAGTGCTGAAATGGTCTTGAAGTGATTGGAAAAACAGAAACTTACAGAAAATATCACAAATTAGTGAAGGGAAGGAACAGTACTGAGCATGTAAATAACAAAATTTACAGCTCTGCAGCTCTTACTTCTTCTTCCTCAATATTTTCATCATTTTTGCTCTGCTATCTTATATATTTTGCCATTTTAGGAAAACATAAGGTGATTGAAATGCTGAGCTCAAGTGCTATGGAAGATTTATAAAGAATGATTGAAACCTCTTTCAGCTACAAAGAAAAAATACAGAGCAGACCTGCTTGTACAATAGGGTTAATATTTTGCCATTATCTTGACATATCTTATTATAGGCCTGTCCCAAAGCTGACTGAAAACCAACAGAAGCATCTAACTGGCTTAAAACAACTCGTAATCTTACACATCTATAAACCAAAGAACTCATGCAGAAACAGCTAATCTTCCAAGCCAGCTACAGTTAAAGCCTAAACTTAGGGACTTATCTATTTTCCTGTATGGAATTGTGACGTGCCCAGAAATATGGGATTCCGGATCATTAATCCTAAAACCTGGTTAGGACTGCTGCAGCTGGATGAAGAAAGAAGTACAAGGGTCAACCATTTTTAACAGTCTGTGCAAGAAGAAAGCAAGCACTGGTAAAACTTGCTTGGCCTTGCTGGTGCAAGCATTCCCTGGGCTACTATCACCTACAGGACACTGTTTATCCAGTGCTTTTTGACCTGGAGCACAGTATGGTTTCATGCTACTATCGCATACTGGAATCTCCCAAAAAAATTCTAGGGGAGCTCCTATGACTGCAGACAGCACTGTTATTAAACAGTAGGACTATACGGCTTGACAACCTTCAGCACTCAATTTCAGTAGTCTATCTAGGCAAAACATTTTTATTTAAAAAAAACCCAACATTTATTACTACTGGTTTTAGTTAAATGAGCAGTCAAGTAAGAAAAGATCCAGTCATCTCACTTCCACGGACAGAGGATAGTTCAGAGTGTTCCTCTGAAAGGAGCCATCTAGTAACACGACTGAGAATAACAACAAAAGAGATCAGGCTTTTCATTCTTTTTATCTGCAATAATAGCGCTCCACGAGTATGGCTTTACCTGGCTTTATCGGTTTGTCTTCAGTAAGCACATCACTCAAGGTGACTGTCAAGAAATGATACTTGGGCTTCTGCCAGCACCAGAATTTCTTCCTCTTCGTAACTAAGCTCAGAAGCTGCAGCTTGTCTGAAGCGTTCAAGTGGGAGACAGGGATCAAGTCACCTCCGCCGTCAGTTTCTTTCACAAAATTCTTTGTTGCTTTTGCAAACATGTTGGGGAATCAATTAAAGCCTAAAAGAATACATCTGTTTTTCAACAACTACAGCTGGAGAGCATAAATATTTACTTTGTCACTTTAAGCAGCTCTTCATCATATTGGTATTAATGCAGGAACAGTTAGTGTTTTCACCCCACCTTCTCCACCCTGAGCTAGGAATCATGATAGTTTAAACCACTTATCCCAAAGTAAAAACATTCTCATGGTAACAGACTAAAGAATTTTAGTTAAAATTTTAAATAAGCAACAGTGAACAAGCAAAGAACAATGCACTGCAAACACAATATGCAAGGCTTAAACATTACAACAGTAACACATGAAATTTATGCTCATGCAGATAATGAAGAAAGAAAATCAATGTGTGAGAAAATAAATACTCCAGCCTACAGCTGAAAAGTTCCTTCAAGGAATGCTCACAGGTAATTAATCTGTTAGGGAGGAAAAAAAACTTTACACAGCTTACCTGAAGTTCTCAGAAAAAGCATCTACTAACGAGCACCCCACAGAGACCAGCTGGGATGACGGGAGCACTAATGCAATGGCAGAGGATTTCTGCCTCCACACAGAATCCTTCTTTTATTACCTAACATAAAATGATCTTACTCTATATAAGGTAACTGGGTATTATTCACACAAGTTATCTTGATCTTTTTAATAGTGAGTAAACACATGCAGGGATAATAAAAATTATTCTATAAAAAGCAACAAGTATTTGTGCTGGCATCTTTCTGACTAAATTTTTTTTCTGAACTATGCCCCTGGAAAGTCCCAATTAATTTTTTTCTTTCTGAACCTTTTTACCTTCTATGTTTTCCAATTTTCTATTTCCCATTAGCATAGCTACAGCTAAATTGAACATATGGTATTTGCAACTGTTATTCATATCTGCTGAACAGCTACATACATTATCTTATTCTAGCTTTTAAATATCTTAAATTAAAAAATATTGGCATCTCTTATTGTGTAAGGTTTCCTTTATCCCAAGCAATGCATTTTGCTATATTTACAGGGAACTTTTTCAAAAAGGGAAACTGGCTAAACTCACAGGAGAAATGGTAAAAATGACCATTCACAAGTCCTAAACACACAATTCTAATAAACTAATTTTTGATCTTTTTAAAAAATCTAATATTTTTTAGTTCTTCAACTCTGTGTTACTTGATCTAATGACATTTCCAGAATTAAATCAGTTTTTTAAAACTGACAGCATTCCTTTGAATCCCCCAGCTGACACTGACTGGAAAGTTCAACTAAGAGCATAAGATGTCTTAGCTGGGTATCCACACGTTCATGGCTAATTACCTGTCTCGCTCTGCAGAGATGTTAGATTTGTCATTTACAAATACTGGCCAGAGTAAGTTAGAACAGACTTCAAACAAAAACTGATATTGCAGTGGGCACTAGGATTATCAAGAAAAAATGGAAAACTGAATAAAGATGTTAGTGCTTGGATCACAGGCGCCATGTTTTAGTATCAGCTGGAGAACAGAGGAAAAAAAGGCCTTTTTGCAGAAGGGAACTTACCTTTCCATTAGCTTTTCCCAAATCCCATTTCAGATAATATTTCACACGGTGTTTAACAATTCATGTTGAGGTATCTACCTTCTCATGAAACCCCAATGGCCTACTCTTAGCTCTCTATGTAGGCAAGTAAAGGGTGCTTCCCCACAACACCTGCATGGAAAAGATTTGAACAATGTCAAAGTCACGTAACATTTCACTGAATGATCTTCTGTGACTTTCATTGTAATTGTGGCTGCAACAAACCCAGCAGCACAGCTCCAGCTATATGCACTGGGAGTATTTCCACTGACTTTCTTGTTCTCTGGCCTTTTCCTAAACTCTGATCTGAGACTGATTTTTTGCATTCTTAAATTTCTTCTCCTTAGTTTCCCCAGTTTTAATCTCAATGAGAACACTTTAACAGAATAAGCAATGCAGCTCTACTGCAGCAGAAAAAAAACAAACAAACAAACAAACCCCCAAACAGCACAAAAAAATAGTTTTCTTTTTCCCTGGGACTCCTTTTGCATGACTCCGTATTTCACAGCCAACCAGATGACCGATTTGTAGTGGAGGGGAACATCAAGAAAATTCTCATTCCCTGCAGTAGCTGCTCTTCCCCAGCATAACCTTTGTCAAACATTTCTGTGCTTTACACGACTGTTCACTCATTCTGATCCCATTCCTACACAATCAACTCACATAGGCATAGTCTCTGAAAAGAAAAAGGCCCACCAATTTCTGAGGAGTTTACGGTAAGACAAATTGCAAAAACCAGTTCCTATGATTTGGCATTGTTACACACTCACTAAATCTCATGAGAAGAACCATTAAGACCATTCTAAAAAAAATTCCAATTCATGGTGCTTTGTCTTCACTCCCAGTCACCACGTAAAAAAGGACATCCGGGAAAGACCACAGAGTGCTTATGAGGACTCCTGAGACTCACCAGGCAGGAGAGATGGGACTGTCTTCAGCCTCAGAGCGACACTGTCAGCCTCTCCCACGCTTTGCTGTGCTGGGAATGTCTTTGCTGGGAGCATATTTGCTGGTGCAGCTGTACCTGCAAAGTAAGAATATTCTATACAAATTCCTGTTTATGGCTCTTTTGATATAGTGGCTTTAACACAAATTCTAAAATGCACCTAAGTATCTTGTTTCACTAGCTCACAAAACAAAGACATAGAGCAATTGAATATGCCCTTAGCCAACACCAAGGAGCTCATACAGCTATGAAGGTCGACAGCATCCTGACTGAACAGACATGGAGTGGTTATGGACACAGCATTATGAAAACTCTGCCTTTGGAGTTCCTCCCTCTGGAAATTTTATTAGAGCTCTGCTTGGTTTGGCAGAATTAGAAGGGAAGGTAACAAAGCCGGTAGGAAAAGCCTGTCAGAGTGAATTCACTCTTGCAGACTGATAGCTAGGCATGAAAGCAGAAAAGGAAGGAGGAGTACCTTCCTTGCCTACCGAGAAATTTAAAATTAGCCTGAACCTGGGCTACGGGAGGATTTTTCAACGAAGAGGATGAGATCAAGCAAAGATATTTACAGCAACGTCGTTGTTTAACTTAAGCAAACAAATCTTACCCTGCTTCTTCCCTTTATCACAGCTCCCTAACTCAACACAGTAGGACATTAGATCCAAAGAAATAGTTTATGAATTATCAGTGTTTACCTTTGTCAGCACAAACGCAAGTTCTCACCAGTTGCCTGATATTTCTTACATTCTGTATACAGACCCCCCCCGCCCTTTACAAAAAATACAAAAAAGCTTTTTTTTTCCCATTTAACATAAGACTACCCAGCATACCTGGCACAGTACACAGGGAATTTGGGAAGAGGGTGACAACTGGATCGCCAGTGTGTGCACATCCCTTGCCAATCCAAGCTTGTAAATACAAGCCCCAAAGGCCAAAGATGACCAGGCAGGAGCTGCAGTGTCAGAAGAGCTGTTAGGCATTAACTCTGCTGTGCAGCAGCAGTCACGGCCTTTGAAGCCGTTTACGCCCAAGGACAACTAAAGCACCAAAGTGATGACAAGCAAGACGTGTTTTATTACAAAACCTATAGTTATTCTCATCTCCCTTCTAGATAATTTTTAAAAAACAGCCATAAAAGCTAATATGCGAAGCCTAGCAGGGATCTTCACACAATGAATTTCAGTCCTTGAACGCACGTGGTCCCCAAAAACACATCCAATAAATTTTAGCCCTGGACACAGCCCTCTTCCATGCCTCGAGGACTTTACAGCACATGCCTCCAAAGACTTGACGCCGCACAAAACCACAGCGGCTCGATGCACCCAACAGGGACGGGGCGCCCGTACCCTGGGCTGGCGGGCACTGTCCTGCGAGGTGGAGGTGTGAGGGCCCAGGGCAAGAGCCACACGCTTCAGGAACAGGCCCGAGGCACGAGAGGAGACAAGCCTCGTCTTTGGTGGACAGAACAGGCCACCCCACCAAGACACACGGCGAGGCGGCTCGGGCAGGCATCCGAGCACGGGGATCCCCCTCAAACGCTCCCGCGCCCCGCCACTCTTAAACCCCTCTCGGACCCACCACACGCGAACTGCCGCCATCCAGCCTTGTTCTCCCCCTGGTGAAGCCGGAGGGCGCACACAGGGTAGGAAAACAGGGCTCCGGCGAGGCGGCCGCAGCGGCTCCTCCGGAGCGTGTGACAGGGTCGGCCGGGCGGCGGGGGGCTCACGGCGCTCCGAGGCCCCGCTCCGCCTTCCCCGGCCAGCCGGCGGGACGCGGGGGCTCAGCCCACCGGGAAGGGAAGAGAGGCGGCGGCCGGGGCCCCTCAACGGGCGCTGGGGAGGCGGGCACGGCCGGCCCCCACCGCCTCCCCGGGCCCGCTCCCGTACTCACGGCTTATCCCGGCGATCCCCGCCGCCGGGCCCCGAGGATGCGGCGAGCTCCGCCCGCGGGGTGTGCCGAGCCGAGCCGCGCCCTGAGGCGAGGCGCCGAGGGCGAAGCTCAGGGAGGAGCCGGGGGGAAGCCCTGAAAGGACACGGAGCTTCTTGCTGGCGCTATGGCGCAGCGAGGGGCGAGGCAGGGGGAGCGCAGGCCCCGCCCGGGGCTCAGGCTGTGCCGGGAGGGCGCGGTGCGGTACCCCGGGGCGGGAGGAGGCGCCTCCGCCATGTTGCCGCGCACGGCCGCCGCCCCGGCACATGGCAGCTGGGACGGGCCGCTGCTGTTGTCCGCCTGCGAAACCGCGGGGGAGTTTCTACCTCCCTCGCCATCCCTCCCGCCTGCCCGCACCGGGCCTGCCTCATCTTCCCCGCGGGCTGGAAATCCTGCCATGGGGTGGCCGCACACAGGGGCTGGGTGGCCTGGGCTGCTGGCGGTGACGGGGCAGCGGCCGAGCACGGGTGCCCAGCTGGAGGGCTCTGTGTGGGGCTGCCCTGCGTGGTGATGCGGCCCTGCGAGGGGCTGAGGTGGAGGGCTTGGATGGTCCCCGTCAGCTTAGCCAGGGGATGGGACGGCAGGTTACTTCCCGGCAAATAACACAGGAAGCTGCTTCTCCCTACTCGTAATTGCCTGACTCTGGTATTTTGTGACACAGTAAAAAGTTTTGTGACATCCTCTCACATCTGGCTTGGACCACCCATCGTCAGAAGCACAGAGGGTCAGTGGCCTGTGTGCAAAATCTGCTGGAAGCACCAGCCCTGCCACGCTTCTGGCTGAGGGTTTGCGGCCTTAGGGTTGGCACTGGTGGCCTCGCAAAGGCGCAGTGGTCCCAATGGGAGCTTCCAAGCCAAGGTGCCCAGTCCAGGGACCTTGAACAGCAGCACTGTGGAAAATCAGAAATGTGCTCAATGGAGCATGGGGGGCAGGTTCATGAACCCCAGCATGAAATACTGAGCTCCATCACTGTATCTCGGCCCTTTGAAAAAAATGCAACACCAGAACAGAGCAACTTGGTTGGTTGTGATGCCGAAGGACTGATTCAGTGAGAAACAGATGAGTCTGCAGAAACCTAAGGAGTAGTTTTTCAAGATAATACACAGAAAAGAAATCTTTTTCAACTGAACCATGCCACAGGCCAGGTACTTCCCTTCTGGTTTGAAGAGAGAGCATTTGAGGCTGTGGGTACAGTCACAAGTGTCACATCACTGGATTTTAATGGAGTAACACCTTGGCTTTGGAACAAAGGGTAGTTGAAAGTTGCATGTCCTTAAATGAACAATCCCAGGTGACAGGTAACGATTAATGCATATAGCTAAAATATCATCCATTTCTTCCATTCTGTTTAACTACATACATTACCCAAAACTTCCAATTAATTTCAGCAGATTTTAATCTATCACTCCTTTCTGATTCCCCCAGGTGACATCCTTAGTGAATCAATGATAAATATATTTCCCTTCTGGGGTTGCACCTACTTACAGAAATTTGAACAAATAGCCTGAATGGAACTACATAAGTGTCTGCATTTGTGATAATTTACTTTTGTGGACTAATAAAAAAAAAAAATAGAAAGCTCTATTCTTAAGAGCCTTATCCTGAGACAAAGCACCCACACATCCTCAGGAGATCTCTTTTTAGGATCAGCACCGAGCTGCAGAATCACTAGCTCCAGTAATAATCTCCCACAGTGGCCAGTAATAGCACACATTTCATCAGCTATCATGTGTTTTTCCAGGGAGTGGCAATGTGTGATTCATTTCAAATGCAAGTGTCTGATAAAGCATATTTTGAGAAATCAAGCCAGGAAGTTGCACTGAACCACATTACCATGGAAATATTCACTGGGGAGGGAGGACACACATAAAAACAGTGAAACTTGCTAGTCATTTTAAGGACGTTACCAGTAGTTGCATGCTCACACTGGGAATATTTCCATCTTTTCAAGAAAAAACTTTGAGCAGAAATTTTCTATCCACTTGAAAGACACAAGCCAATGTAGGATAGTTTTCAGATGCTTCTCATTAATTAGAAGACACAGAAACAGGTCTGGGTATTACCAGTCAGTTTTTAGGCTATACAGCAATTAACTAAGAGGCTTCTAAGACTGTTCTCAAAACTGGCTGCAAATAGGAGACATTTAGGATTGAACACCCACCTTGAGCCTTCAGTCTTCGTGGAAATGCTCTTCAGGTGTACTGCACAGTCAAACTCACAGCACATGGTTACTTCATGACCAACTGGGCTGCCAGCAGGTAGAACATCATATCAGAGAAATACACATTGTTAGCGTGGTCTGTGTTGGGATCTGTCATCTGCCACGCACTCCATCTCCTGAGCTGAAGCATG
Source organism: Nyctibius grandis (assembly GCF_013368605.1). NCBI lineage: Eukaryota > Metazoa > Chordata > Aves > Nyctibiiformes > Nyctibiidae > Nyctibius > Nyctibius grandis. The sequence continues at coordinate 21,849,432 of NC_090664.1, read as the reverse complement.
AAGTGCATCACTTCTGCATTAGAAGATCCTTCTGTAATACTCCTGCATGAGAAGATCCTCTTGCAGAAAGAGCAGAAGGAGAAAAGCAGAAACTTCTGCCTCTGGGAAAAACTGCTTTTGGTACAGGACAAGATTTGGCTACCTCAGTTAAATAAATGAGACAATCGACACGAGAACTTCAGAGCCACAACTTTAAAAATGAGTAATACACATAATAAGTGAGTAATAACACAGAAGACAGAAGTCTGAAAGGAAAAAAAAAACCCCAACACAATAGTTACATGCTCTTTGTGAAATTCCTCAGGCGTGATACTAAGATACAAAGCTAAGAGACCATCGAGCAGACTGCCACAAGGTGTCAGCATTGCAGAACCGTTATTCCTACTAGGTACAGAAAAGGTCTTTGCATCCTAGAAGCGTTTGGCATCAGACTTTTTTTTTCTATGATGGCATAATCTGGCCTTATTTTTTTCAACCATTGACATTAGGACATAAGTCCAAAATTGGCTGCAAAGGGGAATTTCTTAAATGGCTATTTTTTTTGGTCTATCTTAAAAACTTCTCTAAATGCTTTCACGGGATGTGTGTTAAAATCAGTACTAATGGTATATAATGCCTTATAGCCATCCACGAGTTGTTTCAGGTTGCATCCAGCCTGGCTAGAAAGTGCTTACTGAAATTCAGCTTCTAAATTGACGTGTCAGGAGATTGTCCAAAGCTCTCTGTTGCTGCATGCTAGGCTTTTTTTAAACCCTCACACTGGCTGGAGAAGGGTCTGCTGGCTTGAGTTCGGTAGAGGAAACAGAAAGAAAGCGTGAAACTATTTTGGGCTTCCATTTAGAAAAGAAGGATACTTGGGGTAGCAAATCTTTTTAAAGGTGTCCAGCAACATAAGCCAAATCACCAGCAAAAGAATTAACTTCTTTTTTCCCCCATTTCCTTTTGCAAGGGTAAAAGATCTGAGCAGATTTTTTGTTTGTTTGTTTCTTTCACATCAATTAACCAGCCTTCTTTGTATTTCACATTAAAATTCCTCTCCTGTTTTGGTGGGATGCTCTGTAATTTTCACCTATACCATTCAGTCCTCCAAAACATTTCCTATTGCAAACAACAGCTTTCTTGCTCTGCGGCTGGTAGGGCTGTCACCAGCCCTGCCCCAGTGCCAGCAGCTAGTGACAGGCTCAGCAAACAGCAAGTTACTGTGTCCTGCTTAGGGGAGACCACTGAGAGGGTGCAGTAAGCCAGGAGGGATGGTGTGAGTTCAAAGCAGCCAGAAAGCTCTTCTGCTGCATTTCCCTACCCGTTTGTGTGAGCTTCTGTCCACTTGGCTCTTGGCAGCAGCAATGGGAAGGTGGCATCTTTAACCAACTGCAGATTTTGCCTGTGAGATGAGTTTGGCCACTATTTAGAGGCTGTTTTATTGTCAGGTTCAGCTCTGCTACCTTTAGGGACCAATATGAGGAAAAAGAGTTCACTTCTGAATCTTTTAGTCCCTTGGAAGGACAACTGGAGAGTGCCATGCTGGGACACAGGAGGCGGCAGATGTGTTCAGTGTAACTCAGTCTGGCCCATTTGCTGTAACTCAGATCTTGGTGTCTCAAGTATTGATGTTAGCATGGGGGGAAATAATACGATATCTACCTTTCTGTAGTAAAGGTGTTGTGGCACAGGGCTCCCCTCTGTCACTGTAAAAGCTCTCTTATCCCTGCCATGACTGTTTTAGGGTACTTGTAACTTTCTAAAATCTACCTACGAAAACCTTGCGATTATTTGATGATTTTCCCATGATTTTAAGAAAACTGTCCAAAAGGGTAGGCTAGGATCATGTCTGATAGATTGTGGTTACCTAAGGAGTCATCTAATGATGTCTCTAATGATAATATGGAGGACAGTTTGCATGAAGCTGCACAAACTAAGTGCTTCTAACTTTAAATTGTAGATTAGCTGGCAGGCACAGAACTTTATTTCTTTTACAATAATGATAAATGAAGACTTAGGAATAGATAACGTTTCTTGCATGTCTCAGAAGTCTTTTTCTATAATAGTTTATTATGAACCATCTGGTCTCATTAATGTTTTATCAAAAAACATCTGGCTGCTATATTGTTCAAGCTATTCAGTAGTAGGACTTCCTCATAAACTAGCCAAAAGGAATGGCTATCAAACTATTGTGTAGGAGCCCCAGACATTTATGTAGGTCCTATATAAACAGTTATTTTAACAGCATATTATTCCACATTAAACTACAAAAGTCTAAAAAATATATCAGTAATAAAATCTGAAATCACAGAATCACAGAATGTTAGGGATTGGAAGGGACCTCGAAAGATCATCTAGTCCAATCCCCCTGCCGGAGCAGGACTACCTAGACCATCTCACACAGGAACGCGTCCAGGCGGGTTTTGAATGTCTCCAGAGAAGGAGACTCCACAACCTCTCTGGGCAGCCTGTTCCAGTGTTCGGTTACCCTCACCGTAAAGAAGTTTTTCCTCATATTTATGTGGAACCTCCTGTGTTCCAGCTTGCACCCATTGCCCCTTGTCCTGTCAAGGGATGTCACTGAGAAGAGCCTGGCTCCATCCTCATGACACTTGCCCTTTACATATTTATAAACATTAATGAGGTCACCCCTCAGTCTCCTCTTCTCTAAGCTAAAGAGACCCAGCTCCCTCAGCCTCTCCTCATAAGGGAGATGTTCCACCCCCTTAATCATCTTCGTGGCTCTGCGCTGGACTCTCTCTAGCAGTTCCCTGTCCTTCTTGAACTGAGGGGCCCAGAATTGGACACAATATTCCAGATGCGGCCTCACCAGGGCAGAGTAGAGGGGGAGGAGAACCTCTCTTGACCTACTAACCACACCCCTTCTAATACACCCCAGGATGCCATTGGCCTTCTTGGCCACAAGGGCACACTGCTGGCTCATGGTCATCCTGCTGTCCACTAGGACCCCCAGGTTCCTTTCCCCTATGCTGCTCTCCAACAGGTCTGTCCCCAACTTGAAGCTTACTTGGCCAGTTGGAACAGGACCTACAAAGTCAAGTGACAAACTGTATTAAAATAACAAATATTAGGATTTTTTTCTTCAATAAAACTTTGCCAACAGAGGATGCCTGTCACTGAGCCTCCAAAAAATGCGGCCCTTCATCTTTGTATCCCTGCATGCATACACCTTTCAGACTGTAAGCACTCTGGCAGGGTTCTTTAAGATATAACTGTACAGCACATGGCACTATTTTAAGTGTAGTTGTACAGTGTCTAGTACTATGGGCAGCTAGGTACAACTGATTGTAAATGATTACCTAATACACGTTGATTTAATAAATTGTACTTCCACTCATAGTTGTTCTGCTGTTACATTTTCAGATCAATAAAAAAATGTGATCCTAAAATTAATGCAGTTCATATTGATTTTGGTATTTATAGACAATTTTAAAGTTACAGTGAATGGAAGAACTAAGGAAAGCACACCTAAAGAATACATAGAAAGTTTAGGACAAAATTGGCAAAACAAGAGGAGTTAAATGATCCATGGGGAAGAGCCTGTGACTGAAGCTGCCTGTAGAGAGAAAAGCTGACTGTAAGGAACAATGTTCTTTGATCAGCTCCCCACGTTTATTCCAGTTCACACAATTCCTCTTGCATCCTCTGAATGGATGTGTACACACAAGCGCCCTCAAAAACACTCACTATCCGATGGCAGGAGCAAATGATCTGGGCAGAATTTTCTGAAGAATCCGCAGTGCAATACTGCATCCTGGCAGCCGGCCAGGTGGTGTTTGTATCACACTGACACAGAACTTGAGCACAGCCGTAGTCAAACCTTGCAAAATGTTCAGAAGCTAACATTAATATTTCATTGAATAACACCAGATGCACGTTTTCATCTACTACAACATTTGTAGCAATAGCTTTATTATGATTTAAAACAAATTTTGTGTCTCCCTTTTGGTTTTTGTGCCTCCTTTGTTGTATTTCCCAATTATTTTGCAACTCCTTAACCCTCATTACCCGCTACCTGTCAGCTCAGTCTCTCTTTCAGAACTGGACAACTGGAATTCCTGTTTGAGGGCAATCTGAAAGAGGTTTCTCTAGAAGAACAAAGTAAATGCATTTTTTAAGTACCCACAAAGACAGAAATTGACAGTTTTGTTTAGAGATATTTGAAGCAGGCCATGGCCCACACAAGTAGCAGATACACTGAGGAGAGCACCACAAATGGCAAAGAAGCCAGTGGTTCCAGAGGGTCCTGAGGAGCTCTGAGGCTGTGTTGCCACTACAGGGTGAGTCAGGGCTCCTGGGGCTCCCCAGGGTCTCTGTAGCAGGAGCTGCCAGCAGCTGTCTGCACCTTCTACTGTGGAAATGCACACCACAAGGGAGGATGAAAGGAAAAAAACCCACCCCATTTCTCACGGGGCTGATAAATCAGTTTATTTTGAAGCCATTTCATTTTTCAGCTTGCTATAGCTGCCTCCTACTTTCAGCATGGTGTCCTGGTTTGGCCTAAACCAGGCCAATTGTCCTTTCAGTGGTTTTTACTTTCAGCTCTCTTCTAAGTAACTGCACTTTCTGAAACTAACTGCATGTTTTGCAGACAGTGTCTGCTTCCAGGACTGATAACACTCGAAGATTATAGTTATCACTGAGGCACCGGTAGGGATGTTATGCAGAAAGGCTCTTGCTGTACTTAGTCTTAGAGAAACCAAGGTCACTGCTAAATTCCTCACTGCTTACGAGTGAAGAGCCGAAGGGGGGTCGCACCTGTAGGGAGGAGCGGACAGGACAAGTGACCCAAAATTGACCAACGAAGGTATTCCATCCCATACACGTCATTCTTAATATAAAGCGGGGGGATCACGAGGGTCTCGCTCTCTTTCTGCTATGGCCGGTGTCCGAAGAGGACTCTGTCCGTTTTCCTGCTGCCCCCGATCCCGATCCGTGCATTCCTGAATCCAGCTCTCGACTGTTGCTAGGCCCAGCCTGGGCCTTCCCGGAGCCTGCCCTGCAGTGCCGGTGGTGACGTGGCTGACTTCAGGGGAGCTCGATCTTGGTTTTGTATATATATATTTGTATATATTTGATTATTTCTATTATTATTATTATACTCTTTTTCATTATTATAGTTCATTAAAACTGTTTTAACTTTCCAACCCGTAAGTCTCTCTCCCTTTTCCTTTCCCTTTCTCTTTTGCGGGGCAGGGGGTGGATAACAGAGAGCATCTGCCACAGGTTTAACAGCCGGCCCAGCATTAAACCGTGACACATGGGAAGGGTCTTCTTTGGACTGTCTTACAGACACTGGGGTAAGAACATACCTGGGTTTTCCCCACGAAAGGGAAGCATGGTGAAAAGAACAGTTTATTGAAACAAGGAGCAAGGGCTGGCAAGAAGCTCAAAACTGTGTGGGCTGCTAATTGTAAGGGAGTTCCTTTTATATTATGTTACAGTGTTGCCCAAAAAACAGCAAGGTACCGTAAACGGGGTGCTGTGAGTGAAAACAGATTGGTGGGTGTAAAAGGCTGCAGCTGTCCTGAACAGACAGGGAACCAGTACACAGCAGTGGTGCCTTCAAATTTGTACAGGTGGTGACTAGGGCTAGAGTCACACAACTCCAGGTTATTGATGCTGTTTGTTACATTGCAGTTACACATACAGACCAGGTCTTCACTATGCTTGGAAAAAACCCCACATATGAAACGACGTGCTGGCCTGTTCTCTGACGATTAAACGTGTATTTGCTCTATCGTAGGACTGAAACTGGTGTCCTTGCTGCTTGTACTGCCCTTGTTTGTCTGAATGACACATTGATTTGGGTGAGTAGCACCTCTAACAGGTGATGCAAGTAACCGTGGGTGGGATGGCTTTCATATTGCCAGTACTACTTCTGCAACTGGGAGGCGGGAATGTACTTCCTCCTACAGAACTGGTCGTAGTCAGCTTGAGCTCAGGCTTCTTTGATTCTTCTGCAGTTATTGTCTGGCCTCGCCAATGCCAATATACCACAGTGTGAGTGATGCAATTTATCAGAGAGAAGGAAGACCAGCTGTGTCCTGAGAGGAAGTGTTCGTATGAAAGGAAACAATGAGCAACCGGTACTGGGAAAGCATGAACTGCAGTCAGTTTTTTTGGCTAGGACCTTGTGACTGCACACTTCAATACTGAGAACCTTATTTCAACAATATATACTCTTTCCTCTCATTCCTTTTGCTCATCATTTCAAACAAAATAATTCATGTTGGTATCAAGACCAAAGCATTCACATGAGCATCAGCTTTAGGAAGCTTTGCAGCTAGATAAAATACAGTGGAGCTCCTACTATGGCCTTTCTTGTGATGTGGCACATCCAGATCTCTTTTCCAGTTTCTGATATGCACAATAGGTGAGCATATAATATCCTTGAGTTCTCTACCCTCCATCAACTTTGGTTGAAGTTTTACTCTATCTCCAAAACTAGGAAAGGGGACGTGTTAAGGACAGGCTAGGCTCACCATCCTTTGGTACCTAGAGAACTGAGAGAGAAAAAGTCAAGCTTGCTCTAACTGACCTACTTGCAGTGCTCTTTCTCAGGCAAAGTCCTCAGTAGAAGTTTTTCCCATGAAAGGCCTTAAGAATTTGGCGCACTATTTTTGAACTTCACACGAAAATCGATTTTCGCATCCAAAAAACCTGTATAGCTATTATATAGCTCTGTTTGCTTTCACAAGATTTGTTTCACTAACTGAAGTGCAAGTAACAATAATACAAGTAGGATGATCTCTTCGCTCCATCTTCAGTCTGTCAATGGCTGAAACGATAACAAACCTAAGAGTAAACAAAACAATAAATCTCTCTCAGCTATTAGTCAGGTTCTTATCTATTGATAAATCTACATAATCTTCCTTGCTCTAGGCAGCAATCTAGGCATTGCAGACATATCCTCATAAAACCTAAGAAGGAACGGATTTTTCAAGGCATGTACTGCAGTGATTTAAACTAGATTTACTGCAGCCTTTATCATGGCTTCTTTTTTTTTTTCTTAAACACAAGTTATAAAGTAAGAAACTTGTAATTTAGGACAGCAAGTTTTTATTAAAGGAATTTTAATAAAGAAAATCAATGTTAACTATGCAAAAAAACATATTTTCAAATTCTAACAGCTGCTCTTAATAAAATAGTAAGTGAAACATCAGCTCAAAAAATCCTCAAAGAGAAATAGTGCCCTAGCACATTAGAGAAAGCCAGTAATAATTCCTGAAGTCTGTGAAATTACAGACGGAAATGTCAGCTGATGTTCGTACACAACATCGTCTTCCAGGAATTTATTATTTTTCCAAGAACCTGTAAAAACTTATATCAATGAACCCACAGAGTCAAATTCTCAGTTAACTTAAGCCTCAATTATACTCAACTCAGTAGAGCAATGTTGATTTACATCCAATGAGGGTTTACACGTAGCAATTTCAAATATTTCCCTTAGTACAGAGTAAGCAAAGATACAAATTCATAAGTATACAGCAGAATTTGATATGTGGCCAGATTTTAACCCCATTTAAAAACTCAGAGTAATCCTACAAATTCTTATGCATTCGCTGCACTAGAGGGGGTCTAAGTTAAAAATCCACAAACTGAGCATGGAAAGCAATGTTTGCAAGATGAAAGAAATGTAAGACGCATTAAAAAAAAGGCAGCAGCAGCCAAGATGTGTCAGTTACTATGCAGAGCAAGCTTTGCTCAGCTGTCAGTGTTTTTCCTCACGCTATGGTGGTTTGAATCATTTTGCAGTAAGCAAAATGACTTTGAAATAGAGATTACTGTAAATGAACAGACAACTGAGCTTAAACACAAATTGGATGCAAGGTTTATAGGAGCCAAGTTTACCTTACACTTCTGTAGGGTAGAACGGCCTGTTTTGTTTGGGTAGCACTGACCACACTGTGGGTACTTGGCATGCTGTTAGCTCCAGGGGCAATCATGAGAAATTCACTCCATGTCCATTTCTCTGTAAGAGAAGTTCCTACTGCCCTAGGTGGCTCATGATCAGGGCACCAGTAATAAGGATCCCTTGCCATCTTCCTCTTCCTTTTATAATTATGAAAAAAATATTACTGCTTCTGTAAACTGGTATTTTCCCAGCAACTTGAACTAAATGGTAGTTATTTCAGGTACCAATAAAGCATATTAGATCTCTATGAAATTAATCAGCAGTGAAGTGATTCCCACTGACATGATGAGCAAGTTCTAAAGTTCTTAACCCAATACAGAACCAAAATGGCTGGATTTCAAAAAACAGGAGCTGATTCTTCCCACTATAAAAGCTGTTTTTCTTTTGGCCTCTATCCATATTCTGCCACATACAACAGCTGAGGATATTTTGCGTGGTAAAAGATTTATTGATCCAATTTTCCCAGCTCTTCCTGGAACCTCCATGCTCCCTCCCATCAAATCTTTGTACACACTGAGTCTGGGAAGTGCTGCAGAACTGCAGTCAGGAATCACACTCACTGTACTCCCACATTTTTCAAGATCCTAACCCATCCATATTGCATCTTACACACATATGGTGGGACCGTGAGACATAGTTGAGATCTGATTGGCAGAGCTGTCCCGAATCACCATGTCTAAGGGAGAAAACACCACATTGATACCATTTCCTATCCAGTAAACACTCTGTTTCCTTGTTTTTAAAAGGTGTTTTATGGAGAACATGTGGTTTGTGGTTTCCACATGCATGCTAAAGCATAACATTTATGCTGCCTATCTGTCTACTAAAAACTGCTTTTAAGAATCAACTTCCAGCTGTAAATGAATTCCATCAGCTTACCCCTTTTCCCTGCCCCAGTGTCTGGCATAGTAGCCATGTGACAGTGCTGTACAGTGTGTGCAGGTAACTGGTAAACAACTGGAACATTGCATAACTGACGGACAGATTGTAAGAGTGATAAATAAGGCTTCTAGCAGATGGAAGCTCTTTCATACTTGCCATTTTGGGAAGTGTAAAAAGCACAGATCACTACAGCAGCTAGACTTATTTCAGCTGTCACTAACAACCTTTGAAGAAAGATGCTTACAACCCCTGGGAAAAAGTCAGGGTGCTCTATGACCTTTTGCAAGTATGATTTATTAACATCCAACTAAATTGGTTACAGAGACAAAAATAATAAATCAAATTGTGCATCAAGGTGCTCCAACATTATTACAAATTTTTGGAGTAAGTGAAGCAGAGAACAGGAGCGATCCTGACTACAGAAAGTTTTCTCAAAAATCTGAAAGTCAGTGATAATTCTAACGCATAAGATACCTTTCTTCATCCTGAAATCACTAATGTCCTATCAAAACAAACAACAAATTCAGCGTTCAGCAGCTTTGCATATGTAATACCCCATACACGTTATATGTTTTTCCAGTACTGGAACTAGGAAAATACTGTTAACATGAATACAAGACTGCCTGATTCTCAGGGATACCAGCCATCTCAAAGGCGTGGAGCTGAAGGAGCTCATCACCTCTTGTGGATCAACCTCCCAAACATTCTCATAAGCTTTAATACAGTTTTGTTTTATACAACAAAAACACCAAATCCACAATTTATATAAAATATGAACCACTTAAAATAATTTTTTAACATATGGCAACTATTTATGTGGAAAATTTCTCTTATTGCTTTCAAAAGCTGCAGCAAGAACAGTATCTAAGAATGGAGCAGTACAATAATACATTTGGTGATAAGTTACAGGTTTACTAAGTTTCAACAGATAAGCCAGATAACACGTGCAGTTTCTTATGAACCCACAGCTGCTGGAGTAAGTTGCACCCACCAGTAGCTAGAAAATAGAAAGGATGAGCTAGTGAATACTGTGAATTTCATTTATAGTAGGCATAATCCATGAATGAAAACACACTCGACCAAAAAAACCCTTCCATTTTAACTTCACTCCTTTGAATAGCACCATCTGACTCTAGCCCTTGCAATGTGTATTCAGTTATGCTGAGAAGTTGGATTTCATCCTCCTCTCTATTATACATGCACTGTGGGCCAAGTTTTGCACTCCTCTTCAGCTTGCCCCTTCTGTATGAGTTGTACACAAAAAAAAAGCTGTATTGAACAAAATAAGATATGCTGAAAATTTCCTGCTCTGCAAAGCTGGTCATCTAGAGAGATGACAGAAGAGATTTACACAAAAGCAGATGCAAGGACATTGATTAAGAGCATGCTGAGCAGATGCAGCTGCACATTCCTGTAGCGCACTACCCTTACCAGGCTGTGGTCTGACTCCAGAGTGCAAGTGGGAAGAAAGTCCTGTTCACAATCAAGGAAAAGATACAGAAGTAGGCCACAATGTTTATGGGAAAAGTTTTTAACTACAGTTTTTAGGCATGATTTGTCATTTAAAAGCTTGTTAGAATGGACTGTTTTCCTATTCTTCAGAGATTTTTTTTTTAATAAAGAGAAAATGGGACACTGAATAAGGACGTTGTGATTGGACTAGATGATCTTTCAAGGTCACTTCCAATCCCTAACATTCTGTGATTCTGTGATGAGGGGGCCACATAGAAAACCTAAACAGGACTGTAAACAGCTGAGGGAAAGAGGGGTGCATGGAAAGGAGTGAGGTTTTTGTTAGGTTGGTTTTGGGGTTGTTGGTTTTTTTTTTTTGAGACCAGCACTGGACATTTGTGCAACTCCAAAGCTGTCCCTGGTTGTACGTTCTGGCCCCATGGATTTGTGTTCATTTCTGTACAGTGATCTGGCTTCAACACTAAACTGCCAAATAATTTTGGCTGTTTTCACTCTTCCTTCCATGTATCTAATTTTTTGAGCTCTATATAAAGAACCGAAGTACTTTACTGGATCTGTATTTCAATAAGCATCTAAAAGAAGCAGATCAATGCTGGTAAACTAACACAAAAAGCGTATCTCAGAGAGCAGAGATTAAGAAAGGAGTACAATGATTAATGGTGCACTCCTGTTCCACTCAGTCTAAAGGGCACTTTATGCTATCAAGAGTAGTCTCCTAAACAAGTTACGCTGTTGTTTCATAATTCCAAAATTACTATGCACCAAAATCAGAAACCAATTGTCAAGTCTGCAAATCTGGAAGTAGAGCTGTGGGTTTCTGTTTCTATGAACGCTATTTTCTTGGATTATTTTTTCTTTGTTGTGTATTTTGAAAACTGAGCTAGTGTTTTAACACCCAAAAGCCTGAGCTGCTCCATCATCTTGACGTAAGTTTATAGTGAGTTTACTTTGTGAATGAGTACACAAAGAAAAGCAGTGCCAGATGAGTGCTTCTTAAACTGCCCTCCAAAATCATATTAAGTAATGTTTATAAAGTCATCAAATAAGAGAGCTATAACAGCAGGCAATGGTCATCAGGAAATTTTAAGACCAATCCATTGAGCTAAACAGCTTGGGGATCACTGCTGTGGATGAAAGGAAGCAGTAAGTTGTCTGATACATTCTTTTTACCATTCAGGGTAGAAATGGGGGGAAAAAGGCCCTCAATGTCAGTTATTAAAAACAACAGCTGTCTTAGTTATATTGCAGAAAGATAATGTAAGTTTTGCAGCCATTAACACCTCTGAAGTTTTGGGGAACAAATTTACCAAAGTTTCACATTCTACCAAGAATGACTATATAGAGTATATTAAGGTTTGTGAATGATGAATATATTTTTATGCAGAAATACACAGAAGTAACATCAAGACAATTTTCTTCCAGTTAACAGAAGTTTAACAACTAAACCCAACTGTTTCATACAAAAGTAAGCAGGGACAACTATACTGCCATTGGAAACACGGCATCAGAGGATCAGTCACAACTGGTTACACCAGGTTTGCAGGTGTGTATCAGAGATTTACAAAAGGAGATATTACTTGTGCAATGATTTTGCTTCATGTATTTAAGAAATGCCCTGGATTATTCTCAGGCATTATTTTTCTGAACATGATAGTTAAATTCTGAAGTTTACCTTCTTGATATGGGAATTTTGCTGAAGAAAATTTTATATAAGGCACTATTCAGCCCAGTGCTTCTTTTCATTAATCAAATGCGTATTGGACATTTTAGATTGCAAGATACAAGGTAACACTGCCAGTCTGATTTCTCAAAAATCATGAGTCAAACACCCAAAATGAGATTAGTTTTGTTAAAAACCTGCTCATTTTAATGCGTTACAATTCTTTAACTTTTCATTTTAGCCTCTAATCCTTTAATTTCAGATGCTGTCAACTATTAGGTCATATGACAAAGCCTGGGGAAATCCCCTCAATACACAGAAAATACAAACCCAGCAATCAGATCAGACAGTAATCACAGTAATGCATCCTCGACAAATTTTGCTCCCTTTCTTAAAAGCGTTTTTTTTTTTAAATTTCCCCTACCCTCTTTTGTTGTTAAATGAATGTTATTTTTAGTATAAGTGGTAATTACCAACAGCAATGATAATTACAAGTATCAACATATTTCTGTGCCAAGTTTTGACAGTTAATACAAGAATAAAACATAGGAAGGGAATAAGTAATGAAGAGATCCTCACTTCCCCTGAAAAGCCAAACAGCCCCCAAACTTTGGAATCAAAGCCCAAATTTTGTCTTCATATTGACGTGAACCTTGCCATGTTGCAAGCTGCTGGTGTGGCAGTCAAGTCTTTTAAAGACATATTAAATAGAAAGAATTATGCTAACTTCTTTGCTAATAAATTACAGGAATGATAGTGAGGCAGACAAAGTGAAAAATGGTGAAAAAGCATTCATCTGCCTCTAGGACAATGGGGCTTCAAGGTAACAGAAAGCAAAATTCAAATATACCTCTAATCTAACATGACAGATTTGGTTTAAAATGGAAGCGTTCATAGTATTTTTCCTTCATGTTACATATAATACATGGATGAATTTTTAATGGGTTTTCTTTAGAACAATGCAGCACACAGTAAAGGGCAAACTTTTCTAACCTACTAGTGCCTGTAGGAGTCTTCCTTATCCATGCCATGTCCAACTGCTCCAGTCATAAACCAGTTAAACATGCCAACAACATTTAGGTTTATTTTCTGTCATTAAAGTGGCATGTAAGAAAAAGAAAAGGGGGTGGGGGTGGTGACAGGATATAGATCTGAACTTGAAAACTGCATTGTTGCCAGAGAGTCACAGACACACAGAACAGACTTGAAGAATCATGGGTCAGGTTTGAGTTGCAGATAGGTAGGAATGCAAATTATTCTGTTAATGACTGTGGCGTTGTGATTTGATGGAAAAAACCCAGAAATACTGCCCATCACTATAATCTTCATTCAAAAGTGCGACTTCTGCTACATTTGTTTCCTGCTATATTTCTGACCTATGGTTTAGCAGTTTCACAAATCTAGCCATATGTATAAAATTACAGGAAAGAGATGCAATTGATTTAGTGCAAGACACTTACTTGAATATTTATCTGAACATAACAAACAGAGGAAGATCAAAGACTCCATACATTTCTCCATAAGGCAGATGGTCATTTTTTAAATATAAGATCTTAAATATGCTGTTTATTTCTTAAGAGGTAGAAAATATCAAAATACTAAGAAAAAATTTCTAGCTTAAAACAATCAGTTTGCTTACTTTTTAAAAAGTCTTACTGTTGCAATTTTTAGATTAATAAAAGCAAATGAAGCTATGGAAGCACAGGATTTCGTGCTCTGTATAGGTTTTACTCACTGGAAAAAGAGAGAGCTTCTTCATCTAGTCAGTGCTCATGCAGTATATACAAAGGATCTCCTCCTCTTGCCCTGTTGGGGGCTATAAATCTGAAGATTCCCATTGGAAAATTTTGTCGATTCCTGAATTTCTAGCACTACATTTAGCCGGGTACAGTTTATGTATAAGGCAGTAGAACCACTGATGTAAGCTCAGAACTACCTCTTCCATAATGCTAAGAAGAAAGCTAACAGAAACAAAAGCTTATTTAAATCTTTTCTACAGACAGCAGAAGATCATACTTGGATTCCAGCACCAGCTGATAATCTGTGTTAGCAATTTATAGCAGCCCACAAGACAGCTGAACTACTCACCGAACTGTGGAAGCCTACTTACAGTTTGAATTACTAAGGCTTGCACTCTGATTTCTCAGCACAGCTAGGAGATGCTCATGCTACTGTCTCCAATGCAATTCAATAAGGCATAAATTAACTCAGAACTGACATTATTACACATTAGAAAAGTAGTGTAAAAGCTCCTCTTTTGCCTCTCACTGTTAACATTCGGTACTATTTATTAAATATTTTATAAAAAGAAGTTAGGGCATTTATACATTCAAACAATCACTGCAATAGTCAGCGTAAAGAAAACAAATTTATCAGATTCTAAATTAAGCACAACTCTGGAGATATGCACACTTGCACACATACACACACCCCACACATATATTATATGTGTGGGTATATATATATATAGGTGTATATATATAGATATATTTTAGATATACTTCTTTTAAATCAGATCCAAGAATACAGCACAGAATATCTTCACTTAGCTCCTTTTTCACCAGAGGACAGGATTGTCCAGTTTGGAAAAACCAGGTTCTTTTCTAAGGTCCATGTAGGTTCCGTTGCTCACCCAGGAGTCATCATTGGATTTCCTATCAAAGATTAAACAAATGCTTTAAATGTTAAGCTTATATTTTCCATATGTATGCTGTGTAATGTAGTGTAGTGCTATGCACAGGTACCAAATCCAGCCCATGAACCAGGTGCAGTACAACTCAGTACAGCCTTCAAACAAGGCAAGATAGCTTGGAGAGTCGAACTGGTATATCTACACTGCGTCCTAGAGATGCACCTCAGTAGCCCAGTGTTCAGCTGGGATCAACACTCTGATTTCACTATCACATGCCAGGGCTCAGCACTTAAAACTACAGTCCAGGTTTATTTCATGGTCTCAAAGGCAGCTTTGAGTGGAAAGTGGAAGCTTCCCTTTTACCTCTCCAAAGATGGCTCACCACATTTATTGTGTAAAAAGAGCCTATAGCTCTCAGACAAGAGGGAAGACTCATTGCACTAGTGAGCATACCCTGAAGGAATCAGTCTGCTTTTAATCTAGTGTACAACATTTTTGGCACAATGGCGAATTATTCTTTTAAGTAAATCAAGGCTTTTGATTTATTGAAGAGGGAAATCACTATTGAAAAGCCATATACATAATTCATGTCTACTCTAACACTGGGTAACATTTTTGCTATATAGTAATTAAATTTTTTATTCTGTTATTTAAATATCTGCAGCACAAATCTCAATTTTCAAATCCTCATTGTAGGGATTTAAATCCTCATCTGCATTCACAGTCCTCATTGTGAATATACAATTACGAAGTATTAAACTTTGCCTCTATCCTGTCTTTTTAGCCTGCTAGAAACAACATTTGATTCTCTTTAGTAGGTGTGATTGACATGTGACGAGTTAGCTCACCAGCTTGTCAGACATGTAGTGGTCTGAGCCATTCCCTTTTTGCACCTATTTTAAATGTTTCGGTGTTCCTCAGAAGTACAGTACCTATCTATCCAGAAAAAAACTAGGATCCCAGATCTGTTAACTGTGATACATAGGCCCATACAACATTCACCTTGGCTCCAACTCTTTCATTGCAGGAGAACAGAGAAGCTGAAGGGCCACAACCTGACTAGCATTCATTTTTGTCTTTCTATGGCTGAAGTCTCCTGTTAATTAATTTACAATAGGAAGAAATAAAGTGCCCTCTGAATGATAATTCTCTCCCCATCATATAGAGGAAACATGTTCAAAAATAGCCCTGGAAATGAAAGGCCCCAACTCAGCACACTTCTGCACAAGGCAATCCCACTTATTTCAGCAGAAGTTCAGCAGAGATAATTAAGCTAAACCCAGCTACTTCACTTTGCTTGAAAGAATCAAAGATGCTACATTCACTCAGGCAAATTCAAACGTAGACTAAATATCAATCGCCATCAAGGCAAGAAAAAATTAGAAAGAAATTCAGAGATGCACAAATGAAAAAGCGATATATAATCCTAAGTTTTAGCTAAGTCCAGAGTGTTCTACATTGCCAAAGTAAAAAAATCAAGATAGAAGAAACCTGGAAAAAAATGGAGCCTGCTCTATGGCAGTTTAGAACCAGATCTATAATAAGAATTTCAGTAAATGGTAGCATATGCTAAGAATTATACAGTACCTGAAAAATCTAGGTTGGTGCTCTAGATTGTTTTCTTCCAGTACCTTCCGTCGTTCTCTCTGTAGCTGCTCGATCCTCTGCTTTTGCATTTCAGCTCCTTCAATATTCCCTTCTTCTAGAAACCTGTAGCACCAGAGGTGAGAAGAAACACAATCGGTGCTCCTGTCCCCCATCTTTGACAGGTCCTCTACAGCTCCAGAATCTAATCTTTACAGCAGGCAGTTCACAGTGTTTGAAAGCTAAACAGCTACATCTGCAGACAACTGCACTATCAAAAAGTACTCAAGGAAAAGTAACTCTCATAACAAGCTCAGAGCCATCCTTATATTATATTCTTTTCCTTGGAAGTTAGCAAGAGTAGAAATTCCACTGGAGAAAGAAATTTCAAGTGTCTCAGTTTTTGGCTATTCAAACACAGTATGTTCAACATCCAGTACCTAAAGTTTTAACATCTTTGGAAAGGCAGCTATCTAGAATCATCCAAGACCAAATTTTAGGAAACACTGGTCCAAAATGACTAGACCATCTCTTGATAAGTGATTAAAATGTCTGTTTCAGATGTACATTAATGTAGAAATAGAAACACCCTGCAGGTATCTACACAAAATAGTCAGAGCTTAGGGTAAAGTGAGCGTACAGAAGATTAAGAACTATTTGAGGAAGATATTTAAAACTTCTTACCTTTGGTCCGGCCTAAAACGTGTATCAGTGGATGGGAGTAATGACCTAGTTTGCAGGTCCAGTTCATTTAACTCCAGTGCAAATTGAGTAAATCCATACCACTGTTCATAACCTTTAGGCATTGGATCTACAGAAGAAAAGAGTACATTCAGAATTCCAATTAAATGCTGTTATCTTTAGAAGGAAAATTTCAAGCTCCCCTCAGTCATTTGTTCATCTCTGAACCACAGTCTCAATTCTGGGGCAATAAGAGCTTTTTAATAATGTGACAAAAGACAACATCCCCCTTGATAATTGCACTGCAACAAAACAGCTTTCTGTTCTCTCAGCTGAATCAGAGCATAACTGTGATGAAGGCCATGCTTTTATCAAGTGCTTTTTCAAATTACAGTAGACAAAACCTCACAAGTCTGGGAGAAGTTCAGATATGGCTGGCATTACAGAACTGAGCTTTGTGGGCTATCCTCTAATGTTTAATACATGAAATACATAACACTTCTCTACATAAAAAGTGGGGAGTTTTGTTCCTTTTTTTTTTTCCTTCCTTTTAGAGTCCTCAATACCCACTTCATGCCCAAATGTGAAGATGGGGGAGAATGGAGATGAGGGAGAACGGAGAAAAATGCAGAAAGCCGTGGAATTAAGTTCTCCATATTATTTAAGTTAAATGATGTATTCTTCTGGTCTAAATTTTAAATGCTTGACAAAAATCTAATATTCCACATAGAAATAACAAGAAGTTGGGCCTATTAAAGAGATTAAAATAGTAAGCTTATTCTCAAGCAGATCTGAAGTTCTGTACGTTAGCCATTCTGATCACTAACTTGCTCTCCATATGCAGTTTGGAGATGAAGTTGTTCCACAGTATAAACTTTCATGCCACTTCCCAAAGAGTCGATGCACAACTTTCCCAGCTTTATCCATGACACTGCCTTCTATCTCATGTGCATTTGGATTCCAATACTTTGCCTAGAATTAAAAGGAACAAGGGGAAAAAAGGTGCATAAGAGGTCAAGTGTGAGTGATTTTGCCATGTCAGTAGCACCATGCTGTAGAGTGGTTTTCTGAAATGAAAACTATTCATTTACATGTGCATTACAATATCATATGCAAACAACTGTTCGTACTATTAATCGGCTTATTAAAATATTAACACTGAGAACTGTATTTTGTTTGCCTTTTTTTAGGGGCAGTACTAGGTGAAGCATAGCTGACCTTGAATTCTGCCCAATGACAGGTAACACTGACTCCTGACTTAGTTATCTACATCTTCCCCAAATTTGCAGAAGAGGAAGAGAAGGAACTGATACAGTAATCTCCACTTTAGACAATTTACAATATCAAAGGTGTAAGATTTGCAGGCTCTCAATCTTTAAAATTTGAACTCTAACCATCCACTGCAACTCTGCAAATACATTACAGTACTTTCAAACGAGTATTTGGAAAAAAAAATCACCGTAATGCTTCTTAGAAAGCACAAAGTATTCAGGAAAAGAAATAAGAAAAGGAAACTTTCCTTCTGCTGCTGAGCATGCCATTCTGCATAGGTACATTGAAGTACTTAGCTTGTATCTATATGGTCTGTTTCTATGTAAAGCACAGCCCTTTCTCCAGCGATCAAATACAGAAAATGCAGGTTGAGGTAAGTCTCCTATAGCATGGGTTGCAAAACTATTTCTCAGTTTAGAAATTTTGGCATCATTTTAGATATTCATTGATTTTCCTTTACTAGGAAGAAGTCATCTACTGCCAAAAACTAATTTTAATTTCACTTATAAGAGCATTTCCTGAGGTAGTCATATCTTGATGCCTTGTACTGAAGCAAAAGCTTTGAGTAACATCACAACCTCTCACTTAAACTTCTCCGAGTACCTGCAAAGGACTAGAAAAGAGCATCGGGTGAAGCATCCCGCATAAGCACTGGTTCTGCAGTTGCTGAATGAATGCAACCACAGCACATGCCAATGGGTTAGCAGAAGGCATGTGGTAAACCACTGGCAGTAGACACCTTGTGCCTACCTCTCTCATCAAACACAGAGTAAGTTTTTAATCATATTTCTTCCTTTCCTTTCCTCATACTTTTCTGCATCTCCAGTGGAATCACCTGAAAGTTGTTACTTCTCTTTCTTGTCTGGCTCTACCTAGTGAGCGGCAGTTCATTCAGAGTTTCTCAAAGAATCACAGGTAATTACATCAGAACTATGCGAAAATACAGCTTGGAAGCAGTTGTACTGAGCTTCAGCAGAGAGCATCCACCCAGTGCTATGTCTGTTAAAAACTGCTGTGGTTACTGCTGTAGTACCTTTACAAAAGTCAGTTTGCAGTGGCAAGTGTCGTCATTAAGATTTTTGATGATGATCTCTCCATAGTGTTCAATCCATCTTTGCCCACTTAAGATGTTATGGATGCAAGATGTCACCTTGTTCCATGCAAAATGGTCTTTAAAACTGTAAGAAAAATACACACAAGAAAAAAAATCTCATGCCATGTTCAAACAAGCTCATAAACTTGTGAAAAAAAATTGCAGAGAACTTAAACAGAAAAACACGACAAATTTTTTTTGCTGGAATGCCTCATCTTCTTGTCCCATGCCTTCTCAAAAACATACCCTATGACAACAATCCTGTCTCCTAGAAAACCCTTTTCACTTCTATAAACTTTGGTCTTGAATTCAGTTTTCTCTCAATTTACTTGTCCCTCTTTACCAGTTTTAAGTTTCCAAAAGTAATCATTCTAATATCTTCTACTGGCTGAAATGTTCCTTTCACAGCTTGTAACAGTGACAACTGAAAACACAAAGACATGGGCCACCGGAGTCATCAGAAGACTTAATGAGTGGAACGAGCTTGGCTCAAGCTCTCACGGCTGAGCCTATGTGTGTGCTTCAGGCTAGAACAAAAGTTCTCACTAGGTAGTTCAAGATGCAGTTGCACACTGGAAGACAGCAGACAGGGAGAGATGAACAAATACCAATAGTGTCACGGTTTAAAGCTGGGCCAGCTATTAAACCTGTGGCAGATGCCCTCTGTTATCCCCCTCCCCCTCCCCCCAAAGGGAAAGGGAAAGGGAAAAGGGAGAGAGACTTCCGGGTTGGAAAGTTAAAACAGTTTTAATAAACTATAATAATGAAAAAGAGTATAATAATAATAATAATAATAGAAATAATCAAATATATACAAATATATATACAAAACCAAGATTGAGCTCCCCTGAAGTCAGCCACGTCACCACCGGCACTGCAGGGCAGGCTCCGGGAAGGCCCAGGCTGGGCCTAGCGACGGTTGAGAGCTGGATTCAGGGATACACAGATCGGGATCGGGGGCAGCAGGAAAACAGACGGAGTCCTCCTTGGACACCAGCCATAGCAGAAAGAGAGCGAGACCCTCGTGATCCCCCCCCTTTATACCGAGAATGACGTGTGTGGGATGGAATACCCTCGTTGATCAATTTTGGGTCACCTGCCCTGTCTACTCCCCCTGCAGCTGCGACCCCCCTTCGGCTCTTCACTCATAAGCAGTGAGGAATTCAGCAGTGACCTTGGTTTCTCTAAGAATAAGTACAGCAAGAGCCTTACTGCACAACATCCCTACCGGTGCCTCAGCGATAACTACAAACTTCGGGCGTTATCAGTCCTGGAGGCAGACACTGTCTGCAAACATGCAGTTAGTTTCAGAAAGTGCAGTTACTTAGAGGAGACTTAGCTGAAAGCAAAAATCACTGAAAGGAAAATCGGCCTGGTTTAGGCCAAACCAGGACAAATAGGTAATACAACATTTTACCTTTTATTAAAGTAGATGTTCTTATAAAACCTCAAGAAAATAAAAGTCTCATGAAGACATATATTCTACAATTTGTTCTGGGTATTGATAGACAAGTTGCTACCGGTAAGGTAAAGGGCAAACGTACAAAGCACCAGTTTCCCCATAGCAACTGCCTTGCACACATCCCATAAGGATATTAGAATCTTTCCTTACCTCCCCTTCATCACTTGCTTTCACTTGCTGCATTGTAAGAGTATGCACAAGGACAGTTTTTACAGACTAGCAGATATGCGGCCAATTTACCCCAGAGTAACTTGTTTCCCTGCCCCTACCTGCAGGTCACATGCTCTATTATGCATGCTAAAAATACTGGATTTGCTCCAAAAATAACCTCAGTACTAATGCTTAATTTTTGCCTATAGCCTCAGTACCTTTTTTGTACCCCATTCTGTATCAGATACACAGGGATACAAACCAGCACATGGAGACCGCATATGAATCAGATTATTTTCCAGTTCATCAGCATACCATGGGCCCTAATCTATTAGCTACCTTGTCTCTGAACCCTCACTCACATCCTAAAGACCTTGCACTCCACGGCTTAGGCTAGCCGCTGTGTACACATGTTATATACATTATCTTTTGGATACTATTTTACTATATTGCAATTTTACCCACTCAAAAGAAAAAGGCATGCTCAGTCGCTTAGTCTGATGAGGGCTAGGTTCTTGAGTTATTTTTCTCTTTTTTTTTTCAGATGGCAGAATAATTAATTTTGTAGACTCTTTTTGAAAAACAGATTTAATTGGAACACTACTCAACCTTTAGACCTCTGGTTCTGCAAACATAATGGATACAGGCCAAATTTTAAGGGATCTTAATTGTTGATCTATAATGCGCACTCTGACAAGCCAGCATAGGAACACTGCAGATTTTATTTCTTTTTATTTTTTTTTTTTAAAAATTAAACTATACTCAACACTTAACTACAGTGGCTGCTTAGTTCCTTGGATAATAAACACCAGATATGCAACTGGTTCTATTTATCACTTACAATAATTATTTTTGCAGTGATGACAGTTATTGGCCTCACCTACAGAGCAGGACCCCATGGTATTAGGGTCTGTACAAATACAGGTACAAAAGACAGCAACAAAAACACCACCACCCCCTCCTCCAAACCCATATTCAAGCAAAAGAATTTATAGCTTCCTCTACCACGCAGTTTTTTCCCGTGAATTTAAAATGCATGAAGCTTGAAATTCAACTGAAGTATGGAAAATACCAGCTTTGCTTTTTTGAAGATACATAGGAGTGATGATTTCTATTTCATCTTTCTTTTTTTCATAATCTTTGGAAGAATTAGTGCTTCTGTTTTATGCTTCTGGTTTTGGTTGGGTGGTTTCTTCCCCCCCCCCGCAACTAAATCATAATGATCAATTCTTCCAAAGGTCTAATATGGCACAGCACAGCTTGTTCTCATCTACATAAATGTGGCTCCAGCGTGCACAAGCATGTCTGTGCCTGCGCGTGAACAGCAATGCACGACTGCAGCACTTACGCTGGAAGAGTTATGTGTGTTGTACCAACTGGAACAATTTCCATGGACTTTCCCCAGAATTTGTTTTTCCATCTTACATCTGAAACAGGAAGAGGGGAAAAAAAAAAAAAAAAAGACAAGTTTAGTCATAGTCACAGGTATTTCTGGGTTCTACTTTATTTTCAAGAAATGCAAAATAAAAAAGTGCAACATAATAAAAGTGTTCAAAGGTTGTGGACCTTCAAACATGGTTTTGTTTTGTTTTTCATTACATTATTGGTTATTTAAATAGCAAAGCAACAAAGGTTTAAAAGTCCTCTCTCAAAAACTTTTTCAAAAGAGGGCAATTTGAATAAGCTACAGAAAGCATATATTTCTC
This sequence comes from Nyctibius grandis, assembly GCF_013368605.1. Lineage (NCBI taxonomy): Eukaryota > Metazoa > Chordata > Aves > Nyctibiiformes > Nyctibiidae > Nyctibius > Nyctibius grandis. The sequence goes on along the minus strand of NC_090664.1, from coordinate 21,826,919 downwards.
GGCAGTCCAGTTGCTAGTGAATGAATGCAGACATTTCCAAAAATAAAAGCAGAATTTCAAATACAAAAATATAGCAACTAAGAACATCCACAGTGAAGAAGCAAGAGAATGTTTCAAAGGGCACAAAATTGCAGAAGGATTTAGTCCAACTTCCTCTGTAAGTTTAACTGGCCTTTTAAAATCTTGTCTGAATCACAGAAAGATGTGTCTAAGTCTCACGTCATTTCTCACAAAAAAAAGATGAGAAATCTCAATGCAAGTTTAGCCAAATTTATTAAGCAAAAACACCTGGAAGAGAAAGAAACAGACAGAGAAGCATGGCAGAAGGGGTATAGAGTTAAACTGGTCTAGATAATCAGGCAGTAACTTTCATAACTTCAGAGCTCAGGGGAATAGTATCCTTGCTGTATTAGACACCAGGAACTCCATTCCCTGCCCAATCCAAAAAAGAGGGAAAAATTAATCTCTAGTCTCAAAGAGATGCTAGTACTAACACCAGGAAAACCAAAACACTGTTTCCTATGCAGTTGTGGGGGGAAGCTGCTATGCTGGCTGTGAGATAGATGCTCAAACTGTAGCTGGGAGATTACATACCTCTAGAGTATATATGTGCAAGTGATAGGACTGAGCCACACCAAGCTGCCTACCATTGAAAAGGCTGGAATGGGTCATAGGGCATAATTCCTCTTGAAAAAAATGATCCTTTTCTTATCACCTGAGAAAAGGACCTTTTTGTTTTTTTGGTTGTGAAGTTTGATGCTGGGTCAGCATCTTTAGTGACAGCAATTCTGTTGTGATTCCTATACTGCACAATAAGAGGTCCAAACCCACCTTGAGTATGATGACTTTGAGCAGAATTCTGTACTAGCTTTCTCTCTTCTGCAGTGGGATGGAAGAGAAAGAGCAAAGGCATGCCCTGCTGAGTTTAACAGTTAGAATGTATTATCAGATTGTGTTATGTTCTGTGTTCTCATAAACGGAAAAGCTGTCCCACAGAGGTCAGTACCCGGGAAATATCTTGGGAACGAGTGTGCAGCTTGATCATGCAAAAATTTTAGGACAGCAAAGGAAAGCAAAGTATTATTTCAAAGCTATGCTCAGACTAATTCAGGCACAGATGCTGTAATAGCTGGAACTTTCTACTCTGCATTTCCATCTTCGTGTGTCCACATTCCTTTGCAGAAGCAGAGTCAGCTTCCTAAGTCAGGGAAACAATTCCAAAATAACTGTCCCTGTCAGAACCCAGTCTTCTGGCTCACTAGAGATGATCAAGAGATTTCTTCATGTTGAAACAGATGAACTAAAGTCAGTGTCTGGTGGGATGACAGCACTACTCTGGCAATGTTGCTGAGGACTGTCTCCTTTTCGGCTGAGGAGATAATATGGTAAGTGAAAAGATCTTTGCACACAGAAAGAACTTGCCTCATTGACCAGCTACCTTTATGATTAATTTGATGCTAATCTTTCCACCTAAGTTAATATACCCCATAACAAGAGGCCACAGTATTTACAAGCTGCTTTTGCATTGGATAAAAATCGTTGTCTAGATCTCTCATAAGCTCAGCCAGCCACATTTAAAAACAAAACAAACCCCAAAAACCCTGCAGTACCCTGACTGAGTCTGCTGTGCTCGTGAAGACCAAATCTCAGACTCTCTCATTGATCAGATTCTCAGCTCTCATCTTTACAGAAGAGATTTTTTCTCTCAATGCAAGTGTTAAAATATTTGAGTGATAACAGTTGTCAAGATCTGTTGAACAAATCAGTCTCATAATTTTTTATTGAGACAGGCTGCTATCTAGTCTTATTTATAGTTTTCAGTTACTGAATAAATTTCTGGTCACCTCTGCTATTCAGCTAAGAACAAAAGGAATCCCGTCCCTGTGTTTGTTTACAAAGCAAAGAATTATATTGAATAATGAAACCCAGACTAATGACAGAGTTCCAATTTCTGTTCAGTATGGCTTCATCCGTAATAACTATAATCAAGTCAGCAAGGTCAATCATAACAGAATTAAAGTTATAATATGGCTACATTGTGACTTGACAAACTTCTAGGTGAAGGATTTTAACTGAGTTAAAAGGCATAGTTACATTCTGTGCACACTCCAAAAATATCTAACCACACAGGTACTGTGACTGGCTGACATCTTCACCAGCACTACACAGCAAACAAACCTCCAACACACTTGTTTTGAAACACAATGTTAGTAGTCAAATAGCACGAAATCTTACATACTATAACAACGCCAGCAGAGAAAGACATGGTAAATATATTTATCCTTCCTGTTATGCTCATTTTTGGAAATTTTTTTCAGAACAGGTTTACAAGATCTGCCAAGGCTCAGGATTTAACTTGTAGTTTTTCAGGCTGTGTTCTAGCTTCTTTGTTTTATAAACAGCTTGAGGTACAACTCTTCTTTACTAAAGAACCCCCTTCAAAACAAACCTGATTTTAAAGAAGTGAAGATATTTGTACATGAAAAGAATAATCAATTAATGTTATTTAAAAAAACTTGAACGTTTTTGTAATGACAGAACATCCAAGTAAGAAGCATGCATGTAAGTATAGGCTAGCATTTCTTAAAGCCATTCTAATACAATTTAAGCAGGGAATTTCACCGTTTCCCAGTTTCTGGATATTTCATGTTAGACATACAATGAAAATACTATGAACACTGTAAAAATAAATGATAGACTGAAGAGTTACCTTGCCAAAAAGCAAAATTCACAGATTCAGCATGGCATGCAGAAATAGGTGGATGGTGACTGACCTAAACAGCAAGACATGAAAGGAGAAAAAAAAAAGATGGACATATTAACACTTGAACAGTCATTTTGGTTTGGGTTCTGTTTTTTTTTTTTTTCTCCTTCGTTTTTCATTCATATATGGTATTTACAAATTGAACATTTACTTTCCTTTTGCAGTTGTGTCCTGCAGGAGGAGTCAGTGAGATTAATAAACTACTGAGACCTAAGAAGCCTTGAAAGAAATGGGAAGCGCTTATTTTAAAAGGCCTGTGAATTTTGTTCATCGAGTGAAAATCTAACTATATATTTTGTACGTTGTCTCTAATGTGAAAATTACATTTACCCTTAAGGCCCCCTTAATATATTAACACAAGCTGCACTTTAAGCACACAGACAAAAATAAAAAAAACGAAGGGCCAAATTCTTCTGTACTAAATACCCACAAAAGCCTAACTATGAGGGAGGAGACAGTGATCAGCAACTCTCAAGGGGCCACGGGTGGAGAAATCAAGCCATGAAATTCCATCTAGCAACCCCTACTACCGCAAGTAGTGTGAAACACTAACCATGCACACTGCATTTTATCAGCTTTGGGTAATAGCATATACATGAATTAGGGCAACCACAAAATAGCAAAGCAAGGACTGTGAGTAAATAAAGAAATATACAATTCAGACTATTAAAAGGGAATAGTGAATAATAAAGTAACTTCACAAAGTGAAAGCAGCCACTCCTCCTTGGCTGTAAAATCTCCCTTCTGGGTGAACACAACTAACAACTGACCAGGACCAACTCTTTGATGTGTAATGCCTACTGTTCTTTTGATAGACAACTTTATTTTCAAGTCAAATTTCTATTTCCTACTATGAATTTAATTTCTTAACCACCTACATGGCTCAAATGCACTTTTATTTTCTTCTTTGTTACTCATTTTACAAATCTGTTATCAAGCATTTTTTTTGCAGGCATCCAGTTATTTATTGAACATTCCCTACTTGGTTTAAAAAGAAAAAAAAAAAAGAAAATAGTACTAATTACTCTCAGCTATGCCCTAATCCAACAAAAGCAACACTCTCTCTCACATACTGCACCAAGATTAACCCCAGATGTGACTATAATTCATGGGTTAAACTTAGCTCCCACTTAAACGGTTATAATTCCAGAGTAAGGTCATGGAGTTAAGTGGGGCTATTCTAAACTCACTCTAGTGATAGAACAGAATCTCTGTTATTTTATACATTTTGCCTATCTATTTCATGGATCACATACTATCTGCACTAACAAGTTATCTAGAGTAAGCATCAAAATGCTTGCACAAACAAGCAATAAGCAACAGCTCCTGATGCAAAGAGAAATATTTAATGCTTGCAAACTGCATGAAATGTCTTTCCTCCTATATTGCCCTCCCTTCCTAATATTCTTCCACCCCATACTATTACAGTAACTTTACCACTCTATAAACTCATGTCACTTATTGCATGTATTAGAACAGCATTTGTTAACAGCTCAAGCCCCCTCATGTATTAAAATTCCTCTTTAAAAAAAGTAGCCTTTGCACTGATTTATCTGAAATTCAGGGGAAAATCTCTTCCTTTAATTCAATCTAACATTAAGCTCAGTACTAACCTTTATTCACCACTGCAGTGCTCTACACACATCATCTTAGAACTGAAGTAACACAATGAAGATCCAGATACATTACTTTCAATTTGATTCTTGCTTTGACTGTTTTGCTTTTTTGTTTTTTCCTTATTTTTACGCTTGCCTGTGACATTTCCCAAGACTAAGGGAAGATCACATAGCACTCCTTTTTGTCAGTTCCAAAACACAATGTACAAAACCACTTCTTGTTTCATAAAGGAAGCCTCTTAGAAGGCTTTCTCTGATCAAATTTCTAGGTCGTACACGTTTGCCCACTGCACTTTTTGTAATTTTTTTTTTGGTTATGTCTAGACAGAATGAGACAGCTTTCAATCATTCTTACTCTGCTAGGCACCAGATTATTTTTTATCTCTTTTTACCATATGTCTCAAGCTTAGCAATTTTGGTAACATGGCTGGTTTAAATTTAATATTTTTCGCCCATACTTAATAATTATTCTCCTACTGGGGAATTATTTTCATAAACACTCAGAACCTTGATGTGTTGTATACATAATTCACCTACTAAGCTGTGGTACCAGATTTGAAAGGCTTAGCCCACAAAGTATTTGGACAGGAAGCAGAAATATTCATGGTGCCATAGAAAATATTAGTGGTTGATTGACTCACACAAGGGAAATATTTGTTATAAAAGAAGACATTAAACAGCTGAAGAGACAATATTTTTAATGATCACACACAAAAGAAAATGACAAGAATGTGAATGCTTCTTGCAGTTGTAATCAGATTTCAGCATGGGGAACTGCACTCTGCTTAACCAAGTTATCTAGTTACTGTAGTAGGCAGCCTGCCAGCCTTGGCTTCTCAAGTGTCAGCTGTTGGCTGTCATGTTCCATCTCAGTTAGCAGACTTCCTCAAAAAACAATTTCCTTCATTTCTAATTCTGCAGCATCTCTTGAGTTTTGCTGGGCTCAGGTTACGTAAAGTAATTTTGTATTTTGCTTAATTCCAGAAGATTCCAGCCATGCATTTAGAATTAAGAAGTGTATCAAGTAGCAAATTAAGGGTTGCAGCATACAGTACCTGTTCCGCAAAGAACTGGAAACCCTTATCTTCACGAATACATTCATAGGTTTCTCCAAGTACAGGATTAAATGGCTTACTTCCAGCTCGGTAGTAACTGGATGCATACGCAGAGACTGCAAATGCAGCTATATACACCTGGAAATAATATATGTGGAATTTTAATTAATTGATTTACCACAGCCATGCACAATTTTTGCTATACTAATAGATAATACTAATAAATATTAATATATTTGCTATATTCTGATTTCACATAAGAAAAAAAATAAGGTCTTATCCTGACATCAGATTCTGTATTTTTCCAATCATTTGCAGACTACAAACGTGCATTCCTCCTGCAAGTTAAGCACTAGCTCACACATTAGAGAATTATTCAGTTTTCAGAGAGTCATTCAATAGTCCAGGGATGGACTTATTAGGGCCAAACACTGCAAATTTCATCAACTAAAAACAGCATTTCTGAAAACTGTTTGAAACAGCTTAGCACTCTGCAACACAGTTCAAAGCAGTAACATTAAAAATCGCTGTTAGATTTTGTATTATAACTGGCTTTTATAGTAATGGTCTTTATGGTCTGTGACTTTATGGATCTACCAACTATCCCTTTCCTGAACATGGCACAGAAGTATTGGATGAGCTTTCACCAAGTTTGCTATTTCTGATGCAGTTTGAATTTAATTGCCTTTTATCTACTGTGTGCTATTGCCTCATCACGAAACTGTTCTTGATTATGACTGAGGCACAGGTAACCCTTCCAAATTTTTGCAGTTGACTCAAGCATAATTCCTCCTAAACCTGAAGAATCAGAATTTACGGTTGCTCGATTCAGGTCTCTCTTGTACCATTTTTCTCCCTTTTCATTCCCTTTTCCTCACCTTGTGAAAGTCTAGATGCTCTCTCCTTTTACAATTTCAGAAACTGAACCCACTTCAGAATGGGCCTTTTATGAACTATTGCAACTACTATGCAACAGCTAGCATTAATTTTGCCTCAGGAATTTCTCAAAGGCAAAGAATCCTCCATTCTGAGGTAATTTCCAGATCCTTGGGTGTGGGAAGGAGGGAAAAGGCTTCTTTTCACTCTCACATGAACAACTACTGCTCATTTCCTTTTCCTTTTAGTGTATGTTCTCAAGAGAACAAAAAAACCTATGCACCTAAAACCCCAGTTAATAGCCACACCCTCTGTCATGAGAACCACCACTAAATTGTAACGCTTGCAGAGTGTCAGAATGGAGCAAGAGGCTTTTCAAACAGTATTTATAACATGGCTATTTACATTCATTAAAAACCTCATTTTAAGATAAGATATATTGAGTTGCAAAGGCTTAATTCAGTTTAAGGGACAATCTATAGCTTTCATTTAAGAGAATTTAGAAAGCTCTTAATCCTTTATTTACAGGCTTGCATATTAAGTAGCTCTTGTGCACCTGGAAGCAGAACAACTGAAATGCATTTTTCTCTTGTTCTTTTGCCAAATGCTGAATTCAGGGTTCTGCACTGGCAGATGACACCATTATTGCACCCAACATACATTCATATTGCCCAGTTTTGAGATCCTGAACATTCTGGATCAACCCCAAAACTTCACAAAACCAGTTAATAAAAAAAATGGAGCTCATTTATAAAGACATCACAGTAGTGCAGGGCTGGAAGACTCAGCATCCTCTATGCACAAATGTGTTATCAGATTAGATATCCTTAAAAAAAGATATATTGTAGCTTTCATACTCAAAAGGGAAGTATATTAGTTCAACCCCTCCTCCCTTTTTGCTGTAAATTTTTAATCTTATAGAGTAAGAGCTGCAAACCAGAACTATACTACTTTGTTTAACCTTGCAGGACAACATGGTACTTGAGGAAAGAGACTTCCTGACAAAGCAACAGAAATTATGCAGAAGAGTCAAAAATAGTGGGTATGTAAGTATGTACAGACACACGTTTGGAGAGTCTGCCTCACTCAGCTGGGAGAAAAAGAAAAACGGAACAGAACATCTTCATTTGTTTGGCAGGTTGTTTTGATATGTACTCTGGTCTAATTATCTTGAATGTTACTAAGTATTTGGAGTAACATATTTACCATCCGTTCAAATGGGTTAGGTGTATGCGCTGCTTTATCTAGTAGGTCACTGTACTCCAGCTCCTCGCAGAGACGCTGAAGGGTGTTAAGTGGCTCATTTAATTCAACAGGCATGGCCACTTTGGAGAGATCCTTTCCTATATTATTTCTCAGGATATTCCATAGGCTGATGTTACTCGTATTAGGACACGGAGCTGGTAAACACGTTCTCCGTTTAGAATTGCATCCAATTCCACTTTCAGAAATACAGTCTGAAAAGGAAAGAAGTGGCAGAACGAGTCAATTCACTGTTTACTTATTTTCTTCCCCTTTGCAAACACACATTAAAATGCAACCGTCTTTGTTCTGTCAAAACTTCCTTCCACCCTCACAATTCCTTCATGTATTTCACTTGTGGTTTGAAGATAGCCTGTTATAAAAATGATAAAATTAAGAACAAGTTTTTAATTTCTGTATGTTGACTGAGGTAAATGCCAGGTACAAAAGATGCATAAAAAATTACCTTCCTTCCCCTTAAAGGCTGTAAGAAAGTCTTAGGCTTTCCATTGAATTGGAAAGAGTAAATATTATAACTATTATTTGTAACAGAGATGGATTCCTTTCTGTTTAAGGGACATAAAACCTCCCTCCTTGACAGAGCTTCAATTAAGTTGACACTTCTCAGACTGCAAGGTGTAACTTACAGATCCAAGCATAATAACAACTCCTACCTATCTTTTCCTAATTTTTTTAATACTCCTACCAGGGAAATTTACTGTACCACAGATTTACATAGAGGTTTTTCCACGGTGCTTAGCATTTAAAAAATTTTAGTGATGTTAACTTTTAGATATGCCCATACATCAGTGGAGAAATGGCCTGTTTTAAAGATGGAAAAGCTGAAGTAACTGTGGGACTATGGGTTTGCTGAAGATAAAAAAGGACTCATGTCAAGAGTCCTTGACATGAATATCTGAGGTCTATGTTGCTATGTCAAAGCAATTGGAACAGGATAAATAGTTCTAAGTGTGCCACGAAATGATTTGTGGCAGGTTCAAAATAGAGCTACAAGCTTCTGCAACGGGCAATAGTCTGAAGTGATTGCATTGCTTAGCTGTACATCAATCTCGTTTCAGAGAGCAATACGGTTGCCACCACAAGAACATATTACCTTTACACGTCCTTAGAAGCACCTAGGAAGCTCCTGCCCTAGAATCAGTTACCATTTGGAGACAATCGGGTATAGCCCCAGTCTGTCAATCCCTGTCCTCATCTGTCTTTCCTCACACAGCTTTGTCTTGGAGGAACTAAAACAGCACTGGGCAGCACATCTTTCCTGTGCTGCATGTGCCCAAAGAATCACTACCCTTAAATGCACAATTGCAACCAGTATTTCCTCTGCTGGTCCACTGAGATAAGCATGATATCAGCAGTGCTTCCAACAGTGACAAAGTACAGATAACCACAAGGGCTAACTTCTCCATCACTCCCATGTATGCTAGCCCGTGCCTCAGATGGAGGTTTTCAAGTGTAATCAGCAGCCTCAAACTTTTGAGGAAGAAGTTTCCATCTTTCCTGCCACTCACAAACTAGAAGTCCTAAAATCTCATATGACCAAGTTACTGTAACAAGGAAAGGTGAACTATTTGCAGTCTACTGCCTCTTTCTTTATTTTTGCATAAAAATGGCATAGGCATTATGAATCAAAAAATCTACCTGAAACAATTACACTGTTAAGAGGTTGGATCCTATACTTCCCTCTTGGAAGAATTTATTTAATATGAGAAAGGGCCAAAAAGAAGGATATTCCCTTAGATACCTCAGGAATGAAGGGTTATCTGGAGAGGAAGGAGATAAATGCTAAAAATTTATCCTTGTTTAAAAGAGCTCTCTGAAATGGGATTTGGCTATGTCCTTTGATAGCTTCTGATTAAAAGCAGAATACTAATTGACTGAACCACATATTCTGGCCCAGCCTACTAATTGGGGTAAACCAGTGACAAAACAGAGTAGGGAAACAACTAAGATATTCAGATACCAAATTTTCTACACAGTGAAGTTTGCCCACACCTCATGAAAAGAAAAGCCCATGCAGTTCTGGTTTGCAAAAGCTGTGACAAACGGCCAGCAACAATACTGAAGGAGATCACGACATCTGACCTCCAGCTAGACTCAATGATTTTTAAGGCCAGACTGGACCGTTGTCATCATCTGGTCTGACCTTGTACATTACAGTGGCCAGAGCATTTTATCATAATCCCACAACTTATGGTTCAGTTAAAACCCCGTAGGAAAAAGACATCCAGTTTGCTATTAATGGGAGTGTCAGGCTGCCCAAAGCACAGAAATAGCAGGTACCAGAAGCATGTGGAGGTGCTGCTAATACGGAAGAGCTTCAGTGACAGTCTGTTACAAGATGAACAGCCACACTAAAACAGTTTTCTAAGGTCCAGATCATGAGATAAATCAATCTATATCTTTTTCTATCATTCAAAAAAAAAAAATCTTAATTTTTAAACAGTTGGAGATACAACAGATCTCCATGCATATCAAACTACCCAAGTTCATAGGGATCCACTGGCCCTTGGAGACTATCGGGAAACAACTGCTAGTAAGAAACCACTGTTCAGCATTTTTGAAGATAAAAATATATTGACAGAGTGGGAAGAACATTGTGGTTGAAGGCACAAAGCCAATTAGCTTGTTACGACCAATTCTTCTCCCTCTTTTTGATTCTGTCTCTAATTAGCACGACAGTTAAATAAGCATATGTACTAATAAGATTATCATGATTAAAACATGCAAAAAAGAAATCCTTATGGTCATACACCAGGCCTGCCAGTGTGTAATTATTCTCATGTTCCTTTAAACACTGACTTCTGCTAAAAACAACAGAATTCTGAATGCAGTTGTTAAACTGCAGACTGAAAAAAGAGTGACAAGAAGAAAATTACTTTTTGAAAAAAAGAAAGCAGCTAGGCCTTGCTACTTTGAAAAATCCCGTGGCCATGAAAGGAACTGAAAAGGAGTTGAAGTTGCACCAAAGCAGCCAAGAAAACAGGTGTTTCTCTGCTGATACAGAACCATCATCCTGCTTAATCAACAGTGCCCAGGCCCTGTTAATCAGGTTAGCCAGAATCTGCTGTTCAAAACCAATCTGAGGCTGTAAGAGAAAAAAAATGCAGTCTATTTACATCTCAAAACCTGTAATATCAAATTATTTCTAGTAAGAGAAGAAAAAAAAATCTCAAACAAAAAGAAACAGAGAAAATTCTCAAAACATGCTATAATAAAACACTGAACTTACCTAAAGTGTGTCTTTCATTCTCCATGTCATTGCTTAGGTTATCTTCTGAGACATTGTCACTGATATCACTTACGTATGAGTCATCATCTGATACCTGAGTGTGAGGTGGGGAAATAATCAAGATACATCACTCATTAAAATAACCCCATATGCACATGAAAATTTTTGCTTTCCACTGCAATAAATCTATTTTAATAGACTTGAACTGTTTAAGCTCTGTTTCAGTAGTACAGGAAAGTATTAAGAAGTCCTAAGAAGACACAACTGAGTTTGGGAGAGATCACCATCATTGAAAATTCAACTATTCTTTTACTGAAGACATGCTTCATCTTCTTGGCTAAGAAAGCTTTCCTCATATCAAAAGCCAAGGATTTTATGGTGTCCATGAGAGGTGACAAAACGAGCTATTAAGTTTCAATATGCATGACATCAGCCCCCAGATACCTACAGGTACCACAAGGACAGGTATGAATAAATATTTCTATGATACAATTTCTTAAGCACGTGTGTAACGACTCAAGGCAGACAGTACAATAATATGCAGTATCTTCATACTAGCTACTGAATTGCCATTTGCCTCAGTGTCCATATGACTTCTCCATAACATTTGTTACATTTTACTGTAAAGACACAATGATAACAAATAATACAGGCAGCATACTAATTTCTAAATGTTTTGAAAATTTTAATTTTCTGGCAGCCATCTGATGTTCAGTTGGTACTAAGAAAGACTGCACGTCAAGTAGCAGATAAGAAACTACATCAGAATGATGTCAATCTTAATGCTCAGACCTCATTTTCTGAAGAGCTAGCAGACAACAGGACTTCCTGTGCATCAAAAAATTCTGTAAGAGAGTCAGCTATAGACAGCCTGCTTTCATTGGAGACCTGGTGAACCAGACCTCTGCTTTCTTCTGTTGAATTTTCCTGTTTAAAAGAAATAAAAAAGTTTTGAGAGGAGAAGTACCACAAATAGCATTCATGCATGCAATTCCACAGTCGCATAACTTAAAGGGCTGTAAAACAGTGGGAGAAGATTGTACGTGCTCCTCTCCAATTTAGTGAAAGGTAGCACGTGTTTCAAAGAGAGATTTAAAAACAAAGTAAAACAGACCAAAGAGAAGAAGAAAAAACGAAGGAAAAAAAAATCAATGCATAATCAGTAAATCAGTTATGGAGCTGCATGTACTTTTTCCTCAAAAAAAAAAAAAAAGTAAAAAAGCTTTGATATTTGAGTGATTTAGCCAGAGTGTATCATCAAAAAGTCCCCAAAAGAACAAAAATCCCATCTCTTTATATTACATCCTAGATTCACATTCCCTTCTGATCTTAGCAAACAAACTAGCCTTTCCCTCCCAAGCCTTGCTTAATGTAAAGCCTGCGGTGCAGTGGCATACAAAATTCAGAGGGGCAACGTTGCTTTCTATATAATAGCAATGCCTTCCTAGCTCCCTTTCTTCACTAGATAATTTACTATGCTGTGCTTTGGAAAGCTTTACTTCCATATCCACACCTGAGATAACTCCATGTTGACCAAAACCAGATTATTATCAAAGCCACATAAGTGACATTGCTTTTGCTGCTGCAGGCACGTTTGACTGCCATGGAGATCTCAGTAACACCTCCCGTGGAAGCTCTACAGATCTTTGGCGTAAGCAGAGTTCCAAAAGGTGGCCTAGCAAAGGTGAGGTGACCAGGGAGACCTGGTTCATTCTGTGGATGCAGTAAAAAAGTTGGAGAACATTGTGCACTATTGTTTGCCCTGATAACTCCACTAATGCTAACGAAAAGGGCTACCTGGCCCAAAGGAGTGTATTAGCTACTCTCAAGGTTTTCTGCATGACATGTTTTACTAACTTGTAACCATGACTGCCCTATCATAATTTTGCAGGAATTGTAGTGTTTTACTTTCAGAACAACATAATGAACAATCTGTCAAATCTATAATCAAACTGACAAATCTTCTTTCAAAGCTTTTCTGCTGGTAGATTTCACTGTAGTATGGAATGTTATTCAGTACATGCTGATAATGGTGATATGGTAACAAACCAAACTGTTATCATACAAAAAATTTTTTTTCAAAAAAAAAATACTTCTGATACAGCAGCAAGAGAAGAGGAAACCTCAACATTGTCTCTACTAGATGATCTTTAAGGTCCCTTCCAACCCAAACCATTCTATGATTCTATGATTCTGTGGGAAGGCACTTACACTAGCCTATAAGAAAAAAAAAAAAAAATCTTACACATGTGAGCATTGCTAGGGGGATTGTTTCCAATACTATTTTGAATCTAAGAGGAAAGTGAACAGGAAAGGCTCATAAAAGAACAGCAGGTTTTTATATCCATTACATCAGAGTTTCAGGTTGTCTTCTTTCATATTCCCACTCTGGCATGAGAAACTACAACATAAACTGCCCAATAGACAAACTAAACTTTTACCTTATGCAAAGGCTTGAGATACTAGTTTATACACCTTCAGTTTTCACAGGTCTATCATAGCACCTGATGTCATCATTTAGAGCCAAGTTTTGTGCAGTTGCCCTGTCTTCCTCACAGCAGCAGTACGGTACCATAGTCCTCAGACAAATCTAAAATGAAACTTCTCCAGTATAAGTGATTTCATCCTTAAGTTCCATCCCAAACCATGCCAGAGGGAATCTGTGAATGAAACCTCTAAAGGACCTTCTGAAAGCTATTTTTGTCGTGTGTGTGTGTATATATATATAGTGCATAGAACAAGTTTCAGAAATCATCCATTGTCATTGCAAGGACCTCCACTAAATAAGAAAATAAAGAACTCCTGAAAATAAAAAACAATGCATTAATGCTTGTCTGGATAGCAGTTTAAGTGCTGTTCAAATTCTCATGGGATTGAAAGCAAAAGGCATTAGAATTATCAACTACATTAAAGAAAAAAAAACAAAACACCAATGAACAGCTAAATATGACCAAAACAGAACTAAACCAGAAGCGAACAGACAGAATGATTAAACTGTCTTTAAAAATAAAAGGAAATAATAAGTTATATAAAACCTAGAGCATTACATCCACTCAAGTTCCAATGAAAGATTTATACTACAAGCACAGCAGAAGTTATGAGTTAACATTTAGGAAAATCCATCAGAAATAACAGAGTTCTTGCTTCCCTCACCAGCACCATCAACACCTAGATCCTATGACCTATAAATACACCATATTCACATGCATTCTGCAGCAAGACAAAAAACTGTCTGAACGTCAGTATGCCCCAAACTGGCTAACTGGGTATGTAGAAGATTCCCTGGCTTCACATAAAGAAAACTAAATGGCTGAAAGAGCTCTTGTACATCTCATTTCTTTGATCCTTTCACAGAAATGTCTGATGGTTGTTCTAAACCTTACATGAGCCACACTGGTAGCCAGTGTTCTGGGATAACAATATTTAGACAGGCAACAGAAAAAACTACAGAACTTGAAAGTTAACAAGGGAATAAGGGGGAGAGAAACAGTAGCATGAGGGTAACAAGGCAGCAGCTCTGTTCATGCTGAACGGGAAACAGTCAGGAGGCAAGGGAGAACACCAGGAACCAGTAGCAAAAAGCAATGGAAGTGTGCTCAGGAAAACTGCTCACAAGTCTTTGAAATCAAATATTACACAATGCATCACCAGAAATGGCTCATAACCATGAAAGCAGACTCTTCACTAACACAATACACCATAGGGAAGACATGAAGAATAGGACAAAATGCAGCTCTGCAGCACTGGCTAGATGTAGGGGCTTGAGGAACAGACATCACTGAAAGAGGAAATCCATACCCACCTTCACCAAATCTGGACTTGGTTTTGCATTAGATGCTGAATCAAGGATCATAGATTCGGCATGTATTCTGCGTAACCGGTCTTTAAGATCTGTGTTTTGTGCTATTGCCTGGAATATTTAACAAAAATATTGGGGATATAAAGTTCTCTCAACTAACTTGAACGTGGCTTTATTGTGTAAAAAAGGGCAAAAAGTATTTAAAGTGCAGTATAAAACACCACCACCACATGATTTTTTACTAGTTCAGCAAATCATTTATTATAAATGCTTCAAAACTTGTTCCTTATCTCTCAAATTAAAACTATTTTTGTTCAGTGTGAAGGAAAAGACACACAAATGGAGAAAGAAAGCCAAAGATGGCAGGAATATTTCAAGTTACCAGATTTTGCAAGCTGATTTATTAAGTTATAAATGAATTTTGTGCATCTTCTTTCGTTTTGAGCTCCCTTTCTTCACTCCTATCTCCAACCCAGCCTCTCTCAACATTAATTTTTACTCTTGCCACATACAAAACCATTCAATTGTCCCATCAGCCTGGTATATTGACAGTTCCCTTTGCCTTCCACTGACAGAGAAATAAGACTTAAATTCAGACAGGTACAGGTAAAATTTGTGTCCTATCAGCTTGTAATGTCAATGATCAGAATAAAAAGCCTCTACTGCAAACTCATGTTTGTTACATGTTATTTACTTATGCTGGGTGCATCTGATGGACAAATGTCAGTTTGAGTAGACTTGTAGGAAGAGAATGCAACCCTGCCAGCAATGAAAATATCTCTGGGGAAAAAAAAAAGACTAGGTTTCTAGTTTTGGAACAATACTGAAGACTTACTGCCCCCTCTAGTGATCTGAATCAATACTAGGATGCGGAGAACTGCTGTTTACACATCCGCTTTGTCCCACAAATGCTTCTGATTCCGACAGTAATTTTTTTTTTTGAAATAGTCTTCAGGGCAGGAAAGACAGTAAGCTCAAAGTGATGATGGAGAGGAGAAGGTAATGTCTGGCTTTACATACGTGTGGTCTGAATTCGCCGTACAGGCATATATCACTTGTGTGCCAAATGTTCAAGTGGACAGCATTGTGTTATACCCACAATATCAAATAAGTGCAAAAAAGAATTTACACAGCTTTCCTGTAATAGCATCTTCCAATTTTCATTGTTTGCTACAAAGTGTTTTCTTCCTTCTATTGTCTTCTTCCTCCCCCCAAAATAAAAATATTATACTTTTCCCCATTCTGTATTTGCTTTTCTTAGACTGTGTGTAGCTCAAGGATACTATCTTATTGATGGAGAAGCAGATGCAGAAATGCTAATTTTATGGTGTTTTATCCACTTTAAATCTGTTCACTTTTCTTCCCCTGCCAGGCTGATAAGAGCATAACAGATTTATGTTTGATAGCTTTCAACCTGTGAGTCTGATTTTTTTGTTCCCCATGTACAGAAAACAAACTGAAATGAACAATAAACAACACTAAGTCAAAGTCATCAACACAGGACTCTCTTGCAAGGAAGTAATAGAAATATGTCAAGTTTATCGTATCTGTGCTTCCATACATCTTCAAAGGAAACTTATTCCTTTCTCCTACAGGATGTCTGCTGTACAGGGTGAAAAAATTCCTGTTGGCATCATGGTTTTACAGATCTGCAGGTTAAGAATAGCTCTTACAGGTGTTAACCTCTGCTGAAACCGCCAAGGATCACAGACAACTTCTGGTGGGCTACAAAAGGCTTATTAAGTATCAAATAAGACCTAAAAGCATGACTTTTAAAAGATATTTAGAGGATGAAGATGGACAACAGAATTTCATTGCTTAGAAAAAAATTTCATGCTAAGCTGAGTGTTCACTGAGTTCAGAAATCTTAAAACGGATTTTTTTATATAAAATGGTAGGCAAATAACACTGGAAAAATAAAAGTCACCTATTCAAATATCAGAAGTGGAACATCTGAAAGCCAGAAGCAAAGAAGTGCAAGTGAGTGAGTATAGTTATTATGCAGCAGGTTTCAGCTTTCTCTAAATACTATGAAGACATCACAGCCTCTAAAGGTCTAGGCAAATAGGCATGTTATACATTTAAAAAACTATAATCATATGCAGCTTTTGTAAGGCAAAGGGAAGTTTTCATACTGAAATAATTCTAAGATGATCTATATCGCATTTATCAATTCCAAACAGTCTCCCCTACCTCTGATTAGGAATTTGCAACAAACACTGAAATTTTAAGACCATGGTAATGATGGTCCTCACTGCGTTGAAATCAGGTCACTGTTGGGTTGATACGTTCAAACATGACCAACTTGAAAGTTCTGGTCTCATTCTGGTCTCAACCAATTACAAAAAGCACACCAACCAAAAACCCCCACCTTTTAAAGAGCACAATTTTTTGTCATTTCGAACTCTGCCCTAACAGCTCCATTGCTGCTTTTAGACAACTAACAGATAATTAAGGTTGCAGGTCAATATAAACAAGTTGTACTTGAATTTACTTTGCAGTGTCTTGGTGCAGCATGGTAAAGCTCTAGTGCATTAGAAGGGACAGCTGAGTGCTTTCAGCCACTCTCACCTTTATTTTATGCCAAGTCATAAGTGAATACTTGAATGCTGTTTAGGAAAAGAAAAGGAAAAGGAAAGCCGCAACCTACCAGAACTGAGTGATTAAACAGTGTATATTTCGAGAGAAAGTAGACTCATCGTCACAGAACAGCCCTCTGATTCTTAACACCAAATGATACAGATTATACTATATACCTAAATTAATCTATCAAACTTCAGTGATTTCACAATACCTTTAACATTTAGGAAAGAATCTTCGAAAAGTACCATATATAATAACTTACTATGATTCAAAATTGCAAATTCCAGCACAGAACAGACACTAAAGAAACAGAAATTAACTACTATAAATTTAGAGGTAGTATCTGACGACAATGAAGCTTGCTGAACTTCAGCATGTCACTTACAGATGTTAAGGCATTCTTCAAGCCAACTATTTGTGCAGATGGTGACAAGGATGCATCGTGCTCCAGCATCTGCTTCAGCTTTTCTCTCTCTGTAGATATGGTGCTGAACGCTGACCTCAAGGTGAAGTAAACTAGAATCATTTTGTAAAAAGTGACAGTTAAAAACAGCTACCAATTGGATATATACCAATTATGTAAAACGTCAATGAAACATCATTTATGGTGACAGAAACAAGAATTTACGTTGAGAAATCCAGGGTGGGTTACTAGAAACAAGTAATATTAATCAAGGTTATAGGGTAGATTTTTAGTAGGAAAAATGTTTATGGTGAATGCTACTGTGTTGACTATATTAGCCACAGTCAAAATTACTCTGATTATTTGTGACAGATGGCAACAAAGCTAACTAACCACATCTGCTCTTCACTTGCTTTTGTTCCCCAATTAGCTTGAATCTTCAGATGGTCATGACTCTATTCCACATTCCTTTAAGAATACCAGTGGGGAAGAAGGAGAGGGAAATAAAAAAAAATGAAATAGAAAAAAAAATGATCAAAAAAGCAGCTATAACACATACTGTGCCACAGCTATGGGGTTAGTAGTTTCCCCACAAGCAAATCAACTGTGGTGTTGAGTTTTGTTATCTCTTTTTGGGATAAAGAAATTTCAACTTGTTAGATCATTTAGTGACACAAAAGGTCAGATCCTGAATGTTGTGCACATTACACTGCTACTTCTACTTGTTCCTGAGCCAGTATCACCAGCCTGAAACATCCAAATCAGACAAGAGATCATGCGATTTTAAAATCACTAGATTTTTAGAGGGAAAATGCACTTTCCTTATTTTTTTACTTTTGAGACATCTAATCTTTTCCTTAGCCAAAAGAAATAAAAATTTATTCAAGTAATATTTATTTATGTAGGATTTCAACATTCATCTAACTGAAGAATTAGAGGATTTCTGAGGGCCTAATCAAGCCTTGTAATACAGTCATGAGAACTGTCAATGTAAAAATGTATCCATTTACAGGGAAATGGAGATATAAAATCTGAGCATGGATGCATGGAAAGAGCGAGGAACAAGAAATCTCTGATACCTCTCTCTTCTAATTATCCACTCAATCTGAATCATCATGACTTCTTTGAGTACTTGATGTAACCTAATTCACTCTTATAAGAAAATATTCTTAAGGTGTATTTCAACACTGCAAACCATTACCAAAGCTAGTTCTCATTCTTTAACCTATTTGAAGAAATCTTCAACAGTATCACAGGGGGTGGGGAGGAAGATGTTTATCCACTATGATCTATTTTATGTTAGCCTTTCATATGTGGATGACAAGACCAGAATCTTCAGTGACCTTAAATGTCATTTAATAAGTTGTAGACTAGCTTAAATTTTCAAGAATTATTACATACTAAACTACTAATGTTACATTTTATTTAATTTGTATCAAAAGCTAAAGCAAAAGTTTTCTTCACTACCCTTTTTTGGAAAGGTTGTGGTATAAAGCAACTTTGGAAAAAAATTCTTTGTACTCTTAATAAAATGATACTGTATTAAATAGTACCAAGTCAGTTGTCCCCTCAATGCATGGGTCAATCTAACCAAAATTTCCAACACGGACATTTCAGGTAAGATGATTTTGAGTAGGAGATTTATTTGCTCAGCTTAATAGCAACTTTTCCAGCTGCACCCCACTTCTTTTCTCTTCTTGAAAAAAATATATCAGTTTCAACTATAACTGACTTTATAAAGTTTACTACTTAGATACATTTCTCGCATAACAGAATCAAGATACATCAGCACTAGAGGGGAAAAACAAGCAAAGAACGCTTATTGATAACATCAACCATTATCTTGTGCAAAAAGGGACAAAGCCAATACTCCCAAAAGTCTGTCAGATATAAACATATGCTTAAGTGCCTTCCTCACCAAGATCACTTAAACAATAAAAATGTTTCTGGTGCAAGGGTGATGGAACAAAGCACTGCTAATGAAAAATGATTTTGAGAAGAAACATCTTAGTCAAGCTGCCCCTCTGGCTGCTTTACATGATTTTACTCTTCTGTATTCACTAAAAATAGGTTACTACCATAGCAACAAATGTTGACTCTGAAACACAGTGAAGCACACCGAATATGCAAACATGTATGTACTCATATATACACATATGCATGCAAACACAAGAGAGTATAAATCTGCTGTTGTGTTTATAGCAACTGATTTTATGATTTTTACCTTTTGGTAAAAAAATACAATCTACATTTTTTAGCACATAAAACAAAGGGATGTCCTTTATTAAATAAAAAAATCAAAAAATTTTATGACTAAGCCACTTTTTTCAAACAACTCAAGATCTCAACATTGGCAATTCCTCAAGGGAATTAAAGGAAGGGAGGGTGTTTTCTGCTTTTTCTGAACACTGAACAGAAAGCATTCTCATAAGATACATCATTATTTAAACTGTGATTGTATATAATCACATACGAAAGAAAATTTCATTTACCTTTATGTGCAATGTGAAATAAGTCCTCTTGCATTTTAGTAAATTCTGATGATGCTTCAGAGCCATCAGAGTAATTTTTCTCCTCTACAAAATCTATTGTAGATAAGTTAGGATTGGAAGCATGCAGTCTCATAGGGGCAGAAAATACTGAAGGCACCTGTAATGAGGATAGCCATTTGTGATGTTTTTACAAACTGTAAAGAAAATTTTGTTTTATTGTACCCATTTGGGTTACATGTTGGAGACACCAAAAATGGAAAAACTAGTGTCAGTTACCAATAGGTTTGGAATGGATGACACTTTGCAAATGAAACCATAGATATAACTTTGCCCAAGATATCGTAATCAGAGATCTGGCAAAACTCCAAGAAACAAGCCCACTGAGAGCTGTAGCATATGCTACACTATTTTTTCCCACTTATAAGTATCTAATCAAATGGGCTCTGGATGCAAATATGTACAAAACTATCCAGAGAATTTGCAAAAATCTGTACTGATAAAAAGAAACTAACACCACAACCCCCCAAACTGGAGGCAGATCAAAAACACGGGTCAAAAACATGGCCAGTCTCCTGAAGGTAACAGTGCAGATCCTATTGCAGAAATCAATGACAACATATTTGTGTTTTGTCTGATGTATTACCACTTAAAATGAGCTAGCACAGCACACTACTTAGAAAGGATTCGTATTTCCTAAACTTGTTACACCAAGAAGAGATCAAAAACTAAGATTTGGAGAAAGATGGGCACTGAAAGGACTGAAGTTACCTGTAACATTCCTTTAGCCTCTTTCCCAATAACTCTGGATCGCCACCTCCTGTGCGTTCTCTTTTCCTTCTTTGGGCTTTCAAAAGGTCCAACCTTTTAACAACACACAGGACAAAAATAATAGAGATTGCCATAAAAGTAGCAGAGCTAATAAGAAATACCTTGATCCTTTAGGATTTGGGGTTGGTTTTTGGAATTGCGAGGGAAAAATGTTTGGTTTTGTTTTTTAAACAACAAACCTGCATAGCATTTATAGCAGGCGCTGAATAAGTCCTGTGAAGAACATCCATGCTCTGTAACAGCTGGTTCATTTCCAGTAAATATGTGTGACAATTGGAGAGGTCTGTTTTGAACAAGAGAATATTTTCAGTTGCCCTAAAGTAACAGACACACTGCAAGTTTTTTTTCCTTGTAGGTTAGTCTTATTTTGATTGTAGCTAGCTTAAGTTATTCATTGACTAAAAGCATATTATTAGATGACTGGATAAAAAGCTTGTATGCTTCTATCTTCAAGTTCAAATTAAAAATATTGAAATATATCTATACGGTGTGTATAATGATTATGAGATTTTATCCTAGTTGGTTGCAGAAAAATTAGAATAATGTGATAATTACTGCAGTTTGGGACTAGTCAGAACTCCTCATGGTGAGGGTAGCAATGCCATAGGCATCAAGACTGAATTGTACATTCAGAGCTAGAGATGAGGCTCATCTACATTAAAGCTGAAGCTCACTGGTGGGTAGAACTTTACCAAATAAGTATCACACAGACACTACCAACATGAGAAAGATCTTCTTGCTCTTAGGAAATCATGAAAGCAGAAGGTGACTTTGAAGTACAAAGATTTAGTGCTTTTTAAATTACTAGATTTTGGATGCTTCACTTTTTTTTTGAATACTCGGCTTAAGAAAGTTCAAATCTTACTACTGAAGGAGATGTTCAAGAAAATGTACTGAAATACATAGATTCCTTGAAGCGGTGCCCACAATTGATACCCCAACATCCAAAATCATTAGTCCTTTTGAAAACAAATGAGTAGCTAGTTAATCAACAACCACCCTTTTCCTCTCTCCAGTTTCAGAGAAAGCTCTTAACTGTGATGACTACTTAGGTGTAGTACTCTCATTCTCAAGAAAAACTAGGGGAAATACTAGGCTACTTTCAACTTCTTTCAAATATCATTACCTCTTGAGCATTTTTCCATGTCTTCAGAAGACTGTAGCCAAGATGGAATCCTGGACTCATTACTCGAAAAGGAAAATGACAAGTTACCTCCAGCTGACAACGTATTCTGTTTGGTCAAGCTGCTTGCCTGTACCAAAGAAGAGCAAGTGAACAACTAACAAATAATATTTTAATGTTATATGCACAAATGCTGACAACCAACTGTTGAGGTCCACAATCAGGGACAAGGACTGAAGGCATCGATAACATGTAGGAAAAAAAAGTGTATGAACTAGACTAGGTGTACAGTCATTAAGCACAATGTCAGGATATCGAACACAACTGCTGTCCATGAGCAGTGTAAATACTAAAGGAACCCTAAAAATTTGCTGAAAACTAAATTTTGAGGAAGGGCAAAGTTCTGTACCAATTAAGTCAACTTAACACAATTAAAGCACAATATCTGAACAGGACCAAAGTTGGACATTCTGTTGCTTCTCCATGCTCCCCAAAGAAGTCCCAAAAGTAACTTAAATGTAACTTGACAGGCCTTAATACATGTGTGACTATACACCTCATCTGGGTAAATACTAACCTTTTACAATGTCTCAGTAACCATCTTCAAATTTACCTCATTTTCAGCAATGCCCACTATCAGGTGCTTCAGGAGATGCTGGAAATCCTGTGTAAGAGCTAATTGAGCAGTATAATTAAGTAGTTTCCAATGGGAAGAAATTTCTACCCACTACTACTACCAGCTGATTGTGGCCTATAATGCTGTTTTCTCCTCTAATGTAACTACAAATAATAGCCATTCAAATGCCTAATTATTTTTAGACCTTACTAAACCTTTCATCTTTAATAATATTTATGTCAAGAAGTTGCACAAATTACATGCTTTGTCAACATCTTGTTTAAAATCAGTTTTAAACTCTTTCATCTTAAGTGCCATTACATGACCACTTTACTGGTTAAGAGAAAAGCTGACTAAATTGTTTGGCTCTTCTCTAAAGCATACACTTTACAAACTTCGTTACCTCTTGCTCACCTTATATCAAAACTCAGGTAGTATTAGTTTTAAATCTATTCATAGGAAACATCATCTACATCTCAGTTGCGATTTTCTCAGTTGGTCTTTTTAAATTTACAATATAAGCTCCAACTTGAATTGCAGAATAAAATAAAATGCACTATCCATGTGATGTCATTCAGTAGTATGTCAATTTATATAGTCAGTATGCAACAGCAGTAAGCATCAATAAGCACACTTATTTTTAAATTAATCCAAGTAGTTTAGCTGGTTTATTCCTACATAAAGCTGTATGAGCTTTAGTCATCTATGTATATACACCCAAATAATAATTTCAGCACCTTTAAAAGTACAGGTAAACTAAATGTAAAGATAAGCTATTGTACTGGCATTTTGTGAGCAAATCCTATATATATATCTCTTCAGAAATCTCTCTCATGTAACGAACTTTTCCAGAATTCATATACATGAGGGGCATGAGTAGGAGGGAAGAAGGAAGGAGGCATTACCAAGAAATAGGCAAGAGAGAGTTTGTATAGCTCCAGTTAGCATAGTTTTGCTTTTGATCAGCATGGCTAAGCTTTAGAATCCAAGCATTCCACATAAACATATGGAGATACATAAACCTACCTCCCAACAACAACAAAAAACACACATGTGAAAACTGATCAGGTGTTTCTAGAAGGAATTAAAATGCAATGCAAAGTTCACTCGATATATTTTTCTCGAAATAACCTAACTGCTGGATTGATATTAACTAATATCAAGCTAGGGCTGGTGTAAATTGGCAAACTTCCATTTAGCTTCAGCACAGCTAAGCTAATTAACTGCAGCTTAAGCACTACCCCCTTCTATTTTTCACATGACAATAAGTAGGGCTTCTTTGCAGTGCAAATCTGGATTAATAAATTAGAAGCGAATTAAAGTCTTTCATGCCAAAGAAGAAATGGTTAGTTTCCCGACAGTGAGCATAGATTTTAGGTAGATTTGAGGTATGGTGGTCACATGGATTTTTTTTTTTTTTTCCCCCCTGAGAGCACAGGCATAGAGGTATCATGGGCTTTGCAATGTTCCACTTTTGCCCTCAATACTCTTCTTCCCCTCTATCCCTGCCGCCTTTTGGGAGAAAAGAACTAAACGGCCACAAAAGCTTTGCCATTTTCTTGCAGACACAGCCTCAGAAGAGCAGGCTGTCAGAGCCACAGAGGCGCTGGCACCACAGAAAGCATGCAGACAGCTCTTTGCAGAATAGCTCTGTTACTGCAGGGTGAGTTAACTGTTCTTTCAGCTGCCTGCTTGCACAGATCCCCCCTCCCTCAGCCACTAGCAAAAAGCTGTTCAGGCACATGTTTGTGTTTGGTAAAACTCATACTCAGTTACAGGATAGTCCTACCAAAGTGATGAACTGCAGGTATTGGGGAACAAGCCCACTCAGATCATACAGCAATACAGCCAGGGAAAAGAAAACCTTAGATAGGAGGGTAACAAAGAGGTGATTACTGCTTAGGAGACACTTCTGGAGTTGACAGAAACAGAACCGTTTCAGTTATAGTAAGTAACACAGTATTGCTAAAAAAGGCATTATTCTCAAAAGAGATCACTGGTTCTTGACTGGAGCAGCTTTGGGTGAACAGAAGAGCTGCTTTGGGTGAACAGCCAGTCAACGTGCACAGAGGTTGTCTTCAGGCACAGAACACAGTCTTCTGTGAGACTGCATCAAAGAGGTCCATTACAGTGTCAGACTAAGCATTTGTCAGGTCATTTGTGAAACTAACAGTCACAGATCTACCTAAAGAGAAGTACAATGTTGACTGGACCCATCCAGACCCCATACCCACCTACAGCATGGTCCTTGGATTGGTTTGAATAATTCTCCTACCTTGGTTAAAAATATAAATAGTGGCCCCAAGTGATGGCTCTTGGATAATTCCTATATACTCCTAAGGTATTCATTAATGTAAAGGGGGAGAGGTTTTATTAGGTAAAGGATACATGAAAAAATGCTAAAGGAAAAAAAAAATTCTAGCTAAGTGCTCTTCTGTGACCCAGACTAATAGTCACCAGCACATATCAGACAAATACTGATACATGTCTCAAAAATTATGAGGATTCTAACTCAATATCCAGTTTTAAAAGTCATAATGAAAATATAATTTACTGCATTAAAACAATGAGACAGTATTATAAAATTTAACAGCATCATAGACAAAACTGCTTGGGAGTAAATCAATAAATATAATTTTCGTCTTGACATTTTAGATCATAACTTAAACCCCACCACAAACTTCCATTATTGTCTTTACTTAATAAACACAAATCAGACTAATTTAATCCCTGATAAAATCTCATTACTTATAAAACATAACTATTACCTTTCTACCCGGAGTAGAATCACAGAAACCAGGGACAGAGTCCGCAGTAGTAGACACAGGGAAGAAACGATTATTGATGTCATGAGGAAACATGGAGATTTCATTCTGACGGTACATTCTGTGATGACGAAGTTTTGCTACCCATTCATCAAACAGCTCCTGAGATTTCACCTACACGAAATTTCAGGTTTTATAACATTCACATTCAAAATCACTAACAAAGAAACTAAGGTATTTTGTGCTTATTAGACAGCTAGCCTGGCTGACCTTTATTGGTAAAATATCAGGAAAGTTTTTCTAATGATGCTCCTACTAAAATGCATACTGTATGAGCTTAAGTATGACAGAAAATTAATCACAGTACAAAGTCAAGAAAAAGAGAAACTTCAGTTAGTATAGTTATGACTTCCAATGCAGAACACAATACTTAGCAACTTCTAGATGGAAAAAAAAACCCAACAATATAAGTAAAAAAATATTTAATTTGTCATTTCTTAATTGCCATTTTTAAGGTTTAGTCAATGTTTAACTAACCACAAGTAGAAATTTGATTTTGGTGATGTATTTTAAAATTATTTATTCCAGAAGGATAGATAAATCTAAACATTTGACTGTGGAAAATACTTCCTATAGATAAGACAAAGAGCAAGATACAACCACTGAAAATAAAAGCACTTGTACAACAAGTGCATACCCTTTGCTGAAAAAAGTGCTGGGTGAAGAGTGCTGCTAAACATAAGGCATCTTCAAAGTTTCTATTTAGAACAAGGTTACTGACTCTGGAACAGTACAAAAAGGCCTCTCAAGTTATAAAGTGTAAACTAGTCTGCCGACACTAAAAAGTTAGTTATTAGTGTCACTAACAGACCTCCTACTATTAAAAAAGGAGGTCTCCACCATACACAGCTAATATTGTTATTCTGGGAGCAAGGTTATAACAATCTTGAAAACGCACCTTCAGATGGTATATCTGCTCTTCTGTATCCAAATCTATACATTTTGTTGATTTTTTTACAGACATGACAGAAAGTCCGACATCGATACAGCCATGAAGCTTCCCTCTCTCTATCTGAAAAAAGTAAAAAGAATACAATCACTACAGAATAAAGTAAAAAGATAGATATTACCTGCTGAAACCATAATTTCACCCCCTTCAACCTACTGTTTAGAACTGCTGAAACTCTATTTCTCATTGCCAACAACATGGAATTATTGTTATTTTGGATAAAATAGTGTTGTTACCTTATAATGGCCTTAAAGGGTTTCAGATCACTTACATCAGCTTGGCATTTAGAATACTTCAAAATCCCTCTGTCCAAAAAGAAGTATCTCTGTAACAGGAAATGCAGAGCATTAAAACCAAACAAACAAAACGCCCCCCCCCCCAAAAAAACAAACAAAAACCACCACAACCCCCACAACCCCCATATTTCTTTGGAGAACACTTTCTCTGTTCTTAAGTAACCTTCTTGCCACAAGAAGCTCCCACACCAAGCAAGTCCCACTCACATGGCATCAGGCTTTCAGATACACATTCCTTTCCTACCTTGTGCCAGCCCTTCAAAGGCCATTTCCTCTTTTTCAGCAAGCAGCCCTCCTGCTTCTGTGGCTCCTGGGTACAATTCATTGCTCCACGGAGTCCTTCTACAATTTCCCAGCTGTCCTGCTTAAGCAGAAAATCCAAATCTAGATCTTATTTCTTCCAAAGAACAGAATTGTTAAGAGAGATTCAAGAAGATGAAGGCTATAAGTAAAAAAAACCCCAAAGATGTTAAAATCTAACCTTAGATCCATCTTTACACTTTGTTACATATCTTCCAAGAGACAAGATTCTTTTTTATATTGATAGAAACAATACAAACTAAATAAAACACTATTTTTGACTGCATCCTTCACTGAATGTATGTGTTTACCAGAATTTTCTATGCATATTTTTCTGTACATACATATACACAGTGTATAGCCACAGTCTAGTCACAATTTAGCATAAAAAAACTTCTGCCATCACAGGCAGAAACAGCCTATGCTGAAAGGATATGTTTTGTAGGTTATGAAGCAAAAATAAGAGATGCTGAAAATGAAGACCTCTTCTATAAAACTCTTTTGCCCATATTCAGTAACTCAAGGTTTTGTGTTCAGTGTGAATTGCAGCCTCCTTAAAGTAAAAATAATAAACTAAAATAAGATAATAAAATAAAATAAAGACAAATGAAAAAGCCAGGGAAGTAATTCAAGTACTATGAGGAATATGACATAAAGGGAGAGTATAAGAAAAATAAAAACCACCCTTCATCAGATACACCTCTAATTAAAAGAGGATCTCTCTTTTTTGCCATCAGGAACTCTTAAATGAAAGACCCTGCAGCAACACAACAGAGAAGAGAATAAATCTCATAGTATTTTTAAAGTTCTTATTTATGGAACGACTGCTAATGAGAATGTAACATGAGTTTCAAGATTTCTGATCAGAGATCTCATGAATTATTTATCCCCAGCTATCGTAGGATTTGACAGATCTAGAATGATGAACTGACATGAAATATCACGTGCTAGTACCATCCCCAAATATTTGAAAAAGACAAAGAATACTTAAACATGTAGAATTTAATGAAAAAAAGGACTAGTATGAAACACTTTGGGGAAAACAGAACTATACCAGGTAGGTAAGTACTTGTGGTCCTCTCTGTAAGACACATCGGGAAGTATTCCCAAAAAGAACTTGACTGACTCAAAAAAACTTTAAAACAAAATGAAACAAAAATCAGTAAGAGTGCCAGTTGTGCTCTACTGTGTCTGTATGGCAGGGTTTTGGTACCGGGGGGGCTACAGGGGTGGCTTCTGTAAGAAGCTTCCCCCACGTCCAACAGAGCCAATGCCACCTGGCTCCAAGACGGACCCACCACTGGCCAAGGCCAAGCCCATCAGTGACAGTGGTAGCGCCTCTGGGATAACATAGTTAAGAAGAAGGTAAAAAAACCTGGGCAACTGCAGCCGAAGAGAGGAGTGAGAATATGTGAGAGAAACAACGCTGCAGACACCAAGGTCAGTGAAGAAGGAGGGGGAGGAGGTGCTCCAGGTGCTGGAGCAGAGATTCCCCTGAAGCCCATGGTGCAGACCATGGTGAGGCAGGCTGTCACCCCACAGCCCACGGAGGTCCACGGTGGAGCAGATATCCACCTGCAGCCTGTGGAGGACCCCAAGCTGGAGCAGATGGATGTCCAAAGGAGGCTGTGACCCTGTGGGAAGCCCACACTGGAACAGGCTCCTGCCAGGACCTGTGGACCTGTGGAGAGAGGAGCCCATGCTGCAGCAGGTTTGCTGGCAGGACTCGTGACCCCGTGGGGGACCCACGCTGGAGCAGTCTGTTCCTGAAGGACTGCACCACACGGAAGGGACCCACGCGGGAGCAGTTTGTGAAGAACTGCAGCCTGTGGGAAGCACTCACATTGGAGGAGTTCATGGAGGACTGTCTTCCATGGGAGGGACCCCTCGCTGGAGCAGGGGAAGAGTGTGAGGAGCCCTCCCCCTGAGGAAGAAGGAGCAGCAGAGGCAACGTGTGATGAACTGACCACAACCCCCATTCCCCATCCCCCTGGGCTGCTGGGGAGAAGGAGGTAGAGAATTCGGAAGTAAAGTTCAGCCCAGGAAGAAGGAAGGGGTGGGGGCAGGTGTTTTTAAGATTTGGTTTTATTTCTCCTTATCCTACTCTGATTTGATTGGAAACAAATTAAATTAATTTTTCCCCAAGTTGAGTCTGTTTTGCCCATGACAGTAACTGGTGAGTGATCTCTCCCTGTCCCTATCTCGACCCACGAACCTTTTGTTATATTTTCTCTCCCCTGTCCAGCCAAGGAGGGGGAATGATAGAGTGGCTTTGGTGGACACCTGGCATCCAGCCAGAGTCAACCCACCACATGTGCTCATTTATCCATCTCCAGAATCCTTAAAATTCATCCCCAGAAAAAAAATTACATTAGGTAATATGCTCATTACTTGAGTAACAAGACACAATGGCAAGCCATCTTCGAAAAGACATTCATTAAACAGCTTAAGGAACGTGATCTTTTATTCCACCATGTTACTGGTGGCACTCTGCTATTTTATTATTTTCCTTGCACTGCAGTTCATGGAACAAACTGGAAAGGTGCTCTGCTTCCCTGGCTTGAGTTCACTCTGCCAGCACTACACAACAGGCTGTAAGCAGTAGAAATGTGGGGCTGAGCTGCTCCCATCATTCAACACCCTACAGCCCACGCAATGATGTTCTATTACCTGAAGGTAACTCAAAACTGCAGTTGTCCTAACTGAAACGGTTATCATGGCACACATTTTGTGCCCCTACAGGTTTGGGTTTTATCCTTGTCAATTTTGTAACAAATAGCTTCTTTACTCCCTCCAGTTTGAGAGATATCTTGGCAGCTACTTTGATACCATTATTTCTAACCAATGATCACGAAATTCTATTTTGCCTATTGAAAGCCAGAAGTTACACTCCATATTCTTTATTTTTTATTTTTACTACTTTGAGACTCACTTAAAATTCTCAGTAATCATGAACCCTTTCCTGCTTTGGGGTAAATTACTATGATATCAGATCAGGGAACAGAGAAATTACTCATGGATATCATGAATTGGCGGGTTGAAGGGAGAGCAGAAGGCCTCCTGGGCTGTCTCCAGCCCATCAGCCTAACACCAGCCGCAGCAGCACATGCTCTGCTGCTGGAGACCAACAGCACTGGTCTTTCACAGGGTGAAGCTGGCAGAGAATGAAGCAGAGAGCCAGCCTGTGCCCATGCAAGGACAGTTAGCTAGAGCTTGCTAGCTGCAGTTTGACAGCTATTCGAGTACAAAGGCAGCTCTAAGCCTCCACAATTAAGGACTTTTTTTCCTCCTCCTTTTTTTTGACAGAACATTCCAGTCTACAACCTTGAAAGCCAAAGAGAAATGATGTTCCACCACCTCTTTCGCCATTAATGTAAATATTAGGACACTAAATGCTTTCTGTAGCGGTCTTGGATTTCTTTTTCCTGTTAAAGATTATTTATTAACCCTTATACAATCACAAGGATTGGGACTGTTATGATGGCAGAGAGCAGCCTCTTTAAATATCATGAAATATAGTGTAATGTTACCATTTACATTAACTGAGTAACAGCTGAACTTACTGCTGCTTAAATGTCCACATGTGGATAAAATCTCATCTCCTCAGAAAATATGATCTACTAAATGAGCCAATATAAACAAATAATCTTAACATTAGCCGATTTCAAATTGGGGACTTGGAAAAAGGTAAACAGTTAAAAAAGTGAGAAATCTGATGGAACTAGTGAAAGATAATTCTAATTAAGAACTATCAGGAGCATCTGCAAGATTAAGAAAAATGCTGTGTTTGTTTTTGTTTCTTTCTTCTTGAAATTAGCCAGAAGAGCTTAAAAGCTGTTTTCCCTGATTACTAAGCAAGCTATTTCCCTTGCCTTAGCTGAAATATATTAAACTGCAGTACTCAAAAACATAACTTTTCCACTAAGAATTAACCTGATAGCAGCCAAGACTAGTGAAGCAGATCCTTTTCAATATTCCAGTGCTACACTTAACAAAGGAACTTTCTTGAACTTTGGATCAAGTTCGCACAGACTTGGCTTAAGCTTAAGCACAGCACACGGTTGATAGAATGGTCTGCTTGCAGGAGACAGGCAGAAATTTGAGCACAATCAAGAAAAACACAAGAATCTAGATTCACCTTTCTACAAGCTTAGAAAGGAAGGGACTCCTAAAGTGAGACAGACCCATGCGACACCAGGCATATGAGCTGAAGAGAAGGAAGCAGCTAAGAAACAGCTCAGCCAATTGCACCCATCTGGAATATACATGGTGTCAAATAGTTTTGGTAAAACCCTCAAATGCAGAGCACATCCTGGCCTGCATTAAAACTCCAATTTTGTCCAGGCCTCTCCTGCAATCTGGGCACAAGGTGTCTCCCATATTCCTGCAGGAGAGCCACATTTCTCACTGTTGTTCTGGTCAGTGAGGTAGCCAAGAAAGTGCCTCCACAATTAAAAAGTGTGAAAATGGGAAGAAAAGCTGAAGTGGGAACACTTCTTCCCATCAAGCAGGCCCAACGGCCTGCCAAATGTCAGGTGAAGGCAAGTCATACAATCCCAGAATCATAGAATGGTTTGGGTTGGAAGGGACCTTAAAGATCATCTAGTTTCAACCCCCTGCCATGGGCAGGGACACCTTTCCACTAGACCAGGTTGCTCAAAGCCCCATCCAATCTAGCCTTACACTACCAGGGAAGGGGAATCCACAACTTCTCTGGGCAACCTGTTCCAGTGTCTCAACACCCTCACAGTAAAGAATTTCTTGCTAATATCTAATATAAATCTACCCTCTTTCAGTTTAAAACCATTACTCCTCATCTTATCACTACATGTCCTTGTAAAAAGTCCCTCTCCAGCTTTCCTGTAGGTCCCTTCAGGTACTGGAAGGCTGCTCTAAGGTCTCCCTGGAGCCTTCTCTTCTCCGGGCTGAACAGCCCCAACTCTCTCAGCCTGTCTTCACAGGAGAGGTGCTCCAGCCCTCTGATCATCTTCGTGGCCCTCCTCTGGACTCCATGTCCTTCTAATGTTGGGGGGCCCAGAGCTGAACACAGTACTCCAGGTGGGGTTTCACAAGGGCGGAGCAGAGGGGCATAATCACCTCCCTCGACCTGCTGGCTATGCTTCTTTTGATGCAGCCCAGGATACGGTTGGCCTTCTGGGCTGCAAGCGCACATTGCCGGCTCATGTTGAGCCTCTCATCAACCAACACTCCCAGTCCTTCTGCTCAGGGCTGCTCTCAATCCATTCTCCTCCCAGCCTGTATTTGTGCTTGGGATTGCCCCGACCCACATGCAGGACCTTGCACTTGGCCTTGTTGAACTTCATGCGGTTTGCACAGGCCCAGCTCTCAAGCCTGTCAAGGTCCCTCTGGATGGCATCCCTTCCCTCCAGTGTGTCGACTGCACCACACAGCTTAGTGTCGTTGGAAAACTTGCTGAGGGCGCACACAATTCCACTGTCCATGTCACCAAAGACATTAAACAGTGCTGGTCCCAATACCAACCCCTGAGGAACACCACTTGTTGCTGGTCTCCACTTGGACATCGAGCCGTTGACCACAATTCTTTGAGTGCGACCATCCAGCCAATTCCTTATCCAGCAAGTGGTCCATCTGTCAAGTCCACGTCTCTCCAATTTAGAGACAAGGATGTCTCTATTCACATTTCTGCCCCAGGAACTGTTACAGCAGTCACTTCCAAGCTTGAACGGAATCCATTGTATAGCATTAGTAGAGAGCAACTAATGCTTGCTGCCTTAGGCAGCAAGCTGTGAACTTTTCACCTAGTACTACTGAACTTATGCTGAACTTTACTTAGTTACATGAATGAAAGCCCTGACACTGGTGCAGACCAGAAAGACAAGGTCACTACATTCATCAGCAGAAGCCACATCCACAAGTTAAGAAAAGGAATGGCCTGCCTGGAGACAGACAAAGGATCCAATGAGGAACAAGAAGACCCCAGACCCAAATATAACTACTGGACTGAACAGTCGCATGAGGGGAGGGGAACCTAAATTGTAAGGGTATAATGCCCAGCAACTTCTTTGTTTGGGGTCCCTCTCCGAAGGCACCCAGCTTGAGCTGTTCTTCACCACTGTACCACTCAATAAATCCATTTGATGTATGTCACTATTGGAGACTTTGCTTTGGGAAACCTAGGGTCGAGCCTGAGGGAAGAGGAAGCACCCAAGAGTAAGAGTGTGTGTGAGAGAAGTTGAGAGAGGAACCCGTCAGCTCACTGGAGTCACCTGCTGCAAAGGGACTCCAAACCTAGCAGTTAAACTCTTGGGTGGTGTGTGTGCGACTCCTTGAATGGTGTGTGAATGCTCAGGCTGTGACTTCTCCCTTAAAAGGAATCTCACACTTCAATTGCAAGCTTTACATAGAGGTAGCTTCAGCTGAATTAGAATGGATCCTTTTAAAAGCACACAACTATTTAATCAACTAAGTTACCCAAAGAGACATCTCAAAGAATTAACAGTTTGGGGAACTGCTGGATATATGCATGGTACAACACTGCAGTAATACCATCTGGTCCTCTTCCACATACATCCGTCCAGAAGAGTCCAACCTTTCCCACCTGAACCCCCAAACTGCCACATTTTTCAAAACACTGCTGCTGCAACTCCTTTTGGATCCATTTGCTCTTGACTCAAACCCTACAGGATCTTGATCGGTATTTTGTTTTGCAGGAGATCTGACATCTCATTTAATGAGGAAAAAGCATCAGTTGGCTATTGCTGGGAGCAGCTGCAGAAGAGAAAGAAAACTGCTTACTCTCTAAAATGAAGGCAAATGAATCAGGCTGGTCAGTTATCATCTGTTCTCATCTGTCTGAAATAGCAGAGAAGCTAACTGGAGATATAGGATTTCCTGAAAGCTACTGGAAGCATTTAGATTATGCTCCATTTTGCTGATTCTTATCCCCCAACAGGGAACTGAAAGAGATACCCCAAACCACAGCGCTAACTTAAAAAAAAGAAACACACACAAACCCACACCCCCCAAAAAAAACCCCAAAACTCCCAGCTGAATGGCATTAACAATTCTAGCATAAGCCTGATGCCCAGATTGGTAGTGTCTTAAGGTTATGACACTACAAAAGATTTTGTATCATTATGGGCCAACATCTGCACAAAATGATCAGCACTGCCTCTGTTGCCCAACGACAAATTTCGCTTGAGGCTGAGGGAGGAACATACTCTTTACTTTTCTGAGGTCCAGAGGTGCTCATTTCAAATCAGCACTGGAAATTCACTGTGTAGTTGCGACTTGGCTTATACCTGCTCTGTGGCTGAGAAAAAAAAAAGCATACACTTTGGTCTTCAATGATAAGTCTGTCATTAGGTAACTGTAGTAATTTTCTTTATTTAATAAAATAAAACCCTCCTCATTTTCTGCAATATTCTGCACCATACAGCTCCTCGAGGTGAATTATTTCAGGAGCAAGAATGCAGTAATGAGTTTGAACGGCTCTCAGACCAATGCTTGCACTGCAGCTCCCTGAACGAAACAGATGACAGTGCCAGACTTTCTTCCAGTGTAAAATGCAGTCAGTTGTAGCGAATATTTTAAAGTGCCAAAAATAGAAACCTGCTTTGTGGAGGAAAAGGGTTGGCATCAGCTGCAACTAAAGCATTTATTACGGTTCATAAAATTGGCAGAAATGATTTAATTTTCTTTTTTAGAACGTGAGTTTTTTTAGGCAGCATTCCTGACATAAAGCTTTTCCCTACTGAATCTATTTTAAAAGTTAGTTAACATACTAGACTTAAAGATCACTATTACAATATATCTTCTTTTGATCACAGGTCAATTTCGGTTTTAAGATCAACACCACTTTTCCTTCCTTACAGAACACAGTTTGAGTTGTGGCTTTGTGGAAGAGATCCCTTCCCATGACTGAAGGGAAGGGGCAGAGAAAAGCGGAGAGGTGGGATGGCAGTAGCCTCCAACCTGCTATGGGGCTTCA
The DNA here is from genome assembly GCF_013368605.1 of Nyctibius grandis. Classification (NCBI taxonomy): domain Eukaryota; kingdom Metazoa; phylum Chordata; class Aves; order Nyctibiiformes; family Nyctibiidae; genus Nyctibius; species Nyctibius grandis. The sequence goes on along the minus strand of NC_090664.1, from coordinate 21,791,930 downwards.
AGGGGTAGGTGAACTTAGAGGAACAGGATTAACTGTTAGCATCTTCAGTTCACACTGCACATGTGTTGCATCTGGCAGAAAAATGGCACCAAGCAAAGGAAGGAGTAGGCCTCTCCAAGTCCTTCAGCCCTGCTTAAGTCAACCTTTTTTTGGCACAGTGGCCCATCTTCTGCATCACAGGACTCTACTTATGCCCTATACCACTGACACATGTTGCTCTGCAGGGAGCAGTAACTAAATTTTATCAGGCACAGCAGCCTTGTGCTATGGGGGTTCCATATCCCAGTCTCAGGTAGCTTATTATTTGGTGCTAGTGTGTACCTGCAACAGAGTCTGTGTGTAGGAAATCAGAGAGACTCAAAACTCAGATCCCACTATTTTGGGAGAAAAACAAATGAACTGTCCAAGTTCCTTTCCCTGCGCGTTTCAGAATTTCTTTCTACTTAATCAGATTAAAAGAACTGCTGTGTCAGATCAGCAGCACAGAGAAAAGCACCTGTCAGGCAGATCTGTCGTTAACCTGCAAGCAACGAGCCTAGCTCTGAAGGTCTCCAAGAGAGGCACAAGTGTTTGAAGGAGGAATAAGCAGCCCTTCATGGAGCTGGAAGATGAAGGAAAGGATATCAAAATCATAGCACTTCACTCCCCAATCTGCACAGAGTATGGCAATATTATATAAACTTTCATGATACTATTAATAAAAAATACCAGTGACAGTGTTACATTGTACACTTCTACCAGGGCTTTCAAAAAAAAAAAAATGTGGTACTTTTTAGATTAGGGGATTTTTAACAGCTTTATCGAACTTTAGATTGTTGCTGTTTTCTTAATAGAACACTTACAGTGCTGTCATTTAAACTAACACGCGGATGAAAAGGGCAAATTAAATAACTCTTAGGCGGTGGCACCACTCATCCCCAGTCTTGTCAGCCCTGAGCAGGTGAATATTAGCAGGGACAGACTGTGAAGCTCCAATTTACCAATACAAGAGGCTGAGTGAGAAAAGAAGCAATAAATTATATAAACAAAACCACTGGATCAGGTGCGACAAGAAATCTTCCGTGCAAAGGGCAGAGCAAAGGGACAGGACACAAGAAAGTTCTCAACATTCTTGCTGCCCAGACTGACAATTTAGATTTTATAATATATATTATACTATACTATACAGTTTACACCACTAAAGAGAGGGCCCACCTAGCAAGGTAAAGATCTTTATAACCTGTGACACCAGAGCCTTCTGGGGAGCAGGAACAGGGAGAAGATAGTTGTTCCTCACCCAAAGCACTGCTGTGTCCAAGCCAGTAAGTCTTGCAGAGTCCTGCCTCTGTTAGACCTAAGGGTCCCTCTTTCCACATGCAGCACAGAAGAGTATGTCTAACAAAACATTCCCTGAAACATGCTACCATCACAAACTATGATTAACAAATAAATTTAAAAAACATAAGGGAAAATGACCCACAGAAGTTATTTTCACGTCAACATCCAGAGTGAATACTGCACAGGATATTTAAATCTTTGGTTTCCCCAGCAAAACAGTTTGTTCTGTAAACTGCAGGACAACTTCAGTGTGAAAAAACAGCCATACAAAAAACACCAAAAACATCAGGGCATTAAGGAAGGAACAGCAATACAGAGCCATGCACATAAACACTGACAATGCTGAAAAAACCTGCAATTTAGGATTAATTTTTTTTCTTTCTAAATTTTGTTACTTTGAAGAAAGACCTCTAGATCACTTCAGCAGATACAAACAAAGTTACAGGATAAGCTAGAAAGTTATTACACTTGATGAAGAAAGAAATAGAGAAAGTCTTAAAGTATTCCTTACAAGTATTAGAAGTCCCTATTCAAAAATAAAAATATCATAAAGACCCTTGGAACCTTAAAAAGCACACGTAATTTCCAAAAAACATGTTTGTAAATTTTCAAACTATATAGAAAAAACAAGCAAGCAGAGCTTTTAGCCCTGCTTAGTGATCATTTCCCAGCATATAACAAGTCACACAAACTCCCCAACTGCTGTGGGCTTGCCTCTATCATTACCACCCCCTCAAAACATGGACAATCAGTCAACCCATGTAGGTTCCCTAGATGCAAAACTATTACTGTTACTTGGTATTGCAATGACTGACCATGAAAAGATTAATACCGAAACTTTGATCAAAGTGGAGATACTTATCACAGTGCCCCATGTTATCATGAAGAAATATCAACTGTATCACCCTTCAATATACATTGGGAAACAACTTACTTTATACCTCCGTTTAGCTTGACATGATACATGGATGAGTGCATTTACTGTCTGCCTGACTATAACAGATGCACATGGATGTACCAGGAATACAAACAAAACACCAAGTTGCATCTCTCACCTTGGTCAATACACCTCGCATTTTTGTACAAGGATCAAAGACTAAAAAACTGGGGATTGACAAGATGATATTAAACCTTACTGAATTATTCCTTTTCTCCAAGGAGAGCAGGTGAGAACAAAATGGATAAGAAAAGGGACCCGCTAATAACAGTTTCAAAAGCCTGAGCTAGCCAACAGATTTGATCATGTTAAATGGCGGTAAGCGAGGTTCTTGCAGAAATTGCTTCTGCATAACTATAGCTGTTTATACTGGCTCCATAACACAACAGTAGATTTAGTCATGCTCATGTAGATCTTATTATTTAAATACTACATGATAACACTTGATATACATAAACTGATGAAAAAGACAATACAAATGTTTTAAATTATGCTTTTTAAAGGTAATCTCATACCGAGGATATAAAAAATAATGTTGCAGGAAAATAAAAAAGGCATCCTGAAAGCAAGGATTTCTTTGCTCAGTATACTAGAAATGCACAGCGTTTCTTACAAGCACAGCACTTCAAAAGGCATAAATTGTTCAGAGATTTGTCTGCCAAGGTACAGGGCCAGAAGTCCCCGAAAAGCAGGCGCTCTTTCAGAACACAGCTGAGGTCTCCAAAGCTTTTGGGGGATTGGGATGCTCAGTTTCAATGAATATTTCAACCTGAGGCAGCTTCAAAAGCTCCACTAAGCCAGCATCTGTACAAATAAAAGTTTATGTTGAGCACATTGCTCATGATTTTGCAAGCACGGATTAAGCGTGTTTAAGCTTAATTCTCAGTGTGGCTGCAAGTCAATCTTTCTTGTCCACAAACAAAAGCTGTCTTCAGGAGTCTCACCTGTCAGGTACAAACACTCACAGACATGTCTTTTAAAACGGTAAGGTTTAAAGAATAGCATCATCTCTGCAGAAAACAAAGCAGCCTTTGCATTAGGCACCCAGATGCATCACATTATACAAATACTTATTTTCTTAACTACAGTTCTACAGCAACAACCTGCACACACAGGCATTCACAGGCACTTTTTCATTGTCAAAGAGGCCCTACGTCAAGTTTCAGGAAAATGCGTTCTCTTTCAGATATGCATGCATACCTTTCCCTGGAAACTTGAAATAAGCTGAGCAGTTACGCACTATTCTACCACAAAAGTGGTATCCTACAGGGAAGATTTAGGATTTCAGGATCAAATCACTGAGACCAAGCCTCTACAACAGCAATATTTCACTATGAAGACAACATATATACAATGTGACAGAAATTCAAATTCACTGTTAGCATTCCAGTTTTACAAGTGCCTGCTATTCAGTAGTGTGTGTTTACTGCACTTGACTCAAAACAAGATGCTGCTACCAGCAAAAAAAGAAAAGAAAGTAAGGAAAACAACGAAGTGATGAAATAAAACAAGCAAGCAACAGGAAAACAGAGTTTAAGTGATTCACCAATATTCAAGGGCAAAAGTAACAGCCAATCTTAGCGATGCTTTCAGTTTGATTAAAAAAGTTTGCATTACCTGTCGACTTCCTTGCTTGGAGGAGCAGCTGCTAGTACTTCTTGAAGGAGACAACATTTTCTGAGTTACACCAAAGCTTTTTTCTTCACTCATGATCCAATACCATTTGTTTCACATAAGCTCACTTAGAACACCATTAAAAGGTAATTTAGAAATTGTGTTGGAAGACTCCTGAGAGAAATGCAGAACTCATCCTTTACCCAAATGCAGGCCAGTGGCATGATCTGCATTCCTTGGAAATTCCTAAAAGGGAAAAGAAAAACAAAAAGCCAAGTTATCAGATACCATCTCTTACTGCCATGCTGTATCCTGAATCACAATAAAGCCTTTGATAATACAAGATGACTGCATTACTGTACATTATTAGAAATTAATTCAACAATCACTTTCAAGTGATTTTCAAATTTTCAAGTCTCAAACAGGAACAACATGAATTTTGAATCCTAAACACATGCTTTAATTGTCACTATTTATTCACAGGACAAAGTACAGTATCAAGCATCTTTTTAAAGATTTAAATTAATTAAAAAAAAGATTAATGAAGACACAGAGTATAAATAAATACCTGTATAAAATGGACCAAAACATCCTCAAAATAGGAAGAATCATAGAACGGTTTGGGTTGGAAGGGACCTTAAAGATCATCTAGTTCCAACCCTCCTGCCACAGGCAGGGACACCTTTCCTCTAGACCAGGTTGCTCAAAGCCCCATCCAATCTGGCCTTAAACACTGCCAGGGAGGGGGCATCGACAACTTCTGTGGGCAACCTGTTCCAGGGTCTCACCACCCTCACAGTAAGAATTTCTTCCTAATATCTAATCCAAATCTACCCTCTTTCAGCATCTAACAAAATGTCTCACAAAAAGGATGGTGAGTAATCAAAAAAAACCCTCTTTTTCCCAGTTCCTTGATAATTTAAACATGTAAGCATGGCTTCAGGTTGTAAGGAAAAAAAAAAATCTCTCTATATAAAAGAGCAATACATAAAAGTAGTGAGCTTGCAAATTCAGCTGCATAGAGCTGTGCATGACCACTCTTACCTGGAATCAGAAAGTTGTAACTATTGTTACATCAGTTGTCTCAGTCAGTGACTGGAAGAATAATGAACAGTCTGTTTAATAACAGTGCTGTCTGCAGCATATGCAACTAAAAGCCATGCCAGAAACTCCCAATAACGGATTTCCCGTTTGGGCAAGAGTTGTCATGGTAACTGCATTTTTTTTTTTAACCAGAGGGCATAACAAAAGGGTGATGCTTTCCAAAACTTGGGGTGGTAGAGGGGCTTTATGAATTGTGTATCACTTCAGATTTTATTGTCTTTGGCAAGGAATTTGCACATCAGGAAGAGCACAAGAACCACCACTGATAAAGGTAAGGAAGTTTCCACAAAGAGAAGAGAAATTTCATTGCTGAAACAGGGAGGCACTACTTCACAATTCCCTCGCTTGCACTGTCAGAACACTCCTGAACTGGGCTCACTGGTTATTCAAGTTCGTCATTGATTTTTTTTCTTGAAGAGTCTTAAAAACCTATTCTGAGAAGCAGCATTTTAAGATCCCTAGTAAAACATTTTGTGTATTTTAAAAGTTTGTTTCCCTAAAAAAAAAAAAAAACAAACAAAAAAACAAAACCAAAAAAAACCCCACAAAACCAGGTGCTATATCTAAGATGAAGACAACAGTATGCTGCAGAAAACCTCTCCCCCTACTGCTGTAGTCTGAAGCATTCAAACTTTCAAAGACCTTTTCCAATCTACAGTGCCTCTTCGGCAATACAGTTTGCTGTAACATTTCAGCCAACATGCCCTTTTTTCACCTGAAATGAGGTCTCTTGTCGTGGCATTTACCTTACCTAGTTAGAAATACTCAATTACCCCCAGAGCAAATCTACGCTGAGCAACAGTAATGAAACAGCCCCGGTCTCCAAAAGTCAGGTGAGAAAGCGAGCTCTGCCAGGGCTCTTTCACTGGTGAGTCAGCTTGGCAATTATTTCCAGGAACCATCAGACAGGTACAAAGCCAGCAAGCACAATGCAAGAGCTGAAGAAAACCAGAACAGCACAGCAATGTGATAGCAAGGCCTGAATTGGGCCTAGCACATGGGTTTTACACTGAAATTACTACTGAGATTAGGAATAGTCCGTTTTGGAGAAGGTAGAGTTGCTTCCTATCCAGAAGATAAATTTGTGTGGCATTTTGTTAAGGATTAGCACTTTTAACAGGTTTAGCTTTATCTCAATGCACACAGGTTTTTGACTGTGGAGTAAGTATAAAGAATAACTTTCTTGCTTAGTTTCAAGCTGCAATTAGTAGAAGAGTTTAATGATAACATCTCTATCAACAAGCAGAAGTCAAATAGTCACAACAGGAACAGAAACACACTTCCTGCAAACTCATCGTTCAGATACTCCCTTGAAAGTACCATGCAGCAACTGCTTTACTTTTTTGGCACACTGTTCGCTCAGGTAACCGCCTGTCTTCTTCACTGCTCCATGTTCAAAATGAGCACTTTATCACTTGGCTTTCATTGGTGACTATCTGGCATTTTGGCAAAGATTGACAGAGTTCACGGCAAGAAACAGGCTCTAATTTGCAGCAAAATGCACTGAAAGTTGCTGTCATCATTACTTTGCAAGTACCATCTCCAGAACACACTAGATTTAAGTCATACAATGCCCTTTGCCTGTTTGAACACAATGGTTGTGATGTCCTGGAAGCATCAGGTAACTGAAAAAAATGACGGTCTCTTGGACTTAAACACACAAAGAAGCCATATAATCATAAGAGTATTTCTATCATCATGTTTTTGGTGTGGAGTCTAAATGAAAATTACGGTGTGGGTACATTAGCATTTCAGGACAGAGCAGAAGGGCATTTCCACTGCAAATCTCCTGGTCCCCTCCTCTTGCCACATTTAGGTTTGCACTGCAGGGTAGTCTTGGAGCATGGAAACCAAATCCCTTTTGGACGAAATGTGCTCCAGGAGTGCATTGAGCCTACGGCACCAGACTAGAGCTAGTCTTGACTAGTCCCATCCGGGCTTAGATGTTGGGTCCTTGCCTTTAACTGGTTCACTACAAAGGTCCACTTTTACTGCACCGTTTTACCTGCTAACATTGGCATCATCTAGACAGACTTACGCCACCTAAGTACTTAAGATCTCCTAGGGCAATGTCATTTGTCCTTTTGGAATCAAAAAGAGAGAGACAGACAGGCACTTTTCCAGAATTCAAATGAGCTGATGACACAAAACTGGGAGGAGTGGCTGACACACCGAAGGCTGTGCTGCCATTCAGAGAGACCTGGACAGACTGGAGAGTTGGGCAGGGAGAAATTTAATGAAATATAACAAGGGCAAGTGTAGAGTCCTGCATCTGGGCAAGAACAACCCCATGTACCAGTACAAGTTGGGGACAGAGCTGTTGGAGACCAGCGTAGGGGAAAGGGACCTGGGGGTCCTAGTGGACAGCAGGATGACCATGAGCCAGCAGTGTGCCCTTGTGGCCAAGAAGGCCAATGGCATCCTGGGGTGTATTAGAAGGGGTGTGGTTAGTAGGTCAAGAGAGGTTCTCCTCCCCCTCTACTCTGCCCTGGTGAGGCCGCATCTGGAATATTGTGTCCAATTCTGGGCCCCTCAGTTCAAGAAGGACAGGGAACTGCTAGAGAGAGTCCAGTGCAGAGCCACAAAGATGATTAAGGGAGTGGAACATCTCCCTTATGAGGAGAGGCTGAGGGAGCTGGGTCTCTTTAGCTTAGAGAAGAGGAGACTGAGGGGTGACCTCATTAATGTTTATAAATATGTAAAGGGCAAGTGTCATGAGGATGGAGCCAGGCTCTTCCCAGTGACATCCCTTGACAGGACAAGGGGCAACAGGTGCAAGCTGGAACACAGAAGGTTCGACATAAATATGAGGAAATACTTCTTTACGGTGAGGGTAACCGAACACTGAAACAGGCTGCCCAGAGAGGTTGTGGAGTCTCCTTCTCTGGAGACATTCAAAACCCGCCTGGACGCATTCCTGTGTGACATGATCTAGGTAATCCTGCTCCAGCAGGGGGATTGGACTAGATGATCTTTCGAGGTCCCTTCCAGTCCCTAACATTCTGTGATTCTGTGAAGGTGACTCAGCCACGTCACCAGAGATGCTTAAACAAGGAGCAGGAGGCAGGTGGAGTAAATCTGACAGAGAGCACCTGAAGTATTTTGTCAATCTGCTTCCAAAATTGGACTTTTGAATTTTCCTTTATTCCTTCAAATTAATTTACTATATGGGCTGAAGAAAAGTCTTTTGTTACCAGCTCTGAAGAAGCCAGGAGTGAAATGTGCCCTTTCTCCAAAGTGTTTTATTATTATTTTATTGGTGTTTCCCAGTCATTTAACTTATTACCTTGAGACTTCCAGATTTGAACATGAAAGTATGTGAATAATGAACATGGCCCCATCTCATCTGTGAAAACTGCTGCATGCTTCAGCAACTACTTTGTGCTCCTTTTTTAAAATTCTCTTCAAGTTCAGGAGGAAAAAAAGAAAACTGTGGTTGCCCTTCAAAGATAACCCACTTACTCTTCCAGGAATGTGTGAAAACACTGATTCTGCATCCCAAACTGACTCTCATCTTCTGGCTGCCAGCAGCAGTGACTGGGCCCTTCTCAGGCAACTGATATTTTATATTACGTGTGAACCTTAAGGCTACCAGGTACCAGAGCAATTACAACTTTAGAGCAGGCATAAAAATCAGTATTATGCTAACTACGCTAAGATTGCAGCCAAAATTGATGTTTTGAGGTCATCACGATCCAATTGCTTCAGGTTCAATACATTTTGTTCCTCCCCATGCCACAGGACAGCCTCAGAACTGTGTTTATTCCCACCTTTCCTCCTTCTTTCTTTGGTCTACTCGAAAAAGACAAATAAAAGGTGTGAGAGGTGTGAGGCTGAGGCAAACTCAAATAAATTTAGGACAGGAATTTTCACAAGTGCTAAGTACTGGCCTAATTCTTCACTATCAAGTCAATAGCAGTAAAAGTAGGCCAAGAATATTCTTGCAAATGACCTCGCCAGGTGCATTTTAAAGAATACATGAGTATCAAATATTATTTATAGCTACTACATCCTAAACCCATAAACAGCACTTATCTCTACTTATCATCTGTTACTAAGAGCCTTATCATTCTACATCAATTAAAGCTAATGTAAACATATGATAATATGTACAACAGAAAGACCTAATTTAAAAAAAAAAAAAATTACCATCCCAAGTTGTTCTCAAACCTTTAAAATAGCACAGGTTCAAAGCAACCTCTCAGTATCACCATTCATCTCTTGCAACTCTCAAAGCAATAAGCTTACAGCGAAATCCAAGTTTTTCCACATCTCACAAAAGAAGAAAGGCAGAAATTCAGAAAAAAATGGAAAACTGCAGTAAAAAAAAAAAAAAAATATCAACATTATGCAATTATTTTTGTTATGGCTCTGGAAGAAATACAAAGCCTTAACAGCTGCTACAGAGCTGATTCAGCAGTGAAAGAACACTGAAGAGAGATTTTGAGCAGCAAAACTGGAAGCAAACATCTCATTCTGTAACTGCAGTCAATTCAGGTTTTGTGGATAGAAGAATAGGAACAACAGAAAGCCTGATGAGAATCATGTGGACACAGCAAGCACAGGACTAAGCAATACCAATCAGAGTTTAAAGCAACATTAAGTGACTTTCACTGAATTGAAAAAGCATCCATACTGAAAGCCTTGCTCTGTAGCTATTATTAAATTATCAAGTTACATTCACTCATGTCCACCTGGACAAACAAAGCAACAGTTTTTTCCAAGTAATGCTTTCATGGCTTTCTCTGTTATAGTTCAAATTGTCAGCTGTAATCTATTCCAGTGTCTCAGCTGGCTCAAAAAAAAGGAAAGAATTATTTCTAGACTACAAATACACCATGTACAACTACTGGAGATGTCTTTTCGAGGAGGGTATTAGCTGTTCCTGAATTACCTGTTGAAGGACAAAGCACACAAATACTGTACTGTTGCTAGCTATTCTCTTTACGAAGAAAACTTGCAGAAACAAACACAAAATAGTTTAAAACAACTAAGCTATTAAAACTATCTTTGAAAGCAAAAGTTCAAACAACTTAGGGAGACTAACAATAACAGGAAGTATTTCAGAACTGCCCTCCATCATATAGGTGTTGTCTCTAGACATCGTTCAAACCACAACCTCTGCTGAGCAGATGCTTTCATTAGCTATGGACGCATACAACCCTCTGAAGTAGTCTGTGATGCAAAGAAACAGTTACTTCCACCTAGACCGCCTCCTTAAGGAATCTATTGTAGTAATTACATCATGCTGTTTCAGTCACCCAAAAGAGAAAAATTTAGTTCAAACAGAACTCTCCTAATTGTCTAATCAAGAGAGACATAGACAGTGGGAAAGGGAAAAAGCTAGACCAGCGACAAACATACCACATTTAACACCAAATTACTTTTCCTGTATAATGTTCATCACTTGATGAAAGAAAATCCTGTATGTTCCAGTGTACAGAAAGCAAAAAAACCCAGAAATAATCCATTAGAACACATCCCAAGAAAGACATCAAAGAAGAACATGCTTCAATGTCAAGTCTAGTCGGACTCTGCTGAAGCAAAGCAAGTATCTGCTGTTTCACTAACCCTTGAGGTGAATAATTCAATCCTTATATTAGGAAAATCTTATATAAGTTTAGAAATAGGTCAGTTGGCATCCTGAAATATAAGTATATATAAAAATACCACCTTTCCCTCACATCCACCATAGAAACTCACTATAATACTGCATGTGACATGATTCATTTTAAATGCCTAATCTTGACACTGTTTCCACACCCCTCCCTACCCCCGCTAGGAGATCTGCGATAGATTACACTTGTGTAAAACAACCTTGCTGTGTATATATTCTAGACAGATATGTTAAAAATCTTGGTGACTAGCAATACAGAAAACACATGCTGTAATGGCTGTATTATTACAGCAATTAGTCAGCTGTCAATACCACCTTTTACACCCAACTTTTAATCATAGTTGAGATTCGTAACTAATAGGACTGACCTAGCTCACAGTCAGGTCCTAAACAATTAATTCTCCTTCTCCCTTCGCCCCTTTCAGAAAGAGCCTTGCCTAGGGACAGCCTGGCAGCTCAGGGCTCTCTAGCAGGAGCTACCAGACCGAGTGGGGTCCCACACACCCCCTTCAGCTCTTAGTGCGACTCTCATAGACCTGACTAAGAAGCCAGAAGCTGGGGGATCATAGGACCTGGTTTGTGACCCAGTAACATAGGGGTCCACAGTCTCCCTGTCAAGAGGATGGAGCAGAAAAAAAGAGCTACTGAGCTGTGATCAAATCCTATACTGGGAGCACATACACTGTACACAGCAATGCTAAGGAGGTTGACAGCCCTCCCTGTGCTCAATTAATAAAGAAGTAGTGTGTCTGTTTGCACTGGAAGTGCTCTTCCTCTAGAGAAGACCTTACAAGTGAAAAGACAAAGGATGATTACGCAATAGAAAAAGAGAGAAAGGCTTATAATAATTTTCAGTAAGGAAAGTAACAGGCATGTGGTATCATTTTACAGTCACAGAATCACAGAATGGTTAAGGGTTGAACGGGACCTCTGGAGATCATCTCGTCCAACCCCCTGCCAAAGCAGGTTCACCTAGAGCATGTTGCACAGGGTTGCATCCAGGCGAGTTTTGAATATCTCCAGAGAAGGAGACTCCACAACCTCCCTGGGCAGCCTATTACAGTGCTCTGTCACCCTCAAAGTAAAGAAGTTCCTCCTCATATTCAGATCAAACTTCCCATGTTTCAGCTTGTGCCCATTGCCCTTTGTCCTGTCACTGGGCACCACTGAGAAGAGTCTGGCCCCCTCCTCTTGACACCTACCCCTCTAAGGTATTTGTAAGTGTTGATAAGATCCCCCCTCAGCCTTCTCTTCTCCAAGCTGAACAGACCCAGCTCTCTCAGCCTCTCCTCATAAGAGAGATGCTCCAGTCCTCTGATCATCTTTGTAGCCCTTTGCTGGACTCTCTCCAGTAATTCCTTATCTTTCTTGAACTGGGTCTGTACTAAGAACCTTGGGAAGGCCCATCTGTTAGTGGTAACATCCCAGAGTTGGTACGAGTGGAAACGTTGCCATCAGAGCTTTGGCATGAGCTTGGGCTTTTAATTTTTCTGCTGTTACTATTTAAAACTTTGCTTTGTTCACTAAAACAAAGATACTCCACTACGGCCCAAGGCTTATTCCCTTCCAAAACTGCACTCGTTATTGCTAAAATGTTACTGAAATACACACTGTTTGTTTTCCTAGATTCAGTTCTGATAGGAACAATGTTAGTTCTGGAAGTCAGTGCCTTCTCGTGGAAATATCTGTCAGTCTGCCAGTATGCAGTAATTCAAGATCTTAAGACAGCACTGCCTGCACATCAAGAAAAAGACAACACCTTCCTGTCAAATCATTGAAGACATCCACATAACTTCAAATCAGACTGTCTCTTTTTGACCTGATAAGCTACATAATGCTGTGAGATGCATAAATCTATCAAGGCTGACATCAAGCAATATATTTTATTAAACCAGCTGACATAGTTGGTTTAACTATGGAGAAAGAAACCCAAAAGCAATCACCTGTGGCTTCAGACAGCACAGCAAATAGGACTATTGGAAGAGTTTTGGTGGCCCAGGAATGATCCTCACCAAAGTCTGCAGAAAAACACCATGGGGTATGCATGAACAGCAAACACAACACAGAGATCCTTTATCTCATGCAGGTAAGCTAGATGCATTCATTAAAGAGTGGCAGGATCTAACAAACTTGCTTTGTCCTTTTTGATGTGGTGTTTTACTTTTCACACTTTGGCATCATCTACTTTCTTAAAAAAAAAAAAAAAAAGGCAAAAAACCAAACCAAATAAACACAACCCCTCCCGCAAACCCCCCCAAAATATGGTCCCCCTCCTAGGTATCTGTTTTTCCACAATACACTGGAATTGTCATGTATGTGTTGTGTATGTCACTCAATTTCTAAAAGAAAAAAGTTACAAAGGAAACACCACTTCCCTTTGAGAATGTTTAGTGCTTCTCCTTTATAAGCAGGCCTATTAGCTCTAAAGTTAATGAGATTTAAATTTTATGACCATGGTAACAAGATTCAGTTCTTCCTAGGATACACAGAAATTCATTTATGCACTTTATAAAGTGTAATGACCATGGGTTATGAAAATATTACATTTCTTCTCGATGGACTTACCATATCTTCAGAGGTTTCTGTCTCTAAGTCCATTCCTGTACACCTTTTTCAGTGTACTTTACAACATTAGTATTTATAAATGCAGACAGAGCTACAGCTTTCTTTTAAATATTATGCAGATTATTTCTTTACAGAACGTCTTTCATATTAAGATAGCTTGAAACATCAAAAGAGGTGTGTAGTATTCTGAACAAGGGCAGATAGTTGTTAGCACATGAGCGTTAACCCTTTTTAACATCATCTTAGGCGAGGGGCCACTAACTTCCCAACACTGTTTCTGAACACGCAACGTGTGAATAAGCCTTGACACTTCAGAGATGTGTTGTAGGAAACAATTAACACCCAAAGTATACTGAGGGCAATTAGTACTACAATTGCTAAGTATTTTTGTTATTGACTCCAAAAGGTAAGAATTCTTTAACTCCAAGCTTTCCATGAAAAAAAAGGCAAAAATAAAAAGAAAAAAGTGTACACAGAAATGTGTTTCTTTTAAATAAAACTTAAAAATGTTAAGGCTTGGGCTGGAACTCTCCAAGGACAGACAGGACAATGCTTGCAACTGTCCTTTTACTTGGAAACATGTATCACATACATGTATGCAGGTGACAAGAATTGTGAGAAGCAGATGCAAATAGAGTGAACAACACTCTTGGAAGATTCTACATCACAGTTGGTCTTAAATCCATTAATATTTATGATTGTAATGAACACCTTGACAACGGGAACCAGGAAAGAGGTTCCACGGATCAGGTTTTCCTGCAATATTATCCTCATGGCACAAGATACAAGATGAACTGAAAGAAACCTAAAGCAGAGAGATGTAAGATGTGGGAAGCCAGATAATAAATCTGAATGATTACATTTGCCTAAGCAATATGAAATGGGAAAGTATTAATCACAAGAGCTGGGTCAGCCAAAGAAGATGCAGGCTAGACAGGAGGGCCTCTGACTAGGTTAATAGGGTAGCTCTTGAGCAGGAAAGAGACAATAAAAGGGATCCTCTCCCCCCCTCAAATGATAGGATCCCACCACCATCTCAAGTTCTGAAATGATGGAGGAGAACCCAAATCCAGCTAGGCTCTACATGGACAGAGCTGGTAAGAGAATTTTTGACCTTGAAAAAGGAAGAAAGTGAACACAAAGCTGCAGAAGCAGCAACCATGCTCAGGAAGAACAGAAAGTCCATTTCAGAGTGAGTGCTTTCATGTCAGATCTTGTCCTGCCACTGCAGAGCTACAACGGAACAAAACCTAAAAGCAAGTTAGGAGATTGGCCAAAAAGGAAAGCTTCAATTAAGACTCTGAATAATTTAACACTACCACAGACAGCCCAGAACAAGGAAGATGCATAGAGTTTTAATGTACTGTTTGTTTATACAAGTCTACTACAGTATGACATCCCAATGTAAAAATATGGCCTGCCTCCAGCAACAGAGGTCAGAGTTAATACAAAGCTGCTGAGAACTTGTATGAGTCTCAGTAGCAGCTCAGTGCCTCCACTGACAGGTTAGAGCTCAAATTCATAATCACTTTTAGAACTGCTAAAGCAGTTAAAGAAATTCTTGCCTCCAAGCAATTTGTTACTGTCCCTTTTCTGAAGATCAGTAGTTCCCCTGACAGAAAATAAATAAACAAACACAGGAGCATGTCCACCTAATCCACTTCAGTGGCGAGCCATTCTTCACAGGGGGTAGTTCGCACACTTTGCTTCGGCCAAAATGCAGGGATGGTCATCACCAACTTGTGGGCAAGAAAGTGGAAGCACTATTATTTTCAACTGAGCCAGACAGATCTGAAAAAAGATACTCTGTCCCTAATCTTACATTTAGATTCAGGTTAGTGCAAGCTACTGGCTATCTATTTAAATTTAATTAAAACCAAAAGAAATTCCACATAATTAAAAAAAGCTTCAGCTACATTCCCATTCTAAACCATTTAGAGGTTTAAAAGATGGAAGGTTTTAATTAGGATGCCTCAGCAATATGAAATAATGAATAATTTACAAAGAACTTGATTTGAGCTCAGTGAAAGGGTGCTACAAGTTAACAATCCATATTTTTTATTTCTAATGAGTACACACATTTTTTACTGCAGTTCCAGTCACTGTAAACAGGCTATAGAGACAGCAGACAACAACGTGAAGAGTTTTACAATGTGTGCAGTCTAGCATCTCTGTTGCTTCATAGCATTTTTGAGGTTGGCTATACTTGAACTGCAACTAACAACTAGATTTTAATTATAGGCTATAAAAGCAGCAATAAACAGAAGTGTTTACAAGTGATGTAGATTCTTCTTAAACTGCTTAATATTAGAAAAGTGCCACCATTTTTGGTCTTTGCCTTCCATCTC
The DNA here is from genome assembly GCF_013368605.1 of Nyctibius grandis. Lineage (NCBI taxonomy): Eukaryota > Metazoa > Chordata > Aves > Nyctibiiformes > Nyctibiidae > Nyctibius > Nyctibius grandis. The sequence continues at coordinate 21,776,428 of NC_090664.1, read as the reverse complement.
TGTACTCTCCTCCCAAACTCTCATCATTTTTGTGTTTGTTTCTAAAATGCTGGCATAAGGTACCGGCTTTTCTAGACCACCACGAGTTATAACACAAAAATTAACCTGTGGTTAATTATGAGTAGTGTAGCATAAAGTACCTTGTGACACACTTAAGATATTTTCCACGATTTTTCATATAATGCACTTGATGAATTTCTGAAAAGGAAAATAGGAGAAAAAAGAGCAATTTCTTAGAGGAAGGAGCTAAAAGGGAGTTTTATTTTTAATAAAAATGTTTAAAATAGTAACAGTAATGAAGTTGCAAGAAACATAATATTGAAAGCTAATTTCTTAACAGATGACAGTCATGCTCACCTTCATCCATGCTGACCTACATCTTAACTTTTATTAATATTCATCTTTCACTGACCGTGTTTTCCATAATTTTGCCAGCAACTGATACTTTTAGGATAAAAGGTCTGAGAAACTCATTCAAGTAAGTCTTTTTTACATGGTAAAATACAGAATGCATAAAGGAGGAAAACAACTTTACAAAGCTTATGCCATAAAATTGCACTTTTGATGTAAAATTGTCTTTTCAAAGGCTGTGCAAAATTGAAACTCTACGAAGTTTTCATCAAGTCTTGACCACAAAACTTGAAGTTTGCAGACATTAAAGCATTTTCATAACTCACACTTTCTTCTAGAAAAAATACACCTGTGACATACAGTTAAAGCACAACCATTGAACTGAACTTCATTATTTTGTTCTATGCATTTAATTGTGAAAAGGTAGAAAAATTAAATGTATGTAGAAAGTGAAGAGCTGGAAGAGGAATATGAAAAAAAGTTACAGTGAATGGTAATTTAAGTCAAGAGAATTTAAAATTTCCGTATAAAATGCACCCAAGCTTTTCTCCTAAGAATTATGTTGTACTGCTTTTGAGAGCACATCAAGAAATATGTCAAAAATATTCAAATATTTTACTTTTGTTACTCCAAAGTGACAAGAATTTCCATGGAATGTCACATTAAAGATAAATCTTGGAATGACGGATGGCAGTTGGAAGGATTACATCTGGAAAAGTTACATCATCAGCATTTGCAATTTTCCAGTCTTCTCTTCTGTACTCAAAAATAAGAAAATAAGTCAACTGTCTGTCCCAGCAGCAAACAAACAAGGTGGCTGTGGGAGCCAGCAGTCCCCCAGCTCCTACTTCAGCCTGTCGTTCTCAGGTGTGCTAACTCGCCTGACTGCTCATCAGCGTCTGGGGAAAAGAGCAAGGTAGTTTGAGCATATTTTCACTTCACATGCAATGGAGAGACTGCTGCAAAAATACCCTTTCAGAAACACTTACAGGCTTCCCTGGAGTAGAGAAGGGCAGCTTCGATGTTGACAAATTCTTTATAGATGAAATTTATGAGCTGCATTTTGTGGCTAGCAACATAAAGATGTCAAGAAAAGTACCACACATATCTGATTGCCTAACAAAACTCTGAAAGCCTGCACATATGGACAGAGAATCAAAAGGACAAACAGTTCCTATTTTGACTGAAGGACCAGCCAGCCCCATGATGTCCCTCATTATAATGATCTTCCAGAGTAGAAGACTGGCACTGATCTGGAGATTACTACAGCTGTTGTTGAAGCTATTCCTACATGTTTCCAGAGTGAGATGATTGAAAGGTGGTTCTCTAGCGAGATTTTACAATACCAGTTAGGCAGATGAACAGTGAAGGTTGACCATTGCTTCAAGTCAGCAACCAAACGATTAAATAAAATACAGTGACAAAGCAAGCAAGATCTCCTGTAACACTCCAGTATCATTTGCATCACCTAGAGAGATGCAAATCTCTCTAGGAATGGGTGAAAAGGTGAAAGTCAAGAAATACAGCGTACAGCACAACACAACACATTTCTTAAGAACTTGGTGTTGTATTCTGTCTCTTCATTTTGGTAAATTGAATTAAAATGCTCTTAGAGCTGCATGCCAGCTCATTTAGGAAACCCACACATCAAAATCCAAATAATTTATATTTGTTCCAAGTACAAAAAAGTTATCAAATTACTTGGAAAAAAAGGTTCTGATCTCTCTCCTTATATTTCTCTCCTTTCACCACTGTCAGGTTTTTCAACAAAGATTTTGAAAGTGGGACAAATGGGGAGCCACATGCCAGGCTCTGAATAGCACACAGTGAAAGCTGACTGCATCTTCATGCTTCCCAAAACACCCACCCTGAAGCGCAGTTCATTTAGACTGACCCAAAACTGCATTAAAAACTTTCACAATTCACATTTTGCTTTCACATAAATGATAGCATTCCCAGCCACACAAATTCTGACCTATTACCAGTCACCAACCTATTAAAAAATTTGGTATCATTCCCAAAAACTGGATGTAAGTTTGCCTTTGCTCCCTATGGTGTCCAGCAACTCATTTTGAAAAGTCTGTCATTTGCTCTTGTGCGTTGTTTATACAATTCCAGCATACAGTACTTTAAAATATTAGAGCTTCCAGTAAATGCTGCAATGCACCGTTTTTGCTCCCTTGTGCAGAGGGATCTGACTTTATGCTAATTTTGCCTGGGGACTCAACAAACTGCTCAAACATCAAACAGAGCTCACATCTCCTGCTGCCAGTTTGTACATTCACAGTTCCATCTCTCCCTTCCTCCTTGCCTCACTCCCTGTACCTGGAATACTTTTTTAGAGCTAGTTGAGGACATAGAAAAAGCATGAGGCATTTGGAATTTAAAACCAGCAGCCTAACCCCCTTATATAGTAAATTTAAGAGGCTTAAACTCACCAACAAGTGCAGGAATTGTCAAGTTGGATGTTATGCATTAAGCATGAGAAAGTAAATACATGTGACAAATGCATTTCTTCCCATGTGTATGTAATGATTCTCAGCTAATGTATCTATATTAAGTCGCGCATTAGTTATGCCTGAACAGAGCAGAACAACAATTAACATTTTGTACATAATCTACCACTGGCTTTTTTATATTCTGAACCAATTCCATGGATGCTGCATGCCTGATTTTTCTTCAGCTGAGCAAGCAGCGAAATATTATTTCAACAACATCCACTTAATCAGCCTTCATGTCCACACGCACAGAAACAGGATATTTCACAGGTAGCAAATTAAATAAATCACGTGAAAGCGAACAGTTCAAATTGGGTCGCCTCAATTTCTCCAAAACCACTAAACAGCCTTCCATTTCATCTCCCCTGTAACATACTGAATCAGGACTTGTTCACCACTGGTAACAGAAATAAATAAATAAATAAAAATCAGCAATGCTGGTTTTCACAATCATTTCAGAGTACTCTGAAATACAAACACCCGCAGAAATAAAAGTACTTTTTTGTGACAGCAATAAAATATTCTTTATAAAGGAATGTACATCTTCCTTACGCTGAACTTTGTAACAGGTTACTCTGTTTCACACCAGCTAAATAAGCAAAGACCTTGCTAAGGACACTTTGTTAGACCTCAAATAAAGCTATCCCTAAAAAAAAAAAAAGTTTGTTGTTCTCAGTTTCCAGCTTAACGAGAGGAATTTGACTAATACTAAATCATGGCAGCCTGATGCTCCAAGGCTGAAGGACAATTAAATGTCACTGCCTATTACACGAGCCCCACAACAGAGCATGTTTGGACGCCAAGGCAGAAGCCCCCTTGCTCTGAGTCACTGCAGAGTCTGAACAGATGTGAACATTTCACTCAACACCTGCATCACTTGTGCTCTCTGAGCTGGCCACTGTACTCAGATCCGTCAGTATGCCTGGGAGACTCAGGTGGACCGCAGCCTTCCCCTGTACCGAATACACCTTCAGCAGCTGTATTCCATTTATCAGGCTAAGAACTTCTGCAGCACCTTCCATGGCAAAACCCACAATTCTTGCTGGTCATAAAGCTGCTTTATTTCCAATACCTATGTAAAGTGTATGCATATTTATATACATGCTTTCTATCTGTACATCCACAGTGATACTATCACCTGGTTCAAGTGCTAATGATCCTTTTTTGATCAAGTTGTAACACATTTATTTTTCCTATGACAACGCCTTTGTGCTTTAAATGCATGCATCATATCTAGCATGTTGTGGTCAGACTTCTGGGCTATAAGTTAAATAACATGTGATGCATAGTTATGTAACTGAAAAACATGGATTTATCTTCCCACAGGTGACGAGTCTTAACAGCACAGCTGGAGCATCCCCCCCACAGCCAGACATCCAGGCAAAAGAGAGTTAGTGGTTCCTTATTCCTTGCAAGCCACTATTAAAAGGGCCTCCAGCTTATAGCCAAGGATCTCACTTCAGAAGTATTCCTCAAATTTTGTGCTGCTAGTCATGAATTAACCAAGTCTGAAGATGCTAACAAGATAAATCCCAAAATATTCAGATCTGCCTAAACAGATGCACACTAAACCTGTGGCTTGACCAACAGAACTTTGCAGAGGTATTTACATCCTCCTCCATTAGGACTTCAAAGAAAAGAATAAAACTGTGATAGTCACGTATGTTGAGCTGCATTTCGGTCTTAATGGGGATTTTCAAAACCTTTAAATTTGCTTTTTCAAAATATAAAAGAGGCAAGACAGCACTGACAGGAATAAAATTAAATATATTTAGAAATAAGATTTTAGCCTGGTTATGTTTTACAGAACCCTGAAATCTGTTCATGATTTGAAAATGTCTTTCTGCTTTGAAAGATACATGTATTACACAAAGCCCAATAACTGATTTTAAGTGCAGAAATACAAAGTTGTAATAAATCCTTATCACTCCTTTCTTTCATTCCTTGTATTTCTCTACAGCTCTAGTCACTGCCCGTTACAGCTTTCAGCCCTACGGTCCTTCATACTTCCCACCACCACACAGAGATGATGACTAACGATGCATGGTGCCACTCTCCTACCAACACATCCACTTTTACTAAAGCATGGCTCATTTCAGTGATTCTGTTTTGACATAATGACAATCTGAAAGGTACTCAGTATTTAGGAATGTTATATATTTCTTCATTTGACAAATACTTCTGTAATATTGTTCAAAAATCTTCCATCTGAAATACAACTGCAGGGACAAAACAAACTTAAGAACACAGCCAAAACCAGTGAGCACTCACAGGCATTTCTGGGAGTGGGAAGAGAACAGCCTCAAATGAAAAATGAAGTTTCTCATTGCAAGTGTCTTGAAGATGACATCTCAATTTTGTCAAGTGAGATTTAATGATACAGTGTAAAGCTACTTCACTGTTCTCCCCCCTCCCCCTTTCATTTCAAGGGCCAACTTCGTTTGTTTATTATTGTAGCTGTTACAGTTCATTACAGTCATTGCTTTCTTTAGCTTGGTGTTTGGGGATTGTCTTTTTTGTAGTTTCGCTTTTTTTTAATATGAAATGACCATTATATATTATATTTTATATATATTATACATTATATTTTGCCAAATATATCCAAAGTCATCCCTATAATATAGATTTATTTAGCTTCGTGTATGCCATCAAGGTATGCACTTATTAGAATAGGAAGTGCAATTTCTATAAACTTGAAAAAAATAAAGACATCCAGTGCCAGACACAGGCACAGAGAAGCACTAAGTACATCCATGGAGGCAGCCCCTGCACCCCGGTCACCAGCATTCCTGCACCAAGGAGTTTGCAAATACAGGGTAGATCAAAATCTTACAACTTGCAGGGGGAGATGCTGAATCATGCCCTTAACAGCTGTTACTTAGCCATCACCACCTCTTAATTAGGGGTTTCTTTTAGATTCCCTTGATAACTGTATGGCACTGGGAGAAAAAAAACAAACAAAACAAACAAACAAACACAACAAACCAAAACATACACAAAAATTTTAAAGGTGAAGTATAAACTACAGTTTGGCCAGACAGAACAAATAGCCGTCTAGATTCAGTGTCTAAGTGAAAGCATAAATCATGGCCTGAGGGAAGAACAATTTTGCACTTAGATTTTTAAAACATTTGGAATTTCTGGTCATGAGGCGACTTTGAACACAGGCAAGGGAACTCCCTCACTCTTCAACCAACCCTCAGCAGGATTTGGGCTAGTAAGGAAAGAAACCTTGTCTCCAAATTTGATACATCCAAGTATTTCTCTGGAAAATTGCCCAATACAGCCTACTTCTGTAGAAGAGCCCATGCTGCACAAAGCCAAGAAGATTATTTAACCGGAACAGTAAACCCCCCAACTTTTCTTACAGCCAGACAGCCACAGTCCTCCCTCACCCACTGCTGGCCTCCCTTTTCTTCTCTCCAACACATCCTTCAACAACAATGGGTGAAATAAAAATAAAGATGCATGCCATCAAGGACTGATTTATCAGAAAACCACACCGAAAAGTTTCAGTATTTCAGACGCAGACGTGCACACTTCTACAGCTGGTCATACAGCAAAGACACAGCACACGCAAGAAATTCTCCAGGCTTAGTGGTCTGCTGTAGAAAAAAACCCTCACTTTTATTTACATTTTCATTCCTTTGTGTTTACTTAGAAAAAAATATGAGTGAACCATTGTATTCATTAATATCTTTTCCAAACTATAATGCTACAGATCATAAACCCTGAGTTTAACCAGTGTTGCTTTAAAATTCTTTAGTAGTTACTCCTTGTAAAATGTATTACAGGGAGTAAATTACTGTCTGATTGTTATTTAGAGCACAGCAGTTAGAGCTTTTGTGTATTTTATGACCTGTTGTCTTTCCCATTAAAAGAACTGAAAGGAAGGAGAGAGGAGAGCTGTGTCCTCTGTTTCTCAGAGGACAGGTGGATTCTGTCACCCCAGATGATTGTCATTATGGACAGCACGAAACACCAGCAAAAAGAGAATCTTATTGAAATGTTTAATTTTGAAATTTTGTTTCTGAAGTTATGATTATACTGCCTGACAATAGTCCACTAAACATGATTTAAATTGAAAAAGCAAATTAAAGCAGCATATGCTTAAATGGAAGGTTTCAAGGGGACTCTAACTATGGGATTAGGAAGAACTGTTAATCACCCACTTGGAATTAAGGCTGCTATGGAAAGTTAACATGAACTTTTACACAGCAATATCTTCAAGTAATATATGCTGCCTAGTCTTAAGTGTTGTATATTGCTCACTTAAAAGGGGGAAGGCAAATGAGAATTGAAAAAACTGCTAATTCTTCACCTAATAAATTAACAAAATGCCAAACTGTGTAAGGGAACAGCTTTTCCCTTCTGAAGTATAACCAGAAACAAATCAGATCAGTGGCACAATTTTACATTCCTGGCTCAGTAAATTAGTACTATGTATGTGGCACATTTTTAAATTTAATTTTTAAAAGTACTTTTTCAGTATTTTAACCAATTTCCATGGAAATGCAGTTTACCACAGATCATACACGGAATATCATCTTAGTCATCATTCCAACAGTAATAAGAAGTGTAAAGTTAAGAATCTGAATTAGACATATGCAATGCTATATAAATTATTACTTAACTAAGCAAATATGTACAGCTGTCTGTGAAAGTACTTTGTTTTGCTAAGCTAAATTTACTACCAAATATGCACATATAGTTCATTAGGTTTTAATGAGAATCAGTCTTTCCATATCTTCATAAAACACAAACATACAAAAAGATTAAAGCCAACTAAAAAATAAAATATCATTTTCTTCTGGATTTAGGGACACTTCTGTAGTTTTCCAGTATCACCTTAGTTTACATGACCACAGAGATATGTAGCATGTTTCCTCTTTATGGACAGAGAACAGAGTCTGCTCTGTTTATATTTTCGCATCCCCATTTCATTACAACATGCTAAGTTTAGTCAGAAGTTTACTAGCTATGAAAGCCATCTACAGGCATAGAAAATTTGCAAATTTATACTACCCTCATGATAAATTGAAATCCACTGAACTTTTCAGTTCTTAACTTTGCAGCCTGTCTCCCTCCATACAGTGGAGAATCCAGTTTCTTTCAGAGTCCCAAAGCTTGAGCCAACGATGAATGCTTTTTCCACTTCCCCTGAACCAAATGTTTTCTCTCAAAAGCTGCTGGCCAGATGCTGGAAGGTATTACAGGTCAAATTATAAACTATCTTATCTTAGGGTACCTTTTACCTTGCCAACCACTTGTTAATATAATTTTGTCCATTGATGACAAAAATAAAATCAGCAAGTAGGGAGTGGCATGTCATTAAACATTAAAAACTGCATTAACAAACAGTTTCAACCTTCAGAAGCAACGAGTTCCTGCCCAATAAAAGCTGGCATTAAAATCACACATAAAGGGACAGGGCACTTTCGAAGTCCTCCTTATCCTTCTCATCAGCAACACCAAATTCTATTGATGTCTCTCAACCAGAAACACACTCAGCTTTTTCACCGTCAGCGAGCACTGCTGTCTCTGACTGTTACTATAGCTGACAGCATCCACCTTTTAGCTAACATAAGAGCCCTTAAGAACTAAAATTATTTCATTTTGTAGCACTTGACAGCTTGATAGCAGCTCCAAACACTTGCTGCACTACAGAAGGACAATTTTCTAGTATCAACATTTTCATTAATCACTTAGTATTAGACTTCTAAAGTAGAATAATAATTTAAATTTCTTTAATTTTTCTGAAAGCACAGTTCCTGCTGTTTAAATAAGCTACTACTTGCAGTACATTCAAACACACCTGAGGACATTTGTCAAATTGTTCAGATATTTAAGTACTTGGAGTAAAAAACTCCCGTGGACAAATATATACACGAAAAAAACTTGGGCGGGGGGGGGGGAGGTGTGCAGAGATAAGGAAAATTTTTGATACTTTTTAAGGTAAGGCATCATATGAAATCTGGTCTTAGATCAAGAACTTTTCCTTAATAACTTGCCATCCTCCAAAAATACAGCAGCAGAGCCCAGGTCTCCTCCAGGAAATACAAAAGCACAGAAGTCACCAGGACAGAATGGAAGACCAGTGAAAGTTACAGTAAAACATGCTGCTGCACTGAAATCTTCTTAAAGCTTTTAAAAATAATTTTATACTGTATTGCTCTGATGCTCACTATTGTGCCTGCAAGTTACCAGCCAGCATGTTTTACTCCCTACCAGGGAAGACCTTGCCCGGTTTTCTGCCAGTATCTTAATGCTCTTTCAACATAACTTTAGCTGATGGTAGAATATATTTTATTTCTCAAAAGTTCTTGCTATGTAACTAAAAAGCATGTGTCTCCCCAACAGACATTTTCTTTCATAACTGCGTGGCACGTGCATAAAGTAAGTTTAAAAAACTCATTAAACAAATATTGCAAATGTTACATTTTTATAAATACATTTTTGTTCATTAATCACTGCTGATAATTATCAGGTTTGACCTTTTTTCATCCTTCACATACACTTTGATAAGATGTGCAACAAAAATCTACAACAGATTACACGCTTGGACCTGCTTAGCATTTCTGCTTAGTGTACGAGCGTCTTCAAACCTAAAGGAACAATGCAATTTTCGTTTCTTCTTCAAATACCTACTGCTACAAGAGCTTGCCTTATGAATTAAAATGAGGATACGATCTTTTCCCAAAAGCAAATGGGAGTATAAGGCATTTAAACTAGGAGTCAGTCAATGAGCAAAGTGGTCACTAGAGGCCAAAGACATACCTCATTCACTATTACACACGCCAGGATCGGAGATTCAGTCCCACGTGCTCATTACCACACTACTAAAGGAGTCCATCAACAACTGCAACCTTCTCTTCCCCTCTCATGCAATTAGCTTGTGTGCAAAACCTTCGCTGTTGCATAACTGGAAAGCAAGGGGCCCTGAAGCTATACAACAGTTGGTCTGAAGGGTGACCAACCTGACTGTCTCTGGAAAGATGAGACACACAGCAATTGCTACTTTTCTCTGCATATAAGGATAAGGAACCAAAAGTTTGAATAACAGGAGACAAGATTCACAATCTTCTCTTACAAGTGACTTTTGGCTGTGCTAATTGCCTATTTCAAGTGCTTAAGTTCATTGCCTCTCCGAAGGTAGGAAGCAGTAACTATTAAAGACATCTGGATTTTCACTCTGAGACACACCATGTCACTACCGCAGGGGGAATGGTCTGTGGCCTCGACACCCCAGGACCAAGGAGTTTACAACCCTTTCGCACCACTTCAAGCCCAACATCAGCCTGACAAGGGCAAGTTGTCACTTGTAAATGCCAAAGATGCATTTAAGCTATGACTGGTTTACAATGCTATATTAATGAAACCGTGCCAGTACATTTGATCCACCTTTTCATAATTTCACAAACATCTGATTTCTACTGACACATATTCTAAAAATTACTTTATTCTGTAATCATACTAAATCAGCAGTCCAGTTGTTTTGAACAGTTCCTCTGTCTAATAAGGTATTATCTGTTTAAGACCAAAGTATCTATGACTAAAACAAAAAATTACACATTATGCTCCTATGAGGTAAAGTTATCCTGCTTCTTCACCCCTCCCTTCCATAGAAGCCACCCATGATGCTCAGATCTATAATCTTAAATAATAACACAAAATTAATTTGTTTCAATAGCAACTAGTAAGACAATAAACTAACAAGCATCTCTCTCAAGTGGAAGAAGAGGGTGTACAGATCATGGAAGGACGGGCTGGCCACTTGGGAGGAATATAAGTCTGTTGTCAGAGGATATAGGGAGGCAACTAGGAAAGCTAAGGCCTCCTTGGAATTAAACCTTGCAAGAGAGGTCAAGGACAACAGAAAGGGCTTCTTCAAATACATTGCAGGTAAAACCAACACTAGAGCCAATGTAGGCCCACTGATGAATGAGGTGGGGGCCCTGGAGACAGAGGATAAAAAGAAGGCGGAGTTACTGAATGCCTTCTTTGCCTCTGTCTATACTGCTGGAGGCTGTCCTGAGGAGCCCCGGACCCCTGAGGCCTCAGAAGAAGTCAGGATAGAGAAGGAATCTGTCTTGGTTGATGAAGGCTGGGTCAGGGACCAATTAAGCAATCTGGACGTCCATAAATCCATGGGCCCTGATGGGATGCACCCACGGGTGCTGAGGGAGCTGGCGGAAGTCATTGCTAGGCCACTCTCCATCATCTTTGCTAAGTCGTGGGCAACGGGAGAGGTGCCTGAGGACTGGAGGAAAGCGAATGTCACTCCAGTCTTCAAAAAGGGCAAGAAGGAGGACCCGGGTAACTATAGACCGGTCAGCCTCACCTCCATCCCCGGAAAGATGATGGAACAACTTGTCCTTGGTGCTGTCTCTAGGCACATCAAGGATAGGGGGATCATTAGGGGCACTCAGCATGGCTTCACCAAGGGGAAGTCATGCTTAACCAACTTGATAGCCTTTTATGAGGACGTAACCCGGTGGATAGATGATGGTAAAGCTGTGGATGTGGTCTATCTTGATTTCAGTAAAGCGTTTGACACGCTCTCCCACAGCATCCTCGCAGCTAAACTGAGGAAGTGTGGTCTGGATGATCGGGTAGTGAGGTGGATTGTGAACTGGCTGAAGGAAAGAAGCCAGAGAGTGGTGGTCAGTGGGACAGAGTCCAGTTGGAGGCCTGTGTCTAGCGGAGTCCCTCAACGGTCGGTACTGGGACCAGTTCTATTCAATATATTCATTAATGACTTGGATGAGGGAATAGAGTGCACTGTCAGCAAGTTCGCTGATGACACAAAACTGGGAGGAGTGGCTGATGTGCCGGAAGGCTGCGCAGCCATTCAGAGGGACCTAGACAGGCTGGAGAGTTGGGCGGGGAGAAATTTAATGAAATATAACAAGGGCAAGTGTAAAGTCCTGCATCTGGGCAAGAACAGCCCCATGTACCAGTACAAGTTGGGGACAGACCTGTTGGAGAGCAGCGTAGGGGAAAGGGACCTGGGGGTCCTAGTGGACAGCAGGATGACCATGAGCCAGCAGTGTGCCCTTGTGGCCAAGAAGGCCAATGGCATCCTGGGGTGTATTAGAAGGGGTGTGGTCAGCAGGTCGAGAGAGGTTCTCCTCCCCCTCTACTCTGCCCTGGTGAGGCCGCATCTGCAATATTGTGTCCAGTTCTGGGCCCCTCGGTTCAAGAAGGACAGGGAACTGCTAGAGAGAGTCCAGCGCAGAGCCACAAAGATGATTAAGGGAGTGGAACATCTCCCTTATGAGGAGAGGCTGAGGGAGCTGGGTCTCTTTAGCTTAGAGAAGAGGAGACTGAGGGGTGACCTCATTAATGTTTATAAATATGTAAAGGGCATGTGTCATGAGGATGGGGCCAGGCTCTTCCCAGTGACATCCCTTGACAGGACAAGGGGCAATGGGTGCAAGTTGGAACACAGGAGGTTCCACATAAATATGAGGAAAAACTTCTTTACGGTGAGGGTGACTGAACACTGGAACAGGCTGCCCAGAGAGGTTGTGGAGTCTCCTTCTCTGGAGACATTCAAAACCCGCCTGGACGCGTTCCTGTGTGATATGGTCTAGGTAATCCTGCTCCGGCAGGGGGATTGGACTAGATGATCTTTCGAGGTCCCTTCCAATCCCTAACATTCTGTGATTCTGTGATTTTCCCCCCCTCCCCTTCTCCACTCTTTTTTTTTTTTGCAGGAATATCTACCTATGCTATTCATCGAACAAGTCAGTGCAAGTATTCATAACCAAATCCACAAGAAACACTTTGTAATTCACCCGAGAGAAGTAGCTTAAATTCATAGACATGAGCTTGTGCACAAAGAGCTTGGGTTGTGCACACTGGTTATTTTTGCATTTACAAGTATATGCACACTAAGATTTGACCTCATTTTCCTTCGAAGGAAGTACTGACATATTTTAGCACAGAATTTAGTTCTGTACAAAGAGTTTCTCGTATAAGACAGTTATTAAAGAGCCACCAGACAATGTCAAGCTGCCAATATTCTTAACATTTCTGTCAATATTCAGCTTACAAAATAAAATTAAATACCTTTCACAAGATTTCCTATGTCAGTGGTCCAAGTGGGAGAAAAACAAAAATTAATGTACATAATATTTGTACTGAAGAACTAAGCTTGGAATTTAGGTTGGCAAAACTGAGAGAAAATACCAACAAAGGAATACACAGGGGTTCCATGAAGCCTCTTAAATAAAATTTATGAGGATTGAGGAATGAGGATCACTTCCCACACTATATTTTCCCACCTTCAAGAGAGCAGTAAAGAATTTCTCTAAAGGCTCAGTAACATAGGGAAACTGCTTCTATAACAGCCATAGATTCAGTTTTCAACTTTGTAAAAATTAATTTAAGATAACTTCACTTCAAGGTGATTTCACTCTGAGCACCAAGTACTGTTTCTTTCCTTTTTCAAGGACGTAGAGCTATTCAGTCAAATTACACCACGTGTTAATGTGAGATATATTAAATCTCAAAAAAAAAAGGTGTTACAAATTATTACTGCATTCCAAGAACATACGCCAACAGGATGGTACTACGTCAGTATGAAAATAAAAATACTATTGTTAAGATAAATAGTAGTTCTCATTGCAGCCTTCTGCTACAGCTATTAGAAGAACAATGAAAAATCTCCTTTTTGTAACTGTTCAAACGCTGTTAGTTTTGTATCCCTGTAGATCTACCACCCTTCTTTTTAGCAGCTATCATAATTGTCTTTCAATGGAGAACATTCTTGCACTGGAAACGTTAGGATAAGCAAAGTGAAGGCTTGCCCTGACTTCTTCGCAGGTTTCCTGCATGACTCCATGTGAAGTCATGAACATACCTGTTCCACAGAAACCCCCTCTGTAAATAAAATAACCACATGTTGCATACTGGGGTGAGGCCAAGTACGCTGAAACTTTTTGAAAGTCATTAGACAATCATGAAACATTGCTTTGCTACTCTAACATAAAACTTCCCAACATAATCAGCCAACTCTTTTGTAACAGTATTTGATAAAAACTCTGCTATCCGCATAGGTAAAAGGATCCTACAGCAACTGGGCACCTCCCAGAGAGAGCCCATTGTAGCAGTATGGCAGTACCTACCAGCACAAATAAACCAAGTGGAAGTATTTTCCACTCCTTGCTCTCCTCTTCAGACTCAAATTTTTCAACTTTAATTTGTAGAAGCTGAAAACACGCACAGATGTTATTGTGCTTTACAGCAGCCACATCTAGCAAAGATTCAACCCTTGTGCCTACTACATCCTTCAGTTTTCACAACTCATCTCCAGCTTTCCAGAGGAAAGTAAATCCTACTGGGCAATATACCGCCAACGATACCTTTTACATGCTCACAGTAGAAACTGAGGTAGCCTAAAAGAATTCACCAAGCTTAAAGCAGTGACTAAGCCTACACAAACACAAATATAAGTATAATGGGCAATTAGTGCAGAACAGCAGAGCCATATTGTGCTTTACAGGTAAAAGATCCATGTAAGCCAGTTAAGACTAATTCCAAAACATTAGTTTACAGACAATCGCAGGACTGCAAGAACTGCACAGTTCAGAACATCCAGCCTTCCACAACTGCAAGCAAGTTATACGCATGTAAGACCTACAACATCCTACCTGTCCTATGGGCCCTATAATACTAATTCAATGCCTATAGGTTAAAAAGGCCAAGAATATATTAAAAAATATAAAAAAAGTTAAAATGAAGCACAAGCAGCTAGCCAGGAAGTTCAAGTGCATTATCAACATCGCTACCCCAAAAGACAACTTGTGAAGTATTCAAGATGCACTGCGAGTACATTTAAATGCTATCAGAGAAGCTAAAACGCCACAAGTGCCATGACTGGCAATATGACTTGGGGCAGAATTTCCTCCTAATGAAAATCTCACAATTAGTGAGCACTCAGGCAAAAAAACACAACCATCAGCAACACAAGAAGTTTTTCAATATCACAGGTAACAGTCTCAACCTTGCCAAAGTCCTATCTTGGGCTGCAGTCTATAGAGAGCATTTCAGAATGAGACACAAACCACAGAGTCCAATGGTGCAACGGGCAAGACAGTCCCTTCCTGACCCAGTAGGTGACCAGTGGAAATCCCAAAGCCTAAAAATAAAGGGAATCCAAACACAGTACAACCCAACAAATGGTGCTTTTTCCAGTTCCCTCAAAAGTAACACAGCTTTGAGGTATTTTTGAACAATTACCCTTGTCCAGCAGAATATAAGGTTACATTAGCACAACTTCAAGTCTACCTATTCAATTTCCTTACTACATCCTTCAATTCTTCTCCTAGAAGTACAATTAAGCACAACATATCATCCCTAAAGCCAGCTATACTACAGTCCTCTCCCATTCTCCATTGATGAAGTGATTCTTCACAGCAAGAAGCTTCTTATGCAGCTTCTTTCATTATGTCCTCCCTAGGCTGAAACAGGCTCCACGTCAGTTTAACTTCGGCTTTCCTATAGGGCAGGCACCATATCCATGATATAAGGAAGACTGACTTACAGCGAGTGGGTAGTCTCTCAGTGCCAAATATGAAGAATCCAAATCTTCTCTTCTTTTACAGCAGTGACAGCCTGAGCAATTCCATTAGGCAAGATGTGGTAAGCTCACATGAGTCTGGTGCTGGATCTGAAAAACAAACAAAAAAATCAGATGAGAAACAGAACTTCCTGCTGCATTATCCTTCCATACCTGAGAAGCATGAAGGAGGTTAAGGAGTATAATATATAAATATCTGGAAAACTTTTTACGTTGTTTTTTTGTGTTCCCCCCTCTTAAAAAAAAAGTTTCCCTAAAATACAGCATCTACAGCTACATCTTCCTCTCCTGAAAGATATGTATTAGAAGTTCAGGTTAGCAACATTCTCCTATATAACTAAGCAACTAAGTTTCAGCCTACTAATACACTAACACAGCAATGCATTTTGTAACAGAAATCTTTCTTGCCGCAAGGATCCAGAATTGTGTGTAACTCTGCTGAGGGTGTAGGGACCCCACTCAAACATCTTGTCAGCACAAAAAAAGAAAGAAGAATCCTGCATAGAAAGAGGTGCCAAGGGTACAACTCTGTGACAAACTCGTATCACTATTCAACTGTTGCTCTGAAGCAACCAACATGCAGGTTTGACATCTGGTCAAATGCACTTTTTCTGAAGACAATCCAATTTTCCAGTATTAGCAGCCTGCAGGACTTCTCTGTACCATATGAATACTACCAAACAGAAATTGTTTATGACAAAGTTTAATGTGCTCAACTTGAACTAAAAAGGATCACTAGTTTAGCCTCTATATTCATAGACTGTATGGTGCTTCATTCCAATTATTAGATTGGAATTTCTGTTGCACCGAGTCAGTTCCCCTATCAGCTTGATGATAATCTTTCCAAAAGTCTGTAATCAACACTAGACGAACACGTGTCTGGGTACCACATATCATCTACTGTTTATAAAAATTAGCACATGAGTAAGCTTCCTCCAGTGCTCTGAGGCTTTCCTGATCTTTTTTCCAAGATCAATATGAGAAACAGAGAATTCCTCAAATTATTTGTACCCTAGATTCAAAAACTGTTATCCACTGTGTAGTTTGTGGGGTTTTTCTAAAATAGCTTTAGTAGTTATAATTTAACTTTTTTCTTAGTTATTATTTTTATATGCTTTCAACAGACCACACAGTTTCACTTCAGTAATGTAACTAAATTATTCTGCATTTCTTGAATTATTGACATTACTGCCCTTATTTAGTATTATTCTTAAAGTGTTACCATATTTTCCAAGCAAAAAGGAAATTCTTTTCCCTGTTTTCAACTCACTGAGTTTTGAGCAATACTTTTGCCTTCTCTTATCAGTTGTCTACATTTAGTAACTTCTGATTTCATGCATATACTCAATGCCTTGCTTTTTCTATTTGTTACATTCCTGAAAATGTCACCACCCACAGCTGGTTTGGAGTCTAAACATCTGTGATCTAATTTTAGGATTAGATGTTTTTAATGTATAAACTTGTATATTTTTAATAATAATCCAAATATTAAGGCTGAAAGTTTTTAAAACTAAAGCAAGAAAGAATACTTGATGTGTTAGCTCTGATATTTTATATTAATCTAAGGTTGTCTCATTTGCGCTGCCTTTTAAGATTAGAGACCTGAAATAGCTGTTCATGTAAGAGCCTATTGACATTTTTAGCCTGTAGGAGCATGCAGTGGGCAGACACAGATGAAATAATAACATATTTGAGTGGTGAACCAGCTTTACGATTTTATTACTCAGACTTTCCTAAATCTATGGCTGGCCTTTTTCCCAGTAACTCAGAAATTAAGCTGTTCTACATTTCAAACTTCCAACTAATCATATACTAAAAACTTCTCATGGTTAAGGCCACAAAATCACCTTATGATCAGCCTTTGAAAAAAGAATAAATAAAAATACCTAGCTTCAAAAAACAGTGCCTTTAATTCTTTGTGCTATTTACATGAACAATGTAAGAGAAATAGGAAAAACAAATAATCCGATATAGGTTAGAGACAATTAAGTTAGTTATCAGGAGTATATTACAAATCACATTGAAAGAGCAGGACCCTAGAAAGACCCCAGAGGGAAGTGACAGATACAAGAGAACACAACCTAAGCATTCTTCCTCCCGAGGAACATTAGGCCATCAGCAGTTCCGTGCTAACTTCCAAAACACATGATGGCTTTAGGGGGGAAAAAAAATAAAAAAAATAAAAATTAATAAAAACAATTGAGCTTTTCAACACAGCCCACAAGATCAGACCTTATGCAGCAATTCCACAGATTGTGGGACAGGAAAGGGGAGTTGCCATCTCCACCATTTCAATCTCAAAGCCTTTACTGAGCTAAGAGTTACCCAAAACAATATCCAGAATTTTCCACTTTATTGTGCAGCCCCCTGTATAAGAGTTTGGCCTTGTCTTTGCAACTGCAGAATTCATGAATTCACCTAGGACAAGCCAAATGCAAGGGCCTTCACCTTGAATGATGTTTCTAAAGGTATCTGACAAGTCAAACAGGGAGCTGAGGCTTGTACCAACCACTCACTCACCCCATAGAGCCAACTGATTCCTTTGTTATTCCACAATCTTTCCACATTTTTGCACACAGAGCAAGTCTTCCTCCTCCAAAGGCAAAATTCTCCCCACAACTTGTTGGTCCAAAAAAAGGTCCCATGTTCCCGATTGCTGCTCAAACCACCGTGCTGACGTGATCTAGTCTGATCAGTGAGCATAGGCATGCACCCATATGGTATTTTGTTTCTGAGTATTTTGCAATACAGGTACACACTTCCTAAAATCATCTGGGAAATCCAGACCAGCTGAACTGCACTGTTGATTGATTTATAACTTTCTTTTGTGCCTGTGAAATAAAAAAGTAATCCACACTTATCCAGACATACTCACAAACAGACACCAGAAAAATTCTAGAGACTGATACATTGGAATAAAAGGATAAACTCAACAAAAAACATATCTCACAGTGGGTGCTCATGTAAGCATCATAGAGGGATGCTCATTTAATGCAGAACAGAGGGAATTAATTATTTGGTACCCAAGGCAAAAAAAAAGAATGAATGTGCAATAATTGACCTTTTAACAACTCTACAACAGTTCATTAGGCTGTTTTGTACTGTAGTAGTCCCAAAGAAGCCACACGTTTCTAAGTATTTCTGGAAAAGCCCACCAGTAGTGCAAAGACCTAATCTCGCAATAGAGTGTAATTTGGTGTAAATCTGCAGCAGGCAGACCTAAACCCTCGAGGATGAATCAGCCAATTCTCTCGCTTCTCAAAGTTAGCCATTTATTTCTGCTGTAACTCCTACTAAAACCAGTAGCAACATGACTACAGAGCGCAATGAGAGTGGGAAATGAATCCAGCTAATAACTAAGCCGGAAAAAAAGCCAGATTTTTAGCCACAATGTTTACTGAACCAGTTCACTGCATGAACGTGCTGCCAGCATACAGGAGATGAAAAGGGCAAATCAGATGGGAGAGCAGAGCAGAACTACCCCTTTTGGAAGCAAAAGAGGATTACACTGGTTACTCTGAAAATGGAACTAGGAACAAAGCGACACGGAACAGTAAGAAAGCAAGTGACTTGTCCAAAACAACCTGCAACAGACACGCCTTCTAAAATTCAGAGTTTGATGCATGAGAGCAAGAGCTGCCAGTAATGCCAAGTCTGATTGATTGAAACTAAACATTAAAAATCTTACGGTTTGCATGATGGATAAGCTAGTTACAAGTGTCATTACATAGTGCTAGCTTTAATTGCTCTGGGCTAAATATAGCTTTCAGAATTTAATAGCTCCCCTTCAGCTTTTCTGTCTTCCAAGGAGAGAAAAATCTTTTCATCAGGAAAAGCACACAGGCATGCACAGTTGCCTGTTACCACAGAGAAGCAGGAAGCAAACCATTAAGATTATTAAGTTAGAGTCTCCAACACTCATTCAGAACTCCTATTTTCAAGAGACCAACTGCTTTCCTGTTCTACCGCTCTGTTTCCCGTTACAGCAGGTGACGGAAGCATGCATACCTGCTCCTTTGCAAACTAAGCCATTTTTTTGCTTTATTAGCAGACTGTACTGAATCTTGTTCACCCCATGTTTCCAGTCAAGATGCTACCTTTACCAGAAAGCTGCCCTGGTACCCACATGCTTCCTCCTGTGCCACCGAGCCAGGCACCTCAGAGGAGGAAGAAGAGGAGTGAGTCTCCTGCACACACATGCAGCCTGACCCTTCCCTGCAGCAGTTGTATTGGCATAACATACACAAGGGGGTCCAAAATTTGCTATGGCAGCAGAGACTGCAGCACCCCAATAAAGGCATGAAACAAGTTCTCTCTTCTGCTTTCTTATACTTTTCCAAAAATTTTAATGAGAAGTTTTATGTAGCAGGCTTTCATTTCCCTCTCTGAGCTGATAACGAGTTTCAGGCAGAAAATTTGGCTGACACCTAGAAGTTTGTTCTACAGATTCAGCATTTCTGTTCACCTTCACTCTAGAGGTCATTATGTAATTGAAGTGCCCACACTTTCTCCACAATTCTGGGAATTAAATTAAAAATTAAAAAAAAAAGCCACTACTGCAATGATAGTCTTTCTACTTTCCCTCAGGCCATGACTGCAAATCCCCTTCCTCCCCTCCTCACCTGGCTTGTGCCTTCTACCTATTTTCTCTGTGGTTTCATCCATCTTCTCTTCTTTACTGAGCTGAACTCTTAATTTTTGTGAGAGTTCTGGTCTTCGTCCCCATCTTTGGCAAGTGGGGAAAATAAAGCCAATGCTACTTATGGAAAACAAAGTATTTGTCAGACTGTATGAATTACCGAATGCCACATTAGAGCTGACGAGATGGACCAGCTAAGGCTCCAGGTCTGCCTGTGTCACAGACCTGTGCATTCACTGTAGGAGTGCCAGCTGGAGGTCTGCCAGGAAGGTCTCCCTGCTACATTGAATAAGACCAAAGGTATGCCACAGCTTTACCTATCCTCTGACCTACCATTTCTGAGGCACAGACCAGGCTGGATAAAACAGGTTAAAAGTAACTATGTCTTTTTGTTGCTTAAGAGAGATTTTAAAGCGAGCCTCCTGACATGAGCTGATCAGCATTGGAACATCCATGCTCTACTGCTAGCTGAGCTGCCACAGAACAGAAAGGCTCCCCACTGTCAGTGCAGGTGTAGACAGACTTCATTTATCCACTTCTGATAAAGCACAAAATCGGACTCTCATTGCCATTAAGATTTTTCCTTCTGAAGAAGATTTTTCCTTCGCAGAGCCATGACGATGATTAAGGGAGTGGAACATCTCCCTTATGAGGAGAGGCTGAGGGAGCTGGGTCTCTTTAGCTTAGAGAAGAGGAGACTGAGGGGTGACCTCATTAATGTTTATAAATATGTAAAGGGCAAGTGTCATGAGGATGGAGCCAGGCTCTTCCCAGTGACATCCCTTGACAGGACAAGGGGCAATGGGTGCAAGCTGGAACACAGGAGGTTCCACATAAATATGAGGAAAAACTTCTTTACGGTGAGGGTGACCAAACACTGGAACAGGCTGCCCAGAGAGGTTGTGGAGTCTCCTTCTCTGGAGACATTCAAAACCCACCTGGACGCGTTCCTGTGTGATATGGTCTAGGTAATCCTGCTCCGGCAGGGGGATTGGACTAGATGATCTTTCGAGGTCCCTTCCAATCCCTAACATTCTGTGATTCTGTGAAGAAACAGACCAAAATGTGGCTAAATAGCATAAAAAAAACAGGGATGAATACTGGAGGCACTTTGTATACTAGATCTGCCACTCTTACAGAAGACATTTTTGGTTTAAAACTCTGCCAATCACAACAGCTGATTCAGTACAGACGAATGTTTTTTTAAAAACAAACAAACAAACAAAAACAAACAAAAAAAACCAAACACAAACCATAGACAACGTCATGCATCTGCTGTGGATAAGTATACTCTTAATGCTATGTGTTAACTGTCATGAATGAGAGCTGAGTGACCTAGAACTCCGCGGGGCTCTTCCTAGTTCAGCTGTTCCGCTCTCAGGCAGCGGCACCCAGACGCAGGCAGGGCAGGCTGCCAGGTGTGGCTGCACAAGTCTGCAGCACCAAACAACCTCTCACCCTCTCCCCACATTTAAAACTATCACGTAAGGTGCACTGAGGAGAGACATACCAACATGCTGCCTTCTAAGAAATTAGTAGAAAACCCCACACAAGCGGGAGGATGGAAGAACAGTGGAGATCAGCCAAAGCAACCATGGCATTAGTCTGGGAAAGTAAGCATGCAGCTACAGCAGCATTACATGACTGTCCGCTAAATCTGGATCTGGGATTAGCAGGAGAGAAAAGACAGCAGAAAAAGGTGATTTGTTTTCTTGCCACCAGTAATACCAGAGAGATTTTACTCTTCTCTCCAAAATTAGAGCACCTACGTAAGTATAACCCTTAGCGTCACAGTATACACAGAAACCCACAAAAAAAAAAAAAAAGCAGGATCATCAGCCTCAGGTCAGGACAGTTGAGGCCTAAACATTCACAAAACTTTCATGGAAGCATTAATTAAAAAGCAATTATGTTAAAACAAAAAGACCCATCAGAGTAAGTATATACCATCCTCAAGGATCCACCGAATAAATACACACCATCCTGCAGAAACTTCAACCTATTCACAGTAAGTTTATTCAGAGGATTTTTCCTGCAGAAAGAGAGAAATAGATGTGGCCAGTTACAATGTCTACAAATTCCAGAATCTAATTTATTTACCAGATGCTTTTCTCTACATCTGGTGACCTGCAAAATTGCCTCAGCTGTAGCAATATCTGCTGAAAAACTGGCAACAGCTACTACTGTATCGGTGACTTTATAGGGAAAGAAAATAATATATAAACATTTTCAGTTAAATATATATATATTCACTTAAATGCAACTTGAGATTTTGTTTTTGTTTTGATATGGATATAAATAAAGTCACATTTAAGTGAATGCTTTCACAATCTGAACAAATGATTCACATATATCAGCCCTTACCCTTCTTCCTTGCACTTTATGCATCTCCCTGCTGATCTCAAGCTACATTCTTTCTGGGTGTTCAAGGTTACTTAAGTTACAGTCAAAGAACAGAGGAGGGGGTGCAGAATCTAAAGATTATTTATATGGCAGGACTCCAAACAATTGATCCAGCTATATCTCAAGGGATTTGATAAAGAGGCATTAAAATAATGAGGAGAGAGAAAGACAGGTGAAACACCAGAGTATTCAGAGTCTCATTCTTGAGACAAGGACATTGACCCTTGACAAGGTGACACACCCAAGAAGGGACTTACAGATGAAAGCGAGAAGTGAAAGTTGTTGCACACCCACGCAATCTCCACATCTAACCTCACTGCACTAGCTGAGGAAAGTGAGGACGTGGCCAAGAACGACTCTTATCTCTGATTGTTTGATAAAGGACTGAAAGTCCTAAAGCAGATGAGAGAACAGGGGTCAGGCAGACAAGTAGTCTGCCCTGGTAAACAAGCATGACCAGATAAAACATTCTGAAGTATTTGTGTACTTCAAAAGAAAAATAAATAAAAGAGGCCTATACTATGAAACTGATGAATTTGAATTAGGTATTAAATACAAGGCTAGATATCACAGGGACAACAAAATATTAGTGGCTAAAACACATACCAAAATGTACATGCTATTCAGAAAAGCCAGTAGAAGTAGGGGCAATACATATCTACACCACTTAAAAGTCTGATAGATTAAAAAACCCAACACACCACTGCAAAAGAACAAACAGAATCCATCTGGGTCCAAAAAACAAACTTTTTTTTTAAAGACAGTCCTGCTCAGAGTGCTGGGAGCCTGCAGAAGATCCCAAGAAACCAGTCTTGGTACAGATTTTGTTTTATTAGAATTAAAAATATCACGGTGAATTGGGCACTACAGGAGAGTAACTTCTCTGTCTCAAGTGAGTAATAAGCAAAAGGAACTAGTTTAAGTAGTCACGTAGACTGAGGACTTCAGACCCTCTAAATTTACAATGCTGAGCCGCTGCTTCATTAAATGTGCAGAAACAAATCTGGAAATGCCTCATGGGATGCAGTGTGCTGTAGACAACTTGCAAGATGAAATAGGCCTAACTAGCTTCCCCACCCCTCCCAAAAAGGCAAAGAAGGAGCTGAATAAAAAAGTAGTTGTACCTCATATGTGGAAGAACAGGAATAAAGTTAAAACTTTTAAAAAAATTGATTCTAAAGATTTTAAAAACAAAGTTCTTCAACAACACATCGAAATTAAGTGAAGAAGTAACCTGGCAGTGAAAATTTCTTAGTAAAGAAACAAAGACAGGATGTCTACTATGAAACAGGCCTGGAAGCTATCACAACCAGCATGGAATTAAAAGTAACAGCTTCCTGAGCATGAGTTGAGGAAACAGATTTCTGAAAGAAAAGGGAGACTAAATTGTACATATAGTTGCAAATAAAACTTTTATCCATTCTCAAGTTACTGTGCCTACTTCAGCTCTAACCAATATAAACATTTAAAAACCATAATCTATACTTCTCAAGTAGAAAAAAAAAAACAGTGGGATATACTCTATGATGGCAAGAGAGCAAACAGAATATCTGTCTTTAGAGTTGGAGGTGAGGGGAGAAAAGGGAAAAGAAATTAGCCCTACTACAATCAATAACATGCAAGATTTCAGATTAAGTCAGAGTAAGAAGGAAATACCAGAGCCAACGGTAACAGATTAACTTTGTTTAAAAAAAAAAATTAAAAAGACAAGGGAAACTGGTAGATCTCATCTGGACCTGACAACAGCTGCATAAAAAAAAAATTACTAAAGCTGGCAATAATCTTATTTAGTAGAAGAACTGCAAAGTGACTACGTAACTGAAGATGATAAAAAAATACCAGGCTGGACACAGATCACCAGGAGAGGTTGCCAAGAACTATCTTGGGCCTAGTTTTATTTAACGGTCCTACTAGTGGCAAGAGAATTGAGCTGTCTAATAAAAATTGCTGCTGACAAAAAGTATAGAGGCACTTCTGATGCACTGAACGACTAGAACACCGGGTGAGAGGAACCACATGAACAGAAGCAGTGATAGGGAATGCAGTTCATCAGTTCTGAAGGCAAGGTCAGGACTCGAGAATACAGACAAGCAGAAGTTCTGCTATGACAGCTGGAAGTGACCAAGGAGGGGAAGGTACTCACATGCATGAGCTGATTACACATTAACTCCATCACCAATTTCACGAAGGTCCAAAACCAGAAAAAAACTACCCTTTGACATAAAGTAAGGCATTTCCTACAAAGACATATAGGGAAGCATTAAAAAAAAAGCCATTGTGCAAGGCACTGCCAGGATCTAGTCTGGTGAGGAAACCAAAAAAATTGCACCTAAGACATACCTGAGATCACTGTAAGCTTAGGCAAGGAAGACTGACAGCAGAATATTGTCCTGAAGTGAATACCATGAGCATACCTAGTCAGCCACATCACAAGATTCTCTGCATCTCTTCAAGTCTAAATGGAAGTCTATTAGACTGACTGAGGGAAAGGGAGAGTCTCCCCAATGTGAACAGAGAAAAAAGTTAACCAGTTTACAAAGGCTCAGAGGGAATGCAGATGCTCTTATAAACACAGAGAAAATACTAGTTTTACCCAGGTGTACAAACTAGTCATAGATACATTTAGCCAGAATCCTGGAATAAGCTTTAGTCAAAGCAGGGAAGTTTTGAAATAATTTGTTAATGGGACACCTGGGGACAAAGCTCTGACTATATTAAGATGATGCTTGGTCACTTTACAAAAGGGAATATACAAATGCATTGACTGCCACAAATATTGAACATGAGTATCCAGGAACCCTCTTGCAGTCCTGGGATGTGTCAGTACAGCCACTTTCAGCAAGGAAGTCTTTATATACCACTTACCAACGTTACTATTACTGATTTAACCTGGGCTGCAAACTGACCTTGCCTTAATAGTCTAAAGTTTCCATTAATAAAGAGAAATTACTTCAGCTTTACTCACTTACATGTATTTCTTTTGTGAACATAGGTTTGGTGTTCTTTAAGGAATATTAATTTCAAAGTGGCAGATCAAGGAAACTGCACTTTTTAGAATCTACGTTTAGGCTACCAGACATACACCATGACAATGAAATTTGTTGATATTTTCTTCTTGATTTGATGTCAATACTTTGCATGCCCATGTCTTTCCAAAAATGATGACTGTAGTTTCCAGAGTTCTGGGACTTAGAGACACAGAAACATGTGTTTCAGAATCTCAGTGCAGGGAGGATTTAGGGGATCAAAACAGTTTTCTTCAATTCCCTTCTTCAACAAAGCCAATGCAAGCACAAGTCTAGCCAATCTATGCCTTGTGATTTTTGTTTGCACTCCTCCTACATTCCAGAAAACATTCTTGCATGCAAATGTTTCAGTGGCATTCACAGACTGAGCAAAAAAGTTTCATAAAATGACTTGCCTGTATTTACTCAGAACACCCCCATTATTTTCAAGGGCTAAAAAGAATCACAGAGAAGTAAAAAAGCTGTTTGGTCAACTAGAATAAGAAGTGATAATTAATGTTATATACACTAATATATAAAAATCTGTTTTCCCACCCTTCATCCCTAGTTCCCTTACCAAATACCACCCTTCCTCTCAGCTCTAAGTGCATTAGGCTAGGCTAGTATAGAAGATATGATTTTATTGATAAAGTAATGCACAACAGATGCACAGCTTACACCTTCTCTCCTTTAGTAACCCATCGCGAGGTGGATCTAGTGGCAATGCACTTGTGGACTGTTGAGCAACGACATTAAGAATGAAAATCCCTCAAGAACTGAAGCTCTGCAAGATGAGAGTGCTGGGAGACAGGCCATAATGAGAAAGGCATTACATCTTCCTAATATTCAAGTGACAAACTTTTTTTGTTGTTGTTTAGAACATTAAATTCACTTAACAGCAAGCAAAGATGATCCTTTTGCATAAGTGCTCTGCACACTGAACTACTATTTAATGGTTTGAGAAAAGCAGAAGCAAACAACTCTCATCCTGCACGGAATAGAGGGTGCGTTTATGCTAACCATGCATTCTAGTCATATTAAAGTAAGTACTGCAAGCTCATTTGGCAAGGAACATTTGGTAGTTCAATGTGAACTGTCATTATGTCTGTGTTACCAAGACTGAAATGGCATCCAGAGTTTGGAAAATGTGGATGTTTCAAATGCTGAGCCATGCCTCAGAAACCAAGATTTCCTAAGCCTCTTCAAGTAGGAAGCAGTCACCACCACAGACAAGCCCTACAAATGTTTCCCAAAATGAGAACACTCAGTTGCTTAATGATACGGAGATACAGCCACTGTTCTACCACTGAATTACTACGAAATTAAGGAAGACTCTTGTTTAAAAGAGATTGCTGACAATACAGCTAGAAATAAATGGGAAGTTGCATCTTCCCTGCTCAGCTTATCAAACTAATCAGCTAGGGCTAAAAGCAGATTATTAAAGCCTGCCTGATGAAAACAATGACCTTGTATGCATTTAAAAACACTCAATGGTGTCCCATTACTTGAAATTCAATGTTTTAAAATGTAAGATTATCACCAGTAAGGGATCTTCAGTACACCAGTAATTGCATGCATATGACATGGCAGAAGAAAGTGACCTTGTATACTTAAGTGTTCCTGCAATAAAGGAAAAAAAAAATTTTACAAGTCACCCTTAACTAACACTCCATTTTATGAAAGCCTGACAATACTTTTTTTTTTTCCTTTTTATTTAAAAAAAAACAACCAACCAATCAAACAAACAATAAGTCTCATCTGCCAAAGTGTGATCCTGGCAATGGCTCTGCTGTTGATTTTCAAGTCCAAGTGTTGATCCTGCCGAACTTCAAAGACTACATTACAACATAGTATCATACGTAGGAATATAAGCTGTGAAATGAATTTTTTGTGTGTGTGTGTGTGTGTGTGTGAAGCAGCCTATGATTCAGCTATCCTGTGGAAAATTCTAACATCTTATCTCTGAATCTGAAATGAAGTTCCATACTTATTCAGTGAATGAATGAAAGCATATGATTTCAGCAGTGCATTTTTCTTCTTATTTTAAGAAACAGCATGTTAAAAAGCTTGTTTCAACAAAACAAGCTGGACATCAACTAAAAGGCAAGAACTTTACCCGCAAGAGCAGTTCCCTACCTCATTAAGTTCTCCTTTCTCAACAATTTGAGATTCTTTAAGCACTGGGAAATATTCAGTAAGTGAGCCTTAGTTTTATAAGGTTATCATAATATTGAGTGCTTCTGGTTTTAATGCATTGTAGATGAGATAGGTGGATTTGAAGGACAGTAAGAAATCTGCAAATAAACTCAGTGATATAACTTTTTTTTAAAAAAAAAAAACAGGAAAAAATGAATGGGTTTTATACTTCCTGAATTTCAGCAGCTGTGGCAGTAGTACAAGAGCTTTGAATTGTTACTTCCTAGCCAGGTCACTCAGTAAAAAATTATCAGTACCATTCAGTTAAGGAAGACAAAAATCAGTCCTAGTACTTTGGCCTAATATTTTGCTCAACACCCAAACTTCAGATTTCATTTCCCTTTAGATCTGTTTTTTGGATGGAAGGTCAAGAATAACATGGTAAAACAGCCCCTCATACCCAGCCCAGGAATATAAACCCAGCTGGGTGCCTGCTCAGCCTTGCAGCTGTACAGGTACCACAGTGGTAGGCAAATGAGCGTCCATGATACATCTTAGCTGTCCATCATTTTATTCAGTAAATAGTATTTGTTGATGCTACTAAGGGTACACCTACTGAATTCACTTCTTAAAAAACAGTAGCTTTCTTGCCAAGACATGACAAAGTCCTGCAGACCAACACCTAAATTCTTTTCCTTCCATTGTTCAACCTTGATCAGAAACCAAACAAGAAATATCAACTCTTCTTTCCCAACATGGTTGTAACTAGAGTTCAACAGGGCTAGATTTAGCATAGATTCTCCTCTCTTCATATACAAATTGCCTGTTATCTGACCTTAGTATCAGCAAATTAGCAAACCCCAGTTGTTCTACTTCTATTTCTAGAAGTCAAATTCCGCCAGATAGACACCACCAATCCTCCATAAGAAGGCTATTCCAATAATGGTTCTACCCTGCTGTATGAAAGATGACATGTATCCCAACCACAAGGTTGCTTATTGACTTAGTTAAGACCCAAGCAGGACCGGAAAAGAACACCAGGACTCTAACTAGCTTTTCCAAAATAATTTCTAGATCTAACAGAGTTTGAAGAGCAGAGTTGCACTACACTAAACTTCAGAATACACTAGTAAAATTATCACAGAATGGTCGAGGTTGAAGGGGACCTCTGGAGGTCATCTGATCCATCTCCCCATGCTCAAGAAGGGCCACATGAAGCCAGTTGCCCAGGACCATGTCCAGACAGCTTTCGAACATCTCCAAGGAGGGAGACTCTACAACATCTCCAGGCAACTTGTGCTAGTGCTTGATCACATTCACAGTGAAAAAAATACTTCCTGATCTTGAGAGGGAACCTCCTGTGTTTCAGTGCCCATTGCCTCTGGTCCTGTCCTGTTACATATCTTAACAAGTGACAAAACCATTATCAGAATGTTATCTTTTAAGGAAACTAAACATGGCTGTTCTGGGTGATTCAACTAACCCCATTTAACAGTAACAGCAAGTAAGATGCAGTTCTGAGAAGCTTCCAGGACATGATAGCACCAGGGTAGACCACAGAGCCTTATTAATTACTCTTACTTACAAGCAAAAAAAAAAGTGAGGGAGAAATTTATCTTCAGGCATAGTCTTAACACCTTTTGCTTACTATTTTTTGTTTCTTTGATCAATTATCACTTATTTAAAAAGCAAAAACCTGCAATCTTTTAGCAATAATGCCAGCTCCAAATAGCCTGATGCGCGCTAGGCGGCCTGCTTCTTTTGAGGTGGTGAAATCATTGCTAAAAGAATGGGCTAACAAGTTTTTAGAACATCTGCTACCTAAACGGCTGCGTAGTTCCCAAAAACTGAGAGGTCACGTGCCACTAAGCTGCACAGACGCAGATACATTCAGTTGCGGGGGGGGAACCCCACAAATTTACCATATTGTAGAAAGATCTCTCTCGGCAAGTACCAGCCTGCCTGTCTTTGTCGAGCAGCAAGGTATTAGGGAGGAAACCTGAGAAAGCCGCGACAAACTCCTAACACAGTCATCTTCAACCAGCAAGGACTCAGTAGCCCACGTCCTTTGGAGTTAGCTTCATCAGCTCCCCAGTACGCAGACAGTAATCGCTAGCATGTCTTCGGGACCCCCATTGCTACTGATGATTTATACCTCATTATTTTAAAGTGCTAAAGCAGCACCACAGAAGATTAACGAACACTTGCTGTTTCTTTTTTTAAGGTATACAAGACAGTCAATGACTGAATCACATTCATAGTGAAACTTCCTCCCTCCCCTGCATTATAAGTTGCACTTAAATTCACAGTTCATATTGTCAAAGCTTTGTCTAGGAGATCGCGGTATTTGTATTTGTGACAAGCAAGGGATATAGAAAGAAATGATAGAACCATTCACTCTCCTTCAGAATACAGTATTTTATAAGACTATTAAACATGCTTCTTCTCTAGCAATACAGTTGCAGCCAGCATAGTCCCAGGCACCACTATGAGCAAGACCCATTCTCCATCGTGTTCAGGGGAGACGCTGCTATTATGCCTCACAGCCTGAGGCAGCAGCAGAACCCTTTTGACAATAAAACGTATCAAGGCTGGTTTCAAAGCCATCT
This sequence comes from Nyctibius grandis, assembly GCF_013368605.1. Lineage (NCBI taxonomy): Eukaryota > Metazoa > Chordata > Aves > Nyctibiiformes > Nyctibiidae > Nyctibius > Nyctibius grandis. The sequence goes on along the minus strand of NC_090664.1, from coordinate 21,746,201 downwards.
GTTGCCACTGCAGACAGGACAGCAAAAGTTCTGTAACAATAGGAATTGTACACTTCACTTGGAGAACTAAGAGTATGAAGAAACTCTCTCTATCCCTCCTCAAGGCTATTTTCCAAGACACACTGACAAGGCAATTATCTTGAACAGGGAGGCATTGGAACAAAATTTTTTAACGTGAGTGGTTGGCCAGATGGAAGAAAGCAGTGCCAGACACCTACATGCTACTCTGCTCATGTGAAAACTTGAAGGGCAGGACTTAACCTTCTATAACAAGCAGAATTAACAGTGACACAGATGGGCTTGTGCATTGAGAAGGATAAAGTCTCCTGCACAAACGGTTCTGTTGGTGATTGACAAGCTGTTCAGAAATTGTCTTTTCTGTGGTTTCAGCTACTCTCCAGGCAGGAAGTAGTAAACATGTAAGACAAATGGAGTATACCCACGAAGCTGGTCTTTATTGGAACCATTAAGACCAGGAGATTCATTCATTTTTACCAGTAACTATATGAAAATGGAACAGACTAAAATCAGAACAGTAACAACGCATATTATGTGACTAGAAAAAAGCCTCCAGAATCACAAGAAAAAGTGGCGTAAGTCAGATCAGAGAGAAGTGACCTAAAAGTGACCTAAGTCATCACCACAACAGCTAAGAGATGACACTTGTGATAACAGACTCTCTGCAGTATCATCACAAGCAGCAATAACAGAATTGTCAGAAATTAAGATGAGGGAAGAGTACAACTACATTCAGCCAGGGAAACATTTCAGACTTCTACCCTAAAAACATTCATCAAAGGATACACCAAATGGCCAGAAAGCCCAGTGCTTCAGGTTTTTCTAATGGCAATAAAAAGTCATTACTGAAATCCAACTGGTATCATTACAGTAAACACCGAATAGTTATAAACACTGGTACAAACAAGGATTAGTTTCTCACCTTTACTATTTTGTATCATTACCGTCTTCATTCTAAGAACAGCAGTTAAGTACGAGTGCTGCATGGCAACTGCAGCACCACATACCGTCATGTTTTTGCTGTGATGGTTTTTCAGGTTTCAGCTCAACCAACATGCTGGCAGAATCTGAAGCCATCACTTAAAAAGTTGCTATTATGGAAAGATAAATCAAAAGAAAAATTGTCTTAATTCCCAATTCATGCATTACATTGGAAGACAGAAGAAAAGGAGATTTGTTTGCACACCCATGTTAATATAAGTGCCAAAGAAAACGTTCAGAAGGAAATAATTAAGTGTTGACATGGCAGCAGCTGTGTTTGCCAACCTAAATATGATTCAGCCATCAAAATCCCACAACTTAAAGACTAAAGAGGGAATCTTCAACAGCTGGACTTGAAAGCGAGAAATCTAGAAACACAAATATATACATACCTCTCGGTCAGACAAGGAACACAGAGCTTGGCTAATATGCTATTCAACAACTTCAGAGGAAGGATTTTTCAAATTCAGTCTAAACTGCTACAAAACTGAAAAACAACGCACAGAGGCACATAAAGAATCATATCTGCAGCATTCCTTCTGGGAATTACCAGATGCTATTAGGCAGCCGCTATCTTTATGTCAGGTTGTCTTACAGCCAGATATACAATTAGCAAGTTTGTGAGTTAGAAACTCATAGCAATTCTCAATGCACTACTTCAGCTTCGGGCTTAGAGGTCAGTGAAAGTCAGCTCTCACTCTTATTCCTCCCTCCTGTTGCACATAAAAGGAATTCCTGCCAAGCTGTGCTTATCAGTACTTATTTTCCACAGAAAAAGATTCAAGAGCCACGTCTAGAATAGCCTTCATCCAAAGACTGTGAACCATTAGCAAACAGGCATTGCAAAAATTGCTTAGCACCTTCCATATCAAAAGTGGCTCAACTATTTCTTTACTTTCGTGGTTAGCACCATGCAGCGCCCAGACACTGAAACAGGATTAAGCCACCGCCGTGCTTAGTGCTACCCACTAACACGTGACTTCTACCCTAAGGAGCTTGCACTGAGTCAGTGCTGTTCTGGCACACCAGGCAGGCAGGACAGCAGCGGCTGAGCGGCACTGCGCTGAACTGACCAAATGCGTTTCTCCGTCTCAGCTAGCGCTTCTCAGAGCACTCACTGCTTTTACTAACAAGGCAGGTACCAGAACTGCCATTGAATTCGTATTTAAAAAAAAACAAAACTCTGATCATTTAACAATTATCTCAATTGGGACACTTCAATACAGAAAATCAGACAGAATTTGTGCAAGTTTTCTGTTTTCTTCCTCCACCGAGGCTGTCCTCAACTTTTTTTAAAATGTTTCAAGCAACTTGCAACAATATGCCATGAGTTTCATGTTGACAGAGCTCCAAAACCAATACTCCAACACTGTGTTAATTCACATCATAACTTCATATATAACAGAATCTGCTATTTCTGAACATATGCACTACGCGGAAGTCACAAGCAGCTTCAAGAACTGTGCATGAGCAGCAAGCTAAAACAGATTGAGAGGAGAAGGAGTTACGGATATCCTGCCTCCCAGGATCAGACCCACAGCCGCGCTTTTCTTAGCTATTACGTTTCCAACTTTACCTAGATTGTCATATTCATTAGCATCAACACCCACATCACTCAACTTTGAAGGCAGACAGCAAATATCACCATAAGGTAATTAGAAATGAACATCGAGGAGATATATTTTATGTTAGCAGAATAAGGACAAGCACCCACAACAAGACAGAATGTTACATACACAAAACCTCCCTGTCCTTCTGACAAACGAGAAACTAAAGCAATGAAACATGTATTTCGAGGCACGATATTCAAGGATTTATGTACCTGTACCACAAGTGACAGCTTCAGGAGAGTAAAAACAATGTCTGTCCACCAAAGTATACTGCTTGAACACAACCACAAAGGCAGAAGACAAACATGAAAATCCAGCATCTCAAAGAGCAGAGCTGGGTAAATTTGGTAACAGAAACACATTAGTCCCTGTCTGGAGAGCTGTTTGTCAGATCTCACAATATCTACATCCTATTAACTGAAACTTGATACAGAAAAAGGCAATTAGATTCTCCTAGAAGTTTCTTTCACTACCTTAGTAGGGGTGTATCACAGTATCTATCTCCTAGCCTTTTACCAGCCAAACTTTGTGTCTTTGGTGAGTCAAATCTTAACATAACTGAAGTCAATTGAGATTTACTTCAATAAGATCAAGATATGCCGATATAGATACTATGCTGCTTCTGACATAGAAAAGTACCCCATGACTGTGCAGTCACATACTCATTCTGCTGCCTCATTCATTACTGCATTTTTTTGAAATGCACATTACAGCAAATTGAATTTAAGCCTAAAATATATTAGCAATTTATATGTGAATTACCTTTTGAACAGGAAGGGTTTTCTCATTTTGTAGCTAAGATCACTGTTTATAGCAACTGAAAACTCAGTTTTACAATTAGAAACCGTAAGATCCGAGACTGCCAGAATAATGCCCTATTTTGCCCCAATTTCTAGGTAGCATGTAACAAGACCTACAGAATGCAACAAACGAAGAAAGGCTGTCAGCCTGACATGCAACTGTTTATAATAGATGCGGTTTGAACCAGACCCAATTCTTTACGATGACATACACACAGCTACTAAAAAAAAAACCAAACAAGGTTTTGCATAAAATACAGTATACTTACATTTGCAAAAGGGAACGAGCTAGCCACACGTGCAGTGTTGCAATAGCAGACTCCAGCTGAGTCTCACCATCATTTCCTGTCCTTGGTGAACAGGCCAGTAATTTCAGCCCAACCATGACTGTTCAGCGCACACACACGCACAGTCATACACAGAGAGCACCTCCAATCCCTAAAACTCCCCTCCCACCTTTCCTGCACACAAACCCAGATATTATACAAAATTATAAGAGAGGATATAAATGGGCCTAATGCAGTGTGTGCGGAGGGGGATATCAGAGTAAAGAAAAAGAGAATAAATAATTGTGAATGCTATTGCTTTGAAAATGGACTAGGAGCCACAAGGGAAAATATTTAGCTTAACTGATTAGAAGTACAGACTAGGGAGTATTACTTAAGATTTTTTTTTTTTTTTAAATTTTCAACAATATAAAACAAAGCTCATGGAAATGAAAACTGTTGCTACCCATGGCTTCACAGAAAACGTTCATGAAAACACTTCCTTTAAATACCCAAACCAGACTTACAAGCTCTGTTGAAATTAAGTGGAGTGAAACATTCTGAATGTTATGATTAATCGATGAAAGTCAAGGGATGAAGCAACAACCAAATGTTCCCTGTGTCCCTTCTCAAGAAAGCAGAGAAGGAAGAACACTGTTACCATCATTAGAGGCCCAGGACAAAAACGTAAGGCAGACAAATTACCTTACAAGGAAGAAGTGAATTAAATGCCGTTTTCTCTAGTCATTCCAGATGTACTCCTAGTAAAAATAAATCAGCAAGTGCCAGTGAAGAGTACCTCCCTGTCAGTGAACTGTACCAAACAGTTTTTAAGTAGTGGAGTATTTAAATGCTTATATTGCCTCATTTGTCCTCAAATGGAAGTTAAATCAACCTGGCAACTGCAGTGGCTAGATTTAATTAACCTATTTTATTGAAGATGTGGGCAAGAAGAAAAAAAAACCAAAACCAATAATAATGGTGCCCTTTTTTTGTTTTACACGATCACAGAACCACAGACCTAGACGAGAGTGACGGCTTTGCAAACACGCCCAGGATTTCTGAAGTTACATTTAAGAGCCAGCCGGCTGCCAGCTCGGTTCCCCAGAGCACACAGCAAGCGGGGAGACCTGCCCCTGCCCACCCGCTCGGGGAAAGCCACCCCTCCGCCGGGAGGCTGCTCTGGGGAAGCAGCTGCCCGGTGTATCGCAGCTGATCTGGAATTCGCTCCGTCTCGCTGCCACACGGAGCATATCGGGAGTGAAACAAATGACGAGCGGCCCCTCAGCAGCACTCTCCCGAAGCAGGGAAAGGTGCTTTAAGTTGGCTGCCGCTCCGGAGCAGCGGCCCGGGGCTGTGACAGGGCCGCAGAAGGTGACCGGAGAGAGGATCGGCGGGGCAGGCGGGAGGCGGCGGGGCTAAGGCGCTGCGCCGGCAGCAGCCCCCCGCCCGCGCCCCGGCCAGAAGCTCTCGGGGCTCTCGCTGTGAGCCGGCCGAGAAAGGTGCTTTTTGTGTGGCAAAAAGCCACTTTTCTCGCGTGCCGAGTTCGTCAGCGGCCGCCGCCCCCCCCAGCCCGGCCCGCGGGCCACCGGCACGCCGCGGCGCTTCAGCGAGGGGGGCCGCGACCGCCGCCCGCCCGCCCGGGGGCTGCACCCCGCCACGCCGCCACCCTGCTGCCCCGTCCCTACGGCGCGGCGGGGAAGCGGCCCCGCCGCTGCGCGCCCCGCCCGGGCAACCCACCTGAGCTCCTCACCTGCCGCCGGCCGCGCTACCGCCCGCCGGGCGCCCTCGCCATGGCCCCCGGGCAGCAGCGCCCCGCAGCCAGCAGGAAAGAGAGAGAGAGGGAGGAAGGAGTCGGGCGGGAGCGACAACCGCAACCATAAAGAGCCGCTCTACCTGCGCCGGTCCCGGCGGGGGCGCGCGGAGCAAGACCTCTGCTCCCTGTGGATTCTGGGCAGGGTGCACGAGAGGGGCTGGGGGCGGGACAGTCGCGCTCGATTGGCAGCCACTCTGACCAACGGGAAGAGCCCGTTCGCTCCCCTGCTCCGTGCTAAGGAGGCGTTATTCCCGTCCGTCCGTCCGCCGGGGCGGGGGAAGGGGGTGTTTCCATGACGTCACGGGCGGCGCCCAACGGAGAGGTGGGGAGCGGTCCCTGAGGGGCCCCGGGGACAGGAGCCCCGGGCCAAGCCGGCGCTGAGCCCGCAAGCCGGCCTGGAGCAGCTGGGACAGGGCAGGCCGCGGGCGGGGCGCGGCACGCGGTGCCTCAGGGAAGGGGGCGAGGCGCGGAGCGGAGCTGATCCCGCACCGGCCTTGCGGGAGCCTCGGAGGCGGGGGAGCGATGGCTGCCTCAGCCCCGGCTTCCCGCGCCCTCGGGGAGAAGCGCGAGCCGGCGCTGACAGGCAGGGCTTGTGAGGGGGCCGCCGCACCCACAGCGGCCTGAGGGCATCAGCGACCGGGGAGCGCTCCCCGCGCCCGGCTGTACCCGCCGCCTCGGGAACGGCTCCTCCGGTGGGAGAGAAACACCCTTCCCCGCCCCGCTCCGCTTCCCCCCGCACCGGCATCCTAAAATTAGCGTGTTCCTCTTGAGTCTTATTTAAAAAGAAACAACTGAAATGACTAATTAGATCCAAGCCGTTAGAAGCGCTCTGGGCTGCTTCCACGAACCCTTTAATGTGTGCGCTAAATCTTTCCATAATGATTACCGCTTGCGAGGATGCAGACGGAATGTGACCGGGCTCACAATTCACACAGTTTTTATTTACGAAGTGCCGTTTAATCCACACTTAGGAGAAGGGGAGGGGGGCGGGAAGAGCCACCCTGATTTCCCTAGTCAGCCTTATGTGCCTGAAACTCATCAGCTGCTTTTCGATTCCATTCAGAAATTGGTGCTTTTCTCAACTGGAGTGGTTATAGGAATCAAAACCCTTTTTCTTCATTTATACCATTCATAATGCATTAGAAAAGAGCTGGAGCACTTGGAAAAGCAAGCTCAAGTGACATCTCAAAAGGCAGGGAAGGTATTGGTGGATGAGAACTTGTGGTAGCATAACCTGGGAGTAGAGTAGTACCTTGCACTTTGGATTAAATATTACAAGGGCGTGAGAGACACCACAAAGTATGAACACATTTATTAAAAACACTATCCAGCAGAGGCTTCCCAAACCATATATGCCAAAGTGACTCAAACACCTTGAATGCTGCTTTCAGAGCTGGCCTATGTGCCACTACAGCAGAGAGGGCTTCTGTTGCCTCCGCTGCTGACTGTAGCCACACACCCTGATGATAGCTTAAGGAGTTGCTGCCTACACAATGAAAACTCAAGCAATGATGTTTTGGTCAGCATCAAGTAACAAAGTCGATGAAAAGCAACGGAAGCAATTTTAGTTTTGATTATGTTGTTTAATGTAGCTTCAAGTTGCTGCTGTGTGGGAATTCAGGTGTTGCCAGAGGGTATTTATCAGCTTGTGAACAACTGGAATTTAAAAATAGCATACAGCAGCAATTCCTTAGGTTTCAGGTGTTAGAAAAGTTTGTTTTTTTAAATACAAGTTTTAGGACAAAATTAGCCCTGTCTTTTTAAAGAGCACAGTTGTTGAACTAACGGCACCAAGTAGCCTGCAGCAGCAAATCAGTTAAGGAAAAATTAGGCAACTGGAATATGTTGACGGTACACCTCTCCAGTGATCACATGATGTAATAACATACTATTAGGTAACAGTATGATTCCTATGTATGTGTGACCTGTTCCAGCTCCCACTGAAACCAAACTCGGACCACCTCCTGATTTAGAAAAGAACTGTGTGGCTCCCTGAGCATGTAGAGTGTCCAGGCCCTGCAATGAAAAGTAAACTTACAAAGCAAAAATAAAATTATCTTTCAGTCCAAAATCTCCATCTTGAGTTCTGCTGTATAGACATTGCACTATTTGAGGTTCCTGAAACATTTAGGACATTTACTGTTCTTGTGTTCATCACGGCGAAAAACATGGACTGAGCACATTTCTGGGCTACATTAAATGATTTCACTGGAGTTACATCAGTAAGGAGTTTGATCTTTCTATGGATGTAGGGCTTTGTTTCCTTTCCTTTTGTTCTGCCTGTCTGTTGAACAGAAACAATGAAAAAATATTGGAGTGCTCTCTTTTCCTGGGCTAAAGAAAAGTTTAGAAATAAATTAATGCAGCCCTTTAAGAATAAGATCATTCTTTCTGTTAGAAAATCAACACACAGAGAAATAGTGACAATCTGTTAACTGACATGGCAAAATACAAGATGATTGTATACATCAAGGGAAATGTATAGGCAGAAAGCCTCTGTCTGAATATAGATTGCTGTTTTTCCTTCTTAATAGATCCATCAACACAAACCCATCCGGTTCATAATAGTAAAAGGGAGGTGGTTAGGGTGTTCCTCAGCGCCATGCACTTAACCTTTGATTTATCCTTGCTCTTTGGTTTTTCTGTTCTGATTGATGGAGCCTAATGACACTGTAATCTTTCCAGAGCTATTAAGGGGAGGAACTCCATTCGGCATAATCCAACAGGTATTTTTTTTAATTCAGTTTCCCTTTTATCTAATATAATTCAGAATTAAATTCCATGGCCTGAATTAAAACTCTACCACTATGTGTGTCCTTTTAGCTTGCTCTTTCCTGTGGTTTTGTAAAGACAGTTCACAATAATGTTTCCAGTGGTGCAATGAAAGGTATTGTCTTTTGATTTCGAGCTGCTTTTTTTTTTAATTATTAGGTGAAAATAATTACTGCATCTCTATTGAACTCAAAGACATGCAATGATGTTTCATGTTTAAGCAATCTTAGTCTCGTGTGAGTGAACAAGCTTCCATACTATGTATATGGACCAGACAGGGAAAGGCTTATTGTGAGATACAAGTTATATCCTGTGGTTTGAGCTGAAAAACTAAGACAAGACTTGTGAAGAGCTTCTACATCTACAACAAAGGAATATATGTATTAGTATCCTTGTGGCCGAGAAGGTGTGAGCAGCAGCAGAGTTGTGTACATTGCAGTTATTGGATTAATCTGTCTTTCTCTTCAGATGACTATGCACATGTATCTTCAGTCCTGGGCAGGAGTTATCCGTCTTGAAATTCAGCAACGTCTTTCCTTGTGCACCAAAATAAGTCTGTCCTTGGTAGCTTTCCTCCTTCCACCAGCCCTCCCCATCATGTCATTTCTGTCCTTATGCCAGTACCTTTTATTTTATTCTCAATTACCACTGAGAAGCCTTCTATCCCATTGACAATGCTTTGGCAGATGTTGCTGTTGTCCTGTTGCATTTACAGGCTGGTATTATGTGAGCTACTGGCACTACCTTTCCCATGTCTGAATGCTTGCCTGTCTCCCTAATGTGCGCAGGCGTCTTTTCACATGATCCAGTAGTCACTGGGTCTTCTTCCATGGCTTCTCTGGCTTCTCAGCTAGAATTAGCCTTGTTAAATTCCCTTTGGAGCCTTTCTGAATACCTCTGAGGTACCAAGTTTACCTCTGAAGTGCCTGATGCTCTAATGCCCATGTGAAAGCATCTCATGTGTGTTGCAAAATTCATTAATTGTGGCAAATACTTTTAGCAGTCTTGATTTTGCCCTTCATTTGTATGGTGATCAGAGCTCTACAGCTGTGGGGGAAAGCAAACCTGCGGTCACAGCAGCCTTCACTCTTCTTCTTCATACAAACTGCTTAACTGGCTGTAGTTTACTTATTCAGATGAGGGCAGAGACAGCAGGAAGTCTTACAGTCTTTCCATGTTGGCAAAGCAGATGTGTGGCCAGAAGTTAGTCAAAATGGGAAGGCGAAAAACTGAAAAGGAGTGAACATCCACGAGCTTGGCACTCAGCAAGGAATTACCCCTGTGGACTGTACCACAGTGAAGAAAGTAAGCAGACATTCCTTTCCCCATACACAAACTGCTCTTCAAGAAAGTCTCTGTGCTAAATAGTCAAAAGAAGTTCGCTCTGGCCCAAGACTTACAAAGCTGGAGTAAGATGAACTAGGCAGCAAACATTAATAAGATGCACAGATTTACTGTAGCTGCCATGACTGTGCATGGTGTATACCTGCTGGGTAACATGATACATGATAGCTTTACAGCCTCTTTCCATAGCACTACTGATCCATCCAGGAAGGCACCAGTGCACACCAAAGAAATAGAGAAAGCATGCAACGTAAGTAAGTTCTTTAAAAAAACCCCAAAAGCTGAAAATGCAGACTCTGGAGAGCCCTGTCTTTTTTGTGTGTCTGTCTGTGCAGCACCTGCCACAATAGGATCAGTGGACTTGGAAAGAGTTGAATTCCAAATAGTAACATTCATCACTGGTACTAAAAGTACTTTTCTTGCTGTTGATTTGTCTGTTCCATTTAGCTCCAGGGAAACTGGGAGGGCCCAGTTGTGTTGGGTCTAGCTCCCAGGCTTACTGGATTTGAGGTCCAACTTGTGAATGTCAAGTGGTCACCGTGTGATGAATGAGCAAATCTAATATCCAGAGCGCTGGAGAAACAGGGAGTTAAGGATCACTAAGCTTCTGATTCACAGAGACAAGGATGTGCTTCAAGCAGTAACTTTAATACTGACTTGGAAATGAGAGGCAACTCCGAAGTTTTCAAGATAAAATTATTCTGATTTTTTTAAAAATAGTAATTTTCCTTTAAGGAGAAAAGCTAAACAAACTGGCAATTGAAGATTCTGGATTTGTCAGTCTTGTGCTGGTTTCGTACACGCCAGACGCTGTTTTATAACATGTATCCTCCTCCCCCTCATTGGTGACTATTACTCATTCTTCCAAATATTCTGGGATTTTAGTGTTTATCTAAAATGCAGTCAGATGGAAGAAAATAGTCCTATTTTTTCCATATTAGTTAAGGCAGAAAGTATCAAAGTACATGGATATTTACTGTATTCAGAAAGCATGTTTACAGAGTTGTGATACAGGTCTCTGCGGAATCTGGCATCCAGATGCTGTTCAACTGGCTGAGGGCAATGCAGCTATTAAGAAACAGTGTAATTCAGTACACTGTAGGCCAGATTATTCTTCCCTAGTGATGCAAGCCTGGTTATTTGGGTTACTAGTGAGGGGTTCTCTCTGGAGTAGGAGAGACAGAAACTTCCTGTGGGGCACAAAGGATTAGCACAGATACTCCACACCCACGGGTCTTTTGCCTTTCTAAAGTCTTATGTAGTTGCAGATGGAAGATTTAACATATTGTCTATTGCAACCAAAGTTTCTACTTACTACACCGGGTGAGGCCCAGGCATACCTCTTGTGTTATTCTTTCTCCGTAATTTTTGCACACAGTGTGGAGCACTTCAAGTCCAGGGGTTAGGTCCCTGCTTTCCTTTTCCTAGAGGAACAGCACACAGATTCTTTAATCTTTGAAGACTCATGTTTTCTGCAGTGAGAATGGGATCCAGATTTCTCTTATTAGGGCTAGCTTTGCTATTCTTTTCCTTTGAATACACACAATAGGAAAAAATGTGGAAACATTAATGCACAAAAACTGCTGACATCGAGTTATCTCATTCTTTCAGGATCATGAAAGCAAACGGTAAGTTAAGGCACTGGATTTATATCTGGAAGACATTTTCTGGAAGGCCATAGGATAGATGCCTTTGCATTTAACTTCAAAGTAAAAATAAATGATATTGTTCAAACCTTGTAAATTGTACCTACAAGGTACATTTCCTGCCAGCATGGGCCAAGTTTTCCATTGTGCGAACTCCTTGAAGTTGCTAGTGCTTCATTTGAGTGTATGTGATACTCAGCAAGGGTCAATAATGGCAGTAACAAGCATGACCCTGACAATGTGTGCAAGTCCAGCTGCGGACATTAAACTTGTTAGCAAACAGTTATTCCTGACTGGCATCAGAATGAAAGAGCAGAGAATCAACTCTGCTCACGCTCACTTGAAAGTTAGGCTTCTGGCCTCCAGCCAAAGAGCTGTTCCAGAGCCTTCCTGCTCCAGTGATCAGACAGTCTCCCAGTTCTCAGACTGGGCATAGTTACAGCCAGTTTGTGCCTATTGATACTTTGCACCCCCAGACCTGCACTTCAGTAAAATCTTAATGTACCAGACCTGTCCACTGCCACAGCTCTTAGATATATGTAGTTTGGTAAGAATTTCACTAGGGGAGAGTAGAAAGTGTGCCTGTTGCTGGTGTGAATTAACTGTTCATTTTGCATCAGGAGATTTCCAACAGGAAAACTGTTCAGTCTGGCTGCCAAGTTGCAGTGGGGAAAAGCTAAGCTAGGTGGGTTGAGTTCTGCTGATGTACAGTAGTTGCCTCTCCTCTCTCTGTACCACAGCCATTAGTGTCATGGCCTGAATTTTAAAACAATTCAGAAGCATACTAGTATGGCTTACTTCTCATTTTCAATGCTGCCGCCAGACCTTATTTGACAGAAAAATACGTCTTCCCAGACATCATAACCCTGACTCCACACAAAACAAGTCAGTAAGTCCAGACAGATTTGCTTTTTTATTTTTTGCAAGAAGCCTGCAATGGTTCCAGGCAGAAGGGACATCCAAGAAATGAAATCTTCGCCTTTATTTGAAGTAGCATTATAGTTCCAGGCAGCTGCGTCATACCAGATCTAGAGCTGTTAAAATCAATGGAAAAATCATCCTTCAAGCTCAGCAAGCTTTGGGTCAGATGCCTCGCCTAACGGATCAAAATGTTGAGTAGTTGGGATTTTCCCTTGCATCTCAAGACATTGATGAGAATCCTGGCAGCTGTTGGAAGGACAACCACCTCCCCCCTCTATTGCCTCGTGACAATTGAGGCAAGACAGCCTACCTAGTCTATTGCTCAATGCATCCTTTCATCTGTGCAGTTTTTCTAAGGGTTTACTGCTGAGGAATGTGTCTCTGTGGTTAAAAAAGTTTTGACAATGATAAAGCAATTAAAGCCTTCAATTGAACTCAAAGGTGATTGCCGAGAAAGAGAAGAACAGAAGTATTTATGGCATTAGTGCCAGTCTGACATGACTGACTGACAAACTGAAATAGAGGAAAAGCAAACCTCCCACACCGCCTGCCTTGGGCAAACACAAATATAGAGGTCACTAGCAAAAGGCATGAAAAGAAGTTTACTCACCTGCAGCCCAGGTGTAGTCAGTTCATCACAGTCACCTCAATCCAGTCAGCTGCTAATCAGGCAAGTAGTCACTTTGCACAAATTCAATTAACAGTGCCCTCAACCATGACAGACGTGCAGCTGCCTTTCCACTTTCCTGCCTCCAGAAGAGGTGTGGAAAAGAGATATCAGTACGAAGTTTTAAAGCCAGCCACTTTTAAAATCTCTTTGTGAATACAAATAGACACGGATTCACCAGCTGTTAAGATTTTTATTTTAATAAGCTGCTATTTTTTTAATGGAATTAAAAAAAATATTGAGAAGTTAAGCAAATACTATAGCAGAAATGTTGAGGTCATTGGTCTGTACACATTTGTAGGAACCAAGAGTGAACAATTGTATTTTAAAGTCTTTAAAAAGGGTAAGACCTCCATTCATAGAGGAAGAAGAAAAATTTTGGCAGAGACACAGAGCTGTTTATGTACATTCATTGTCACACTAGTTAATATAAGGAACAGCAAGAAATAACTACCTATAGTCAGGGTTTTATCTTGGTTTTTAGAAGTAATAAAGGCAAAAGACTTCTGGAGACGTCTTTGAAAAGATGAAATTAAATCACGTTACATAATTGGGAGCAGGTGATATAAGAATGTCTAGTGAGAACTAACATAAGAAGCAGTTGAAGTCAGGAAAACCCATCCCACAAAACGAAAAATGCACTTTCAATTATATGGGCTGTTTATCTGACCTCAAAGAGCTAAGGCAATGTGTCATGGCAAACATTTCCTTTGCAAGGAGAAAATGAAAAACATAGTATTTACTCTTGAAAGTGGAACTCATGTTGACTTTAGGAATCATATAGGTTACAGAGTTTTAGCTCAGTGTTGAGGTAAAGAATCAAAGGTGCATTTCTGAGGCAGCTGGAAGCAGTCATAACAACAGGGGGAGAAAAGCAAGCAAATATGCCTCCCATGCACTGGCTTCGATAAGCCAAAGTAAAGTCACTTCCTAATGGTGGGAAAAGCATTTATTTTCTAAGACGCAAACGTTATTTCAATATTAAAATAATGGCTAACGAAGGGTGAGGGGATGCAATTAATTCAGATCCTTGAAACACTGTCAATAAAGTCTTTTTCAAAGAAGCTGTAAAGGAACTTGAGAATCAGGGGTGAAAGGTAAAGTTCTGTCATGAGTTAAAAATTAGCTGAGAGAGAGAGTACGAAGAGCTAGAATAAATTGCTACCTCTTAAAATGGAAAAAGGTTAATAGCAGGATGCCCCAAGGACCCTGGCTGGAGCCAGTGTTCTGTATATTATTCAGAGTCTGGGAGGATGAATTGTCTGCTAGTAAAATTTGCTTGTGATACAGATTATTTGGGTTTGGCACAGATGGGGAGGATTATGCAGAATACCAGATGGATCTAATAAAGCTACTGTAAATGTTTGGAAGCAATATAATTGTAAATGAAATGCCAACAGAGAAAGTTCAAGATAAAGCTTGTTGGAAGAAACTTGTGTGCAGTGGGCTCTGAATGAACTGTAACCTCTGAGGACAGCTCTAAGCAGAACTGGCAAGAAGACCATTAAAAAAACACCAGTAAAACCACCAGTGTGATTGCTGTCATCTTGAGACTGTTTGCAAATATGAACTGACTTTGCCAAATAGTTTCAGCAAGAAAAGACCCATAAGTATTTGAGGGCCAGATTTTAAAAAGTGAAGCAGTAACTGGAGCACTTGGCAAAGATGTGGGAGAAGCAGTTCCCCTTCCTCCCCTGTGAGGGAGGTACATATCTCATGGGAGAATGCCAGAGCTACCACAGCACAAGCTGTGCCAAAGGGTGTGGGTTGAGGGGTTTCATTTACTCAGAGAAAAAAAAAAAAAGGAGAATGAATCCCTGACTTTGGCAGTGATTAAACTGTTCCCAAGAAGATGCAATGCTTTAATGCCTCTACCTGATCTAGGATGTTCAACTAGTTGTATGCCAAAAAAACCTTGATTCCTTTCAGCTGTTCCAGAGAATGCTTTAGACAAGTGGTTAGGGCTCCCATATCATGGGTAAGCGCTTACTCACTGAAGAAGCAGGACCAGTTATGTTGGAGAGTTATATTTTCCTCTACTTCTAAGCAAAGCCTTTCTCTGAGGCTGAACGGAATATTTTTGTCAAATGAACCAGTGTTTTTCAGGGTTTTATTTTGGTAAGGAGAAGATAGACTTCAGTCTTGATTGTAACCAATTTTTTTTTAAATTGTCCAGTTTAGCTGTCAAATCAATTTGTGGTGCTCAAGATGAAATGCCTGTTGACAGCTCATCCAAGACATCTGCTGAGTGCTCAGCAGATGTCAAAAAGTGAGTAAAGTATTAACATTTGTAAGAAGAAAATGAAAGGTAATAAACAAAACAATATGATACCACGCAGTGTTGTTCTGGTCTTCACTTTGTCAGTTAACAAAAGGCTGCTACAGAGGAGGTTTGAAACTTAAAGGCATTTTTCAAAGACATCCCACATTTCTTTCTTGTGCAGCTTTTTGCATTTCCACTCCCTCATTTCATCTACTTTTTTTCTCTTTCGTTCCTTCACCAGACCCACATGTACCATAAGTGCAGACCCAAACATTCCTTGTACTATTTTTCCCCTCTCACCTCCTCAGGTGGCCATCCTGTAACTTCTGTGTGTATTTGAGATTGAGAATAACTTGAATTTGAAAAGCACCTTGTTTAGCAGGTACGTGCTAAAAATCTTTATGCTTTCAATTTCAATTTCAATTGAAATCTCACACTTAAAAGAAAATGATCCAGATACAACCAGCTGACACTTTCACAAATCATGGCTGTCATCATAAAAGTTCCCCAGTGACAGTGTGAGGTGTATATTCAGTAGTCACTCGCAAAAAAAAAAAAGAAAAGAAAGGAAAGTGACATAGACAATGGTGGGGGGGGGGGGGGGGGGGGACGGGGGACGGAGTGTGCTTCTTGCGCTTCTGTGCTTTCAAAGTAGCTCAGGGAGGCGGTGCCCAGAAAGGTGGCTGTCATTTTTATCCAGCAAATGGAGGCTGAATGGCAATGACATCTTCAAACTGCCAGCTGAAAAGATCTGAGTCATTCAGGTGAGATTTCTGAATATAAATGGAAAAAAAAAATTCAGAGTAAGAAACTCCAGAGGGAAAGAGAAGACAGCATTTCATGGGTAGCAGAACTAACGAAGTCTGATCTCCTGCAGATTTGTTTCTCTACGTTTCCTACAAAGCTTCACTCAATAACCCCAGTTTTCCCCTCATCTTTTCCAGTTTACCTACATATCCCCAAGCTCTCCTACAACAATCTCACCTCACTCTGTGTCCTCTAATTACCAGGCAGGCAAGAGGCTAGATGTGCTGAACCTGGTCAATTAGTAGCACAGACTAATGGACCAGCCTGTTCTCACCCAAAAGAACAGTGGCTGAATTCTTCTTCCTCTTCCTGCATCATGAAGGAAATAATAGGCTTTTTCCATCTAACCACAGATTTTTTTACATGATTTGCAAGAACTTTGCAAATTTGCCAAATCTGGCTGAAACAAGTCTGCAGGTTCATAGTTATTAGAACTAAATTGATAGATGGGTGAACAAACCACTGGCTGCGTAGGCATTGTTTCCTTAAGAGAACAGACTAAAAATAGTCTTCTGTTGTGAATGCCCAGCACTCTGGGGGCTCTTTTCACAGTGAATAGACTTAAATAATTTTCTGTCATTTTAAAAGAAGTAAAGCCTAGCTATTTGATCAAGCTGAAATAACTTGGTAAATGGAAATAAGCTCCTGGAAATACAAAGGAAGAAAAAGGAAAAAAAGTCTCTAATAAAAGCTGGGTTGAGGCATTGCAAGTATGAAGCAAACTTCTGGTAAAATACCGCCATCCTAGGCACCAGATCCAGTCATTCTTGTCTCTTTTAGCTTGTATGAAACACAGACAAGTGAGTTTTAGTTGATATTAACTGATCCAAAACCAAAATAATTACAGTCTCCTCCTAGCTGGCTGGGGAAGAATTAACTAGGTGGCATGGTAACTGTGCTCTCAGTGCAGAGATAGCCACACAGGCTCCATGTGAGACAGCTTGAATATGGAAGCAATATACCCATGTTCTCATGGGGATGCACTCTAGGACTTACTGGCTTGAGTTTATGCTGGTTTGGAGAGCCTTGTACTGCAGAGTTGCCTACTATTAAATCTCTTTATATGTGCTGATGCCAAGTTTTACTGGTGTTTTGTATTAATGTTGTTATTGTCTTGTCTAGCTTATCCTAACAACTTCCTCACAACTAACTTGGCAGGATTGTGCTCCTGACTCTCACTCAGCAACCTGATGGTGGCCTTTGTGGACTCTGCCAGGGAAGATAGAAATGACCAAGTTATTCCCAACTAGATTATTTCTTCCAGTGGAACCCAGGTAAGATTCAGCAGTGTTTCTCCAGCCAGATATACTTTAAAAGTTAGTTGTCCTCAAGCATTCACCCCAAGCCCTTTAATCCCAGTCCCAGCTAATGCCGTGGGTGAGGAATGTGGAAAGCTTCTGTCCTAGGTGAAAAAAGTGTCTTAAATTATGAAAGCTAACAGGGCAGACAGATAGTTAGATGTATGGGTGTGGGGGTGAATGTCTGAAGCTGAACTTCTGAACTGTCAGGCAGAAGCCTGCTACTTACTAACTGCAACTGGTGCTAGCTGGTAGTAAATTTTGGTAACACCTGGACTAAACAGAAGTGGCACATCCTGAATCCTGCAATTAATGAAGAGACATGAGACAGAACCACCAATTACAAGGCTGATCATGCACATTGTGCTTCTGCACATGGGCTGTTTAGACTGGGAAAAATGGGGTCCTGGAATTCTGGAAAGAAGAGCTGGTGATAAAATGAAGGGTTCCTGAAAAGAAGTGGTCTCGATAAAAAAGAAGGTGGCATGGAAAAAGGAAGATGAAGGTCTTGGCTAGAGGAAAGGTCCTGAAAGTGGCGGAAGATCCTAGAGACCAAAGGGCTGTGTGTAGGTGAATACCAGGGGATGGCCAGAGACCTTGGCCACTAACATCTGAGACTGCTAACTGTGAGCAGTGGCACAGCATGAACCGACACAACCTTCTGACCAGTCTTCCTGGATGGACAGTGATGTCCCTGCTAGGAAGGGAAGTTGAGACCTAGTAGACATAACACTGGGGTGGTGGTGGGAGTGAATGTGTGAAATAATTAAGAAGGGTAAAAGTTGTAATCTTCTTGGTTGTTAAGTAAACCACAGTTTACTGTGGGTTGTCATTTACTCAGTCTCATCCATGACACTGCCCTTTTTAAAGTAGCCTGCATTTCCTGGGCTAGAGATGGTGTCAGCTTGTGTGACTTTTGTACATTTCTTTGCTGTTGTGATACAAAAGATTAAACAGAACATTGTCATATAAATACTGTATTCCTCCAAAGATTTCTCAGCTAATACAAAAGCACTCCAAAGCACGCCTTTCAGTGGGAAAGGCACACTGACATTTTTAACCTTGAAAGTAGGCCCCTGAACAAGAGTAATGCAGTATAAAAGGTAAACACTGGTCTGGTTCAAAAAACTGCTGGTATTCTAAATATTTGTGCAGGAGAAGGGCCTTTTACAGGTGTAATAAAAAGAGCTAATACAGAAACTCACCAATATTAAGTCTGCAAACTGTTAAAATGTGTGCAATTAAAAACAATTTATCAGGAATGCAACTCATTTACAAAGCAATAAAATTGATTAGTGGGTAGCTGAGTCATAGTAATACTTATTTTTCAAACAAATTGATGGCATACAACAGTAATATGCCTTTGAGTGACTAAGCCCAAGTCCTTTTCATGCTGTGAAGTGAAGCACTGGAGATTCGCAATGACATCTTACATCTTACTGTGCATTAAGCTCATCTAGATAATAAGCACTAGTCTTGTATTAGCAATCTGCTTCTCCTTTCTCCTCTGTCTCCACAATAAATTCTTGACAACTCTTTCTGGTGGTCAAATATGTGCTTCATGCACACATTAAACTGTCCATGTGGATGAAGCCTTTTGTCACTATTTTCAACAAGTCTTGTAAGCATTGCTGAGAAAAGTCTGAGATCTCTAGTTCCTTGGTTACAAAGAGCCACTTTCTCCTGCAGCAGAATATCCTTTGGCAGCTCAGGGCAAGCATTTTCTTCTGACAACATTCCAGTGATGTAATCATAAAAGCTGCAAACAATTATCTTCTCAGAGAGTTTGTGAAACTTACTGGTGAGGGGAGCAAGACAAACTAGCAAGGACTCTGGCTCTACTGTAACTCTTGGAAGGAAAAGGAGGGTGTCACTGGCTTGGCAAATCATTTCCATCTCACTTTTTACTGATATTTCTTCCAAATTCTAGATTAGGACAAAAATAAATTATGGTCTTCTTATTTTCTGCAGAGTAAACTTGTGCTCTTTTTTTTTTGTTTTGGACAATTTTTGCAGACTGTGTCGATTGCCTGTCTGCAAAGAATATTGCTGCAGCATCTTTCAGCCTGGTGAAATTAGTATCGTGCAAAGCCTCTGGTTTGCTCTCTGAAACCAGGCTTTCCAGATGCCATTTGTTCCCTGACAAGGCACAGCGCTTCCTTTTTCAGGTCCTTGTAAAGTTCCACAATACTTTACATCAGATCATATACATGATGAGTAACGTGGATCCTGGAAGTCGGGGGGTAATTATCCCGTGTCTTTTCACTTTGTTTTATCTCACCACTTTCTTGGAGGCTCACAGAAATATTATTGCTGTTGCCATCTGCCTTAGAACTTCAGTAAAGCTCAAGTCGTGTAAGAACATTAACACTGAACTGCAAAAGGGTGACAGTTACCTTGACAAAGGGAACAGTGATCAGATCTATTGCAAATGCTATTCCTGGAAGTAGGTAACATGTAGTTGGTTGGTATGAACTTTGAACTAGGCATAAAGCCAAGTGAAAAAAACTCCATTCACCGAGGAAGTGGCAAATAAATAACTCTATGGTGGGCTGCTAGTGACTTTTACACAAGCACTGTACAAGCGGAATCTGGTTTCTTGCATAACAGCAGCTCTTTGAAGGTCACAGCTTGATAAGGCCTATTCACGTTTGCAGAACACCCACACTAAACACATCAGAAAGCCAAGAGCAGGAGAAGATGTTAAACACTACACTTCGGGTAACTCTACTTACACGAGCTGGCTCTGTAGTGACTTCTGCCTTTAATTCGTACAGATTGCTGCACTGAAAGAGAGAACCACTCCTGACACACGCACACATGCGCTTTAGAGCCGTGACTCTTCCATTTGCTTACTGCGGTTCTCAGGGGGCTGTTCCCTGGCTAGGAAACACTTTTTTGCCATGCTAAAATTTCAAGCAGCTGTGGAAGTTTGCATCTGCCTTTCTAGTTATTGCTGATGAGAGAGCCGATACAAAAACAAAGCTATGGCAATTGGGACTGAAGAGGGAAATAACTTATTCCATTAGCAGTAAAGAAAATTAAGCCTGACTCTTACAAATGTATTTTCTATGTCCTGAGCACTAATCCATATATGTAATCCAACTCTCACCTATGTTTCTTGCAACACTGCCATCACCATGCCCCCAATCTTTGTATCTCCTAAATCCTCCTCCCCTTCAAGCTCCTCTTACAGTCCCTTGATCTGTTCATACAACATCCAAAGATCTACTTATGTCCCTTGTTTACAGCCTTCAGGCTTCCTGCTGCGCATGAGCAAGCACAGGGTATGAAGAACTACAGGCACAGTCACTGGTTAACCAGCTGCTGTCAGAGAGAAATCGCAGCTGAGTTCCCTTGCTGCTTCCTCTTTCTTGCCCCCATTCCAGTCACCTGTCAGATCTTCATGTCTCTCAGATCTCTGCCCAGCCACCCCTTTCGCTGAAATTGGCCAACATGTTCAAAACTCTTTGCCAAAGACTTTATTTCCTTAAGACACGAAAATAAAAAAAAAACAGACAAACCTGCTCTTTCTTTCTCTCTCTAAGAAAAATAATCCATTAAGAAGAGTGTGCACACTTAGCATCCTTGTACACTGGACGGTGAGAACCTACAGAAGTGAGAACCTGGCAAAGGATCGGAGATACGTGACACACCAAATAACAGAAGAACCACCAAAAATCTGGGGAAGAAACCTCAGGTTCAGCTCTGTATTTCTTTTTAGCCAAGGCCAAAGCGTCACTTATGCCCAGAGGTTTGTCTGAGATGCAAAACACGAGTGGGACAGCATTCCCGTTGCTGTCCTGGATTCCAGGGGGTGATTGTGGCTCTGCCGCAGCAGCACCACCACCACTCTGCAGTGGGAGAGGTGTGGGGTGACATCTAAAGCATTACTCATGTCCTTCTGTCTGCAGATAAGTGATGATGGCAGTCCCTGGCAGCTCTCCCTGGGCAGTGAGCCCAGAAAGCCCATCTCGTCTGAGGGGGGAGGCACCGTGCAAGTTCTCAG
Organism: Nyctibius grandis; assembly: GCF_013368605.1. Taxonomy (NCBI): domain Eukaryota; kingdom Metazoa; phylum Chordata; class Aves; order Nyctibiiformes; family Nyctibiidae; genus Nyctibius; species Nyctibius grandis. The sequence continues at coordinate 21,724,983 of NC_090664.1, read as the reverse complement.
ACTCTTAATTCTGACTCCTCCCTACCCAGCCTCTCCTGAGCTGCAGATGTCATCTGAAAGGCCACAGACATAATCTCAACTGTATCAACATTAACAATTCTGAGCAAATTCTGGTCCTCCAGTATTCCCCTGGTCTACCTCTGCATGATCAATGTCAATACAGGTGACTGTTGGATCATTCATTGTAGGGAACCTGAGTTAGCTACACAAAATAATCTTGTCAGGATACTTCATTCAATAATAAATGAAAAATGAGTCTTGCTTCCCAACGCTACCCTAATAATAGCCCTTATGCTAACATCTCAGTAGAGCTCTGCATGAAAACGTTTGTCCTGCAGATTTCAGGATAGGAATAATTTAAGTGTGAAACTCAGCTGACAACTGTGAAAACCAAGTACTTGTCCCAATCCCAGCCATCAGATGTATGTCAAGAAATGGAACAGCACACACAACCTTATTGCTGGAAGAGATCACTAGCCCTACTGCTAGCACCAGGGAGGAAGAAAATGCAATGAAGATGATTCATACTTATAATATTTCCCATGTAAGTATGTAGGAGTACTCTTAGCCTTTTACCATAACCTAAATTTAAAGAAAAGCAACAACTTGTTTCCAATTCAATAACAGAAGCATATGACATTTTATATTAGCCTGAGAAATGAGGGAGGACACAGTACGTAATCATCTTCTTTGATGCTCCATATTGTGCAAATTCATGATACTTACATGCTATATTAAGCCATCTGAAGAGCTGCTGTCAGTCAGAAGCAGCAAAGAAATGAGTGGAAGAATATGTTTGGAGAGTGATAAGGAGAAAAGGCCATATCTTTTCAGACTTCGGACTAATAAATATGGCACAGCTATGATGAGATCTTTCTAAGCTGTCATAAAATCTTTTGACTTACAGAAAAATAGAAAAGATGAACAAAATTCTCAAGTAAAGATTTATATGAGTAACTGGATTTAATGACCTGCTTGACCTGTTGTTTGTGAACAGAGAAGGACTAGTGGGAGATGTGAGGGTCGGTGGCCATCTTGGGAATAGTGACCACGAAATGTTGGAGTTTTCGATAGTGGGGGAAGTAAGGAGGGGCAAGAGTAGAACTTCTGCCTTAGATTTCCGGCAGGCAGACTTTAGCCTGTTTAAGACGTTGGCGGACAGAGTCCCTTGGGAGTCGGTCCTGAAGGGCAAAGGAGTCCAGGAAGGCTGGACGTGCTTTGAAAAGGAATTGCTAAATATTCAGGAACAGGCTGTCCCGGTATGTAGGAAGACAAGCCGTCGGGGAAAAAGACCAGCCTGGTTAAGCAGAGAACTTGGGCTAGAACTTAAGGAAAAAAAGAGAGCCTATTTGCTCTGGAAGAAGGGTTGGGTAACTTGGGAGGTCTATAGGGATGTTGCCAGGTCATGTAGGGAGAAGATTAGAAGGGCCAAAGCTCAATTAGAGCTTGATTTGGCTGCTACGGTCAAAGATAACAAAAAAAGTTTCTACAAATACATCAACAGCAAAAGGAGGGTCAAGGAGAGCCTCCACCACTTGCTGAATGAGGAGGGTAGTGTAGTGTCAGGGGATGAGGAAAAGGCAGAGGTGCTCAATGCCTTCTTTGCCTTGGTCTTTAATGTCAGGACCGGTTGTCCTCGGGAGACTCAGCCCCCAGAGCCTGAAGTTAGGGACGGGGGGCTGTGTGAACCCCCCGTAACCCAGGAGGAGACGGTTAGTGACCTTCTGTGCCAATTGGACACCCATAAGGCTATGGGCCCGGATGGGATTCACCCCAGAGTAATGAAGGAACTGGCAAATGAACTTGCCAAACCACTCTCGATTATCTACTGGCAGTCCTGGTTAACTGGAGAAGTTCCAGCTGACTGGAAATTAGCAAATGTAACGCCCATCTACCAGAAGGGTCGGAAGGATGATCCAGGGAGCTATAGGCCTGTCAGCCTGACCTCGGTGCCAGGCAAGGTGATGGAACAGATCATCCTGAGTGCCATTACACGGCACATGCAGGACAATCGGGGCATCGTGGCCAGCCAACATGGATTCATGAAAGGCAGGTCCTGCTTGACCAACCTGATCTCCTTCTATGACCAAGTGACCCGCTTAGCAGATGAGGGCAGGGCTGTGGATGTAGTCTATCTAGACTTCAGTAAGGCATTCGACACTGTCTCCCACAGCATCCTCCTAGACAAACTGGCTGCCCGGGGCTTGGATGGGTGGACTCTTCGATGGGTTAAAATCTGGCTGGATGGCCGAGTCCAGAGAGTGGTGGTGAATAGGGCAAAGTCCAACTGGCGGCCAGTCACTAGCGGTGTTCCCCAGGGCTCAGTTCTGGGGCTGGTGCTGTTCAATATCTTTATAGATGATCTAGACGTAGGGATTGAGTGCACCCTCAGCAAATTTGCAGATGACACCAAGCTGGGTGGGAGTGTTGATCTGCTGGAGGGCAGGAAGGCCCTACAGAGGGATCTGGACAGGTTAGATAGATGGGCCGACACCAACGGCATGAGGTTCAACAAGAACAAGTGCCGGGTCTTACACTTCGGCCACAACAACCCCATGCAGCTCTACAGGCTGGGGGAAGAGTGGTTAGAAAGCAGCCTGGTGGAAAGAGACCTGGGGGTGCTGATCGACAGCCGGCTAAACATGAGCCAGCAGTGTGCCCAGGTGGCCAAGAAGGCCAATGGCATCCTGGCCTCTATTAGGAATAGTGTAGCTAGCCTGTCTAGGGAAGTGATCATCCCTCTGTACTCAGCACTGGTGAGGCTGCACCTTGAGTACTGTGTCCAGTTCTGGGCCCCGCACTTCAAGAAAGATGTTGAGGTGTTGGAGCGAGTCCAGAGGAGGGCGACCAAGCTGGTGAAGGCTCTGGAGGGTATGACCTACGAGGAACGGCTGAGGGAGCTGGGGTTGTTTAGCCTGGAGAAGAGGAGGCTCAGAGGTGACCTTATTGCAGTCTACAACTACCTGAAGGGAGGTTGTAGTGGAGTGGGAGTCGGCCTCTTCTCCCAGGCAGCTAGCGATAGGACAAGAGGACATAGCCTCAAGCTTCACCAGGGGAGGTTCAGGTTGGACATTAGGAAGCATTTCTTCTCAGAAAGGGTCATTAGACATTGGAATGGGCTGCCCAGGGAGGTGGTGGAGTCACCATCTCTGGATGTGTTTAAGAAAGGACTGGACATGGCACTTAGTGCCATCGTCTATTTAACATGGTCGTGTCACGGCAATGGTTGGACTCGATGATCCCAGAGGTCTCTTCCAACCTGATTGATTCTGTGTGATTCTGTGACTTCCTTAAACATTAACAAACAAGTAGATAAACTCTTGCTTCAATACACTTTTACATCCATAGATACTACACCAGGAAGCTGGCCACAAAGATCTGCTTTTCTCCTTAGTACTGGCAAAATGATGGCTGAAGCAGATTTTAGGTGCCTCGTTCTTTATTGGGCACTGCCCATGATCTTCTGGAAGATGCCGAGAGAGCCCAACCAATTTATACACACCAGAAATCTGCCTGTGAGAAACTATAAAGAGAAGCTGTGGTGTGAGAGACCCGTGATACGAAGTTAGCAATGACTGGCAGGATGGGATTACAACTTCCAACAGCACCTTGAATTTGGAACCTGTATCCTGATTTTTCTAAAGATATGTTGGCATTTTTAAAAACAGTACTCCAGAATTTAACCTAGGAAAAGAAGCAGCTGTGCTCACAAGAAGGGGAAAAAATCCAAGGCATTTTTCGATATTCCTCTCTCTCCACTGCTCAATGGCATAAAATCACAAATCATAAAGTGTCAGTCTGAGCCATCATGTTTCCTGGTCACTCAGATCATTACAATATGGAAAAAACTCTTCATTTACCTCCTGTCTATGTCCAGTCATTCTAGCTATCACAGAGACCCCCTCATTCTGCATGGTTCCCCTGCTGCAGCTCCACGTGAGTTACAGCCAAGAATGCAACTACAGAAACCTAAGTTTAGATCATTTGTTTCTGAAGCTGTGCTGCTGCCAGCAGAACTCCACTGAAAGAAAAACTTAGAAGGACACATTTCTCCTTATTCTATGTATTTTTATCATTTTATAGCTCATTGCTAAATGTGAGAGTTCAGGCTATTGTAGCTCTAGCAAGCTGGTGGAGATGAGCCAATTTTTACCACTCAGAATCCTGGCTCTATTTCCACATTCCTGTCCACCCACCTGTTCTGTATTGTTCCACAAAACCACCTCATGCCTGAGCTATTTATTTTCAAATGTGTTATATTTCTCTCTAATTACAGTGAGCGAGTAGATGGACCTGCTAGTTCTATGTGAAATATGCTAAATGTAGCATCAGCTAAATAATTGCTGAAAAAATTATCAGCTCTGAATAAAGAACACAGTGAATGAAGGAGTAAAGCACAACCATATACAGTAACTTCAAGGGATGAAGTAGTCCTGATAACTCAGGAATGTGAGTTAGGTGTTTTGGAAAGTTTGAAGATTTAGGAAAATTCATTTCTGGCACTGTACAGAAAAAAAAACCAACCAAAACCCCTCCAAGCTGCTTGCTAATACGGTTGAATACAATTTGTTTCTTTATATAGCTTGCAGCGTACAAAACTTTGTGAAGAGAGTCAAGAGTTGATAAAAGGGATGAGTCAGTGACTTAGAGAAGGAGAGAGGATTTTAGACATGTGGGGTAGCAGGCATGACGCAGCAGTCCTTTGCTGTAGGACTCTACAAAAGTGCAAAACAAAGGAGACTTAGGGTTTGTCTGCAAGGGGGCACTCGGTAAGTTAAGCCAATTCATCTGACCATGGGAAATCAACATGCATTAAAGTCCCAAATGGATGTCCTCATTTAGGATTAAAGTGGTCCTAATGTGACTAAAGTGGTCCTTAATTCTTAGGGATTTAGTCCTTGGTGAAAGAGTGCTCTGAATCGATTCAAAGGCATTTTGTAGGATGAAATCTTCAACAAGCAGGTTTCTCCCTTGTTAAGTTAAGCTAACTGACTTCATACTTCCTCTTGACTCACCGTAACGTTGCTGATTTTCCCCATGAAACACGGCCTTAATTTGAAATAAGAGCATTCAGAATGACAGGACGGAACAAGTCTTGGGCAAACTACAGCCAAGCACTGCATTCAGAGCACTAGAGACTGCACAATATCATTCAGAGAACAGGTAAAACCAGGGCAAAAGCACTAACCAAACTTGCCCTGAGATAAAAGCTTCCAGGCAAAAGCCCAGAGGTACCCACCCTAGACCAACAGCACACAAGCTACTGTTCCCAGGGTAAACCACCTTTGCTATGATAGGAATCACCCCATGGTTTAGCTGAGGGAATATTTGCGTTAGTTCAGGAAACTCTGCTGTGTTCTTTGGGGTGGAAAGTGGGGTGTAGGAGGTAGTTAGGGTTTTCCAAAGGTATCTCGTCTATGTGTCCATAGCTCAGGGTTAGTTATAAAGCAGTTGTGATGGCGCTTTTGGGGAGAAAGTGATGCCTGCCATGGTCACTTCCCCATCTCATGGTACAAAATATGCTATGGTAGTTACAGGTGAGGAGAATTACACTCCTACTGATTTCCCCCCATAAATCCACCTCTGCAAAGCCTAAGAAGATAAACCCGGAGAACGGCAGGACATATTGATCTCCAGGGCATATCCAGCCTTCAGCCTTCTGCACTCAGCTTCAGGATGGGATGTCAGCACCAAATGTGTCAGCTTATGCAGAGCAGCACCCATCTGCTAGAGCCTGGACATGGCTTGGGTTAATTTTACACAGCCCCAGCAGCTGTTTCAGGCTAGCAACTTCCCTATGAACAGCCAGCAAATTAAAATTGACATAATTAAAGGAGGAAAATGTCAATCGCATCTTGGCTCCCAAGGACACTGGCACACCTGCTTCACTCTTGTTTTAAAACCTTCCATTGAGAAAGATACAAAAACATTTATTTTCTAATGAAGAAAGCCAAACTGTGACACTGATAGAAACCGTACAGGTTGCATCAGTCTTTGAATCTTTTGATATGCTTACCTAATCTTGTAACATGTACTTACCTGCAGTTTGGGATTGTCTACAGTCTACTTCTGCTATCAGTTACGGCAAGTGTTTTCTCCATTCTGACTTCTGCATGAGCTGAAGTGTGGGGACACATTCCCATCTCAGCTTCATTAATGCTGAAGAACTAGGCCCCAGGCTCTGCAGATCAGCTGTGCTGGCCTCCTCTAACAGGTATGTGCAGAAGAGTCCGAGCAGTGCTGTTATATTCCTATGCAATAGCCTCTAAGTGAAAGATACTTGTGTGGCAAGCGCTTGGCTAATTTTAGTGGTGAAACAGTCCAGGTGAATGAGCGGGGCTAGCACAATCATCTCTCTGAATGAGAGTAAATAGTTAAACGTAATTTGCAGTGCTGAGTCCAGCTACCACTGCCTGCTCAGTCCTAAAACAGATAGTGAGACAATTCAGGCCAAACATGAAGACAGGTTCATTACTGGCAGGGGAATACAACATCTGCTGATATTCCCAATGCACAGTGCGGTTTATCAGCCCACAAATGGCAGATTGCAGGGGATGCTTTGGATCTTGGCTCTCTTTCATGATGTGGGATGTCACTGGACAAATCTAATCATACAGGAATGGAAACTTCCTTCCACCATGCTATAGCCTGCTAGTGTGACAATCAGGCCCAGAGGGATGAGAAACAACAGGTAGGAAGCTATACGTGTGTACGTGTCTGTGTGTATAAGACACACAGAGTGAAAGAAAACCAACTTTATTTTCTCTGTATCAAGATGAATTTGTCTGGTCTAGCAGGAGTGAGACAGGAATCCTTACTGATGCACTTATCTGATCATCCCAGCAGCTGAAGCACGTCTGAAAAGAGTTTCTAGAAAAGAAGAACAGACAGCATGGTCTTTCCCTGGGGAGTTGCTGAGAAATTAGCTGTGTGTCTGCAAAGACAAAACAAAGTGGACACAGCAGAGTGAAACTGCAGAAGATACAGATGAGGCTTGTGCTTCTGCAGCACTCCTTGCACCCTTGCAGTTAGGTTAAATCCACAGCCTGTGTAATCTGGTGAGCTGGCATTAGCATTCAGCCTCTTTAACGCACAGCTTTCTAATCCAGGTTTCACAGAGCTGTGCAGTCTTACCTGCTCAAGGAGAGGGAGAAGGGTGAAGAAGAGAAATGAAAATGGGATGAGAGGAAGGAGAATGCAGAAAGGACAGGCTGGAGGAAGAACAGTAAGTTTCAGGTATAAGCTAAACCCAGCGGAGATGATAATGTTTCCTATGAGCCTTTATTTTTCATAGCAGATTTAGGATGACAAAAGCCCATCTCTCACGAAAAAGGAAATGAGAGCCCAGTTAGCTTTTTCTGACATTTTAAGAAAAATTCACAGAGCAAGCAGAGTTTGACTTTTGCTGCTTAAGACACCTCGGAGTGTAGTCCACAAACACAACACCAGCTCTGCCCTTTTCAAGGGTGTTCTGCCCAGAGTGCAGTGCAAAACAGCCCTAAAAAGGGCTGAATCTGGGTCAGAATCTTGCAACAAACAGCTTCAAGAATACATCACAATTATTTTCATCTCATTATATTTTTGATCATCCTTTAAGATGCAAATGTCTGGAACGCTTGGAGTAAGTTCGGCAGAGGACGTCGTTGAAGGTTGGGAAGAGCTATGTACATTCCAGACAATCAGTTTATGAGACACAGGGATGAGGATATAACTCTCTTTTTGAACTGCCCATTATACCTCTATGTCTAAACATTAATTGCTGTTGTCCAGAGGAAAGTGATTTACCTTAAGATAAATGGTACGGTCTGTGATCAGCAAGCTATTGCTCAGTGTTAAATTAGATTTTCAAGTTTATTTCTGCACTGCAAAACTTGCAGCATCACAGTCATGCAATGCCGAAAAGGATTTCTTATCATTTGGCTAAAGGAAAGTGAGTGTTCCTTAGCAAAGAGCCTCATTACTGAGTCCACTGACAGTACATCCAACACACAGCCCTTATGCTGTTTGAACCGTACCTCATACATACTTAAATACACAGTATTGCCCATTTGGCCTTCTCTTATTTGCCTGTAGTTCTAATAAGCTAAGCATTAATGCTGATTTATAGAACTGCACTCACTCAGTATGAAATTTGGCACAGTACTCCTCCTCTCTCAGGACAGGCAGAGCCTGGCATAACAACAGATTTCCAGCAATCGAAGAGAAAGATTATATACTGCCCTACTGCATTTAGGCCTAGCTAATCCCACGAGCTTTCTGAACAATATGTGGAGGTGCAGTGGATCTTCTGCTGACATTTTTCTAATGCAGCTTTCAGAAGAACTGGGTCTTGACTCAGCTTGACGACAAGAGAACAGAGCAAAATCGATAGCAGTGCTCCCGGTGCTGGGCGACGCACCGGCTGTAATGACGGGAGAGCCTCCCCAGGCGTTTCCACCGGCACTCGACACGTGCTGCTCTGCTCAGGGCCCCTGCACAGCCAGTTCCCTTCGAAAGGAGGGGCAGGATCCTGCTCTGCTCAGGCTGGAGGAAGAAACAAATCAATACCCACATCAAAGTTCCCGGTCAGCTGCTGCCACCCGCCTGCGTCTCCTCTTATGGAGGAGTTTGGTCAGGAGCTAAAGATGCAAAGGTCTCTCGGCCTCGCTGTGTCACTCGTGACCGATCGTGTCCTTTGGAAGGCCGTAGGGCCACCGCGCAGGGATTGCTAACAAGCAGTCTCGCCTGGTGAATCACCTGGGGAAAGCGGTCAGTGCTCTGCCCCTCAGAAACATTGCCCACGTCTCCATGTGGTACCTGCCTGTGATGCCTGACCTAGCGCTAAATGAGTAGAGGCATCCAAGCTAGTTTCTCGGCAGGAGAACTTCGCTCTCATGCAATGTTCTGCTAATGCAGCTCTTACCTCTTTGTTAGCAATGCTATCTTGGTAACAACTAGCCTGGAAAGCTTTACATCGTGCTGTATTGTGCAGCACAGCTATACCTAACCCTTAGAGTGAAAACCCAGAGCAAGCCTAGAGCAGAAGAGAACAGTAGAAGCTCCCATTTGTCCACTTTGAAGTATGGAAACGTTTCTTCCTAAAGGAGTTTTTACTTGGTTGCTGAAATATCCTTTTAACCAGGCCTTCTCCTAAGCACAAATTCAAGAAGTAGAGGAAGCTGATCAGAAATGAAAACACTATCGTCAAAAACCAAGTAATGTGCCTGCCCTGTAAGGCACAAGAACTTCTTTAAAACATAATTTCTAGTTGAAATTAAACCGGTGCTTCAGACATTCCTAGACATCTACTTATCATCAGAGGATAGAAACTTTCTATATATTTACATATGAGCAACATTTTGCTTATTACTGAACTGTACATCAATATCATTAAAAGGAATAAAAATAGAGCTTGGGTGGTAATTTTCCCCACTTCATATTTCCAAAGCAACTTTAATCAGAAGATGACACTAGAGAACTATCAATTTCAGCAATGAAATATGCTTCCAAAAACTGCTATAATTTCATGAGTTTGCAAATAAGGGGTAGCTCAGTGAGTTATTTAGTGCTACCAAAGATACTCCTTGCTCTGAAATTCCTCCAAAGAAAATGGGATAATGGGCATTCTCTTTCTTCTACATGAGAACAAATTAAAGAAATTAAAGGATCCACTACTTTATGGACAAATAAGATACAGAGCTCAAAACCATATGAAAGAGAGCATAATTTGCTTGGGAATTTTCGTAAGTGTGGTTTCAACTGAACAGTTTATAATTGTTTCAGTGTGTGTATATGTCCTCCTGTTATATATGTTCTAACTACTAATGAAGTAATTCCTGGCCCACTTCAGATTCATGGACCTTCTGTCTTTGCCCCCTCTGCTTTGAAAATCATGCACTCTACCCACACCTAAATACTCTCCATTTTGCCCATCTTAGGTCCAAATTCTTTCCTCTCTCCCCCCTGCTTTTACACCAGTCTACATTTATATTGTGCCTTACATTTACACTGTGCCTTACATTTATGCCTCATTTGTATCACTATAAAAGAGAAGAGAATCAAACCTTACAATTGCAAACAAGAAATCTCCAGAGACACAATAGCATTCCTACCCACTTTGATTTTTTTCCTGTAAGCAAAAGATAATTGGAAAAGCCTAATTGAAATTGATCCTGATTTTCTGAAACATTGAATGATACTGTCCTAAATCAAAATTATAGCAGCTATTAATGTAACAATCATAAGACTGAAGAGAAGAAAAATAAATTGTCAAAACAGCTAAGAAATATTATCAATATTGTTTTGCTGGCTCAGAAACAATAGCAGTCTTTGAGCTGCAAAGTGGTATATTCTTATTCAGGTAGGTGACTTGCAGAAATCCAAGAAATCTGTCCTGCGGTTCCCAGAACAGATAATGTCACAAAAGCTACATCTCAGCGTAGCAGTAGCAGTGACAGCAGCCTAGGAGAGGACTCACTGCTGGCTAGATGGAAATAAGAGATCATCAACAAATCCAGCCAGGGCTACAGAAAGGACTGATGAGAATTATGTAGGTTTTGTGTAGAGAGGTGAGGATGGAGGAGAAGCAGAATGAATCAATCCAACCCCCCAGTCCCAAAACTGAGTCATCTCTAAGCAAAACTATAAAAGCCAGGAAAGAGCGAAATTTAGAATATGTTTCTTTTTCTACTATATAGAAAAAAGAAAACTATTAAAGACAGTGTTTTTAGAAAGATATTGGGCAACATAATTACCTAGGAGACATGCCTGTGGTTTTAATTATATATGAACATCATTGTACACGAAACATTCTGCAAAATGTCTTTTTAAAATGAAAAAAATGAACGCAATAACAATTCTTCATATTATTCCAAAGAACACTGCTGTAATCTTAAATGCTTTTAGATCTGCTGCCTTAAACTACCTGTCAATGCACAGTAGTTAAAATATTCAAAAAGTTGTTGCCATTCACTGAAATATGTGCCAAAATAGAGCTTGCCTTCCCGTAACTTTTAATGCTGTTAATGAAGTCATGTTCTGCTAATGCATTCAATATTTTTCTTGGAGCAAGAACCACAGCTTTCTGGATTTCAGTCTATAGTTGTGGTGCCGCTCTTTCTGATATTCATAGCTGCTTCTAAGTTGTAGAGTAGCCATTAAACTTAACAGCAATGACAGCTGTGGAAAGATAGTAATAGTGTATGCTGGAGGTGGTTACCAAAGCCTTTATTACTTGAGTGCTTAGAAACAGAGAAGCACTGTAATGTCTAAATCCCACAAAAGCTGATTATTTTCCTCCTGAGCGTCAGGCAGAGACCAAGAAAATGCACATGAATAGTAGGAAATGAGCTGCAAAAACAGGATTGCTGAAAACATTGTCCTTGGCTAGATATCTTTATCAACATCCTATTTATCAGTTCTGAACTGCTAGGGACCATTACTCAGAAGAAAAAAAACAAATCAGTGCACTAAGTCTGTAATTATTGTTGTAGTAACTTATATGGTGCAGACTCTTAATCTCTAGTTACCTGTACATACACTGTGAAGCAGTAAGAGAATATATAACATATATATATTTGAGATAGTAATCAATGAGCAGAGCAATACCAAGACAAGGCTTTGTTCAGAGAGAATAGAAAAAACACAACTTTTTCAGAAGGAGCTGGGCAGAGGTTCATCATCCATTCACTGTGGACAAGCTCTTTCTGAATAGACTATTTAATGCTAGATAAATGCAGGATGAAGAGTTGGTCCCTCTAGGACATAAATCTGGGATTCCAGGTATAGGATGTCTTTTTAACCAAAGTTGTTGCTTCAGTCATTAAATTATCTCTTCTTGCTAATCCTCTCCAATGAAGTCTGAGCGTAGGAGCCAAACTTCAGGCAAACATGTGTGAGACACATGGCCACATTAATTTTTAATTGACACCTGCAGTTTTTTAAGACCTTGGATTTCCTGAGACTGACAAGAAATAAACAGTTAAGTTTAGCACCCGCTGGCAGGCTTTGTACACATTGCATGGACTTACTGGCACTTGTATTTTCTGTGATTAAACATATTTTGGCAGGTTAACAGTCTCGTATATCCATTAAGCATAAGAGAAAAACTCCAGCGTTTTTAAACCAAGCAAAGCCTATTCAATACTTAATAATTGCTTATAGCACTATGTAATTGCCACAAAGCTTGGCAAGACAGAAAAATTCCACCTACTTGCAAATTTTAAACAAACACACATTTGCCCACAGTTAGAAAGTTCGAAGCATTTAATTTTATAACTGTAAGTGGGTACCGCTCCCGAGAGTAGTGAAAACTCTGCTCCTGTGAATCGAGTAAACTCCCTGCACCACTTAAAACTTGAAATAGTTTCAGAGAAAGGCACAAGAGTGTACAAACTCAGACTGGTTCCACCTACTAAAATAGTCATTTACCGGAGAAGACAGGCTTAAGCAAGAAAATAACAGGCCTTCATTCAAAAGGTGGCTTTACCAAAGAAAGAAGGTCTCCTCCTCTGTGGCTGGAAAGAAACGGTTCTCATGAACAAGTCACAGGAATAACAGAAAGTCCCGCACATATGGAGCACATCCACAGCTATGGAAAAGAGCTCTATACAGCGGTCAGAGTTCACTAGCCCCTCTCTTTCCTCTTCCACCTCCCATGTATGTGAGAGACAAGGGCCTCAGTTAAACAAAACCAAAAGAAAAATGAACAAGCTATTGTGTTTATGCAGGAACTCGCTTAAAAATAGCTTAAAGCAAGCATCTGCTAGCTGAATGTTTTAGCAACCACTATGGCCATGTGTTTGATTCTCTGGCGACATGTAGCTGTAATAACTGAAGACAGCAAAGAAAGCAGGATGGGTCACCACAGGGTCAAACATTTCAGAATTTCATTAATATTTTCGTGTTCTAATATGAAAATCCCAAGTTAAAGATTCTCATTGTGCTAGTATAAAGCTTTTGTTTAGACTTATGCACCTGGGCCACTGAGAGTTAAGAAAACTGCCTTTGAAACCTCTTGATGCTGAGTGCTGTCATAAAATGTACACTTGACATTTGCTACTATTTACAGTGAAGTTACAAGCTCTCAAATTACATTAGGTCCATAAATGAAGAGGAAGTGAGTATATGATGTGCACTAATAAAGTGAACTTTTGCAGATGAAGTAGTAAGAAATTCTTACCCAATAATCACCCAATATTTGAAGTCCCTCAGAGTCACCTTCAAGCAGTCGGAGAAATAGGAAAAAAAGCAAAGCCCTTGTGATTAAATTATTATATTCTTCTCTCATGAGGAAGGGACTGGCTGGGACACTCAAAGACTCTCTAAAGTAAAACCTATTAGTTCTTGAAAAACAAACAAAGCAAGCAAAAAAACCAACCAACCAACAAACAAACGACCCAGAAAAACGCACCCCCCCGAACTTAAGACACTCCTATAGAAAATGAGGAGCCCAGCTCTTTCAGCAAAACAAACAAGGGTGATCGGATTGCCCAAGGAAGACCTGGAAAAATCAGAGGACTAGCTAAGAAATCACTGTTCTGGAGACAGTAGAAAGAAAATCACACCCACCTGGAAGATTAGTGGACATTGTCCCCCTTTTTGAAGAAGACCTCGTGGAGGTTAGTGCTGCAGCCATGCAGGAAAAGGAGCTGCAGTGAGGGGAGGTGAGGGGCAGCAAGCAGAGACGTTAACGGTAATGGGCAGTGGGAAGATCAAGATTAAAGATCACTCTGGGTGGCAAAACATCTCTCAGCACAGCAGCCCAAACTGGAAACTCTCCCAGACCGAACCCCTACATCACAGTGCACAAACTAGTAACAGTTTATCTCTCCTCCATCCCCCTTTTTAACCCCAGTAGGAGTGAGCATAGACTTGGTGTGATTAGATGACAAAATGGGGACTGGGAAAGGCTTCCCAGAGCCCCAGCCTGGTAGAGTGTTTCACAGCCATAACAGAAACACCCCAGCTGCCAGGCACTAAACTGTCATGGCTGAAACAACTTGTGATGGTGCTTTCTCTGGACTGTGGTGTGAAACCCTTGGAGGGGACTATCCCAGCTCACTGCAGGCAGTGGGAGAAGCCTTTGTTGTGACTTTTCCCTCTCCTGCTTTCCTGGCGATAGCATCAGTGTTATACACAGTGCTGATTTGATTTATATGAGAAAAATAAAACCAACTGCTTTACCAAAGGAACAGTTTTCTCAAAATCTTGAAATAATGAAAAAATGTTATTGGAAACCATTTTCTGAGAGAAAAACAGAAATTTGGCTAACCTCATCAGTCAGAGCACCAGGCTGACTGTCTAGAAACTGAAAATTGGTGTTAAAGAGCCAGATGGCACGGTAGTAGACGTGGATTTGCTGGGCTTTGGGTCTTTTTATCTTCACTTGTTGATTATTTCCTTGATGACTTGACTTTCAACTGAGTTCTGGATTGGCACAGAGCAGCTCAGAGAACTAGCATCCTTAAATTAAAAAAAAATAATCTGCAATGTAAATGTAATTTAGGCCATGCTCCCCATCCATGCTTTTTATATATTCTGGCTAAGCAACAAAGGCTGTTTTTCAGGCTGACTCTACTGTATGACTACTCGCTCCTGTGCTAGAGCCCTTCTTGTTGCCCTTTTGTCTATATTCTGTTCACTGTAGCTACTGAAAATCACTGACCTGTACTTTTCGGGTAAGATCTGAAGCTGGAGCAAAATTCAAAGCTATGCCGTCAACTGCAGTAACTCAAGCATGTTGCGTAAGTGGGGACATTAGGGTCTAGTGTTACAGAAGGATCAGAGTTTACAGCCCTGCAAAACATCACTTGATACATGCACTGAGTAAACATCACACCATTTCTCAGCTGGCTGATTTGCTACTGTTGAATATATATCACTAAAATCAGTGGAAGCAAAGTACAGACTGCTGGAGCCAGGTAGCCTCAATTGGATGACTTCACAGAGCTGAAGCAAAATTAAAGGCATCCAACCAAAGGGATATTCACTGAACACACATAGAGTTGCCAAACTTTCAGCTGAAGGTAGGCAAGTTTGGTTTTTATTGCTTCTGGGTTTCCACTGCTTTTCCGTTCATATGGCAATACCTGGCTCAATAGGTTGAAGCACAGGCACCGTCTTTGTAAATGTTGAACATGTAATGAGAATATGTAATATTTCTCCCCATACTAACCTTGTTTCATTTCCACTTTATTTCCCCTTTCTTTGCTTCATCTGTGTCATCTTGATTTCTGTCCTGTGACCCTGTTCATTTGTAGAAGACTCCTCTATGTTCTTGATAGATTTTCTGATATGGAAGTATATTTCAACTGCAAAGCTCTCCCTTTGGATTGCATCTTTCTGTGGGGAGTTGTTTCTGACACATCATTGCATGCTGGAGTAGAGAGGGAGGTCATCTTTCTGAGAATTCAGTGACAGCAAACACACATATGAGCTAAATTTTTCATGTCTGATCTCACTGCTCTTGACAGAGTCAGGCACCAAAAATAAGCTTAACTTCCAACATAGACCACAGATTGATATGAAGAAAGGCAACATAGTCTTTTGCAGAGTTGCAAAGGCTTCGTGTTTGGACATGTGCCAGAAAATCCATACTGATAGTTAAATTAGCATTGATATCCCCATGAGAAATATCCCAGCTAAGTAAAATTCTGACTCAATGTTACAAGTGTTCATTTTCCTAGGACTTTAAATAGTAACAATGCTAGTATTGTTATACTTGTATTATAAAACTTCTCATGGTTTTCAGAGTAATTTGAGTCTATCATAAAATACCATCCATAAAACAGTATTAAAAACAGAATTAAAGTGCATTTTTACTAAGAAAGGTCATCATGTTCCTACCTGCTAGTGGAGAAACTATATTATGATCTGTATATCTATTTCAAGCATAATACTTGGCTGATCATATCAATGTGAGCTTCACAGTAGGAACAAAGCCAGAGTATGCATTAGAGATTACCACTTTTGATTAAGATTCTTTGAGTAGTCAGAAAGAAACATTTTGCTTTCTACCTGAATCTTTTACTATTTGAATAGGCTGAAATTTAACACAGGCTATTTCAAACTTGAGGTAGCCTGATGAAATATGAAACATGAATTGGTTTAAGAATTCAGAAGACCCTCAACTTATTGCAGACATATCAATGCTGTACTAATCACCTCCAGCACTTTTTGCTGAGCACTTGCAGTAAAACTGCTTTTTGTACAAATGAACTTAGTCTTTCAAACTAGCCAAGCTTTGTTCAAAATTACATTGAAGTGCATGTTGAGTTCTTCTGCAGTTTTTTAGTTCATTGGCTCCCTCTCCTGTTCATTTGGTGAAAGCAATAAACTGATCCCATGGTGCCAGTACAGAAGTTTCTCAGCACTTACCATGATTGCTTTTTGAAAGCCATGTTTCTGAGGCTCACAAGAAAAGACTGTTTCTCAGGTATCACTGCGAAGGACACAATCCGTGTTCAATACATAAGAATATCTGGGCCCAAACCAGTGGTGTATACAAAATAATACAATGCCATTGTGTGAGGTATAGTTAAAAAAAATAATCCTTTCCAGTGAATTAAAAAAAAAAGATTTTAAACAATGAAAAAGGCAATGAAAAAAGGACTTTCAAGTAAAGTCATTACCTGGAAACTTTAAAAAACAGTCCACTACAGAGTTAAGAGATGTGGAAATTAAAGAGTACATTTGAATAGTAAAGTGCAAGAAGCTGCCTGCAGTTCAACCAGTACAAAAGTAGTATAAATTCTAATAGTAATAGGTAAAATGAAGAAGAGAAAGACCAGATGGGTAAGCTAACCAACGACAATTTGTACATGAGAATCAGAATTGAAAGCAGTCACTATGGCAAAAATCTGTGGAGTTGATAATATGTGGTACCTTACGTTTAAGAATAGCACTAGGAAGAACTCCAGATCTAATATCAATAGCAGGTAAACTGACAGACTAATTGGAAATAAAATTACAAGGTCCCATAAGAAACACGGTAAGATATGAAGAAACCTGTTTTCCATTCCTCTCTGTTCTCCGAACAATCAATCAGCAGTAGAAGAAGAAATGCTAGAAATGGTTTCAGGGAAAGGCTGGTTACACCTACAGTCAGTGTAGGCACATTCCTGCGTTGAACTTGGGTGAGAGCACCAGGTTCTCGAGGCTACATGTAGGTGACACCAATACTTTAAAAATTCAGTGTATGTGGTGCATTTTTCCTACTTTTCTGGAAGGAAATGGGAATGCCCACATGATTATGCTGCATCTCACAGCAAAAAAAAAAAAAAAAGAGACACCATGCAGGTAAAAGCCACATAAAACTCTACCTGCTTTAGTTAGCTATTAAAAAAGATCAGTAAAAGGCAATGTCACACAGATTAAGAACCATCAGACATCTCAAAAAGAAACTGTCACCAGTCATGAGTGAATTTCTGCAGATTGTTGTAAGGTTGAGAATGCTACTCGATGTTTCTGTCAACAGCTTTTGAGTGCTTATGACCAAAAGGACAGCACAGTCTTACATACAAAAAATGTGTTTTAACACATGGAGAATGAGGGAAGGGGAAGATGCATCTGGGGAGTGGGTGATTCTGAAAGGAACAAGGCAGGGACTCACAGTGCCTCAGCAAGCTGCAGTGAGCAGTGTTAATGAGATGTAAAACCAGCAGAGTAATGACTCCTGATCTCCACTGCCAGGTTTATTTTTATCCAAGTCTATTTAAAATTAAATGCACAAACAACCTGGAAAGAACACTCCCCTGCTCCAAGGTATGTCTTTTGACCACTATGCCACAGTTAGCTTCTCCTTTGCTCATTTTATTTCTGGCTCTCCTTTTGCATAATGACAGCTCCAACAGAGGTATAGAGCATCTTCTTCCCAGCATGCATGTTCCGTTTGGTGGTTAATGCAGCCCTCTGGAAATTTGGGGATGTGAATCTGTATCCCGTCACAGAAGCAAACATGTCATCTACGTCTCTTACCTCCTGTGAGACGTCTAACCAGAAACTAATTATTCAAAAGGTGACCATCATATTTTCTGTATTTCAGATCAAAAGAATGATCCTGGAAAAAAACATGCAAGTGCTTACACACAAGCTGTGAATCATGAGCAGATGGCGGTAACTACCTGGAGTCCCGCTTAGCCATTACAGTGCTGGATAGGGACAGGATTTCACACCCTTCCCCAGGGTTAACATTTCCTACTGCTAGCTCTGAGCTGCTCCCCTCCCAGAATAACCTGGTTTTCATGACATCAGTTTGAAACGGTTCAACTCATCCTACACACAGTAACACGGAGACTTCTGTTGGCTGTGGCCCTGAAGAGTTTTTGGGATGTGTTTTAGATAAAGGCAAATGACAAGGCTTACTACAGAGGTAAATGCGTGGACTTTAATGGCCTTTGATATACATGAGAGACTAGAATATCTAATAGTTCTTAACTACTAGCTGTTTAATTTCTGTTCTCCCCCATAAGAGAAGTATAATGTATCACATTTGTTTTGGATGACTGATACTGTATTTTATACCAAAAAAAGAAAGTATTATATAATCCCACACAAGACTAGATCTATTAAAATGAACAGATTCTTTAACTGAAGCAATTATCTACAACTGCATGGACAGCTACGAATGGAACTTTCCCAAATTTAGCTGTTTGTAGAATGATTACACTTGAATTGTTAGGCTAAATAAAAAAGAGCTTCCGTATCACTACATTTCACTGGGATGCACGAATAATAACTTTTACATCCTTTTTCATTTTGGTTTTGAAAAGTTATACTGTGAAAAAAGTGTACTTTCCAATCTTACCTTTTGTCCAGTCATTATTGACATCGACCATCTTCATGCATTTGCGTAACTACATGTGAAAATATCACAAGATCAGTTTTAAAGACATGCCCCATCAAGTCTCTGAACCCATAGCCAAGAACCATTTTTATGGGATGGTGCAATGTTTGGCAATGGTGCCTTGACTCCCTAATTTGGAGCTGTAAAGGAAGTACTGAAATACCAAACGTCTAGACTGATATTACTATCAGAAAGAAAAACACTAAACTTGCTACTTTATAAAACAAAGGCAAACCCCACTCCTCCTACTCCAACTAGAAATCAAAGAACAAAAGCTTGATTCTACAACCAATCTGGACACCTCCCTCCCACCCTCCTAGGGACTTGCATTAACACTTATTTCAACAAGTGATAATCTAACCTTCTTCCATTTCAATATTCTTACTTCGCTGATCCACTAGCAGAAATACTATAGTATTGTGTTTGTCCAATGGTAAATGGCTGCTAGTTATCTACTACAGCAAATCTCAGAAGCTGTTGCTGTCCAGGGCTGTACAGGTAGAAAGATAAAATTTTAAAGGTCAGAAGGGCCTTTTCTCTAAAATATAAACAAGGATGCATCCCCAGTCTAGAATTAAAAAGTTCTATTTTCTCCATCTTCAGTGGTATGTATAAGGCGCACTTGTCTTTGTACCAAGGCCTCTGAGGTACAGACAGATAGAACAAGCCAAGCTAAATTGTGTCCCCTACTTACTTTGGACAAAGGATCACTCTGCTTTCTCCTGAAGGAGTTTTTCTGATGATGGATAACTTATTTTTTGTAAATTGGTGCCTGTGCAGAATTAAATGCCACCTTACTGCAAAATCCTCTTCTCTACAGACCATTTCTTCTCCAGCTCAACTAGGGAAGAAGAGCAGCTTGGAAATCACAAAGTCTTTCTTTCATCTCATGAAGGTGCTGACAGAACAGAAGGTGTCATAACTCTCTCCATGCAATCCACCATAATCATTTCAGAAGACTGCAGAGCTGGGGAAGGTTACATTCCGTACCTACGACTGTTCTATCAAGATTTTGGCACAGTGAAAACTAAGTTCTGCATAGCCCTAAAGGTGCTATGACGAATATAACTTCTGAAAATTGGAACAGTAATAAACTACTACAACTTGAAGGTATCTCTTAACAAGCTTTTAGTAAAGAACTTGCTGTTGGTTAATATTGTCTGTCTTCCTCTTTGCAAGAAATGCTGCTTGCACATTTAGTTTGAAAAAAATATCACAACATATGGTAGCAACCATTGAGACAACTTGTTAGTGATCTTAATTCTTCTCACTCATTAATTCTGAAAAACAGCCCTTTGCAACTCAGTGGTTAAGCTCGCTATTCTACTCAACGTGACTCAAACTCAGCCCATCCTTCAGCACAGCTACAGCTTTCAAGCTGCTTTGAGTTTTCTCCCCTGTCCTACTCAGGAAACACAGCAAAAGTGCTGTTAAAGAGAACACAGGTGCAAGAGCTCAGCTTTGCTAGTTCTAGTCCAAAATACTTTCTAACTTCACCACACTTGTAAGTACTTCTCAGACCAAGTCCATTAGCATTCACTTTTTGCATGCTGAGCTTTTGCTTGTCTTGTTTCCTAATGATATAAGGCTGGACGTGGAACTTTTCTCTACATTCCCACTGTTTTTCACTTAATTTCAGACACATACAGCAAACAAGACTTTTAATTTTTTTAATTTACGGTATTGACTGCTCTGAGTTATGCTTTACTGTTGGTACACAGTAAATACATTCATCTGAACAATTCACTTAGTATGAAAAAAATGCAGTTAAAACATTAAAAATACCACTTTACACTGTGCGAAACAGAACCTTCAGAAGTAATGACATCGTCAACAGCCAGGCACAGAGGAAGACTGTTTCCTTTTAATTTACCATCACATTCATTCCTGCACCCCTTCATCTGAAATTGGCTGTAACAGTAGATTTTAGGTGAATGCTTCTGCTGAATTAGTAAGATTTAATAACTCTCAGCTTGGTCTTTAGCACTTGTATTTCCAGAACAGGATGTTTTTCTGTTCTAGTCATTACAGGAAGAATGGCTGTTTTCGGAATATTTACTGAACAGAGGGGTTTCAATAACATTTTAAAAACATGTTTTTGAAGGGGAGTTATACTCTACCAGTACATGCAGCTGTCAGTTTGGATAATTAGGTACCATGCTTCCCCTAGATAAAAGAAAAGTGGCTTGGCACAACTGCCATTTCACAAATTGTACTGAAGTCGGATGAAATTCATTCTTATCGCAAGCTTTAGACAGATTAATATAGACCACAACACCTAGCACTAATTAAATTTAGAAAAATATTATCTTGGCTTTTTTTTTTTTTTAATCTTTAAAATAATGTAACAGAAGATGCCAAAAAACACCCTGCTTTTTAATCTGGAAGAGTTGGGCTGTCAAAGCTATTATGCTGTTGACAATTACTCATTTGATTATTTATAGATTTTTTTTTTTTTTAAAAACAATGAAGAGGCAGGAAATGTTTATTTATTTTTTTTAATTCTATGACCAAGCATGAATGAACATTATAGTCATTTAAATCAACCCAATTACATAGTTTCCATTAAGTTAATGGCTGCCAAACAAGCGTGTACTCCAGTGACCCAACATTAGCAATGTTATCTGATGGTGAGATAGATTTTAAGGTTAGACACAGTACATGTAAAAATAGAAAGTTTAAAAACCAATCTCATCACAGACATTTCCATTACCATCTCCTTTGTGAAATAAATAAGGCAGCAGATAACTTTTACTTTGAAGTGGCATCTTTGAGGTATGCTATTAAGTCTGCTCTCTCAGACTTCTTCTTAATACCCGCAAAAATCATCTTTGTTCCTGGGATATACTTCTTTGGATTTTCCAAATACTCCATCAGAGTATCCTCACCCCAGGTGATACCTAGAGAGAAGAAAAAAAAAAAAGATAGCTAGTGACTTCAAAATAACAAACACATTTATATTCTTGTCTTCCATATTATTTTACTTTTTGGCAGATTTCAGTACTTCTAGAACTATCACTGAGAACTGAGTATTTTTGTCCCTAGTAACTCACAACAGCAGCTTTAAGTTTACCTTTATTCTTATTAGCATCCGTGTATGAGAAGCCCTCAGCTTGTCCGGTCTTGCGTCCAAATAGGCCATTCAGGTTGGGGCCAGTCTTGTGCTTGCCTCCTTTTTCAACTGTATGGCACTGGGAACATTTCTGGACAAAGATCTTCTTGCCCTTCTCAATATCTCCCATTTTCAGTACTAGACAAAGAACACACACAGAGGTCAGTATTGCAATTTCAAGGTCACCTATTCAAAGTGTCCTGTTGGTTTACAAAACTGTATATATGGCCCATCAGCCCAGTAATTCTCCAGCACACTTTCTATCCACAAGCTATAGCTCCTGGGTTTGAAGATTAGCATAGAATCATTAGACTATGTAAAACGTATCAAGGTGATAAGAGCAGGAAATCCTTCCCTTGGCCAAAGTAATTGCCCCACAGCATTTAAACACTATGGAGATAATTTCTGAAGAGTAAATTGAACACAACTTCCATATGTAGCTTGTATATCTATAACAGGAATGTTTCCTAGTCATTAATAGTTTTGTGAAAGGGAACAGGTCCGTCTGCATGTCTTTCCTTTTCAGCTGAAACAGCGCACCAGCACACCTCTCTGGAAGGCGCCGGGAGCGGCAGGCACAAGGCTGGCCCGCTCCCCTCCTGACACGATCCGGGTTGCCTGCCGAGCACCCGCCAGCAGCAACGCTATTTGCAGGCGGTGTGGCGAGAGCACCCAAGGGCAGCCGCACCTCCCGGCCCCGGAGGCTGACCTTGACCCGAGGAGCCGGCTCCCGCCGCGGGGGTACCCTCCGGGCGAGTGGCGTCAGCCTGGCATGACCCCAGGACGGCGGCTGCCGCACTCACCCCGCAAGGGCGCGCGGGCCAGGCCCCGCCGCCCCCGACCCCGAGCGGCCGCCGGCAGAGCCCGGGTAGGCCGGGTCCCCCCAACCCCTCCGGCCCGCCGGCCGCAGCCGCCCGCGGTGAGGCCACTAGGCCCCGCGGTGACCTGCCGCCGCATCTCGGCCGCCTCCTTAGGCCGCGGGCCCGGGCTCCCCCGCCCCGGCACACGAAGGCGGGAATCGGGCTCTCAGGACAGAGAAGAGCAGCGCCCGCCCTCCCCGTCCCTCACCGCTCCCGCCCGGCTGCCTCGCCACTCCGCTCCGGCTAACGGTCCCGCCGGGCCGCGGCGCCAGGCCCACGCCACCTGTGGCCCAGGGCCGGACCGCGCGCGCGTCCGCCCCGCCGGCTGCTGCCCGCACCTGCCTGTCCGGCCGCCCCGCTGACGCTGCGCCCACGGCGGTAACCGCAACCCCGGTACCTGCCGCACCGTCCGGCCTCTGAGCCCAAGGACACGCCGTACTCCGCCCTATGTAAGCCGGCGTTCCCGCAACCAAGCTACGCCGGCACTCGGCCCCCTCCTCCCCACTCGACAACCAATCAAGTGCCGGCCTGTAGGCCTCTGATTGGTTACGGCGCCTGTCCGCCAAGGTGGACGTCACGGCGCTGGAGGCCAGCGAGGTAGGTTGCGACGGCGGGCCCCGGACTTCCTCCCCCTCCCTGCGGATTGGCATTAGAGGTAACCCTGGTACGCAAAGAGCGACGCGTTTCGGGCGCATGCGCACAGCGGGAAGGCGACGCAAGGGTCGCGCGGCGCCCCGAGCGGGCTGCGACCTCAGCGGGCGGTTCGGGCGGCCGCGTGGCGGCGCGGTGGGCGGGGCCTGGGCCGTGACGTATCCTGGAGCCCCGCTCCCTCTCCCCGTTGCCGCCGTCGCCCCCTGGCGCCTTGCGGAGGTGAGGCGCGGAGCGAGCCGTGAGGCGGCCGGGGCTGCTCCCGCGGCGGGGCTGAGCAAAGCGCTGCCTCCCGCCGTGCGTGTCGTTGAGCTTTAAAAACTTCTTGAAGGGAGCCTGGAGAATAAAGAGGTGGAACCGTCGCAGGTGGCAAAAGTGAGGCTGAACCCCTCCCCGCGGTGTGCCGCCACGGGGGGCTGGCGGGGGAGCGGGCGGGCGGTTGGACTCTACATCTCCTGTGGGATGCTGAAATCTCACAGTTGTGAAGATGAGAGTGTTACAGAAGGGACCACCACGAGAAAATAAGGTGCCCCAGACGTCTTCCCAGCAGGCTGGGCAGTGTGGTGGTGCTTGAAGAGGGTGTGTTGATATCCATAAATTGTGGAGTTGTAAAAGAATTTAAATGATGACTTTCAGATGTGACCGCCATCTCGCTCTCCTTGACAAGGAGGAAGAAGGGCTGTTAAAAAAGCCTAGCGTAATAATGTCCAGTGGTCAAAAGGCAGTGATCACTGTTTGTCTTAACTATGGACATTAAAACTG
The DNA here is from genome assembly GCF_013368605.1 of Nyctibius grandis. Classification (NCBI taxonomy): domain Eukaryota; kingdom Metazoa; phylum Chordata; class Aves; order Nyctibiiformes; family Nyctibiidae; genus Nyctibius; species Nyctibius grandis. The sequence continues at coordinate 21,700,778 of NC_090664.1, read as the reverse complement.
TGAGAGTTTCCCAGGTCCTGGCATTTGAAAAACTTCTTGTCTCTCTGTGTGCTTCTATGCTATGCTGGAACTGGTGTAAGCGTGCTCCTGTAATTGGCCTGTGGAACAGTGCTCATCTGAAGTGCTAATATGAAGCAAGAGGGAATGAGATCAGGGTGAAAATACATCAAAGGTTCCTCTGATGACAGAATTTTTCAGACAATTCATAAGAATATTCAGCAAATTATCACTACCTAGTTTGGAGAGTACATTGTTTTCTGTTTCTCATGGTGTCTAGAGCATGAGACATATGTTTGTGCAGCTTCTAACATTTCATCACTAGGTACATACAAAATATTTTATTAATATGCTCCTAAACTTTAACAATTATCACTGTAATCTTCTTGACAGTATACTTACCACAATAAAACTAATTTGCTTATGATATACAGCTAAATTCATATACTTCATGGGGAGCCAGGTAATATACGTGCAATGGAACCACTTTAAATTGGCATCTTGACTTCTGCTGTTGTCAAACTCAATTCTCAAATCATGTCAGACTCCCAGAATTAAGAGGTTGTTTGGAAAGAGACTAGTTTAAAAACTAAAGGCATTATGTTTCTTTTATTTGCCATTTGGTTTTGAACGTTCATTGTGCACTTCACTCATGTTTTTAGACTTTTTACCATGATCGTAAGGACTCTAATTTTATTTAGTAAGGCTTCTGTGTCTTATATGATTCCAGGAGCCAGATGTATGTAACTTAATATAACAACACTTGTGATAAGACCCTGGTCTCTCATATCTTTAAAAGACGAAAGAGCTGAAAGTACCTTTTAAGCTCCTTTAAGAAATTACAGTAGTGTAGATTCTTAAGCTTCTTTAAGCACTTGATGTGGACTGATGCCTACGGACATCCATTCAAAGGTTCTGTCTTCACAGGACGCAGACTTCAAGCATCTGTAACTCTTTTAATTTCTGTTGGGTTTTACCTTCAAAATATGTATGCTCCATACTGAGTAGTGCATGTTGAGCTTCATGGTTAACCCTTCTGGTGCGTGTGGAGGGACCTTGTAGCAGTGTTATTTTTTCTCCAGGAAGCTGTTTTTGAAAACTGTGCCTTAATTCAAAACAGTTGAATCAGTTTTTGTTGAACTTTTGAAATAAGGAAATAATGTTCTCAGGGAAAATACTGAACCTGTGAGGTTTTTAGTGCTAAAGATTAGTATACTAAAAATCAGTCTGGAAAATGAACTGTTGTCTTCTCTGCCTTACACCTGACCACTCTGATGTCTGCTGAGTGACTGCCAGCAGTCATGATGCAATCCCCTTTCATGAAGGTGTAAATGATACAAATGGAGAATTTGTGGGTTTGCATACTGTATAGTTAGTGGAAGCAGAGGTTCTGCCTAATATAAAAATATACTAGTTTAGAAGGTGTGTTTTCACCAGTAAGAAGAGGTATCTCAAATGGAGAGTACTTGACTTAATTTGTTTAAGCTCATTTGGGCGTTACTGAGTGTGAACCTGGAGCAACAGTGGTAAAAACTGGTCTCTAAGTAAAGTAGAAGGTGCAGGAAGGGGGGTTGTCCAAGGTGCCCAGCGTATTACTTTTTGAAACATTGCTGTAGGACAGGCTAATAGTGAAATTTTACCCTTCTCTGCTAAATATAGCATCTGTAGTGTATGTTATGTGTGAATCCCACGCGTGTCGTATGGGTTCCTCTGTAGGACAGAATACGTCGTGGGACTTCTAGAGGCAATGCTGAAGACAGAGTCAGGGCTTGTCTGGCTTTGTGGGTTTGCTGGAGTAAACTAAAATGACTCAGGGCACATTTTCCTTGCACTACTACTTTCCTACATTTACTAACATACATTAGAATGTTTGCCTTGGTGTGGTTTGCCTAGAAGGTTTGTATTGTATTTCAGTTATTCACTGTGGTTACACCTGAAGTACCTTTGTCTTTTTACTACCTCAGACCATTACACACTAGAACAATAGTTCTTTTGCAGTTAGAATTATTGCTATGTAATTCTGTCCTGAAGGAAGGAAAATTAAACCAAATATGTGCTGAAGTCCAATGCTAAAGGAAACATGGCTAAAGAGCCCACCAGTTCTCTTTAAGAGGTACACCGCAGATAAAAGAAGAAAGATGGCCTTATGGGCCTACACTGGAACTCGGGAGAACATGTGGGTTTTTTTCTCAGTTCTGTGATAAACTTCTGGTTTGGTCTTTGACAAATACCTTAGAACCCATTTCTTGCGTTGAAATCATTAGGGATTAGGTGCTTGGGTACCTTGGCCTCTTTTCATCCTGTTACCCCGTGGAAGTGGGCCAAGCCTAAGCTGCTGCTCGTTATCAGCTAACTGTGCCAGTGTTGGTGGGTCCATGATCTGTGCTGCAGTCATGGTGGCGTGAGCAGGTTTTAAGAGCGAGCTTTACCCCGAGTCATAAAACTTACCACATCACAAAACAGTACTGACTAATTTGCACCATTATGATTTCCGAATTGTACTGAAGCTGTTCAGAGGACCTGCTTATTTTTTTTTTTTATATCTTTGCCCTTAAAATTTTTTGGGAGAAAGGAGTACCTCTCCATAGTTTTTTCAAAGTTTGGTTTATCAACATGAAAGAGCGATTCTGGGCTGGGCTTGAAAAATTCTTGATGCTAGAATCCTTCAGAAATACTAAGTGGCAAACATCTGCTTTCAGGGTTATTTTCAACATGGTAAGGGTGCAAGTCCTGTCATTTGGAATATACTGATGGCCTGATGTTTATTATGTCATTTACAGAGCATTGGGATGGAAAACAGGAACCTATTCACCCAAACAGGTGAGGAACAAAGGTGGAAAACTTTATAGACTGAAGAGTGAATGAAAATGCCTGATGAATGGTGTGCTGTATTGGGTTTGCACGGCAAGGTTTTGGTAACGGGGGCTACAGGGGTGGCTTCTGTGAGAAACTGCTAGAAGCTTCCCCCATGTCCGATAGAGCCAATGCCACCTGGCTCAAAGACAGACCCACCACTGGCCAAGGCCGAGCCCATCAGCAACGGTGTTAGTGCCTCTGGGATAACATAGTTAAGAAGAGGGTAAAAAAACCTGGGTAACTGCAGCTGAAGAGAGGAGTGAGAATATGTGAGAGAAACAACACTGCAGACACCAAGGTCAGTGAAGAAGGAGGGGAAGGAGGTGCTCCAGGCATGAGAGCAGAGATTCCCCTGCAGCCTGTGGTGAAGACCATGGTGAGGCAGGCTGTCCCCCTGCAGCCCACGGAGCAGATATCCACCTGCAGCCCATGGAGGACCCCGCACCAGAGCAGGTGGATGCCCAAAGGAGGCTGTGACCCTGTGGGAGGCCCGCACTGGAACAGGCTCCTGGCAGGACCTGTGGACCTGTGGAGAGAGGAGCCCACGCTGGAGCAGGTTTGCTGGCAGGACTTGTGACCCCGTGGGGGACCCACGCTGGAGCAGTCTGTTCCTGAAGGACTGCACCCCATGGAAGGGACCTATGCTGGAGCAGTTCGTGAAGAAGTGCAGCCTGCGGGAAGCACTCACATTGGAGGAGTTCATGGAGGACTGTCTCCTGTGGGAGGGACCCCACTGGAGCAGGGGAAGAGTGTGAGGAGCCCTCCCCCTGAGGAGGAAGGAGTGGCAGAGACAACGTGTGATGAACTAACCGCAACCCCCATTCCTTGTCCCCCTGTGCCACTGCGGGGGTAGGAGGTAGAGAATTCAGGAATGAAGTTGAGCCTGGGAAGAAGGGAGGGGAGGGGGGAAGGTGTTTTTAAGATTTGGTTTTATTTCTAATTATAGTACTCTGATTTTAATTGGTAAGAAATTAAATTATTTCCCAAGTTGAGTCTGTTTTGCCCGTGATGGTAATTGGTGAATGATCTCTCCTTATCTTGACCCATGAGCCTTTCATTATATTTTCTCTCCCCTGTTCGGTTGAGGAGGGGGAAGAATAGAGCAGCTTTGGTGGGCACCTGGTATTCAGCCAGGGTCAACCCACCACCATTAAGAAGATCCAGGGTTCAGAGTCACTCTTTGTCAACTTAAAACAGTCACAGAGCTCCAGCTGAGAACATTGACTCAATGCTGCTCTTTTCCATGTTGAGATACTGGACTGCCCCACTCAAACATTTCGTCTAGTAGCTGCTTGTAGACTGATAGAGTTCTAGTTATCTGTAGACTCACAGAAGAGTGTAATGAGGCCTTGGACCTCAGTATAAGATAGGCAGAAGCGTGATATACAACTTCCCTGTAATGAGTTCTTGGTTCGAGGCAAGTAATACAACAGTGGCATCTAGTTTGGATGAGTCTAGAGGAGTAGTGGGTACAAAACATAAATGCATAAAGTCAAGTAATTTGCAATGAAGCATGGAACAGCAAGAAAGGACTTCCAATGAAAGAGTTGTCCTGGGATAGGATTGCATCAACTTCTCTTTACTATCAGAAAACTCGTTCTGAATCCTTATAAACCAATTCTCATAGTGAAAGCAGGCTAAAAAGATAGGTGATTCAAGATAGTAATTTAAAAAAAGAACATTTTTGGACTCAAGGCCAAAGTTAATTAAGTTAACTCACAAGGACATTCATGTTTGAAAGATTTAGCAATTTGTCAGAGTTTAGCTTTTCTTAAAAACATAATTTTGTTGCTTTTGAGGTTTTGGAAAAGAACTTTAAGGGCTCAAGAATTAAAAAACAATTAAAAAGATATCCTTTTATTAAGTCCATTATGTTTTTAACTTTAAAGCTAATCTCATGCTATTGTGGAGTCTGCCACAGTTTACTGGAAAGCTGAAAATAGTAGGGGTATAATAAGTGTCCTTAAGCACTGAGAGTCTGATTTCATCCAACAAAAAAACATGCTACAAAACTGCTAATTTCTACTAGCCTCAATTTCTGTTTTTAGGTGTCAAGTAAATGGTCAAAGCAACCGCATTTTCAAATTATTTTTTAATGATTTTTCTTTCTAATGAATCGAACATGTGGAACAATTTCAGCCATATCCTGTTTGGAGGGGGTGACAATTGCCTGCATTGATAATACATTTGCTTTCTGTATCTGTGGGAGCCAAAGATTACTGTCCTCTCATTTACATGATCAGCTGGATCATTATCTTTTGACCAATCCAAGCTATAGAGTATGAAGTACTTCTGCAGCAGCTTAAATGAAGATATTGTCAAATTTGTCTCCAAAGCATCAACTTAACCGTGAGAAAAACTCCAAATTAGGACTCCTTTTGTAAGGAGATTTCTATGGTTGGGTCTCCTTATGTAATGATGATATGCTAATCTAATGTAATCTACTAAAGCCTATACAATTCTTGTATTTAAACTATAGGCCAGACAGCAGGACATTTCATGACATAAGAGCACTAGCATGGCCCCACGATTCAGATGAGATCTTACCTTAGAATTTTCAAAGGAAAAATATTTATAACATAAGTAGAAATAAGGCCATAAACTGGCAAATTTAGCTCTGTTCTCCCATAAAAATAAAACTAGTGTGCCATGGCAGGCTTAATGCTTTTAACTGTATACCAGTTCCCTGCAGAGGTACGAGGGCTCTGTGTATAGGCACAGGAGGAACTGTTGAATGCGAAGCCTGACCAAGTCGTGAGACAACATGTTCATGATTCATTGATCTACAGCCTGTATTCCTCATGGAGAGGAAATCACTGCTGCAGATGGTAGCACTCATGGGGTGTTTCTGTCAGTGGAGAGGTGAGATTCCTTCTTGCAGAGATCTTATGCTAGTTTTGCTGTCTGTTGTGTCAAGTTTTCAAGACTTTTGTAACCAAGTAATCACCTGGCTGGTAGTTTTAGAATTAGGTTTTAATATCCCAGCTTCATAGTCTGCTTGTTTTTACATATGATTTTAGGAATGTGTCAAATGTTATATCGGAGCAGATTAGTGGTTTAGCACTGTTTCTGACAATGATCAATGCTGGATGCTTTGCGGACACTGAAAACTGCCCAGGATGAGCTTATTATCCTAAAGCATGAAGTCGTAGAGCACTGAGAACACTTAATCCAAACTACTAGCATTGCAGATGTTTTTCTTATGCTCCTCGGATATGTCTCTAAGCCTTTTTTTTAAAAAAAATGATATTAAGCTCTTTGCCTTCATCATATTCCAAGCAGAAAACTAAACAAATAAATTGGAGTGGATTTTCTAAGTTTCTTCTTTTGTCTGTTGAATTTGACCAAACAAAAAGTCCCAGAGCTTTTTTGTTCAGGGGCTTATGGATACATGATACAAATGACTGATGAAACTTTTCTGTAGCAAATGTGTTATGTACTCATTGCTAAGTTGTAGCTTATAGTTTTGGGGTTCTTTCGTTGTTTTTGTTTGTTTTGTGTGGTGGTTTAGTTTTGCTTTTTTTGTTTGTTTGGTTCAGTTTGGTTTTGTTGTTTTTGGTTTTTTTCCCAGAAAGAACAACTTCAGTTTTCACATATCTTTCTTGGGGCATAACTAATCCCCTGTTTTTAATAATTTTAACGTTTTCCAGACGTTTTTTGCTTTTTGTTACTTATGAAATGTGCTGAACAAAACTAAACGCAAGATAGTCAAGGAATATGAAATAACATAATATTCTGTCTGCTCTGCAGCTTAACATTAATCTCCTGAATGGTGCTAGAGGAAGAGCAAAAGGCAGGAGTCTGCACTTATTTTGAAATCGTTCCTCCAAGAGGTAACAACTGTTTTAAAAGCCATTTGTGGCTTAGTTGTCTTCAACAGTTCTTTGCAGTATGTTTCTTCATACTTCACTTTTAAATTTCATCAGTTACTATGCTGCTCAGTTACTTTTGTACTAAATCCTCTAGATACTCTCCTATACTCTTCCTGTGTCCTGATAAATGCATTAATCATCTCTGTTTTAAGAACCAAAAGTCTGATTGTTTCTGAGATGTATAAAGGTGGGGTAGAAGTGAGTATCCTCTCCTAAAGGAAAGTAAGCTCTCTGATTCCTGTCACATCATTTTCTTTATATCCTCTTGGTAGCCACTGAGCCCTTTGGACTCTGAATATTTGCACAGGAAGTAGTGCACTGGTGAGGCACTGTGTCCTGACTGGCCTCCGGCAGATCTCACGCATGAATAAAGGAATCAGGGATTTATGTTTCTGCCATGATTCTTTGCTAGTATCTCTTCCTGTAAAGGAAAGTCCAGTGGATAATGACTAGCTGGAAGCATGGTTCTGTTTGAGCCGTATATTCAGTGTATGATCCTGGCAGTTTCCTGAACTCTGGTGATTTGCTTGAAGGGAGAGTGGAATATATCTGATCTCTTAATGGGGCTGCTTAGAAGACTGCAATGAAAAAACTCTCAATTAAAAATACAATGGCATTTTGCTCCCTCTTCAGGTCTTCTCTGGGAAACAACTGAATAATCCCTCATTTAATTAAGCAGTTAAAAAAAAAACAGTGAATGCCCATGTGCTGTTCCTGCTTTTCTAATCCCCACTTGGCTGCAGCTCCATAAGATACTCATTGAACCAATATTAGCTATGTTGCTGAATTCTGGGTAGCAGCAATATTAATCTGTCAGCACACAGAAAATAGCAATTTAAGCTTATTCTTTGTATTCTATTTGCAAAGCCAGTAGCTAATCCATGAGATAGCTTCCCCCTAAAGTTTCCTTTGCTGCTTTCTTATTTTCAAAAGGCTTTACAAAAATAATTTAAGATGTTTAAATATATTGCATTTGCGGACTTCTTTGTTTGTTTGGTTTTTGTTCACACTTTTTGGGAATCCTAAACAGCTCAGTAAGCACAACATGGCAGCAAAGCTGTTCTGTTCCTATCTCTTGCTCTTAACTATTTTTATAACCACCAAGTTAATGCCTCCTATTAATCCTTAGTTACTATATTGACCGCTTGCAGCCATCTAGGGCTAACTCGTAATAACAGATTACATGTTTTCTGTAGCTTACCTGCTTCATTCTAAAGCTCCTTCAAAGCCCTGCAGGGATCACTAAATCCTGTTTTCCCTCTGCCAGTCTTCCCTGCAGTTTAAATACAGTCTCTATGGCCTTTCCAGTTCTCTTAAACATTCCTGTCTTAGACAATGAGTAAAAAAGGAAAGAGAAGAGTCTGAAATACAAGTCACAATAGGTCTGACATAGGAATGTAGGCTTGGAGAGGCCATGGTCAACCTTAGAACATGGAGGCTTTGGGAATGTGCTGTGCACAGACAAAGAGACTCCACAGCTCACAAGCATTGTGTATGTCCCCATGTGTGCGCGATAGTGCTGACTTTATTGACATATAGTTCCCTGCAGAGTAGCAGAGGGTCCTTTTGACCTGGAAGCTTGGTGCCTGTGAGGGCCTGCAAAGGGCCTTACTGGGTCACCGACTATAATCCCCAGCTGTTGCTGGCAGGCGTGCCATAGTTCCTTTCATAAACTGGTCATGTCCATTCTGGAGCAGCCTGTTTTCTGATCCTCCCCTCATCTATTGAAGAGCTAACCCTGAATCTTCCTGCTGTGACCATTAAAAATCATCTTGTGATTCCTAGCCTATGTTTATTTCCAGTCAGACTGTAACACTCATTTGTGAAACCATTTGGCCTTTAATGAACCAGCTCTTTCCCTAACCAATGTTTATCCCACTAATGTGTTTTTCAAGAAGTCCTGTTTTCACAGCCTCTAGATGAAGACAAGCTCTTCTAGTCTTCTCAAATAGGCTGCACATGTCCTGGGCTGCTCTAGCTGGTCTTCTCTTTAGTGTTTGAATTTATCGTGGTTCTCTAGGAAAGGACAGACAGCTTGTATTGAGGTACTTTTTAATTGTTACTCTGTTTTTAAAGGACCAAGGAATGCATCAGTTAAAGAAGTAAAAAGCATTGAAACCACAGAATTCATGTCTCTTTCCCTCAGTAATGTTATCTCTGAGGTCTTTTGTCTCTCCTCTTACGGAATCATGAAAATGTTTTTGTGCTGCTGTCTTAGAGAAGGAATGCCGCAGCTCCAGCAGTGCTGTCTGACACTGAGGAACCTCACAGCTAGGGATCCATCCAGGCAGTGCTGTCTCTCTTGGCCCGTGCAAGAGAGGTCTCCGTGCAGACCAACATGCTTCTTGATGCCAAAGCTTGTGCAACAAAATTCTAATTTCTTCACTCTTTACATCCCGTGGTAAGCCTGGCTTACTTAGTCTAGCTGCATTTTCCCATGCTGTATGTTGTTGTAGGAAAGGGAACATGTATATTTGGGAAGGGACTCAAGTTCAGGCCTTCCTGAAAGCTGCCCCCTGTACACCGCTTCTGTTTGCAATGTGTCAGTGATTTTCTGAAGTTTGTTTACTCGCGGCCTTGTATCCAGATAATGAAATTTCTGGTAGCATGTCTGAGACAGAGTGGCCTGCTCTTGGTTCACATCCCATTTCTGGTCTGCTTTCTGTCACTTTGCGCTGGTGACCTAGATTGGCCACTGGTTTTATTTTACTCAGTGTTGTATCTGAGTAGCTGGCTACAACAGTAGGAATTCTGCATAAAGGCTGAGGCATCTGAACACTGGAGGAGTACCGTTCTTGCAGAATTGATTCATGGGGACATCGACCTTGAAGGAAACGTGCAGCGTGCCCTTCAAGAGGTCACACTTGTGACAGACTAGGCAGAAATGTTTCTTTCTATATGGAGGAAGGAGCAGGATTTACATTGTCATCTAAGTCTCTTATTTTAGCGGGGACTACTTATTTTAGCAGACTGTTGTCTGAGACTAGTGAATTGGCTCAGTTAGGGGTCTCCCAGGCAAAGGGAAGCAGCCCAGACACTCATTACTCTTTGCCACCTATGGAGCTTAGAGTTGGTCTTTATGCTTTGGAAAAGAAAATATTCTGCTCCACCCCAATGCATAAGATATAAATGGGTATAGACATCTTGTGCTCTCTTCTCCTTTCTTCTATAAGCATCTGTCTTCTGTTTGTAGTCTCATAAGCAATATGATAGTATAAATGGTGACTTGCATTAGTGTGTTTTTAAATTCTTTTAGGAGCTTTTGCAAGTGGGACTGAGGCTGCTCACTGGCATGTGACTTTTTAGCTCTTCCAACTGCAGTTTGACCCACTGCTTGAATACTATTTATTACTCTGTGTTAATCATTTGTACCATTCAGGCTTCAGATACTGGTGCAGAGTCAAAGCCGCATTGTATAGGAACTGTTCAAGCATAAAGTACCTTTGAGTCCTATAGCCAAAGAATGGACTTCAGCAGTTACTGTGCTGAACAATGTGAGTGTTTGATGTTTAATGTATGTATGTTTTAAATGGAATAATGTTGTTCAGATAATGTTCAGGCCTCTGCCAATCACACGTTGGAAGCCAGAGGGCAATAAAACTGCTCAGTTTTGAATTAATGTAAGCTGCCAGTTTGGATTTTCATTTCCAGAGACCAGCTGTTGAAACTGTTTTTTAAAGTGTTCATCATCATAAAGTGAAACATTTGTTTCTTCATCACACTGGAGAAAAAGCTAGACAGCTTTTCCATTTCAGATACAGACATTCAATTATCAGAAACCTGTAAGTGCCATTTCAAAAGGGGTTTCCTTACTTGGATTTTTTTTAAAATCCAATAGAAAAAAAGCAGGACAATTTGTGGACTTTTTATCCAGGGTCATTTTTTGGACTATAAGAAAATTATAGCATCTTGCTTAGTTGCCCCGCTTCTTCTATGTCTCTGCAGTTTGAACTCAGAAGTGCTGTAAAGCCAGCAGTGCTGTGGAAGGGTGAGCAGGAATCCATTCCTTCTGTTTTACCTGCAGAATTGCTTAATCAGTTAGAATAAATTAGACACGTGTATGTACTTTGCATGACAATTGGCAGGTGTCACTGAATGGCTTAAGCCATTACAGGTAATAATGCTGTTCTGGTTTGGCCCAAACCAGGCCAATTAGTCTTAGAGAAACCAAGGTCACTGCTAAATTCCTCACTGCTTACGAGTGAAGAGCCAAAGGGGGGTCACAGCTGCAGGGGGGAGCAGACAGGGCAGGTGACCCAAGATTGACCAACGAGGTATTCCATCCCACACATGTCATTCTCACTTTCCTATTTATCACTAACCCACTGCCTCCTGGAGGTGGGGCCCAGGAGGGAGGGGCCCTCCTGTCTCCCACTGATTGGTACCAGCTTTGCCAAATCTCCAGTTAAAAGCCTGCAGGTGTGATGGCAGGGGGAGCTATTGCATTTTGCCCTCTGCCCGTGCTGGGTGGAGCTACTGCCTTTTCCCTTCTGCCTGTGCTGGGTGGAGCTACTGCATTTTCCCCTCTGCCTGTGCTGGGGGGAGCAACTCTGCCTGAGGAGGATTTCCAAGCTCTCAATCTTGGCTTTGTATATATTTGTATATATTTGTATATATTTGATTATTATTATTGTTATTATACTCTTTTTTCATTATTATAGTTTATTAAAACTGTTTTAACTTTCCAACCCATAAGTCTCTCTCCCTTTTCCCTTTCCCTTTCCCTTGGGGGGGGAGGGAGGGTTAACAGAGAGCATCTGCCACCTGGTTAATAGCCAGCCCAGCTTTAAACCGTGACAAATGCATTAGCTAAAAGCAGCTGAACTTGATTTGCTATGCTTATATACCATGTTATGCTTCGTTTGCATGAGTAACATTTAATACAAATAATATCTTCAGGAATATTCAGGAATAAATAAATATTCAGGAGCAGGCTGTCCCGGTGTGTAGGAAGACAAGCTGTGAAGGAAAAAGACTGGCCTGGTTAAACAGAGAACTTAGGCTAGAACTTAAGGTAAAAAAGAGGGCCTATTTGCTCTGGAAGAAGGGTCGGGTAACTTGGGAGGTCTATAGGGGTGTTACCAGGTCATGTAGGGAGAAGATTAGAAGGGCCAAAGCTCAATTAGAGCTTGATTTGGCTGCTATGGTCAAAGATAACAAAAAACCTTTCTACAAATATATCAACAGCAAAAGGAGGGTCAAGGAGAGCCTCCACCACTTGACGAATGAGGAGGGTAGTGTAGTGTCAGGGGATGAGGAAAAGGCAGAGGTGCTCAATGCCTTCTTTGCCTCGGTCTTTAATGTCAGGACTGGTTGTCCTCAGGAGACTCAGCCCCCAGAGCCTGAAGTTAGGGACGGGGGGCTGTGTGAACCCCCTGTAATCCAGGAGGAGACGGTTAGTGACCTTCTGTGCCAATTGGACACCCACAAGGCTATGGGCGCGGATGGGATTCACCCCAGAGTAATGAAGGAACTGGCAGATGAACTTGCCAAACCACTCTCGATTATCTGCTGGCAGTCCTGGTTAACTGGAGAAGTTCCAGCTGACTGGAAATTAGCAAATGTAACGCCCATCTACAAGAAGGGTCGGAAGGACGATCCAGGGAGCTATAGGCCCGTCAGCCTGACCTCGGTGCCAGGCAAGGTGATGGAACAGATCATCCTGAGTGCCATTACACGGCACATGCAGGACAATCGGGGCATCGTGGCCAGCCAACATGGATTCATGAAAGGCAGGTCCTGCTTGACCAACCTGATCTCCTTCTATGACCAAGTGACCCGCTTAGCAGATGAGGGCAGGGCTGTGGATGTAGTCTATCTAGACTTCAGTAAGGCATTCGACACTGTCTCCCACAGCATCCTCCTAGACAAACTGGCTGCCTGGGGCTTGGATGGGTGGACTCTTCGATGGGTTAAAATCTGGCTGGATGGCCGAGTCCAGAGAGTGGTGGTGAATGGGGCAAAGTCCAACTGGCGGCCGGTCACTAGCGGTGTTCCCCAGGGCTCAGTTCTGGGGCTGGTGCTGTTCAATATCTTTATAGATGATCTAGACGTAGGGATTGAGTGCACCCTCAGCAAATTTGCAGATGACACCAAGCTGGGTGGGAGTGTCGATCTGCTGAAGGGCAGGAAGGCCCTACAGAGGGATCTGGACAGGTTAGATAGATGGGCCAAGACCAACGGCATGAGGTTCAACAAGAACAAGTGCCGGGTCTTACACTTTGGCCACAACAACCCCATGCAGCGCTACAGGCTGGGGGAAGAGTGGTTAGAAAGCGGCCTGGCGGAAAGAGACCTGGGGGTGCTGATCGACAGCCGGCTAAACATGAGCCAGCAGTGTGCCCAGGTGGCCAAGAAGGCCAATGGCATCCTGGCCTCTATTAGGAATAGTGTAGCTAGCCTGTCTAGGGAAGTGATCATCCCTCTGTACTCAGCACTGGTGAGGCTGCACCTTGAGTACTGTGTCCAGTTCTGGGCCCCGCACTTCAAGAAAGATGTTGAGGTGTTGGAGCGAGTCCAGAGGAGGGCGACCAAGCTGGTGAAGGCTCTGGAGGGTATGACCTACGAGGAACGGCTGAGGGAGCTGGGGTTGTTTAGCCTGGAGAAGAGGAGGCTCAGAGGTGACCTTATTGCAGTCTACAACTACCTGAAGGGAGGTTGTAGTGGAGTGGGAGTCGGCCTCTTCTCCCAGGCAGCTAGCGATAGGACAAGAGGACATAGCCTCAAGCTTCACCAGGGGAGGTTCAGGTTGGACATTAGGAAGAATTTATTTTCAGAAAGGGTCATTAGACATTGGAACGGGCTGCCCAGGGAGGTGGTGGAGTCACCATCTCTGGATGTGTTTAAGAAAAGACTGGACATGGCACTTAGTGCCATCGTCTATTTGACATGGTGGTGTCAGGGCAATGGTTGGACTCGATGATCCCAGAGGTCTCTTCCAACCTGATTGATTCTGTTTTTTCACTTTTATGCAGGCCACACAGAATATAAAAATTGTTGAAGACAATAAACATAGCAGTTTTCCAATATATACATCGTTTAGGGTAAATCTATGCATTGAAATAGAATCTGATAATGTTACTGATGCACCCTTAAGGAAGAAAGGCAAATCACTCAGGTAAATGGAGGAGGATGAATCATAGAAACTCTGCCAGACTTAAACTGGTATAGTTATTAAGGAGGCAATAGACTGCAGTGGTACTAGGTCACTTATCAAATAAAGTGATGTGCAATAAAGACACATCAGTGGGGTTGTCCTGATTAATACCAGCTGAACATCTACCCAATGTTTCAGTGTCTATAGTGCTGCACCTTTCACATGAGAGCTGCCAACTCATTTTATGGAGACTGTTACTCATACTTCTCAAGTCAAAAGGTTGTTTGAGTTGCTGTCATGTGTTGGTGGCAACTTCAAATGATAAGATAAAAAATAAGCAGATAATCACAATAACTTTCTGCTTTGCAAACCCTGAACAAGTCAGTAATCCATTACAGAAGTTCTGTCAACCAGCTGTGTCAGGACTGATTTAGTATACTGAACTTTTGCCTCTACTTTAGAATGAGCCTTGCCCTGTGCTTAAGTGTTGTCAAAAGGAAGGCTTAATTCTGCTAGCTGAATCTGGTAATACTCTTGCCAGTATTACTTGTAGTGGAAGCATGAGATTTGAAGTAAATGCAGTACTTACTAGTTCCACATCTTCACCTAGTTCTCCAGTTAATCTGCCAACTGCTTTCATGTAATCATTTTCCACGGTAAGGGGATTCATAGGACCTCTTCCTTAATGGAGACATATTTTATTGTGACACTTTTTTTTTTTTGTTAGGAAAATCGGAATTAAAGCACAGTCCCCCTGAAGAACCTCAGATAATTTACAGTTTGTGTGGTCTTTGTTACTAAATGACAAAAATTAATTTCTTTGAGAAATTTAGGGGCTAACACTTTGTGATCTTTCATTGCTATCCCAAGTAAATTAATTTAACAAAAAATGCCTACCTGTGAAGTTCCCACTGTAGATTGTGATCTCCAGAGCCCTTTCAGTGTTTTGTAGCATTTTGGTTGTACTTGGAGAGAGGTTATGTTCTAGCTCTTTAAAAGTGGAGTTGGGGGCCACTGTCTTTGGTGGATTTGGATAGTATATTTGACTCTTTTCTTCAGCAATCTTAGGAAGCTGAAGGGTAAGAAGAAATAGGTAAGGTATAAACCAAATATGTGTGCTGGATGGAAAAGATTATTTTAAAGGTTTGAAATAACACGTGTTGCATTGCCCTCCCCTCCCCTCAATTATCTGTTCGGTAAATGCTAACAAAAGCAAAAATGTGGTGGAAAAATGTCTTCAGTACAGTATTACTACTCAAGTGGCAGGTACATAATTCAGCTGAACTCAATTCAAATAACTTGGAATCAAGTTCTCCATGGTAGCCACACCTAGGCAGAACATTCCATGCTATATAAGTTTTCTTTTGTAGTCACAATTATAGACTGCCTTAAAATGGACTGATGCTTATTGTTTCCCTTGCCGCATCTGTAAGACTATGTGTCTACAAAGGCTGTATCTTTCTTTGTTCACCACTATTTTTTCCTATAATATTCATGACTTTTATCTGTCATCAAACTTCAGGCTACATCCCTGTGGGAAGAGAACTAGTGTTTACCCAAGCTGAAGAATAGTAGAAACATGCATTCATGAACAAATTCACTCTTCTGTTTTATGGACCAGCCCAGTCTCCATCATTACACTGGGGAAGGCAAGGTTGGAGTCAGACCGTCCACAAAGAGGACATCTGTTTTCTTGAAGATATGGAAACAGAGACACCTGCCTGTCAGTATGTTGGCAGGACTTGTGGAGAGGTAAGGAGGAGCAAAGATCTAATGCTGCCCAAACCCATTTCTTTGGAGGGCTGCAGAGCATAATCTGGGCTTCTGAATGAAGCTCCCACCTCTCCCTCCCCAAAATGTATGGTCAGCAGCTATTATTGCTTCTTTTTGTTGTTCTTATCTCCAGAGCTACTTGGCTAGGTCCTACGAGAGCTAGTTAGTACTTAAAGGACTTCAGTCACAGGACAGCCTGCCAGCTTCTGATCTTGTTTATATGTTGCTGAAGTGGCTGAAAACTGTCTCTAAAGCTTTTCACTCTTTGTATTCATGATGCCTAATTCATGGCCTGCAAGTGTTTGGAACAGTACAGGGGCTCTCTGTGTAAAAATACCTCCCATGAAAGGTTGCAGAGAAGTTTAATTAAAAAAAAAAAAAAAAAAAAAGGCATTTTGCTCTTTTCTGTATGAGCTACATACTTGGAAGTATGTGTGCTGTCCCGGCCAGTGCACAGCCTTCTTCTGGGCGTCTGAGGGAATACTGACAACTTCATGCCTATATGGATTACCTATAGGGGAAATATTTAACATGTTCTGATGGAACACCATTGATCAGAATGACAGATGGATCTACATTTTAAGCTGTAGATGTACACTCACTATAAAGACAGCTGTGCTCGTAGAAGAGGTTCTTTCTGTGAGCTGCTGCTAATGTCTCTTCTACCTTGGGAGACTGACCTCATGGATCTGCAGACAGAAGTCATCTTCACTCTTTTGGTAGAAAATCAGCAGGGTTAGATCAGATCACCCATTTAATCAGCGTAAGTTAACCCAGCTTTCTTTTTGGAAGCAGTCAGTGTGGTTATCTGTACCACCAGATCTGCAAGGCTAGTTGTCTCAGGCAGAGAAGTGGTGACAAGCAGCTGGGGGCTGGATCTTACACCAGATAAAGCTGCCTCTGTAGAAGGCCATCTGGCCATGGCCGGTTGCAGAAGCCCTGGATTGGTTCGCACACCAGCAGGGAAGATTCTTATTGCATTTTCTGTGCATGATTCTTACAAACAGCAACAACAAGCAATAAAGCTTGATGAATTGTGAAGCTGGCTCTGTACTCACAATGTCACCATCAGAGGAATAATTGAGTGCTACTAGATGTCATAAAGATGAAACTGCAGTGCATGCTTGGAAGAGCTTAATTGCCAACCCTGGTTCTATCACTGCTTTTTTCTCTCCGGTCCTCCTGCCTCAGTTTCCCTATTTACCTCACAATGGTGCTGTTAGCATTAACTGCATAATAGATACTCTGAATTTTGTAAAGGTGAGATGTAGAAAAGGCACAAAGCTTTTAAATACAACCTTCCAGTGATAAAAGTCACCTGAGTGGGGTCTGGGTTAGCTGTACTTATTAACCACAGATTTCTCCGTCAGTCACTGAGAACTGGAGTGTCCTGATCTCAGAAGAAGTCAAACCGTATGGAGGGAACAGCAAATGAAGTTGAAGTATTTTCTAAGGGCCAGTGGTAGCTGCCCTCTTAGCTAGTAATTCTGAACCTGCTAAGTTTTGCTGGAAATAGGTCTTGGCGTCCGATGATCCTTCTGTTGTGTAAAAACAGGCTTTATAAGCCCATCTCCACATATGATTATTGTTTCTAAAATTGACCAATGATCAATGAAAACTGACTAAAAATGGCTGCTCCTAGCATTACATATTCTGTGGGAAGATTTTGGGTTTGGATGGACAAATGCTCTACTAAAAATGGCTCATGTACCCAATTATATACATAACTGTACAGCACTGTGCCAATGACTGGGAATGGCAGCTAATTAATGCAAATTGACCTCCTACTTAACATTATCAGCTTTTACGCTGCTGAAAAGCTTCTTATCCATGCTAGCGTATGCTTTTCCTCTTTCACACAGTTATTGCCAAACCCTGCTTGGCAAGCACTGCCATGGCACACAGAGGTGCTGACTTTCTCCTGTCCCAAACTCCCCGTAACCCTGTGTGGTCAGCAGCTGCCAAGGACTCCTCATCAGTTCATGCAGGTCGTCTTTAAAGTATCCCAAAATTAAATACCTGTCAAAATCCCAATATAGCAGAATGAGTCCAGGCAAAAGCAGAATAAAAACAAAAATTTCATCCGATATATTATGTAAAACACTTTCAGAGTAAAATGCTGCTGGGGTTAAAAACAAACACCTTATGATGGCTTACATGGTGTTCTGTAAAAATGAATGTCTAGGGCTTCATCTCTTTGTAAGGGATAAGAAAAGTTGCTTTTTCTCCTTGGACCTTGTTCTACCATCTATGTAGTGATAAAATATTTTAAATCATTCAGCTCTCATTTCAGGGGTACCTCTGTTGTCCTCAGCAAAGGTATGACAGGCATTACTGTGGCCTCGAAATTGCTAGTTTTTGATCCCACTGATGCATTTTTTTCCTTTCTCTTCCACTCTGTTGGACTGTGAACAATTATTTGCCTGACAGAAGATATCAGATACACTAAATGATCCATCTTGCTTTTGTGGGGATTAGCATCTATGTGAATAGCTCTGTTGGCTTCTGAGGCTACAAGGTGTTCACATGAGTGGGGTTTATTAATCATTCTCAGTGCTGAGGTATCCCCCATGGAGACTGCAACTATCAGCACATAGAGTTCTAATTTAAGCCAAGATGCTTAGCTTGACTACTGATATATTCAGATTCTGGCTCTGTTAAGCTTCAGGAGAAAAGAGTCATGACTTCAGTAATGTTTCTAAGTTAAGTTTAAAAAAAAATGGTAAACCAACAGAGTGCTGTCTTACCTCTGGTCTTCCTCAGAACAACCACATCAAAAGCCTTGGTAGGGATATTGGGATGGAAAGGCTGATGACTGCTTGCATCAATCCCAATGTCTCGATCCTCAGATGATCTGAAGTTTGGGAACATAGCGTACCTAGAGATGTGTGTCTGGTAGGGATGAGAGGTGGGATATGGCAGGCACAGTGGTCTTGGGTTCGTTTAAGTTGGCAGGAAGGACAGAAAGAAAGAAAGTTTCCTTATTTTGCATTTCACAGAGTTTTAGCATTAAATATAACACTTTGCAAGAACTGGGAGAGATGTGAGAATCAGAAAGGTGATATCTTAGTTCTTTAATCCCCTCTTGCTTGCACCGTGCGAAGAATTCACAATGATGATTCCCTTGCAGCTTTTGTACATAATCAGCCATACCTATTCACATTTACTTTTATGTGGCTTAAGGGAAGGAAAACGTGGACTTCTGATTCTTGCACAGTTCCAATTAATAGTAACCGAGTTTGTGCTTGTGAAATCAAAATTTGCCTCTAAGAAGACATTTATTTCTGGGAGGAAGGAGGATAAGCTGATTTGGAGAGTTTTATGGGATACTGAGAACAGGGATTTCACAGAGTGCCCACGTTCCTGTGGTTGTTCTTTTTAGCTTTCAGTTTTTCGTGACAGGATAATTAAAAAACATATTAAAATCAGGGGAATCCTGAAATCATCTGAGGAAAATGAAAGCAGCGATTTATTCCAGTAAGAGACTAGCCCCTTGTTTGGATTCTTCTAAACTTTATCACAGCTTGCATACAGCATCTTACTGAGAGCAAACACCTTTCCCCTGTTGCTGTATAAAGCAAAGTCACAACCTTATACAGGAGCCAAATTAATTTAATTCCTGAGGCTATGCATCATGATGTAACGAGTTGTCTTACCAAACTGGGCTTTTCTGAGTCTTCTCTCTCATAAATCTGCTTTATACATACTTTAGATCCCATAGCTGTGCTTGGTAGATGCTCCCAAACACTTTAATTCACACGAGGTAAAGAGGCCATGAACAACACAGCCAAGGAAACCCAAATAGCCCGTAGGCAAGTCAGCAAGATCAGTATTTGTTAGGAGCGTGGATGTACTAGGCAAACACTGCTAACCTGCTAAACCTATCATCACATGCTTCATTCGAGAGAGAGTTTTTTTGCCTTGTAGTGTTGCTGCTGCTTATTGCCAAGGAACCTGCACTGTGCAATTATGGCTGTAAGAGGAACAACTTGCCTTTTTATTTCATTAAGGAAAGATAAGATATAATATAGGTGAAATGTACTTAGCCAAACTGTCTGGTAGTTTACAAAGCCTATATTAGGGAAGAAAAAAAATAAGTTACCTGAAGTGACCCATGTTCATTTGCACCTCCCACATTTTATCTGAATCAGTGCAATCAATATACATTAGGGACAAATCAATGTGTAAGCAGTGCAGACAATATTCTTACTGATACCACTCATTACATAAGGAATATTTGGTGTTGCCAGGTGCCAAAGACTGAAAAGGCACCAGGAACAAGTGATGTGCAGAATGTCTTTTTAAAAGGAGCGAGGGAAAAATCTAGCCTCTTACACTGTTGTGTAATGAGCTTTATATTAATTAAGAATGGTATGTGCTATTAGTAAAAATAAAACCTTTTATCAGTAATGCAAAACAGAAAACATATCCTGTTTCTACTTGCAAAGAAAATACTTATTCGTTCCATGTTGATAGATGATTTATATTTTACCATGGAGACTTATTTTATGCTTCAAATAAATTTTTAAAAAGCAATCAAAAGAAAACACTAACTTAAAGGGCAAGAATTTCATCAATGAGGCTAGCTAAGAGTCTCTTGGCAATTTTACCGAGTCAGAAAAATGTCTAAGATTAAAAAATTAATTAATTTGCTTAATGGTTCTTTGTGGTATAATGAAAAAAATAAAACAAACACCTGAAAGACAGTATTACTGGACTAATCTAAGTGGTTCACCTGGAGCTCCAAAATCTCATGTATTTCTTGAGAAAGGCTTAATTACCAGGTGTTGCTTGAAAGGGTCTTTACTGTTTATGGGTGGGAGAGGTTGTCTGATGATAGTCTTTTTTAAGCTTTATTATTTGTACAGTGATCACACAAAGTTTCTTGATACTACAAACCATATACCAAAATCTTCATATTGCTAAAACCCCTCATTTTTCTCAGCGAGGAGAGGGATGTCCCAGATTCATTCCCAAGCAGGAGATGGTGATAACTTCTCAGGGCTCCTCTCCTTGCTCAGTTTGAGGACAGAGCCGTGTGGGATGTGAATGGGCCTCATGAGGACTCCATTGTTTCAGCCTTAGTGGTTCCTCTGGGAACTCTCTTCCTTCCACAGCTAAGGATTACTCAGTAGCCTGGTTAATGACAGAGCCGTGGCATGGGAGCTGCACCCAAGCTCTGTTCAAGTCACCTGTGACTCAAGAGCTGCAACTTTGCCACTCCAGCATTGAATTAGTCTCCATAAAAATAGGTGTTGCACAGTTACAAAGAGGAAATATGCCCCCTTGCTCAAAGAATTTAAATACAGGCCTGTGCTTATTTCTTTCCATAATGGCATGGGTGTTTTGAAGTGCCAGATCAGTTTTGTTCACATGTTCTGATACAACATGCAGAAGCCATGCATTTCATTGTGAAAGCTGTGCTGCGGTACCGTGGGACTCGGTGCAATCAACATGAGGTGTGATATCTCACAAGTTACCACGACAGCGTAACTCATTCCTCAACTGAGCTGAATGAAAGATCTACTTTTAATGTGTGATGCTACAAAGATAACAGTACTTAATAAAAGTGTTAGATTCTGATAACCATGTAGTGTATTGTTACATTTATAACGACCTGGGATTCTGATTCAAACTTTGTGTCAGTCTTGAAAATGGAAAGCCTTTACAGAAATAGCCATACTTACAGAACAGCAATCTTTAAAAGTTTATTCTACTGATATGTCTAATTGATTTTCTATTTCTACAGTTCGAAGTGATTCTGTATGTCTACTGGTGCTGTAGACATGAAGGAAAATACTTTAGTGTTTATTAAACATTAAGAAGTAATTTCAATTTCCCTTTCCATTCACATTGTCTTACAATGTGAATTATTACATACTTCATTGCATTCATTGGACATATTCCTGATACAAATATGCAAAATTGAGGACATCCAGTCTGCTTTGTGCTCTGGCATGGCAGAACTTCTTAAGTACCTTTGTAGAGCACTTTTTGTTGTTATAAACTAAACTTAAGACAGCAATAAAATAAGGATGAACATGCATTTTAATTTCTCTACCATGATTTAGAGAAGCTTTGTGAGCTCAGGTTGTAACAGCAAGCAAAGCTTTGCATTTTCAAAGGTGGACAGTTGTTTCGAGTGTTCCTTATATTTTTAAAACTCAAACCGGGTAATCAAGCCTGAAGCCACCCAGAATGGATGGCAGTATAGAAAGGTAGAGCTCTGGCTGGAAAGGAAGAAAGGAATAGTAGCTTTTCCAAATTTGATGCTGAGATGCTTTCGCAGGAGTTCTAGTGGGCTTTTACTGGAGTCTGCCAGTATCACACAAGAAACAGTTGCTAAGTATTGTGTTATCTGCCCCTTCATGTTCAGTCCACAGAGGATATGGAGTCTATCAGTCGCTTGAAAAGAAGTCAGGCTCAAGCTGGAGGGATTTATGCTCCCAGTTTGGAAAGCCCCAGAACAAATCCAGGGAGTGGTCCAGATGGACACCATCCCGTTTCCCTAGCAATGAGTGCAATGTGGGCACTCATCAAACACTTTTTGATAAAATAGGCATAAACCAAGTTTCAAATGAGAGCGAGTATCCTTATGGAAACACTGGCTTCACCTGCAGCAGTTCTGCAGCTCCACTCCTGATGCAGTGCTGAGCACTGTGTACAGGGACATGCTTGTTCAGTAATGGTAATAAAAGACACATTGGAACCTGTGTGACCCTCATGAGGAGCTCCCACTTTCCAATATTCTTCTACTCTCTGACACAAGGTAGGAACGTCTGAAGAGCTGTTTCTTCTCTCAGATGTGTTGTTGGCCTGAGAATGATGCAGTGTGGGGAGACTCATGATCTTCAGCTCCTTTTCTAGATCAGGCCAGAGAACTTTTTGCTGCTCTTTCCTATTAATTTCCCACATAGTCAGTAAATTATTAAGAGAATAAGATGTATCATGCTTGCCAATTTTAACAGGAAGAAAATTATGACTGGAGGATAAAACATCTCACACGTGTAAATTGGCTTTCTCTGCAGCCCTTTATTCTTTCAAAGGGAAGCAATAACTTATCTTGCCTAACCTTAAAACCTGCTTGGTCAGGGAGCTGCAGGTCAGGGAACCAGCAGGCTTCAGGGGCTGGGGGCCAGCCAGAGGAATGGGAGTGCTGTGTGGCATGATAAACAATGAAAGCAGATTAAAACCCACATGGAAAAAGCCAGTTTTCATTCATTCTGTGCTGTCCCTGAACCCACCGAAAACCTCATTGGTGTGACTTGTCTTTGGAAGGACAGCTGCAAACGTTGTAGCCTGATGCAGAGTATGTGTGTATTTATAAGTGTTCAAGGCCAGGTTGGATGGGGCTTGGAGCAACCTGATCTAGTGGAAGGTGCCCCTGCCAATGGCAGGGGGTTTGGAACTAGATGCTCTTTAAGGATCCTTCCAACCCAAACCATTCTATGATTCTATGATTCTATGATTCTATGACAACTAGGGTTCTTGGCAATGGCTGAAGGGTGTTTTTCAAGGCCTTTCAGGATTTTGCAGTCTTATTTGATGGGAACTTGAGGACTCGTTACACCTTTAGATGGGAAGAGGCAACTACTTTTCTCCAGTATGTTTGACTGGGAGGTCGTATGTATGTGGCCCACTGCTAATGCACTTACAAAAGCACGTCTGCACAAATCCAGTGATTCATTCTAGTGCAAGGCTGCACAAGGATACGTAGTGTGCATACTAAAGGCAAAGGCATAGTTATCCCATGAAAGTATACAGAGTTATTGCAAATGCCTGGTAATTAATTTCCCGCAAAAGACAGTAATGGCTCAGAGGAGCCCGCACAGGCTATAAGGTAAATAAACTGAGTGTTAATAGCTCCCAGGTATGCCTGCAGAGCACCACTCAGAGGGTATTTTTCAGGAAACGTTCCATGTGGCTGTCACCGCTTAATAGTCCCTGGCAGCAGGAAGAGTATTTGCTCTGAAAGACCTTGGACTATGACCGTGGAAGATTTTTTTTTTTGGTGTGTTTCACTTTTTGTTTTAAAGGATATATTCTTCCTCAGTCTTTCAAAGACTGAGAAAATACAACCTTATAGGAAAAGAAAACACTCAAACTAGGACAGAGCATAGACCATAAAGTATTTTTAGAGACCCAGCGTGTTTCAAGTTAAGATGTGAGTGCAAAATAATGGAGAAAGTATATCAATGTGCTGTTGATCAAATATTCAGAGTCCAAGGTCCTGTACTTTCAGTATGTACAAGGGCAGAGTGTGACCACTCCTGTGTAAAGCCTCCTTCCTCCTTATACAGCTAGCACAAGGGCACAGAGTCACAGAAGTCCCTGGTTGCTTTCTCTTAAGGAAGCAAATCCCCAGAAAAGTGCTGTGAGCTCTACCTTAGCCTGTGTACATGGGTGATCCATTCTGGTGAGCAACGGGCACGAGGAATGCTTTTGCTATGAAGTGAATGGGTCCCAGAGCATCCTTAAGCAAGAAGCGTTTGAGGTTGGCCAGCCTAGGAATTACTGAAAACACAGCAGGCCTCCTGCCACATGCAAAGTGCAGGTTTTAATTTTACTCCACAATTTGTCACGTTCCTGCTGTTTCGGGGATACCAATATAAATGTCACATGACAGGACACTTATTTGACTAGTAAGTCACAGTGAACTAAATTGTTCCCCAGCATAATTCCACTGCAGTCAATGGAGTTTTCTTGGAGGTGGATTAGGTAATAAACCAGAACAACTCAGCTTGACCAGACAACATGAGAGTGCCCACTTTACATGGATGTTGGTTTTAAAACAACTTTAAAAGTGCTCGATTATCTTACAAAAGTGCACGGACCAGTACTTGTCACTTAGGAAACCTATAGGAAGAAACTTGCAGGGAAACTTGCTAATTCCTTGTAGCTTGTAATCAAATTCTGCAGAAGCAGCACAGCCAATGCCTCTAATGTGCATCGCTGGCCAAAGGCCATAAGCTGTCCCAGTAAAAAGGAGTTTTGGCTTGTACACTCTTGTCGGTAACCACAGTTGCTTCTGCTTGTGCTGCAGGTTGTGACGAGGTAATGAAGAGAGAAGCCTGCAAAAAGCAGTGGGTTACAAAGAGCAGGGTTGCAGGTTTCCTTGTGTAGCTTCTGTGACCTGTTTACAATTAGCCCTCCTGCTTTTCTAGAGTGTCTGAGGTTACACAAAATGGGGAGCAGGTACCTCACATACAGGGAGGCTAAAGAGAGAGTGGTGGGGTCAAACAATGCGCCTCACAGCCTGATAAAGATAACTGAGAAATTGTCACAGAATTATTCTCAGGTTTCTAATATGCTCTAGTTATCAATGCTAATATGAAATGTGTAACTTGTTAATTTTCTGCTTTTGAAGAATTTACGTTTGTAGTTTAAATTACCATAATCGAAAATCTCAATAGTTTGATTAAATTTAAGCGTTTTGCTGGTGCCATCAAGTGGCAAAATATTACATTGCAGAACTCCAGCAGCATCCAAATTCCCTCACTGTGGTACCTCTTGAACAACAGCAGTGAAGAAAATAATCCTTGCCAAGCCTCCTCCAAAAATACATATATATATATATATATATATACCAGAAAAATGAACTGAAATACACAAGGTGTCATGGTTACTTCAGTTACTTCAGTTTAATCTGGTTTTCTGGATTCAAACTAGTAGAAAGGCTAATATTTTTGAGTATTACAAGTTGATAAATGTGGACAACCTGTAAAGCAAACTCAGAGACCCTTGTTGAAGAGGTGCTAAACTGAGGGGGCACAATGCTGCATTCTGAATTTCCTTCCCAACTGTGTTTGCTCTCCTTTGTTACCAGCTAATCCCTTTCTAAAGAACATGGCCCTTCAGATTTCATATCATACCTGCACTTTGTATCGTACATGAGTAATACCACCAGAGTGGAATGAATATTCAGTTTGCTGTTATATTCACTAGATTCACAATCTGATTAACGCACAATTTAAACTTACAGTTCATCATTCATACACACATCACTTTTTTTCAGTTGAGTGACATTATAGTGTTGCTCAGTGGGAAGGCCTCTGTGCAAAGAGAAAGCATAAATGTATAAAGCTTATGCTCTATTATTTGCTTATAAAAAAATCCAAATAAATTGATATGTTTTTATCTTGATTTCTCAGATAACCCTTAATATCAAAACTCATAGATGCTGCCAGTGTGAAAATCTATCCTGGGTTTCAAAATCTAAAAGTCACGCAGGGCTGGATTTTGAGAGGTGCTGAGTACCCATGCCTGAACCCAAATTTCCTGAGAATGCTGAGCATTTCCTCCTGTGAAAGCCTGGCCCTTACAGCCCCCACCATGCACACCTAACACTCAGTAGGAGCTGTGGGAATGCCTTGCATGGGTGCAGGTTCCAACTTTTAACCCTATAAGGAGTTAAGTTATTCCTGTGTTATGGGGATCGCTTTCAGCTCCTTCTGATGCCAAACGGCTCCCAGAATCCAGCCAAGCTGCATGGTGCTTTTCGCTGAAAAGAATCTGAAGAGAAGACAGCACCATAACTACCTTTGAGTTTAAATAATGGAAAACAAAGCAGTTCTTAGTATGGGACCTCAGGTTAAAAAAAAACCAAAACCAAAACACACACAACAGAAGAGAGAGCAAATGAGAGAGACAAAATGAAGGGAATACAATTGGAAAAATCAGCCATATAACCAGTAAGATTTTTCTGGTATTAGAAATAGCCTTATAGTTATGACCTGGCCTTGCTAAAGCTGAGCTTCACCCAAAACATCTAATCAAGTGTCTGTTGCTAAGAGGAGTGGGTGGCCTTAATTGCATGGCTGAAGAAGAGATGTTGGCTGCAAGAAAAGGAGAGAAATCATGCTGAATCAGAAGGGATTTGTTTGACTTTTATGGCTGTCTCAATGGGCTCCCATGGCTTGAGAGTCCAAGGCATAGTCCAGCAGGAATATGCTCATAATACTCTGGGTCTAACCATGAGTTCAGAATGGTTGTTGTCTTCTCTTTCCTCTTTAAGCATTTTCCCACATTAGCACTGTCCGGTGTAATGCGTGCTTCTGTGCCATGGGTGCTGTCAGTTGAACGACAGAGGCATTTATGGTCACACTTAGCTTTCCAGCTCTCGTGCAAGGCTGTGTGTTCAGAAGTGCTGAGCACCTCCATCTTAAACTAAAGTCACTGAGACTCCCCTCCTCCCCTCTCAGCCCCATCACACCACAGTAGTACCGGACTTCCATCCTGGAGGCCAGGTCCCCTACACCCTTCTGACAGGACAGCTGGTGCTGAGGGTGCTGACTTATGACAGACTGTGCTGCAGGAGGGTGCAGCAATGACCACTTTAGAGCCAAATTCAGGGATTTAGGAAGTTTGAATGCTGATTTGGGATGATCAGTGCATATGTAGGATTGCCATGACACAAATTCTTTTTCCAGCATCAAAATGAAAACCTACTAACCTGGAGATGCTTAGGTTTTGCCTAGTTCAACGGCTGTGCTTGTGAAGGTGCCCTTTTCACTACTTCTGTGTTCAATGTATGTGGGTGGCATGGCTCAATAACTAATACATTGCATTTGAAGTCTTTTGGAGCAGTGCCTCTGCAAAGTGGCAGTAGTTGTATCTGTAGAAGGATATCTTTATGTTCTTTGTACTTTGAATCAAGAAGTGGATGTCTTTTGCATTGGAAACTGCCTCCCCCACTCAGAAGAGCAAGTGTAGTTGTAGTAGTTTGGCTGTAACTTGGAGAGGGGCCTGGCTGTGAGTGGGGGTTAGGACCAGGTGATCTCCAGAGATGTCTTGCAACCTGAACCTGTCTGTGACTCCACCACTCAGAAAAAGAAGCTCTCATGAGCTGTTTACCCTGTGTTCTCCATGCACCCTGGCATCTGCTGGGTAGCACTGGGCATTATTTGATTTAATTTTCCTCTTAAAGCCAGCTTTGCCAGCCCCTTGTTTCTCATGTAACAAAAATTCCTTTGGGTTCTGTAGCTTTATACATAGGAAACTTGCCAGCATGTATAAAAGCCACAAATTAGTTATGTAGAGGTGCACTGGAAAATGCGTTCTTTGCTTTTTTTCTCATAAAATTTCACAGACATCTTACAAAATGTTTTTAAAAATGAAGCACAGGCAAACACACCCCTCTTACGACTAGTTTTAGAACCACAGAGTCTGTGACTCTGGTGCTTACCCTGTGTACTATGCTTTCACAGCCCAAAGTCCTGCACATATATAGAAAATACTGATATCAGCATCATCTAATAATGTCTTATTTACTAGAAAGTTATATTTAAATCACCCTAACTGTGGGATTTTATTTAAGTATTTTTGTATGGGTCTTATGACAAAACAATATTTGCTCCATAAAAATCAAATAATTCTCACTGTGGATATTTCCTGAAGTTTTATTTACAAGCTGTATTAGAAACACATTTATTTAGACTTCTCATACTTCCCCTGCTGAAATTTGTACCAGTGCTATCAGAGGCAAAGCTGTGAAAATACTTTGTTTGCATCTTGCCCACTTCAGCTTTCTCCACTATAATTGTTTGCACTAGAGTAAGTTTCTAATTAATTTCTAGCCTGTGTCTCTGGTAGGTTTCACTGAGATTAGCAAAGGTGGTGCTGATGGGGATACTGTAGCTCTGCTACTTACCTGGAAGGTAATCTGTGTAATACAGAAACTTAGTGTGGAGGAAAGGCTACTCTATTTTGCCCCTACAATAGCACTATCATCAGGATTGTGGGTACCTGGGTATGCTCTGAACAACTCTTCTGCAGTTTCACTTTACCATGAGAGCTGCCCATGACAGACAATGAATGCATGTCATGAATATGGGTTTATAAAGTAGCTTGCAAACCTCATTCTCCCTTTGTGACTGCTAAATTGGTTTTCTGAGATGGGGCATGTAGTCGCTGTGACTCAGTTACCTTCTTATTAGGTACTATGCCTGAGTTGGCCAAAATCTTTGCTTGCTCACAGACTATATGGTACTTAGGCATTTTCCACCTTGTGGAAAAGGGAAGGCTTGTTTCTGGACCTCTTTTTCTCTCCAGAGTGGAATTCACTTGGATGGATCAGGGGCTCTGCACTAGTGTGCCTGAACAATGAATAATCCAAGAGATTACATATTCAGAAAAGAAAAAACCAAGAGCAATGAAAATTCTTGTTTCAAGCTCATTATACATTCTTGCACCGATCCTGTCACTGTGGGATCACAGCAGCTTCCCACAAATTGGGGGACGAGAGGCTGGAGAGCAGCCCTGCGGAAAGAGAGATGGAGTTTGCATTGATGGCAAGTTGAATATGAGTCAACAGTGTGCCCTGGCAGCCAAAAGGGCCAACCGTGTCCTGGGGTGCATCAAGCACAGCATAGCTAGCTGGTCGAGGGAGGTGATTGTCCCACTCTACACTGCACTGGTGTGGCCACACCTTGAGTACTGTGCGCGGTTTGGGGTGCCTCAGTATAAGGACATCATACTATTAGAGTGTGTCCAGAGGAGGGTGACCAAGGTGGTGAAAGGGCAGGACTTACAACGAGCGGCTGAGGTCATTTGGCTTGTTCAGCTTGGAGAAGAGAAGGCTGAGGGATGACCTCATCGCAGTCTACACCTTCCTACAAGGGGGGCTGCAGAAGGGGAGGTCCTGATCTCCTCGCTAGTGACCAGCAATAAGACACATGGAAATGGAATGAAGCTGCATCAGGTGAAGTTCAGATCGAACATGAGGAAAAGGCTCTTCACTGAGAGAGTGATCAGTCACTGGAACAGGCTCCCCAGGGAAGTGATCATGGCACCAAGCCTGTCAGAGTTCAAGGAGCATCTGGACGACACTCTTAGTCATATGGTTTAGTTTTAGGTAGTCCTGTGAGGAGCAGGGAGTTGGACTCGATGATCCTTATGGATCCCTTCCGACTCGAGATATTCTATGATTCTATGATCATTTTACAGAGAGGTTAGTTCATGATAACACAGAGGAGAGCAAGGACAGGAATGCATGTTTCCAGTCTCTGAGTCATGTTTTAACCCTTGGACAGCCATGCAGATGCCTAGTCTGCATCTTCCGTTCCTGTTCTCCAGGGAAGCCTGCAGGACTGAAGGCTATTCTTGAACTTCTCCAAGTCAGCCCTAAGCAGTAGCATGTTCTGCCTCAAGAGCTTTCCTGTAAGTCAGTAATGGTGATTTGAAATCTACCTGAGTGAACAGCAGAGATTTGGTGTCACCATTTCCCTGTCTATCTATCAGCTAGTCAATCTTTTTTTTTTTTCCCCACTAATGCTATCATGATGAACAAGAAGTTTTGGAACTGGTTTCAGTGAAAGTGGCACCAACCCCAATATATTCTAAAGAAGCAATTGGTTGTGGTAAGAGGTTAGGAGAAGGAGCCCTGACTCAGAAAGCATACCCCAGAGCTCTTCCCCTCAGCTGTTGTCTAGACAGATCTCTTATTTTACAACAGCTTTCTGAAAAAGCTGAGCACCAACTTTTCATGTTTATGCCTATGGGATTTGTAGATGCTGTAAATTAGGCCAGTAGTGACATTTTTAAGGTCAGGAAGGGTGTTTGGGACAACAGCCAACAGTAAATAATTATCAAATTATGGGCAAAAAATAAATATGGAAATTCAGAACTTTAAGTGTTTCAGCAAAACACTGTGTGGAGGTTTGTGGGTACCAATATATTCCCACGTTAATATTTAGAGCATTGTGAAAAGAGTAGAAGCTTAAATTGCCCATTTTTGGAATGCAGATATTTGCACATCTCAGTCTATATTGCTAACCTGTTAGCTGTCTGTTGCTATTCTTCTTAAAAACACTTCACTTAAACATTTTGACTGTGAGAAGTATATATCTAGCCTACCTTGGCCAAGGGTCTACACCACTACTGTAAGGCTGATGTCCTTTAACAAATGTACAGGGAGACTTATCCTTTGCTCTGTCATCTCCTGGCAGTACAGGTAGTGCAATTCCTCCATGTTCCCTTTCTGCTCCCCAGGGAAGCTTGCAGCAGTGAAGGGATTCCCTGAACTCTTTATATCTGAAAGAAAAACAAAGCCCAAAATGTCCTTTAATGGAAGCAGCAGTGATGGTTACTTGAAATCTTTTAAACAATGACAACTTGGCTTTATTTTCTTGGCTCTGAGTTACTCCGCCTTATTCTTAGCAATGCTATTATGGCGACCTGTCACTAGGAGAAGTAAGTACAATGGTGATTGACAGTTGTTTAATGAAGGTTGAATCAAGTGTATTATGTTTTGATCAGTGAGAGGAAGAAAGGAGGTGATAGACACATGCAGCACGTACCTCTTACAGTGTAATTGAGTCTCAGCTGCCAGCATGTAGATGCCTGCACTGTCCCTTCAGTACTACATAAAAGTGGCATATGGACAGTGAACACAGGCAATGGCACAGATGGAAGCTTTGGCATCTAATTCTCACTGATTTCAGAATTTGTTATTTGTGCCTTTGAAAATCTCCCCTCTCCATCTCTAGAGAGGGGTGAGAAGTGTTACTGTTTAGTAGCTGTAATTCACACTGAATGCAAGCTGTGTCAGGCACTTCACATGGATGTGCTAGTGGCTGAGGTTATTCAGTACATTTCCATACATCTGTGTCATTTGAAATCAAGCAGTTTGATGTGTTTAGATGCATGTTCACCTCGCATAGTTTTGGTTTACAGTGTTGTAAAGATGGACACCAAACTCACAAAAGATTTAAAGCTTCCTTTTCTTTTGGGGGACAGCAGTTTTCCAGTCAGTAGAACACATGCACAGGCAACCTGCTTCTTATTAACAAGATAAGTCCTGCGAGGAGCAGGGAGTTGGACTTGATGATCCTTATGGGTCCCTTCCAGCTTGAGATATTCTATGATTCTATAAGAACCAAAATAAGCGATTTAACTTTGACTTAGTTGTCCAGGATTTTCTGAAAACCTTATTGAGGAAGTAATGAACTGTTGTGGTATGTGATGGGGATGTCACTCTCGGGATGTTTTACT
The DNA here is from genome assembly GCF_013368605.1 of Nyctibius grandis. NCBI lineage: Eukaryota > Metazoa > Chordata > Aves > Nyctibiiformes > Nyctibiidae > Nyctibius > Nyctibius grandis. The sequence continues at coordinate 21,669,194 of NC_090664.1, read as the reverse complement.
GGTGTACTGTCTTCATCATATGAAACCAGAGAGAGAGATGTTTAGGTGAATGGGTTGTGAGCCAGTAGCCATGTCTGTGTTTATTGTCAGCCCTTCCATCACTGAGTGGCCCCGATTCTTGCTTTAGCTAGACCTTATCTGTACTACCATCTTTTTCTGATGTTGGGTGTTTCTTTGCTTATGAGTGAAGCAGCGGGGCATGGCTGCAGACCAGTAGAAGTGCCTCTGTTGACTGTGGTATAGCCACTGCACTGCTATCACAGCACTGGCTGTGGTGAACCATGCAGATATTCCAACTTGCTCCCAATTACCTTGGGTTTCTCTGCCCTGTGCTCCAAAGTACGGTGTTGCTCTAGGTTTCTGGATGAGTGATTCCTGATGGAACAAGGTGTATCAGCTAAAGAAATCCTTGTTTAAGCAGAGATGTTATTAATCTTTGCTAGTGTTGATCATTACTTTGGAGATGGAGGGAGAGGGTGTTTTTTATTAAGCTATACTGGGAAAAAGTGCCGCTCTGCAGGTACTATCTGGATTCAGGCTTATGGTGTTTTTCAGGTATAAGGTTCCCCTAATTCTGACTTTGTCTTACATTGATTCAAAGGTAGAGTAACATCCCTGAGCCCACGTCTCCTAAAATGTGAGGGGAAGTAGGCTCGTTATTGTGTGGCTATGAGCATTTCAATGAGCATTATAATCCTGACCTTGGTTATGAGTATAGGCTTTTAAGGAAGAAAAAATAACGGCTACAAAAACTTCTTCTCAAAGCACAGTTAGAGTCAAACTGTGGCAGAGTCCTAGATATCTAAATAGATCTTAGGAAAAACTATGGGAGGGATCATGATCTACAAGACACAGACAGCTGCTGCGTTGTGTTTTGCTCTCTCTGGTTTCTTGGCAGCGCAGTGCCCTCCTATCATTTAGTTCCTTCCATGTGGTTCAGCATCAGTCTGCTGCTGCCTGATGCTGTTCCTTTATCCATTTTGCCAGGGTGCAAAGGGCAATATGTTTGTATTGTATGATGAACCAAAATAAGAATCTGATGTGCCATAGATTATCAGACAGCTTTTCTGTTTTTAAGTTTCTGAAGGAAATCAAGCATCTGTTTCTCAAGTTCTGCCTGAAGCCTTGTTTTCCCTTTCTGAAAGCAGGCAGGCAGATGCCACGTGCATGGCTGCAGTGTTTGTATTCATTAAGATGACTCTCACTGGAAATGTTAATAAATCATTCCCATTGACTGCTATCTATAGGTTGCTAAGTTGCAGAACAACCACTTTACCTTAGACAGAAAAGCACTGCACACAAAGGTCTGATCATCCATTCAGCCCAAACAGCAGGACTTTGTTAAGCTTAAAATGTTTCCAAGTCTTCTTCTCACAAAGAAACATTTATAGCTGATATTGATCCAGTGATATTGAAGGTCTCAAGGGCACAGAAAAAAATGTCTCTGCCCAGAGAATATCAAAAGAGGGCTAGGATGAACAAAGTTTTAAAGAGTGTATCATCACGAACAATCCTTAAGAGTCTCAGCAATGTAGTCAATGATTTAATAGAGAGTATTACCATTTCTAACTTCCACAATTGTAGATTTATTCTGAATTCTGACAGCCAACTTCCAGCTTTCTGTCCCTTTTGTTCTGACAAAAAAAAAAAAGCTAACATTCTGGGATCAGAGCATCAGTTGGCTGGTGACTCCTTTATTTTTAAAAAGTTACATTTTTCCCTTCAAATTTGTTTTGTTGTGGGGAGCTCAAACCAGAGTATATGAACACAGTGTCTTAGATTGTGAGGTTGTGAAGGGCTTGAGTAACTGATTCGATCGGTGCATGAAGCCAACACATCTGAGGGGGTGTGTTGCTAACAGTTTCCAGAAGGTCTGTGGAAACAGAGTTCTTTTAGAGGGATAGGATTAGGACCTGCCTCTGTATGAGTTCACATGGGGTGCATTCACGCTGGCGTTTTAATTGGAATCAGGAGCGCACTTTTGACGTGAATCTCCCAATGGTCTCTATTTTGCAGTGCCTTGGTCTTGGAGTACATGAACTATGTTCCTTCTGGATGAAATTAGCTGGGAGATGTGCTCCAGGAATGCACCAGGAGGGCACCACAGCCACAAAGGGACCCTCAGTCCCTGGACTCACACTAGAGGTAATCCAAAATAAAGAGCACCTGAAATACATTTTTTCTGGACCTCAGATCCTCAGCACCGACTGTTTCATTCTACACATCTGCTGTAGTCCACAATACCTGCCAACATAGGCATAGTCACAGAGCAACATACTGATTTGGAATTCAGTGAATTTTTTGGGGGGTGGGAATGGCTGAACTTTTAAAAATTAACTCTTGCCCAGTAAACATATCAGTAACTATACACATCATCTTAGTATATCAATGCTGAAGCTGACTGATCATAGGGTAGAATCCTTAGGCTACCTTCTTTATATATATATAACCTAGCATTATACAAATACACATATGTGCCTCTGGTTGTTCAGGGGCTCTGTTTATCAATGCAAATATTGGTAACAAATACTGTAGTCCAAGATGATGATGTAATAAAATTCAAGGATGTGTTATTTTTAAAAGCTGAGAACAACTGTGTTCTGTTTATTTATTTGCTCATAATTATGTGACTAGAAAAAAAAGCACCATTTTAAAAACACATATGATGTAGTAAAACATGCAGCCACCTTCTTTTCAGGTATAAATTGGTGACTTCATGTGAGTGTGTGTTTACATTAGCAGAAAAATGTAGCTTACTGCCTGTATCACAATACAGATTTTCCAGTTCACAGAGAAAAGAAATGTTATGACTTGGCCATGCCTATTTCTTGTTTGTGTTTCAGAGTTGGGTCTAACATAGTTGTCATCTGAAAGATGCTTTGCTGGTGTGTTCAGATCCTGACATCGCAGGATCATGTTAATGTCATGATCTGTAAAAAAATGCATGATCTAGAAAAAAAAAGGTTCAAAACAGGAGTAGATCAAAGAATAGCATATTAAATGTTGGTGATCAGCTTGTGAAATATGCTCATTTTTTCCAAATTACAACAAATACATGTTGTTTTTATTCTTTATGAAAATTATTTCAGGAGATTTTGAGCCCTAAAGCCACAGTATAATGTATTTTATCAGTCCTCTTTTCAGCTGTAAACAGCATATTTCCCAGGGAACTGACATACTATTGCACAAAGTAGAAAACATTTTGTTTCATTAAAACAAAAAGAAACAATTGTGTCTTGCCAGAAAAACATAACCATTAGAAAATACTTTCGATAACAGTAAGTGGATATCAAATATTTTTAACGGAATCATTTACCTTTACGAGTTCTGTTCTTACCTGTCTTGTGAGACAGTTGGACGAGAAGGAATTTGAAGTGGAGTTAGTACCTCATTGGACTCAAAGGTTCTTGGTAGGATTTTGGTTCCCTCAATTTCTCTATAATAGTGGGGCATGTCATGCAGCAGCATCATCATGTTTCGTATTTGAGCTTCTAGGGGAAAATACAGGGATAAAATACCAGATATCAAAGGTTTTATTAGTGCATGTGGATGCTAAGGAGGAAACATAGATGAGTTCTGCCTAAGTGGCGAGTGTCGACAGGAAACAATGGTTGCTTTTACTACTGCTACTGGTTATTTGTACCAGGTTAAAAAATAAAACAAAAAAGAAGAGGCAGATTAAAGAGGTGTGATACTGTTTCTTTGTGTTACTGATGAACAGAAGCTAGAAATAAACTTTCAAGTAATGGGAGGAGAAAATTTGGACTTGCACTCAGAAAGTCTCACTTGTGGAAGTCCCAATTGGTGAATTCAGATTCCCTGCAAAGTTCTAGTTCCACTCTGAAAAGAATGATATTAAACCCATGATACTTTTCATAGAAAATAATTTTTTCCTTAATTGCCATGATTTTTGTCTTTCTGCCTCTGTGCTGAGGGGAAATGCTTTAGTCTTCCTTTCACTTGTGTGAAGTTGTATTTCAACACTGGTTGATGAGCTCTTTGTGAGGAGAGGTGCTATGTCAGGTCAGTATAAACCCCTCTGCTCTCTAGAACACCATGCAGGCATTTATATCTGAACAAATTGCCTCTGTTATGAGCTGCTCTTTTGTGCAAGAGAAAAGCACCAGGACTTGTACTTTCTACCCGGTGAAGCTCTGGTTCACAGCATCGAGAGTCTTCTCTCAAAAAACACCAGCAACTTCTTAGACAAAGTACATAAAGAACCACTACTGCTTCCTCCCCTGTCCACCAGGAGCCAGCAGAGCATTCCCTTGCATCTGTATCCTGCTTCTTCTGGGAGAATCCTCCATTTTCCCGAGGAAGCCCTCAGGAGCCCATTTGCTCTATGACAAGCCCAGCAGGGGTGTGTAATAACGTTTAGCGGAAGTTCACAGGTACAAAGGGAAGCACTGAATTCACTCTGCTCTCCAGAAGCTGTAACAAGGCTCCTTTTGACTAAAAAACAATGGCTCATCACATGGAGAAGGCTTAGAGGCCTTTGTTTTACCTCCTTTTTGAGTTGTACCTTTAAGCCACTTCTGCATTGCTCTGCACTTAATGGTCAGCTAGCTTTTGGGTATGAATCCTACAATGACAAGAGGAGTCTGAGGAGAGTCTCAAGGAGAAAGGAGCAATATATATTCATCTCACTGGTACATGTTTGCTATCCTGACTTTGGCAAAGCTTTGACAAAAAGGATATTTTGATCAAGCTGTCTTCTTCTCAGACATATATCAGTGAAATGCAAAAGATTTTGCTTTGCCTTATTAAAATAGGAAACTAATTTGAAAATATTTGAAATATATTATTCTTCTAGGATGTCTGGAGGTTTGGGCCATATGTATTATAAGAAAAGAAGCTGATGTAGCATGTTCAAGTGAAAAAAACTCAAATGAATTCTGTCATGCTGGCATTTTCTGGAGTGTTGGGTGGTCTGCTGTGGTATCTACATGAGCACTATGGGAATCTTATACTGATGACTCAGATTCAAGTACTACAGGCTTGTAAAGAGAAAAATGTTCAGACTCGTTGATTCACAGTCTGCAAGTGGGCAAGAAACAGAAGCCAGACTTTCCTTCCAGCAGGGCTGCTGTGGTTCTGTAATGTAATACAGTTCTGAAACCACACTATTCAGACCCTAGCAGAATTTCCTCTCTATCCAGCTTTATTAACCTTTCTGGGAAATGTATTTGTGGCTGCCAGAATTACAGCTGGGGCCTATGACTAGTAGCTTTTTTGCCCCTGCCTGTTGCACGTGTAGGGAGGTGCTACAGTTCATAGCTTCTCTTTTCAGCCTCACAACCGCAGCTGCCCACTGAGGCAGGGGTCTACGCCACCAATTTTACTTCATCCGTCTCCTGGCATTTCAGCCATCATCCATAGCACAAGAATGTGATCTGACTGCATTCAGCTCCAAATCCACAGTGTACGTACAGACTTACACCCACCTGCAGTCTTACCCATCATTCAAACACCAGCCCCACTGATAGGTAGTAGTGCATACCCCTTCATCAAAAGGGTTCTGAACATATATGTCCCATGTCTCTGCAGCTGTACTAGTCCAAAGCCACCATGTAAATCCTACAACCGGCCTTCAGCTCCAGAAACATAGTTCACGGCACAGCATTTCCAGGTAGCTGGCTTGGGAACCTCACGTTCCCAGCCCTTGACACCTACCTTTAGCAGCAGGATCCAGACCAAGGGTCAAGGCATCCCTATGATCAGTGCTTTCTGGACACAGTCCAATGCATGCAGAAGGACACCCACTGTCTGTTGAGTTCTGTTCCCTGGCAAATTGGCCCAATTCCTTGGCAGAAGAAGCCAAGGGGGTTATAGGTCAGTGAGGCCAGTCAGGCTAGAGGGCTGGCAATAGACAGGGGAAGATAACAGCAGGAGAAAGATGATGAAGTGAGCTGGAGCCAGGTGCTGGTGGGACCGAAGTCCCAAGTCCCTATTGATCCAGGGGAAATCACGCACGAAGGAGATCACTAGTTTCCAGGATGATGTGCCTCCAAAGCAGGAAACATGATCATTCACATTTCAGCCCCAGAGCTTTCAGAAATCCACAGCTAAGAGTGAATTATCTCACTATGAGCCTTTTGATGAAGAGGAACTTCCAGAGGGAGAAGGCAGTAAGGTATAGGAAAACGATACATTAATGTTCTGAGGAATGATACCTAAGTAAAAATCAATTTCTAAATGTAACAGCTTTTCAAATATTGTGTTTACCGAACCACAAAGAGATACTATTCCAAAACAGAAGACGATATCTGGGGAGTAGGCCCTCTCATCCCAAACTTTATTGTCTGTCTCTCTTCAGAAGAAAAGGTTAATAGGAAGCTGTGTAGGGCAGAACTATGAACTAAGCCTACCTTCTTGTTCAGTGTAGTGCACTGTGAGTATGGTTTGGCTTGTGTTCTGGTAGTATGTGACAACATAGCGAGAGGGTGTTGGGGATCTTTTGGGATGATACACAGAATGAAGCAGCTGGTGATGTCAGCAGATGGTTACCTAGTGCGTGAGGAGGGAGGATGTTAGACCACACTTGGGAGCTGGGATATAAGACACAAGTAGGTGATGTGCTGTTTTACCTCTCCTGAATAAGGCAGTAAATATAGCCACAAGCCAAGCCAAAAGCCAGTTCGTAACACAAAATTTGATGGGGAAGAATTGAGTGAAGTCATGCGGGTATCAGTTCAATTTCTGACAAACTGGCTAGGCTAGAACATTTCAAATAAGGCAGGCAGCACAGCAGCAGGACTTCTGTGAATTGCCACTTCTTACTCCCCTTCTCAGAGATATCAATATTCTTTACTTAGGTCTTGTGTGGGATTTTCACACCATCCTTCGAAACAGTTGGACCTGGCCACTGGTGGAGTTTGTATTCTGGTTAGTTGGCTTGCTGGACATCTCTGCCTTCCTGTGTTTGACAGACGTGGTGATAGATTTTGATCTGTTTTACTTTCTTCTGCTGACCTTTTCTTTTCTCTCAATGTGGTTTTTGTTTGAGTTGAATTGGCATCAAATTGGATGCATTTGAAAAGAGTGGTTTTGTTATGTTCTTTCTTTCACCAGACAGGGCAAAATTAGCTGGAGGTCCTACTTTTCTTGGAAAAGCAGTGTGAAAAGAGCTGGAAGCAAGTCTTTTGGCAAGTGATAATACATAAATAGCTTTTCTGAATACCTATTAAATGGACTGTCATGTTATTATTATCCAGTAGAGCCGGTCATTGGTTTATTATGATTTTGGACCACTGGTTTGTTTTTAACATGGATGGCCATGGATGAACTACACTTTAATGTTTGTGCCATGTACAAGTGATACAGCTGTATCAGTAATTCCCAGAGTTCACAAGTTTAATATATTCTGAAAAAAAATATTTTCAGTGTTTCTTTTTCATGCTTCATCTTAGTCTAGAGCTGAATGTATGGAAAGTCTCAGCTGAATCTTTTCCTTCATTTCATTCATTACTCAGCTGTTGAAAAACTCTGTTATTTCCTTCCAAAAAAAATACTATGGAATATTCAGTTGTGGTTTTAAGATGCTATGGGAATGACCTGCCTTAGTTGTTATTATAGAAGGTGTGCTGACTGGAGGAAAAAGGCTTAGGACATCACTTCTACCCTCTAAATCTTTACATAGAAGAGGTCACCTCACTTGTAAATCTATCAGTACCTAAGTTGGATGTATCTCTGCCACCTGTAGCAAGGACTGCTTCTTCCGAGCTCAAGATCAGAGCATCCCAACAGGTAGGAAGTCAAGGAAGGGTACCAGGAGACCTGCATGGTTGAACAGGGAACTGCTGGGCAAACTCAAGTGGAAGAAGAGGGTGTACAGATCGTGGAAGGAGGGGCTGGCCACTTGGGAGGAATATAAGTCTGTTGTCAGAGGATGTAGGGAGGCAACTAGGAAAGCTAAGGCCTCCTTGGAATTAAACCTTGCAAGAGAGGTCAAGGACAACAGAAAGGGCTTCTTCAAATACATTGCAGGTAAAGCCAACACTAGAGGCAATGTAGGCCCACTGATGAATGAGGTGGGGGTCCTGGAGACAGAGGATAAAAAGAAGGCGGAGTTACTGAATGCCTTCTTTGCCTCTGTCTATACTGTTGGAGGCTGTCCTGAGGAGCCCCGGACCCCTGAGGCCTCAGAAGAAGTCAGGATAGAGGAGGAATCTGTCTTGGTTGATGAGGGCTGGGTCAGGGACCAATTAAGCAACCTGGAGGTCCATAAATCCATGGGCCCTGATGGGATGCACCCGCGGGTGCTGAGGGAGCTGGCGGAAGTCATTGCTAGGCCACTCTCCATCATCTTTGCTAAGTCGTGGGCAACGGGAGAGGTGCCTGAGGACTGGAGGAAAGCGAATGTCACTCCAGTCTTCAAAAAGGGCAAGAAGGAGGACCCGGGTAACTATAGACCGGTCAGCCTCACCTCCATCCCCGGAAAGGTGATGGAACAACTTGTTCTTGGTGCTGTCTCTAGGCACATCAAGGATAGGGGGATCATTAGGGGCACTCAGCATGGCTTCACCAAGGGAAAGTCATGCTCAACCAACTTGATAGCCTTTTATGAGGATGTTACCCGGTGGATAGATGATGGTAAAGCTGTGGATGTGGTCTATCTCGATTTCAGTAAAGCGTTTGACACGGTCTCCCACAGCATCCTCGCAGCTAAACTGAGGAAGTGTGGTCTGGATGATCGGGTAGTGAGGTGGATTGTGAACTGGCTGAAGGAAAGAAGCCAGAGAATGGTGGTCAATAGGACAGAGTCCAGTTGGAGGTCTGTGTCTAGCGGAGTCCCGCAAGGGTTGGTTCTGGGACCAGTACTATTCAATATATTCATTAATGACTTGGATGAGGGAATAGAGTGCGCTGTCAGCAAGTTCGCTGATGACACAAAACTGGGAGGAGTGGCTGACACACCGGAAGGCTGCGCAGCCATTCAGAGGGACCTGGACAGGCTGGAGAGTTGGGCGGGGAGAAATTTAATGAAATATAACAAGGGTAAGTGTAGAGTCCTGCATCTGGGCAAGAACAACCCCATGTACCAGTACAAGTTGGGGGCAGACCTGTTGGAGAGCAGCGTAGGGGAAAGGGACCTGGGGGTCCTAGTGGACAACAGGATGACCATGAGCCAGCAGTGTGCCCTTGTAGCCAAGAAGGCCAATGGCATCCTGGGGTGTATTAGAAGGGGTGTGGTTAGCAGGTCGAGAGAGGTTCTCCTCCCCCTCTACTCTGCCCTGGTGAGGCCGCATCTGGAGTATTGTGTCCAGTTCTGGGCCCCTCAGTTCAAGAAGGACAGGGAACTGCTAGAGAGAGTCCAGCGCAGAGCCACGAAGATGATTAAGGGAGTGAAACATCTCCCTTATGAGGAGAGGCTGAGGGAGCTGGGTCTCTTTAGCTTGGAGAAGAGGAGACTGAGGGGTGACCTCATTAATGTTTATAAATATGTAAAGGGCAAGTGTCATGAGGATGGAGCCAGGCTCTTCTCAGTGACATCCCTTGACAGGACAAGGGGCAATGGGTGCAAGCTGGAACACAGGAGGTTCCACTTAAATATGAGGAAAAACTTCTTTACGGTGAGGGTGACCGAACACTGGAACAGGCTGCCCAGAGAGGTTGTGGAGTCTCCTTCTCTGGAGACATTCAAAACCCGCCTGGACGCGTTCCTGTGTGATATGGTCTAGGCAATCCTGCTCCGGCAGGGGGATTGGACTAGATGATCTTTCGAGGTCCCTTCCAATCCCTAACATTCTGTGATTCTGTGATTCTGTGATTCTGTATCTCCAGGTTAGTGAATTTCTTTGGGAAACAACTAATTGGGAGGACTAAGCTCTCTGATACCTCTCTGTGTAGCTCCCTTACCAGGCTACAGTGGGTGTTCTGTGCTGATGTGACAGAGGGGTCAGGGAAAGATGGATATCACAAAATCATGGAGTCACAGAATGGTTGAGGTTGGAAGGGACCTCTGGAGGACAACTGGTCCAACCCCTGCTCAGGCAGGGCCACCTAAAACAGACTGTCTGGTACCGTGTTTCCAAGGAGGGAGACTTCACAGCCTCTCTGGGCAACCTGTGACAGTGCTCAGTCACCCTCACAGTCAAAAGTGCTTCCTTATGTTCAGGTGGACCCTCCCATGTTTCAGTTGGTGCCCATTGCCTCTGGTTCAGTCACTGGACACCACTGAAAAGAGCCCGGCTCCATTTGCTTTGTACCCTCCCTTCAGATATTTGTACACATTGATGAGATCTCCTCTGAGCCTTTTCTTCTCTAGACTGAATAGTCCCAGCTCACTCAGCCTTTCCTCATATGAGAGATGTTCCAGACCCTTCTCATCTTAGTGGCCTTTCACTGGACTCTCACCAGTAGCTCCACCTCTCCCTTGTACTGAGGAGCTCAGAACTGGACACGGTACTCCAGATGTGGCCTCACCAGTGCTGAGTAGAGGGGAAGGATCACTTCCCTCAACCTGCTGGGACAGTCTTCCTCATGCAGTCCAGGCTACCATTGGCCTTCTTTATAGTGAGGGCATGTTGTTGGCTTATGTCCAGCTTGTTGTCCACCAGGATCCCCAGGTCCTTTTCTGCAAAACTGCTTTCCAGCTGGTCAGCCCCCAGCATGTAGTGGGGTTGTTCCTCCCCACATGCAAGACTTTGCACTTAACTTTGTTGAACTGCATGAGGTTCCTGTCAATCCATTTCTCCAGCCTGTTGTGGTCCCTTTGGATGGCATCATGACCCTTTGGTGTATCAGCACTGCTTCTGATTTTCTATCATCAGCAAACTTGCTGAGGATGCATTCTGCCCCATCATCCAGATCATTAATGAAAATGTTGAACAAGACTGGACCCAGTATTGACCCCTGGGGTACATTGCTCATTACTGGCCTCCAGCTAGACTTTGTACTGCTGATCTTCACCCTCTGGGCCCAGCCATTCAGCCAGTTTTCAGTCTCCACATCCAGTCCATAATTCATCAGCTTCTCTATGACTATTTTATGGGAAACAGTGTCAAAGCATTACTGAAGTTAAGGTAGACAATATCCATTGCTCTCCCCTTATCTACCAAGTCAGTCATTTCATCATAGAATGTCATCAGGTTGGTCAAGCATGACTTCCTCTTGGTGAATCCATGCTGACTATTCCCAATCACCTTCTTGTCCTTCATATGCATGGAAGTGGTTTCTAGGATGAGTTGTTCCATCACCTTCCCAGGGGTGGAGGTGAGGCTGACCAGCCTGTGGTTCCCTGGGTCCTCCTTCCTGCCCTTTTTTAAGATACAAATGGTATTTGCTTTCTTCCAGTCCTCCGACACCTCTCCCAGTTGCCATAATTGTTCAGGGTTTAGAGTGGCCTCAAGATGTTATCAGTCAGCTCCTTCAGCACAGGGCCCATAGACTTGTGTATGTGTGTTTTAAAGGCTTCGCAAAGACTGCTAAGTAAAACACTCTTGTGCTTTTGGTCCCATCTTGTGTCATGAAGAATATAGAGAAAAAGCTTGTCACAATCAGTTCTACTTCTAAAATGCTGTAGAAGTCAGAGGGCAAAAGCAGAAATGAGGTGGCATTAAGAAGCATGATCATTTAAAAATTCTTCCCAGGCTATTCAGGAGACCTAAGAAAAGGTGACCTCAACCCAATCCTAAAAATAACAATTACCAGCCTGACAACTTTACTAAGCTGTCTACTCAAGCATATGAAAGACGTTCTGCAGTGAGTTCCCCATGTAGTCCTTCTATTGCTACATCTCTCTGTTTTTTCTTGAGAGCTTGCCCACAGTTTTCCTCTCTTACCCCAGTGCCCTGTTGACTGCTTGCTCCTACAATCCCACAATCAAGGACCGTCGAAGTGTCCCCATGCTGTGGCAGTTACGTGGAAAGTGGGATAAACAAAACTATTCCTTTTGCTGGGGCAAAGAGAGGAAGGAGCCTTGCAACAAGGCACCTCATGAATTGGAAGCATAATCTGCTTTTTTAAGCAAAATATTCAGCTCCCAGGGAATAAAGTCACTTGATGGCTCTGACAGGCAGATAAAATAGTCATTTGTATTTGGCTCTGGTAGATTTATGAACTCAGGTCAGAGCTCTTTTAACCTTCCCGTTGACTAATGCAGAAAAGATGAAGATTTGCAGAGGCAGTTATTAAACCATTACCCCCTCCCTGCTGAAACTGAATATGCTTTAGGTGGTGTAACGTGACACAGACAGTGGAAACAGAAAATAGAAAGAACATTTCTAACTGATTAAAGCTGTGTTTCTGCTACCTACATGGCAGTGGGCTGAGAAAAGGTGAGGTCAGCTCAGCTGAATGGGGAGAAAAGTAATTTATCTAATTCATATTTTTCCCCTAATTGTGGTGAAGAAAATAGAGGGATATGAGCATTTCAGTGAAGAAGACTGAGATGTCGTTCTCTGGACTTCTCACTGATTTTGATAGCCACAGTGTTGTGAGAAATACACATGCATTCAGATCCAAAAAGAGCCAAAGCAAACTATTTATTGGAGTGAGAAATGACACATCTTTTTATCCTTAAGCCGGGGCTAAAAGGCCAAAGTTAGAAGGCATTGATAGGCAGTGTAATGCACCCTTCAATAAATGCTCTTTTCAGGCTTTATGTCAAATACCATAGTGATTTTTTTGTATTGTTTACTTGTTCTAGGAAGTTATTTAAAGATGGAAAGTTGAGTGTGACCAGACCTTGTTAACATTGAAAGTTCATGAGATAGCTTTTGTAAAGCTAACTGGATAGTTTGCATTTTCCTAACTCCTCCAGCAGCCTCTTATGGCAATTTACAGCCCAGGTTCTGTAAGGGAATACATGATTCTCCCCAAAATCAAGCTTTACAAGGACTGCTCTTTCTGCCCGCTCGTGGCCAGTTTTGCACTTTTGCAACGACGGGAATTTCAGACTTGGATTGCATTTTGATAATCCCTTGCTTTTACTTTCGAGAACAAACTTTTCTCCAAAGAAAAAAACCCTTTTTTTTACTTTTTTTTAGTCTTGCTTTTGCTTTGGAGAACAAACATAAAATTTTGTAACTCCAAGACAGTTTTTCTGTATACAGTGTATTTGTGTATATTTTTCATTTGAGTACAGCAGTTGACTATTTAGTCAAATTAATTACATACAATTTTCTTAGTTTTACCTCATAACTCAGAATACAAAAATGTGACTTGTGTGTTAGAAGAAACAGGTAAGTATCATTTCTTTTCTAGCCACTGAGGTAATTTTAGTTCAAGGGCCTGTGCCTCACTTTTGGCCTGTTCACATCAAAAATGTTGCATAATTGCATGCGGCATCTTCTTCATGCCTTCAGTGATTCTTTAACTTAATTTATAAGTTAAATTGCACTCAGTTTCCATGTCATGTCAATCAATCAATCAATACATTGTTTCCTGCGGAGTTACTTTAGATTTATCCTAGACTGAGGGCAGGATCAGGCCACAGTGCCAATTTATGTTTTACAAAGATCCTATACAGTTTAAGGGTTACCATGTATCCCTTGTATGAATAGTGCTATCAAATACAGGCTTATAGAGGGTTGAATTGTTTCAGTTAAGGCTGCTGCTTATCACATTTTCTGACAATCAAATATACAGAGACGGATTAGGTATACATGCATGCACAGTGACGTCTCTAGTGCTTGTTAGCTGGTGAGGATCTGAACGAGAAATTTTGTAGCAGACGTGTGAGAGCATATAATGCAATAGTGATTTAAGAGAGCAGTATTATACAAAATAAGAATAGATTATTCTCTGTCAAGATAACGGTAACGAATATTTTGCTGTTATATGTTGGAAAACAGGAGGAAAAAAAAGCCATTACTTTATACATTATCTGCAGACTTTCTCCTATGTGCCCCTTTTCACAGTCAGCCCAAGTTACCACATCCTCATCTCTGTGATTTCTCGGGTAGCTAGGAAAATCACCACTGCACAGGCACAGGCTGCGCTGCTGTTGTGCCAGTGCCAAACTGAGCACTGTTTGCACTTAGCATGAGAGGGAAATAAGACCCAGAAAGAATTTATCACTAGCTATACATTTGAGATGAGGGCGGGCTCTGCAATCCTCCAGGCCGCCCCTGGGGATTCATAAATTCATATGCAGTATAAATATGTGCAAGAATACATTTGTTAGGAAATGTCTTGAAATATGGAACTTTGAGAAGCATTTGGTGGTGGCTGAGCCGGCACAGGAAGTACCTTGTGAAGACAGTCTGCTCTTTTCCCCTTCCCTGCCCTTTCCACGCAAGACTGACACTTCTAGTTCAAAAGCAATTCAGAATCACCTGTGTTCACACTTCTTTCAAGATACCATGAGCCATATGTGATCCTGGTATAACTACACTATAGGTACCCCGGTGTACCTTCGCTGGTATTTAATTTCTTCATAGGCACCTAAATTGAACTTCTGACTTTTCTTTCAGAGCTGCCAAAAGAAATCAGCTGCTGAGTTAGGCTGTACCGTTTCATTTGAAATGCCTCTTGAGGGAGAGGCAAACTTGCAGCTCTCAGAATTGGTGATGGTCTCTAAGGGCAAGGAGGTACTTAGTCAAAAAGGTAACCACACTCAAAGACAAGCTCAGCACCCAACGTATGCTTTTGTTTTTTTCTTGAGCCTCTCTCTTCGAGAGCAGGGTTCAAAGAAAGTTTGTCTCCATTCTTTTACAAATAAAATTCTCCATATTGGTCATATAATATAGTTAATTCTAAACACTTTTATTACCCCAAGATGCATATATATTTTATGTACCCACTGAGTTGAGCAGCTAAGAGAAGCAATTGACTTTAAAAAGTTCCTTCCTCTCTGTTCTCCTTCACTAATTCATGCAAATAGGCCAGCTAAGCCCTGCTGGGAATGAACAGCATATGGAGCTCATCAAACCTTACTGGCTCTGTTTAGCATCTCTACAAATTGTAAATCTATTTGTTTTCAACTGAAAAATTTAGTGTAAAGCTCCTCAGAGATATAAGGTGACCTATTGTATACTTTGAATCTCAGTGATGCGAAGTAGTTTAATATGTTTTCTTTGCCGTGAGGCAGGGTGGCTTTAGGAACTAAGGGTCAAAATCCAAGTGGAGTTTTGAGATAGGATATGTCTAATAGTTGCATCTGTTTTTGAACCACTGCTCATCTATCACTTGGTGCCAGTATATGCTCAAATGTGGTATTTGCAAAGACAGATACGATGACTTAATGTGCCCTACAATGTGTATATTGCATTGTGCATGTCTCTGCATCTGTACTATGTTATGCAGCATGTGAAGTTTAGCTCCAGTTTCTAATATTTAACCATTTCTTTCATTATGTCTGAGGTATAAAATATATGTGAGGAGAATAAATGTTTTGCAATAGGTAGAATGTGAAGCTGTAATTGAAAGGATTGAAAATATTCCTTATTTGGTTATTGGCTGCCTCTAGCTATATACGTAAGATCAACCCTCTGTGCCCATCTGAATTGGAGGAATTCTGAGAGAAGTGAAAGAGGGAAGTTTCTGATACATGCTTTTGCTTTCAGCTCTGTTCATTGAACCATAAACTGACTTCTATTTGTTTTCTGGCTTGTGCCTGTAATTTTTAATGTGTTGCAAGAGACAAAGTAGCTGGATGTCATACTAAGGACACTGAACATGGTGATTGATAAGTGTGGTAGAAGTCAATTGTTATGAGCATCAGAGATGAGATAAATATATTAAGTGCAAAAGCTTCAAAATCAGAACAGGTGTCCTAAATATAACAAAACGGGGAAAGAGCTAAGTGGTCAGCAAGTTCCAGAAGATAGGAACAATTAAAGGCTCCTACTTACCTGCACCATTACTGCTGCTGACTAGGAAACCTTCTGCTGTGCAAGTGACCTATACTTGGTGAGGGACTTGGGGTCAAAGTTGTAAAGGTATATAAGGAAATAGAAATAAAGATTCCTTTATGAAGTAACAATTTTGTCTTAGCTTTGCATCTCCCAAGCTTGAAGAATCATACAATCACAAAAAAGTCTGGGCTGGAAGCATCCTCTGGAGATCATCTGGTCCAACCTCCTGTTGAAAGCAGGGCCCTAAAAGAAATAATTATCTGCTGAGGTGCTGTTGTGTAAGACAAAGTAGTACTTGAGTGCCTCTAAAAATCTGGGATGTAGCAAAATGAATTTTCCTGTGCAAGTTTTTCTGACCAATGTCTGTCTTAATCAACTAACTCCTTTTTTAAGACTTGCAAACAACAGAAACAACTTTCTGGTTTTCCTTTTACTTTATGCACTATCAGCAGGTTGGAGGATGGTCACAAAGGGATGGAATGAACTTGAATAGCATTTAATACCTTCTGTTTTTAGAAAACTATTATATCCATGTACTTTTCTTATAATACAAGTACAATAGTAGTCTACAAATATATCTGAGTTTTCTGAAAGCCTATCTAGAATATTTCTTCCACCAGTTAACTCTAGGGCTCTAAGGGGATAATTGGGGTGACATCTGTAAGAGAAAACTGTTTTTTGCTGGTTTTCACGAAAAGTTTTAATTTGATATAATTCCAAGTAAGGCCATAGGACCAAACCTCTGGCTAATCACTTCACAGGATACACGTGCGTAGGTATAAAAGAAGAAAAAATGTATTTTACACTCTCTATCATTCTTTGAGATAAAATACATATAAGGATACCTTAAGCCTCCTTTTCCCTTCCTAACAGCACAGATTTTTCTCATCTATATTCTGTGCTACAAAAGATGTGAGTGGCACTAGCTGAGGCCCTTCTATACCTCATGGCATCAGGAAAGCAGCACAAGTGTGAATTAGATATCTATGGGTGTCCATGCATCTGTGCTAGATGTACTTTAGTGGGTGTCACTAATGAAAACATTTCCAATTCCTGCTAATGGGTACTCTTCGAGAGGGGGCATTTTTTAAAATGTTTTCTTTAGGGTTTGGAAATTTCTAGTGGTCTGTGATGACCAAGGCTAGCCCAGTTATCATCTTTTGAAGAAAACGCAAAAGGCAGTGGCAAAAGCATTTGAAGTGAATCTAAGACTGACAGATTTCAAATGCCAGATGCCCAAGTCTTTGGCTCCTTCTGAGGGTAAAACAACAGTGTCTCTTCACATTCCACTAAATCTGTCCAAATGATATATTGAAATCAACAACATGATGAGCCCTTGGCTTATAAATTAATCAGTAGATTGTCAGCTATCCTCTCTATAAGCTTAAGTCAGAATCTAAAATAAGCCTGGTGTTGTTTTTGCATGGAGACTTTAAGAAGAGACATAAACATTACTTGTATGGCAAGGAAGGCTGGGAGCTCCTGAACCCTACTAGAATTCATGCTGGTAAGCTTTGATAGTCTGTCACTTGATTCACTTGAGTCCTTTCATTGCTTTTTCCCAATTCATGAATAATATCTGTCTATGGATAATAAATAATCTGGTGAGTAATAGCTATAGCAATGTATGTTGCCTGTTGTGCCCCTTCTCCTCCCGTTGCACTATCCAGCGATTGTTTTCTTGGCTCACATGCTCTCAAGCCAAACAAATTTTGCACAGCATAGCATAATTCCTCCTATACTTTTCACCTAGCTCTTCCTGTGCTGAGGGAAAATAAATCAACAGCCATCTCCTGTATCCACGCTGTGGAGCTTGCAATAAGAGGGCAACCTAATTGTACTTGCTGCTGGGCCAATGTTTGGGCTTCTGCTTTCTTCCCATAGCAGCCGTCATTCATGCCGATTGATGTGTACCCTTTCCCTGTTGCTAGGTGATATGTGCCTTAAAAAAGCAGCTTTTGTTGCTGCTCAGGGATTCTCACAAATCTTGTTTGCTCTTGGTTCGCATGATGTGCAGTGAGGTTTGCAGGACCAGAACACAACTTAAAGTTCAGGGAATTTCCTTCTGCTGTTCATTTGACTGTAAATCACTTAAAGATCCCACAGTTTTCCTGACTAAAGAAAGAATGACATCCTGTTCTGGTGGCAGGCAATGACAAGACTTCTACTTCATAGGCTGGGTCTTGGACTTCCCCCGCCCAATTTGTTGGCCACTGTCCTTCAGCATGGACTTGGCTGCAGTACCCAAGTGTTACGCTGCAAAACTGGTCTTTCACCAGCACTTGTTAGGTAATATGTTTTCTGAGACTCAGAGAGAAGCCCAAAAGTTGGTTTGAGATTGTTACTTTCAAAAGGTACAATCTCATTGTTTATAATCTGTTTAGATGTCCCTGTCTCTTTGATATTTCAAGTCTGAGTAGAGAGACTAGATAGTCTCAGGACTGTGGTCTCACTACTTTGGATTGAATTAGATTCACCAGCCACAAGCTGAATAGTGTGGTGTTTCAAGTAGCATCATTAACTTTGTAGAGGAACAGCAACTCAGGCTCTGTCCCAATTATGAATTTATCTGATAAAAAGGATCAATTTGATAAGGGTTTTTTCCAGGTTCCTCTAAAGATATGTGGAATGTAAGCATATCTGGTTACTGGTTATTCAGTATAAAAGACTAAGACAAGAGACAGGAGAAGTAATAAATTAAACTCTCAGATACCCAAACCCCGAGGAAGAGGAGATAACAAGACAGTAACAAAGAGCAGAACTCTTAGATCACTGACTGATGGGACCTTAAGGGAACAACTCAGTGCCTTGAGGAGGTTCAGCCAGAGCTCTGTAACTGGTTATCATGGATCTCATGGGAAAGAGCAAACTTACAATGGGATATTTGAGAGGTCTTGTAGAATCACATAAAACTTATTATGGGATGTTCTAAGGGATGTGGGAAAATGCTAAACTTATTTTGGAATGTTTAGAGGAGAGCCAAAGACGGTCAAAGGGAGGGATGAAGATAGATGGGGGAAGAACAAGCATGGGAAAATGAAGAAGAGAGGGGATAAAAGAGGTTGGCTGCATGCAGTCAAGCTGCTGTCAGTATTTTTTGTCAGGCTATGCCCTGTACCTGGTCATAACAGTGTGTCTTATCTTCTTGTTAAACTCCATAATTGCATGTTTTCCTGTGTGAGTGTGCTCTCTATTTGTGTGCATGTATATGATCTGCTAGCCAATTTCAAGCCAGGCTAGCTGGTGAGTAGAGTGGTCTGAGGGCTAGCAACTGGAGAGACGGATTGTCTGGCTACCAGCTATTGAACAGGCTGAGCATCTAATGGCTGCTGCTGAAGGCACCCATTTGTGTGTGTGTGTGTGTGAATTTAAAGCTGGACTAGCTGGTGAGCAGGAGAAGAGGTGTGGGAGCTAGCTACTAGAGAGGCCATAGGCTGGGACAGCGGAGGGACCAAGGGTCTGAGAGCCAGCTGCTGGGGAGACCACAGGTCTGGAACAGCTACTGGAGGGACCTGTTTGCATGTGTTTGGGTGGGAGATCTGCGAGCAAGCTTTCAGTTTGATTAGCCTGTGAGTGAGAAGAGGATCAGCCCGTTTCTATATTTATGTCAGTCTTGTTGTGTGTATGTGGAGACTGCAATAGTATGTTGGTAGTCAGCTGTGGCTGTATAGTGTGTGTGTGTATGTACCTGTGGTGCATCTTTTTGGGGATTCCTAGCCCCACCATTGGCCAGACGTGGTGTCAAGGTAATGCAGCATCTGAGGGCCAGAAGAAAGAATTCCTTAGATCCCATAGTCCACCAGATTTGGCTTCCCTGTAACAGGTATGAATTCAGCTTTTCTTCAAAGCTTACTGAAAACTAAGTTTTGAAGGAAGCCTAAACACACAATATTTCACTTAGAAGGGAATAGTTTTCATAAGAAATGTGAAATGGAAATATGGGCTTATAATGGAGTAGCCCCTTCCACGTGTATATCTGGTAGCTGTAAAGTCATTCACATTAACAAAGGAATCAGAACACCCACAGGGCAGATCTTGTAGGACATTAGGGAGGGCATTATCTCATATAAAATCCAAGATAATTGCATTACAACATGACTTTGGTTAGATGTTATTCCTCTGTGGGTGCCCAAGAAGCTAGGTTTTATTTGTGGCAAATTCTTGACAAGTTGCCTTTCAGATTTATATCTAACATGACTCATAAACAACAGGAAAAGTGCTTTCTCTACATTTTACTTGATTTTCTTTAGCTGCATATGACACAAAAAGTACTGGTGGTTTTGATCCTGCTTGTGTTTGTTATTCATATAGTAGGCTTCTTTTTATTTGTACCATGCTTCTTTATTCATACTATGCTTCTTTTAATTTTACTTAAAATACTTCCAATTATACAGCCATTGTTCTGAAATTAGGTTTTACAACCAACAGGACATAAGTCACATAGAAGTAAATAGAATTTATACTACACAGCCACTGAAGTAAACTACTGCAACAGTCACTACAATTATCGTTGCCTTATACATCAAGGGTTTGTACAGAATAAATACATTATTCATAACATGAAGACAGGTTTGCATTTCAGTTCTCATATGTTTCCTTTTCATGACCTTTAGTTTTGAAAACACATTGCAGCTTTTCCAAGTCTTTCAGATTCTGTCTTAATGATTTCATTCCAGTATTAATGTAACTGTTAGAATTCATATCCCTAAAAATATCAGACAAATAAAACAAAATCTGTTAAAATCAAGTGAGACAATGAGAAAGGAATGAAAGAAATTGAATTAAATAAGAAAGAATCTTGGCTTCTGATATATCAGTTGTCTTTCCTGGCCTGAGCTTCTACTTTATGCATGTGTCGGATGCGAGTCAGGGGTAGCCAACTGAAACTTGGTTCCAAGACAAATGGACAGTTCAGATAAAGCAGCAGATATGATAAGAAGGACTGTTACTGAAGAGCTGGTTTAAATTATTCTTAGTAATGGGCAGGAAATATTTTTCCTATCCTGAAAAAATTTCTGAGATGTCAAAATTTTTCATCTTAACTTGGTATGAAAAATCAAAATCTCAAACATTGTCTCAGTAAGACAATCTGGGGGGAAAAAAAAGTTTGAATGAGAAAAAAACCAGCACTTTCCAAATGTTGCAATTCAGCTTGGAATTTTCTCTTTTTTTTTTTAACTCTAATTTGCATAAATTTAGAAAATGGAAGAGTAATTCTTAGGTAATTTTGTTTGGACATTTTATAGTGCTGAAATGGGATATTTTAATGATTCTGAACCTTTTTCACCAAAGCTTTAAACTTTTCAAAATGAAACCTGATCTAAAAAAGTGTTGTCAAACCTAATCTTGTCATATGAACATTTTTGGCTTTGGCTATTTGGCATCTTCTCATTAGAAAATATTTCATAAAGAGATTCTCTAGTAGTTCTTGTGATGAGACTTTTTGATCTGATGAACTGCAAATCTTTCTTTTGGCAAATTGGACTCATACTGAAATCCTTAGGGAATATCCCTTGAGGAAGTCTGGTTGTATTTGATCATCACTAACCTATGATTTAATATGCATTTTAATATATGGCTTGAACCCTTGAGTAGTATTACCTGGCTCAGATTCCTGAATGTCTTCAGACAGATTGACAGACAGTGACTTCCCAAATCTCTGTGGCAAATTTAGAATTGATTGACTGGAACTTTTAACAAGTGGAGATCTCCCAAGCCTGTGTGATACCTTTGGAGCACGCCTAGGTATGTTCCCTTCAAAAGCTCTTCCAAATCTCAGAGGCAAATTAGCAATTGGTTTAATGCTTCTTTCTTCTGGATAATTTCTTCCAAACCTAAGAGGTAAATTAGCAACTGAATTTGGCATCTTGTTTACTGTAGCAGGGTTCATTTTAATGATATTTTTTGACCCCCAGTCTTTCATTTCTTCAAAATTGAGACTTCTCTGCTTTTCTTCCAAGATATTATCTTTAATCTAAAGAAAAATAATTAAAAAAGGATACTATCATTTTATAGGCCATTACTCCAGCTACCGATCACACAAAGTATTCATTTTCGGATCTCCTTAGAAAGCTGCTGAGTAACACTTTTTTGGATATCTAATGCTTTTTAGCTGTATTTGCTAAACTCTGTTGTAATGTGAGCTACTTCACATGGATTACTTCATATGCAGACATTGTCCTGCTTACCTTTTCAGTACACTGACCATAAGACCACATCTCCATATCAGTATCCACAACTGTTCAAATGGTGTCAGTTGGAAATATTTCTGGGCGTAGGTGTCGGTACCTGTGCCATCAGTTAAGTGTGGACAGAAGTCATTGTCGGGTCCACATTTGCTAATATCACCAACTGAAGTTGTCTGGAGGGGAAGATGCTGACTATATTTAGTGTCTTGACACAGACCTAGCCTCTTATTTGTCTGGTCTGGATGAACAGAAGTATGGGCCAAGCTACCTGAAGGTGTAGCTCATTTCTCCCTAAGCACTGGGTGGATGCTTTTGACCTGATATTCTGCCAGGCTAACAGCCAGGGAAATGAATGGAAAGTGTTTGGGTCAAGTCCACATCATGCGTGTTCTGGCCTTGCAGCATAGAGATGGCCTTGAGCTTTGAGTTGCTTTAGTCCTCCACTAGTACATAAGATGCTCCCGGGCTCCTAATTCTTGTGCAACCAGCACAAAATCTACTTTCTGTGTCTATGCTGGCATACAGTGAAGAACTGAGCCGAGTATATTACCTGTCTCATGATGTAAATGGCAGCTGTTGCCTGAAAAAAAGCTGTATCAACATGATTCTTTCTTATATAGGAGTGTTCCTTCCCTGGGCATATTGAAAATCACTTATTTTTGTGACAAAAATAAGTTTCCAAGCCTTAACAGCAAAGATGTACAAATATGATTTTAATTTCAGTTGAAGACACAAATGCTACTAATCCTAATTTCAGTTCCTTGTCCCTATTTGGTGACTTCCCCGGGAGCTTCTCCAGCTACTGGGAGAGAAGGGGAATGAACCATTCTAGTTTGTACTCCATGATTAAAACATTAAATAAACTATCCCTCTAACTGCACCTGCACACCCCTTCTGAAGTAAATAAAAGACAGTGAGCTGAAGACCAGAGGATTTCACTAGCATAATTGAAGTTGTATTTTGGTTTGAAAGATCTTTATTACACAAATGATAATGAGTCAAAAAGAGAGGCTGGCTCTCATTTCCCAGGGAGTATTTGCAGGGCAGACAAGAAAAATAATACAGATGAGCTGTGCAAATTTAATTTGGCATCTATTGAGACATAATAAATGTTCAGCCCTGCAAAGATACTTTTATAGTCAATTTCCAGAGTAGAATTTTAAGACCATTAACTATATCAGATTTAAAATGTTCTATGTTTATCATTATTCTTTGACTATTACAAGCATGCCTTCATTAATTTTGGATTAATAATGTATCTGTATATTATGTGCATAAAATGCCTGACAGGAATGTTAATTGAGGCTCCAATGTGTAACTAAGAAACATTTCAGAAGAAGTCTCAACATACTCGCAAGGCTGTATTGCCAGAATATTGAAAAATGAATTGATTTACACAGTATGTGTGTCTGAGCAAATGAATTTCCTGAAAATTCTTTCAACAAGCTTTTTTCATGCTGCTAGTGCTGTAATGCTGAATACTGTGCAGTGATGTTAGGAGAGCCTTTGCCAAAAAATTCGAAGTGGTCGGGATCTGACCCACAGTTCCCCCAAATAATGTCATAGTAATACAGATCTTACCTCATAATATTTATCATCATCGTCTTCTCTGCTCTGCAGACTGGACTTCATCGGTTCATTTAGACACGTACTATTCGATGTTAGAAAGACCACTGTAGCTAAAGCAAATAGAATAACCTTCTTCGTTGAAATGACTTTCATTTTTCTCAAATTAAGCTTTCTTAGAGATCTCAGAATCTGTACGGAAAAGAAAACTGCCATCATTTTATATGGTCAGAAAAACAAAAAGATTTTGTTCCCTATGACATCAGTCTCAAAAGCTTCAATTCTTAATATTAATTACGGAAGTAATTTGAATATATTTGAAGAATGTTGGGAATTTCTTTTATGAACCTTTTTAACCAACATAGCTTCTTGTTAGGGACACGCTGACTTTACAAATATTTTCTTCTGGTGAAATATGTCTTAATTAGCTACATTTGAGAGCCATAACAGCAGGGACTTAAAACAGCCACAATGTTCCATCACCAGTAGACAAAACCACCTTGTTTCTTTCTTTTGTATCAGTGTCCTCAGAAGGATTATGAAAGGAAACTTTCTCCATGTATGTATTCTTCTGCTTAAGTGATCCTTTTGGACTGTATAATGCTTGTTTATAGTTATGTGCAAGTAGGGACATTTGGCTCATTGAAATCACGTACTGTCTATTGAAGTTGTTGATCAGGTCATAAGAGATGTTATGCATCAACCAGATCTACTGACGTACATAGTGTCTATGCTCTAAATTGAACAAGTTCATTTGCATTCAGACTTAATTAGGAACATACTTTTAAAACCCTGCCCATCAGTTAAATTTTTAGAAATTTCAAAGGTTATGTTACATCTATATTCTGAAGGCCAAATTTCCAACAGCAGTTTTTAAAAAGGCATCTGCTACATGTGGTGAAAGCACTGGACTGCCCGTGTGTGTTTTGTTCCAGAAGGAGATTCAGGCTGCACACTGAATATGCCCTTAAAGTGCACATTGAATTGGTTGCTAGATAGGCTGGTGAGCCAGGCTGCCATAAAAAAAAGCATATTGGGATGTTCTTCCATTTGTTATTCTCAAATTCTTGAAATGATTGCCTAAATCTCATACATTAATACTTAAAATCAGCTGCATAAGGAGAAAATCTGATTGCTCATGGTAAATACACTGGAAAACTGGATTCTAGACAAGTTATTTTGCAATTCAGCACTGGGGTTGTAAAATATCTGTTCCATCACAGCACTGGCAAAGCTGTCCCAAGATGTACCTGCATCAGGGAGCTGCTTTTCCTTGAGCTCCTGAACCGTGGGGAATGAGTTCAGGGATCAGGAGTAATCCCATCCCCGAGATAAGGGCTGCTACACTTTTGGACACCAAAGGATTGGTTTGCCATGCTAGCCTATTGTCTGGTAGGGCTCAGACTAAGGGGTCAGCCAAATGAGAGTGCTGACCTGGGAGCCAGATGTAGAGGTAACATCTGGAAGCACAGCTATGTGGTCAAAGCTGGGTGGGGTGAGGTGGTGGTGTCTACCCAGATGGCTTGCTACTGGTACTTGAGGTGAACCTGCCTGGCACAGCATGTGTGGGGAAGCGCTTCCCTTTCCAGGGGAGAGGGAAATCCCATTGACAGAGCTGGAAGAGAAAAGGGAATGGTTTCTGTCAGGTGAACTTCCCCAGGTAGAGAGGATGTGAAAGATTCTGCTCATTTTTTGTGTAACAGGAGACCATTAAATTGTTAAGATAGATGCAAATAGTATTAGTAAGCTAATTAGGAGCCCCTGTGAGAAAAGAATGCATTTTAATCAGTCACTGGCTTTTGTGTGCCTGTTTCCCTTGTTTTTGTCCACACTATTTACATTCATTTCCTCTTTGTTTCATTGCTGTATGTAATCTTTCTGGCCCTGGCTGACAGCAGAAAAGGTTGAGTTCAAAGATCTGGTGCTTCCTTCAGAAAACTGCTGGAAAAAGTGACATATGATGGGAATAAGCACAGTTCTGCATAGTCTCAAGGGGCAATGCTTCCCCTTTGCATTCTCTGAGACTGTTCTACAAGATGTTGTTTTAGAATAGGATGTGGAAGATGGGGAGGGAAAAGATACTGGGCCAGTGATAATTCATGAAGAGTGGTTGTATGTGCATACATAAACAAATGTATGTAGGAAGTAAGAAAGCATCATCTCTCCTCAGAGTGCCTTGGTGTTAGCCCTCCTCTCAGAGTAGGTGACTTGTCTTTTTTTTTTTTTGAAAATAATAAATATTCTTGGCAGGGAAATAGAGTTTTGGGGATACCAAAATTTTGGTATTTGCAAATCTGGACCAAATTCTTTGAAAACCAGGGGAATAAAAGAGAATGTCAATTGAGAAGACCTCTAAAAGGAGCCCATGTCCTCTTAGTGCTCTGGCAGGTTGGGGGCAGCAATTGTCTCTTTCCACCAAGGGCTGAGTGCAGGTTCCTGACTGTCTGGAGCCTCATGTCAGGGGGCTTCCATCTGTGGGAACAGGTGGATTTTCCAAGTTCCTTTTCTTTATTGTAACAATAAAGACAATAATGAATGCAATTCATGCACTAATATCTATCTAACGTGGTCATTTACCATTGGGCTTTCCTTTTATCTACCTGCTGGTTTATGAACCTCTCTTGATCAATGGTCTTTCAACTAACTATGTGAAGATGTTTGCTTTCTAAATTAAATGGAATTGTCAAGATCCAAAAACTCTCTTGCATTGTTTGGCACAAATACAAATTCTGTTTTCCCTAGACAGAATAGGAAAATGTATTGCTGTTGACTAAGCAACATCAGGCTTTCTTGACATTCAGTTTGTCTCCTATGTATGTTGATTTTCTAATAAACATAAAGTGAAGTTTTCAGGTGTTTTGCATGCCAGGCAGTCAGAGTTGTACGTCCACTTTCTTATGGATTAATTTGCCTTTGATGGCTCTACAGCAGGAACTCTGGAAATTTCAAGTCAAGCAGTTACGATGATTGTTCATTATCTTTCCTGAGGAAGGACTTGTCAGACCGTAGTGCTAAAGTACAAGAATGGGTAATGTATGCACTTTTCATCAATGTGACTGCAAATTCTGCTGTGTTTAGACCACCTTCAGTAGCAGCATAGGCTGGCTCAGCTGACTTCAAACTCAGGCAGCTGAGGCATCCTGGCATGATCTATTAAAATTATTTATTTGCAGAGGGAAGACACATTTGTTGGTGACAACAAAAAGTGTTGGGGAAGAGGGCTATCTATTCTTGAATTTCTCCATCTTGATCCACAAAAGGTCTGATTAAGGCATATGGAGGGGAGCAGGCTCTGAGTGTTGTTGAAAACAACTTTTGAGTTCCTAGCGTCTAGTCCCACACTTGTTTTGTCTTGCTATGTTACATCACTCGTCAGCCAAGCTATTCAGAGGACTTGACCGTAACTGAACTTCTGTTTGGAAAATTCCCTTCTTAAAGAGGAGCAAGCCCTCCCATCGACATGTGAAACAAGCCTCACAGGCAGGGCCAATTTTAAGAGTTTTCCTACAGGTGCATGCTACGAACTACGACAAGGTAGTGCTTGCTTCTTTTTTTCTCTTCATTTAGTGCAGGTAGGCACAGGAAAGAACACTTATTTTGGCTTAGTGGTACAACAATAAGGTAGTTCTGATCTGTGATGAGTTGCTGCAGTGACTTGATGTATATCTACTTAAAAAATTTGACATAGAAATGTAACGAGTAGTAACGGCAAGAGTAGCTCAATTTCATAAGCAACTCAATGCACAGTAAGTTATTTGATTTCAGTGAAAGAACAAGTTTTAATGTTTCTCTTTCTTTATATAAGAATATACTGCTAAATCCTTATCCATTATTAACAACATATTGTGTGAAAATCGCGTGTTATATGACTCATGGCACCAATAAGCATCTGTGCATTTCCATAATGATAAATCATTCATAATAAATTCATTTTGCCATTATGTGTTATATGACCTATTCTGTGGCTCATTTTGAAGTAAGAAGATTTAAAAATGTATAATTTTTTTCATTGGCAAGCAATTCTGTTAATTTTTCACCCATTCCTATGGCATGCAGTGAGTTGTGCTCACTTTGCTGTGCTGTGCTTCAGTTCTGGTGCACAATCCAAGGTGTATTTTCCCGCAATATATATGGATCTAAGCAGGTAGTCCTACCTCCACTGCACTCAGTATCCTGACATTGTATATGGATGTAGGCCTGGTGTCACTCTGGTACTGACAATAAATATTTCAGTGATCGGGGGAACCAGCGAAGCTTGGTTTCCCATGACTTTATGATTGAAGAGTAAATGACAGTGTGTATTCTCTGAGGTCCAGTAAGGATTAACCTTACTGTAAGATCCCTGCATGAGCAGCATGTCTATCCTCTCTTGCCATGCCTGTTACCATGAAGTGGAATTTCAGTGAGACTTCTCCCTTCCAAGTTCAACTCAACTTGGCTTCTAGACTTGAAAGTTATCAAGGGTGACTGACAGGCACACCCTTACGCACAGAGAAACAAATTTTCCTCATTTCATTAGTAAACCAATACTAAATCAGGAATGACTCTGCTGAAATACCACAGGTATAAAGCTTCAACATCTGTACAATTACTGTGGGCACAGTGATAATTTCTATCTTTATTAATCAGGCATTAGCTCAGCCTTGGGATTTTGCAGAATAGGGTAATTCACTCTACTCTGAAAGCCCCCTTCGTTGTGTACTATATCTTGGTGAAAAAAACAACCTTTATGAAACAGCCCTCTGTAATTTGCAGAATCAGACCTTCAGTTCTAAACCAGATTTTCACCTACATGTAGCTCTGAGCTTTCCTGCTACCTGGGTAGTAGTAAACAAAGGACAAATGCATGCAAAATAATCTTATTTTAAGGTTAACCCCTGTGAATCAGTCTCCAGTGTTAGAAGATATTTTCCCCCTTGATTAGCTGAATCCAGGATACATATATGTAACTTCACATTTTAATAGGTATTTTTTTTTATTTCTTCAAAGCAGCAGAACAGCATGAGAGACAGAAAACAATGAGAGGCTTGAGTTATTATGGTAACAAGCTGAAAACAACTTAATCTCCTTGGTAAATAAGGTGTGAACAGTAATTCCAGATTAGACAGGTTCTTCAATTATACATTCATGTTAGTAATAAAATAAACATGTTTTCAATAACATTTGGGCTATAAATACATTCTTTTTTACTAACTACTCTGCAGAGTGTAATACTGTACTTACCAATCTACTATTGTGTGTAGCAGCTCTAGCCCATTCTTGTCTATTAAAAATTAAACCCTTTTACCATACATTATTAAAAGTGCTTTGGTTGGCTGCAAATCAAGAAAGACTTCATAAAGTCTTAGAAGAACAAGAAATCTGATTAAATCTAGGGTCCATAGGCAGCAATAGAAAGTGCATGAGAAAAAAAATACAACATTAAATTATGTCTTAAAAACTCCTTCAGGACTTTAAAAAATCATTAGCAGCTTTTATGCAAGTTAACTGTTAACCAAGTGACTCTTAATAGATTCATTATTCCATGTTACCCCTTCCCTTTTTCAGTTTGGAACCTGTGTTAGTTATACACAGTTGCCCTCATTCCTGTTCTCCCCTTTTTCAGAATGTTTTTTTTCTAGAAATATTGTGCTCATTTAATAGTTCCCCTGTGCCTTGTATATAAACACTGAGGAGCGTGAAGATGACACAATTTATTAGCTGAATAGTGGGTTGCAGAGTCTGATTTTCACTTTAGGAAAATAATGTAAGCAATTTAGGAGAGGAAAAAAAATAAAGGAAAACACCTATGTTTCTTGGAGGAAGAAAGAGGCTGCAAGCATTTTACTGGCAAAGCTGGAGAAGCAGGTCCACCTTATTTGAAATAAAGCTTCTCTCTCCCTCTTTTTTTTTCTTAATGTAGCTTTTTAAAGAGAAAAAAGGAGAGAAACATCTGTTCTTTTCATCCTTGCTGTTTTGCGATGATGATGTTAGTATCCTGGAGTGGGATGTAGCATTTCACTGGGAAGTACTGAACTTTTCATGTGGTGGTGAAGGAGCTGACTGTGCCATCACTTAACCTTGAGCTGAGTGTTAGCCACAAGGCCTGTAACATCTCTTTACATTGTGGAAAAGTGACAAGGAATGTTAGGCAGCACAGCCACCACCCTGGGGCCATGGTCCACAACTGGGAGTTATTTTTGATGCTTGCATAGAAATAATAATTCACAATCCTGGCTCAAAAGGTCCCCATCCCACCACCATGAGCATGGGGAGAGGTGGGGTGGACTTCTGCCTCATTTCAGGCATGCATCTCCCTGCGTCAGGGTCAGGGCTGTGCTCACCTCTGACAAACCAGCACACCAAGAGGCAGCCTGCCACTCCTTGCGAGCTCCAGAGGCTGGCCAGCTCCCACCAGCTCCTGTTGCTGTTGACCAAATAAACCGGAGCCAGAAAAAAGGCTTGACAGACTTCTCTGCTGTCATCTCACCTGGGAAAGAAATGAGGACCTGCCAGGAGCCAGGAAGCCATTGAGCAAGCCTCCTGCCAGGGCCACCTCCCAGGGAGAGGGTCAAGGGCTTCTCAGCTGCTTGAAGTAGGGCTTGGGAAGAGAGGTAGCAACTTGACTGAAAACAGGCAAGATTAACAGTGCAGTTAGTTGCAGATTTTGTGCAGCTTTCTGTGAAACGTGGTATCGGATACTACTTGAGATAGCATGCTAGGCTAGCTGGACAGCGTGGCTGCTTTAGCACTGAAATTTTTATGGTCTTGTGAAAAAAAAAAAATCACTCTTCTCCACTACTTTCCCTCTCTCTCAATTTATTTATTTTTTTAAAATTGTGCATCCCTGTTCATCTGAAATATACAGCTGAAATATCTGAAATATCTGTTCATTTTTCAGCTGGGGAAAAATACTATCTTCATACTGTCGCATACAGTTAGCCATTTCGCCCACAGTAGAATATGCCATATCATCTTCTCCCCATACTAATATTGACAATGTATGGGTATATGTCGGTGGAGCATTCTTCACAACCTTCCGGAACATGGATCGGTTGCATTCCACTTCATCAGGATCTACAGGATCTACAATGTCCCGTGGGTGTCTATAAATGATCTCTTGCACAGCTAGTTCTCTAAGGTAGTTAATACCTTTTTCTATAGTGGTCCATTTGCTCAGGTGGCTCATAACATCATCTTTATAGGGATACCTGCTCTTTACAGCTGACAAGAGCCGCCTCCAGAGACTGATAGTGTTTGACTTCCTTGCGAGAGCCTTATCAATACCACCATCTCTGGACAGGGATCCCAACTGTCTGGCTTCTCTGCCATCTAATTGCATGCTGTCTGCCCCATTATCCCAGCATCGGAGCAGCCAGGTAATAATAGGTTCACCGTCATAACGGCTGAAATCTTTCCTTATATTTCTCAGGTCCTTCAGGGATAAGGAGTGGTAGGTTATCTCTACGTCCGAGTCCTCTTGTGATAGTTCTGCTTTAGAAGGACCTTTCTTCTGTGATGGGTCTGCTTTAAAAGGATGATCGAGGAAACCCCCATCTGTGTCAGGCCCTAACTCTGCCTGAGAAGGGGCCTCACCTGGGTCATATGATGGCTCTGCCTTAGAAGGCTCCAAGTCATCATCCTTCTCTTCACGAGCTGATTTCTTTTGGTATTTCTTCCTGGTTACAGGAGCAATTGGTACAGATTCGATAGATGCTGGAGTCTGAGTAGATGCAGTGGCTGTCGGGGGAGTGCTGAGAGTCTGAGTAGCTGCAGTGGCCATCTTGGGGGGTGTAGCAGCTGTGGTACAGGCTGCCGAGGCTTCAGTGGGTTTCGTGGCTGTAGCGGTAGTACACACTGTAGGATCTGAGGTGGCTGCATAACACCTACAACTGTCCCTGCACCAATATTTAATCTTATCCCACATCAGAAACACATTCAGGACAACCAAAAATAAAAACATGCCACCTAGACAGCACCATCCTAATTTCGCAAAATCTAGTGGAATCAGCTTGGCAGAAAAGGAGAAGGTACTATTTCCCGAAGTAAAACTGGAAGTGTAATCATTAACAGAATCAGCTAAAGAACGCCTGGAACGTGCAGATGAAGTTGCTGCTACTGATTCGCGATTAAAGCTGCCCATCATTGTGTCATAGAGATAAGAGATCGGAATATTAACTGCCCAGTTTATCACAGCATAAATCAGTATCAAACCCCATACCAAAACAATACATTTCGACCAGCGCCCACTGCTAAACTGCATGTAAACATTCATAAGAAGCAAGCAATAACACAGTGCCCACGGCAGGTAAGGCATCATTGCCATACTCAATTGTGAAAGAAACTCCATAAAAAGATGAGATAACACAGCATTCAAAAATGACATCACCATCTTCACTATCTGTTTTAACTTTCCAGCCCCTCGTAAATCTCAAAGGAAGAAATCTGATACTCTCTCAGCTGAGCTCTCCGGGTCTCCTCCCACCAGAGCCAGGATTCAACTTATCAGAGCAACCTGTTGGAGCTTCTCTCGAGCCCCACGTTGGGCACCAATAAATCTGTCACGGTTTAAAGCTGGGCCAGCTATTAACCAGGTGGCAGATGCTCTCTGTTAACCCTCTCCCCCCCACCTAAGGGAAAGGGAAAAGGGAAAAGGGAGAGAGACTTACGGGTTGGAAAGTTAAAACAGTTTTAATAAACTATAATAATGAAAAAAGAATATAACAACAATAATAATAGAAATAACTAAATATATACAAATATGTACAAAACCAAGATCAAGAGCTTGGAAATCCTCCTCAGGCAGAGCTGCTCTCCCCAGCACGGGCAGAGGGGAAAATGCAGTACCTCCCCCCAGCACAAACAGAAGGGAAAATGCAGTAGCTCCACCCAGCACGGGCAGAGGGCAAAATGCAATAGCACTCCCTGCCATGACACCTGCAGGCTTTTAACTGGAAAATTGGCAAAGCTGGTACCAATCAGTGGGAGACAGGAGGGCCCCTCCCTCCTGGGCCCCACCTCCAGGAGGCAGTGGGTTAGTGATAAATAGGAAAGGGAGAATGACGTGTGTGGGATGGAATACCTTGTTGGTCAATCTTGGGTCACCTGCCCTGTCTGCTCCCCCCTGCAGCTGCGACCCCCCTTTGGCTTTTCACTCGTAAGCAGTGAGGAATTTAGCAGTGACCTTGGTTTCTCTAAGACTAATTGGCCTGGTTTGGGCCAAACCAGGACACTGTTCATCTGAAATATAGAGGATGGATTCTTGTGAAGATCTGAACTCTATGGTGTGACCATGGGATCAGAAGGTTTCTAATGGGAAGACTGGGAATAGTGAAGTGCAAGTGAGTACTGGAGCCCATGTGCTGGCTGTTCTGCAGCTCCTCTGTGATATCTCAGGGCAGTTGAATGTGGAAAGCCCATGAAGAAATTAAAAAAAAGCACTGAGAGGACAAGTCTATTACCTGAATACAGGATGGGACATGCCATTTTCAACTGAAAGGATCTAGAGGAACAAAGCCAGAATTACTCCAGTTTAATTACTGTCCTGATTTGGGGCCCATATATACTGAAACAGCTGTGTGCAACCTCACTTTGTTTTGAAACAGAACTTTTCAAAACTGTTGCAATGTGTCCCTAATTTATGATTAAAGAACATTTATTGATCCTGCTAGGAGTTACCAGTAGTGCCCAACATTTCTGGGATGGGCTGGTAATAGCATGGAAGAGTCACTTTTTAATTCTTGGCTTGGGCATCAGATAAACATGTACTTTTAATGCGACACTGTTCCTCAAAATCCTTAACATATGCCATGTCAGTTCGTTTGCTACTCAGTTCCCTGAACCTTGCACAGATTTTCTTAGAGACAAAATCAAGGAGTTTCAGTGCCTGTAGCAAAGGAGCCCTCGTGGCAGTTGCTGCGTTGTAAGGGAAGTGCTACAAGCAGCGAGAGCTGTGTGCAGCGCCTGTGAAAGAAGACAGTAAAAGAGGCAGAAAGAGCAGGAGGAGAAGAGCAAACCTGGACAGTCTGTGCAGGGCGTCGATCCAAAGCTCAGTTCCTTGCTCTGTAAAGTGTAAAAACTAAGTACATTTTGAGTTATAGGGCTATAATTCCATCCCTGGATTGTGGTGACTGTGTAAGGCCACTTGAGCTTTGCTCTCATAGTTTATGTTATCAACACAATCCCCTGGTGGATTTACAGCCCTGTAATTTTTTACAGTAGTGAGCTGTTTATTTTTCTGTTTACAACAGTACATCACTGAAGATATTCATAACAGTCACCTAGTTCTATCATATAGTTCCCTATACTCTTGTGTTTGTTTTTGTAGAAAAATTAAAATAGTTCTTTAGGAGCAGGCTGCCAGAGGCTCTGGGGGGAGAGAGTGGAAGCGCCTTTTCTGCCTCTCTTTGTCTCTTTAAAGACTGTTTAATTTAGCGACTATTTGTCCAGATGCAGGAGAGCATAATGACTACCAATTTCACATGTCTGTATGACAAACAGCTGTATGACTTCCATTTTCACATATTTTCTTTTCTCTTTCTTGCCCCGCTGCTGTATATTAATTTCTCACCAGCCTCTCACACAGGATGTACCCCTCCGAAGGCTGAGGGGAGGACACCATGGTACATCACAGGTAGACGCCAGGCCTGAGCAAGAGGCAGGTCTTGGGCTTGATCCCACCCTAATGCCATGCGATGGATTTTGCTTCAGAACAGATGGATGTAACTGCTAATTTGATTAGTTGTGAGTGTGGCAGGGAGGTAATCAGAGCAAAAGGGGATGAGCATGGTAGGTAGCTAATTTAAATGTCACGTGCTAGGCTGCTGTAGCATTACAGCCGTATTCTGCTCCACAGGTAACTTTGCCAATTACTTAGTGCAAATAAATAAATATAAGCGTCTAACAATGAGCTCAGTTGGACGATCCGCCCATTGTATCCTCAGCACTGAGAGCAGAGGCATCACAAACTTGGCAGCAGTGCTGGGGAGCTGCTTAGGAGAATTGCAAGTGTTTGAATAGAGAGGTAGGGGATGCCCAGAAGCTTTTGATTTTGATGGAAGTAACTGACCTTGACATTTAGAAAAACTCAGTGTCTCTACTGGCATCTTTCAGTACAACTTTCAGTGTCAAAAAGTATGTCTCTGGCCAAGAGGAACTGAACCTCTGTCTCCACTTGCAGACTAATGGGTAATGTCTACAAGATAGATAGATATGTCTGCAGGACTGCGATTTTAGATGAACACAAATTATTTGAAAAGAGTTTTATTATGAATACTGAGTTATCTCCAATTCTAATCCAGAAAATTGTCCATATGTCTAATAGATATGTTTGCAGGACTGCGATTTTAGATGAACACAAATTATTGGACAGGAGTTTTATTATGAATACTGAGTTATCTCCAATTCTAATCCAGAAAATTGCCATTATAAATATGTAAAGGGCAAGTGTCATGAGGATGGAGCCAGGCTCTTCTCAGTGACATCCCTTGACAGGACAAGAGGCAATGGGTGCAAGATGGAACACAGGAGGTTCCACATAAATATGAGGAAAAACTTCTTTACAGTGAGGGTAACTGAACACTGGAACAGGCTGCCCAGAGAGGTTGTGGAGTCTCCTTCTCTGGAGACATTCAAAACCTGCCTGGACGCGTTCCTGTGTGACATGATCTAGGTAATCCTGCTCTGGCAGGGGGACTGGACTAGATGATCTTTCGAGGTCCCTTCCAATCCCTAACATTCTGTGATTCTGTGATTCTGTGGTAGGGTCAGTCATATGTGGGGATTTTTTTTGTTTCTTTTTGTTGTAAACAAGAAGATGCTGGATGTGATGCATGATAATCATTCTGTCTTATTCTTCAGTCTGGGCTGTGAAGAAACATGCTGAAAAGTCTATCTTTATGTCTGCTTTGCCAGGACTCCTAAGATAGGACATTTGTGTAGGAAAAAAGCCCACACATACCCCTCCTTGACACTAAATCTACTGATTTAGATCATAAGTTTGTATTGTCAGGGTGTATTTTTAATTATACCTAAAAACCTCAGATGCCTAGACATTAACAAGTGGGTTTTAGCTCATGCCCTCCTAAGCAGTGGTCAATGCAATACATACTGCAATTTCACATGAAGCATTTTTTTTC
This sequence comes from Nyctibius grandis, assembly GCF_013368605.1. Classification (NCBI taxonomy): domain Eukaryota; kingdom Metazoa; phylum Chordata; class Aves; order Nyctibiiformes; family Nyctibiidae; genus Nyctibius; species Nyctibius grandis. Next base: position 21,633,521 of record NC_090664.1, on the reverse strand, counting down.
AGATTTTTGTGCACTCTCTCCTAGGTTAGGCCATGGTCGTGCCTAAAACAGCTCATCATTTTCTAGATTTTACTTATGTGCAGACCTTCATTATGGTAAGATATCTAAATTATGCTATTACACAGTTTGATTATCATTCTTCCTTTGGGCACACAGTGCTGTATGCAAATAAAAAGAAACAGAAAAGCAACTCCAAAGCATTTATTCGGCAGTCTCTCAGTTTAACCACTTGGGGGCATGAGATATTTATTTAAGAGAGCTTTTTAGGCATATGGTTGGGAAATACATGACAATAGGAAGCCTTACTGGTAAACTGTGATCAGAATTGCCACTTGCTCTTTTAGCTCTTTGCAATAAAAAATACTTAGCAAACAATTATTGCAAATGACATTAACCTAAAATAGAGTAACAGACAAAAATACAGTATGGACAGGAAAGAAAATCAAAACATTTTAAATATCACCATTAGTTAATCTGGCCTCTAAATATATTTTTATGATGCTATTTTGGTGCCTCTGTAAACAAAATCTGAAATCTTCCATATAACCGTGCACATCTGACTTAAATAACCTGAACATTTAAATTAAATGAGGAGACTGCTCTGAGATATAGCAACCTAGGTCTGGAGTAAATCCATTTCATTAATTGCCTAGATGACATTAATTTTTGTCATTTGCTTGTAAGATGAGTAATATGCTCCATACATTTCGGCCCAGATCCAGCAAAGCACATAAAATCATAGTTAATGATGTTAAGTGCTTGAGTAGTTCTCCTTGAGCACATGCCTTAAGCTGAGTACATATTGAAGTGCATTCCAACATAGAGAAAGTGGCACAATCAAATCTTTAATTAGTTTTAAAATGGAACTCAAAATGCAATGCAATTCTTTGCACTTTACATTGAAAAAAAATGCATGCTTTGAGACTCTCTTTGGACAGAGATGACTAAACCTATGAATGCTCATTGTTTTCTGCTGTTTTTCTCCGCTAAATTTATAAATTTGTTTTGCTCAGTCAACTGGTTTGTTTATAGCAGAATATTGATACGAGTATTTCCAAGTCTGTTATTTTATGGACTTTTTTATTTATACGATAATTCACGCTTTTTATTGGTATTTAAGAGGGTGGAATATTTTGACTTCTGCTTCTGTAATTTTAAATCAAAACAAAACCGAGCAGCAGTAGCACTGTATAAACAAGTGTTCACAGTACCTGAAAGCTTGTTTCTTTTCAAAATAAGCTGAAAATCAGGATTTTGTAGTGCACGTTTCTGATCCAAATATTTAATGCTCACACAGCTCAAAGGAACCATAAATTTAGGTCTTGTATTTCGAGCCGTTGTGTGCTTTCCACTCTGCAGTTTTCGGCATGTGCCTTTGACATACCGATCTCTGTCCAAACAAGATTACTGCATGCAGGTGAATTCTAAGTCTAAGAGGAAACGCTGTCCTCCTGTTCCTCTCAGAGAGAAGCTGAGAAAAGCACGTCTGAATTCAGTCCATACTTCACCAAAACTTGGAGTACTTTGTTCTTTGGCTTTCATATAAATCCATCTTTGTGGTAAATGTATTTCTACAGGGAGTCTAAATAATACCAGAGTCATAGCAGGCAGAGGCAAAACTATTTCTGAACATAATATAGTTGGTACAGCACAGCAGAATTTGTTCTTGAACTAGCAGACTACAGCTGTTGGTTACTTCTTCCTAAGCTACAAAACCTTATTTCATTGCCTAGGCTTAGAACCGTTTTGTTTGCTCCAACAATTTAATCTTGACATCTTGCGTTTTTAAGTGCTGTATGAAAATCCTTCCCAACAAATGCTAAAATAACTTGACTGTTGGTGCACTTGTATACCAAAGAAACTCACATGTCCCTTGACTGTGTTCTTGCTCAAAAATAAAACACAAGCATATGCGAGGAATTACAAGTAAACAGAGGATGAGTCCGTACTGCAGCCTTACTCTGGCAAAACACCCACTGACACTCAGTGTGCGCTTTCTGTTCCCAAAACAAAGTCTGTAGTATGTTTGACTGCATTTCTTCTGTGTTCCCTAATATGCCTGTTCCTTGCTAGCAATGAAGCACTTGTGTGTATTAATCTCTAAAGCTATCAGCTCATCTATACGCTCTCTAAAATGGATGAGGCAATGAACACGGTGTCAAATCCTGTTTTCCGGTAGGTTTTTCGGATCCACTAATGCATCCAATATATTTGAATTTACTGTTCACATAACTTTTTATGGAACACTATTAAGCCAATTTGGTTGATAACCGCTGTAACCTTTTTAGTAAGTTACAGCACAGTGAGGTCACTATTCCTGGATGTGGTTTGCTGTATCATGCACTACATGCTGATGCCATGACATCCTTATATGAAGGAGGAGAGCACAGTTAGTTGGTTTGTTTTTTTTATTTTACAGATTGCTTGTTCTTAAATGGAGAACTGATTAGAGCGAATTATTTAATATTGCTTTTCCTCAAAAGCAATGGAATCTTGGGAAAGGATCAAACAGTCCCTCTAAGTTGGCTACCACCTTCCTGACTTCATATTGTTTTTAAATGAAACATCTGACACATTCTCCGGCTGGGATGTTATTTTGTTCTTCTTGACAAAGTAATTCAAAATTTGCTGAAAAACAAGCTGAATGGAAGAGGGATTTTTTTTTTTTTCCATAGACATCTGGAGCTTTCTTTCAAAGCTGATGTGATCTTTTATCTGGACAAGAAAGGCTTTGATCCAAACTCTAAGATCCCTCTATCTCCCAGTTAATTGCTGCTAGTGAGGTAGGTTTGACAGTCCCTAATACAGTCTCTGGAATGCCTTACTGTGTTAAGACCTGTCTATTGTGGCTCAGTCAGCTCAAAAACATCAGCTTTTTCTCATTTGACTTCTGTCCCGCTGGGGATGGTTACAGGTTTTATTTGCTTTCATTATTTTCTCTTGTAAAACCATTGAATGCCAACAAAGAAAAATGCTTTTGAAACTGAGCAAAAACAATCTCTTACAGACATTCCTGTAAGCTTTGATTTTCATAAAACCTCACAGTTAAGAGAGGGAGAAAGGAGGATCGCATTAAAAATTGAGCTCTTCATTTTTTAAGATCTTGCCCACTTTTGGGGATGATCATGCCTGTTTTCTGTAATATATTTATTAATTGCAACAATAGGAGCAAGTATCTTTGCTCCTACTGTGTGTACATCAGTTATACACTGTGCATATTAAAGTATTATTCTCTTAAAAAAATGCTAATTTTTAAATCAAAATTTTAGTGTGATTAATTTAAACAAAATCTGTGCCCTTCCTTCGTGGTAGGACACAGCAGAATAAAGGAAGTCTTATCTTCTTCACTGTGTAGCAGTTGGCATCGATGGTAATAATTTGGCAAAGAGATCTTACTGTGTGGGGCTTTTTCTCAAGATCCTGTGATAACGTAGACTGCACACAGTGAATGAACAGAGCCCTCACAGCCACACTATTATCAGAATGAAAGAAGAGACAGGAAAGAAACACATAAAATTAATTCCCTTTTCTGCTTTAGGGGCACTACAAAAACCCTTGTCACTTCCCCATCAGGGCACACTGAATAGTACACCTAAAGAGCAACAACCATATAGCACTTACAGTTTCCTGTGTGAATAGTCCAAGTTTCTACAGCTGAAAAACTTGAAGCTTTGTAATCCATCCCTTTTCCAATGTAACTAATTACTTTTTCTCTCAGACAGTCCAACAATTACAATTATCCAGTTAAACTTCATATTTAAAAAATCATGTGCCTAAAAGTGTATAAATTTTTTCATACAACAGTGATTAGTGTCATAAAATATATTACATTTTTGCTTAGACCCTGCCCACTTCTATACCTTTGCAACTACAACAAAGCCACAACTTCACCCGAAAATGCAGTTGTTTCACTTGTCTGTGAGATGGTGGGAGTCAACATCTACTGGTGGAAAAATGTAAGTGAAAAGGATTCTTAAGTAGGTGATTCAATCAGATACTATCAGAACATGCAGCTGTCATATTCTTTACGATCTGTAGGCAGTGACAATTTGCCAGCTATTCTTTAAGGTCCAGGAAACAATATGATAGAGAACAACTCTTCCCATTTAAGTGTCACGCTGAGCTGTTGCAGTATTGCTTTGGTGGCTGGCAGACAGCTCCCCAAACCAAAAGCTATTGACCAATTCCATTACTGCAAAGAGTCTCTGACTCCACATTGACTCAACATTATGAACTACATTTTGGAGAGTGTAGGATCTTTGTGGTGTGTTTATTCTCTGTTAAGCCAGGGGGTAAGCTTACTCATGGCCCTGATGTCTGATCATGAGAGCACGTATGAATTTCAATATTGAAAATATTAAAGATGAAAGTAGAGATTCCTCATCCACTAGACATAAAAAACACAAAGCAAAAATCATTATTAGCCGATATGTTTGAGAAACTATGTGACAGCTATAACCCTGCAGCTGTTATTGATCTTGGCAGTTAGAGGTTTAATATTGATTAGAAATTGATATACCACTGACCTGCACATATCCTTTTCTCTCAGAATATATGTCTCATCTTTTTTCTCTAGGTTCATCTCTAGAGCAAAGATCTCAGAGTTCAATGAGCTACTCAATAGTAGCTTCTGCATCCCACAGCTTCTCTTTAGTGGAGCCTCTTCCAAAAAGTTGATGGAAAGGCAGTGCCTTTGAACTACAGTGAACATACATATCTGCAGAGTATAAGGTTGACCATAAGTAGGAAGCTCAGGTTTGGGGCAAAAAAAGGAAGAAAAATTAAATGAGACTGTAAAAATCATTTTTCAAGATGGAAAAAAACTGACCCACCATTGTAAATAATAAGAGAAGCCAGCATGTAAATGGAGAGACTGACTTATGATTGCTTTTGCTAATCAGGGCCAAGACAAAAGACTGTTAAAAGAGCTAGTCCTCTGCTCAGCAAAGAAGAGATCAAACCTCTTCTCACAAGTAATGCTGACATGCCCAAGTTTAAACTATCTGTGACAAATACATCAGTAGACATTGAGATGGTTCAAATGTGGGTGACTTGCAGGTTTTGAGGAGATGGGGGGAGACACATAAATCCAGTGGCTAGGTGCTTGGGTGAGAAGGTCAGTTACCCCATGCTGGGGTCCATGATCCTGTGCCTGAAGCAGCTCGGAGGGCTTGGTCTGCCCTGGTCTGATCTGTTGTCCGCACTGGGAGCTTCTGCCTCTGTGGGATGGAGCACCCGGTCTCTCTGTATGTGAGGTTTGCAGCCTTCAAGCTGCCATTTGCATGCTGCTCCAAGGGCTTCACGGCTTTCTGAAACAGCCTCAGACTGCCATTTTTACCAGTCACAGTTTCAGAAAAGAAGGACTTGAGGATCATTACTCCAGTTCTGCAGCTGTGAGTAGCTGCTCTAGAGTCTGAAGAAGAAAACATACATAACCAAGTGCATTGAGCAGCCACTGTGTAGTGATTGCCACTCATTTTGGACTGGGGATTTTTGTTTGTTCGATTGTTTCTAAGGGGTGCAATAATTTATTTTTAGCACAGTAGTGTTTATTTTTTCCATTGGCTGACTTCTTTAGGAAAGTGTAACAAATGTAGTTATCATTCTCTGGCATCCTGAAACAAGTGCCTGACTGTTTCCATATCACTACTGGAATCTGAGACCAATGAGAGATTTGGGCCAGTTGTTAAGTTACATACATAAGCTCAAAATCTCCTGCATGAGCTTAGGGTTTCTCACATGTTTAAGCACCTAGGTTTGATTCAAAGCGACTTTGATGGAGTAACCAGGCTTTATGCATTAGACATGAAAGGCATTTGAATAAATTCCAGTTCAGTATTTAGGTCTGGCATTTTCAAGATTTACTCTTAGCTCACTTCCTTTCAAGAAAATTGGGACTGTGCTTTACCCACCTTTTCAAGCATTTCCAGAGAAATACCTTTGGATAAAAGAAACCTGGCTAAAGAATGTACTTGCTTGCTTTACTTATTCACAGTTTCAGCAACAAACCCAGGCAGCTTTTTATTTTTAACCTCTTCAGGGCTGAATGTGTCAGAAAGTTCAGTCACAGCCCAAGGAGTTTCATTTACTTATCTCTAATGTTTTTGACTGGCATAGATGTAATCTCATTAGGGTGTCTGGGGAGACTGACATGCAGAGGGAAGTAGCATCTATTGTTTACTTGTACTATATGTTGGGATAATCTGTGAAGCCCTACTGGGGCTCTAACTCTGAACATGCTGATTGGAAGCATTAAGGAAATTAACATAAAGCTCTATTAATGGCTTAAGGGAATCTGACTAAACAAACAAGGCCACACTGAGCAATAAATGTGAGTCTCAGACTGCATGACTTTCCTCATAACTACTCTAATTAATTGCTACAAAAGATTAATTTTATAATACAGCATGGATATCAAAGGGAATGGCTTAGTGATTTAAGTATTATGTGTCTCCCTGGGAGATGCAGGTTCAGCTCTTCATGCAGCTGTTGTCAACCTTCCAAAATATAATAGCTAAAATGAATTTCTTGTCTTTTACTGCTAGAGTTTCTATGGAATAAAGACCTCGGCTGTTCTTCTGCTGAAGTCAGTGGCAGGGTTGCTATTAATTTCAGTGGAAGGAGAAGTATTAAACCAAACATTAAAACCAAATTCTGCTTTGAAACTATCTTCACACTTTTTCATAAATTTAAAACCATGTCTTCACACACAAAATATCCTTGCCAAAACCCTGCTTTCCAGCAATGATCCAGCTATGCATGGTGACATGAACTCTGTACAACTCATTTACAAACTCACAAGTTGGATGGATAATTAGCTGAAATTGATTGCATTGGTTTCTGAATCAAGATGTGACAGAACTGTGATTTAGTGTGCTTGGAAGTGCAGCAGAGCAAGATCCTAGCTAGGCTAATAAAATTTCTTCTGAAATATGTTAGAGGAGATGACTGCAATAGACTGCCTTTGCATGGCCTCTCCTTTAGTCACTAGTTCAATTCTGCCCTAGTCCAGAAAAGAAAAGTGAGGTGGGGTTCACTGGAAGAGTTTGAACCCAGTAAGCACTTTCTTTTTGGACTGAACCAAAGGACTTGCACAACACTTTTTTGTATGCTGCTCTGCTACTGCATATAAACTTGAGTATAGGAGCCCAAACTGGAACTTTCAGGTTAAAGGACAGAGCAATTTTCTGAGAGCTCAGACACACGGATGGGACTCATACCAGGTATCAATATTTACTTCCAGCCTAGTTGTCTGTCTGAGGTGATTGTCTTGGCTGCCTTCATAATCAGGAGAGAAAAATATGCACTTTTCAGGTGCAATTCCTCTGACTTCAAGATTTGCACTTTAGGAGAAGGTAGATGGCATCCAGACTATCTCAGGAGTAACTCTACTTTTGGATATATGAATCCCAACTGCAATCAATCTGTTGCTTTAAATAGTTGCCTGTATTGCCTTTCAGTGCCACAACTGAGCCTGCGGTATCTACATGAATGGTTTTAGTGACAGCAAATATAAGACAACATGACTTTGATTAGTCCCAGTGAAGTGGGTGAAGCCAAGTCACATAATTTTATATTTCCAAGGCCACGCACATAGGAAGTGTGCTGATAGCTCAGCTGATGTGCGATACCCTAACTGTAGATCTGAGCCCAAAGGGTTATCAGCCAGGCTTGTTAATCACCTCAGTGAAGAACTGTCAAACAGAACAATGTCCCTCTACTTGTAGATCTTGGCTGAAGCTGTTCTTATTTGATGGCTGGCCTGATCTTTCCTCTCCAAAAACTTGTGAATGGAATCCAGTAATTATTCTTGGTTTATTTTGACAAGTGTTTCCATTGCTTCCCCCTCACTTAATATTTATCTACGTGAGCCAAGTTGGAGGCTTATGTTTTAAAGCAAATGAATGGTAAAATAAGACTCCACATTCAGAATTAAGAACCTAACTAGGTGACCTGATTTTCAAAAATGCCAATTGCCCAGAAAAGACTTCCAGCTCTAGAGACCATTAAAAAAATCTTAGCTTTATAACTGTTATTACAGTTATTATTTGTGGTATGTATTGCAGTAGTACCCTGGCAACGGACAAAGACCCATTGTGCGAGGCACTGTACGACCACAGAGACAAAAGTTACACAGATTAAAATTCCAACTGCCTGTTCTGTGGTGGAAACAAACTCAGAATATGCACACCTCGCATGACCACCCCCTCTCTGGAAAATGTCTGTCCGCTATTCAGGTGTCCTACTTTTAAAATGAGTCAGTCAACCAGTAGCCTTTGCAGAGCAGAAGAAGAGCCAAGAAGCTCTGTCCTGTCCACCCCATCATTTCTGAGACCCCTCTGGACACTGGTTAGGGACCCTCTCTATTGCTTTCCACCCCTGGGCATGTCATACAGTCGCTCAGTATGAGCCCAGCCAGCTTTCTCCAAGCAGCACTAATGGCTTTGGCTGAAGTGACAGGTCCTCTTATTTGTGGCTGTTTCCATGCCTTTCACGCCTGATCAAAAATGTTTACAAAGGTGCAGTCAGGGGATGAAGGCAGGGGGAGCAGAAGAAAAGCAATCCAATTTTGTTTGGAAACAGTTTCAGAGCTTAATTAGTAAGGAGGGGGGTGGGAAGGGGGGCTGAACAGGTGGTGTATTATTCTGCCAGGGATCTCCAAAAGGGAGGGAGCGCATATTGTTAGTTTGTTGCAGAGTGGAAAATGAGAAGTTGGACAGTACCTGGATACTTAAGAGCAGGTGAGCTGCCGAAGTAAGGTCAGAGTTATACACACGTATGCACTCAAAAAATCTGCATAGGAAAAAAATAAATTTTCCTTTTTGCCCACAAGGGGACAGATCCCAGCTCTGCATCAGAGATTTACATGGATTCATATTCATTACATTAGCAGTAGCCACATTTAGCATCAATTCCCAACGGAGCAAGAAAATGATGGCCTCGAAGAAAGCTGCCACATTTCAAACTCTCCAGCTGTGCCTTGCCACCATTGCTACATTCCACTGCCAAATGCCGAATTTGTCGGTTTTATCTGCAAAAAATGTAAATTTACAGAATGAAGAGAAGAATAGGAAAGGACTAACATGCTTAGAAAATGAATGTCTGCATTTTCTTTTAACTGCTTTATAACTATTTATCTGATGCTGTAAATGTTATTTGTGTTCATAACATCATTATTATTTTGCATTAGATGCTTAAAAGAAAACAGGGGTGCCAGCAGATAGAGCATCACAGCTTACAAAGAGTCATTCTCTAAAGAGATGGTAGCCCAGCAAGACTACTACAGAGTTTGAATAAATAGAGAATGAATTATGAATGGTAATGAATTTTTTGGTTTATTTAAGTACTGAGTCATGTGCCATAAAAGAATAATAGATATTGTAGTTGTTTCAAAAAAGCTATTTTATGTTGCATTGAATAGAACTGTGTACATATACATCTGTCCTCGCAGGGCAGACTGGGACCCGTACATTTTTTTGGTGAAATTACTAAAGCAAAGTCCTTACAAGTTCTTTGACACCAAAAGGAAAAAAAACATTATTCCTAATTAAATATTTATCCCTCCCTCAGCATTGTTGCTGAAAGCATCCTGCAGAGCTATCTATGGGACTACTGAAAGAGCTGACTTTTGCAGGCTGAAAAACATGTCCGTAATAGTCTTACTCGTGATTTGATTCTGTTTCGCAGTGTTTCTGTTTTCAGTCTAAGGGAAACAAATCGCACTGCATACATTTTGGAATTTTATGGAATTTCTTAAGGCAGGAGATTATAAGCACAACTTCCCATAAAAGTTTCTGTACCTTGCGAGGCACCGGCTTGGTAGAGTCCAAGAGCAGCTCTGCCAAGGCTTTCTTACGTTACAGTTTAATAAGTTCAGCACTATCACTGAGAAGCAGAATAAGCCCTTTCTAAGTCAAAGAGGTTTGCTACTGTGGTGTCAAAAGGAATGAAGATCCTGCTCAAGTGAGAGTAGTTCACATCCAGCAATATCTGCCAGCAGATCAGCAGGTAGAGCTGTATTAAAAGCTTTATGTGCTCCTTTGTGAAACCAGGCATTTATAATGTTGACTAATTCTGGTATCTTCCCCCTGGTGCTCAATGATTCCTAATTTTATGGGCTACTTAATGAAGCAAAATTCTCCATTAGTTTTTAAAATGTCTCTTTAACCTTTTAATGCCAGGGGCTGTCTTTTCAAAATGATGCCTGCCTGGACCAAAGGCTCTCGCTCTGTTGACAAAATGAAGGCAAGGCACTTACAAGAAGGAAATAATCAGCTCAAGACTCCAGGAAGAGTCTTGAGTACATTTTGTACCTTGCTGGTGGAAAAGAAACCGTATGGGGTGAAAAAATAGCTCTTTGTGGAGACTCTGCCCATCTTGTTCTGCACAAAGGCAATGCAGATTAAGTCTGAGAGGAGACAGGATCCCTCCTGTGGTCTCTGTGCTGACGCCCCTGGCACCATAGGTGAGAGGAGCCAGCATGTTGTCCCTGCTGCATGCTGCCTGAGCCTTGGCAACCAGGTGGCATCTATGAGCAAGGACCTCAAGTGCCCTCATGGGCAGGCAGAAGGCGTTTTGTTGTTAGTAAAGGGGAAGGCTGGCGTTGGTTGGGGCCTGCCTCATGGGGCTTAGTCAACACTGAATTCCCTAAGTATCTCTGAGGTTCCCTGGCCAATAATGAAGGGAACAAAACAGACGTGGTTTTGTGTCTTCCCTCAGCTAGTCATTCCAATATCTCATTGATCCTTTTCATTGAACATGTTTCCTTTTATTTCACTTCAGGACTTCCTCTGTTCACTTTGTGCTATTCCTTTTCCTTGCTCCCATGCTGAAAATAACAATCTCCCGGCCTTCCAAGTTTGTTCACTGCTAGTATTTAGGAACTGTGAACCAAAGTCTACTTTTACTTGTAACCCTTTCATAATGCCTCTGATTTTGGTCATGGTATGTAGGATTTACACCAGTGTAAATGAAATCAGTACATGACCCATGACAGGGGCTCCTTAGTGATCTTTTCTCCAGGCTGTGTAAATTAATTTTTCTTGAGTCTCCTCTCAGCATAGCATAAATTATGAGGCAAAAGCCTGTAATTCACTGCTAGGCGAGCAGCAGTAACTCCCCCTCCACCACTTTCCTGCCAAAATTATGGGAGAATAGCTGGTGATCTCAGCTCATATTTGCATGGCATGAACAAGAAGAAGACAGAAAAATGATGGCTCAGGTGGCACGAAAGACATGTACCCATTGTTGCCACTGCCTTGCTTCCAAGGTGGGGAAATGCGTCGGAGAACAAAGAGGCACGGTCTGTGCCCTCTTGCTTTTTGGTCCCTTTTAACATGCAAAGGGAAGAGTATTAATGTCACATAGAAATTGTGTGCTGATGAATGCACAAAATATTGTAGTAGGTGTTCCTGGTTGCTGAAATTACATCATCGAGGCTTCTTTTTTTCCTTCCTCTTCTTTGATTCAAGAGCTCTCTATGTAAATATTAACTATAGCTATCAAGAGACACAGGAGAGTTTCAAGAGACCTGGCCATTGGATGTCAACCCTTTAAATCATGATAATATTTCTTTTTGCACTGTGTTCTAAAGGTTATGCCTGTGCTCACCTCACACAGAGAGTGCTGCCTGATGGAAGCCTAATAAAACACAAGGCTCGTCTTTCCTTTTGGTCCGAGGGCTACATCTGCAGATACTGAGACTGCCTGTGACTCCCTCTGGCTGCTCACCAGCCATGCATCAGTGACCCCCTCAGAAGAGCTAGAGTGGCTAAGGTGTCAAAGAGCAGAGACAAGAAGCCCTGCAAACCCACTCCCCATTTCACAGCAGCAGTGTCACTGCATAGGCTGCTGAATCAGATGGTAAAAGTGAAGAAGCTGGCAGATGACTCTGTTGACTGACAGACACACTGCTGGTTGTGTTGAAGTCAGACCAGCCCAGCTGGCTGAAGATGCTCCTGGCTTCTAGCACAAATCCAGTAATTCCTTGCATTATGTAGGTGGAGATTACAGCAGCCTGGATTTTCCAGTTGTTTTGGCAACTGCTCAGCTCCATTTCTATTTAGTAATGTATCATCACGCTTTTGAAATACATTTAGCCTTCTTTATTGGCTTCCCAATGTAAAAGTATTATTATAAGCCCCCTCATATTTGGCAACAACTAAGGTTTTCATGTTGAGATTCAGCCCTTACTCTCTGCTGAACTGTGAGAGTGAGTTACTACCTTGTAAGTGACTCACAGGTATTTATTATCCTGTGTATAAAGGTCAGGTTTTAATGTTCTGTGTGATGTATGGACATGGCTCAAGATCAGGCAGTCTTGAATGATAGATCTTAAATTATGATCCAGTGGAAGAGGAAAGAAATGAGAAATCACAACTTTTGCTAAACAAGCCTGAAAAAACACTTGCACATATATGATCTGGTGGTGGAAACCTGCCAATTTCAGAGGCTGGTTTGCTAAGCCATAGTATTGTGGCTTATGGAGCCCGGCTCAGAGAACTGAGATGAAATTTTAAAATGTCTATGCTTGCTTTCTGCTGCAGTCTCTTGCAGTGGAAAGATGCAGCGTTAATAGACAGCAGGGCTGACAGCAGACCCTAAAAGGAGAATCCCCAAATACCTTTCTGAGTGTGTCTTGGCATTCCCACGTCTGCAGAGGACCTGTAGGTGACCTTACCCACACCAACGCAACAGAGCCGTTCCTCAGGCATCTTGCTCCCTTATGCATGTGCCTAGATTTTAGGCATTGTTCTGTTGAGTGTGTCAATACCTGGGCTACCTTTGTGGGTCTTGCAAGTGCATACCCTGTCATACAATTTTCAAGAAGGGCTCAGATCCTGGGCCCCGGTTCAGAAGGGCCCCGGTTCAGAAGGACATTGAGGTGGCAGAAGGGCAGCAGTGGCAATTCTCCGCTCTCTGCTTCCTGCCTTCACACAGGGAGTCAGGGCAGTGGATACAAGAGGTGCACAAGAAGTGTGGCTTTCAAGGGTAGAGGCAGGACTAGAGCATAACACATGTCCTGGTGCTCCACCAGGTTGGCAGTCCCTGTGAGAAGCTCTGCCCACAGTGTAATACAAAACAGTCCAGGACGTTGTAGGGAAAAAAAAGGTGAAAACTGGCTCAAAGCTGCCTTCTTTTCTTTCCTCCTGAGCTGTTCTAAGACAGAGTTTCATGCAATTGAAGATTTGGCCACAGGCCTTATATTTTTAAAATGTTTTACACAGGTAGCCTACTTCATCCTCAAAAGACTCTAGAAATATGAGTGAGGAATTTTATGTGGCTTTATATCTGATGAGGAAGACAACTGAAACTCTGCTATTCTATTCATCTGCTTTTGATGTTGACAGCAATAAGCTCAAAACTTGCTTAGTAAGTTTCAGTTTTGGGTGTCAGCACCAACATGCCCTGACTTTATTTAGAAATTAAAGAACCAAGATAATTTGGTTACATATAGCTGTTGTGGGTTTGGCTGTCTGGAAGAAAATACGGCATTGGAGGACAATGTCATCCATGAGCTGTTTTAACCTGCAGCTGTCTGTGTCCTCATGTCTTTTACTACCTGAGAACAGGAATTTTATGTGGTTATTTATACCAGGGCTGTGATAAGCAAAGTGCAGAAGTGCATAATGGATCTAAGATTGGGCAAAATTTTATTGAATTTGGGAGCTGGGGCTTAAGTGGGAAACTGAGTGGCGATGGTTTTAGTGACTTTCAGCTCTTAATGTAGATTTCAGCTACTGCACTTTCTCTGTCCTGTTAGCAGCGATGGGGTTAGTCTGCGTTCATACTGCCATGAGGGAGAATAGAGTTTCATGCAATTCTGTCTACTGTTGGGAAAGTATGTTCTTTAGAAAAATAGTAATATAATTAAATGTGGGATCAGTGTTTGACTGGAATAGTCCAAGACCTGTTATTCTTATTAATAGAAAAAATCCTACTTACTCTGTCATGCATATGGAAATATGCCTTTCTTTTAAACTGGAGAAGGAAATTACAGTAATGATATTGGTTATTTAGACAGAGAAATGTTAGCTGCTTGCAGAAAATGGAGGGTTCCTGCCCCTTTCGTTTTGGATACATTTTACAGATGTGGCCCTTGTTGATTTTAGTCTTAAATATTATTATTTAAATTTGATTTACTGTTACGATACTTCTGAGACTGTAAAAAAATCAGAACTGAAATTTCTTAAAAAGTCATTTTGTACTTGTTCTTAAGTAACAAAATGATTTCTGTAAGTAATGTGGAAATTAGATATGCCATAGGAATTACTGTTTTCCAGTGTTGGCTAAATTACCTTTTTATAGCTATAACTGCTGTATACATGGGTTCCAAATCAGCGTCTTCATCTAAATAGACATTTCTTATATCTCATCACTATCTAGCTGACTTCGGTTATATTCTTAATTTTGACTAAGTGAATAATTGTATTTTAGATTGTTCATTGTGCACCCAGTTTACAAAAAACGCTATTTCTCCCAAATCAGTCTGAGAATTCAAAATAAGAAAGTGTTCAAAATAGCCCAAAAATGTCAAAATCAGGCTATATTTGATGAAAACAAAACATGGGCATTCCTGAGTCCAAACATTCTGAATTTTCTTTTAAATCAAATTGAATCAGGTTTTTTTTCTGGCTCCACTTGAATGGCATCTTCCAAATCTTATTTAGCATTTCCTTGGGCCTGTAGTGTGGATTTCTATGAGTGAGGCCATAGTTGTCATGATATACTGGGGGCATCTGACTCCCCTGATGCCAGCCAATAGGTGGGAAGGTTGCACAGGAAAGATAATTTAGCAAAGGTGTCCAGCCTACAGAGAGAAGCAGGAATACGGAAAACCCAAATGACAACTCTGATCAAGCATTGTAGCAATCAGCTGAGCTCCCATTAATTTAAACTGATCGAAAAGAACATATTTTCTTTTTATTTGAAAAAAACAACCCTACAACATTCCATGCAAACTGCCTTTGCCAAACTACACACTTTGCTTGTATTTTCCTATCAAAATGTTGATGAAATGTTAAAAAAAAATTTTGGACCTAATTGCTATCTTTCTTCTCCCAGATTCCAAGTGAACAGGTAAAACTCATTTGCATCTAGTAGCAACTTTATGGCTCTGATCTGATGGTCCTGCTTAAAAAAAATGTAATCCTTATAGCTACACTGACAACTTTGTTTAATCCACAAAGTCAGTGAATGCATATGCTCTGCCTAGATTTGCGAGAGGTCAGAAAGTCCTGAGTAGCTAAGATTTCTGTGCTTGTGAGTGGTGTAATGCAGTGTGGCCATACACAGCCAGCTTTGACAGGGCCAGCCTGGCTGGTGTCTAAATGGTCTTTGGCCAGCATTGCACTCTATAGGACCTTAGCAGATCTCACACCAGAGAAGGTCTTTGCTTGGCACAGGGCATTGAGGGCTGGGAAATGTCCTTCTGCCTCTGCTGCCAACCTTAGTCCAGTTGCAGAACCTGTCTCATTATTTATTCATTGGCATCAAATGTGTTTCTCTGCAGTGTGAAACACGTAATGGAGACAGCCTTGGAAGTAAATAGCTTTCTGCACTTGCTAGTATACCTAGGCAAGAGATCATGTTTGTAGAATTTGGTCATTGCAATCTATTATGTAAAACAGAGAAATGTCTGAGTCAGATGGGTATAAAAGGGCTTGGAATAATCAGAAATATGTTCTCTCCTCATTATTATTCTCAGAAACAGAAAATTATATTGAAAAAACAAACAAACAGCCCCAAATCTTTCAAAATGAGTTGCAACTCTTTTATATAAATCAAGCTCCCAGAAACCTTTTTTTTTTTATTCCGTGTGTCTCAAGTTTTAAGAACTGTGACATTAACTGAGGAATGAGATCCCAAGCCTTAGCTGTGCTCTGATTTTATTAGTATGGTATAATGATAATCTCACAAGGAGCCTAATAAGTACATGAAAAAAAAAAACGCAGCTAAATGGGGGATGTGAAAATGTTCTAGCCCGGTGCTATTACATAGGTCTTATGCTTTTTTTTCTGCCTGTTCCATAATAGGATGTTTTGCAAATTCTTCTCTCAGCAGGTTTTGAACATGAACTTGCATTACTATTCTTACAAAATAATAAACAGCTTTGGGCTATAAAACCTCTCAAATTGTTTTCCACAGAAGGGATTTGCATGCTGACTCATTCCTACCCTATTTATAACCTATCGCCAAACCACTGCAACTGCAGGATTTCTAATAAAGCTATGGAAATTACATGCATTGCAATGGGAGTTGAATGCATTTACATTGGTTGTATTTTACCATTTCAAAATTTATGCCAGATTACCTTGTTTGTGCATGTCCGGACTTTAATGGTTATTTTTTATAGCAGAAAATAGTAGTTTCTGGTGGTATTCCCAGTAGAAGGTTTTTATGAATCCACCATATGGAGTATTACATAAAACTAAACTTGTATCAGCAGTGATTTTATGTAAAGTAAGACAGTGAACATTATCAAGAATTAGTGATTACAGAAAATGTCAGAAAACTTGAAATTTTATGAATGTGATTTTTTTTCCAGTTATTTTTAACTTATATTATTGGCAGTCCAAATTTCTGCTTTTTCATGCAGGAAAAATCTTCATTGTCTGCAGCAAATCCTGGGCACCTCAAAGAAATAACATTTACTGCAGCTGACCTTCCCTCCCTACCACCCCCCTTTAAGCTACCCTTCATGGAGTTGTGATGTGGGAGACATGTGGTGATTTATGCAGGAGAAGACTAAGGAGATCTGGAAAGTCTTCCTGTTTTTTCAAACACCCATCTCTGTCAGTTCACGTATTGTAATTACAGCTACTTTCTTCAGCATTGGTGGTAGAAGATAGCCTTTTACCTGTGCCTTCCTACAAATGGAAGGAGCAGACTTCTGCTAGCAAAAACTGCAGACAGGAAAAGTATCACAATTCTATAGGAGAACATGAAGATGAGCAAGGTTATTCTCATGGAAATATGTGTTTGCATAAGTATTGACATCAGGAGACTACACAGCTTTCTCAAAGAGCGCCTCGTGGATTTGGGAGTCATTCAGCCAGCAAAAAGAAATGTGCCATGAAAAGTAGGTAACCAGTCACACCAAGAGCGCAGCAGATGGTGCATCCATGAAGCAATTGTCACCACCAAGATCCTGGCATGTTCTGCAGGCTGAAATGCATCTGCCTCATTAATGAAGCAAGCACTTGGGTAGGGAATGTCTATGAAAATCTATATATGCTTGCGAATAAGTTGTAAACAGGCTGCGAGGTTTATATCTGGGATGTAAAGAAAAAGATGGAAAGAGGATAGGAAGAAGAGCCAGCTGTAGGTATCTAATCCTGCGTCTTTTGCTGGTCCCAGTCCTGGCAGAAACTACCAAGCAGCTCAAAGCAGGTTTTGACCCCAAGGCACAGTGCATTAGGGATGGTGACCCAGGTAAGCACTGCTTCTTTGCCCTTTTCCAATACCTGCGTGGCAGCTCGCTCATTACACCAAACTGGTTTAGGAATGAAGGCATAAGGCCGGCTCTGCCCACTGCAGGGAATTCACACCTAAAGGGAACTCTGAGTTTTCTAGAAGTAAAAAAGGGCCAAATCTTAAAGAACAGTCCAGCCCTTAGGACTAGATAACCATGTCTGTAGAATGGCACTAAAAGCTACCATATGGGTTTGCTATATAGCTTTATAGCACTGTGAACAGTGCAGAATTTCGTCTTGCTCCTTTTCCCACAGAAGGCCCTCTTGCTTGAGAGAGTCTTGAAATCAAAGAGGATTTCAGATCAGGCTGGCATATGTGTATGTAGACATATCCTGGGTGTCTGTCAACTTCTGAAACATTTCAAGGTCATGTAGGGCCGTTTTATCATCTTGTCTGACTTTTTTAGAACCCTGGTGCCTTTGTGGCTCAGAAAACTTCGTGCTTATACCTGTGGAAAGGATTCTGTGTGAGAGGGAGCTCACCCAGCCCTTTGCTCTGGGAGAAATCCTCAGCTGGGGTATGGGCTCAGAGACCTAGGGGTGCTACCATCGCTGTTCCCACCAGCTGAGGAGCTGCCTCTTGGCCTCCCTACTTATGTGAATCACACTCTCTTTGCTTTTTCACTAGCTGATGTATCATAGTCTTACATCTGTCTTCTCTCGATCTAAATTGCACACTAATACTGTACATTATTGATTAAATGAGTCTACAAATGTCTTTTTAATACTGTATGGGTTGATCAGTCTTCTCAGTTAATGTACAGCACCTCCAGTGGGCTTTAAAACCTAGTGAAGCAGCTTTTTACCAGATCTTACTGGGAAAGAAAAAACTGCATGAGAGGGCATGCTCACATGCACGCTGAGGTATGTGTTTTGGCAGTGAGGAATTAGTAATGATTTCACTTGCTATGCTAAAAAGCTCCCTGCGTTCACAGGTTTGGATTTTGATAATCACAACTGCTGATCTAACTCTTTGGAACTAAAAGAATTCATGGGAGATTGCTGTTATATACTCCAGTGCAAAGCTGCACTGTTAATAGTTGAGGTAGTTTAGCAACTAAATTGGTTTTTCTGAGATTATTTTGGAGGAGAGGTTTCAAAGCTTTTCTTAACTTTTTAAAAAATTTTTATATTCACAGGACTGAAATAACTGCATTTCCCAAGCATGACATTTGATGGTAAAAATAAGAGTATTTTGTCTGTTTCAAGTGATTTTTTACATTACATAAACAACATTCAGGAGTGACTCTAGTTTCTGTCTCAACTAGTTAATTATTGTGATTTTCCTTTTGCTTTCATTTCTTAAATCTAAATTCCTCTCTATCACCCTTCATGATTCAATCTGTATGCCAGTATTGGCCCACTTACAACATAGTAGGAAAAACACGTTTGTGTTTTGGGTAGGTGTTGTGTTTATCTGGTTTCATAGAATTATAGAAATTTGGGCTGAAAGGGCCTGTAGAGATCATCTAAATCTACACTGTTCTATTTTAAGCAAAAAGACAAAAATGAGGTTTTGTATGCACATATTTCCTGAAGTATGAACTTTACCTCAGATCTGCATGCCTAAGGCATTGCATAAAAAAAACGCAGAGCTCTAGTCCAAAGGAAGGGAGCTTGTGAGGATATTTGTCATTTCTTTTTGCACTTCTCATGATGGGCTTGGCCACAGAGGCACAGCTAAAATCAGTTCAAAATGTTTACCCTCCTTTGTCATTATTCAGATGGACATCTGCATTACCACCAAAAAAACCCCAACCTCTAAACAAATTGGGTCTGTATGGGTACATTTAGTCAGTACAAAGCTTTGAAAGGCAATTAAGTGCTTTCAGTTCTTAAATGGTAACTGTACTGGGACGTGGCAGACGCCCGGTGACTGGTGGATGAGCCTCTTGGTGCTCTCCTTTGGGACGCTGGATATAGCTTTGTGGTGTTTAGAAAAACAATGGAGAAACCAACAGTGAGAAAGAGAAGAAGCCTCAAGACAGAGCAGCAGAAGTGAATTAAATGAGATGATAACAGCTAGACTGGAGAGGTTGGAGAATGGCACAGCGGCAGGAATAATGTTGAGAAGGTGGCTGGTTGCTGCCCCGACTCCTGGGTGATGGGCAGCTCCAGAATCCACTTAAGACTTAAAAGATGGAAGAATTTACTTATGCTTCAGTAAAGCACCTTCTCCCAGGTAATCAGACATTTAGCTCCTTGTCAGATCCTTTGAGCCATAGATTAGCAATGAAAGAGTGATATTGCCACTATCAGCCCTGATGATTCAGCAAGGAGCAAAACATGACAGCCTTTCTAACAGGGCTGTTATTCAGACATATCACTCAGCGTCCGCACTCTAACTGCTCACTGGTTCAGAGTGTTAATGCTCTGCATATCGTGCTTAATAGAATTTTAAATTATTTTGATTAAAGTGTCAAGGGATGAGGATTTAAGATTGATCAAATCTACTTGCTTGTGCTGTGCCAGTTGTTAACCAGCCACTTCCAGAACGTTATTACGCAGGCTTAAGTGATATAACATTCAGACATGAGAAATATGAGGAAATATTTCTCCTAATTTCATACTGGAGGACTGAGAGGGCAAGGAAGAAACTAAGGAGATGTATTCATACACAGTGACTGACAGTGTCTCAGTCCTTTAATGGAAGTTGATGGGACCTTTACCATTGCCTTCTATTCAATGGCAATTCAACTGTGGATGAGCAATGACAAAAATCCAGTATGGAAAGCCTTCACTTCTTTGGCAGAGACTGTAAACATTAAAATATTATTAGATAATGAAGAAAATAAATAATGGAGGCTTGTCTGGCTGTGAAGACAGGTATCTGGAAGTAGAGTCAGTTAGCACTAAGTTCTTGCTTTGAAGCTCACTTGGTGGGGGCAGAGGTCTTATATGATGGTTGTTTAATTATGGCAACAAAGAATGAGTAGGAAGTTCCCATCACATATAGCCTTCAGCTAAAACAAAGTACTTCAGCATGGTGTAACTTTAAGGATGAAAATAAATCCACTGAAGCTAATGCAAGGAGAACGTTTTGCAATTCTTAAACGAGTTACATGTGCTTCAGGACATCCTCGGAATGGAACCTTGGCGTACACAGTGCCCAAATCATTGTCTCAGCTAGTGTGTTTGTTAATATTTTGACCTGAATCAGAGTCCCGTGGCCTGGACAGTGAATCTCTTTCTTGCTAAGAAACTTCTTGCTGCTCAGACTTAAGGGACATTAGCAATGCAGTGAAACCATAATCTATTCCAGTCCTATTCAAGGTGATGCGGAGTTCTTCTCTATTTTGCTTCTAAAATAAAGAATGACACTCTGTACAGCTCTTGCTATGTCATCTCATTAACAGATAATTGCTTAAAGTCTCAATAGACTTTGCATCCACATCTGTAAATGACCATATGGCACTTTAAGGTAGAATATCCTGGGCCAGACTGGTTGGTATGCTCTAGCTACCCATGTTGTTTAACAATGCAAAGCAGTCATAAACTCACCCTAAGTGGTTGGTTAAGTCAGATCTACAGCCACTTTGAGTGACAGCACTGCTGAAGCCACCTCACCTTGTGAGTTGTCAAAGTTGACCTGACACTGGGAATGAGAAAAACTTAAATAAATGGAAATCAGGTTAAAAAAAAAAAAAGGAATTCAAGGCTGGGGGACTATGGAGGTAGAAGCAACACTGAAGTCTTTGTGCTGTATTTCACAGTAAGGAACAACTTCCATCCCTGTGCACAAGTCAGGGTGCAGTGAGCACCTGGTCAGGGCTAAGTTGGCAGTGTTGCTGCTGCTGGATCAATACATAACCTGTGGCTGCTGCTATTGAATGTACTCAAATACCTTGTAAAACAGGGCAGATCTGCAAGTACCATGTTGAATAAGTAAAGGCATTGCCTGTCATTCATGGCCCTTGGGTCCTGGCACAACCAGGGAGCTAACGCTCCAAAGCCAAAGAACTTTGCTAGAGAAAAGTTACATCATAATTTACAGAGTAACCTTTACACCGTGAGGAAAAGGATTTTTCATAGAGACAAAAGACAAAGACCTGGATCTCATTGTGAAACTTTCCATTCCTTTTACTTCTGTCCCCATTTAAACGAAATAGGGGGATCCATTTGCAGCCAACAAAATTAGCTAAAAGCTACTCACATAAAGACTTAGATTTCAATGATATCGAATCCATATATTATCTCATAGGAACAGTTGTCCAGAGTTAATTTCCGGGTTAATAGGCTGTTATTGCCATTTTCAAATAAAGCAATTAAAAGTAATATTCTTATATTACTGATAAGGAGGATCACACTGCATTGGACTGTCAGCTTATTTCATTCAATGTTCTTAGTCAAAGAGTATCTAGTACAAATTATTTTAGGCAAAGGTGGAAGAAGTCTGCCCATAGGAAAAAAACCCTCTGAAGTAAAAGGTAGATTTTTTATTAAATTCTGAAGTAATAAACTCTACTCCTTAATTTGTGAGGTGTGTAAAACGTATTTTCTGTCTAAATATACTTTTAGCAGTTTTTCTGAACTGAAAAGCAGAGGTAAAATGAGATGTTAATTATACACCAGACATGTTTTTCTGTAGATGTTGAATGCTCTCTGTGGAGCAGGTGTAATATGTTAAACCATAATCTCTTCCACAAAAGCGTTTTGTGGAAAGTCCCAGAATATTTCCAGTTCTTTACTGCAAGAAGATCTACATCATATAGGCAAAAATCTGATCTGGGAGAAATAATGTAATTTCTCAAGGGGAATTATCATATATGAACTAAAAACCATTACTTTCCCTTTGTAACATGGCATGACTGTAACATATGTCCCGCTCCAATTAGAAACTGTCTTTTCTAGATTATTGTCATGTCAGCCTACAGTTGTGAAAGCAATTTTGACAGATCTAGGGCAAATTTAAAAGCAAAGGAGATGATAGCTAGCCTCAGAATTTATAAGCAGGCATTAATTTTGCAGAGAGGATATTTTTTGTCTGTTTGAAGAAGACAAAGAGCTAAGCAAATCCCCCTTATTCATGCTACTGGACAAACGCGGATGTGTTTCACAACAGCAAAATAACCCCACTCAGCTACCTTGAAGGGCTTACTAGACTAGAGCAATGCAAAGTTTCTGACTTGACATTGTTTCTGTCTGATGAAATCTCCTCCAAGTTTACTGTTTCTCTAAGGAGACTGGTCTAGCATAAGAGCTTGTAATTGTCACTGTGCTGGAAAAGTTTTACTGAACAGGATGAATTGATTTTGGCTGAGGTTGGCCATCAGTCACTGGCCACGCAGGGAATCCTGACCTGGGAATGGAGCTTGTGGTGATGAGATCCTGATGTTTCTGTGTCTTCATGGATCTACAGCACAGATTTGAAGTACAGCAAAAGGGAGTCAGTTCCTGACATTCCTGTTCACAGGCCTCCAGACAGTCCTTTGGATTTATGGGAGACATTGCTTCCACATCCCCCATGCCAGCAAACCTTTTCATCCCTGAGAGAACACCTGTGGCTCATGTTTAATCCTTAAGACCTGTGAAAGTTTTGACACGTGCCTAAATAATGCTTCACTTTGAAAGGTATAAAAAATGACCTTGTAGTGCAGCCCTCCCAGTCATTGGCATGTATTCACCAAGTGGGGCAACATAAAGTGGCAAAGGTCTCTGTTGATTTCAATCATCCTAGGATATGAAACCCTTGATAAAATTCATCCTCTGGGATCTAATTCAAAGGCTCAGATGTGAAATACACCTGTGTTTAGGGCATCCTGTGTCCAGCCCATGCCAAGCAAAAATAATAGCAAAGCCAGACTAAGCAATGCTGATTTAAAGCACATGCTACGCTGCTCAGTGGCACGTAGGGAGGGACATAAGGGAGCGGACTTCCCAATCCCAGTGACGTTGTGTTTGAAGTGCACAGGGTACTTTCGGGTTGTGCTGTACACAAGAGGGTGGCATTCCTTCATCTCAAGACCTCTCAGCCCTCTTCTCAGCCCTCGCATCAAACTTGCTTTGATGGTGTAATTTGTAGGTTTGCCTTCAGGCAGAGCCTTGCCAGAGGGACAGGATGGTGCTGAGCAGGACGTAGACTGGCTTCTGCTCCGCATGGAGCCTCAGAAGTGTGTAAGGAGTATGAAGGAGTACTTCTCACTGTCAGCAAGTGACACTTTGTCTTTCAGATTAAAGTTCTTAATTAAAATGGGCATTTCTGGCCTGAATATTGACAGCCACAGGACTGCTGAAATGTGACATCATTTATGGCTCCAGCAGTAAGGAGTTCACTGTCCATGATTGTAAAACAGATTCCAGCCTTGATTTGATATTGATTTAACAGTCAGCATAAGTTTGTCCTTTAATATTAAACAAAATATGTCAGACTGAAGCATTAACAGTATTCTTCCTCTGGGTTTCTCCATGGATATTTCCTCCAGTTCTTCCAAGCAGCGATGATCAGCAGAGAGCAGGCTTCAGACCTGAGTCCAGTAACACCACTTTTCTGGAGCAGATGTTGCTGTTATCCCGCACTGCCCTGTACAGTGCAATCCGCTTCACCATTCTTTTGCCCCTAACACAGACAAAGGCCGTTTCTGACAGAAGTCTTCTGTTACAGTAATTGCCAGAGATTGGCGAATCCAGTCTTCATTTCTTTCTGCAGACTCGGTGCTAGTTTGTAGCCCTGTGCTCAACCCTCCCTGCCCAGCCATCCCTGCTCTAATGGCTTTAGTCTATTCTTGCAAGTCTCATTTGTTTTCTTGCTTCTTTTTGACATGAGTGATACAACACATGACCTCTGATTTGTCTGTCTCCTGCCCCCATGTTTCTGATATTCATTAAGGAGATGTTCACTTTTCCAGCTCTGCTTTTGCCCTTAGTGAGCTACACTCAGACACTCACATCCATGTCTCTTTTAATGGAAGTTTCTTACTCCCATATCTGAATTTAATCTCCAGTGTTTTTCTTTCTGGCTTTAGCTGTAATTCTCCTACCGTGTTTTGTACTTTTGTTTAAAAAGTGACCAAAACCATGCAATAACACCAGGAGGGACCTGGTCTTTTCAGGAAAACGTCGATCCCATGAGAACTCCAGAATTACACTTGAGACAACTCTCCTGACGTCAGGTGAGGTCAGTTTTCACAACTTATTGCTGTTGTGAGCTAAAATATCCTGATAGCAGTATAGAAGATTTTTCTCTCAGTACCACCTCCAAACCTAATTCCTTACTTTGCATTAAAGATAGAGGCAACACTGTGACCTGACACAGAGCTTGAATACCCCATCTCTGTATTGTTCTCTGAGAGGCTGTTTTGGGAGACCTGAGGAGGAAAGGATCATTTATTTTAATTGTAAGGATGTGGCAGTTTGGAAAATTTGTATTCAGACTGTATTGTGCAGTTGTTGGGATGGGGAGACTCCTGAGACATGTGATGCACTTTGAATGCTTTTTATTTTAGTTTTTCATTGAACACCAGGGCTGCTGAAAATACAAGATAATATTGTGGTACATTTATAATATAAATGGAAGTAAACAGATACATTAACAAGCTGTTTGTCTACTTAAACATATCTTGCCCTTGCATACGTCCATCCTTGCTACCATTTCCTTTTGTTTACCACAGTGAACTAGGATTAATTTGATCAGACATTTGAAATCCAGGCCTGGTTAGGAGTGCTGGCTTTCTGAACACAAAAAAAGTAGTTGTCTCTGGGTCAGCATGCAGAAGCTCATGGGTGAGAGATGTGTAAACTCCACTTTGGTCCTCTGCTTATTCTCTTTTTAAAGTCATAGGTGGAAGCAGCTGTTTTGGGATATTTTCCTGCCACATGTGTAACAGATCTTGGAAGTGAAGCTGACTTTAAATAAAAGCTTTGTGAAAATTTGATTGATATTCACTGGTCAAGGTGGAAAACATGGAAGTGGCAAAGAAACAATATGATCAGAAACAGGCAGGAACTACTAGTTTGTAAAATTATTTCTACTTTAATTCCCCCTGCTGTTAAGAATACAGAAAAATCCCTGTTGGTGATTGCAGTACAGGGGCTTCAACCCCAGCAGTCAGTGTGTTTGCCACCTGTGGCTTAAGACCTTTGCCTCCTCACCACTTTTGGTGGCATTTGCTCATGCACTTGCTTATGCCACTTGCTCATGTCGAGCCCACAGTCACTGCTGTTGGAGCTGGGGGCCAAGAAAGGCAAATTTCACTCACACATTTTGTCCCAGACAAGGTTTAAATCCATTTAGATGAACCAGACTTCTGTTTTTAGTTCCTGGCGCCCTGAAGTGATACCTTACCCCCACTCCTTGCAAGCAAACCAGGTGTCATTCGATTGTTCCACAACATCTACATATTCCCCAGCTGGTGAATAAGTTTACTTTTGTCCTGTGATTACCCAAAAGTGATTTGGGAAAGCACGGCCCAATACTGAGATTTCCATCGTCTTGGACTGATGACAGCCCATGATTTACATGCAGCAATATGGTTTTGAGGGATCTCAGAACTGGTTGAAAATAAAGGTTTAATGATTGAATTATATATTCTCTCTCTGTGATAGAAAATAATATGAGGCAACTGACTCGGCTATCAGACAGATTACATAAGCCCAAGTTAAGTGGTAGAATAAAAATGAGTGATATTCCTCCTTGACTTAAATACAGCACTAAGTAGTATGCCCTTGAATTCAGCATAAAGCAATTTCCTCCTTTGGTAACAGCTAGGGGGCATTCCGAATGCAAATAGAGTCAGCTTTGCATTTTTAATATTTCTTATATACATAATTCACTGCCTCGGTTTAGAAACGTTATTGCTACCTCTTCTGTGCATTTAAATTATTTTGCACCTCTGAACTTTCATCTTAACTTTAATGTCAGCTCTTAAAATGTATTTTGTACAGGCGAGCTTGTGCTTATAGCTCTTGAAATGCACAGATTGCACAAATGCACATGCAGGCACGAATACACTGTACTGTTTATCCTGTGTCATTTCACTGGGACACGGGGGTTTTTACTAACTGCACACATGGCTATACCAAAGCCCTGAAAATCAATAGGTAACAAATGGGAGCAAACCAAGAGCAATCAGTATTAGAATATCACATTTGTGTGCAGTCTACATACATAACCCATGGGCATAATGAAAATTCTAGCTGATCAATAGGAAACTACAGATGGAAGAAGGTACCCACAATGGGAGGAAATCCATCCCCTTGCTAATGTGGGATTAATTAATGCATTGCATAAAGCCAGGAAGCATGAGATGATTCTGAGCAAGCTTTACTTCGTTGCATATTTCAGAAGAGAGAAGTGGTCATGGCCATCTCCTGGGGTCATGAATGCGCTTAAGAAATTTTTCACTCCAGAGGAAATGGAGATGAAGATTTACAGCATCTTGCTTGACTCGTCAAACTTCCTCAATCACGGGCTGGCATTGTCAACTGCTTGAAATCACAGATCTCAGGGAAGTGGCTGGGGGATGGCTTTGCACATCTCTGCTCAAACTCTTTGTGAGGGCACAGCTCTGTCTGTCTCTTACTCGCTCCATGCAGGAAACGGTGCCAGAAACATCCTCTCTGTTGCTCCCACTCCTCTTGCAGCCCATCATAGCAGGCAGGCGGGGATCCAGTTGTGCTCCTGCTGTGAGGAGAGACACCTTTCCTGTGCAACAGCCTGAGATGGGGAGTGAATGGGGTCATCTGGTCTCCTGCTCCACCCCATCCCTACCTGACCAATGTGATCACACAGGGAAAATATAGGGCAGCCTGTACCAAGTGTTTCCCTGGGTGCCTCGCCTAAGGGTGGCAAAACTGAACCCGGACTGAGTCAGCGACAGTGTTTTGAGTGCTGACAACTGTATGGTCAGCATGACTGGTACTCGGACCATAAACTGTGCTTTCTAACTAAGAGAGACTATAAACAAAAGATATGGCCAAGCTCTCTGCTGGTTTGATTCTACTGACTATTTCTCAAGCAAATTCAATTTGGAAACTGAAAATCAACACTGCTGCCTTCTGCATTGCAATCGATAATAGATGTCCTGCCTCTAACTCTAATTTTCCATCCCTTTACACCAGCATAAGCCCAAAAGGACAATGGAAAATCCACCCCCAGCTTGCATCGATTTTGTGTACTTCACGCAGGCTGCTGTAGCTCTGCAAAGCTAATGCAGGGGCTATAATCGGGATGACAGTCACAGGGATGCTGGCAAAAGCCTGGAAGTGTTTCCTGGCTGCAGATGAGTGCCATGTACCAAAGCTGGTGACTGCTGGTACTGAAAAGGAGAGCCCAGCTTCTGGGCTGATCGTGCCCTGGCAGTCAGCAGCTTAGAGCCTAGTCCTGTATCTTTTCCACTAGATGAGTGATGGTGTCAGTCTCCAGTTTCATTTCTCTCCTCTCATGTGAAATAATTACTAATGATGAAGTTATAGTGGGAAACAAATGAGTTCAGAGTTTACCCTCATGTTACTGCTAGCACTGTGAGAGAGAAAAGACATGCTTTGACTTGCAGACTGGACAGCCATGAGAAGTCACTAAGATGATGAGGACAGGGTTCTGCAAAACTTGTGTAGCTGAGAACAGAACTTGGGACATGTATGAAAACGCATTGCGTGTCATCAGCGCACAAAGCTCCCAGCAGTGCCCACTGCAGTACATGGGAAGCCACAGCTGGAGTGGTGTAAAGAGCTCAGGGTGCAGTCAGGGATCCACCTGAGAAGCAGCTGGGGCTGTCCACGTTCCCATCCTGCTGCAGTGCATTACTGTCCTTGAAGTGGTGTGTTGTAACTGGCCCCGCAACTGCCCCAGGTCCATTTCCAGGTAAATGAAAATACGTTCATTTTGATCACCCCAAAGACCCCTGTCATCTGACTGTGCCTGAAGCTATTCAGCCTATTTGATGCAATAGGTAGGGCAGCTGACTTTGTAGTTGCAGGAGCTGTTTCGCAAATGAATTCCTGACTTGAGCCTAATGTTTTGGTTTGCTGGACAAACCAAATGAAGAAGAAGAATTCAATTGGGATTGAATCAGTGGTTACTATCATTACTTTAAATGGCAAAACTAATATCCTCCTTCAACCTCTGCCCTAATAGAATGGATTCATTTAACACAAAATGTCCAACCTGAGATGCAAAAAAAAAACCAAACAAAATAGAAGTAGTTCATTTTGTGGCCCTTGTAAGAGAAAGCCTTGGGCTAGATTCATGCTGACTACCCAGTAGCCTAGTGGTTAGGACACTCACCTAAAATGTGGAATCTGGATTCAGATTTGCTCCTCTCACTGAAGGCAGTCTCAGTCCCTTGTCCTCAAGGAAAGCCACTGCTACCTGCATGGCTATAGGGCATGGAGATAAGGCTGTATGCCATTTCGGGTTGGGCACGATGGGTCTCTTTAGTTGATGCTGCTCTCTTTGAATAAATTGTTGAAAACGGGGTCCATACCTTTCACCTTCAGGTGAATATCCTACCTGTCAACCCAGAGAGTTGTTTGCTAATACATTTGGAGGAACATCTTTCAGCGTATGCACTGTATAAGAACAAAATTGCTCAGCTAACAATTTATATGAAAATCTGGACAAAATGCTCACCTTCCTGGTTGGAATTGGTTGGAATTGGTTAAAATACTTCAGTCTGCTTTGCAAGAGTTTTGAGGATAAATTACTAGTATGGGCAATACTCAAGTATTGCTGTAAATAACAGTGCATTCTTATTATTTAGTAATTTCTTTTGTAAAGCAGCGTGTAACGTGGCATATGTGTCTCGTTGTACTAATAGTCACTGTGTTGAGCCACAGAAAAGTCTGTGTTCATGTCAGATGTTAAGTCCCTCTCTGCCTGTCTCCTCATTTCCCTCTGCTCTAGAAAAAGTTGGAGTTCTTCAGAGTGACCTCCTAAGGCACCATCTCTCATATTATTTATTTCTCGATTCTGCTGTCGTTCATTACATTAAAGTTTATTTTTTTAATGAAGCACTGTGGGTAGGGAGAAATAACTTCTACCTTCTGTTCTAATTGATGAATGATGTGTGAACTAATCAGAAAGCTTTGCTATAGCCATCATTAAAGCAACAGATGTATGTGGCTCAGGAGAGATTTGTTGAACAGCTTCAACCTTTAAGTACAGAGGATAAATGGGTGGTGACATCATTATATCTTGACAAACAGAAATTATATCATTCTCTTTTTTTCGTTACTGATGGATGATTTATTTCTATGGCTTTCATTTTCATAAGATCCATTCGTTGTCGCTAAAGTTAAAACCTTTAAAAATTGCAATATGCGGCTAAAGTGGTTATAACAATTTGCACATGAACTGCAGCACGTTGTCTTCTGAGCTTTTCTTCTGAAAGCTACTTTGAATAGAACAATTCTATGATGTACAGTATGGTAAGACAAAAAGAAACATTGGGCTCATTTTTCAAGCAGCCACAAAAATGGCATTTAAGGAGTCAGAGGACATTTGATGTGGTTATATGGCGTCTCCATCAGCTGCTGGAGGATTTTATTTTTGCAATGAACTTGAAGCCTTAGAAGAGAGAGGGTTGTTCTGCAAGTTCAGTGCCATAATAAACAAGCAAATGTTCCCCTCTCACTCATATCGCCCCAGTATATTTTGAGCTTTTGCCTTGTTTGATTGCATTTCTCATATAGTCACTGAGATGGATCAGAATTTCCCTGAAAATTTCAGTTATTACTGAAGATTGCCTTTTTTCCACTTTTACTGCAGCTTACAAATCAGAAACTAAAAATAAAGTGTGCATCTGTTTGGATAATCTATTTCCCCAGAACAGATTGAAATGACAGAATAAATCCTGGAAGTTCTTGGAAGAGCTTTGAGTGAATTATAACAAGAGATGAAAACAAGGTGAGTTTTGCTTGTCTAGGACCTAAATGAGGGAATTAAGCTGATGCTGTGTCAGGGCGAAGTTTGCAAAATAAAATAGGGGTCACTAGCATGTACTACAGAAGTATAAAGAGCAGATTAAAGGTGACATTTCTGCCAGAAGGGCTTTATGTACGCTGGGGAAAAAAGAGATGAAGGTTAGTTAGAAAAGAAAGTCAGGAAGACAAAATTTGTATAGAAGGTCTCATGGGTGCTGTTACGGTTTCCCTGCCCATGGCCACAGCTTGGAAAGCGAGGGCTGAATAAGTGCTCATCCTTGTACCATGAGGAGGGGGCAAGTAAGACATGGATAAGTCTGTGCCGGCAAGTTCTCTGCTTCTTCAAGTTCCAGGCAGAAGCTTTTAGGCCAAAACTTTCCTATATGAGAAACCCTTAATTTAAATAAGTGTCTATGTATGTCTATGTATGGTTTTAGGAGTCAAATCTTAGTGCTCCTCTTGCTGTCAACTAGCTGCCTTTAAAATGGTAAATTATCCTAAGTGCAAGAAAAGGAACGAAGATGCAGTTTAATGTAAATATAGAAAGTTTAAGTGCTGCCACTAAACAAAACCAACTACAATTAAATCAATTTTGGAAAAAGCTCTGCTTATGTTCACCAGAAGCAATGTATTTGCTTCAGGAAGAGCAGTGAAAAAATTTGTGGCATTTTTACAAGAGAACTGGGAGCAGATGATCATTCAGGTCCCTTCTGGCCCTAAAATCTATGAATCTAGGAAACGATCCCTCATTTCACAATCTAAGTCATTAAAAACACAATTCCATTATTGAAGTAATCACATTTCTTGGAAATGTGGGTACTATCTGCTAGGATGAAATATGAGATGATCAGTGTTTTATAGAAATTCATGAAAAGAACAATGTTTGTTACCAGAATTCTTCCTTTTTATTATTTCCACAAGCTCATTAGAACTCCAAAATATAGAAGACTGCTCAGTGTTATAATATAAAAATGCCATAAATTAATGCACACCAAAGAAGCTCTTTGTGTGACCCCCTTTCCCTGTAAGAGCAAGGAAGACATGAAGCACTCACAGGAAGGGAGAGGTATGTCAGAGGATCACGGTCACATATGTACACCTGAATAAAGCATACTAAAAGAATTTGGGGGGGAAGAGAGGTGCTAAGCAGTACTTAGTACATTAAAATCATCTCAGACACATTTGAAAATACTTCTCAGTGTTTTCTGAATACTGGAACCACTGCCATCATACAACTTTCTAACTGGAGGTCACATGCTTACCCTCCACACAACAAGGAGACCTTGGGGCACTGCTGGGTTTCAAAGAAGGGTGTTTCTTAACCTTATGGCACTGTGCTGGCCCAGACTACTCTTTTCTATTACTTCTCTTACATTTTGCTGTGGAAGACAGAAAGGTGCTCTAAAACCTCAGGAACAACTTAAAGAGATACTGCTCAATTCCTATGTACTATAAATATGTCTTTACAACAGAAAACATAGGCAGGCACTGTCTTTAGTTTTGTCTCTTTCAGTGCCTAACCGAAGGGAGGGTTACCGATTGAACTTGAATTTCTTGATGATGGTGTAAAACATAACCAATTAAGCACATCTCGTGAGCCTACTGATGAGCTCCAGTGTCGGTAGTACAAACTAGCATTTACCTTCCTATGCATGAAGCTATATTGGCACAAAACTCTTCTTCACAGGGGCACTTCTGGGTAAATAATAAGCTCAACCAGAGAGGATGAATAAAGGAAGAAGGTAATTTTTTATACTGAATGAGTACAAGGTGGGACTGAAGTAAATGAAACGATTTGCTTGAGAAAGTTGGTTCAGTAGAAACTTCTGGTTTTGATGAGCCGTCTCTCCAAAGAACTGGATGTGCTTTAACAGTATCATTTCTGATTTATCTGCTGTTGCCAGATGAATTTTCTTCTGGGGGGAAGAGCAGAATTCTCTTTATTTAATGTACCATGTCTGGAATGTGGACTAGATTCAGCTACATGTCGCTTATAATTATTTATGTAACTTATTAATCACTGGGCTGTCACTCAGCTGTTTATAAAACACAAAAGAACACTTGGAGCCTGAAAAATTTCATTTTTCCTCCCCTGCACCTCCCCAAAGGCCCCTTTGCACTTTTGAGGAGACCTCCATTTAAATGAAAATCTGTTGCCCAGTCTAAGTAACACGGAACTCTGTAATGATAATTTAAAGAATACGCTTGTACTTTGTGCTTGGGAATTGAATGATTTGCTTTAAGGTGCTGTAAACCTTTCCTTTCAACTTTTCTGGCCAATGTCCTTGGCTCATAGTTTAGGTTTTTTCCTAAATGGGTTGCAGATAGGGTGCCCCTCTTGCCTGCTCAGCAACCTGTTTTCCCCATACTCAATACTTGGAAAACCACAGCAACTCCCAGATTGCTACCTGTGAATCATGCCTGCTTGAAACTGGCCAATGCATTCAAAAGTTAAGGTGCTTATACACAGACATGCACACATCTATGCACATCCTGGTTTCACACATCTAATTTCTCTTGTATCCCCTTCCATGGTGAGTTAATCTGCGTGGTTTTGTGCAGCTCACTCTCGAGCTCCTGTTCAGGATAGCTCACAGCTTGTCTTTCAGGAGAAGGTACTGTGCCAGTTCACAGAGACCAGCATCCAGGCTTGTAAATGGTACACAGAAGAGCAATGACTCCATTCAGCTGAATTACATTTAAAATTTGATTATGAATGACATCTTTGAGGCAGGCTATTCATCATTTGATGTTCTACGCGGGTCTCAGTGTCTCGAAGCTTCATAAAGGCAATTCATTAAATGGCTTTAGCCAGACCAGGAGGTGACTCAGCAAGCTGATGAAAGCCAGTGGCTGGCACGCACCGGTGCCATGGCATTCCTGCGTTATTGCCCCAGGCTGCAGTATACCAGCAAGGCGCTTGTCCTTTTGGTGCCTCAGTTTAGCCAGCAGTATAATGGTTATACTGGTATTCACCTGCCTTCTCATCCATTTGGTGTGCTGACTAGCAACATGTTTTCAATCTTTGCATGAAAGGCTCCACATCAATCCATTCCACGATTTGCTTTGTTTGCTTCTACCATTAAAATTACTTGTTTCCTGCAAAGATCTGCCATCTGTCACTATTCACCTTTTACATTTTTATGCTCCACAGTTGAGCAAACACCAATGCCTGAGTAATCCTGTTTCCCATTATCAGCCCTTGGAAGTGCCCCAAGGTTGGGGCAGTTGCGAAGACTCGCTCCTGACTGGATTCCCTGGGACACCAAGGCTCACCCTGCAGCCTTGTCCTCACTGCAGCCACTAATAATGTTCCAGGTTTTTCATCATAAGGATTGCCCAGTCTTAAAAAAACTATTTAGTTCTGTTTTCCCCCCATTGCCATAATCTGCAGGAAGTTAATGTAGAATTGTAGGAGGGAGAGGCAAAGAGATGAGACATTGCCTGAGCGTATGTGGGTATTTAAGGGGGATTGCTCTGTGCTCTCTGCGTGGGTAATGATACTGCGGTATCGTTGAGTATCTTTGTCTGCACTTGACAAAGGAAAGGGGCAGACCCTGGGTGGCAGCTGGGACGTACAGCTGCGAGACCAAGCCACTGTCTGAGTAGCCAATTGCAAATGATTTTTGTGTTTTCATAATCTTTGTGAGTAATATCCTGTCAAAGTCTCATCAAAAGTTATTAGTCCCTCCATAAACTGGTACTTCAATATGTAAACTTGCCTTGTAATTAATTTTATGAGCTATGCCCCTGGCACCATAGAGCTCTTATTTCATTTTAGGAGCATAATTGATTAGGCTTCCTGTAGCTATGATGTAGGCCAAGGATGTCACCACCAAACAAGGAGTAATATGTGACAGCTCATTTGGGAGGAGATTACTACTGTTTGCCAGCATTGAGCACACATAAGGCAAAGTAAAATATTTTGTATTGCTGCTGCTGTGCCCTGTTTGAAACTAAAAAAACAAAGGGAAAAACAAAGAGACTATCTAATTATACAGACAAATTAGTAAGGTTAATTAGTATATATTTGTACGGCAGCTTTTGTTCTCCACTGTAAAGGTTTTTCTTCTCCACTGAATTCCTTTGAAGATGTTTGCCTCACTATAGCATCAGATGACATTCCCATTTGGGCAACTAGATTTTGCATTGCTAAATTTTCCCTCTGTTTCAATTGTATCAGATACTTTACTTTCTGCAACTGTTATGGCACGATAAAATCTCTCTCTCTGATATGCCTTTTAGGAGTTGCAGAGTCCATCTTGATGCCAATGGTTTAGTAATAGGATTTCCCTTCTTTTCTCTCCCTGTTTAATATTTGAGTGAATGTTACCTGAGAGAAATATGTTGGACACTCAGGCTGTATTAGCTTAATTTATGACTAGCATCAATGAGACAATATTTCCTGTGGATAAGGTCAAAAGGGCTTTGTTTTCTATTAATTAAAAATAGGCGCATATAGGACAATGCATGTAAGTAATAAAGACATAATATGTATTTGTGTGGCCATAAAGAAAAGGAGTGGGGTTATTCATAGAAGACCTGTCATAGCTGGAGTCTCACCCTGACCCTGACAATAGAAGCAAAAAAAAAAAAGTATTATTTTATTCTTTCCATATCCTGCTTATGCTAGCTGGAGAAGTGAGCTGAATGTCCAAGAGAAGAAAGTCCTGGGTTGCTGCAGCCCCTTAAAGGCTGTAAGTGCAAGGTTGAAACGAAAAGTGCCTGGTGCTTGGTGCCTCTGCCGGGGAAGTTATGTATGGCTGAATTCAATAGGAGCTCTGTCTGAAATAAAAGGAAGGCAAAACCTCAAAAAACGGATGGTTTAAAAATGAAACAAAGAGAATTTCAGAGGAAGAGTCAGAAGAGATGAGAAATGCTTCCCTCCAAAATTGCAACAGAATGATAAATTACTTTTGCCTTTCCGAAGCCAAGCTAGAAAACCTCTGCTCACCTCTATTATCTACTTCTGGTCTCTGAAGATACATTACCATATTAATTCATTGCATTATACAATTTGAGCAACTGAATGAGTTTACCTCATGCCCTCTTAATAGCATTTTCTTCTAATGCTAACTTTAAGTGATACATTTTAAGGGATACTTGAACCAGAATGCATCAGGAAAATTTATTTAAACTCAATTTTGTTTACAAATTATGACTTACCCCTTCTTGATGAACCAAGTATAGAAAAACCACACAGCCTCTCTGTGAACGAAACATCTCTCGGCATTGGGACTGCTGCCATCTCCCGACTAATGCGAGATTTTACTGGGGCGAAAAAGTAGCTGCCATGTCTTGGGAGGTCAAGAGGGACTGTGTGTAAAAAAGACAACCATAGCATCACAGAGCAAATGACACACGTGATGAATTAGGATGGTTACATCTGCAGCCCATCAGAATGGGTGGGGTGGTGCCGTGCCACACATCATATCCAGCGTGTGCCAGGGTGGTTGAATGGCTGCAGCATGAGTGGGCTCACAGGGCAGCAGGCTGCTGGACACGGGGTTTTGGCCAAAGGCCAGACT
The DNA here is from genome assembly GCF_013368605.1 of Nyctibius grandis. Classification (NCBI taxonomy): domain Eukaryota; kingdom Metazoa; phylum Chordata; class Aves; order Nyctibiiformes; family Nyctibiidae; genus Nyctibius; species Nyctibius grandis. The sequence continues at coordinate 21,597,661 of NC_090664.1, read as the reverse complement.
GAAGCACAAAACATCAGGAAGTGTTTTCCAAGCACTGAGATTGTGGGAAAGAGGATCAAAAATGGGTCAACTCAATTTTTAGACCACATGGTTCCTATCAGGACAGAAATTTTACGTCCTGTGGCTGAGGTACCAACAGGGGCCCTCCACCCATGCACCCATGCACTATTTTTCTGCATGCATATGTATTTCTACGTACACATAAATGCATACATAAAATATGCCTACAAGCAGCTTATAAGCAGAAGCAGCAACCTGACCTGTGGCCTCACATCTTTGCTTGTTCCTTCCCATTACCCAAGGGACTGAGAAACTCAAGTCTTATGGGATTGCCTCAGGATTCATAAACTGATGAGGATACCAGCTGCAAATGTGCCAAATCGCCTCCCCGCATCGCATCCACAAAGGTTTCAAGCAGTGAGAAGCCTTATGGAAGGCTCTTCATGCAGCTAGTCCCCAGGACTGCTTGTTCTTGTTCCTGGGCTTCCTGCTGGTCGGTGCCTTCAGCTGTTCAAGATTTCTGTGCATATTGAAAAATTCTGAAATATTCCAGTTTTAGTAGAAGTGAATGTTTATCAAAATAACCATTGTGCAGCTCTCCTCTGTTATTCATTGGGGCCTCATTCAGCAAAGCCGTTGAGTACATTCTTCAGCTGATGCATATACTTTGGTATTTTCTTGAAACACTGAGGATGGATGTAATTTCATTGAGTAAGTTCCCATTTCAGTCATCCATGGGAGAAACAAAGACAATATTGTGCAATTTAGGTATCTAAATTTATAACACAAATATTTTTTGCAAACAACCTGAAAATCACTCATCCAGTGTAATGATTGTCAACAAATTCTGACTATTAGAAGTAAAAGAACAGTTTGACCTCCATCGGCAGAAGAGGACTACAGGTCTGCATTCAGTGGAACTACTCTCGTGTGAAGTTAAGCACCTGTGTAAAGTTTGCAGGCCTGATGTATACATCTGAAATTATGCTTTTGTCCATGAATGATTGAAACTCCAGTATTATGGATAGAATTATCACCTTGTTTCAAAAACCAAATAATAGATACTATAAATGGAATTGCTTTGTTTCATATTCTTAAAATATAGCCATGAGATCAACCCAGCTCCTTCAATTGTCTGGCTGGGTTGTTTACCACTCTTGGGTTTTTGGTTTTATTTGTTTTTTTTAAAAAAAAAATTCACCTATTAGCTATTTACAATGACTGACAGAAGTAGCATTAACTTACTGCCAACTGGAAATCAGTTCCTATTTGACCTTCTGATATGTACTAACCACCTTTCAACTTTAAAGGGAATTTCATATCATCTTTGTGGCATTGACATAAATTAGTAAATAGAAAGTAGCTTCATTTGACATTTTCCACTGTAAGTACATGATCAGCAGAGTCTTATGTTCAGGGATTTTAATTTAATTTAATAGGTTTATCCCTGTGCTAGATACGGTATTCATTTAAACTGACCTTGCTTTATTTGAATTATTACTCAGATTCGCACAAGTACAAATGATCTAATCTTCCAAAATACATTTTCTGATCGACATAAGCAAACAGTCTGTAGAAGCTGTTATGTAAAAGAAATGCCTTTAGGCAACAAATGGGTCTATAAATAAATGAGTACTTCCTAATCACAGGCTAAAAAAGTATGCCATTTCTCCTTTTTTAATTAAAAAAAAAAAATAGTTAAACTCAATGAATTTTAATGTTCCTGGAAATGAGGAGCCAAGAGTACTTTGGGAAACTGAGTACAGTGAAAGCAAAAGCTGCACCAGCTTTTTGCCAAAGTTCAGCCGGCATAGCTGCATCTGACAACTACTACCTCTGACTTTCCAGGTCTGCACAGATCAGCAAGAAATTATATGGAAAAAAATGGCCATTTTTTTATTTACAACCTGTAGGAGGGAAGGGGATTTTTTTACAAGTCAAAAGGTTGGTTTTTTTTTCCAAAGCGAAAAGCAATGCAAAAAATATACCACCCTATGCACCTTTGTGTCTTTCCTATTTTTTGCATTGCCAGTGCCGTGGGATCACATTGTTTATTTGGATTTATGCACTTTTTCCTAAATAAAAGAAGGATGTGGGGAAATATATGTTAAAAAATGTGTCTGAAGGGGAACTCTTATCCACCATTGGTATTTGGGGAAAAAAGTAATTATTGACAGTTGGAATGGTATTATTAGGGCATGTACTATACTTGTGTCAACGTGCATGAGAAGAAAAGCAATAGGTGAAGCTTGGTACTGGAGAGATCAGTGTAGACAGATTATTTTCTCACAGTGAATAAATTGAGACTACTTAACTAAAGATGATGGATAGTTACACAATTATACGTTGGTATGAGCAGTCTCAAGTCTAGGAAGAAGTTGGGTGAAAAGGCAAAAGTCACTTGACATGAGAAGAAGAAATTATACTGCTAAAGGAAGAGAGGAAGAGCAGCATGACAGAAATAAAAGCAGGTTAGAGATATCCATCTGTGGAATGAAGACGAAGAGATGCATTAATGGAGACTGTACAATGTCAGGGAGATGAGAGGGAAAGAAAGAGTCTTAAAAAAACAAACAAAGGCAGGAAGGCAGAAACACAGAAATGCTAAAGCTGAGCATTAACCCAAACTCCACATATTAACTCCTCCAAAAACCCGTGTCTGCTTTGTTCTGGCTTGTTTGCATGAGCACAGCTTGGGCTGTGTCTCAGGCAGGGAGGTGACCCCTGGGTGTGAGGGACTGGCACTGGGAGCCTGTTGAAGGATGATGGAGGATAAATAGTTTTGCTAGGGGAGAGGGGTGTGGGTGTGGGTGTGGGTGGGTGTGTGTGTGTGAGGTTTAAGAGGAGTTCTTGCAGTCCCAAGGAGAAGTGATAAACTGCTAAAAGAAGAAAAGAAATCAGATATTGCCCCTGTGCTGCTCAGAAGAAGGGTGCAGGAGTGAGACAGGCTTCATACTCACTCGCACTTTGTAATGTTAATGACACTTCTTTGGCCAAAGAGAAATCAAAACTAGAAAGAAGTTCTGCAGGAATCAGTTCTCCTCTCAGTGACACTGGTGAAAACCAGGAGCTGCTCCACTGAAGGAAAGTGGTTCTCACCAAAATAAACCAATTAATTGAACAGAAAATCTCAAGTTTGGATCTGAGGTCACGTGCTGTTCAACTGTATTTCTGTGGAAGACTGTAAAAAGCTGTGAGAGCTGAGATTTTATGAAGGCAGAAAATTTGCTTTATATCCTTAAGCTGATGACTTTTTACCCATCAAAACCTTCTAAGTCTTTTCCAGTGACCATTCCCAGCATTCTGGAATTCAGGTGAATTCCTTCATGGTTCTTGTCTGCATCAGGATGTTTTTGGGCACATCCAGTTAATCTATTGGTTTCTATTGGTATAATCTATATGCACGGGGTGTACATGCCTCTACTTTTTCCATGGCGAAACACAAGAAGAATGGGCAAAAGCATTTAAGACATTTCATTAATACAAAAGAAGCAACAGAAGATGATGTGTGTTTTCTCTCTTTCATCCATGCTAGCAGAAGAGCTTAATTTGGAGGTATGCTTCTTTAGGATTTAGTCTTTAATACAACTATTTGCTTTGATTAAGAGTTAAAGTCAGACTTTAAGTCAAGCATAAGACTGTAAACAAAAATCACAAACAAATCAAACATAAAACATAATTTTGAATGTAATTGCTGGATACCTTTCCTATTGCATACCATAAGATGTTTCCTAGATGATGCAGCTGGGTTTTATGTCACTCCTTTTCCAGCTGTTAACCTCTGCTCTGTCCCTGTTTGAAACCCAGTGACTGTGTTTTCATGGAGTGATCCCACCATAATACCCTCCTAGGTCTCAAACACCCTCTCTAGGTCTCAAGTCCCTCTTTGCTCCCCACTTTCATTTTAAAGCTGGTTTCCTGCTTTCTGTTCATAACCTGTGCAGCCTCAGCAGCTCAGATCTCACACCTCCATTGACTTCTGGAGCTGGACTGTAGGTAGAAACATAAATGCTGTTTGCAGTCAGCCTGCTGGTTGACTGCCAGTGTCCTGAGCTGGGCTCTCTCCTTTAGAGGGGACCACAAATGCTTCCAAATTGAATATGCAAGGCACCGCTTACACACCCATTTTGTGAAGGTCCTGATCCTCGGTGTGATGCCGGCTTCCTGTAAGGCAGTACATGGCACACAGCTAGGATAGCTGACAAGTAACAAGTTGCTCTGTCTAGAGGTATTCATAAATGCAAATGTTTTCTCTCCTGGTTTCCTTTGTCCCAGGAGGTGCTATGGGTTATCAGGCAGATACAACTTCCCAAGCCTGCAGCTTTTTAGATACCTAGAAACAAGAATTTCTTTTCACATGCACCTTGCTGTTCTTCCAATGTCTGCAGGTTAGCATAACCATTATGATAAAAGACTCCAGGAGAACTGACTGTTTTCACCTTGATCATGCTGCAGTTGCTATAGGGTAAGTGCAAAAGGAGGTATCCAGGTCCTAAGTAACTTACATATTGTGTAAATGAAAGTCATGTCTCTATGAGGATTAGGAGTGCCAGTGTGGTGCCACCTCGGAGGGCATCTGTCCCAGAGCAAGCAGGGTGGGCAGGTCCTTGTCAGTGACACTGCAGTCCCCCAGGAAGGAGGATACATGTTTGTCACATCTCCAGGTGACTGCCTACACAATGTGGGCAGAAGAGCTTTGCTGATGCAAATCAATACATCATTTATGTTGCTCGTGGCAATGTATTTCTAGCTTTGATGCATACGATGAGAAGAACAAATGCAGTGTCCCTGGAGAAACAAGTGCCTTTTAGATGTACAAATAATGCTGTTATTTACAAATCTCTCCCTGTCAGGGTAGAGGGAGAAAGTGCTATGCACAGTAGAGGCAGCATGTTAGGCAAATGTTTAAGCTTTGTCTCTAAAACATCTTCTGCCCTTTCTGAAATAAGTGTGCCTGTACCTTAGAGGAAAAAAACATCAAAGTGGAAATACTTACAGGAGAGACACAACATGAAATTCTAGGTTAGATACTTGCTCATTTCCTCAGACCTGAGTTTCTCAAATACCTCTCCTTTGCATACTTTGGACCATGGAAGATGTTTCCATGGTGACAAATAGATGTTATGTTTATTTACTGGGCAGGAGGGAATGACAATGTCAGCAAATGACATTTCTGTTCCTTTCTTTTTTTTTTTTTTCCCCAAGGGATATGTATTTTACTTAATGAAACTGGCAGCAGCAGCAGTTTTTCAGATATCCTTCCCAGCCCCACTTCGAGTGTTTGTGTGCGGGTGTGAGACAAAAGTAGACATCAGTTACTGTGACTCTGTGATTCTCTGATCAGCCCTCTGAGGACTTTTGCTCTATTCGGTATGCCTACAGTTTCTTGTGAATAGCACTGCCTGTGAAGTGTCAAGGAGATTTCAGGCTTTACTCATGGAAAAGGACCTAAATATTTCTTGCATTAAGTGCCTGGCCTTTTCTTCAGCCCTTCCACGCATCTGTTCTTGTTGACAGCTGTACTACATCGTCCATAAAAAATGATCTGATAGCTAGAAGTCTTGTAGTTGATACTGCTCTGGTAAAAATAAATAAAGAAATAAACTTAATATTTTCAGTAGGCTACAGAAAGTAGGAAAGAGATTTTCAGAAGGATGCTTCTGGGAGAAGAGACCTGGGTCTGGAAAAGAAACAGAGTTTTGGCATGTTGATTAGCTCATGGATTTTATACCTGTTGAAACATTTCCTGAGGCTCCATAAAACATATTTGCTTTGTAACAGCCACAGGCTGCTGCAGAAATGAATGAACGATGAATTGAATGCCAGTCTGAAACCCTCTGCAGCCTCTCAGGGTTTCCCATCAGCTCTGCTGGTTGACGCATGGCCCAATGGGAAAGTGGAAGGTGGTAGATCCATTAATTGCTCATTCTCACATCTATCTCTGTAGAAAAATAGTGCGGGACTCGCCTCTCCTAGCCGCGAACAGCTATGGTGCTGGTGCCTTGCTTCATCTTGCCACCGCTGTTTCCTTGGTGGGCAGTGAAGCAGGGACTGTGCTTCCCACTGGGATTCAGGAGGGGTGTAAAATTATTGCCAGGGGTGTAAGGCTTTTGTGACTGATCTTTTGCTCCCTCCTACCTTATGTGCTTGAATCAGAGCTGGCTGGTATCTGGCTGTGTCTGTCAAAACAATGGAACCAGCAAGACAAACAGTTACATGCGATATTAACAAGCTGGAGGTGGAAGCTGATGATAATAGTCATTGACAGACTCGATACAAGTTTCAATGATTGACTTAAACTTTCAAGAGCAGTGAGTAGGTAAACTCCTTCTGTTTTGCTTTTCCTCACACAACTTCAGTCCTGAAAGTGCTGTAACATCTCGAATTTGTATTACTGGATGACTACAGGAACGTGAGGATCAAGGGGAATAGTTACATAAAAACTAAATGAATTTATGGCTGGAGGAAAAAAAAATCAACAAAAAAACAATTACAGCCACCCCTCCAAAAAAACCAACCCAAGCAAACAGACTCTATTAGCTCAGGAACCACGGTGTACTGGTTTGGGATGGGATACAGTTAATTTTCTTCACAGTAGCTTGTATGGTGCTGTGATTTGGATTTGTGATGAAAAGAGTGTTAATAACACAGGGATGTTTTAGCTATTGCTGAGCAGTGCTTACGCAGTGTCAAGGCCTTTTCTGCTTCTCACACCACCCCACCAGTGAGTGGGCTGGGGGTGCACAAGAAGTTGGGAGGGGACACGGCCAGGACAGGTGACCCCAACTGACCAAAGGGATATCCCAAACCATATGATGTTGTGCTCAGCAATAAAAGCAGGAAGCAGGGGTGTGGCTAACAAAGACACACTAAAATATGACCTGCGTGTTTCACGGACTTAACTGATTTTTCTCAGCAGAAGCAGAATCCAGTCTCCAGTCAAAGGATACACAAATCTACACCAGTTGAAACATAGTCAGCACTTTCCTACAGTTTTTTATAGTCTGGCATATATGTACGAATGTATATATATATACACAATTAGAGAGAGAGGAAGAGATTGGCCTTTTTTTTTCCCAAGTGTTCTGTGTTACGGGCCTGTCCTCACATTTCTTCAACCACCCATCTGCCCACTGGACCTTGGACCCTGGACCAGGATTTGCTGTTTCCACTCAAATTTGCAGAAAGCTAACCCAGAAAATGTTAAATACAGAGGCCCATTTGTAGGCCGTAGCAAAGACACACAAGAGAATATGTTCTTTCCTTTAGACACCATAACCCTGATTATGCCCTGTTTCCAACTGCCAGTGAATTTAATCATGGAGATTTGATCTTTACATCTTGAAAATATAATTAGTGGGCTTTTTCCCCACTTTCTGTCTGTTAGATCAGGCCCACCTAAAGCTGGCACAACTCTACAGTCACAGGAATGTAAAACAAAACTCTCACTATTGCATGAAATTAAAAAATGTGGAGTCCTATTCACATCATCTCCTTCAAAACCATATTTGTGTGCTTTCCCAAGGAAGTCTTCAGACTAATGTCAGACAGATCCCTGGGATGGCTATTAAATTCCTCCTGTCATGGGATCAGAAGAGTCTGTGCAGTTGTCTTTGGCCCTGAGACAAAAAACCTTGTGGCATGATATCAAGAAAAGGAGGAGAGAATAGCAAGGAGAATGAAGAAATGACTTGGCCAAGCCAGAAAGCATGAAGTTGGAGCCAAGCCAAAGCCAGCCCTGAGACACAGTTTGAACTGTGAAAAGCTCTGGGGCAGCTGGCCCATTGCTCACCATGGGTCGATGGTTGCTGAGCAGTGCTGGACCAGGGAAGCTTGCACCTTCCCTCCAGCTCCCCCAGCCCCATCCACCCTCCCTCAGGGCAGCGATGCTGGGCATCAGCCCCAAGCAGACTGAAATCCAGAGCAGGAAAAGAAAAATATGCAGGAGAATTTATGGGGGTATTTGAATTTGAATGACTCTGACAAGTGATGGGGTGCCAGGGCTTTCAGTGCATTTGAAGTAGAGAGCATTGCTCTTTACTTCAAATTTTGGGATTTTGGGATGCGAGGGACTTCTCCGGTCTTGAAAAAGGGCAGTGAAGCCTCTGAGGAGGAGGCTGACTATGTTTGGTGGGTGAGCTGGTAAGGGGAAGCTCTGGTGCAATCCTGCTGTCTGTGAAACGCAACGCTACCAGACAGGGAAGCTGTAGATAACATCACTACTCTCCAGCTTCTCCCTCCCACAAAAAAAACACACCTCTCAGAGACAGGGGATTTGTTGGGGAATTATGAATTCCCATGCTTAGTGTTTTTAAGGGTCTGGTCCCAAGCCTTTGGAACTCTTTCAGTTGACTGCAATGGTTGATGGCTCCAGCTCACAGTGTCTTTTATATGGCTTTTACCAAGAACTTTATAATGATGTGTTGACATCTCAATAGCATCCTTCTGAGGTTGAGTTTCACAAGGAAAATGCTTTCCCAGCTCATTTGTTTTGATGACTAGCTCACATCATTGTTTTTCATGCTGAAAAGGGAAGAAACTATCTGCAAATCCAGGTTCTGTAGGCTCCATATAAAGTTAGAAAAAAAAAACAGATTTGAAAAACTGATCCTCTTATTCCTCCCACAACAGACCTACAAGATCATTCCTCTGCCAGTCTTTGATTATCCCTGGTGGGTCACATGCGACAAGGCCAGCCTCAACATAGGAAGACAAAGTGGGGCAATAAGGCGGAGGTGGGTGTCACAACAGGAGGGAGGAGTGGAAGGCAGTCTGAGGATGGGTTGACACCAGAAGAACCAGCAGCGGACCATGAAATGGACCTCACTGTTGGACCATGGCGTGTCCTGGTAGGAATTAGGGTGGTAACAAAAACAAATGTTTCATGGAATAACTGGACTAGACATCTGAAAAATATCCATTCCCATCTAAGTAACAACCTCAGTACTCATCATTATGAAGGCTTGTGTTCTGTGGCATAAGATCTTAGTAGCTGGCAGAATTGAGATGAAGGGACACTCAAGAAAGCCACTTGGCCTTACTAAGTGCCTAAGGCTTATGGAGTCTGAGGAATCAGCATTACCCTTTCTCTGTGACTGAGCCATTGCAGTTCTTGATCAATAGAGATTATGTTTTCAAATCCTGGCCATTTGTTTAGACCTAAAACCAGGCAAGGAAATGCCAAGTTAAATAGGTAAGTGTTCTATATAATTCTTCTCAGAAGGGCAAACGGGAGGGGAAAAAAATGTATTTCTGTAGTATACAAGCTCTCTTTCACTTCTGCCTGGGTTCTTGCAGGCAAAACCTAAGTCTTCCATGTGACTCAGATTTTCCTGTTGCTGTATATTCCCAGATTGAAATTTTTCCAAACTGAATCTTAGGAAGCGAAAACCTTTAGCAGTGCAATGGCTAGCACAAGCCGCAGAGAGAGGATCCTACTGGAGGTTGCCATTCATGTTGGGTTGTGTGCCTGCAGGAAAATAAGAGATCTCTCCCCACGCAGACAGTTCTGTCGTCGTTCAAAAGAAAAAAGGTTTCTTCTTAACCTGCATGGCCTGATGAAGTAAAGTCCTTGTCACTATGACTACTGGGGTTGGTAGGATTGGGCAAAATCATACTCTCTCATAGCCTTTAGTTCAATCTGCCACTTTGGACAGAAAACTATAAATGGCTAATAGTTTAAAGAAGGTTTTTATTCTGTGCAGACATCTGAAAGATGACCATCTGTCCCTTTTCTCATATCCTCACCCTGTGATGCCCAGATTCTTACACTTATTGGTCTTCACTGGGAAAAATAGGAATTTCAAGGTTCAAGACCCAAATGCGATCCCAGTGTCTATGCTGACAGGATTTTTTCTTTCCAGTGGGCTGATGAAAAAGATCCTTTAAAAACCATCTGTGTGAACAGAAGAATATATGTGCTGTTAGATGCTTTCCTTTTCCGTATCAGAAAAGGTGGTGCTGAAGGACCTGGGGATTTCAGTGTTTCTCTGTCTCAGTATAATAGACTTTTAGTAGCATGCACTTTTGGTAGAGCCAGGCTGCAAGTCAGTGCAATACACATGATGTACAACCTTCACTCATTACTGGAATTGCCCTTTGATGTGTTAGTAGACCTGTGACCCTTCTGAAAACATTCATTTGCACAGCAACTGCTGGTACAAATAGCAGACAGGAAGGGTTGAAACAAACAACATTTGCATTACACATGATCAGTCTTTAAAACACGAAGCTTGACGGTAAATCATGAAAAGATAGTGTGCATGTGAGTGAGTTTGGATTCTTAAAAAAACCCGAAAACATCAAGAGATCTGTCAAATAGCTTTAAATTTATAAGCTTTTTCCAAATGCATTTACAAGAATAGCGTCCAGTCTCCAGCGTGGAGCACGCTGCTGCAGCAGTCATTTAAAATTCTGCTAAATCATTCTGCGACTCTCTAACCAGTACTAATAGCTTTTAGGCTGGCTGGCAATCTCATGCCAATAGGAAGCCTCGCATGGGCTTCCAGACTGTTTATGTGTATGGGTGAGTGAGAGAGAACACTGCAGATTTAATTTAGTGCCCTTGGTGGCTTTCAGGAGAATATATATATATTAATCACTTGTGACTTCTGGTTTGAGGAGTGGGGGTTCATCTGGAGTACAGGAAAATCAAATGAAACTCATAAAGATGAAAGTTGTCTTGATTTCATTTGCTGATTTTAAACAGCAAATTGTTTGGTACCCATCCTTGCATGATAATTGGTAAATGTACTGAAATGGTTTATTTGAGTTTCAGTGCACTCTCCGCGCAATCACACAGTAACTGGAGTTCAGAATGTGCCCTATAGGTACGATCGCTAATCGCATTGCTCAGATAATTTCTGTCTGGGAGAAACACATTGTATTTCAAAGCTGGCATCTTGTAACGAGGAGGCAGGGCCATCTTTAGCTGTGTCTGGCATGGGATCCCCAAGCAGATGAGAGGCTGTAGCGCAGCTCTGAAAATGTGAGCCATTGACTCAGCTGCAGGGAGCAAGAAATGGGAGTAAATTGTGAGAGATGAATGAGATTCGGTAGGTCTGTAGGCAACATTACTCTGCAGATGAGAGTCACTTCATCAGACATTAGGCTTTGAATATTGCACTTTAATTTGGTTGAGTAGTAGCTCTCTGTTGCCCTCAGAGGGCAATTTATCCTATCCAATGCTAGGAACTTGCATTTTCAGAACGCGAGTCATCTCCTTATCTGTGGATAACTCACCTTCTGCAGGTGCCTTTGAGAATGGATGGAGCCTGGCTTAGACTTGCACACCAAATTCCTAGGTGATCACAGCTAGAATCAGAGGTGTCATGCCAGGGGCTGAGTTTGATCCAAGAAGCTCCAGAGCAGAACGGTTTGTTTATAAGAAACTAAATCTGGAGTGGGAATGAAGCTACGGGAGCCTGTGCTGGTGCAGATGAGAACAGACCATGCCCATAGATTGCAGATTACAATCGTGGGGGCACTTTAGTGATTTTTTTTATCTCACATCTACAGAAAGCAAGAATTGTGTTAAATGAGTGAAAACAGTGCAAGGGAGCTCAGGGACTAGTGGGGACTGGGAGTGTCCTGTGCTCGGAGTGGCGTTACTGGTACCCACAGCCTGTGGGCAGAGCTGCCCAGGTGGCACTGTTGGCAGAAGGACATCTGCCCTTTCATCCTTCTACCCCAGCAACATGATGCTGCGTTTGAGCAGTTCTGCTGAAAATAAGGGAAAAAACAGTCACCCAGCCACAGCTGGTGCCTCTCTCCTCGTCTCCCACATAGCTGCTGTTGCCATGGCAGCAGTCATCACTGTTGGAGGATGCTCTTCAGGGCCTCCTCCTCCTCCTCCTCCTCCTCCTTCTCACCTGTGATTCCCACTGCCCCAGGAGCATCAGGCTGCTCCCACGGAGGAGCTGGTGGCAGGTTCCTTTGCTGCCTTCCCTGGGGACCACTTGGTCTTCCCTCACCCAGGAGCCTCTGCAGTGGCATGGCCATTTTGCTGACCATTGGCAGCACCATACAACAGCGGCACAATGAGCTGCTCTGACTGCACCAGGAGCAGAGTTACCTCCCAGCCTCTTGGTCCAGTCCTGTGCATGTCATTGCTAAACATGTTCTTGCACTTAGCATGTATAAGAGCATTTTGCAGTGTGACAGCATTTCTTTGACCCTTTCAGCTTCAGAAAACAAGTTTTCTATTCCTTTCAGTGTGACAATGTTGAAATCTGCTTGCCTTTGCCCATTTTTGTGCCTTCATCAGGAAGTGGGAGTCAGTAAGGGTTGTACACTTAATTGTCCCAGTTCTTCCTCAAAACTGCACTGTTTCCTGCTTGAATTGCTAATCTGTAGTACTGAATTGGGGAGCCCTGACAGCTCTCAAAACCCAACAGGGACATACAGGAAATGTTTTGATGGGGTCTTGTTTGCAGAATTCAGAGTGTGTGGGGTGGATGGATGCATCTTGTGGACCAGCCAACCCATGCCCTGCTTGATGTTAAACAAGGCAGAACAAAGTATGTTCAGACTATTTCTGGAATTCACTTCCAACTCTTTTAGCTTCTTTCCTAGCTAGCTGAAGGCCTGGATCAGACCTAAGTTATAAGTTTAAAGCAGGCTTATGGTTGTGACTACCCAGGGCCTCGAGGGGTTGTTGTGGCAGGCAAACATCCCAGTGTAGGTATTGTTTTCTTATTCACTTACACTATGGGTGGTTCTCATGCATAGGGGATGAGAAAAGGGTGACCTAAAAGTCCTGATGGCAGCTGTACAGCAGCAGCAGATTTCTCCATACAGGAGAAATTCTCAGACTTGTCTTCATGTTCAACTGTATTTGTTCTCTCTCTGCCCCCATGGAAATTTTCAGCTTTGATTGAAAGAGAATAATTATAAAGTTGACATTATAAACTATGACTTGTTTTAAAATAAAAAAAAAATACTTTGAAAAATATTTTCCTGTTTGAATCCAGACTAAAGCTAGACTGTTCATTCTCTGGGAAATTTCAGACCAAAAAAAACCTCAAACAACTTCTGAAATTCCCCTCAGCAGGGATTTTCTTAAAGGAAACAATTATAAAACTATCAAAAATGTCTCACTTCAAGGCTTTCAGAAGGAAACATCACTGGGGGAGTTCAAGCTCTGATATCCACGAGGCACCTCTTCCCCCACTTCCTACTGTGGGACCCAGTGTTGCCCTTGGACCCTGGCAACCCTGTGGGTCCTGGTTGATGACCTGTGGCCACAAGGGCTTTTGAGCTCATGGTCCCCGTCTGGGAAACCTGAAGCTTTTTCAGGCCCCAGGATTTTAATGATTGCTAAGTTTAGCAGAGAAAGGAGGGAAGAGGGTGTGCTGGCAGGAAGGCAGACAGTATTCTGCTGGAGCCTCTGCAAGGTGAGTGAAAACCACCATCCCTTTTGCTGAACAGGCAATTTTCAAGGGAAAATTGTTTTTTTGTCAGAATTTTTCTGCCCAGCTCTTCCCTGTGGGCTTTTAAAGCCATTTCTCCATGCCCCTACCCTTCCCTGTGGGCTTGGCATCCTGCCCAGCCTGAGAGTCCCATGGACAGCACGGTCACCTGTCTCGTGGACCCACTGCATCGCAGAAGTCCAGGAAGGTGAACTTTCAGGCAGAAATGGGGCAAGCAGCTGAGAGCTTTCTAATGGGAAGTGGGAGCCTGGGGTTATGGGAAACTCATCTTGTAGCACCCAGGAGTCACTGCACCAGTATTTCCAGCTAAACTAATTTTGGGTACCGGACAGGGATGTTGCTCAAAGGTTCCATTTTTTTTGAATGGCAAAAACTTTTCACTTCTGGAGTAATTGGTGGCATTTTTTTTCGAAATCCATCTGTTTCTCAAGTAAAGGGAGATATTTTTTATGACTGTTTTCATGGAGCTGAGAACTGGACTGTCAAAAAGAAAGACCAAACTTTTTGGATCAAAATTGGGTTAAAAAGGCCATGTGGAGGTGGACTGGATATAGCTTTTAAAAAACAGACAGTGAATCTTTAAAGAAAACCTTTGTGTTTGCCACAGCCAAGGTTGTATCTCAATAATATTGTCTCACATTGAGGCTTAATGTTTTAGATGTTATCTGTACTGGGACTTCTGCTGCCCTCTTCAAACTGAAATAAACCCTATTGGTGCAAGCCATACTTAGCATTAACACTTTTTTTTTTCCTACTGGGCACTCCATTAGTGCTGCTACATCAGGTTAGTAAAGAACACACTGCAAGCAAGTAGTCATTTAATAGGAAAGCCACAAATATTCAGAGATGGCTTAAGCCAGAAACTTTTATTGCTGCTACTGACAGTGTCACCTTTAAAAGGAAAGAGAGACTGCGTAATGAAATGCCTGTGATCACTTAGTGTTGTGCTGCAGTTCTCATGATAGTGTTTGAACCCTGCTGTTGTCCAGAAAATCTCCTGGCAGTTCCAATCTACGTTGTTCTGTGTATCATGCTGCATGCTGTTAGGGAGTGTTTTTACCCCAGAAATGGAAGGGATGATAGTGGCTCAAATGGTGCTGGTATATCCCATGCCTCTGTCAGGCAGGAGCAATTGGTTGATTCTTGAAGGATTTATTCTGAATGTTTCTAACGTACTCCGTGTTCTGTGGATGAGTGGTGTTGGAAAATATTATTAAAACTACTAAGTGTTAAAGCACGTGTTCTCTCATGTCGATATGACACTGATATTATCGTGGTGCACTTGAGAAAAATCAACAGCATTGTTAAAATATACTGATCCTGGGAACTGCTAACCTATATGGCAGGCTAGATATAAATTAAATTCATTGATCATACAAATTAGCCATTTTACACGTAATATTAAAATGAGCATGATACTAGTCAAATTAAAGAATCACCCATTTCAAGGGATGTTTATAATTCTGAAGCAGAAGTGCTGGTGACATTATCACTATTATTAGAACAATTCCTGCAGTACTTCTGCTCTGGAGGGGAAAAAGCGGGGAAAGCAGTCCAACATATTGTAGATAGTTAAGGAATTTCCTGCTCCTTTATCAGCCGTCTTGAACTGCAAATTTAGACGTCTGGAAAAGAAGACTGGAATAGGTCAGATCAGCTGGGAATCAATAAAAAGGAAAAGACTTTTAGTAGCCTAGCAAAAAGCAAAATTACCACCTCAAAGAAAGAAGCCTACTCATAAAGTCACAGCTAAGGCATTCACAAGTGCGGAAGCAGAGGAGCTCTCAGAAGAATTACCCAAAGGTGAAGGAAATAAGTATATGGGGTATTAACATTAAGTATTATCTTCTGGATCAGTCTTTCAAGCAGTTACATGTTAAAATAATAATTGAAAAAACATGTCTCATAAAAATTAGTCCTCCTGCTTGTGAACACAATTTTAAGACCTAACTGATTTATTTTGTTTGCTTTCTTTTGTTGTATTAATTAGTGGCTGACAGTCTGCTAAAGCGAGTAGCAAGCCACTTGATGAGAAAAAAGTGTATTTTCAGACCTGTAAACAGTTAAGACATTATTTAGTCAGTAAGATCAAGTCAACCTAAGCAGATTACACTGGAGTGTTGAACATTCAGGTGTTTGAGACCAAAGCCTGGGGTGTGGGTAACAGCATTACTCCGCATAATAAGTAAGCCCTTTGCAGGAATCCAGTCAGATATCTTTTGGAAGGTGCAATGGTGATGGGATAGGAGATCAGGCAGGGAAGGGAAAAATGGGAGTTAATACAAATGTTTAATTTCTCACCTGAAATGTCTCACTCTGATGATGCTGAACAACACTGGACATGGCAAAAGTTCTCTTCTAAGCCCCTGAACTGTGATTTAGGTTTTAGACATTACCATTAATTATTGAAACTCAGAAGGCTGCAAAAACATCTTGATTGATTGGCATACTGACAAACATATGGTGTGTTTTGCAAACCTCTAGGTTTCTGTTCAGAGAAGGAGAACATTAATTGCATCCAAATTCTACTGGGAGTTCTGAAACCAGCCATCATTAACAATGTTAGACGTTGTATCTGTGAAGCTCAGTGCATTTTAAAATCTGAGTTAAAAATTCAGAGCTTTTGTAAAACTTTTGAGAAGGAAAGTGCTGAAGTGTAATAAACTCTATTGAGTTTATATATGAGCCAACTAGGAGAGGAGCGCTGCTGGATCTGATCCTCACTAACAAGGAGGGTCTGGTTGAAGAGGTGAAGGTTGAGGGCAGCCTTGGTTGTAGCGACCATGAGATGGTAGAGTTCAGGATCTCATGTGGCAGGAACAGAATAGCTAGCAGAATCACAACCCTGAACTTCAGGAGGGCCAACTTTGGCCTTTTCAAGCAATTGCTAGGGGAAATCCCATGGGACAGGGTACTAGAAGGTAAGGGGGCCCAAGATAGTTGGTTAGCATTCAAGGACTGCTTCTTCTGAGCTCAAGATCAGAGCATCCCAACAGGTAGGAAGTCAAGGAAGGGTAGCAGGAGACCTGCATGGTTGAACAGGGAACTGCTGGGCAAACTCAAGTGGAAGAAGAAGGTGTACAGATCGTGGAAGGAGGGGCTGGCCACTTGGGAGGAATATAAGTCTGTTGTCAGAGGATGTAGGGAGGCAACTAGGAAAGCTAAGGCCTCCTTGGAATTAAACCTTGCAAGAGAGGTCAAGGACAACAGAAAGGGCTTCTTCAAATACATTGCAGGTAAAGCCAACACTAGAGGCAATGTAGGCCCACTGATGAATGAGGTGGGGGTCCTGGAGACAGAGGATAAAAAGAAGGCGGAGTTACTGAATGCCTTCTTTGCCTCTGTCTATACTGTTGGAGGCTGTCCTGAGGAGCCCTGGACCCCTGAGGCCTCAGAAGTCGTCAGGATAGAGGAGGAATCTGTCTTGGTTGATGAGGGCTGGGTCAGGGACCAATTAAGCAACCTGGATGTCCATAAATCCATGGGCCCTGATGGGATGCACCCGCGGGTGCTGAGGGAGCTGGCGGAAGTCATTGCTAGGCCACTGTCCATCATCTTTGCTAAGTCGTGGGCAACGGGAGAGGTGCCTGAGGACTGTAGGAAAGCGAATGTCACTCCAGTCTTCAAAAAGGGCAGGAAGGAGGACCCGGGTAACTATAGACCGGTCAGCCTCACCTCCATCCCTGGAAAGGTGATGGAGCAACTTGTTCTTGGTGCTGTCTCTAGGCACATCAAGGATAGGGGGATCATTAGGGGCACTCAGCATGGCTTCACCAAGGGGAAGTCATGCTCAACCAACTTGATAGCCTTTTATGAGGATGTTACCCGGTGGATAGATGATGGTAAAGCTGTGGATGTGGTCTATCTCGATTTCAGTAAAGCGTTTGACACGGTCTCCCACAGCATCCTCGCAGCTAAACTGAGGAAGTGTGGTCTGGATGATTGGGTAGTGAGGTGGATTGTAAACTGGCTGAAGGAAAGAAGCCAGAGAGTAGTGGTCAGCGGGACAGAGTCCAGTTGGAGGTCTGTGTCTAGCGGAGTTCCGCAAGGGTCGGTTCTGGGACCAGTTCTATTCAATATATTCATTAATGACTTGGATGAGGGATTAGAGTGCGCTGTCAGCAAGTTCGCTGATGACACAAAACTGGGAGGAGTGGCTGAGATGCCGGAAGGCTGCGCAGCCATTCAGAGGGACCTGGACAGGCTGGAGAGTTGGGCGGGGAGAAATTTAATGAAATATAACAAGGGCAAGTGTAGAGTCCTGCATCTGGGCAAGAACAACCCCATGTACCAGTACAAGTTGGGGACAGAGCTGTTGGAGAGCAGCGTAGGGGAAAGGGACCTGGGGGTCCTAGTGGACAACAGGATGACCATGAGCCAGCAGTGTGCCCTTGTGGCCAAGAAGGCCAATGGCATCCTGGGGTGTATTAGAAGGGGTGTGGTCAGCAGGTCGAGAGAGGTTCTCCTCCCCCTCTACTCTGCCCTGGTGAGGCCGCATCTGCAATATTGTGTCCAGTTCTGGGCCCCTCAGTTCAAGAAGGACAGGGAACTGCTAGAGAGAGTCCAGCGCAGAGCCATGAAGATGATTAAGGGAGTGGAACATCTCCCTTATGAGGAGAGGCTGAGGGAGCTGGGTCTCTTTAGCTTAGAGAAGAGGAGACTGAGGGGTGACCTCATTAATGTTTATAAATATGTAAAGGGCAAGTGTCAAGAGGATGGAGCCAGGCTCTTCTCAGTGACATCCCTTGACAGGACAAGGGGCAATGGGTGCAAGCTGGAGCACAGGAGGTTCCACTTAAATTTGAGGAAAAACTTCTTTACTGTAAGGGTGACTGAACACTGGAACAGGCTGCCCAGAGAGGTTGTGGAGTCCCCTTCTCTGGAGACATTCAAAACCCGCCTGGACGCGTTCCTGTGTGATATGGTCTAGGCAATCCTGCCCCGGCAGGGGGATTGGACTAGATGATCTTTCGAGGTCCCTTCCAATCCCTGACATTCTGTGATTCTGTGTGATTCTGTGATTCTGTGAAACTCAAAGAAGAGCATAAAAGTATCTGGTGCTCTTTGGTATCTGGTATTGGTGTATCAACAGCTTTGCTTGTTGATTGATAGTCTGGAGGGTAGGCTAATATTTGTCTTGGTATGTTAATATTTATCAGCACTTGGAAACTGGCATCAGAATCTGTTCTGTGTTGCCTGTGGCCTCCTACCAATTCTGCTTTGGCTATTTGATTGCCAGTTTGACATCTGAAATCCTATGAACATAAAAACTTAAAATCTAGATTCACTGAACACAGAGTTTAATCGACATTGGCAACGGGCCTTAAATGAAGGAGATTGTGCTGTGATTATTGACACAACCCAGAAACTCTCACCAGAGAATGTTGCAACACACCGTGTAGACATCATGTAGAAAATAAATTACCTCTTTTTCATCTAGGTTGTGGTATGGCAGCTGTTCTTCACCTAATGAGGAAGCGTGCTGTCTAGCCAACTCTCTGGCTGAGGATGGGTACATAGATATGGCTCTACAGGTAGACGTGGAAGGACAAGATCATATGGACTGTTTTGACCAAGGGCTGTAGGATCGTCGTGCCTGGTGACCTACGCAGCAGGTTCACTGCACTTGCATTAAAGAAGCTGGTAGAGCACTCACCACAGGCCATAACTTGCAGGAGGGTTATTCTGTTGTGGCATGACTTCAAAATCTGGAGTGATGGGAGTTGTGATGTTCCCGACTTAAAGGAAGGTCCAGCTGAGTGGCCCGTGAGCTTTTCCTGTAGTGCCAGCATGCAGAGCAGAGGCTAGCTCTGCATAGGAAGTCTCTGGGACACAGTGCAGAAAAATCCTGGGCTGTGCTGTGACACAAAGGACCTGTCCCATTCACCAGGTCATTCCCCCACATCGATTCATGCTATTACTTTTCCACTTTTAAATGCCTTCAGTGACTCCTCTCAGAAGGGTTAAATTCCTCCTTGTTTAGCAACTTGTGCATAGCCCTAACGATTTTCCTGTTAAGGGCTATCACTGCTCTATTCAAGGCTCATATTTCATCGCCAGTGGTCAAACCCCAGAAGCAAAGCAAATCTCATTGTACTTATGTGCCGCACCTCCAAGACCACTCTTCTGCAGCAGTCTTTGAAGCTGCGACTGCTGAGTGGATTTCCTTGCTTTCACCTTCCATCTCACGTTCTTTATGTGTGTAAAATAGTTTAAAACTGAGACCTAGTGTGCTTATAAAATGCCAGGTCATTGACAATAGTGGCGTTCATTTGCTGTGGTCAATTTAGTACTAATAAGCTGAAACTGTTCTGCAGGGATTCTTCTACATGGAACATAAACTCCTTTTCCCGCACTTAAGAATGCCTTCCTATAAAATGATTGCAACCTAATAGTTTTCCTCCTCATTTTAGTAACCAGTTTCAGTCTATATTAGTGCTATTTCCCACAGCAGCTTTCCCTATAAGCTCTATTTCAAGGCACCAAATCAATGATTACATGGTATACAGTCCATTGAACTGTCCATCCTGGGAACCCAGCATGTAATACAGCCCCTAATATCCTTGTGCCAGAGTGAAAGTAGAATTTACTGCAACAAGCTAAATTCAATGCTCAGACTCTTTTAGTTTTTGGTTTTCTTTCTTTTCATCCAGATATTTTAAAGCAGGTGGGACATTTTCTCAGGTGCCTCTCAGAAATGCTGAGTCTGCACATGGGTTTCCTGACCCTCTACAAATGCAATAGCAGCAGTGAAAAGGAGATTTGCACCCTCCTAAAGTCATTGTTCGCTGAGCTCTGAAGACTGCACTCTGCATACATTAATCACACTGGTCACTGCATCTTTTCTCCTTGCCCTGTCCCTATATCCAGTTGATTCCCCAAATTCATGCTCCTTTTGCTCTTTTCTCCTTTTGCTTTCCCTGTGGTTCTGATGCTTCATATTGTAGTAAATCATTCTTCCATCCACGTTACTCTGAATCTCTTTCAAGAAAGCCCTCTATGCTTATTCCTGCACTGATTTGCTGAAATCTGTAATGAATAATCTAAACAGAACTGTAAACAAAACCCAGACATGTATAAATGAATGCAATTAATTCCCTATCTCATTCTGGTATCCAGTTTGCACAAGGTGTTACTTTCTTCTCTGAGCAAGTCATGTGGCTGGTACACCTTCATGTATACTGTTGATACTATATGTGTTTTCACCAGCTGCTGATCAGATCTCCCTGATCATATATTGTATATGTGAAGTCACAACTTAATGGGGCTAGAACCTCTGGTTTAGTGGAATTATTATTAATAATCCAGTGTAAAGCTTTCCAGCAATGAAGTTACCTTGTCTGATCTCTCTTTTACAGCCTAAGTGGGTCTCTTGTCTACTTATACTCCAGGAAAAGAACTATATCATTCCCTGATAAAATGACTCTTGTAATTTTATTCCCAATAAATCGACTGTCTGACATCATTAACTTTCCACACATTCTGTGTGGCCATAAATAACCACCACTTCCATACAGAAAATGGAGGAAGCACCATCTTTCTGGCAGGCTATGCATTGTTATGAATTAAAAAAAATCCCTTATTAATTTTATATTAATTAAACTAGTATTTCAACAATAACATCATTGTCCTTATGTTTTCCTCAGCAGTAATCAGATTCCCTCATTGTGATAAACTGCCCAGCCTTCGGCCTCATAGCTTACCCACTTGGGAATTGAATTATTGCTTCATAAAACAGAGGGCTGATTATATAATCACTTAATTAAATGTTGTACTCAGTCATTGCTGAGCTATTTCTGAAATGCATTTGGCATCTGTACTCAATAGGCAAATTTAAACATTGGAAGAGGTTTTTTTTTCCCAGATATGCTTCTTTAAAGGTTATTATTTCCGGCATTCCTTTGTCTGTGTGGTCTGGTTGTTTTCCACGTGTCAAGCTCACTCTTAGTCACAAAGGAGATGAAATGCTCTTTGTGTTCCTGTCTGACTTGCAGATTGCAGTCAGGTTCTTGCTGTTATCATTTTGGAAGCGTTTTTCTTGCTTCTGTTTGCAAAAGCAGCCAGAGGTAAAGAGCCCACAGTCACCTATTTGGAAATTCAGTTCCGAGCAGATATTCAGCACCTTACCAGCGACCACTGAAATTACTGTAACGAGCTGTGCATCAGACCTTGGAAAGGAAAAATCCAGCATTAGCCACAGCCCCAGGTGAATTTCCCCTGCAGACAAGCACTGGAGAGATGCCAGGGGCTGTGCAAGGCACCAGGCTGTGCAGGACACAAACCCTTTGGTTCTGCTGTGCCCAGCCAGCACCCAGACCTGGCTCTGTGTGTGACTTTCTGGTTCCTAAGGGAGAAATACCTATGCCAGCATGCTTTTGTAGGGTACGGTCCAGCTGATGGTAGTCCCAAGACCACAGGGGACATCATATATCTCCTTGTGAGCTCCTGCAGCCTTCCCCAGAGCCTCACCCTGACAGGCTATGTGGTTTCACCCTTCAGGGGCACAGTGACACAAGGGTAAGTAAAACACTGGCCATGAGACTACACTTCTAAATTACATTAATACACACAGGCTAAGAAGTGAAAGGCAGATTTGTGAGGACAAAAAAACGAACATACTTGCATAAGTAACTTCTCAGTTTCCTTGCTTTACCTGGAGATTTCTTCAAGCCTTAGATGATTGATGCTGTGCAGAGCTCATCAACAAACTGTCTCTGCTTCAAGATTTCTATCCTGTCTGTTCCTGCCTCAACCACACTCAAGAGTTGCCCCTTACATTTAAATATGGTTTCATTGCAGTTTAGTGTGACCGCATACCCTGGCCATATGGTACAGATGTATAACTCTACCAGAGCAGGACAGTGCACAAAGAGAGCCATCAGCAATCAATACTTCTTGCAGGGAAGTCCCATAGTCTTACCAGAATCGGTTCAGTTGTTCATTTTCCACCAGGAAAGAGAAGATGGTCAACTTGTCAAAGTTCATAAGACTTTCTGCTCTGTCCTTTTCCAGCCTGGGTTTTGTCCTGTGTTGCCTGTGGGTTCAGCAGCACAAACTAGTCAATCTTACCTCTTTTCTTCATCACTGTCCCACTTTTTTATATATAACTCCAGGGTCTGACTCAGTCTCCTGCCAGCTTTAATAGGACTCTTTCTGTTAACATCCAGGGGAGCACGATTGGATCAGTGCAAGGAAACAGGGCAGAAAGCACAGTCTGACTTCATTTGTTTTACTGGTATAAAAAGTGAATGCAAGAGCCTTTGCTCTCTCTGTTCCCATCCCTCTCAGAAACAGGGATATCTAGGACAGGAAGGCAGTAATATCATTTATTCTGAAATGAAACCAGAATTTCCTTGCATGTGTTCAATTTACTCGACAATAGGCAGGTACAGCCACTGAAATAGCATGATCTCATGCTGAATTAGACTCAATATTCCTCTCTCTATTTCTTAATTTAAAGAATTTCTCTAGATTGCAAGACTCTGGGACCAAAAGGGCAAACTCCTTTTTCATTAAGCCGAATCAGCTGTGTTTTGGCTAAGCATTGTATATTTTCAAATATATTTTCCCCTTGATCTTGTTTAATTATTTCCACAGGATTAACTACTTTCTATTGTGTGTCACTTTCCTCTGCAGGAAGTTCTGTGCTGGGTAGTATGTCTTCTCTGATTATGCATTTGCTTGGAATATAAATTGCTTTTCAATCAGATCTTTGCATTTCTAACAACATCTTCTGTATTGTAGCAGGTGCTTTCCCTAGAGGTTACTTACATAGACTCTAATGGCATGTCATCTGTCTATGCAGCCACTTCGCTGCCAAATATGTAATAGAGGAATTTTCTACTAGCAGAAGCTTCTGGTAATTCTGGTAATAACCTTCGTTAAAGGCTGAGACTTTTTATATATTTTTACATAGCTCATTTCACTGGGCTTAAATAAACTAAATTAGGAAGGTTTAAAAAGTCCTTCTGGAAGCCTGATCTCATCTCAACTCAAACCCCTCCTTTTCTTCAACTTGACTTCATGAGAGGGTTAAGAACTGGTTTGGTTTTTTTTTTCTGTGCTATTTTTTAAACTGGGATAGATTGAGAGGCAGGAGATTAAAACAAAATAAAATAACTACCTTTTCACACAACAAATAGTTAAACCATGAAACTCTCAACTATGGGCTGTTGTGGAGGCCAGGAATATAGACAGGTTCAAAAGAGAACTAAACAGATGTCTGAAGAATAGGTGGTGGCTTTTAAATACAGATGATGTAGGTGCAGCCTCTGGTTGGGTAAATCCCCAGTGCTTTGCTGGCTGATTGCGGGGGGCAAGGGGAGGGTGGGCTGGGATCGCTTGCCCCTGCTCTGGGACTTGGGCTCTGCAAGCCTCTGCAGCCCATGCTTTGGGACAGGGTCCTGGGCTGATTGCTGACTCAGTATAACCCAGGATCCTTGAGGATGCTGACTCAGTATAACCCAGAGATAGGGACCAGTCAGAGAAAACTGATGACTAGAACAAATGCTTAGGGATGTATACAGTGGCACATACAGTGGGTACTTCCTGGACTCCAGGTTTCTGTTCTGCCAAAAAAAAGGCTGCTATCTTGGTGGAGCAAGCGTGGCTGTTGAATGAAAGCAGGGGTCTGCTCTCCTCCAGCCAAAACCAGGTGCAGTATTGAGGGCATTGCTATCCAAGAGGAACGAATGGTGTGTCTGCCGTTGGACCACTTCTTTCTCTCATCGGCTTGAGTTTCATTGATTTCAGGACATAAACTTACTGGTCCTGCAGTTAATCAAAGCAGTGAGATGAACATTGCAGCAACGCTGAGGACATGAACTCTGCGGCAGTTTATTTGTGTGACTGGAGGCGATGGGACAACTGCTCACGGTCTGCAGTGTAAAATCCATTTCCTCACCAGCAAACAAAGGTCTACAATTCCTCGAAACTCCAAAGTGATCTTGTTAAGAATATTGTTGCTTTTTGTAGTTTCTGTGAATGAGGAGATTACTTTTGTTTCTGTTGGGATTGCTTGTTTCTCATCCTGAAGAGTGCCACAAAAGACAACAACAAAAATGAAAGCAGGGGTTTCTAGGAAGGACAGAAGTAAGGCTGGGGCAGGAACAGAAATAACAAGATAACAGAACTGTGAGTGCCCATATGCTTCTATAATATCTCCTGTGTAAGAAAAGGAGTAAAAGAGTCTGTTTTCTTTGTGGCACGATGTCAGCAATGGCTATTGCCCTCTTTCATCTCTTTGCTCTGATGCCTAATCTCCTGCTATGCCCAGTAAAACACTTATAAAATGGATTTGGGCTCTACATGGAATTTTAGCTTCTGCAGGTCAGTTCATAAACAGGAAAAACAAACACTATTTCTCTGTAGCACTAGGTATGCTCTCTTTAAGCCACATGTGATAGAGGAATAAACATTTTCTATGTACAGAGGGACTTAAAACTAGAACTGCTGGGAAAAGAATATCCTCAGTCCAGCCAGGGCACCACCATCTCTCTCCCTGCATAACTCCCACAGGTCTGAGGCTGCTCATACACATTTTATCCTTCCTAGGCTGGCGGCTGCTTGTGATCGGTTGTACATCAGTCCTCTCTGCAAAGCAGTGCCCACGCTGACCGAAGGGCAGGCGGGATGGAGATAAGCTGCTTAGCCCTAAACCATGCAAGGGCTGATAGCAGGACTGCGGGGAGGTTTCTGAGGGGATGCCATCGTCCTGGACTTGCCTTGCTCAATTCTCGGCCACAGCCTTGGGCAGGGCAGCACCGTTGGAGAGACCTGGGGAAAGCGGTGCCAGCAGGAGCCCTTGGAGCTCCCAAACAGCTCTGAAAAGTTCATGTCTTCACTCAGTTTGCTCACCTGCATTAAATTGTGTGTGTGTGGATTCACAGTTAATTCATATCAACTAATTCATAGCTAATGGATTCAGGGAAATAGGGAGGGATGTGAAAAAATACTTTGGGGGCATAATATGAACCCCATCTACACTAACACAGAATCAACTGGGAAAAGCCACATCATGGGCAAGGTTTGGGTTTGATTATACTCTACTGCTGCCAGGCTGATTTCAGCTGGGTTGAATTTCCTACTGCTTGAAATTTATGCTTACATAGTGGAATTTTACTTGAAACCGGGGTGTAAGGAGCTAGGGCTGAGGGTGTTAGCAATAAAAACAAGAGACAGATGTGAGGCACTGACTTTATTAATTCTTTCACCAAAGTCTTAGGCTTTTCTGCTCTGGATCTGCCTTTTTTCATACCTGTGTCTTTCAGGAATAACTCCACTTCATCTGAATGGAATTAAATAAATACGTCTCAGAAAAATATTCTGGAATAACAACTCCTCTCCTCCACTTCACTGTTATCTCTTGAGACAGTGACTTCTAAAGATTTTAATGAGCTGTAACACAACAGAGCACGATGGGACACTTGTAAAACAAAGATTCCTCTTAGTTAAGAGACCGAAGTTCTTGCTGGGTGGCGCACAAGGACAAGCTGAATGTTATCACTTACTTGCATTTGAAGCTTTATCTTATAATAACTGTTATATCAAATATGTGGTCTTACCTATTAAAAAAAAGCAAATCAAAACAAAAAAACATGTATACAATCCAGTATAATAGAGGAAGAAAGGCAATTCTAAAAAACCCCAGGTGGTGGAGCTACTTCATTGCCGGTGACAGTACAGGGCTGCGCAAGTTTTGCTTCACCAACTGCAGAAAAGAATCAGCAGCAGCATAGAGAAGGTCCCCAAATGCCTCTGCCATCACGTCCCAGATCTCGTCTTTCCTGACCAAAGAGTATAAATCAGTGTGCACAACTTTCTGCAAGTCTTTCCCAGGCAAAAGTTTTGACTCTTCAGTGTGCGTTTTCTCTCCCTTCCAGAAAAAATACCATTTACCTGTTCTTTTACTAGCAACTCTTTAGTGCACTATAAGCAGTACACAGTGGTAAGCAATTTATTATACATTCTGTAATGACAACATCGATACTGCATCAGAACTCTCCCCAATAGCAATTCTTAATATAGTTGGTGCAAAGAAGATGCTATAATTTGGCTCTTTTTTTTTTTAATGCAGAAGTGCTAAGATCCATGAAAGTGCATATTGAATTATTCCTTAAAATGCAACATATCAGGACGTTTTTGAACGGAAATCTTTCCTCAAGATAATTTTATTTCTGACTGTAATTCTAGGAAACAATGATAAGAAAATGGCAAATTGGCTACTCTCACCGTGAATTCCCTCAGTTTTAGTCCTAAAAAGCCCAGCTACTGGTGTCTGCTTGTAAATATGCAGCACACATACTACTGTGAGCTCCAGACTCTTCTCCCACCGTGGCAAGTTAACTGCAGACGTTCCTAGTGAACCAAAAAGAGATTAAATCCTTAAGAGAACACGGGTCAAGGCAGGCTCTCCACGTGGTCCAAAGGTGCTGCTTACCTGGGCGTAGGCTTTGTACTAGGTGCTGCGCTTTAAACACTTGCCAAGAAAACAGAGGAGCAAAAACTACTTTTATTAGGGCTGAGTGGTGAGGAGCTGGGTGCAGGTGAGCAAGAACCTGGGAGCGCACAGCTTTCCTGCTCCTGGTGTGCCAGGAGCCCCGAAACCCCGGCGTCCTGCCCACAAGGGCCGTACCAGCCACTCACTGGGGCTGGCAGCGACTTTCCTGGGGTGGCCAAGAAAGCTGGGCCATTTCCTTGTCCTCAGTGGCCTGTCAGGAAGGTCCTCTCCTACTCGTCAGGAGCAGAGCATGAGGAGCCATCCGTTCAGCCACTGTCCCTGCACCCCTGTCCTGAGAGGCACGTCCTCTGCGGTCAGATGGGGTGGAGACAAACACCATATCATGGGCTTTCCCAGAGGACCAGCTAAGATATCGCATCACTGTTACAGCTCCCTGGGGGCAGCAGTAAAGCCTGGGGTACCTGCCAACATCGTCTTTAGCTGTTATTAGGATTTATATAGCCATTTAGGGGACAGGCCCAGCTGGCTCCAGGGATTGGAAATGTCATGTGAGCTTTTCATCTCCAAGTCACCTCACAGCTGTTGGATGGACCTATGGTGTATGTAACATGAGAGATGGTCTGAGGAGGAGGCACAGGTCCACATTACATGCATGCGTACATATCCATAAACACCCCTGCAATTAGCACTAATTGGCACTCCCCTCGGATACCACCACTGAGCAGCCAGGGACTGAGCAGCCATATAGGCAAGCCCAAACTGCTGTACATCTCTCTTGATAAAACTTGGGTGTTTGGCTTGAAAAATCCATTTTGGAGCTCTTGGGCTGAAAAGGTTAAGCCTGCCCTGGAGCCAATTTCATGTCTTCCTTTACTATCAACATTTGGAGAATCAAATAATTGGGCAAAGGAGGACCAGGTAATTTCCAGCGAGTTTATAGGACAGATGATCTGAAAGCGGTCTACCTGCCCCTCAGGCTCCCTGCCATGTGTATAAAAATGAACAGATATTAGTGCCTATTAAAAAAAAAACCACAAAGAAACAAGCAAAAAAACCCAAGCAAGCTACCATCGTCTTGTGGTAGATATCTGGGGACATAGAAGATAAACTGTATATTGCCTTTAAAAATGCCATCCCTTAAAGTGGCTTCTCTATACTTATTTCTAGACTATATTTTTCCACAGCCTGATGAAGCAGCCAAAGCCATCAGGCTGTTTTTTAACACCTCAAATCTCACCATGGCCGGGTTCTGCGACTCCTCTCTGCTTGGGTTCCTGTGGCTTCCCTGGTGCCTTCAGCCCAGAAAAGCACCCTTCATTTCAAAGGCATCACGGCCAATTTGTAGATATTTTGCTGTCACTGAGGTCCAGGAGAAACCAGGTCTTGCAGTCTCCTGCTCAGCACAACAGGCACTCTGCCCTGCTCTCATTATGTTGTGGCAAGTGCATTTTCTAGGGCATTGCTGTGTTGACCAAATGTACCTGCTGCTCACCTGGTGCCAGAGCAAACACCCATGGCCATCCCTGCAACTCCCCGCCGGCTCCGGTGAGGTTTGGCCCCAACTCCCCTTGGAGGGAGGCAAAATGGGTCTCATGCATGGAACTGCATGGGGTTCATGTTGGCGGTGCCTGGGTTCAAACCCTCCCACCTCTTGTTGGGTTTATTGTGTCCCTGTACAAGAAGAACTGAGTGAAATACAGACAGAGATAGCATCATTCATGGACAGATTACTCGTCAGGGACTCCTGAGTCCTGTGTTTTATCTGCTGCCCCTTTGGCTCCTGACAGCACATCTTGGTCAGGTCACTTAATTTCATGGTGGCTTTAATCCCCCTCCTATTTCATACCAATGTCAGGTCTAGCAGCACATAGCCTTTTGCTGCATACGGCATGCTCCTAAAGTGCCTGACATAACTGCACACCAGTATCAGGGGAGCTTCTGACTACTACTTTTGCATGTACATATTTTTTTTTATTTATTAGTATTGCATTTGATATCATTTCAGTTTCCATTATGTTGCTTTTCAAAGAAAATTTAAATATATTTTAAATTAATACCATTAGTACCAGCAACTAACAATCCTATACAATGTTGCATACGGATGTAGTTATGAAATTTCCTTAGTTGATGTAAGGTGAAGGTTAATTTTAGAATGCAGTAAGAGTACCAGGGTGATTAAAATAGTATGGAAAAATGTTACCAGATGAGAAATTGTTCAAAATAAATTAAAACCATGATTTCAGTCATGTCTTTCTGGACCACTTTGATACTAGACTATATTTTTCTTGCCTGTATTCCTGCCAGAGATTTTCATAGCAATCATGCTCATTTCCAAGGATATAATTCCTTCTTAGGTTAACAATAAGGACTCTTTCTCAAGGTATGTGAAGGTACTTTGCAAAAGCAAAATATATCTGATCCTCTGAAAAAAACCAACCCCTTCAGTTTTACTTTCCTTTTGTGTTGGTGTAACTACTGATAATCCACTATATGATAATGTTAGTACAAACACAGTATGCTACATTATTTTGACACTTCTGGATGTGTTTCTTCATTCCCTTCTGAGCTTTATTATGCCACTGTCAAAACAGCTACTAGTAGGAAATTTTATGGCTTGTGTGGCAAAGGATGTGGTGCCACAGAGGTGAACAAAGAATGGGTCAGCTACAAGATAATCCATCTTCCCCCCTCTGGACTGCACTCCCCCTTCCTCCTCTCCTCCGAGGCTCTGCCGCAGAGCAGAGCGCTGCTGCAAGGCTCAGGGTTGCATTAGTACTGTGCTGGATACCTTCCCACACCTTCCTCCTTGGGAGATTACTCCCGATGCGACTGTCATTCGCCAGCTCTGATTTAGCATGGTCAGTGTAGGGGAAATTGTGAAGAATAAAGCTGGCTTTATGTGAAGAATAAAGCTAGCTTTATGTTCCACCTTTGTTTTTCAAGAGTACTCCCACTGATTAAAAAGGATGGGTAGATGCTTTTTGAAACCAGGGTCCAGGCTCATCTGCCTGCATGTCCTTGTTATGGAGAGACAAAGAAAAGGTTATTTTTTATCACCTCTATAGAAACTATCATCATCCCATATTTTTCTGCAATATTAAGCATGTTTGTTAAACAGCACCCCCTGCACAACCTTGTCTCAGGACACAGTTTTTATTAGAGTACAGAGCCCAGGCACTTTGCCTGAGCAAGGCAGATTTTCATCTCCTGAAGTCTTCCCTTGCCTCCCCTGAGCACCAGCAGCATCAACAACCTCCTAAAAGAGACTGTGCCTTTCCTTAAATCCCTTCCTGCAGCACAGTTTAGAGGGGCAGCCACCTTTCCCAACTGCTTCAGCCTCTCACAGAGGGTAGGGCATGTTTTATGAGGTAAGACATAAAGAAAAGCAAAAGCTGAAGTGGTAATTGAGAGGTAAGACATGCAAACAGAGGCTTGTGTCATGAGATGTAAGGTGGGATACTCTGTGTGATGATTTTTGTGTTTGTCTTCTTGAGTTGAAAGTACTTTAAATACAGTGGTATAGAAAAGCCTTGTCAAGTATTGGCCAAGGACATTGATGCAAAGCTTCAGCTTGTAAGAAATACTTCTAACTGGTCAGCAAAAAGTACCTGTGTCCTGTAATACTTCCCTGCCTCTCCCTGATTTACGTATATCAACAAATAGCCTGTGTGGGAAAGCCAACCAAGTCTATCCATGCAATAATTATAGTCACATTAACCGTTAACAGTGAATGTGCACAAGTGCGAGCAGCTACCTGAAACCTGCCCCTTCATGCCCGCTTAGAGGCACCAGGACAGCAGTGTTTCACATCCTACGCAGGACAGTTCAGCAAAGCAGGAAGGACACGACTCTCCTCCGCTTTCCAGCCCTAGACAGGTTTTGACCATGGAATTAACTAGTTCATTTTCTCTATTTTCTCCTCACTGTGCTCTGCCAAAATGCAATTAGACAAAGACACTGCACACAGAGCCTGTTCCCTGCCAGAGGGCACTTCTGAGGAGACAGACAGCGTATATTGAGGTTGCTCCAGGAGTTAAAACTCAAACGATGATTTAAAGTGAAACGTTGCATTAAGAAATGTTACGTGCTGCTTTGAATCCATCATTTTGCATGCGCTCAGTTATTCCCCGAGTGGCTGGAGCTTTGGCAGTTATTGCCTGCATTATTTTATCAAATTAAGTTTGATTGGGGGAGGAAAGTGAGGATGGGGGTATAACATTACAAGTCCTTGTTCTCCCCTTTTACTCTCCCATTTTTGGCTGAAATGCCATCATTCCCGATTCAGGCAAAATCCATCCCACTGTCTTTTGCTCAGGGCACTGGTTTTGCAGCAGCTCGAGGGCTGGTGCTCCCAGGAAGGTGGGTGGGAGCAGTGCAGACAGCGGCTGCAGGACTGAGCTCTGGTGCAGGTGGTGGGGATCTGGCCTCGGGCGCTGGGGGTAGCCTTCCTGGTGACGGGTGATGGAAAACAAAGAGCTGTCACTGGGTGAATGGGATGTGGCTAACTCTGAACGGCTCTACGGAGTTTCTGTGGTTTTCAGTAAGAGCAACTTCAATAGGTTGCTGAGACTGAATCCTAAATAAAATGTCAGGAAGATTGAAAATTAGGTTTTGTCTCAGAAGATGCAGAAAATTTGCTGAGGACGTGAAACTCTCACTTATTTTATTTCTGCAGAGTGCCAAAGAAGTCCTCACAGGCTCAAGTTTCAAATTAGCCGAGGTAACAATATTTGGTAAGTCAAAAATCAGGGTAGACAAATGGCAAACATAAAAAGAAATCACATACTGGAACTAACTGTTCGATTCCTCACATGTATTATTGATTCTGTATACAAAAAGGATGGAAAATCCAATGTATAGCCAGGTCTCAAGGACATCAGGTACTGGACCAGCAGTGGCAGTGAAGACCAGCTCCCGTACAAACCAGATCTTGAACTGGGCTGGAAGAGAGGCTGGAGAATGGTGTTCACTAAACTGTAATATCACTGGATCTTCTTACAAATCATATTCACTTTGGCTTGCACTGTCGTGAAAAAGTCTGTTAGCAGAAATACAAAGCTTCTCAGTAAAACAAAGATGAAGTGGGAGTTAAGGGTTTAACAAGGGAATTATTTTGTTCAGAGGCAGTTGAGAAAGAGCAAGGCAGACATGTACAGAGAAGACTGGGTCAAGGACCACCTTGTTTTCCTCTTTGTAGTGCAGGTTTCTAGTTTAGGATTCATACACATTATTGTAAACACAAATCATTTACGTATCCTTATAGCAAAGAAACAGGCACATATTCAATTACTTTAGAATATGAAAATTTGGAAGTGCAAATCCAATTTGCACTTATACCAAAGAAAATCTGAACTAACACTCCAGAAGTGTGAAAGGAAATCCAAACTTGATGTATTTAACTTATTGGACATTCTAATATCCTATGACCATATGCAAAAAAGCTTAAGAATTTTTATTATTAAATATTTATGCAAACAATAAAAAAGTATATGCAGTTACTCTATCTAGGCTATAAGTTCATGATGAAGAGAAAATCTTTATTTTCAGTGTACAGATCAATTGCTAGCTGCCTGCATTCTGGTAGAAATATATTATTGCCAATTGCTCAGTGAAAAACTTATAAGAATTGTGAAGAATTTAAAAAGAATGAAACTCAATGCTCTAATGAAGTCTATCATATCTTAAGTCATCTGCTTATAAAAGCTACAGAATGTAACAGGGAATAGTCTCTCTGTAACTATTCTGGATCTAGAACAGCATGGTTAGATTGTAATTCACAATTAAATTTCATTCAGTTGCTCAAAGGCCTTTAGAAGAGGTTGAAGATTTAAATTCCAGAGGATTTAGCTGTAACAGAAAATAGAATTGCATAGTACAGAGTCTAGTACTCCTATGTATACTGGAATTGTCTTTCCATTGCTGGTGGCATCTTCAGTGTCCTGACTCCTGGACATATTTAGCACTTCATTTTCATCCATCCCAAGCTCTGTTCCTGATAAACAAGTTCAACAGTATCTGTACATATGGATTAGATAGATAGACTGAATTTCTCTGCTTTAACACCCAGTCCAACATCTATCAAAGCAAGCAGAGTGATACCCACTGATTTTACAGGGAGCTAAATCAGTTGCAAATGAGGATAAAACTGGTGGAAGTGGGAAGGAGTTTTGCAGCTTCAGATGTATCAAAGCACTTGGAGCTGCAGGAACTATGTGCGTGCCCGAGTCCTTTTCTGAACAGGCATTTTGGACCCAGGTCCTCAGTAGTATTTAAGCCCTCAGAGCATTTTGGGTATCTGGGACCTTTCTGAAGTCAGAGGAGTTGCCCACAGAGTAAAATGGTACTTACGGTCACAGATGCAACTCTCTCCCTGCCTATGGATTATCCTTTAGCCTTCAGCAAGTTGCCAGATCCTTCCCAAATGAAGGAGATTTGACATATATCTAGAAAACATAAATCCTGGGTATTCTTTTCTCTCTTCAGCACGGCCCTGCCCAAGCTGACTTCTCAAGGAAAATGTAAGTACACCATGCCACGTGTTATTTGTACAATGTCTTAGGTTATCTGCACAGTGACTTGATATGAACATTTTCACAACTTTTCTAAAATTAACTGGAGGCCACTTATCTGTATTTTAATATTCTTTGAAAATACACATGCCTGGAAAATCAGTGGAGCTGTGTGGGATATAGTTTTGCTTCTGTCCTAACACTGGGACAGTCTAATGGTTACACAAATAATTACACTGGAGCTGCAGAATGAGAACTGTATAAAACAGAAATGAAAGCAGATGGAAAGTATGACTCAGCTCCTCTCTGCTCCACTCCCACCACCTCTCTGAATTACTGTTTTCCCCTAGAAGTGCTTTTGATCTGAAGTGCATCTGTAAAGACAGGACAAAAGTTTTGATTAATATTTCTTCCCCTGTGAGCAGAGGTCTCTAAGCAGACTTTCTGCCAGTAATGGCATGGGCAGAGTCAACAGCAGATCAGAGCGCGGGAGATTTTTTCACAGATGTCGTTGCACATGGATTCCTCACCATCCTCCCGTGGCTGTATTCTGCTCTCAGTCCCTTCAGTAGAGATCTACAGAACTGATTTGGAACCACAGCCATATCTACGATTTACGTCTCTAAATCAGAACAGGCTAAGGTCCTTGTACACTCTGTTAGCAATATTTTTCTTTGCATTGCACAAAGAGACAGATCCCGTTCTGGCCCAATGTTAGTCCTTCACCAGTTTCTGTCTCCAAAGACCGTGGTATCAGTGAGGACAAAAGCAGGCTTTAGATTTGGTTGCAGCTTTTGCTGCGAGTTGCTTCAGAGTTGCACGAGGACTGGACCCGTCTCTACAGCTGGAAGCAGAGTGTTACTGCCCAGCTAGCAAGAGGAGTGCCTCACTGTCCTGAAGCTGGAAAGGGGCTCCTGTTCCAGCTGGCATTGTCTCGGGCACCAGAGAAATATCAGTACAGAAGACTGGCTTCTGCTTTAGTGGTGTCATTCAGCATGACACCCCTACACCCTTAGCTGTTCTGTGCAAGCCAAGGCCTATTCAGCGGAGAATCAGGGGACCAGATCTGATGTCCCTGTCCTCCAGTGCAAAGCAAAATGCATGTTCCCATGAAAACCAAGTGCTAAATCTGTTTTCTCCCAGTCCGCTTTCCTAAAGCCAGCAATATTTCCCTGGTCACGCAGTCTTATCCCAGGACGGGAGGGCTGTTCCCACCACGTAACAGATCCATACCTTCTCTTTCATTCTGCTCTGTGCCCATCCTGTTTATCTCTTCTGAACTGCATATTGTTTCCACTTTAACAGCTCCTGCCAGCTGTTTTCTTTTGGTACCTTTTATTGCAGATAGAATTTCAAGGGCTTCCAGGGGGAAGCTGCTGAAAGCACTGCAGCTCTCGGACTCACTTCAAAGCAACTTTCATCATTTTTCATGCGCTCTTTTTAGGACTTCTCTTCTGTTCTTTCCCCAAAACAGATTCTCTCAAAGATCACACTGGGAGATAGCACTATTTATGGCACTTCAGTGGGAGACATCATGTTTTTTGTCTGATTTGGACACATCCACTGTCCTGTAAAGGTTAACAACAGAGAGGTTTCCTCCCCCTCTCACTTGTAGTTTGTTGTTGGTAGGATTTTTTCCAGAGGAACGGGCGGGAGGGAAGGTTACTGCTGGAATTTAGCTGCCAGAAGCCTGAGGGTCAACTTTAATTTAGTTGAACCTCCCATCATTAAAGAGATTGTAGCTTCTGCACTGGACCAAGCAGACTCATCCGTGGGAGGCCCTGGCTTCACACCAGCGCTAATTGTGGCTGAATTATTCTTACAAGCTGCGAGGCTTTGTTGTTGAACTTAGAGGAGAGATAGCCCATCAGTTTCACAATTATCTCAGGCTGGAGAGCAGGAGGGAAAAGAAAATTCCTGCCTAACCCATGCCCTCAATGAGCAGCCTGCCGTCCTCCTCAGGCCGATGGGCGCAGGGCAGAGCTACTACCCTGAAGAACCGGAGGCTGTGTCCTGAAATGTGGTGAGTGGAAAAAGGGCAGTAAATCTTGACAATAAAGGGTTGAATGGCTATGTTAGATGGGAAAGGGCAGATCCAGCCATGACATAAAGGGCCGTGACCCTGCAAATTCAGTGCTGGTACACTCCTCCAACCCAGATGCTTTCAGGAAGACCAAATACAAATGAGGAAGTGGTTGGAAGAGCAGCTTGTGGCACCACATACTGTTGTATGAATCTTCTTGAGTGACATATCACAGTTTGAGCCACTCAAGTTAAAAAAAAAAAAAGAACAAAAAAGCACCATGTAGAGGTTTGTCTATTTAAATGCTGGCTCTTCTGCTTGACAAGTTTTCAAAACCCACCCTGACCAACCTGAACTGTCAAGCTGGCCCTGCTTTGAACAGGAGGTTGGACTAGGTGACCTTCAGCAGCCCCTTTCACCCCAAGCTTATCTGTGATCCTGTGAGGACATCCATTTCCTAGAAACCCCATTTAAACCAATAAAATTATTCTTGAAGAATAGAAGATGTTAAATAGGAGGAAAACTCATTTCCCCTGTTTTCTTTGTGGATGGGTATCTATTGCAAATCTGCCTTCCCTCTCCTCTCCAAACCACCTGTAACACCACTGAAAAGAGAAGGAGACTAAGGCTGGCTTGGCATGCTTGTGAGGGCTAGCAGACCATGACCATTAGCACAGTACAGAAGGTGGCAATACCAATGGACGGTCAAAATGCTCAGCCCTCCTCTCCCATTGTGCATCCAGCATTTAACAAGGCGTCATTAGCTGAGAGCACAGTCCCACATCTCTCTTCAACAAGCACAGCTCAAAGTACCACAGGGAATACATGCCTCCACTGCCTGCAAAGCCAAGGATAGATTTCTGTATTTTGTGATACAAAAATCTGCAAAGGACACAGCATCTAGTCAGGACCTGGGGCCAGGACTAAGGCAGAACTTCCTGGGCACTGCTATTACTCACTGGTGGGCAGGAGGAACCTGCTACTTTTTCTCTGCTCTGAGTCAACGGTTGCATAACTGCCTCCACCAGTGGCATGGATGGTGGCTTCTGGAGGTGCAAAGAGGATGAGCTTTGCCCCATACCTCTGCACTTGAAGCCATGATTGCCCGATTGCCCATCTTTCAGTCCTTGTATCTTAATTCTTAAATAAATTAATAAATAAGAGAAAAGCAACCTCTATTTCTCCCTCCTTGTCCACTATTCAAACAAATGAGCTTAACAATTGCAGAACATCTTGTTGTTATAGCTACCAAATGTTCGTGAATGATATTGCCCACACACCCAAGTGGAAGACTGCCAAAGATATCATAGTTTTTTTTCCTCAAGCATAGAAGGCTGAAGGGCATATTCAAGTTACTTGCTGGATTTGTGCCTTTGGAGCACTTTCTTCAGGTCATTTGAAAAGCAAAGGCAAATCTTTTCCTGAATTATAGCTGCAAAGAGTGGGGTAGAAACTTAAGCTGAACTTGAGACGTTTGAGATGTTCTCCTGGCTGTTTGCTGACGTGAGAAGGTGGTGTGATGTGATAAAGGAGATGAATTTTAGAGGAAGTCCAGCTTGCTTCATGGGTATGGAGCTACTGGGCTGTATTTGAAGCCTTCTGCTGAGTTCCTTGTGACCTCAGTTAGTTTCTCTCTGGATCAGTTACTCCACTGAGAATACTGTTTTACAACATGTTTGCTAAAGCACTTAAAAGTTTTTGCCTCTAGATCTCAAACTGCCAAGTTTTTATGATCATTAATAAGACATTGAGAACTGCATCATTTTGTTTTTTTTTTTTTGTTAAATAACCAAAAATTTCTTATATAAGTAAGAAATGTGGGTCCACAGTGAACCCACAACTTACTGGCTTTTTACCAGCCTTCTTCAGAAACAATGATGAACCTTTGGCGGAAAAACGCTTCGCTTGCTGTATAATCGCTGCATACTGTGTAGGATGTAGATTACTGCAACTCTTTTCGTGCATAAATAAACAGCTGTGGGCAAAATATTACACAAAAATTGATGAAACTCACAGAAGCTATAAGCACACATTACAACTAATGGAGGCTTTTCCCAAGGAAAGGCCGCAGAAGTATCATACTGGCAAATCTATCACACCATTGGACTATGAAAGTTGTAAGAAATATTCTAGGATACACTAGTATATTAAAAGAGGAGGCCTGTGGCAATTGTAGAGACTCCAAGAGCTTGTAGCCTAAGGCTTACTCTGATTGCAAAGAAAAATGATCTTGTCTTCAGTTTCTCAAGATACAAACCAAATGCCTTACAAATTGGTCACATTCCATTTAACTCATATTAATCTACATCTTGTTGCTTGGGGGGTCAAACCCATGTTTTTGTTGTATTTTTCTTTTTTCCCTCTAGACTGTATCTCTTTTTTTGGCTGTAAAATATGCTGAAAGCTGTACAAGAGACATTCATAAATATGCTTCTCATTACCAGCATGGCCTGTCCAGTAATGCCTACACAATCATGCTAATGTGCTTTGCTCCAAGTTCATGTAAATCAAGCTTGTTGATCAGCCCATTTTAGCTGTGTTAGCACTGTAAGAGACTTTGGTCAAGGAAAGAAATTATATTGGACATACTTTGCTTTTCTGACCCGAAAGATACAGAGATCCCTTAAATGCAACAAGCAGCTCATTAACTGCTGTGTATGGAGGCAGTTTATCAGGAATTTCCCAGACCCTTAATGCAGACCATGCATGGCCCCATAATTCAACCTCCAAGGAACAGCCTTTAGGACTGGAAGGTAAACACTTTTCCTCTAACTAGCTTCCCCGTGAAGCATGCAAAGGTTTCGCTGAAAGCTGAATTAAATGCTTCAGACTAATAAGAAAGGCTTTAAACCATTTTAAGATTAAACTGGGCATATTTCGTATGCTCGGGGAAAAAACTTGCTCTCTTTCGTGCCAGTGAAAATACAGAGAACCTCCTAAACTTGTCTTTTGCCCTATAAATATTTGATACAAGGAGGTCAGTTCCTATGCCCTTACTGAGGAAAATGTTGCTTCTTGCTATACCAGCTGGGATTTCTCTCTGGTGCGGTCAGAGCAGCATGGCCAGGACATGCCTTTACAGTGAAAATCTGAGTATGGAGTACAGCTCACTTAGTGCAGGCTTTGCCCAGAAATGCACAGTTTACCTGTACGTGGAATGGCCATCTCAGACTTGGCATCCTGATGTTTCCAGGTCCCCTCTCTGTGATTTCCAGCCCTCAGAAGACCCTGGCTCAGGCAGACATATTTCAAACCATCCCTCTTTAATCAGATGCTTAGAAGCCACACTAGCTTAGACCATCCCTGACAGAGGCCCTCCTCCTTATGACAAAGATCAGTCCTGGCGTCGTCCTTCCTTAGATACCCTTTCCAAGCCTCTGCAACCTGGCGATGTTAGAGCACCATTCTCTATTGGAGGGGGAAGGGTTCCATGGAGGTAGAGTGCAGTTAAGGCTCACCTGCATGAGAACAGCTCTGCTGATGTGCAAACATCCCCTTTGGGGGCTCCAGGGGATGAAAGGATGGCTTCCATGGAGGGCTGTGAAACCCATTCACCTGGATAACTCCCCCAAGAAATGGATAGTTCATGGACAGGCTCTAGCTTGGCCTTTTAGGGGCATGCTGAGATGCATCCAGGCTTTGCATACAATCGACAAACCCATGAGTAAGCCTCCCCTGACAGAACTCACATATGGCTCTGCGCAGAGGTGTGTACCCACACCAGATTGATTGGGCAAGGTGCTGTGCACGAAGGTGGAGCAGAGTGGTCTGCAAGGACCCAGTGCTCCTGGGATGACCTGCTGGATGCAAACGTCCCACTGAACTTCGTAGGCATTATTATGGGTTTTTTATAATACATCCCGAGACAAAAAAATTGACCCAAGGATCTCACAAAAGGAATCTGAAATCATGTATGGATTCACCACACCTTCACCCTCCCTCACAAACACCAGCTTCACTAAGTCCTCAGCCGTCTCCCTGCACACTGGTACAGGGTGGGGGAGAACCAGGCTTGTCATCTGCACGCTCAGCCCCCTGATGCAACAAGACGTATTTGCCTTTAACCCAGGCAAAGGTTTCACCTGCTCCCACTGCTTCTTGATAAAAGAGTCAGCGCATGAAACCGTTGCCACGGATATGAACAGACGCGGAGAGGAGAATGGGAACAACAGCAAACGTTATGTTCCTCCCAGAGCGGTGCTCCTGTTGCTGCCCATGCCACATCTGTGTTTTTGAAGGGAAATGTCATAACATTGCTAATCAATAAGAAGAGTGACAGGACCATTTGTCAAGAGTGAGCCAGCACTGCAGCTGTTGTAGTCATCCTCTCCTTGGGATTTGCAACGAGAAGTGGAGGGAAGGACCCGACTCTTTGCCTGCGGCACCCCCCGCACGCTTGCAGGCAGGCACAATGCGAGCGCCAGTTCGCTAAGGTGCCGCGCCAGTTGGGCTGAGCGAGCGGGCAAAAAGCCTGGCAGGAAGTATAGAGTTTCGAACAATGGGATGTAAAAGACACCAGACACCCTGCGAGGGAGAGATGGTCCTGGGTGTCGGAGGAGTCTGTTGACCTTTAATCCTGAGACCGCTGTTGCATATGCATCACGTTTGAACTGCAGATGTTCCTCGCTGCTCCGCCGGTCAGGGAGACAAGCGGCTGATCTTACAGAGGAGGAGGCAGGGCTCAGAGAGAACTTAATGAAGACTTTAAGCTGTGGGTTGCGATTAAAATGGCCCAGCAGTGTAAGCGTAGGGGGGGTCACTAAGCCCTTGCAGCTGCTCTGCCTGCAGTAATGGCTGAGAGCTAATGTCCGTGCTGATAGGCACGGCTCTCCTCCACAATGAGAGCAGTCGTGCATGCCAGGGGGCTGTTGGCAGAGGTGACAAAACAGCTGCCCTTTCCCACCCCGTCAAAATAATTCTTAAATTAGGAAATTTATCTTAATCTGATGGTCTATCTGTGGGTTGCACTGCTTCACCACTTTCCCCTAGACAGCTCTGGCCAGTAAATAGAAAAATGAATAAATATCGATGTAGTGAGACACAGGGAAACAACCCTTTTTTTCAGACTACGACCTGCTTTTTCATAGGCAGAGTTTGGCCCTCAACATGGTCCCCACAAGGAAAGCAAGCTGCCTCCTGCAAAACAGAGATCTGCTTCTCTGCTCCTGAAAACAGCCAATTAAAATAAAATCCACGTGTCACTTATGGTGTCTGTACCCAACTGTCAGGATGCCTACAGGCTTAAAGTGATACAGGCTTGAGCTTGGATTGGACTTCTGAACTATATCCACCAAGGTACGACTCTAATATTGATCCCACATGAGGTTCCTGAGTTCAACAGTAAATGCTGTTTAACTCACAGCAAGGACCAGGATCCTCGCCCAGTGTCACCTCAGCAGCAGCTAATGCCACCTGAAGGTTGTCTCCTGATGCTCAGGTTCAGACCTTGATGCTGGAGCTCAGCGAAGTACAGCCAAACTATTTGTTTTGTAACCGAAGTTACTTCTAAGTGAAAAGTGCCATTTTTTTCTCTTATTCACAGTGTTTTGACAAAACTTGTCAGTTCTGGAAGTATTTTGTTTCCAGAACTTCTTGTCCCAAAACAAAGCATTCCCATAAGGTTGAAGTGGCCCCTGTGAACATTTCTGGAACAGAATCTTTTCAGTTTTCATTTGGAAATGATTTTTTCACACATGCAATTCATTGTTATTATTTTTGCACAAAAACACATTGACAAGTCTTCAAAGGGTAAACTTGGACCAAAATGGTTTGATTTCGTAACACCAGAAAGTTTTGATTGACCCGAAATAACATTTTATCGGACCTCCATTTCACACAGAATTCGCTTGCACACAAATGTTTCCATTTTGTTTGGGAACCAGGAAAAATATTTCCACACATGGAAAGACCTGAATACCTTGATTTTACGAGTCCTCGCCGGAGCTGGTTCTCCC
Source organism: Nyctibius grandis (assembly GCF_013368605.1). Lineage (NCBI taxonomy): Eukaryota > Metazoa > Chordata > Aves > Nyctibiiformes > Nyctibiidae > Nyctibius > Nyctibius grandis. The sequence continues at coordinate 21,556,286 of NC_090664.1, read as the reverse complement.
TCCCTGGTTCTCCAGCTCAGGCTAGAAGCAGGCAAGGCTTCGGCAATGCCCACCACAGCAGCCATCACTGTATTTCACCCCCTTGCAAAGCCACTAGCATTGGGTCGCTGGCCTTTGCAACCTCCACCAAGGGCGAATACATTAAAGCCTGTAGGTCTGATCAGAATGCATGAAGCGCTACAGAAATGGCCAGGCTTGAGAGATAATTCGTCAAAGTATTTGTCGTTTCTCATCTTTTTAAACATGCTGCAGATCTCCAGGCATCTGAATTCTGGCCTGGGGTTCCAAGAAGTGGTCATATAAAGAGATGAAATTTTGAAGAAAAGGGGTAGGTCAAGAAGGTTGAATTCATTTTAAGGAATGATATAGTTTTCCTAACAATATATCTACTGCCTGTAATTTATAACCCAGGCTCACATAATGCTCCTGTATCCCTTTTTGTTTCTGCGGTTCCAGTTCAGTGAAGAATTTCAGCATACACTTTGATTGACAGGGCAGATGGTAACATTGTTTGCCGTTAATGTAAACCTGTTATTTAATATATCTGTTAGTTTTATTATTTTTTAACAGACTACTAGTGACTATAAAGTTTAATTGACCTTTTTTTGCCAATAAATAAATCATTGCTGGTTTCAGTGGGGATTCTACTTTTATCTGCCAATAAAAAGCTGAAGGAAACCTCTTAACTACAGTCCTTCCTCTTTCCTTTCCTCTTTCATCTCCTTAAGCCACTTCTTATGAACAGCGTCCTGGAAGAAAAAAATATCCTAGAGGTGGAATGAGCACCTCTATATATGTGTAAGTCAGGGTTTACATCACTGAAAGAAATGGGATTTAAACTGGCCTGTGGTAAATTCTGCCTCTCTAAGTCCTGATATCAGTGAAATACGGATTTTATCGCAGGGGAATGCAGGCTTGGTTCCCATCTTACTTGCACCAGGCTTTGAAACTTCAGAGCCTTTGATCACAGAATCACAGAATCACAGAATGTTAGGGACTGGAAGGGACCTCGAAAGATCATCTAGTCCAATCCCCCTGCCGGGGCAGGATTGCCTAGACCATATCACACAGGAACGCGTCCAGGCAGGTTTTGAATGTCTCCAGAGAAGGAGACTCCACAACCTCTCTGGGCAGCCTGTTCCAGTGTTCGGTCACCCTCACCGTAAAGAAGTTTTTCCTCATATTTATGTGGAACCTCCTGTGTTCCAGCTTGCACCCATTGCCCCTTGTCCTGTCAAGGGATGTCACTGAGAAGAGCCTGGCTCCATCCTCATGACACTTGCCCTTTACATATTTATAAACATTAATGAGGTCACCCCTCAGTCTCCTCTTCTCCAAGCTAAAGAGACCCAGCTCCCTCAGCCTCTCCTCATAAGGGAGATGTTCCACTCCCTTAATCATCTTCGTGGCTCTGCGCTGGACTCTCTCTAGCAGTTCCCTGTCCTTCTTGAACCGAGGGGCCCAGAACTGGACACAATATTGCAGATGCGGCCTCACCAGGGCAGAGTAGAGGGGGAGGAGAACCTCTCTCGACCTGCTAACCACACCCCTTCTAATACACCCCAGGATGCCATTGGCCTTCTTGGCCACAAGGGCACACTGCTGGCTCATGGTCATCCTGCTGTCCACTAGGACCCCCAGGTCCCTTTCCCCTACGCTGCTCTCCAACAGGTCTGTCCCCAACTTGTACTGGTACATGGGGTTGTTCTTGCCCAGATGCAGGACTCTACACTTGCCCTTGTTATATTTCATTAAATTTCTCCCCGCCCAACTCTCCAGCCTGTCCAGGTCCCTCTGAATGGCTGCGCAGCCTTCCGGTGTGTCAGCCACTCCTCCCAGTTTTGTGTCATCAGCGAACTTGCTGACAGTGCACTCGATTCCCTCATCCAAGTCATTAATGAATATATTGAATAGTACTGGTCCCAGAACCGACCCTTGCGGGACTCCGCTAGACACAGACCTCCAATTGGACTCAGTCCCATTGACCACCACTCTCTGGCTTCTTTCCTTCAGCCAGTTCACAATCCAACTGGTGGTGGCACACTTATGCTTCGAGCAGGTGGAAGGGACAGTAGAATCTGGCTGAATATATTAAAAAATGGGAACCTTAAATCAAGAAAAATTGAACATGAATATGTTTGGAATGAGCTTGCCCCACTTTATTTACAGTTGGGCGGTAAAAAGAGAATAAGCTTTGCAGATTTACATTTCTTACCAGGAGTACGTGATTAATGCAGACACTAGAGCCCAGCAGGACCTTGAGGGGAGTTTTGAGGGGATGGCCAGCCCAGCTGCACTTCACCAGAGCAGGCTGGTGTGGCTCCTGGCTGCTTTTGAATGGCTTTTTTTCCTCTCGGTTTTCTCGTCTCCCTGATTTTAGACTATCACCTGGCGGATTTTTATCTTCCCTCTAAGCACTTCAGGCCAAAGCCATTAGAGAGAATAATGGCTTGGTTTGGTTATCTGAAACCAAACAAAACAAACTTGTTTGGTTATCTCAACCTTTTTGTTTAGCTGACTCTGGAGGTAAGTCCATCCAACCAGAGAAAATAAAATTCTCTCTTTGAATTCATTAAGGGAACTCATATGCAAGAAAAGCGATGAAGCTGAAGAAAATGTGAATTTTGCTGTCTGAGAAATATTTTCTTATGTTATTATAAGCATCTACAGCTAAGACACTGGATTTCCATTTGAGTTGCATTTTTTTCGCATGTGACTTCTTAATTATGCACCCCAGGTTTTCTAAGGGCTGGGGTTCAGGGATGGAAATTTGTAGCTGGGTAGGTAGGAGAAGTAATGAAAAGCCTGTGAACAGACATACACAGTGTGTGCCATGTCACCATAAAATTATATGCTCTTCTGGGTAGAATTCCTGAGCTTTTTGCTCTGCCACACATTTGGCACAGTTCTGATTACTTGAGAAGTAACAAACAAACATATATATATATATATATCTCTTTCTCTCTTACACATGCAGACCAAACACACAAACAGCATGAGAAAAGCCAAACTGGGCAGTGGGATTTCCCTTTTTTTTTGCAATGATCACCACCCCAGAGAAGCACAGAGCAAAACCATAATTTCCCCTTTTCTTGTCCTATTCAGTGGAAGCAATTAAAATTGAGAGCGACTTCACTGAAGGTGAATCTGGTGGCAGGCTAACCTCAGTGAATGGGGCCTAAGCCAGTTATTAATAAATTCATGTGTAAAGTAATCAGAACAACACATCTTTCCAACCCAAACCATTCTATGATTCTATGGTTTATGTGCTGTGGAATTGCTACATCAGCTGAGATCAGAGGGGCTGCTTCAAAAGTGGCATTTGGGGGAGCTGGAATAGAGAGTTCCTCTTGCACCAAACCCTGGCTGTACCAGTGACTACTCTTTCAGAAACCCCCAGGTTTCCACCAGACAGCCAGAGGATACTCCTTGACAGTACAATCCCAAAGAGAGCAAGGCTCTGACATTTTAGGATGAAAAGCCCTTTCAGAGGTGAGAAGAGAATTATTACTTTTTACACTGCAGTTGTGATGCTGTTTCTGATAACAGCATCAGGCAAAGAAGCAGATGTTGTAGCTACACACTGGTGTTATTGTGGGAACCCAGCTGCGATGGGCAGTAGGGAGGCAGGGAGGAGGGATGAGTAACCCATGTAGACCTGCATACAGCAACTCCACTCCCATGACAGATTTAATGCTGTATTTTGCCATCTGGTTAATGGTGTAGTGGAAGTAAACGTGGACAATAATGGTCTGATAGCCTTGGGATGGGTTAGAGTCTCTTTTCAGTAGTATTTCTTCAAAATTCTTTTCAGTGTTATTGGAATAATTTTTCTCCATCTCTCCTATTGGCTGGAAATAATTAATCCTAAATGTTGCTATAACCTAATTAAGCAGGCTTAGGTAAGTATGGGAACCCCTTTCCTGTATGCAGTATTGCAGACTAAGTCCCTCATCTTAGCCTATTTGTAGAAAATCTGATTTGCCCTTTTGCCTTGTCTACAAACTTAAGGGATACCAGTCTGGTTTCTTTTCTGTGGACCTGGAAGGCCTCTTGCTCTTGCAGATCAAAAATAATAAATTTAAGTCTCTGCCAGAAATGACTCATTTCCCAGTGTGCCTTAACACACACGCACTGTATTCTTTTGCCACTGGAGTCTGGGTGGAGGTGGTTGTGTCTCTCTTCAGATTAGGGCTGTCTCCTTTCATCATATTAGCTTTAAGGCATTGAGGTATTCCGAGGACAACTGATCTCTTCTTTAACATCATATTATCCATGAAAAGAGCCTCTGCTAAGCAGAGATGACAACCTATGAGAGTTGTTTCTCATGCCAAGGGAGCCAAATTAGAGGAGGAAACTGCTTCAAGATTGTTCCGGAATATGTGGAGCCCACTGGCCTTGATCCACTGAGGCAGGAAAGCATTGTTTTAACTTCAAGCCCACATATATACGTGTACGTGAAGACTCTCTGGTTCTCAGAAATTGCAACAACAACAATGAAAATTCCTCCATGATTTCCTTTTCTTTCAGGCTACCTACCAAAATCTCAGTTTATTAAACAACTCCTCGCTGTTCTGGCAAGTGACATGATGTACAGCTTGAGCCCCAGACTCCTGAATCTGTGTCTGACTTGAAAGTATTTCTATTTCTGTGCTCAGCTCCACTTCACCTCCAGAGATCCATTCTTTTTGTTTGCTCTTTTTTTTTTCTGTGCTTCTCCTTTTTAGGAGCAGCTCTGAGACTTGCAGAAACAATGCACAAAACCAACAGAGTTCTTGTAAAATTCAGGTTTTCCGCCCTGCCACAGCACAGCATTTTGCAAAATAGGCTACAAAAATTTATATTAAATCTTTTCATTTTAGTTTACAGTAATGGGGAGAAGGGAGGAAGACACTAAAAGACCAAGCAGCTCCTAGGAGCAGCCTTTTTCTGACAAGTCAGCTGGTTTGAAAGTAATGGGACTGGTGACCTCATGCCATTTACTTCAGTGAGGCTGTGCCCAAATCTACCGCTACATCTCATTAATGCTGCACTAAAACACATGAAACATGTTACCATACTCACACCTGCCTTTCGCAGATGAGAAAAACTGGTTTACATGGCTGAGGAGTAGCTCAGTATCTTGCTGGCACGAGATGGCAGATATCGCTCTGGATAGATATAAATTGTCAGAGGATAATTGCAGTCACTTCCGTTTGTCCCTCTGATGTGACTAGGCAGTCTTTAGGACAACGCTGAGTTTAGTTCTGTGTTCAGAGCATTATCCTGTGAAGTTTTCCTATGTCAGCCAGGATGATCTGAAAATAATACATCTGCTTTACCAGTTTGCTCTGAATAGCGATGGCAGCAACTCTCTATAGGCCACTTACAGCTTTGAGCCTGTCTTCTGAATGTTTCTGCACCGAGCAGGCATTTGGTGAGCTACAGGTGTGCTTATGAGATGCTTATGTCAGCATGGGCTTTCAATGGGATGATAATGTGGTGGATAAGTTACTCTGAGAAGACGACTGAGATAACTACATTTAAAATTAAACACATATGAAAATTTGGGCCACATTTTTTTCAATCTTGTTATAGAAAGAATAAAGCCTTATATCTGAGAACTGCAGGGATTTGCGAGCCCCAGTGTAGGACAGTTCCTGTGGATGGGAGCTCTCATTTTTAAACTCATTGCTGCTCACTTACTGCTTACTCTGTGCCAGCTGAAACAGGGGAAGCTCTAGTGACAGAAATGGTGAACACATTAGCACCTGCTGCCTGCGGTCCTTCCGCTATTATCCTGCATGGCAGGGAAGGGCTCTCCCATTTCGCAGCGAACCCAGCAGCGAGCTCATTTCTACCTCTTCCAGATAGTCTTGCAGAGATCCTAACTGCATTTGCAGAGGCATAAGGAGAAGAGTCTAGACTGAAGGACACAGTAAGTAAATGTTCACAAAAAATAAAAGTACTGAGGTGTTTCTTTGACATCAGTAACTCTTCCCATGACCTATATCGCCTTGTTCCTTACCTCCAGTGTAAAGAGGTAAATAACTCTCAACAGTTGAAGTGATGAGATGCTTGACATTCAATGTAGGCGAATTCAAGGCCAAACCTAATGGGTATTATCCCTCTATCACAGAGGAAAAATGGACAGCAAGACTAGCTCATAGTCATAGAGCATGTTTCCTGGCACGTATCTACTCTGTCTTGACTTGGTACTTTTAACAGGTGGAAGTGGTTGACATAAAAATATAAGAATAAAAGAAGTTTGCAGCAGTCTGCTAACTTTAGCCATCACTAGCCTTTGCCATATCTGCATCCCTTTTGTAATCTGGATGTTTGTTAACTCTGGCATTTACTAGGCAGCCTCTAGTAGGTAAGCCTATTCAAGGACAGGACCTCTGGGCATTCATGTGTTAGAGCAACGGGTGCCCATGAGAACCTAAGACACCCAGATGGGTGAAGGGAGGCCTTTGGCCCACCCTACAGGGATATGAGGCTTTCCCAAGGGCAGCATGGAAAGGGCATCTCTCTGAAAGAGTAACTGAGCAGACGCCCCAATGTTTCTTCTTCCTTTTCTCAGCTGCTGCTGAAGAAAGCTGCAGAGTCAAGTGAGGCTGTGAGGACTGGGAAAGGAATCCCTAGGCATCAGTAAAGAGCTGCCAGGAGAGAGGTTGTATTGCAGGCACACAGGGACACCCTGCAGCCATAGCAGTGGGCATCAGCATCCCAGAAACCATTTTCCCTCTCATGGCATAGTCTAACAGCTGAAAGCAGGCCCACCATCTTTGGCAGTCCTTTGACAAGTAATTTTCTTGCCTTCTCTCTCTAGAAGGTCTTTCACACAAAACGGCCTAATGCTCTCAGTTAACATGCGAGCAGCTTATTCAACCTATCTAATCTCCCAAGAGCACTAGAATATTGCTACAAAGCTCAGAAAAATATTCCCCAAAGTTTCTGAGATGAGTTTCAGAACAAATAATTTGTTCAAACTGTTCCCCTTTTTCTGGCAGACTCAGCTCAACCATGAGTCCAAACAGAGATATTAGACTAATCACCAGCTCCTGGGAACAGAAACCTTCTCCCTCTTTCAAATACACCAATCCCTATTTGCCTACCAGCCTTTTCTCTTACACAGGAATCTCAGCTGGAAATAATTGGCAGCCTGCACAGCTTCTGCTTGCTGCAGCTTTTATCCCTGAACATTCCTGATCAGACTTTGAGAAGTATTCATTTCATCACTGATCCAAATACTATTTAAAATAAGCAAATGCATATCTAAATTCCAGAGAAAGACAAGGGTTTGGGTTCTAGATCATGTTTTTTCTGCTGTAGATCTTCTTACGTGTTCAGAGTTATGTGAATCCAGCATGACCTGCATATGGGCTTCTTTAGGAGAGATATTAGAAGTTTGGGGCATCAACAGGCCTTGATCAATTCACTTTACAAAGGACTAATCCAATCAGGCACGACAGTAGAGAAAACACAGGAATATATACTGTCAGGAATATATACAATATAAACCAACAGTTAATAAAAGGGAGATGCATTTATGTGGTTGTCTGTCTATATAGAAACCCTTCTTTTGCAGAGCACTCCTGTGGCAAGTCACCAAACAGAGATGGGGCCAGATGCTGCTGCTTAAGAGTACCTAATGTTATTATGGGGTCTTGTAGGACTAATTGCATTTCTTGTACCTTCTGTATTGCAAGCAGTCCATATGCAGGACTCATATGATATCCTCACTTCTTCTTATAGGCTGGACTCAAAGGCATGCAGGAGGGAGCACATACTGGCTCAGAGGGGCAGAGAGGTGGGGCCTGCCCTTGCTCCAGGAGAGGGGGCTCAAGGTGTCCATGGCTTCAGGGAGACCTGGCAGGCAGCTTTCACCAAGAGCTCTGGGGCTTAGCTGCAAGGGTGACTGCCTGTTGGATCAGATGAGAGCACTGCATCCCAGTGCAGCCCTGCCTGCACTCTGCCTGGACAGCAGAGCCGTGGGCTGCCAGTGGGCACACGTGGACAGGGACATCCCTTCCTGCCATTCAGGCTTGCCCTGATCCCACTCATGAAACGTGGGCCAGTGCAAGGACCTCATCAGACAGCCCCTTCAGATCAGGCTTGATTTCAGGGGAATCTAGAGCAGCAGCCAGAAGACAGCAATTTCCTATTGCATTCTGGCAATGAAATTACTCAGCATTTTGTGCCCTTCTGCTAACTAAAAGACAACTTTTTGCAATTTTATTTATATTTTCAGAAGTTTTCATTTGGGAGACCTGTAGTTTGCCTCGTCATTATCATCACCCTTATTATTCTTACAGCCCTGAGTTGTTAAGGGAAACAGCCCTTTGCCCTGTCTATTCTCACACCTGAGTTGTTAAGGGAAACAAAGCCTTATGTTTGGAAATAAGCTGTGCCCTTCTGAAATGTGGTGACATAATTGATCCAAAAATGGAAAAAAAAAATACAGTGATAAAATGGCAGTCACAAAGTCTGAAAAGCAGAGATGACACTAGTATTTGCTTAAGTTAGGAAGGAATTCCTTGTGTCCAATAAAAAAATAGTAAACAAAGAAAAAAGCTTCACACTTTTACAGATGTATTTCACAAAGTGTGTCTTTGTTCTGAAAGTTTCTGGATAAAGTTTGAGCTCACAGATCTGATGAACTGCCCTTATGTTCCCAAAGGAAGTATTTCTTTTTCCCTTGAGGGAAATAAAAAGTCAACAGAAGACACTATTGAACCATTAGATCAGTGCCCAGATCTAGCCAGGCTTTGAAAAATGGAAGTATCCAACAACACTAGCCTTTAAAGCCCTCTGTTTAAAAATTTTGGGGTATAATAGGAGAAGGATAAAGGTAATAGTGTGAAAAGATTTCAGTAGAGAGAAAAGAATCAAATGTCTGACAGCAAAATGCTAGTTAAAAATAATCGTGGAAAGATGATTATGATACTGCCAAAAAAATTATACACACCAATTTGAAGAGGAAAAGCAATTCTTACTCTATTAAACTGGGCTTTTATAACATCACTGCTTCTAAATTTGCAGAAATATTTCTGTATACTTCAAATCCCCTGCTATTCATTGTCTTCTATGCTTGATGAAAATTGAAGATGTTTACATCTATTTCCTATTTCTCATTTCCCTCTATGTTGGTGAATTGTATAATCAGGATAATTCATCTGATTATTTTTTTTCCCAGTCAGTATAATAAGTAGGTTTCAAATCAAGTTTGGTATTCACTTCCTGATTTTCTTTTGGAGGTCATTCAAAGACAATATCTACATTGTCATCTCATTTCATTCTTTGAGGAGAATCTATTTTGTTTGAGCCAACAGAGATCTCCCACGAAGGTACAATAGAGAAGAACATTGTCTTACTGTGATTAAAGCTGTGTTCAGGGCAGCAGTTCCATTTGGCAAAGGATTTTGAGACTTTGACCTTTATCTTCCGCTCAAATTGCAATTGCCTCCTCCCTCGCCCCTGAATGCGTGAGTTGTCTTTGAAATAAGAGAAAAGCAAAACAAAATAATGTTTTCAGGTAGGTTAATAATCTTAATTTCTTTTTTCTTTTCTTGAGATGCAGTTAGCACTCACTGAGAGTTTTGTGGAGCAGACGAATGCTCATGATGAAGCACTGGCTCATGAAACCAAGCAGTGTCCCAGATGATAGGTGTCACTGGGAGAGGACCTCCACAATGGGCTCTACCTGCCTGGTTTCCCACCAGCTTATTGGCATGGCTGGTGGGACACTGAGTCTTCCCATTCCCTTAGGGCAGTGTTAATTTACAATCTGACCCCAGTCAGAGAATTGCAGTTTCTGTGCTCTGCAGCTTCCTTCAATCTGGGACGGGAGTCCTCGGGGTGCTCATCCTCCTTTTAGAAACCCCAGGGAATCTGATTCAGCTCTGCAGCTGAGTATCTGGACACCGTTAAATTCTTGGCTTGTGCTAGAGCTATCAGGGCTCCCAGGGTCTCTGCCTGAAAGAGTTTCCTCCAGACAGAGGTGAGAGGTAACTGGAAGCCTGCAAGCCCTGGACACTGAGCGCGTGAGTCAGCTGCCTCAGGGAATGTACTTGCTCAAGTGTACGTGCTCTCTGAATATATGTAACAAAACATTTAAATTATACCCAAATGAAACCCTGCCTGATTTTCCATAGGCATATTGAACGACTATCTCTTTTGTGCTGAAAGAGATCCCCTCAAAGTGGCTATATTTGTCATGGAATGAACATTCTGACTTTTGAATAGTGATATTTATAACTTAAATCTCAGATTTTAAAACAAATGCTTGCTTTTTTTTCCTCTTCTTTTTTCTTTAAATTGAGACATCAAAAAATCTCATTTAAAAAGTTGAAAACGGAATGAAAAAATATTTCCCATTTCTCATCCAAATCCATTATTTTTGGCCAAGTCAGATCAGTTTTGCAAAACGGTTCATATTTGATGAAACTGCACATTTTGAGGGAATGACAGCCTGCCAAAGTTTTGGGGTCCAGCTTTAACCGCAGCTCTGACAGTCACAGAAGGTCTGAGCTGGGCAAAATGCCATCACTGGAAAATCCCGTAGATTTCTGTTTCTTCCATGGGATTCATCTGGCCAGTGAGAGGAAAACGGAGCTCACTTTGTATCCAAGTCTAGGGGTTTGGTTTACCTCTACAGAACCCTTGCAAATGTCTTTGGAGCCGTTGGGTTTAAGTCAGCCCGGCAGGACACAGATTGTTCTGACCCCTGCCCAGAAAAGCGTTTTAAGTGCATGCTTAACTGAAACCATGCCATTAGTCCCCTTGAGGGCTGCACGGCCGGGGCAGCTGAATGGGACTTTTCTGCAGCGTCTGGTCCTGGGGAGCACATCTGGGGAACACATTGGGCCGCGTGAACTGTTACACTCAGTGCAGGTAGGGCTGCGGTGCAGTCTCAGTTGGGGTTGTCTCTAATGATGTACACGTATATCATCTAGCATAACGGGGCCACGACCTACCCTAATAACTACACACACGCATACAGAGCCTGCATAAGAAGAACGTTGTTCCCGTTGCAGTGTAAAAGCACACAGAAATAACTTGTGGCATACCCTGACTGAAGTTACTTAATCCACTGCCAGAGGGCAGAGGAGGTGTAGTGTAATGGGGTAATTTATCTTTAGCCAGGGCAAATGAGGCACTAATGCTAGGAGTCAGTCTGCCTTGAGGAAGCTGAGAAAGGCTTTTCTTTGCCTTTTTTTCCATAAGCAACTAAGAACATTAAGCCATTCGTGAATTATGCCACATTTTGTCCAGAAGAATGTCAGATAATTAATTGTATTGCATAATATGCTCTATTTACTGTACCACTTACAGGCTGTACCACTTAATACTCATACGTTTTTTCAGCCTCAGATTACTAGGCAAACATAGACTGCAGCTGGCAATGTCCTTTTTTCTCTGAGATTATGGTCTTCTAACAAAAAACTATGTTGCTACTTTGCCCCCAGCTGCAGCAACACAGATAAAATCAAAGGCCAGGTCATAGTGATCCCATTCAGATCTAAAATTAATGAATGCCAAATTCACAACTAGTTCTTAATCCAAAGACTTATTGGAGTGAAAGGGTTTTTTTAATGTCATAATGATATCCCTTGTGTCCCCAAAGCACCAAGAACTCAGTCACAGACCTGTGCGTCATCGAGGGCCTCCTGGCTCTTCATTGTCACATGGACCAAAGAACAGCACATGCTCTTTGATGAAAGAGCTTGTTTGGAAAATGAGTGATTGGCCGATAGGAGCTAATGCCAGGAGCTGACTGGAATCAAGTGGTGACTTGTGGATACCACTCCAAGGTATGGTTGTGACCTGCTTAGGTAGGAGAGTCATCTGAGTTATAAAGCCCTTACAATCAAATAATGCTAGTTATCATTCAGAGATGCTCTCACTGTTCACAAATATGTACAGCCCAACCTTCCAATGCGTTACATTGTATATACTGGTTGGACTCGATGATCTTAAAGGTCCTTTCCAATCAAAATGATTCCATGATATAGCTTCCTGTTTGCTGGGAAGCAACAGTTTGAAATGTCACTAAACCAGAACGAAATGCCTTTTGTGTTGTTATAAGGGCTTTGCAATGCAATGGACAGGGTCACCAGAATAATTTTTGACAGGGTATGGAGACCTGCTATCCTAATCACCTACTGTGGCATAACAGCACTCTCAGCAAGTGCAATTGTTGAGCCACAATCTGGAAGCTCCATGCTAGTAGAAGTGGAACCTAGAGAACAGGACGAAAGTATTAAAGACTCGATATTTTTTCATAGTTTGACTTCAACAGGAGACACAGGTGCCCCCTTACTCTCCCAGGATCCATCCCATTTTGTTTTAATAGATGTAGATGGCTTGTAGAGTTAGGGTTGTCATCATGGCTGTTACAAGGAAATGTCAGCAGAGAGTCTGTAAGAAATGCCCTGTTAGCTCACTGAGTCCCAGATGCAGCTGCCTGGACTTGGCTGGAGACATTTTTAGCTTTTGAAATTAATAATTTTGAAATGATGCTCACCCTGCTCATAATGACTTCATTCTGTCTTCAGAAGTAAAAGAAACTGTTCAAAACAGCAGTTGCTACATCAAAGTAGGTCTCATTAAGTGATATTGTAATGCACAAGCACAGGTACTGGTGTCACAGATGCTATTTTGTAACTACTTAACTGCAGAAGTAATGATAGAGCAGAAGGCAGGAGTGAACATTAGCAGTGATCTTTATTCTGCTTGATGTTCTCAGGTTATATCAGGTTTTCTCTTTGTTTTACATTTGCTGCAATGTACATATTAAACCTCAAGAGCAAAACTTAAGAGCAGCTACTGTCACATGCATAAAATGTACAATAGATTTATTTTTGACAAGAACAAGTTTCGAAAAAGACTATTACACCGTGCCTACAAAAATGTAGTAAGCAAGCTCTCAAACCAGATTCAAGCTAATCTCTTCATTAAAGCCCTGGTTATGAGAAAGACTTGAGGTTGACAGTTTTTTTTTTAATTGCCTTAAATTAGGAGGTGGTGTTGAAGAGAACATTTCACATTTAATTCATCCTTTGTGCAGATACAGTAACTCCTTGCCAATGCACTGTATTAAAGACATCGGTTTATAATGCGACGTGAAGCAAAGGGAAAGACATTCGCAGAGGTTATGGGAAGAAGACCTGAAAGGCTCACATGGAATTTCAGATCCACATCAAACACTGCAAGCAATGGAAAGTTCTCTATGCATATTTCACAAACAGCCAGTAGCTCCAGTTTTCCAGTGCCCTAGGTTACGTTTTAATCCAAAGGCATAACACTCTCACTGTTTAAATAGATGATCAATCAGAAAGGCCATTCTTGGGTTCACTTACACTCCACATAGCCATGGTCAACCATTCAGTACCTTTGACCTGACCTTTGAACGGAAAAATGCAAAGACAGCAACAGCTGGGTTTAGAAAGAAAAGCACCCAACAAAAAGGCAGAGAAACATTTTCATAACAATAGGAACTGTTTCATAAAATGCTGACTACAAGCTAGACATAGAAATTTGCCTGTTACGGGATGGAACTGTTCAAAGGGTTAGTCAAATTCAAGGAAAGTTTTAACATGGAGCAGCTGCTGAAAGCAAAAGCTTGCAGGGTTTAACTTGCAACCATGAAAAAATTATTAGGTTAATGACTCTGGCATGTAATAGAGACTGTCTTTCTGTTGTGACTATGCTAGGATATTGCCTTTGCCATTTTTAAAGGCAATGTTCTTGATCTGAAATTGAAAATACTACATATATGCTGCACAGAAATATGGACGTAATTCAGTCGGTCACATACTGGCCAGCTTTTCTTAAATCAGCACTTTGAAACGACTGTGTCTTTCAGATCTGGCATGCGTTTGTTATTTGTGTGGTTTTCTAGAGGTATTGTGATTAAAATACTTGTTTGCCAATTGCCTCATTTGTCTTGGTTTATCAGATGACAAGATTAAATTACAGTCTTCCAACATTTAAGGGAGTTTGGATGTAATTCACTTCTCTCTCCCTCTCTCTCACCAAGATCACATTAATTTCTAATTCTCTGAATAAACTTTAAATTTATTTCATGGAAAAGTAATCAAACTGCTGCTCACAAATGAAATATCTAGAAAATTATACAGTAGATGTTTTCAGTCATATGGGTCTTGGTATGGATTTGGAAACTAGTACATCTTTTTGTATGTGCTATCTTTATGAACTTAGTAATTCTACAAACAATTAAACTATCAACTTTTTGAAAACTGGGGTCCAAAATTACATCTATCCTGTAAGAAAGGAATTCAGCAAAAAGTTGAACAGGGCACATTTCCTGCGATGCTGAAACTTTCATTTGTATTTCTTAGCCCAGTTTCTGGGAAGGATATGATGATACACTCTCGATTATATGTAAGTGATTTGTGCAGCTGGAATCTCCCCCAAAAAACAGAAATAGAGCAAAACCACAAGAATGCTGCAATGCACGTAGTAATTTAAAATTTAATGCTATGGCACTCAAAGAGTCTGGTGGAAAAAAAAAGCAGCTTAAGATAAATCTTCTAAAAGTCATCTTCAATGAGCACTCAACTATTCATGTTTTACATTGATACATATTGTTGTGTTTTGGAAAGGATTATTTACTTCTTGCAACATATGGACTCTACTTTTATCTCTAACAGAGTTGTTGTATACATGAATATCTATGCTTTACAAGCTGTATTTCATGAACTAATCTGCAAATTCCTCAATTTACACCCATAATGAGATACCACAGCCGCTTTACCACCAGCCTCCCTGGGGCGAGTCCATTCATAAATACTAGTTTGTGCAAATGTGTGTGTATGTGCACATGTGGCAGGGCCATCACCTTTACCAGCCAATTTTGAATATTCATTCCTTTTCCTTGAACAAATAGATAAATCACCATTATGGACATAATACATTTTTATTCCTCTCTGTCTGCTCAGTTTTGCTGCTGCCCACCCCTGGGCTCAGGGTCTGGGTGGGAAGGAGGTAAGGCGCTTTGCTCCCAACCCATGCCCTGCAGCACCTCTCACGTGGGACCACTTCCCTGGGGCACCCCAATGAGGACAGAGTGGGGATGGCAACACACAACCCACAGCCCCCACCTCTCCATACCAGCACCCTGCTGAGGTTGCTACTGCAGCAGCTGCAGGGCATCCCTGGGTGGTGGTCCTCTGCAGTACCTCCCAGGGTGTCCCCCACTCCTTCCCACGTCATCAGGAGCTGCCCATGGGGCAGCAGTGCCCAAGACACACGGGGATTACAAACCACCTGGGTACCTGTGCATCCCTGGATGCGCCCCACATAACATACAGTGCCCACCTATGCACAGGAGCAGGAGCAAAACCCTGGCAGCCCCGGCAAGCAGCAGGGCAACACATCTTTGTTTTGTGGTCTGCGTGCTCAGAAAGCCTCCGACAACCCTGTCCAAACAATCCCGGTGGACAAAAATGCAAACAACTTCACGCACAGGAGGTCTTCTTAAAAACGCCTTTCATTTCTAGAAGGGGAAAGATTTGGGATCTGGGCTGTGGTGAATTAACATGCTGACCTTTTATCTCGAGAGGCCACCAATGCTTGAAGACAGCCCAGTTCTTGAATGAAATTACTTTGGGTGGTCCTGGTCTGCTTATTAGGAAGGAAATTTTTTATTGTGCTGAAAATAAGGGCATGAGAGTACACAGACATAAACACTGAATTCAATCTCTCTGCAAAGGAAGGGAGGGGGCCTTAGGCCAAAACAGAGGTGCATTAACGAGCTTACATCAACCAAAAGAAATGACTAAGTACCTGTGAGTTATATTGGTATTAACTGAGATTGTCATGTATGGCTCTATTGATTTAATGTAATAGAAAATGCACAGTGTGATAAAATAAGGTATTAACATCCCTTTATCAGCCAAAGTAATTGAGTGAGTGTATGAAATTGAAACTCTCTGACAAATTCTGAGAAAATTACTCTTATTATTGGCAATTCCAAATAAAAACAGGAATAATGATGTGTTTTACGTCTGCGTTTGCAAAGCTCCCCCCACCAGAAACTTTTCAGTACCACAGACTTGTAACAGGTAGGAAATAAGAAACTTTGTAGTAATTTCCTGGCCTTCCTTTTCTGGTATCCAGCTCTTCAGAAAGAGAGCATATTTGGGAAATAGTAACTTTCGGAACACAGTGCAGACCTTTGCACATCCCAAACTACTTTTTCCTGTTGTCAGATTTGGGGGGTTCTTGTGTTTTCTTGCCCCCTTTTGCCATGATGGATCTGCAAAGCGATATTGCCTGATCACATTACTTTCTGTTACCATATGTCACTTAAAAACCAAATTTTAAAAAAACCTGAGCTGTACAGCAAGTCTGCTGGCTTCTCAACCTGCTTTGCCATAGGCAGAAGAAGATTTAAAGCTGTCAGGTTGTTGGATGGTTGCCATGGCGTTGCAAAGGTGGGGAGAGAGAAATCCCTAGGCAAGATGCAGATGGCTGGCTGGCTGCAGTGGCCGAGCTGCCCTTATTCTCAGGGTACCCGACTGAGAAAGTACCCCTGAAGATCTTGTTTAATATTATTACCTTTAAGCCTTATTTACCTTGACATTTTGGGCAACTTTAGATTAGGAAATCAGCATAGGATATTAGTCTAAATCAACATTCAGACAAACACCTGAAGCAGCTGAATTGCTGTCTGAACTCTGCCTGACCAGAGCAAGTATAACTCATTACCCTGGGGTAAATATACAACGCAATACACGTGGGAACTGTACGTGCATGCCCTTGCCATGTCTGCTTTCTATTTGGCTAAACACACATGAAACTGTCACCGGTGCTCCTGCTTTGGTTGACTCTGTGCTATTTGAACTATTTGTCTTGCCGGTTGGAAATTTTCTGAGCAAAATAGACTAATTGGCCTTGATTAACAAGCATCTGGTATGAGTACAAATGGTTATTTGAGCAATAACGAGAAAGAACATGGGGAAGTGAGTTGGCAGCCTAATTTCTGGCAATTGATCTGTTCCTCATCCCCAGGCTGCTGAATTCCTTTTTCTGGCAAGGTGGGGGAGGTGTTCCCCCCGAAAGCAGCCTGTAATCTGGCTTTTTTAAACCAAACTGCTTGGCATGCTTTCCCATCAATCTGCCATCCAAACTGGGGTCTGCATCCCAGCCCTTAATGGTACACCCAACGTGAGGGCATGTGAAACTGGACTCCGTTTTTTGCAGCCATGCTCTTCAGAGAAAATGATAAATATTGCAAAAGCAGGAATAATTTCCCCCTTATCTTCGTACCTGATTTTAAGTCTGCAGAATGGCTGTTCTTAAATAATGCCTAAAACACATGTGCCTTGGGTGCTCAAAGCTCGAGATTTAGGATTTCGTAAGTAAATCAGCTTTCTGAAACTTCCAGCTACAGATAACACAGCATAGGTTAAAAAATATATTTCTTATTTCCTTTAGCTGGGTGGGTTATTTCCCATTCCTTCAGGGGGGGAAATAGCTTTATTTTCTCACATATATGCAAATACATAGAAGATGTTTTTTAATTTTTCCAGTAGTGCGACTGTATATGTTCTTTCTGGGGGAAGACAAGCCTTCACACTGCCTTAAGCTTATACCAATTTGTCAGCAGGTATGATATGGAAGGAGTGTGATGTATTTGTATTAAACCTGGTAATGTATCCAGCTAGTATACGTATGTGAAACTGGTCACCCTTGTCAGACAGTGTGGTCACAGGATGAGGATTCTTACTGAGAGTCGATTTCATCATGAACATACTATTATAGTATAGGCTACCAGTGTAGGCATGTACGTGCTAGCTGGTTACATTCGCCGTCCTCTCAACAACAGAATCATGGAAACATAAACTTGAGAATTTTCTAGTATTTTGTCCAGTGGAGTGCACAAAATCCTGAGATCTTTTTCAGAAATGCTGGCCTTTTAAGAAAAGGGATGAAGATTTGATTTCTTGATGAAAGCCAAAATTGAAAACTTTAAAACTTGGCACTGATAAGGAAAAATGAAGTTTTTTCTGACCTGTCAGCATTTCAGAGCTGAAGCACATCTCCCTGAGCACCACTGATCTCAATGTTCTCCCCTCATAGACTCATACCTTTCATTATGGGCCAGCAGACCCATTATGGGTCTGAATTACGTTTTTGTAGCTGCACAGGTTTGCTTTTTTATTCTATTTTTCATCCAGCATAGGCTTTTGCAATGTACGTTTATAACTGTTACTAAACACATTTTGTGTTTCTGTTTGGTTTACTTAAAAATACAGATAAGAAGTCAGTTTGAGGTGCTACATAGAAGACACTGCTGTGGAGGAGAAAAGGCAAAGTCCAAGCTTCAGCAAGTACCATATATCACCCTCAAAATACTAAAAAATACTGATTTTATCATAACCACTTCACAAATGAAAAAAAAAAAAAGAGGAACCTCTCAAAAAAAAAGCTATTCTTCAGAAATCTAATGAGCCTTGAGTTAAAATGTTCAGGCTTAGCATGTCAGCAATAAAGTTGCACTGGGGATCAGGTTGGCACAATGTAGTGCGCGCTGGCACGCACTTCTTTAGGTACACGTTTTAAAAAAGCATGTGCAGAAATTGCTCTGTATAAAATTCCAGTAACTGGAACTGAGAGCAGATTTTCATCCTATTCTAATTTTTGCAAAATTAAAGCAAGTTCAGCTGCATGGAATAAACACAGTTATGCGTTAGTCCTATGGATGCTAACCATGGTGCATATCTTTGTCGAAGCGTTTCTTTAATTACTGCTTGGCATGAATCAGGACTGGCAACTAGTTTCTCTCAGGAAGCAGATAAATGCAGAGGTAACCAGTATGCCTGGGAGCCCTGAAGGGCATCTGATGCAGTATGCGTTTGCACAGAGTGCCCCACCTGGAACATCTGCCTTGGCACGGGACAGCGGTTGCTCCATGTTGGTAAGCCAACCTGTGGTGAGCTTTTTAATGCATACTAATTTGTTACTGAATTAAGGGCTCTTGGTTTCTATGCTACAGCATTATAAATCTGGGGCTTTGCACAGGTTCTACTCCTGCCCCTGTGCTCTATGGAAGAAGCTGACAAGTCGCAGTTGCAGTGCCGCACGATGATAACCTCAGGTATAAAATTGCCATGATAACATTTGGTCATGGTAGGCCTAAAAGAGACAAAAATGTGCTTCTGTGTTTGGGAGATTGCCAGCTGTGGAAGGCAGAACTGTCAAGATAAAATATCTAAGGAATGAGGTGTATAAAAGAGAGTATGGGATATCCATCTTTCACTAAGATACATTAGGAAGCCATTAAGGAAGGGGTAAAGAAGTTTATAGTAGAATTTGCTGGAGACAAAAATGTGTAAACCCTACCATTTAAGCCTGATAATTGACAGAGCAGCATGTCTGCAGCAGCTGAAAGATGCCTTTCTAAACAACAATTCACTAAAGGGATGGAGGGGCTTGGAATTGAACTAAATGGATCACTTCAGAAGCAAGCATTTTGGGCCCTTTCATTCAGTCTGCCTCTTACCAGTCAAAAAGGAACATTAAGGCCTTTCAAAGAGAAAAACCTGTCTGTCGAAATTTTTTCTCAAAAGGCCTGAGGGGAAATTTGGAGGGTGTTTTGCAGTCGGTTCAAAAACTAATGGAGATCATCAGCTTCCAGCTGGTAACTGCACAGAAGCAGAATATGGACTTCTGTATAGTAGATGAATTAATTTACTTATGTGTAATGAATTTGCTTATGTATACATATATGCATATGTATAATACAACGTGGCAGAGTGCAAGGTCTCCTTTAGACAGCAGGGAAACCCATGCAGATAACAGAGCTTCACCCCTCCAGCCCCAGTCTGCCTGTGTTTTCTTCACTCCCATACTTTTTTAGCTCTAGCAATGCAAGTCCCCTACTACTGCACTACCTTCCTTTTTGCATCGTATTTGATTTTCATTGTTTCCTGTGACCTTAAATCCCAAGTGTAACGTAGCCTCAGCTGTGCTGGAGAATTTGGAAATACAAGGAACAAAGTAAAAAAATGCAAGTAGTGATAAAAATCTGCTGGCTTTCAGTAGGGAATGCCTTTATTTCTGTTGTGATCCTACAGCACTGACATTGTCAGGGGCGTCAAAGGAAGGGGAGGTTTCTGTCTTCCCTGACTGCAAAATTCGCTCCCATCTTTGATCAAAAACAAGCCATCCCAAATAAAATTCAAGACCATGTGTTTGCCTGGACTGCTGGATAGGGTTGAAGTAGATAATTTGAATTTTTAGCTACCTAAAGGCTGAAATGGACTCTAAAGTTTTCTTTAGTAAAAGGAATAAAATAATAATGTATGTATTCAAGCCTCACTCTGGTAATCACCATTGTTATTTTCCTATATAGCTGAAAACCTCAATATCACTTAATCACCTGAGCTATCCATTCTTTCCTATGATTAAAAGAAATGGTTCACAAGTCTAAAATGCAGGGAATTATTTGTAACGGAGATTGCCTGAGACCAAGAAACCAGAATCAGAGCTTAGGGAGCTGACCTTGTTTATCCATGCCTGAAATACAATGAAATTTAAATGACAGCAGGCTGAAATTTATTTTTACATTCATGTATTCTTGGAGTTAATTATTTTTCCAGCATTAACTTTCTATCATGTTACCTTTTTTTTGGGATCAGCAGGAGCCATGATTAAGGAAATATTCTTATTTATAAATATCTTTTCTGAATACAGAGGAATGACATATTATCTTCATTTTTGACCTTGTGATTTTCATTTTGTTCTAGATTTTTAGGAGACCCAACTATTTGATGAACGTCTTTCAAGCAGCAAACTGTTCATCACTCCATTTCTGTGCTAAGATATCACCACGCTGATAACTTCTCATCCATTTAATTGACTGTATTTTTCATCTTCAAGATGCTTGCTGGGACAAATCCTCAGCTGAGACAGCTAGAGCCCTGTCAGCCTGCATCGGCTGAATATGTTCCCCCTGAACAATGCAGCTCGGCACATTTGGGTTTAGTGTTACCCCAGGGTGAAGGATCATCCAAAGCCAGTGGCACCAGGGGAAGAAATGTCAGGCAGAGGTGGGCCTTGGAGGGGTAGGATTTGCTTTCTCCAAGGCAAGGAAAGACTCCAATTGGGTTCAGTGTGTCACCACATCTTCTAAAACTACTGAAATGCTGCAGGGCTTGCTGGATGACTTAAAAAACGAAAGCAAAGTCAGAGGCTAAGGTATGCAGCAACCAATAAACTGCCTGATAAACCAGCAGCAAACATCGTTAGCTACAGTAGTGTGTGGGGCCACAGCTAGTGAAAGAGGTTAGTGACAAATGCAGCAATGGGCAGAGCTGGGAGAGGAGACATCAGCAAGCTCAGCGACAGGGAAGAACACCACTAATGATGGGTGATGAGCGCATTTAGCAGAAACAGCAGTTGGGACCTCCCTTCCCAGCAGCACAACAATGCCTGCTTCGATTTTGGATAGTCCCACAAACCAGACCCCCTCTTCTGCAGTGCTGAGCCTCCCTCCCACTGGTGGGAATCGCCGGTGGCTGCAAGCGGTGGGGAGGGCAGGTGGGGAAGGAAGGTCAGGGGCCGGTTTCATCCACGAGCCTGCTGGCAGCAAGGAAGCTTTGCCCAGGCTAAGGCTTTCCAAGGGCTGGTTGCCCTGGCGTGTCCAGGCTTCCCAAACTGATGTCATTGTCCCCTCCCTTTCCGGTCCCTTCTGATAAAGATCTCTCAGTTAAACCCATTTGCTTAACTGACTGCTTGGGACCAGAGGCACAAATCCAGTCTCTGAGAGCGCTGCACAGGGGCCTGAGACAGGGTCGTTGATGTTTATTTATTTTGAGGAAGGATCTCTTAAAAATTGAAGCCCAGCTTGCTGTTTTGCACTGAAAGGACCAGAGTGATGCATGGCCTGTGAAATAACGGCATGGCATTAAAGGAGATTTTAGGACGAAGAAGCTTTGGCCATCTAGAAAGCGATATTTACAGTTGTAAGACCAAGGCCAGGTCTAGACAGAGACAGAGTAAGCAGTTGCTCAGCTGCGGGAGGAAATGAGCCCACGTCCCGCTGCCTACTTCGCCTCTGCCAGGGGACTGGGACAGCCAGGCTGGCAGCTCTGCTGGCTCTGCTGCTGCCGCTGCCAAGAGAGCATTTGGGATGTGTGAGGGAGCAGCTGCTGGCACGGAGGAGCAGAGAGAGGGAGCAAGCCCCTCCTGGCACCCTGGCAATGTCCCCCGCACCTCCCATCCCAGCGAGAGGCAGCAGAAGCAAGCCTTGGCCCCCACGGCTCATGCTGGGCGCTCAGCCCAGCTGCGCTTCTCCTTTTCCCCTTCCTTCTCCTTTGGTGGAGGTGGGCTATGTTCAGGCTTGGCATGATGAAAAGTCTTGAACCTGCTTTGCAGTGAACATGGCTAAAATCTGGCCTAATCCTGTGTCTGGAGGGGCCAGACACAGGATCATGCATGGGGACGAGCAGCCCAGGCAACATGCACTGGAGTCACAGCCTGCCTCTCTGCTGGGATAAACTGTTTTGTGGACTCAAGAGAAGCTACACCTACCGACTGTCCTGCAGTAACAAACTGACGCAAAACCACTTTTGGGAGCAAAGGCGTGCTTTTCCTAACACCACTTGTGCACTTGAGTAACTGCAATAGATTTCAACTGAAGGACTCTTGATTTGCACCACCCTAAACTAAAGCAGAAGCAAAGGGAAAGGGCCAGCTCACCAGCTGGTAGCTACAGAAATGGCTTGGTTGAAATCAGTCTACTCCAGGTGCATGGTGAGTTCTGAGAGGGTGGGATAGGCTAGCACGGTGTTTCACACTGAACGGCAATGTCACCTTTCTTGAAAATGGCTCTGAATTTCCACCCTCAATCTGATGTACAGGAATGACTGCCACGCAATAAAACCCAGCATCTTACTGCCTAGCCTGGGACAGTCCTCAGGAGACAAAAGCCCAGGTTATTTTATTGAAGATCCTTTGTACTCTTTGAGCAAAAGAAGTCAACAATTAAAGATCCTGAAGTGAACCTCTGTGTACATGGAGGGTGCACAGGAGGAGCGCTTGGCTTTGCGGCCCCACTTCTGTAGGAAGAGACCAGCATAATTTGGATGGCTTCCACCTCAGCAGCAGCAGAAGACATCTTACCCAGGTGCGGTCTGCTTAACCTGGACAGGAGAGCACTAAATTAAGAACAAAAGGGGAGAACAAAAAGAGGGGACAAATGAACATTCATTTAGCACAAAAATTAATATGTCAAGAACAAAATTAATCAAGACACCCAGGGACTTTAAGAGAATAAATTCTTTAATTGCTTGTACACTAATGCCAGGGGTCTAGGCAATAACAGAAGGAACTGGAAATGATCTTTTATGAGCATATATTCAACTTCAAGATGGCCTTAATGAAACTAGAGGGGAAATTTTACTTGATCAGAATGTTAAAACTATCGATTACAATCTGTTTGGGAAGGGTCAGGTTGTGAAAAGTGGTGTTACAGGTTCTGAATCACTGACAACTTGGCAGCAAAGGATCGTCAATGTCTATGGATCAGTGACTTGAAACACAAAATGAGAGATGAAGTATAAATTGCAATCTATTACTGACCGTGAAATTACACTAGAAAAAAGGGAGACTAGCTCTTTTATTGATACCCTGCACTGAGGAAAACAGCATTACCACATTAGAAATCACTCTGAGAGACACAGACTGAAAGTTTCTTGCTGTAAAGACTGTGATAGTCTTAGAATTTATAAAAACCTCTTAAGTCAGTAAGACTTTCCTCTTGCATGGGTAATTCTACTTTAGACATACTTTTGGGAGAAGAAGAGGTATTGATCACAACTGGTACGGAATTCATCTTACTTGATTTTATCAATGTAATAATGCTACAGGCAGGGCTTTGGGTTCTTTGATAATGGCTGGTTTTATAAGACAACAGGCGTGATGGTAATACATGGGAAAGGCTTATGTCGTAAGGGCAAAAGGGTTCTGGGACAGGAGTTAGCAGGGCTCATTCGGAGAGCTTTAAACTAGATTCGAAGGGGGATGGGGTAGTAGCTGGGCTTGCACCACTGGGGCAACGCTCTAGTGTTGAGGTAGACCAGGAGGCCTCCCATCCCCCTAGGGTGAAATCGGTGTGCTCAGCTCACTCCCTGAAATGCCTGTACACCAATGCACGCAGCATGGGGAACAAACAGGAGGAGTTGGAAACCCGTGTTCGGTCGGGGGGCTATGATCTAGTGGCAATTACAGAGACTTGGTGGGACACCTCGCATGACTGGAATGTGGTCATGGATGGCTATGTCCTGTTCAGGAAAGACAGGCCACTAAGGAGAGGTGGTGGAGTTGCTCTTTATGTGAGTGAGCAGCTAGAATGTATTGAGTTCTGTCCAGGGGTGGATCAGGAGCGAGTTGAGAGTTTGTGGGTGCGAATTAAGGGGCAGGCTGGCAGGGGTGATACTGTTGTGGGTGTCTATTACAGGCCACTGGATCAGGATGAGGAGGGTGATGAGGCCTTCTACAGGCAGCTGAGAGCAGTCTCGCAATTACAGGGCCTGGTTGTCGTGGGGGATTTCAACTACCCTGATATTTGCTGGGAGGCCTACTCAGCCAGCCATCCTCGGTCCAGGAGGTTCCTCCAGTGCATTGATGATAACTTTCTGATGCAAATGGTGGATGAGCCAACTAGGAGAGGAGCGCTGCTGGATCTGATCCTCACTAACAAGGAGGGTCTGGTTGAAGCGGTGAAGGTTGAGGGCAGCCTTGGTTGTAGTGACCATGAGATGGTAGAGTTCAGGATCTCATGTGGCAGGAACAGAATAGCTAGCAGAATCACAACCCTGGACTTCAGTAGGGCCAACTTTGGCCTTTTCAAGCAATTGCTAGGGGAAATCCCATGGGACAGGGTACTAGAAGGTAAGGGGGCCCAAGATAGTTGGTTAGCGTTCAAGGACTGCTTCTTCCGAGCTCAAGATCAGAGCATCCCAGCAGGTAGGAAGTCAAGGAAGGGTAGCAGGAGACCTGCATGGTTGAACAGGGAACTGCTGGGCAAACTCAAGTGGAAGAAGAGGGTGTACAGATCGTGGAAGGAGGGGCTGGCCGCTTGGGAGGAATGTAAGTCTGTTGTCAGAGGATGTAGGGAGGCAACTAGGAAAGCTAAGGCCTCCTTGGAATTAAACCTTGCAAGAGAGGTCAAGGACAACAGAAAGGGCTTCTTCAACTACATTGCAGGTAAAACCAACACTAGAGGCAATGTAGGCCCACTGATGAATGAGGTGGGGGCCCTGGAGACAGAGGATAAAAAGAAGGCGGAGTTACTGAATGCCACCTTTGCCTCTGTCTATACTGTTGGAGGCTGTCCTGAGGAGCCCCGGACCCCTGAGGCCCCAGAAGAAGTCAGGATAGAGGAGGAATCTGTCTTGGTAGATGAGGGCTGGGTCAGGGACCAATTAAGCAATCTGGACGTCCATAAATCCATGGGCCCTGATGGGATGCACCCGCAGGTGCTGAGGGAGCTGGCGGAAGTCATTGCTAGGCCACTCTCCATCATCTTTGCTAAGTCGTGGGCAACGGGAGAGGTGCCTGAGGACTGTAGGAAAGCGAATGTCACTCCAGTCTTCAAAAAGGGCAAGAAGGAGGACCCGGGTAACTATAGACTGGTCAGCCTCACCTCTATCCCCAGAAAGGTGATGGAACAACTTGTCCTTGGTGCTGTCTCTAGGCACATCAAGGATAGGGGGATCATTAGGGGCAGTCAACATGGCTTCACCAAGGGAAAGTCATGCTTAACCAACTTGATAGCCTTTTATGAGGACGTAACCCGGTGGAGAGATGATGGTAAAGCTGTGGATGTGGTCTATCTTGATTTCAGTAAAGCGTTTGACACGGTCTCCACAGCATCCTCGCAGCTAAACTGAGGAAGCGTAGTCTGGATGATTGGGTAGTGAGGTGGATTGTGAACTGGCTGAAGGAAAGAAGCCAGAGAGTGGTGGTCAATGGGACAGAGTCCAGTTGGAGGCCTGTGTCTAGCGGAGTCCCTCAAGGGTTGGTTCTGGGACCAGTACTATTCAATATATTCATTAATGACTTGGATGAGGGAATCGAGTGCACTGTCAGCAAGTTCGCTGATGACACAAAACTGGGAGGAGTGGCTGACACACCGGAAGGCTGCGCAGCCATTCAGAGGGACCTGGACAGGCTGGAGAGTTGGGCGGGGAGAAATTTAATGAAATATAACAAGGGCAAGTGTAAAGTCCTGCATCTGGGCAAGAACAACCCCATGTACCAGTATGAGTTGGGGACAGAGCTGTTGGAGAGCAGCGTAGGGGAAAGGGACCTGGGGGTCCTAGTGGACAGCAGGATGACCATGAGCCAGCAATGTGCCCTTGTGGCCAAGAAGGCCAATGGCATCCTGGGGTGTATTAGAAGGGGTGTGGTTAGCAGGTCGAGAGAGGTTCTCCTCCCCCTCTACTCTGCCCTGGTGAGGCCGCATCTGGAATATTGTGTCCAGTTCTGGGCCCCTCGGTTCAAGAAGGACAGGGAACTGCTAGAGAGAGTCCAGCGCAGAGCCACAAAGATGATTAAGGGAGTGGAACATCTCCCTTATGAGGAGAGGCTGAGGGAGCTGGGTCTCTTTAGCTTGGAGAAGAGGAGACTGAGGGGTGACCTCATTAATGTTTATAAATATGTAAAGGGCAAGTGTCATGAGGATGGAGCCAGGCTCTTCTCAGTGACATCCCTTGACAGGACAAGGGGCAATGGGTGCAAGCTGGAACACAGGAGGTTCCACTTAAATTTGAGGAAAAACTTCTTTACGGTGAGGGTGACCGAACACTGGAACAGGCTGCCCAGAGAGGTTGTGGAGTCTCCTTCTCTGGAGACATTCAAAACCCGCCTGGACGCGTTCCTGTGTGATATGGTCTAGGCAATCCTGCTCCGGCAGGGGGATTGGACTAGATGATCTTTCGAGGTCCCTTCCAATCCCTAACATTCTGTGATTCTGTGATTCTGTGATTCTGTAACTTTTCGTTCTCTGGTTTAGGCATTTGGCAAAGCCTCTTACTTAACCAGGGAAAGTAAGCCTATGTAAGAGAGACTATCTGGTGGTACATGCCTCTCAGCCTTGGGATCTTCCCTCTCCTTACTGGCAGTATCTCAGAGCAAAGTGATAAGGGTTAAGGCTCCTCTATTCAGTAATGCTGTTTAGACGCTATTTTGTCCCCTTGTTTCAAGCCAGCCAGCAGCAGAATAACAGAGAGGCTGCTCTTGCATAGGAGAGAAGGAGAAGCAGGGGAGCACTAAGATGAGGTTTATACTGTATTTATATGCCATCTCGCTGGTCCAGATCAGGTGCTCCTCAGGCTTGGTCCTGAGGGAACAGCTGACATTCAGCCACAGCGGACTCTCAAATGGACACTTAATTTTCCATTCTCTTTCTTCTTTACATGTTTAATTAACTGCCATTTCACAAGGCTGCTTTACTTTTGCTTGCTTTAAGAGAAGAAGAAAACAAACATAAAAGTGCGTATGTAATTAATTGGTATAAAAGGGAAAAAATGGGATTTAGTTCTCATTCATAAACTTTTGTTTGTTTTGAGTACTGAAATAACAAAGACCTTTTATAGATGGGGTGACAGATCTCACCCCCCCCAAAAAAATGGGGATTTTATTTTTGTGACAGGGAAAATTCAAACATGCACCTGGTTCCCCACTTATCTGATGAGGCAAAGCAAGACACACTTGTCTTTCCATCTGGACTTTCATCTCGACTTTCATCTGGACATTTCAATTTCCCTTTGAAGTTGAGTCTGCGTCTTTTGATTTGTAGTGTTTGAACAGGAACGCCACTGTTGTATCAAATGATTTCAGGGAGGGAACAGCACAGTGCTTGGGCTTACCATCAGTTCAATAATAGCAACATCACTCACGTATAACTTTGTTTCACTGGCTGATATTAAGAAAAATGGTTGCTTGCAGAATGATGCACAGGTCTGTCAAATATACACACACATGCCCTTTGGACTGAAAATGATTTTGTTTTATGGCACCAATTCGATGATACAAAGTTCATAAATTTGTATTAGGAATGTGATTGCATCATTCTGATCCTGTCGTGCGAAATCACAAGAGGAAAGAACCCAATTACTGCAAAAAACACTGGAAGTTTTGCGTAAAAATCAATGGCAGGATATGACCCGTAGTTTGAAAACCTTAAGCATGTAAAAAGGACTTAAATCTTTATGATGAAGATTATGGTTCTGGCCTCTAAAATAATAGCAAGTATTAACTGAACCATCTCAACAGTTTTACGAGACAATAATCTGGTTCTGAAGTGGATAAGCTACAAGATGGAAGACTGGGCAGTTTATCTCAATGAGAGACCTGGAATATTGCCCACTAAAACAAAAGGATCAGTAGTATTATCAGCTGACTGTAGTAAGTAATATATATTAAACTAAAATTTTAAGTAATTCAGCAGGAGCAGCCATAGGAATAGTATAATCATTAGAGTAGCCAGACAGACAGGTTTCTGGTTTTGGGCTCAAAGCTGGAAGAACATTAAATTTGTAAATATCCAGTAGGCGAGAGGCCACACCAGAGAGCTGATTTATTTGGGTTTGCTATAATGCCCCAAGTTTGTCTTAGCCTGCAGAAAATATTGGGGGGGTGTGTGATGGATATACTCCATGTAAATAGTGGATTAGAGGCCATGAAAGGAAACAAGTAAATGATACCTATGTGACTAATTTTCTTTGTCATGCTGTAGATAACGCACTGCTTTTTTTACCCTCTGGGTAACACCCCCGCTTGTGTCCTGAAGCAAGCAGGATTCAATCACTGAAATGATTTCAACAGAAACTCCTAAGGAAAGGGATACCTTAAAAATGAGTTTGAGGTAGCAAGTAGTTATGCTCTGCGTGATAAATCTCTTATATTTCTTTTTTGTGGCTTGAAAATATAGCAGGTATTAAAACAAAAAGACTGTAGAAGTGGTGGAACAAAACTTCTTGAATGTGAACTTCGTAAGACTTTTTACTTGCTGCTAGGTTCTGCCTTTGTGTTTATTTGCCTGCAGACATGTTCATTACATAATGAGTGTAGTAAAAATAAGTTTAATGAAAAGGAGCAGTAAAATTCCTGAGAATGCTGGATGTGCAGCAATAATCAGTTACAACAAAACCACAAAACCTTCTGAAGGCGTGAGAAGGGCCGTGATTTCTTTTTCCAGTATGTTGAAATAAACCGGTCCTATTTTATTGCACTATGAGAGTAACATCTAATGTTGCTCTTCAACTAAAAGAAAATGATGAAGCGTTGAAAGAAAAGGGGACTAGACCCGGTTCTGCCCATGCTACACTACTCTTATGCTGAAGGGTTGGGTTTTGGCTCCGTTCAATGGGAGAAGAGATTTGTACCATGTCCTTTACTAAGTCAGTAAACTTGCATCAGAGTAATGCATGGCAAAGGATCAGGAACCCACCCTCCATCTCCAGCACACTCTAGTAATGCTACCGTGCTGCCAGGGGTCCTGGCCACAGTCCTGCAGAACTCATATTTCCTTTCCCTGCAAAGATCCACAATTAAACGTGCTCTTTTATTGCTTGTTTCACAAAGTTGTGCACTGAGAATTGTTTTGAGCAAGCTTCCCTTTCACTCTGAGCAGGGAGGCACTGCCATGTTCCCATGGTGGCTGTTCATGTGGGGGGAAGGCAGGTACACATGGCAGTGCCTCTTAGCTGCGCTGCGGAGCCCCAAAGGCAAACTGGGGTGCTGGTTCCCAGTATTAATAGCCTAATTCGTGTGCAAGTAGGAGAAAGGAAGTGTGGAACAGCAGTACAGCTCTCTTTTGCCATGCCTACTAATTAGCTCCAGTTGTGGATTAAATGCTTATCATTTAAAAATAAAAATAAAAATAATAAAAAAGAGACCTTACTGCTTTCTGTGATGGTTCATTCCAGGTAACTTATTACCAGGAGCACCTGCTGGCATAGGCATTCCTTGGCATGAACATGGGTAATTAAGTCTGATACCAGCCTACCTCGTTATGAGTTTGTTAGGGTATTTATTATTTTCTCCATTAATGTCAGTGGGAGTCCCATCTGCACATGGAGAGGAGAACAGACCCTGGCTTGAGTCTACTGCTTGGCAAGCCTCCATTTAAGTTAAACTTCAGAATTTGTCTTCAGACTGATATGCGACAACACGTTTGATAATGACTAGTTTCAGCTTCAGAGTGAAGCTGAAGTTATACAGCTGCATTCCCAGCATCCAAAGAGCAGCTCACATGTGCAAAATATATTAGCTGCAATAATAGGAGCTACTTACATTAAAGCATCCTGAAAGCCTTATAGGAAACCCTTCCTCTAATGTTAGCAAGATGATTTATACATGTATCTGCAATGTGTCCCTAAGTTCTCTTTTCAGGAATCAAAGTGTACTAAAGTTTCACATTCTCAAGCTCCTTTTATTTCAACATGAAAGTGATTAAAGATGTTTATCTGAGCTAGAGAACCTTGAGACGGTACCGCTTTCATTGTAGGAACAATTAAATCATTCCCAGGGGGACCTCAGCCACACAAGAGAAATATTTTAGAGCTCTCCATTAACCCACTTGCCATTTTCTTAACAAGAGCCCCTAATGCATAAACAAATAGCATAAGTGTGACAGGAAATACAACTGAAGGAACAAGGAGATTTGCTAGGGGAACTGCTTTCCCGATTTTAACAACTGTGCAGGACTTTTATAAAGATGCTTTCCCCTCCTTCTCATGATAAAGAGCAGGTATTCAGCTGCTTTGGTTTAATATGAAACGTGATTTGGTGCAAATTAAAGACATTGATTTTTTCACGCAGAAAAAAAATATATTTGCAGCTAAATTAATTGTTGCACATATTATATTTCAAGAACAGAATTCATTAGTTTTGGCCTTAATACTCAAAAGACCAAATCTTACTCACTGACCAAGGTTTTTGGAGGAGAGTTATAGCTCCACTTCACAGAAGGAATCAAAGCTTTCTGTGCTGGATTTGCAAACAAAAGTTATATGAACAAAAAAAAGAGGTTGGGATTACAAGTGCTAAACCTCATTTTAGAAATCTGCATGCCCAAGACCCCTCTCCATGGCACAACAGCTATCTCACGGCATGCCACTCGGGGCTCCAACAGCCAGACGTACGATTGCCTGCTGCTGTTTTCTTCTCTTGTTTCCAGGGTTTATGGAGGGACACAGGGGAGAGGCCAAGCACAAAGCTGAAACTCGTGTACTGTGCTAAATGGACAGTAGAAAGAGCCTTGCAATGAGCTGGCAAGGAAAGAGCCGGCAGAGGATGTATTGCTGAGAGAGAGCAGCAGCCCTGGGACTGCTGCAGCCCAAAGGCTCGATTTGTAATCACTCCACTGCCTGAGTGTCAAAACCATTTGGCCCTCCAGGGTTTATAGGGTGACAAACAACTCTGTTTTGTCATTTCATGCCAAATTCATTGTATTTCTACAGTGGAGGCTATAACTAATACGTAGTTAAAGACGATGGAGACACTCCGGTCTCTTGAGTTGGCAGCGGCAGTGATTTGGAGAGCAGCTAGCTCAGATAGGTGGGAGGGTGCGCTGCAACCTCTCCAGCTGCAAAGGGAACAGGGCTAATGGGCTCTCTGGGAAGCCCCTGGAAATCAGAGATGCAAAGAGGGTGAAACTTAGGTGGATCTAGGCAAAGGAATATTGAGGCTTTCTCTACATCACGTAGCCATTGAAAACTGAAAACCAAGAAACTGAAGGTAAGGAAATGCTTGGACAATATGGGCTTACGTGAAAGCTGGTACAAGGAGTACAGTGAAGTGAAAGGCACTGCAGTGGGCTGAAAATCAAGGCCGTCCTTGCAAAGGTTACCAGGATTAGAGAGGAGACAAGCAGCAGGCGTTTATGCCATCTGCAGTGGTCACTATAGGACAGCCTAGATGATGAAAGGTTTCCAGGGCTCAGTTTCTTGGAGGTGCATGAGTCTTTACTGGTCTAACACAGTCACTGAGGCTGATGTTCACTTTATGGGATTTTACCAAACTTCCAGAGCAGGATGGGTGCCTAATTCTTATGGACTTCAAATCATATCTACTTCCAGGGGAGTTAAATACTTGTCTTACACTGGTGTTTGCATAAAACTCACCAGTGACCTGTCTCCAAAGTGGAAAAGATATTTTACTAGTCCATCCTCTGTAGATACAGCTCCAACACAGTTACTGCTATGACCTCTGGGAAGCTGGCCCCATGCTACCATCTCACTTCATGGACACCACTGAATAACGATGCCTGGTAAGGGGAAGCGCATGTGACATCTAGGTTCCAGCCACTGCTGCCCACTGATTTTTATTAAGGTCTTGCCAGCCTCATAAGCTTGGTATGTTCTATTTTTGTGAGCAGGAATGTGTTTCCTTCATTAGGTTTCTCCAAAGCTCTTGCAGTTGTAGTTTGTTTCTTAACTCTGATCTCACTGTGGTGTCTGTAATGTTACATTTAGAAAATAACGACACAGGATTCATCTGTTATTGCATTGGTCATAATTATTTTGCATGGAAGAAGCTGAGTGCTTCTCACCATAGGATAAGAAATTTTGCTGCTGCTCTGTGTAGCATGATACTCATACTTACTGATTTGGAGGCAAGTAGCAATCCCTGTATTCACCGGACATTCATTTAGACTCTTTTATAAAGTATTACAACAAATCAGTCAGGTTAAACTACAAAAGGCCCACAGGCTTTGAACAAGTATAATTCATTTGCATTTCAGGGACTTCAAGATTTGCCCCAGCATGACTAGCAGCAAATGAAATCAGCTCCCTATACAACCTGTTCACTATGTCGGTAACAAAGACAAATACATTTGATCACATTCCCAGCTGGATCAATAGCAATTTGAGTAGCTGGGAGATCTCACCCACCTTGTTACTGTGAGCCTAATTTCCATGGGGATTGCAAGTCCATCTTCCCTCAAGCATGTTCAGTTTTGTGTGCCCAAAAATCTGCTTCTTCATGTGTGCAAGTGACAAAATCGCATGCTTGAAAACTAATCACTGAGAAGTTATTTGGATTATTTAAGCCAGATTTTCACAAGGACTAAGTAGATACAATTCCCTGCAATTCATTGTTGTTGCAGCCACTTGAGCCACTTAAAGTGAAATTGCTGCTGACCTGTGAGTAAAGGCTGTATCTGTACCAGTATGTTGGCTTGGCATGCAGACTGAGGCTGGGGCCTGAACTCCCTGATTATCCCCACTGCCTGCGGGCTGGCAATTACCCTTGCTCTAGCCACAAGTCGATAAATTGGCTTCCCAGGCAGGAAAAGGCCATCACTAGGGAAAATGGGTTCACCTTTGAGTTCTGCCTTCACAGGCAGAACGACCACAATTGCCTCGATTGCACATTTGAGCACAACTTCCCCCCCAAAAATGTGGACATGAACTCAGGGTCCAAAATTATGCTTACCGATAGCTCTACGTTCCTAGTTTCCTGTACACACCAGAAACCCTTCCAATTAACTTTAATATCAGTCATGGGTAAAATAAAAGAGAAGCAAACACAACTGATCCAAACCCCTGTCAGACAGATGACAGAGATCACAGGAAGTATAAGGGTGTTTGTTTCATTATTTAAATTTTCACTGGCTATTTTTTTGGTTTGGAGAGGGGAAGGGAGAAAGAGGAACTGTGTTCCAAGTCTAAAACGTCATAAAACACATTATAATTGCAGTTGCATTGGTATATCTGGGAAAAAGGAAATCTCAGGAAAATGTATAGAACAAGCGGAAATCTCATCTAGATCCACAAATTCCCCCAAAACAAAATTTCAGAAAAGTCCTTTCAAGAACTTTACATTTTGTGATTCACTGGGTAAAATGGATGAAGAAAAACCCAGATATTGGTCAGATGTGCACTTCTCCTCTCCTGTATCAGCTATGCCTCCTTTGATTTGGCTGGCATGAAATAAAATGAATAAATTAATTTAAAAAATCCCATAAAATATCTGTAATCAGCTTGGCATAAGTAGTATGATTTAACATATGTATGTCTGTCAGACTACAGAACGGAGCCCAATCCTGACTGGACTCGCTGTTCTATGAGGACATAAATAAGTGTTAATAATCAATAGTCATTTCAACATCCTCCTGCCGGACAGCCTTGCCCCAGAAAATATCTCCAAGCCATATCTCTTGACTGGGACTAGATTTTTCTAGCTTTTAGTCTGACTTTGAAGCTAAAGGCTCTATTTTTTCTCAACTTTTGTAGATGCACAAATGTCCCTGCTGTGGGGCTATGTATTCAGGGTAAGCTGAGGTTTCATGACAGCACATTGGCCATAGAAATACTGCATGAAAATCTGTTTCCTATTTTGATCCGGGAGCTCAGACATCATCACAGCAGTGCTCTCTTTTGAACATAGGAACAATGAACCCTAAAATTCATCACAATTGACCTTCCTCTTCCCAAATGCCCTCTCCCTTGGCCAAAGAGAAATTCTCCCAAGAGAGGTCTTGTAAGTTTAGGATTTGCTTTCCCATCTTGGCAGATGCCGGGTATAAGTAAGCAGAGTCACAGTCTTAAAAAGGAAACCTATCTTGCCCTTCAAACACTGATGGCTCAACATCTGGAAATGCTGTATGGTTAAACAAGTGATCTGTGAAGGAAGCCTGGAGCATCTGTAAGACATCGTTCACATCTATTTGCCTCTGCCCTAGGGCTTACGTGGTTTTCAGCTTTGGTACCAGCAAGTATGAGACAGCTCTTGCCCTCATATAAAAGAAGTAAAACAAAATTCTTTTGCCAAGGATCTGAAGAAGCAGAGATGAGCAGATTTACACAAACACAACTCTCCTTTATGAAGAAGAAATGGAGGCCTCTGCGGATCACTTCAGGTTGTTTCCTCAACAGGCTCAGCACATACATACAAGCTGAGATGCCTTGATGGCTCATTTCTTTTCAGCATCCATATCATGCTCATGTTAAGGGAAATGGCACTTTACAAGTGACAACTTGTGTGGGCTGCATGGTCGTTCCAGCATGCTGAGCCTGCCCTCAAGACCGCTCCCTGCCAGGCTACAGAAAGGCAATGGCCTCGCCAAGCAAAGCTGCCCAAATTATTCTTCCCGGTGCATCACAGGATTAGATCATCACAAAGACGTGGGGGTGGCAGAAGATCAGCTATGCAGCATTCGTCACGCCTCCTATTTCATGCTGGCTCTGTCAGTGAGCAGTGAATGGGCGCCTGGCAATTTTTAATAACATAAAAATAATGTTATAAAATATATAATAATATTAGTATGAGACTATAAAAATAATATTTATTATTTTATTTTTCTAACATATCAACAAAATGTCAACATTACAGTAAGTTTTCAGGAAATATTTTTATTAGATTTTCAATCAGCTCGCTGGAGAGGGAGACCAAGGGATTTCTGCTGTCATCTACAGGTCACAATACAAATAGAAAATATTTGTGTTTTCTCCAGATGTTTTGGTGCCTGCGCTTCTTTGCATTCCCAAAGCAATTGCTTTGTTTTCCAGCTGGGTATTTTGAAGACTGTCATCATCTGTTAATCTAAAAAGCTAGAGTAACCTGCCCCTGTCACCATTACTGTCACTGGCGTTTTGATGTGTCAATATTGTGTGCTGCAGATGATTGTCCTTAAGAGACAGTTGTAGTTTTACTGCAAGCTACTCCAAGGACATCTTTATGAAATAGCGCTTGACTGAAATTGTTCCCAAGTGATGCTCCATCTAGAACTAAAACACCTTTAAACATGTTCTTTGACACTTTTCCAGAGTCCAGCTTTTCCCAAGCTTCCTCTTAAAATCTTTACCTGAAAACGATTAATTGCTGAGCCCATGTTCTGGCTTCTGTGGTATACAGATACGTGTTTACATCTCTACTTGCACTGAGTCTAATTTATAATTTAACACTGTTGAGACCAGCCTGACAATGTAAACATGGTGTATTAATGACCTGCAAAAAAGAGAAGCTGTCTTCTATGCCAAGTGCCTGTGGCTCTGTTTATGTTGGAAATGCATTATTAAAGAATGTGTGTGGTCAAGCTATAACCTTTCTAGTACTGAGGTATCCTTTTTACTCTGGGTCATTTCTTTGTTTCTCCTCACATAGTCTCCTAATCCAACAACCGATCAAGTTTCAGCCTTTCACTTCAGCTCCCCCAATTAAGATACCATGATACACAGGGTGACAGCCTTTTTGGGCTCCAGGAACCATGTGTGGTGTGCCTTGTACTCAACAACTGAATTAGACTAATTCTGGGAGCAAATACACTATCCAGGTAGTGCTGAGCAATTTATTATCAAAGCAACAATTTATTGTCATTCCAGCCTCTGTAAAACAAAAAGTCTGGATCGTTTATTCTTCATTAAAATCAACATGACAACTGCCTGAGGACATAATGACAGTCACACTTGGACTTGTAGGTAGAAGTAGTGGCGGGGGTTGGGGGGGGGGGGCGTGGTGTGGAATTAAGATGCTATCTCAGTCCTGGACACATCACCCATTTCTCTGCACTTGGTCCTGGGTCCTGCATTGCTTGTTTTTCTGAGCAGCTGTGGCAATCAGTGGGCTTGGTAAGCTATGGAGTTTTCTGTGAGAGTGCTCACTCCCACAGCCTGGGTGAAAGTTGTAGCAGTCTGGCCAGTAAATATACATAGGGGACCTCCTAAATAACCTCTTTCCTTTTATTGTCTTCAGAAGATATATTTACGGTGTGATGACCCATCCCAGATGCTCAGGGAAAAGGAGATGCTATAGTACTAGCACTAAAAACTGGGCTCTGAATGTCAGGAATAGCAACCTAAAAGCCTTTGGCAGCATTATGCCATAACTAGGCTGGTGAAGAAGAGTTCTTCATCCTGCCTTGGGAATCTCACGCAGTGAACCATCCTGCAAAACAAGCAGAACACCCTTTGCTTCCCGAAAATGCACAAAACGTGCCGTTCGACCTTTCTCTCCAAGCTGAAGTTTCTGCAATGCCAGTATGTTGGTGAAAACTTGAGGAAGTCTTATACTGCAAGTATTCCTAAGAGAGCCTGACGGATGTTTCACCATCAGCTGAAACAGCTACTCCTTGTTTTTCTGACCAAGAGGAGAGAGTTAGGGGAAGCAGGAACTGGTGTCCTCCCCTGTGTCTGTTGGGGTTGCTTTGCTTTTCATTAGGAACAGCAACATGTCACTGTGTTTCAAGAGGTTGACAACTGTCTGCAGTACCGATGGTGCGTGATGATCACTCCTGTCCTACATCCAACACGATATAATCCAGTATTTCAGTGCATATATTTTATAGCATAAAGGGATTTTTTTTTTAAAGGAAGCCCAAGGTATATCAAGAAACAGGGTATGAGGAGCGCCCAGCCACGTATAAGCAGAGCCATCTGTTTTGTTTGCCTGGCTCCAGTGTTGCACATGCTCCATTTTGATCAGTTATGCAACAAACAGGCTTCAGTTAACAGCTCTGAACCACAGAAATTAAGCATATTTCTGCACTTCTTTATTTTTTAAGAAATGTCTACACCTCAACAAATTTACCTGGTGCTATAAATAAGATTACAAGGA
Organism: Nyctibius grandis; assembly: GCF_013368605.1. Classification (NCBI taxonomy): domain Eukaryota; kingdom Metazoa; phylum Chordata; class Aves; order Nyctibiiformes; family Nyctibiidae; genus Nyctibius; species Nyctibius grandis. The sequence continues at coordinate 21,518,705 of NC_090664.1, read as the reverse complement.
GAGGAATGATCATTGTCAGTTTTGCAATGGTGTTTGCAATCAGTAATACAAATGTAGGCGATTAATGCAAAAACACTTTTTCTGTGTGTGCGTGCAAGCAGTAAATGTATTTAACTCTTCTGACAGACAGATAACAAACCAACAGTGAACTCACCTTACTAGCATATACTCAGGTTCCCAGGTATCTAAGTTGGTAGCAACCCATTCAGCAGTAAGGGTATCTTTCTGGCAAGGTTGCAATATGACTGCATCCTGGTTTTGTTGTTGTTTACTCTGTGTGACATCGACTGACTCAAATGAGCCATTTTTTATTCCTTTGTAGACACGAGAGTGAATTTAGCACAGTGTGTTATCACAGAGCTCCTCACACACAGTGCTGACAAATAGCTATGTGGACAACCCATTCAGGCTGTAGTACTATCCATCAGCAGTGACAGTAGCTGGCAAACCAGTGCTGTTTATATCAATTTGTTATTTTCTAGGAAGTTACCCAGCTTCATTATTATTGGGGGAGATAAAACTAAGATGAGAGGCCAAGACCCTCATTTGGTTTTTAATGCACTCCCATTGCTTTGATGTATTACAGAGAACAAAATTGACCGATGTGGTAGCTCATTACACAGGGAAAAACATACACTAAAATAACATATTTTCTTTACCATCAGTTCAGAGACAACTAACAGGGCTCTAGGAAGGATGCAGGGCCAGTTATTTAAAATATACCCTCCCTTTTGCTCCTGCAACAAAAAATTAAGTTTTGTGATATGCCCTAGTCTTTAAGCACAGAAAATTCTGTAAGATACAGTGTCTTAAATAACAAGTATATAATTTTAACACACCTTGTCAGCCAAAGCATTTCGCTGATTTTTGCACAGCGTTGCACAGTACTGCTCTCACAGTGCTTCTTCAGGACATTCTTTCTGGCTCTCTGTGATACTTGAGCAACAAATCCTTTCCACCTCTTGCACGGTAGGTGGAAGCCATAACTGCTACACTGGAGATGGGGAACATGAGTCACGCAGAGGCTAAGTGACTTCCCTGGGAACCCATGAGACCAAAAAAATTAAAAGATTTAATGCGGATTCTGGCCCAAGTTACATTCTGGCTTTAGGGGGAGTGTAACTCAGGGCATAATTTATTTGTTATTAGTGTGTCTCATCACTCACATGATAATATCTAGGCAAAAGAAGCTACCACTCTGTGACAGCAGTTGGAGCCCAAGCAGACAGGAGTATGCAGCCAGGTGGTAAGGGGAGATCGTTAGGGTGTCTGGGGATGCTCAGAGGACTGCAGTCACTCACAGTAGCTATGACAGTAGTTCACAGAGATCCATTCATGGGCTGTTTATGCTGTACATGAAATGGTAGTTATATTGCATAAAGGCTCCAAACAATTAAAACAAAAGTTAAAAGAAGACTAAATCCATATCAGCTCATTTCAGATTTAGCCCTTAAAACCCATGTTGTGTCCATCCTGTACACCTCTTATCTAACTTTAGACTTGGAGAGAACTGGGACAACATTTAGAAACATAGGCTGTGATTGCTTTCTCATACTTTAGATGTCCACCATAAGATGCATTTAGTCTGATGAATCCCAGCCCATCTAAATTTATCTGTACTCAAATCCAGACTGTTGCCCATCTCTCCATTTGGGAGACAGACCCAGCATTCGACTTCACTGATGTTATAATGTTGTATTGTCACTAACAACCAGAAATACACAGAGCCTTGAGTTTGTCTCTGATCCCAAAGTCACTCTCCCTGGCAGAGTAAAGTCATAAAATTCTTGATTCACTACTGACTCAGAGAGGGAAGAGCTGCCTATTAAGTCACACACATCGCTCCCCCATGGCGTGGATGTTTCTCGAACCCTTACGTTCATGCTGGGACTGGCTCTGTACCTGCTTATTTGTAAGTGTTGAGAAGCTCGGAGTACAAGGTGAGACAGCAGCAAACATGCACAGGTGCTGCTTCTTCTCTCAGCTGTCATTAGGCAGCTCTCCTAATGTGCAGACAGAACCATCCTTCGAGCTGCAAAATATTTGTCTTTCATTATCTGTCACCTTCTGACTTTTAGTTAAAGAGATGCCCCTTTTCCTGGAACATGCACATAGTTAGGATCAATATCATAATCCTGTCTGACAGCTACTCGAAAGCTCCTTTGTGTTGATTAGGTTTTGGCAGCTGAACAGAGCTGCCGCTGCATTTTCTTTTAATACCAGCTAAGCGATAGGCTTGACAAGAAGTAAAAAAAGAAAACAAAATTCTCTTAAAAGCAAAAACCAGTTAGCCCTTTTGTTACTCCAGTGAAGTGGAACAGATACTTCAGCTGCCAGTGGTGGTACAAGCAGAAACCTGCTCCTCGTCCCCTGCTGCCCTCCAAGGACAGATGGATGAATGGTAGCGGCTGGCTTAAAGACATCTTCATCTGTTCTGTTAGGAAGGAAAGCAGGGGTTTGGCACCAGCTTTTAAAGAAAATAGAAAGTGCTAAATTCACTAAACTTTATTGGTTCAAATGTATAATAATGATAGTTTAATGGCAGGAAAGAGGCAGATAATTAGAAGTGAGTAGCTCTGATTGCCCTGTACACCGCTCCAGATAGCTTCTCAACACTCCTGAATCCTTGTTTGCTTTGTCTGAAGCTGAAATCCCACAAGGTCTGGATGTTACCAGCTGTCTAGCTAACTAACCGCCAGCACTTCCCCTGAATGCAAGCTATCAGCTTCCACAACATCAGCCTCCTCCCTTGAGCTCTTCCTCGCTGTCTCTCCCAGTGTGATTGCTTTTATCTATTGCTTGCAGGAGCTTCTTCTAATCATATTGCTTCTTGCCTCCAAGGGTCAAACACAAGACCGTTGCTACCTACACAAATGGGGAAACCTGTCACCTTCGCTAGACTGATAAGCATTTGGCAGGCACGACACTGTGAAGTAGAAGAGCAAACAGCCAGCAATCTGCAAACAGCATAAATATGTTACAATCTCAGCAGGAAGATGGGCACTATATGTACCAAGAGGCCTTTGTTTAATGAGCTGTCAGAAAGCAGGCATGAAATTATGTTTGAAAACATGTGCAAGCTGCAGAGACTGAGCGGGGGCACTAAAAAACCTCTCTGCCTTTTCTGTGGATGTTTGGAATGCCTTATCAGTTTGAGAACTGTCATGTGATGAGAGCTATCATTAGCAAGGTAATAGCGTTTGAAAGCTACTGATTTTTCTCTCTCAGCTCCATTTTGTGACCTAAATGAGTGAGACAAAAACTTAATGCTTCTTTTCCACAGAATTTTTTGTCCTGAAAACATAGCCAGAAACCCCAAAGTGAGCATACCGGTAGGAGATAAATCAAAATCATTGTAAATCGTAAAGGACTAACTGTGGAAGTCAAGAATACTGTTGTTAATCTTGCAGAGATTGTGTTCGTATTACCCTAATGCACCTCTTGCCACTCATTTATTTCAATCACACACACACACACAAAGCATTGCAGTGCAGGTGACTGCTATGTGTGACGGCCATACAAGGGCTACCAGGGGTCAGGGCAACAGTCTGCAATTCACTGGTAGTCAATAGCAGTAAAATAGTGTGAAAAATATGATAACTGAGGTATATTAACAGTGTTAGGGCCACTTAGGATAGGTGTAATAGGGTGTGCAACAAAACAGACCTTCCATTGCTGTTAAATCATGCAGAACAAGTTGCTAAAGATTTAAAACAAATCCTCAAATATCCTTCGGGGTCACAAAGCTCTTTCTTTCTAAGATAAATTGAATGGTTTTCTCCATGCCCAAACATCTGTGTTTTCCTTCCCTTTAAGAAAACTTTTTGCTGATTCTTTGACTGACTGAGCATTTGTGGTCCAGTCCAGAGCTGAAAGGAGACTGTGAACACTGAACTGAAGCAATGTCAGTCAGGAAGGTATTAATTATCAAAAATGGCTTATTTTTCTTTCCTTTATTTTCTTATTAAGGATGTGGATCAAAATCCAGATCTTCTTGATTGGATCAAGCAGAGCCCAGATCTAATCTGTCCCTATTCTGAAACCCAGAACAAACTGATTTTTTGGGGGGGAAAAAAAACAAAACAACAAAAAGAGGAACAGCTTTACAGGGATCCTATCAGTTTTTGTCACATGAATGAGGCAGATCACCAGCAGTGTAGTTTCACTAATGTTAAAAAAAATATATGAAAGAGAAGAAAAGGAAGGCTTGAAAAACTGTATCTTTAGGAGTTTTGCAATGGAAAATGTGATGCACAAGTAAAGAAAATATTTTGCAGAAGGCGTTTACTCTCTTTGGATTTTGGATATTCGTTAGTTAAAACTGAAAAAAAATCAGATGTTGGTCAACAGGCAAACAAAGAAATGTTTCTGCCATGAAATGCCTTTCTCAGTGTCATAACATTTGTAGTTTGGTGAGCTCCTTGTATGCGGGCTGCATTTATCTACTTATTCATGTCTCCCATGATCTGCCCGCCCCTTCTTCAGAGCCCCCCCCTCCCCGTTGCACCAGGAAGATGTAGCCCAGCAGGGAACCATTCTTAAAGGATAATACAGACGTAAGCCCCCGAACTTCACCTATCTCAACCCTGAGTGTTTCCAGATAGGAGGATTCAGGCCATAAATCTCTGGGTTTGGATTTTTCCCTTAACAGTCAAATATTTCTGTGGATAAATGTTTAATGTTTTTCAAGCAGCTTTTTCAATGTTAATGCTTTGCCAGTGTAAAGCAGATGAGGACAACAGATAAACCTTTCCTCTGCTTTCTATTTGGTGATCTGAAATAGGTCAAGTTCTTCAAACGTGTTTCATTTTACCCCTGCTAATATGCTTCAACGCATAAGACTCCTAAAGGAGTGTTTGATTGTAATAAGAGCACAAAAGCATGGATACTATAGAAACCAAAAATATCCTGTTAATTCATACAAGAGACTATTTTTTTCTGACTTTGAATAGATCATATACTACACACAGGAAATCCTTTGATACTGTGATACTTGCGTCTCAATGATGCAAGCTTTCATAAAAGACCACAGCATTCCTTTCCTTCTCCTGAGAGGGTGTCTGGCTTCCAAAGAGGTTACGCACTGCTTGAATCAGAGTTAGGTGCTGAACTGCAAGGAGGTGGGCTAACAACCCTTAGGACCAAAGGAAAACTGAAGACCTTCCCATTGTGCAATTTTTGAAGCATTTTACATTGGTTCATAAGGTATTCTTTTTCTACTTCATTTTCTCTTCTCCATGCCATCTTTGCTACTGTGTTCTACATAATAATAAACATATATTATTTTGCCGAATTTTGGCTTTTTTTCCTACCGTTTAAAACTCATTTTGCAGGGTGTTAAAAGGAAAAATAAAACTGTAATCTGCAATAGGTACTGAGAAGGATGTTTAAATACTGTAAATTTTTGAAAATGCCTAATGCCATAAAAAAGCTTTGCAAAATACTGAATTAAGAATCCTTGAGCAAGCCCACCAGCACATCCAAGGTAACTACCTCTCCGTGAAGAATGGAAGGGGAAATGCTAGAGATTGATGGGAAAGAAAGAGGGACAAGCAGAAAAAGAAAACAGAACTGTCATTCACAAAGCAGTGTTTGCTCCACCTGTGATGATGTGGCAGACAGGAACAGGATTTAAGCCAGGAACAAGAGGTAAATCCTGAACTTAACTGTTCAATCCCTAAACAAGATAAGAAGTCTAACCAGTATTTAGTTAGACTGGTGTAGCTGGTAGTGGAATAATGCTTGAGAGCTGAATTTAGAGAAAGGATGTTGCAAGACTAGAACATTAATGAGAAATATCCTAAAAGAGCTAATGCAAAGTATGGAGACCAATAGCTCAGTGAAAGGCTTGAGGAGCTCAGTCTGTTGTGTCTCCAAAACAAGACTGAGACATGATTTGATTATCTCCAATAGGGAGTAAATGCCTGGCACAAAAAAAAAAAAAAAAAAAAAGCCTTTTGATATAGGGAAAGAAAGCGTAATAGGAAACTGTGACTGGAAACAGAAGACAAAGAGATTCAGAGGGGAAACACTAGGACTTGCTGAGGGCCTTGATGCTGAGGCAGCAGTTCTGAGTGACATCCATGCTCCCTATTTGTCTCCTCAGTGATGGTCATAGTCTCCGAATAACAGAGAATGATACCAACGAGCTCCTCAGAAATCTTCCCACTTACCATCAATCTTGTGCAGAGAGTGTTTCAACAAGCTGAACCTCAGATGATGGATTATTCATCCTGACTACTTGGAGATTACCTGTTGTGGGCAAGTCAAAAAGGAGCTGAGTGTTACTAGCATTTTTTAAATCATACGCACTTACAGTTATTCCATGTTCCTTATCACGCAGCAGGTCAGTGACACCATGTTTCTTTCTTCATCTAGCTTTCATAATCCAGAGGACAGCAAGAGGGGACAAATTTGGACCCTTGTGCTTTCTTTGAGTAAAACAGGTAGGCAAAACCAAGCAAATTCCCACAGACTTGTATGAGCTTCTTCATTCATGAAAAAGGACACAGTTGCCCAGAGTGATCCCACCTACCCCATGGGCTGGCCAAGGTGGTGTCACCAGCTGGAGACTGTCCAAGCTTGTTGAAGTTGTAGCACTATGGGGCTGATGCACTCCCCTTCCACCCCACACCAGGGGATCACTCCAAGCACATAGAATCACACGGAATCACAGAATGTTAGGGATTGGAAGGGACCTCGAAAGATCATCTAGTCCAATCCCCCTGCCGGAGCAGGATTGCCTAGACCATATCACACAGGAACGCGTCCAGGCGGGTTTTGAATGTCTCCAGAGAAGGAGACTCCACAACCTCTCTGGGCAGCCTGTTCCAGTGTTCGGTCACCCTCACCGTAAAGAAGTTTTTCCTCAAATTTAAGTGGAACCTCCTGTGTTCCAGCTTGCACCCATTGCCCCTTGTCCTGTCAAGGGATGTCACTGAGAAGAGCCTGGCTCCATCCTCTTGACACTTGCCCTTTACATATTTATAAACATTAATGAGGTCACCCCTCAGTCTCCTCTTCTCTAAGCTAAAGAGACCCAGCTCCCTCAGCCTCTCCTCATAAGGGAGATGTTCCACCCCCTTAATCATCTTCGTGGCTCTGCGCTGGACTCTCTCTAGCAGTTCCCTGTCCTTCTTGAACTGAGGGGCCCAGAACTGGACACAATACTCCAGATGCGGCCTCACCAGGGCAGAGTAGAGGGGGAGGAGAACCTCTCTTGACCTGCTGACCACACCCCTTCTAATACACCCCAGGATGCCATTGGCCTTCTTGGCCACAAGGGCACATTGCTGGCTCATGGTCATCCTGTTGTCCACTAGGACCCCCAGGTCCCTTTCCCCTACGCTGGTCTCCAACAGCTCTGTCCCCAACTTGTACTGGTACATGGGGTTGTTCTTGCCCACATGCAGGACTCTACACTTGCCCTTGTTATATTTCATTAAATTTCTCCCCGCCCAACTCTCCAGCCTGTCCAGGTCTCTCTGAATGGCTGTGCAGCCTTCCGGCACATCAGCCAGTCCTCCCAGTTTTGTGTCATCAGCGAACTTGCTGACAGCGCACTCTAATCCCTCATCCAAGTCATTAATAAATATATTGAATAGAACTGGTCCCAGAACCGATCCTTGCGGAACTCCGCTAGACACAGACCTCCAACTGGACTCTGTCCCGCTGACCACTACTCGCTGGCTTCTTTCCTTCAGCCAGTTCACAATCCACCTCACTACCCGATCATCCAGACCACACTTCCCCAGTTTAGCTGCAAGGATGCTGTGGGAGACCGTGTCAAACGCTTTACTGAAATCGAGATAGACCACATCCACAGCTTTACCATCATCTATCCACCGGGTAACATCCTCATAAAAGGCTATCAAGTTGGTTGAGCAAGTCTTCCCGTTGGTGAACACATGCCGTGTTTTAGCCAGGCAGGACCAGGAGCAAGAAGCTTAGCCATGAACAAAAGAGAGGAAAAAAGAGGAAAGAGGAAATGATCAGGAATTTTAGGGATCATGCATCATGTGGCATGGCAATTACTAACAATTGCATTTAGGCCTATTTTCAGTGCCACAAGATGGTCCGTAACCTCACCTGAACGGTATCAAGAATGATGAACTGGGACCTGTTCAGTCACTAAGTTCTCCCAACAGAGAAGGGAGGGCACAGTAAAGGGGCTTCAGTCCATGGAAAACCACACGTTCCCATGAAGGCAGAGAGCCATACTCTAAGGCTTGAAATCCCACTTAAGCCTATTTGCTTAGTCAGTGGAAAGGTAGGCACCTTTGAAGGCCTCTGAAGAGCAATTCAAAAGCCTGAAAAAGTGCTGAGCAGGGAGCGAAGGGCACAGGGACTTCAGCTGAGGAGCTTTCCAGCCTTGCTCGGTGTGAGGTATTAACCCCCTCTGCCAGGAGTGGGGCCAGGGTCCCCCTCCTGCCACTCTCGGCAAGTTAGGGCATGGCTCTGCAGAGCAGGTACTGTGGTAGGAAAGGGAGCCGGGAGCCTCAGTCGGCAGGGACCGCTCATTTTCCCCATCCTGCTTTGACAGAATTGGCCAGGGTTGGAGGCATCTTTCATTTCCCAGTTCTGTTTTTGCTGCAGAAGACACAGCTTCTTTCTATTTTTCTAGACCGGCTGATCCCAGCATGTTCCAAATCCATAAAGGAAAATAGGAAATGACTTTCTTAGTCCCTGAATTGACCCGTGGGTCTGCTGATCCTGCTAGGCTCGGCAGTTTCTCTGCTGGGTTGAGGAGCACATGTTTATGCACCTGGGATCATGCAGCTTGAATTATTCTTTTAAACGTTTTCATAGAGAGTGGCAGTGTAACAGAAATCACTAAACAAAATGTACATTGTGTGTGACAGTTAGCAATGGGCCGGTTCACAGATTGTTAAGGGCTATTGAAAGTCATGCTTATGTTTTTCTTCTTTAACATTTTTCAAGGACAATTTGATTGCATTTCCCAGAAAGGTTAACATAAACAATCTGCTCCCCTAATTTTTATGAGAAGCATTTAAAAGTAAAACGTCCTGCTGTTATTTCACTATTGCCTGTGTTATTGATGGCTGAGGATTCCCAAATAGGTTCTGAATTTTTGCAGCTTTGCACATTTCTGGGAGAATTGCTCAAAAGTCTACTATCTCATTCTCCATCCACAGCAGCATTGAGAAAGACACAAGTTTCTTTGAACACAGAAGGGCAGGATTCATCCCCTGAAGTTTAGCCACATGAAGGATAGATGTCACCTCTGAACTAGTCATTTAAATGGCCTCTACAGCCACCAGTGGGGCAGAGAAGCAACTCCAGGCATCAGTTTGGCTCATCTCTCATAGGTGCCGATCTTTGCCATAAGATATTTGCCCTTTGGAAGTGGCTAAGTTTCTCCACCGAAAATAAAGTCAGTCAAAGCAACTCATTCAGAGTGAGCCATCCCTGTCCTGTCCTGGTTTGCTCCCAGACTGTGCCTCACAGATCACATCGATTGGACCCTCTCTGCTGTCACCATCTCCCAGGGTGACCAACTGGCTCCAATGCATACTTATGTACTCTGCAGTTATTTAAAAAAAAAAAAAAAAAAAAAAAGAAGAAGAAAAAAAGTGGAAATATCCCCTTTAAAGATAATTTCTGAATGCTAGTCATGACTATTCTCAGGCCAAATTTGCAAGTCTGCTGTAAGTCTAGAACCACAGATAGGTTTTCCATCTCATCAGTATGTCTGGTTGACCTTTCAGGTTAATATTGATATTCAGTTTATTTGGATACTTTGAGCAGGAGCTTGTACTAGGTTTTCTCTAGAGATCCCTATGATTTTCACATAATCGAATGACCTTGCAACACATTACCTACCCACCAGTCATCACCACATTCATCTGAGTGCCCAAGTTGGATGTTATATTGGTTTTGTTATATTTAATTGTATGTGCTTTTTTTCATTTAAAACTTTGAAAATAGAGCTCAAATAGATGCTCTGGGGCATTTTTTCGTACATCTATACCTTAAAACTACCCACCTTTCTGCTGTAGTATCAGCTGAGGTATCCCTCAGTTTCTGTCAGAAATTGCTGCACACTAGCTTGGCAGTTCCTAGCACTGAAAAAGCAGATTTACCCACGACCAGTGCACAGAATTCAGAGCAACACAAAATGATCCCTCTGCATCTTAAGCTTTAGTTAAGCTTAGTGAATTGCTCTATTTTAAAACGAACACTACTTTAAAAGGACTTGATTCATAAGGCGTGTATTTGTGACAGAGTCAGGACCTTTTTCTCTCGGGGCAGGTCAGGTCAAGGTTTTGCTCTCAGACCCACATATACATTTCCCATTTCCTCGCGTTTACCTGTCCTTTGCATTCAAACAGATGCATACAGCACTTCCATTTGGATTTGCCGGGGCATATTTGATCTCACTACTGTGGCCACTGGTGCATAAAAAGTATTTTGCCAGTTTCCATTAGATACTTACTGTCTGCAAGCACTCAAATGCAATCAATCACTTTACATTAAAAATTACAGTGTGTGCAGGAACGCGTGTGTGCACAAATGTGGAAGGATGCTGGATCGTGTATTTAAAAGTGACCCTTTTTTTTAGGAAAGAATAATGCTCACAAAGCTAAAAAAAAACAAATCCAAAAACCACCCACTCACTACCACTGTGTTAAAGCAGCATTTACTACACGTCTCCAAGACAAAAAGAAAATGCGATAAAAATTCAACCGCAAAAAATCCAGGGTTTGAATTAGCTAGGCAAGGGGGAGCCAAAAGCACTCCCTGTGTACAGCGTGACTGATGGTGCCACGCCACACAAGCCTGCTGTGACAGATCCCGTGAGGACACAGCAGCGTGACACAGGGGACGGCAGCAGGGAGCACCCCGTGTGCCTGTGCAGGAGAAGATGAAGGGAACAGTGGGCTTTGCAGCAAATCTTCATTGGGTGATAATGCTGCTTTGGATCTTTCCCTGACAGGTCTGATTCTCTGGGCATAAGCTGTAAAGCACAGTCATGAAACCAACACAAGCCATTTCCCGTGTGCCACCAGCCCACCTTTCAGCTCAGCCTCACAGTGGCATTTCTGCACAGGTTAGATGGTCACAGCTGGAGGGTGAGTTTAGGGTGGGCTTAGCTCCTGCCTCCCATCTCCCTGCTGCCCCTGCCCAGGCTTCCCACCTCACCTCCCTCATCCTTCCTCTCTGCAGCTGCCACCTTGGTGGTGGGAGGAGGAGGAGGAGTGCATGGAGGAGGTACTCAAGCAGCAGTGCAAGTGCCTGGTCCTTGGAAGGTATCCCTCCCCCAGCCCTTGCCAGCCATCTCTTTGCACCAACCCATGGGATATCTCAGATCCAGAAGCTGCTTTTCCTCCACGTGTCCCTGTATGCAAACATGTCCACACAGAAATATATTTAACACACATACCCACTTGACCTGTAGGTGTGCGCATGATATTTGCTCTTAGGAGCTCTGAGGATCTTTGGTTGTTGGTTTATATCAGACTCGGGTTAGACAAAGTTCCCATTAAAACCTTCCTGTAAAAGTCATGCTAGGTCAGTCATTCAAGCCCTAAAATCTTCAGAAGTGACTAATGGTTTCTGATGCCTCCAATGTTTTGGTGTGTGGCTTGAGACACATCGTAAGAATCTAGTTTTCTGAGAGGTGTTGGTGCTCTCTAATAATTAAGCTCTTAGAAGAGGCAAACCCAAAATTAACAGTAATTTTCCAAAATGTAACTCTCCAACATTTACAGAGCCTTCAAGTGGAGAAACAGATCTTACTTTGCCCTGAGAAGATTACAGACCACATACTGGTGAGAAACTCAAATACATCTTGGTAAACATTATATAAGCAACATTTTCCAGAGTCTTTCATTCACTGTGTAAAAGCCCCACTACAAGACAGCTAACATATCTAAAATATATTCCCAGCTCTCCAAGACTTACTCACTCACAAGTCATCTGGTTTAAAAGAGCACTCTCCAAATACTGTCCACAAACTTTTCCATTTTGCCCTCCCAGGCAGCCTAGCAACATTGCTGGCAATAAATAATGCTGCAAAGGAAATTCTGTGTCAACTAGGAGGGTTAACATACCAACTGAAGAAAATGTACGAAAAAAGTATAATTTATTGCCCCTTAGAATCTGCTTTTATCTGTATCTTTTGAGAACAAATTAACAAGTCTTGCATATCTCCATATGTTTGTGTCTGTGGAACATCACGGTTGTGAAGGTACATGTTCATTCGGTCCGTAATAGCAAACATGTATGTTTGTTATACACCGGAGAATGTGAGGATATGTTGATGATACTTTCATAATAGGATAAATCACTGCAAGAAAAAAGAAATGTTATAAAAGCCATAAGGATTTTTTTTTGATATACAGAAATCAGCCCAAACCCCAGTGTTCCATGTGTACTCTTCAGGTCATAACAACAGCTGCTTTCAAAATGTAGATGATCCCCATATGCCTAATGAAATCACTCTTCGAAGGTCAATAAGGAATTTACTTTGTTTTTTTTAACAATTGTAAAATTAACTTTTAGTGTCAAAAACAGGATGAAAGTGACCTTTATTCTGAATAAAGGCTTGGGTTTTTTTTCTTGGATATAGCCTGTGTATTTATGTACATATGTATATAAAAGACTTTGGCAATTCAGCTGTTAATCCACTCAAATCTTTAAGCTAAGTTCTCAATAAATACAGCGAATACTAAAATCTGATCTGTATTTAAGGTGCAAAAAACCAGTATTCAAAAAACATGTATTTCCCCCCAAATTAATGGTGAACATATTTAAGCCAAATAAATTTTCCAGTATAGTTATTTTTTTCTAAAAATATCTTTGCTTTAACTTTAAAATCTAATACTGGTATTATTTCTTTACTAACAAGAGGAGAAAACAATAATAATAATATGCTTAACCAGGATTTTACATTCACTTCAATTGTCTCAAGTCAAGATCAAAGTATTGCTGAAACATGGCTGTAAAGTACTTTCATCTTATGGCAGAAGAAAACACATACCTGTATTTAAAAATGTGTATTATATGTGCCAGAATCACAGCTCAGAATAGCTGGCAAAGTCGATGAGGTTGTATTGAATTACACCAGTTCAGGATCTGCATCTGAACAGAAAGTGTCAGGGGGATCATTTACTTGAGCCAGACACCAGTGACAATTGCAGAGGTAACATTTTCCCAATTGCAAGGGGGGCCTTTAATCATCCGAGACCTGTTGATGATGTTTTGTTAACAACCATTACTCCTGCTTGGTGCTTTTAGGCACTTAAGCATATTTCTGTAAAACTATTAACATATGAAATGAATATACAGTGGTAGTGCCAATACAAATTAAGCAGAAAGCAATATTAAGACCACCAAACTTATGAGATGGCTTTCAAAATAATAATACTGGATTAAAAACCATATGCAATTCTCCATTTTTTTCATTTGTCTTCTGGTTTCTGGGGCTTAACAGAACATTGAACTTTTCTGTCTTTTTTTTTTTGGTAAAAATAAGGTATAGAAATGGGGTGGGGTGTTAATTTGTTTTTTCCATAATGAAATCTGCCATCCTCGACAGTCAGATCCTTCCAAGAGCATGATAATTAAGAGGAAAAATAGCATGTGTTGACAATAATTGCTTGTAGATACCCCGAGTCAGTCAGATTGAGTTCTGTGACAAGGCTGTTGAATATGAAATGATAGCCAGCAAATTATTTTTATTATGGAGAAGGAAATCAGCCATGCTCACAAAAGGCAACGTAAGTGCTAAGTAAAGTTTGATCATGTGCTCGTTGGAAACCACAGCGATGTCTCCTCTCGTTAATGATTCAAAATCAAGAATTACTTTAGCAGGTCTAGGAATGATACACTTCAAGCTTTAAAACACATGTGAGGCTTTTGTTAAAGCAGTTGAGTTAGGAATACCGTTAGAAAATTAGCCTGATACTTTGCTACTTTAACTTCCTAAAACAAGCAGCTTTGTACTGAATCAAATCAGTTTGGTTCTGCTGAAATTTTCTACTCTGGATTAGTATCTCAGCATGATTTTTTTTGGAAATCTCATCTAAATGATCCAGATGCCTACACAAGAGGGAGGCTAATTCAAAATATAACTTTTGCCTATATTAAAAAAGAAAACCTTTCAGCCACTCAGCTGAGAAGTTTCATCAGGATGACTCTCTGGACCACGTGGCTGAGACCTGCCCCCATCTCACAGACATTTTCTCAAAATCTGCCCATACCTGCCCAATTTATCAAGCCTTTGAAAAAAACCTCTCTTGGCATGTGGTTCGTGCAGACTCATTAGGTTTGGCAGCTGCACCCTGGCCAAGCTCCTTCTGTGCTGAGCCCACATCACCCGCTTGCCAGTCCCTCGTCCAGGAGGCTGCATCCCTGCCACCCACCCAGGCTGCCCCAATGCTGGCTCTCCACAGCTGCCTCCCTGCATGCTGCAGTTGTCATAGGCTTCCCGCCCGGCTCCTAAATGTGGGGAGACTCAATACTGGCTTTTCCTTAACTGTACATCCTTCATTTTGCCACATTCGCCATCTTTCAGCCCATTGCTGTGAAGTCAGCTCTGCCTGAGAAGGGCAGTCATGAGTTTAAAACCTCTCCCTGGGTGTTTCAATGGTACTTTCTCCTTGCCCGCAGCCACACTGTAACATGCAAGGAGTAGGAAGGAGTCTTGCATTTGAGCCACTTGGCTGGGATTGAAGGTGTCTGGGGGCTCTCCTTAACCTGCCACAGCCTTGGTGGCTGTGCTCCATGGACCCTGTCATCCTGCCCTTCCTTTGCTTTACCCTTGTACTACGGGACTGCCAGTCTGTCCCCTCTAGTCCCATGCCTGCTGCAAGCATAGATAAATGAAAATTTGTGGTGTTTCTAAGAGAATTTAAATACATTAAATGCAAGAGGTTTGTATGTAGTCTCCACACGAACATCTGGAAGCAGATGTTTAGGATCCCTTAAAATTGGATGTGTATGGCAGGGGGAGAGGGCAACTGGGATCCTGCAAGCATGTGTCCAAAGACAGACAGAGGTTTGTGTGCACACTCCCTGTCTGTGCTGGCAGGTGAACTGGGATGGCTACCGAGGAGACTGGTCAGAGAGGTAGGAGCAGCTCCTTTCCGGGCGTCCTCAGCACCATGCAACCCTATGGGCCCAAAATAAAAAATACATGGTGGCCCAGAACAGAGGCAAACTTTATTAGAAGGGGGAATATCTTTTATTAAGCCATGTTTTAGCATTTAAAACAAACCAAAACAAACAAACAAAAAAAACACAAACAAAAAAAAAAAAGAAGAAAACTTTCAGGCTCACAAGAGCTTCTACATGTCTGACAGAAAGGTAACAGACTTCCAGTACAGGTTGGAAAGAATTATGCTAACTTGATTGTTTTAATCAATAAGGTAGGTTGAGAGAAAACAGTGGTGTTTCTACCTCTCCCTACACAGTCTACATTTTATAGAACCATGACTACAACATGGTATATTACATGCCGTGCATTTAAAATTTGTTTATATAGAGGCTCCCACAAAACAGGGAAGCATCATGCAGTGGGAAACAGGGAGTTTTTACAGACATCCTGGAGGCAATGGCTGCCTTGGGGAGACTGACAACATCTGAGCATATAGGTGTGTGGTTTTCACCCAGGCGTTGTCCTGTGAACAGAGCAAGTTGTCCCGTACAAAATCAGAGAAGAGAGTTTCCAGCTACAGCATCCTTTTTTTCCCCTGCTCTGCTTTTCCTTGTGGTATTGAGACACCCAGGGCAGCAATAGACTCTTTACACCCAGCCGACTTCAAAACAGTTTCTATCTCAGATTACCAGAGTCTGCAGAATTCAGCTGTTTTGAAAGCAGTCAGAGGTCACTGCAAATCAGCAGTCTTTGAAAAGTAACCTGTCAAGGCATCCACTTCTCATGGCTTACCACATCTATCTAAACATATCTACACACAAAATGGATGACGTCTCCTGCTGCCCTTTCGAATGGTTTAATGTAAGACCTCTCTGTTTTCTCAGCCTTTGTACTGCTCTGATACACAGGGCCAGCCAGCAGTTCCAATTAAAAGAGCAGGGGAAAAAAAAGAGTGGGTAGATCTTCTTCCAGATGGCTTTGAAGAGGCATCAATCTGCTGTAGAGATTCACAAGGCCCCAGCCAAGTAGTTAGATAAGCCAAAACTATGCATTAAGGTTCAAATCACAGCATTACATCAAACCCAAATGTTTTTTCAATATATTAATTACCACAGCAATCTGGCTGACTGGAAAAGGTGAAAGTGTAAACTTAAACTAAAGAAAGTAAAGGACAATACTGGTAAGTTTTAATACCTTCCCATTATTCCTGTTTTGTGCTAGTTCATCTTATCTTCATTGTCCCCTGATGTTACCCAGCAAGCATGCACCTGTACACACTTAAGCATGCTCTACCTGGGAGAAAGGCAGGGTAAAAAGCTCCACCATCGCGTGAGGTAGTTAAACAGCCGCACAGCCTCCTCCCTGTAATGGAGGATGTAATGGAGGATGTAATGCATCCTCTCCTGTCTGATCAGTTGATGCCAAGGCAGGAATGTCTATTCTGGCACTGGGTTTTGCAGGTTAGACCTCTAGCAGACCGAGAAATCAACAGCATCCTGCATCAACATCTTTTGAGATGGCTGTTCTGGCCATGGCCATGGATAGGCTAGACTGAAAATTTGTGAAATTCCCCTGCACAGGACAAGTGATTTCTTATGCTCCTGTCAGGACATTTGAAAAAAAAGATGTTGTTCTGTACAAACACACATACCAGACCATGTATTTCCATACACATGTATTGCATAGCACAAATACAGAGGCAAATTTGTGTGTTTGTACAGACAGCAGATTCTTATATTCCAAACACTTCCCTCTATGCAGAACTAGACACATGATTTTTGAATACGTGGCCCTGCCATTTACTTTGGCTGCTGGAATGACATGGTGCTGGGGCAACTCCACACCATGACAGCTCAGTGGCTTCAGGAGAGCATCGCATGGGTCAGCCCATCCAAGCATCATGTTTCCTGCATGCAGTTGCACCAACAGGAGAAAATCCTCTGCTCAGAAACAGCACGGATATTTTGTGACCATCAACACCAATCAGTGAAAACACAAACAGGGGATGTCAGGGCAGGAGGGAGGAATCTGCAGACCTCTGCACTTCCCAAGCCGTGTTTGCACCCGCTGCTTTGGCGAGCAGCTGGGGGAGAGCAGCAGCAACCGCACGAGCAGTGGGAGCCCGAGAAGCCGTGACTGCCCCCAGGTTGCCCTCAGGGAGCTTGGGGGGTGGAGGAGGCTGATGCCACACTCCCACATGGTGAGGCGATTTCCCCGCTCCATGCAGGCTGCTACAGCCGCCGGGGAGTTCCTGCTCCAGCAGTGAGGGCAAGGGGTGAAGGGGGCTGGTTGCTTTTGCAAACACGGTTAACAAAATGTTGATATTATGCTTAGCCGTTGTCTCCTTGTCACTAGTAACTTGCATTTATAGGTCCAGATGTTAAAAATGCCATCACGAGGTGGAGCTGATGAACTCCGCTGTTATGGTCTTCTTCATTTTCAAGGCACTCTCTGGGCTCATGGGACTGTGGACAAGTGTCTAGAGAGGGGAAAGGGATAGCTTTAGGTTTTAAACAAAGTTTAGTTCATTGCATAAATATGGGCAACTTGTTTCATTTGAGACATCCCAGGGTTTCCAACCTATCCTCAAGAAGATCACGGGTCTCCCACAGCTCCTGTGCTGTATCTGCCAGCCCTGTGTGGACAACCCCATTTTCCACAGGGCATTTCAAATGGCCCTGAGCATCCGTGATTCAGCAAATTAGCTGAGTTCATAATGTCCTCTTGTCAGCTAGCTATCATACGGTGGTTCAGTGGTTGCCTAGGCACAACAAAACTCACAGGGAAAAACGTAGTGATTTTATTGCAAGATACAAATGGAAAGAGTGTGATTCCCCTGGAAAGCGTGTCATTATATCACCTTGGATTTATAGCCTGTGCCTGAACTACAGGTGAGAAAAGTTGTCCACTATCAACCCACTGAAAGATGGGCATCTCCCATCAGGATATTCTGACTCAGATACTCTGAAGCATTTATTTCTTCTTACCGATACCTTTGAAAAAAATTGAGAATTCAGAGTATAAGAATGAGAACAGAAGGCCTCCTTTTAGGCAAGAATAGAGATTATGTAGTTTATTGCAGAGTAATTTAAAACCACTGAAGAAATTTAGTAATTTAAAATCACTTTAGGAAAAAAATATTTTCCCAGTACCCGAATTAGACCTGAAGGAAAACACTTATTTTTGGCACTTCAAGAAGTGCTCTGTAACTCTCACTAAAGACAGTTTTAGGTTCTTGTCTAAGAAAAATTAGTTGGAGGAAATGTATAAATACAAATGTGTTAAGGAAAGAAATGGTCATGATTAAAAATGAAGTTAGCTGGATTTTGTGACTTATGTAAGGGGTGAATGACTCCAGATGAAATCTCATCAAAGGCAATCGTCTCCTGGAGAGAGTCACAGAGTCAAAGTTTCCCAGTAAGAAGGGAACTTCATCATGAGATGAAAAAGAAAATCTCTAATCTGGTCAACCTCCTTTACTGGACACCAGGCTGGATCCACAAATCGTAATACAGTTCCTCTTTGGTCCATGTAGACTTGAAGTATCCCTAGAGAGCTATGAGGCTCACTACCTGGCTGTCTAATCTTTTGTCTGAATAGTGTAAGAGTTTGGATCAGCCACCAACAGCCCAACACATCCTCTGTAGCTTAAAATTGGTTTCCCGGCTCCGCTCTTGGGAACACTCTGGTTTACAGTGCTACCCCTCAGACAGCCACAGCCGTTCAAGAGACTGAGACATGGCCCTATGAAGGACATCTGTGTCAATCACTGTTTGTCTTAAATGCCACAAAATATAAGCAACCATACAAATATTATTCTCAAGAAATTAAATTGATATAAATAGTGGTGATAATCCATTCATGGGACATATATAGGCCCCCTAAATAATCACAGGCTACAGAGGGAACCTTCTACCAGGTCCTGTTCCCAGGCTAGGGCCAATTTCACACCCAGGGGAGGCTGCCTCCAAAACACCAACACTGACAGCCATATTGATACTTCAGCATTGATGGGGTTTCAATACTTTCCAGACAGGCCATTTTCTTCCCAGACTAACAGTGTCTGTTTGAGAATTAAAGACCCCTAGACAGACTTACCCGATGTGCTGCTACACTGAGCTTTGCGGCTGATATAAGGGGACCTTATATCTGCTTCCCTTTGTTTTTCCATTTTCTTGCCTATTCATCCATCTGTGAGAAGGGAGATACTATGAAGATACAAGTAACAGAGCGGAAGTTATGGCCTGTGTTATTCAAGAAGTCAGACTCGGTGATCTATTGGCCCCTTCTGGCCCTGAAATCTGGAGTCTTTTCTGACTGGCACCATCAATTCACTTGCTGGAGAAGCCTCCAGGCCCAGGCAATTGGCTCATCTTTCACAGTATCCTGCATTAATTGGCAATAATGAAGGTATGTGTCAGTCTCCACTGGATCATGTGTTTTAAGACAACTTCATAGTAATCCTAGCAGTGTGGATGTCACCAGCCCACAGACTCACCGTCAAAGCTGAAATGAGAGACCGACTTTATGCCATCTTGCCTCATTGTCAGTGAAGGTTCCTAATTTTCTGGATGAAAATTTCTTTCTGTAAATAAGTAATCTTCCATAACAAGTTGAAGGTACAAATGCTCATATGTACCTATGCAAGATTCAGCCTGACAGAAAAGCCATGAAGTGCTCTGATAGTTTACTATCAACCCAAAATTATGGATATCATGTGTTTCAGGCATTAAGTGATGATAAATTGAAAGCAAAGAGTAAGAAATAGAGTGTAATCTAATCCTTCCTCGCTCAGTTTTCCATCACCATATTTACTCCACTCCACTAGGAGTAACTTTTCTCAGGGAAATATGTGCAGCTTACGAAATTTCCTTAGCAGGTTGAGAGTGGGTGCAATGGCCAACCTTGCTCCCTCTGTGTAAGGTCCCTGTCACCAAATATCTGTGGGATGGGGCATTTTGGCTGTTCTCTATTTCATACAGGGGGTATGTAAAGCATGAAATTAAATTAGACCTGCCTTCAGGCTAGCCTCCGACTTGCATGGATGGTTAGCTTTCTAGCCAGAATTAGAGTAACAGAAAACTCAAGAGTGATATAAACAAAGGAATAATACTAATCAGCCAATTAATTTCTTTACAAAGTGTGTACAACACTTCTCCCCCTCACCCCGTATACTTTCAGTACTCTAAAGGAAAGGCCAAAAGGGGAGTAATAAAAACACCCTCGGGCACTAAGAAATTGGTTCATAAAATAACTGCAATAACAATGTCAATTATTAGCTTTACAGTACAAGTTAAATATAAATGGACTATATCCCCAACCCAGCAAATTATGGGGAATCAATCTCAATAAAAAGAACTGTTAGGTTAAGCTATTTGGGAAGCAGATACAAGCCCTGCCTGGCTTAGAAACATTAGCCTGCCCTTCTCTGTAGTGATTAATGTCTTCTGCTGCCAGATGACACTGAACTTCGCAGCGAGTGAAGCTTGGAGGGAGGTATTTGTAATGTCTGTCTGTAAACTCCAGAAGCATTATGACTTCTGTGGAGGATAAATGCACAAATCGCTGTATTTCTGCTAGAAGATAGACTCTGCTAAACAAGAAATTAAACATATTTACAAGACAGTGAGTTATGATAGAAGCCTGATCAAGTATTTCTCAAAGTGTCTGGCATCATCCTCTGCTGACAGTGCCACACTCAGAAAGCTGATCTCCAAGCTCATTGTGGGAAGCATGGACATTATCACAGCACGAAAGTGTGAGAATTCTGAATTTTTCCTAATCTTTTTCCTCTGGGAAAATTAAAATGGCTTTTCTTTTTCTTTTCTTTTTCCTTTCTTTTACTTTGGAACAAGGCTAATGGGCATATTTTTTTAAGGGGGAGGTAATGGTGGAGTTATACCAAAGCTGGTTTCATTGCAGGACAACTCATCGTTGATCTGTGCTTGCTTGGGCTGCTATGGCACCTCACCAGTCTCATCACACGAATGTGTCATCCCTTTACTCACCTCCCTGGCCAGACTAGCTCTCACATGCCAGCTGTAGTCTCCTTTACATTTGATCTGCTGTAGAGCGGCTTGAAAGATGACTAGCCAGAATGTAGCATGGGACACAAATGCCCACTGGGAGACCTGTTGAAAGATGACATGAGTCACCTCATTTCTTGTTCCTTATGACAGAATGAAAAGTCCATAAGCTTCTGCTTGAGTTCACATCCCACTTATAATTTTCTAATCACTTCGGAGTGATGTCATGGGTAAAAAAATGCATGAGTGACTGAAATTAAATTGAAGGCTAGGCTGTTCCTTGTGGCATTACTATATTACTAGAGAGAGAGAGGGGGCACAGAGAGTTTTTTTCTTTTATCGGTTTCAGTATCCTTATTTCTCAAGATACGAAGGTCAGTTTTTCCACGGCATCCTGCTATGTTGCTCTCTTTCAAGGCATTAAAATACACCTCTGGGCCTGTCTGGTGAGCTCTTCCCTGGCTCCCAAGGTCCTTGAAACAGAGACATTCATTATCCAGCCTCCCAACGCTGCATGAAAATGGTCACCACAGGCTCGACTGAAATAGTTCATTGCCCAGTGCAGCTATTAAAAACCAATTTGTTAAATTGTATGACTAGAAAAATGCTTAGACATGTCAGTTGTTCTAATTTTTCAGGGGGAGGAGGATGAATATGTTTTAAAGAAGGTACATAAAGCACATAAGACGACCTGATTTTAACCAGATGGCTTTTCAGTCTCAGGTAATTGTTATGATCAAGACAATACATTTCTGAGGCACCTCAAGGACAATTTCTGTTCCAAGCACAACCAAATTATGTAGAAACAGAAGGCACTATCCGTGGCAGGTGAGATTCGCAACTCTTTTGCATCATTACTATGATCACTAAATGTAATGTTATGCTGACTTAAGGAAAGTGTAACTATGACAATTATGATTTAAGAACATAACCCTAATTATATTAAAATAAAATAATAATATCATTAATGTAGAGGCACTTCTGAAGAGCAATTTTCATTCAGAACCAATTTTCCTGTTCTGGGCAAAAGTCTGTCCTAATCACATTGAGAGTCAATACATTACTCTTTGACTTGAGGCAAAGGCACATCAGTTCTTGGCAGCTTCTGCAGATGCTCTGTCCTTCTGAAAAAAAAAGCCCTTTGGTGTTTGGGCAGGGTGGTTTGCAAAAGGGTTTCATGTCACAGCTATTAGGTAAAGTATAAATTCCCTCAGTGGAAAATGCAGTCATCCTCTATATCAATGTAGTTCTCCCTTTTGTGCATGAAACATATCTCTAACTTGATCTGAAACAGTCAATGGCTTGAGGGAGTGCTCTCTATGTGGCAGAAGCTTTCCATTTTCTATGTTGCATTTTTAAAGCTCTGCAGACATTTTACCACAGGGCTCTGGCACGTGAAGTGTATCTGTGGCTTTGCTGGGTTTGTTATTTCAACCACTTACAGCAAGGCTAAACAAAGTCACCAGTGTCTCCCCTTGAGAAGAAAACTCTGATCAGACCCACACTCTAGTATATGCCATCTCCATGAACTAACAGTCTAGAAAAAGCAGCTACAAGGGAAACCCAAAAGTTTCATCTTGTTTACAGTCAGTGGTCTGTGCAGACTGTGGGGTGCTGGGCAGCACTCTCCAGAAGACCATGGTTTGTCTGCCCTGTCCTCACATGTGGCTGTTGGCCACACTCAGAGGCAGACCACCAGACGGGGCAGACTTTGGTGTGTCCTTGCAACCTCTCCTGTGTCCCAATGGAGACTAAGTTTATCCAGAGCACATCACTAAGTGCTGGCACATGCTGGTCACAGCATGTCTGGATGTCTCAGCTCCATAGGTCACACAAACCAACAAGGTTGAGGGGTCTCTGAATGGGTCTCTCTCTGTCAGCTTTGCCCCTTCATCTTCCTTCTTTTACATTAACATCAAGAATGTTTATTAATATCTTGCATTAACATCAAGAATATTCTCTTGCACATTGTATCCTGGCCCCAGCTATGGTGCCAAAGTGATTGGCCTTGGCAAAGTGGCCCCAGAGGTGAATGTCGTAGGCACTGGAAGCCTCATGGCTCCCAATCTCAGCCAGACCTGAAGAGACAGCTGAATAAACCCGATCCATGTTACTGAAATGATAACTCCATCCTGAAAGCACATTTGCTAATGCACAAGCTGCTTTCCAAATCAGGCAAGCCAAGTCCTGTTCCCAGTGCATAGAGTCTGGAGTCTCAGGGTACAACGTTTCTATGAGAAAAGCAGGGGGAATAGTGCAGGGAGTTCTCATCTGTGACTGTTTGCTCAGCTATTTTGGTAAGAAACCTTGCACAGAATATAATCAATACAAAGTGCAGCTCATATTCATAGCATCCATCCTAGAAAATAATTTATCATAAAAAAACCCCTGAAGTTAGAATTCTATTTGGTAAGAACACTCTTGGAAGGTATCAGAGCTAATGCTGAGCTGTGGCTGCAACGTGGCTTTATTTTTTGGGTTGTATGGGTAATAAATTATTCTTTCTACTTTGGAACACAGATTTATTTGCTAAATATCTTCATATCCATTCAAGTCACACACCACCCCAAGGCTCTTAAACCTAACAAATATCTACAATTTAAGTCACATCCCACAAGCTACATTATATTGCTTTTATGCCTAAGCATGAACTAAGAGAGACCAAAATACTGTCACAAAAGAAAAGTTATAGGGATGCAGTGAGGATTATGAAGTTTTGTAAGTTTACAAAGAAAGAGAAAAACACTCAAAGTGGAAAAACATCTTGTCGATATAGTAGCCAAGTTAAACCAGACACTGCAAGGGTAACTTACCATTAGAAATCCCAGAGGTGGTTCTGTTTACCAGGGAAGGGATAGAAGGGGTAAAGGGAATTAATATTAATTGGGTTTATTTAACTTGGCCATTGGCCACAAAGTTCAGATGAAGTGCATTTCCCAGCCAACTCTCATACATGTAAAATTTCACCAAGTCAGATGTAACTTATTATGTATTTTGTCACTTCAACACGAAAAAGAAAGAAGTACAAAGCTGTATAAAGGAGCAGTTCCCTGCTTCTTTTGGCCATATTAGATGCTTTAATTGTGCAAACATACCTGTAAGGAATATTTTTGTAACAATCCTGCCATTGGCCATCCAAAATTAGAACTGCAAACATGGCACTCTGACTCCTCTTCTCTGTAACTAAAGGATCTGAGCAAAAGAAAATTCTCCAGAGACCTAGCACAGCAGAACCAAGCTTCTTTTCAGTATAGTATTTTTGAAACTGTCTATGATTGCTGGGGATGAAGGCTCAAAGGTGAAGCTGAATCCTGTGAGCAGGCCACTCGCTGGGTCTTCCTTTGGTCTCATGAATTACTGCTGGGCTTGTGCACATTTCTTGTGGTCAATCACACAAAGCTGGGCTGGCTCCCATGAGACATTCTAGATCACGAGAAAATTGTAGGCTAAAATCTTGACCTCTGAGCATTTCAGATGAGACAGCAAATTTCCAGTATGGCAGAAGGATGGGATAGGATGGGATGGGATGGGATGGGATGGGATGGGATGGGATGGGATGGGATGGGATGGGATGGGATGGGTGCTCATGATTCCACTGGCTCTGTAGCTGGCATCAGTATCCTGTCTGCTGCATTAGCACTCTCTCTAAACAAAAGATGGGTACCTTCTCTCCTAACCTTGTGCTGTAGTCTACTTACTAAGCTGTGTGCTGCCAAGAGGATACAGCTTTGGGGGAGTTGCTTATTTTTATTGTAGTTTTCAGAATGTATAGAACAGTGACCCATGCTGAAATTTTCTTCCCTTCTCTTTAAATTGGTTTCTTGTCACTTTTATGGAATAGAATTTATTTGGCACTTCTAAAAAAATGTAAAAATGTCTCCGTCCTGGTGCCCTCATTACACTGCACTGTGTGTTATCTCCTGACTTCGTTTTTCCATGTCTGTTCTTGAAGCATGGTGCCAGTGGGAAGCTGCATTCATGACATAAAAGGCTTTTTAGGGGTGAAAAAGCCCCTGTGTAAGAGAACAAACTGCTGTTTGTTGTCTGAGAGCACTCTTGAGAAAACCTTGGCAAGAAACTTGCTCAGAGAGCAAGAGAAGAGCAGGTCAAGCTGGAGAAACATCCGAGCAGTAGTGGAATGCATGGGGTGAAGTTACATTTCTGGCAAGCTGAGCTTCAGTGCAGAGCTGCAGTACGTTCACCTGTGACAACTTCTCTGCCTGTCACCTACTGTAGGAATATTTTTCCCGTGCCATTTCCTGAAAAGGAACAACCCAGCTGCCTCATTTACTCAGTGAATACATTTGGCATCTGAAGAGGCTGGATGACAAAGTTTCACTAGCTGCATTTGCTCAGGCAAGGGCATTTGTCTGTCGGTCCACCCCCACTCCATATGGCCTTCTGATAGCCTGTTTGTTGATTTGGCCATCAGTGTTGTTATGTTTCAGATTGTTGGAACCATGACTCACAATTTCCTTTCAAAAGGGAGGAAAAAAGGAA
Organism: Nyctibius grandis; assembly: GCF_013368605.1. Taxonomy (NCBI): domain Eukaryota; kingdom Metazoa; phylum Chordata; class Aves; order Nyctibiiformes; family Nyctibiidae; genus Nyctibius; species Nyctibius grandis. The sequence continues at coordinate 21,493,058 of NC_090664.1, read as the reverse complement.
AACAAAACCCAGCAAGCTTGCTGCTCTTGTACTTGATATGCAAATACTAAGCTGCCCTTTCCCAGGAAAGAGATATATCTTTCATCCATGGGTCTTGATACAGTTTTCGGTCAACGAGTGGCCAGATAGCAAAATATCATGGTAGCTGGCAATGCCTGGCAGCTTTGCTGGCAGCATCAGCTACACTCTGGCTTCCAGAGGCACCTTTGGCTGAAACCAGCTCATGGGGCTGGTTTGCCAAATATTTTCCACCCAAAGTGTACCTAAATCTTTCCTGACATGAAGCCACTGTTTTCAAAGCAGGAAGAGGGAAAGAAAAGGTCCAAACTTAGGTTCCTGTGTCCTTCACTGGATGTCTGAGTAGGCATATGACTTTCCAAGCGGACTGAATAAGCCATGTTTCCATATCCAGTGAGACCTGTTCAGTCCCAAGAAGACCATCTGTTAATCCAGAGATTCTGGAGGTGGTTGGAGGAGAGAGGGAGATGTCTTGCTGGCCATGTCCTGGAAATGAGATGAGGGATATAACTTGGGGAAGGTGGTTAGTCCAGGCCAAAACCAGGGAATGGATTATGACTTAGACGACTCCTGCTGAGGCAGGAGGCAGAGGACCTGGTGGAAATCGCTGCCTGTCAACATCTGCTGTGCTAGTTGTCAGCTGTCCCGAGGCTTTCACTGAAAGGCAGGGAGGCTTACAGCAGTGTCCCTCCGCAGCACCATTGAAACCTCATTCCCCGTCCCACTCCACCCCCCCTGTGCCTCCTCAGCTGCAGCCCTGCTCCTGGGTGCACACTGTGCTCACACCACAGGTGTGAGTGGGAACATGGCGCTGGGACAGGGTCCTCATGTCCCAGCAGGGGCACGAGGAGGAAAGCTGGAGAGGCATCTCTGATCATGAAGGGAAGGGCAGAAAAGCACGACAGTTTTAGACATCTCAGTCTAATTGCACAGGCGGGACATGGAAATGCCAACAAGAAATGGCTGCACCCAGGTCATGTGGAGTGAGGGGGCAAGGTGTGAGTCCAGGTGAACCCAGCTCCATCCCATGCTGCAGCCACCAGGGATGACATAGGAAATGGGCACTCTTGTTGCCCAACCTCCCCTGTGACCAGAAAATTGCAATCTACAGCACTAACAGCCTGGCACCTTTCACCCCTGCTGACTTCTCAGGTTCAGCAAGAAATTTAGGCACGTGCTCATTATTAAACACAGTAACAGATACCAATTGGACTATCCACGTGCTTCCAGTTAGGCATGATTTCCCCAAAGTATCTCAGGCAACAGTTGCTGCAAATGTACTTCACACTAGGAAAGAAAATGCCTGGACCAATATATAACCAGGAGGCAAACTGCCGCACACTAATCCTAGCCTGCATGCTTCCTCCTGCCTACTGAAAAAGAGTTATTGAAAGCACAGGGTTCAGTAAGTTGTCTGTGACCCACACATTTCTCAGTATTTTACCCTGAGATCATATCTACAAAATGAGCACGAGAAAAAAATAATAATAAAAGAAAAGGAAAGGAATTCTGCATCCCATCACATTCATCCACATCTTTGCCAGCATCTCCAAAGAGAAGAGTTTGTTAAACAGATTTAAGTTACTAGTAAATTGGCTTGGAGGAAAATAGAAGATCTTCTGTCCCGTCTTTGGACAATGTTCTGTAGGGTACTGTGTCAGAGTGGAGATTTCAGAGGCACCGCCTGAGGAGTTAAAGAAGAGGGAAGCAGCAATCTCTTCACTGAGCCTCCAAGTGAGTCAATAGAAGGATTTATTACTCCACTGTATACACTGCTTGTAAGTAGTTCATCTTTCTCCCTCTGCCTGTTTATTTGTCTCTTTTACTGTCCCTAATGAAGAATCGCAATGCTATCAAGTCAGAATTACAGACACTTTATATTTCTAACATTTATTCTGCTGATCTCTCTTCTTTTCTGATACTTTTGGCCACTGAGATGTGTTTGACCTGCTGTTGGGAGGAGATACAGCTGCTATCTGCATTCTTCATCTGTTTTCACCGATTGGTATAACTCCACTAAAATCAGTGAGACAGCACTCATATCAAGCTGGTATTACACCGTTTAGAATCAGGACTATAAACTCTGGACAATTTGGATTTTTGCAATTAGTTGAAAATCCACCACCCAAGTTTTTCCATGACACTTCAAAATCCGCCAGAAAGTGCTAAGCAATATGTAGGCATAATTTCTTAGACAGATAGAAAACTGCCTATAGAAGCATTTGGCGCAGGTTTGCAGACAAGCAGTGCACTTTGGTAAACAGCCAGCTCTCAAAATCCAGTACCTACATCATCTTTGCACTAAGAAAGAAAGGGGAGATCTGAAAAAGCATGTTTCTGGAGCTTCTCTGGATGCTCGAACCTGATGGGAGAGCTCCCATGACAGGAGACTGTTGGTGGAGCCAGCAGCAGCCAATCCACAAGTTTCTTCAAAGTCAGCAGGACCCCACAGGGCAGTGTCTGTCCCTTCCTGGATGGCAGCTGTCTTGCTTCCCTCCGTTTTATGGGTTCTAATCTATTTCCACTCCTTACCCTATTTTATGGTTGTGGCTGATAAGATAAATGAGTCTCTTTTTTGGAAGTGTCACAGTTTAGAGAGCACACGGCTGTCAACCGAAGCCCACTGCTCTGTAGGCTTGTCCACTATGTGACCTCACGTAGCATAAAATAGAAATTAAAATTATTTTCGGACTGGAAAATGCACATGCATCCCCATCAGACATTCCTCAGAGACTCCTGCAAGATCAGAGCGATTGTTTTTTCGCTCAGCATCCCACCCCCCATGGTGCTCGCTCACTGTGGCCTGCGTGCATATCGCCAGCACATGTGCACGCACACGGAAATGTGGCAAGGGGCAGGTAATTAGCCTTTCTGGAGGGGACATGCCTTTCTTCTGAGAGCAAAATAAGAGAGGTCTGAGGACGGAAGGAGAGCAGATGTAAGCTATCAAGGAGGGAAGCTCACAGACAGGACGCGAGGGGTAACATCTGACCAGCCTCAAGCTGGAGACACTGGTGCTCGCTTCATCTGAGAATACCAAAATGCCAAAGACAACTGATGGATCAAGTGAGCTTTCATTAACAGAAAACTTTCCAGCTCAGATAGACGATCTGAATGTCTCACTGAGACAGGATTTCTGTCATATGCGCCGTTCTGCTCTGCTTGTGCCCTGTAATATCACAAAAACGGCCCTCCCCAGGGTGCTTTGGTGGGGTTTGGAAACGCAGGAGCTTGAAGGGGATGAAGGCTCACTGGGCACTTGCAGGGCAAACCAACAGCACCACGCACAGCCCTTGCAAACACACTCACCCCAAGCTGCAGTCTTGTCACACAGAGATGGTCCTGGATGATGATTGGCAGTTTTTTTTCCAAGCCTGTTCACCCATTCATAATGAAAACGGTAAGTTGAGGACAGTGGTTTTCTGTATAACACGACCATTCCTTTCCCTTTTCCCCCACAGGGTTAGCGCTTGTGCTGACTGTTGAAAAATCAGTCATTAACAGCCAGGAAATGACTTCGCCATCAATCAGAATATTGCTCAGCCATGTTTCAGCTTTTTTCCCCTTTCTCTGCGTAATTATTCTCATCCTCTGCTGATTACAGTTTATAATAGCTATAATTCTCTCAAAATCAATCATTACTTGACTTAACCACAGGGTTACCAGTAGAAACATGAAGGAACACAGATATCCTGGACTGTTTTTTAATTATTATTCTTATTTAACAACACACAAGCTTTTAGGTAGATCACATTTAACTTTCCTCTTGGCAGTATTAAGCAGTAATTATTTTATTTTAATTTTGGTTTAAATCATGCGTTTGATTAAGTGTTTGATTACATGGCCGCTCCAGCCATACCAGGTGTTTTGATGACATGTTATTAGCATGTTATTTTGACATGAAATCTCAGTGGTTGTCCTAAATTAAACCACTGTAGAAGGACAAATGTGTCTTGTTTGCCAACACAGACTCCACAATCAAAGTAAAACCCAAGTACTTGGTTTTTTTATTAGGATTATAGGTAAATATAGTTAAATCAAAGGTTGGCTTATGGTCTTGTAAGGCAAATTTTGAGTACACTAAATTAAAAGCAACACTTAGGTTTAAAAACTACATTTTTCCTGAACAGAGTGGAAATTTGTAGCCTACCACACACAATCGTATTTGTACTACAGCTGAACAATGGGTTTCTGTTATTCTGCTTGCACCATGTGTTAACTTGACACCACTTTGCCTCTAATCGTTTTCTCTTGCCCATATATTCGGTTAGTTTCCCTTACTGATTTTGTGGGCCTCTCATGCAGACAAAGGAAATATTTAAAAATTGAAGGAAATAATTATATGGAATAACCAAAATTGGAAGCTGGACTGAAGAGCAGGTGTAGAGTCTGAATTGACTTTTAAGCTAAAATAAAACCTTAATTTAAAATAGACCTTTCTTCTTTTTTTTTTTTTTAAATTTGGGTTAGGAAAAGTATTTTATGAGATTATAGCATATGATAAGGAATAGGAACTAAGTCAAGTGTTTCGAGCCTCCTCTGTTTAAGAGTATGACATAGAAATACACAAAGGAAGCCATTCTCTATACAGAACATTATGATCCTACAATTCCATATATATTCTTGCACAAAACCTACTCAGACATTTTTTGTGAACTATTTACATATCTATTTCCATGTGTAATGGCCATGTCATACGTCTGGCTCCTCTTTATTTACTAACTTGCAACCAGCAATATATTATTTTTAATTTTGACCGGACGAATGAGACATCTACACATTTTGCTTATAAGGGCAAATCTGGGGGAAAACTCACAGCAGTTAACATACAAATATGGAATACCCATAAATTGTGTCCTTTATAACTACCTGCACTATGGAAATCAGCTGCTCTGGTGTGTCAAGATAGAGTACATGCATTACTGGAGACAGTTTGCCAGTCTCAGATCTCAAATAGCAAATTCTGATATTAAATAGCTAACTGTACTGGGACTAATATTCCCCTGTATGGCCTCAGATTTGCTCATAAGATTGGTAGGAAATTTTGGAATAAGAACTAAATGAAAGAGTTCCTTTTTTTATCCACCCTTTCTTTATAATCGCGTGATCTTGCATTTCACTGAAACCCCTGTCTCTTCTCAGCTGCACCAAACATGGGTGCAGCAGGGAAATGTCTGTGTGAGACCATTTTTGTCAAAAAAATAACAAAAAGGATCACGTTTCCTCAGCAGATAGCATGACCGCAGGCCTAGCCATGAGTAAAAAGTCACTTGGACTGCGTAGCTCATCTAGTGAAATGTTTTTTCTTAGCCTGGTCCGAATTCTGGTTGGGTTGCTGAGGCTTCCTACTGACCGCAGTGGCCCTCATTGCTGGAGATGAGGACTGCGCCCGGCCAGCCCTGCCTCTCGCAAGGAGCTCTGACACAGCCCAGGGGGGTCTTGGTCGCATGAGAAATGGTTTGTAGGCTCAGGGCCCCAGGGGCCATTATTTCAAAGTCGCACAGCCATCGTGTAGCCTCACGAAGCACCTCCTGCCGTGTCTGTGCCTTTCAAGAAACAAAGCTGTGTTGTGAACTGACTGCGATGTTAATAGCTTTCTTCCCTCTAGAGATTTGCTCCTGCTTTGGCCCCAAATATTTCAAAATAGCTGAAGCTGGCAGTAAGAGCCATGGGAAGAAAAAAATGATGCATGTTAATTTCTGGTGTAGACATGATGAGAATTTCATTCTCTTCATTAAAATTCCAATGGGATGCTCCTCTGATTCATGGACTATACCTTGTAACGCTCCTCTGTGAGAGATCATATATGCAGCCTGATGTCCTTAAACAGTTTTGTTTTCCTCTCTTTCCAAATACTCTAGTTGCCATTCTCCTAATACATAACATGCTCTCCTTCCAGTTAGATGGTTGCATGTTTGTGCAGGAATTTCAGGACATGTTTTTAATTTCCTATAAAAAGACTGAAGTTATCACAAAATGGCAGCATCATGTTTACTCATCGTGAAATGGAGAGACACAGTGAAAGGTTTGCAGAGAAACCTGCTACTAGTAAATACAAAAATAAAACGCAAAAGCAAACTGGGATTCAGACTGACATGGGGGTGGGTTGGGGGGGGGCACGGAAGAGCATTTGTGTACTCCGCAGAACAAACAGATAATCTCACCTAGTCGCCATGAAGGAATGCCTGAGGAGGACAGACAGAGGGGCTCAATTGCTGGGTAACCAGGTTAGTTGTTAAATGCCTGTTAAAAATACCCCATCGGTGGGAAGCTATGGTGTTTTGCCACTCAGAAACAACAGCTATATATGCTCATGCTATTTTTGCTTAGACAAAAAGTGGAAAACTTGCATTTAACATGAGCAAAAGTAAAATCCTCATAATACAGTACTGTGTGGTCTCTTCTTAACCTGCTTAATCAACTTAGACCATAGCAACTGCTTTCCAAACATACAAATAGAGCTCTTAGATATCTAGAGATAGAGGAGACAAGGCACTGAGGACTCAGAGTAACAGGCTGCAGAGATTAACATTCCCTCCCACCCTGCAAAGAGTATTTTTATTCCGCTGTGATTTTGAAGATAAACATGGACGACAAACATGCAGTACTTTTTCCACTGAGGAGCCATTTCAGGAGCACTGCACTCCCTGTGCCATGAAATGCACTTCTCAAAATGTGAGCAGAATAACACTGGGGCAGTATGAACCAGGAATTGGAAACTTATGAAAATCAGGATCAGGCTCATTCTCTGGTGAAAAGGCAGCACACTGCAAGTACAAGTAGATGACCTGCTGACCAGGTGTTTTGACTTCAACAATCTGAAACCAAACACCATTCATCCAAGGAAAATAAGAAGACCAGAAGCCCACTATGGTCAACTAAATGTGGAACTGACATCAACACAGAAGTGCTTAATAGCACACCAGTGCAAGGGATGCACTAAAATTCCTTGAGAGATGCTCGGTCAACTGAGCAGAGAGGAACGGTAAATACAGATGCCATAAGGAGAGCTCACAAATGTATGTGAAAGAGTGTGTATTTCTGGTGTCTAAGTACTTACCAAATATTTTAAAACAGAAGACCAGATCACCAGAACATATAGACAAGTCAGGTTCTGCTGAATGGTTCTGGGGACCATTTATTCGTTTGTTTAGAAATGAGCATGCTCCATCATACCGACCCCACTGCTGTGAGTGTGGTGTAGTGTCAGCCCTCACCACCAGCCTTTCCCAGGGAATGGAGCCAACTGAAGAAACTGCATTTCTTCTGAGAAGTCACCTGAAGGCTTCCAAAGAGCAGCATGGAGACCTCTATCTGGACTGTATGTTCATTAGGAAAGAAGCATGCAGCTTGTGGAACAACAGGATGAGGTGTGAACAGCAATATTGATTAATTTTGTACCAGACAGAACTGGTACACATGAACTCAGTTTCATTGCTAGGTATAAGGAAGAGCAAAGCTCACCAAACTGGGAGGTCAGCATTGTTCAAATCACTGTGCAAGATGAGTAATAATCACAGCCCCATAGTAACCTCATTGATTCACATTGCATAGCATCACCATGAGCGGATCCCATGGGAAGGCATTTTTCCCTGTTTTATGCCTAGCCATTGTTCACACTAGATGAGCATGACCTATGTGACTTAGTACAAAGAATAACCAAATACACCTTTCCATCCACCACTCTCTTTCACCACCTCCACTGTCACTGTATACTCTCCATTTGAAAAAAAAATACACATCACACTGAGGTTTAAAATGCCATGTTGAATCTCGCTGTAATGAACTCCATCAGTGCTGGGAGAAAGCTGACTTTTTCAGTCTTTTCAGACTAAGAAGCTATGCTGAGAGCCTGAGAGGCCAAGCCCAGGAGCTTGGTTATCTGTGTACAAAGCTGTCATCATACAGAGCAGTACCACTGAATGATAGGGCAAGCCTGTGAAAACATATAGAGTTTCCCTAAAAACCCTGCCTAAAAAAAATACAAATCAGTGCTAGTAATCACACTGCATTATTCTTTAAGTCACCTATTTGAAGTCCCTTCTTTTTTTCTAACTACCCTAGGGTGCCACATATGTTTTCAAGTCTAGCTATAGACTGAGGGTGTTTTCATGCCAAGTACTACAGACCACACAGAAGCAGCTGCAATTAATGGCATTTCAGTGTTCTGCATTGCTGATCTACTAACAATTCATTTTCGAGGACATTTTAAAAGTTGTTTAGCTGACTGCCAAAAATGAAGATCATTAAAAATAGATTCGCAGCTGTTCAGGAAAGCGGAGATATAATTTTGTCTTCATTATGCCTTATTGCAGATGTTATTGATTTAGTCTCACTGCATTTCAGTAGGCAATATCAATTCACACTGTCTTTGACTTTGGAAACTGGGAAGTCCATTTATTCTTATTTTTAGAGCTCACAGTATAGAAGGAGGGAAAATAACCATGAAGAAAACTTTGGAGAGGGCCTATCTATGTGCAGCACCATTGTGCAGGTGATCAGAGCTGACAAGCTCATCAAATCATCCCTACACAGTGAGCCTCAGATTGCAGCAGAATGTGCACAAAACATGCCCTGAAACTAGTACGTGAACCTTATGTGAGAAGGGCCTGCAGTCTTAGACTGAATACTATAGATCAGAGACAACAAAGAAAAGTGTGGATGTGATCATATGCTATCTTCATGATACTACTGCTTTTTTTTGATTATTAATACAATCTTTTCACTGCAAGTTGGCACTATTCTGAATAATAATTTACAGTGAAACATCCCTAAACATACGATATCATTGCCGAACACTGAAGAAAGGTCACTTTCTTCTCCAAGGAATTTTCATTTAGTGAGAGTTTTCATACGCAGCTGCAGAAACTGGGTCTGTGTACACATAGGTATTGTCACGGTTTAAAGCTGGGCCAGCTATTAACCAGGTGGCAGATGCTCTCTGTTAACCCTCCCCCCCCCCAAGGGAAAGGGAAAAGGGAGAGAGACTTATGGGTTGGAAAGTTAAAACAGTTTTAATAAACTATAGTAATGAAAAAAGAGTATAATAACAATAATAATAGAAATAATCAAATATATACAAATATATACAAAACCAAGACTGAGAGCTTGGAAATCCTCCTCAGGCAAAGTTGCTCCCCCCAGCACGGGCAGAGAGAAAAATGCAGTAGCTCCCCCCAGCACGGGCAGAGGGCAAAATGCAAAAGCTCTCCCTGCCATCACACCTGCAGGCTTTTAACTGGAAAATTGGCAAAGCTGGTACCAATCAGTGGGAGACAGGAGGGCCCCTCCCTCCTGGGCCCCACCTCCAGGAGGCAGTGGGTTAGTGATAAATAAGAAAGTGAGAATGACGTGTGTGGGATGGAATACCTCGTTGGTCAATCTTGGGTCACCTGCCCTGTCTGCTCCCCCCTGCAGCTGCGACCCCCCTTTGGCTCTTCACTCGTAAGCAGTGAGGAATTTAGCAGTGACCTTGGTTTCTCTAAGACTAATTGGCCTGGTTTGGGCCAAACCAGGACAGGTATATATAGTTTTGTGTGTATGTATATGTAGGATCAAATGCGGCATGTGTGAAGATTCAGTTTACACTGTCATAATCAGCTTAACCAGGAGCAGAAGACTAAACTCCCTGGTATTTGATCACTAGTGTAGGAAGCCTTCAAGAGTTCCTCTGACAGAAATTGCATAAATAATTCCTGGAAGTTTAAATAAAATGCATATGTAAAAGTAATATGGACAAGGAGTAAAAAGAAAAATGTTATTAACAGCATAACCACCGAATTATGCTTTAAACAAACCTCTCAGTCACTGATTCTCAACAAGTACTGCACATACACAGTTTTGATTGTGTAACACTTCTAATCTTGCCCCTTCGGATAGAGAACAATCTGCAAATACCCTTCCTCTGCCCAACCAGTTACTTTAAACAGTTGTGCCTCTTAACACCCTCACGCTGACTTTGGTGAGCCTTCTCACTCAGCCAGGCTTTAATGCTTTGTGGCCATTTTCAATGGACTGAAAGACAACTAATGCTGCAGCCCTCTTCTTTATTGTGCTGAAGAGGACCCAAACATGACCAGCGTGTGGGTTGGGAAAGCAGCTGTGGCATTGTTAGCCAGCACTCGCTTCCCACATACAGTACTACCCCAGGATGAATGAACCCACCACAGACAATTGTCACCCATGGCATTTCTAAGGAGCTCTTTGTCTCTTCCATCGCTTAATCCAACAGATTTCCTAGGCTAAAGTTAGCACTGTGCACGCTGCTGATTTTCGTCTTAGGAGTGTTCATCTTGGAAACTGTGGCGTGGGACAGTCTTGATGCTTCCCTTGAGTATGGATCAATCAGCAGAAAAGGAAAGGGACAGGCATTTTGCAGTGAAGAACACCTGGTTTTGGTAATCCTGTTAAATTACATTTTTCTCCAGAATTGCTGAGAATGCATAACATTTCGCAACCTCCAGAAGGCCTTCATAAAGGGCTAGGGACTGTAAATCCCACATTAGTATTGGCAGGACTTCAATTATAGTGGGTCTCTGCGCATGAATAACTGCACACAAATGCAAGTAAAGGAATTCACAGATTGCTTCATAGTGTCTTAAAAGGAATCCAAAGCTCTTTACAGACCACAATATATCTCACACCCACAGAAGGACCTCTCTACAAAAGGACTTTACACATTGAAGCCTGAATGGGGAGCATCTCAGAAGAATAGAGAGCTGAATGATCCCTGTGGCACTGAGCCCTCTGCTACTACTGAGACTAGTAATCCAAACCCCATGCTTTACTAATTTAATTCTTTATCCAACAGAGTACACATGTTGAACTTAAAGCATAGGAGCTTTGAAGGGAAGAAGAACGATTCCTGTGCTTAGGTTTACGTGCTTTGCTACATCAGGCTTTGGCCAGACAGTCTGCATTAGGGGTATGTATGGCCTCAGGAGATGCTGTGAGCTGACATAACTCACTTTGGCCAAAAGAGAATTGCACTTTTCTTCCTCACTGGTCCCATTCTTGGCCATGCAATCCCATCACTTGCCATGTGCTGGTGCTGATGCTCATCAGATCAAAACCTGCATGACAGAGGAGAGGAATGGCATGGTCAGGGGAGGAGGACAGGCAGGTAGAAATGGATAGAAAAGGAGAAAGGCCTCTTGTCTTTCATAGGTGTGAATCTTTCACTGGATTTGGCTGTCCTTTGAACTGGTGCTAACATGTGACTGTCATCAATGAGACACGGAGACAACTGAACGTCAGGATCAGCACTTTCAGCATTTTTTCAACTAAATATGTGAATTCTGACCAAAACCCCACATCTTTATAGAAGAAACTCTTGTGTTTCAACCAAGACATATAAATGTGTAACAGAGAAGGGATGTATAGAGCTATACTGTGTTTGCAGGAGCATAAATCCTTTTGGGCAGCCTGGCCTGCTTCCCTGTGCTTTGGCCAGGAACCTGAGCTGTCTCAAAGAAGGTAGACATGGTCCTTGCTTGTTGGCTGACACATAAAGGATCAAACCGGCTGCTGTTGCCTTAACTTGCAGCTCAAGGCTGTAACAATATGTCTGCTGCAGACTGGTGGGCTGCTGAGCGGTGTCCTGTTGGCCCTTGCTATGTGTCACCTTTCTAAGCCTCAACAGACAGTAGTAAAGGGCTGTACTCATTACTGCTCACTCTGGCTTTGGCCCATAACACCAAGTGTGTTGGTCATCTAGTCCTATTTTTACTGCTTGGTTTACCTTTCGCCATTACCCTAAGCCTGCGAACGTCACCAGTGATCCTGCAGCATAGGCTGTGGCCACTGTTTTGGGTCCTTATTTGATTGTCAGATCTTTCCCTAGTCACTTGTACATGTAAGCCTAAATGTGTGGCTCTTGGGAGATCTGTGGAAGCATTTCCTAAGTGTTTCTGTGCACTGCCTGGCACTATTCAGCTGGACCACATCGACTTTCTCTTCAGGGAAATATCTGAGGTTCTCAGACCCATCCATCTTTGTGCTCAGTTGCTATCTGATCTTGTGGGGCTCCACTGCAGTCTTCCCACACTGTCAGACAGAGCTGCCTTCCTGCTTCTCTTGCACTGATTAACAATGTCTTGCCACTTCTGACTCCCAGCTTCCCATCACTTCGCAGGTACTCTGTCCTCAAATTCCCATTCAAAGTTGAACTGGTTTTGAGTTCTGCCGAGGAATTCTGTGGTCTGTTGTCCAAGTACAGAGTCATGACAGACAGACTTTGCCAAGGGCATTGCAATGTCTTATTCTCAGTCTTTGCCTGAGTGTCCTTCAGACAGCATCATTCTTGCTTGGAAATGGAGTAAAAAATTAGTATGGCTGATGATAGCATGATGATTATTCAGGATCAGGTTCATATCTCATGACGCAGTCAAGTGGCTCCTTTTGTGTTCTTCTGTCACTCTGCCCATACTGCACTGTCCCAGATCTGCCCTTCTTTGGGCAGTCATGCCATGCCACTGGATCTTCTTTTCATCTGTCTGTCTTTTCCCCATGTGAGAAGTATGGACACATAACATAGGAGAGGACCCTTCTCTCTGACATTTAGACAACTGCAGTGCAGGTGTATACAGATGAACTAGTCCCTTGTAGATCCTTGTACAGCCAATGGAAAGAAATAATTTTTAAACACATTGAGCTTGTTCAGAGTAGTACTTTAAAATAGAGCAAGTAATGACCTACAGCTCACTGACAATATTGACTACATCTTCAGTGACAAATGGGAGCCCAGTGTCTGGATGTGGAGTTCAATGAGATGATCCCTCCCATGACACCAGCTCTGAAATTGCTTAGCACTTTTTAAAAAAAAACCAACTTCATCTTGTGTTCTCATCCCTCAGCAGATAGGTCTGACTCATCTGCTGCTGCATTTGCAGCTGATGATTGTCCCAGTCCAAAAGTACTAAGCATTTTACTGCCTCCGGTACCCTGTTGTGTTTGATGTCTGATTGGACTGTCTAGCACTACCTTTGAGAAGGGCTTTTAGGCAGGTGGATAGATTGTGTCTTTTGTTGCGTAAAAGATTTGTGAAGCCTGAGCAGAGACAACGGGCAATGTCATTTTCTCTCATTCCAGTCTAATGTCGAGTGAGGTCCACAATGGCTTATTCAGCACACCACTTGTTGTCAGAAGGCACATTTCACTAACAGCCAAAGGCAAACTGGCAAAAATGTTCCCATCAAAGAAGCATAGGGAACAGGTCATTCTCAGCCCAAACATTTCCGCTTTCTGTATCGGCATCATCTCTACTTACAAACGCTACAGGCTGATGGCTTCAGAGCAGTGATGCTGCTAGATTTCCTTTCCCAGTATCACCCTTTACCTCATGTTGCTCCATAGAGTAGCAGTGTTTTATGGTATGTGCCTGGCTTAAGTAATCTTTATGCTTTCGGATGCCCACCTGCAGCCTCTGAGTAACCCCACCATGTGGCAGCTGTCTTATGGCTTTGCAGTACTCTGTTGCATGTGCAGAGCATCTGGACATTTCCGCCAACCAAGGTATTTCCTGAATGAGTCTGAGTCTGTCTCAGAACGAGAATGGAGCTCAGCAGACATTGCCAGATGCCCCCATGAGCTGGCCTCAGTCTCCTCTGCTGCGTGTAGTCTGTGGTCAAGCTCATATCCCATAGCAGCTGCCATAGCTTGGTATCACAAGCCTAGCTTGCCTCTTGCTCAGGTTTCCCTTTTTCCAGTGATATGATTTTCATCCATGAAAGACAGCTGATGCTGGACCTACTAGGGTCCTGCTTGTGCCCACTACCTGCCATGGGTACATCAAGCTCAGCTGGTCTCCTGGGACCAGACAGGACTGAGCAGGGGATTTATTTCACTGCTGTGCTCAGTGCGTTAGGATGAGCACACTCAACGTCTCACTTCCCACAACTGTGCTCTTTAGATACCCCACATGATTATTGGAGGATGCAATGGCTCTTCCCCTCCAGAGCCTGGCCAGTTCCAGCTCACCAGAGGTGCTGGTATGACATTGCAGCTGATCCTGATCCAGCTGGCACCCAAGTGGCCTCTGAGCCCATGGGGACTGGATGGTGGGCAGCCCTCTCCCCTGTCTGTGGTCCCATGAAGGTCACGGTGCAGAGCTCCTTCTCTGCAGTGGATGTCTGTTTGTCTGTCTCATCGCTGCTTTTTTATTTCCTGAAAGAAGAGCTGCGCTGAGGTACAAAATGCTTCTCTCACCTCACATATGACAGTCCTCAGACGAGACCGGTTGTCTCCATCCTGCCTGTGGTGAGGCTGTACATCCACCTGGTGTCCAAATGGCAAACTGATGGTCTGACTTCACTCCCCAGACCCTGGGCAGTGTCTCCCTTTCTCCCTGAATGCAGCTCTTATGTCTGCCTGACAGGTAACGTACCTCGGCAGATCTCCCACTGTGGTTCTGCTCCTTTCCCTGGGTAGATCAGCTGCCCTCTAATTGTAGGAAATCTTTCTCAAAGATCAGATATTTTTACTGCAGAAATAACACAAAGACAGGTTCTCTAAGCAATGGTGTCTCTAAACAGGGCCTTTCTGATTTCAAAGTTGCAAGGCAGAGTTTTGGCCCTGTGCATACCTGCTCCCCCAGCTGTCCTGCCCTCAGGTGAAAGCAGGATCTCTCCAGCTACTTCATCTGGGGTCACAGTGGTCGTCAGCTCTTCCTCACCCAGGGTTTGCTTCTGGTGACTGTATCTCACTGACTTCTTGCCCTTGCCTTTCACTTATGCTTTTAAATCTCTCACCACCCTTTGCAGCACATTTGGTGTAATCTGTTTGCATTTTTCTTGTTTCCATGCTTCTGAAACATTTCTTAATCTGGAAATGTAGCATTTTCACTGGTGGGAGGACCAAAACCTGCCTTTGTCCTTTATGCAGCGGACCATTCAGGAGCTCCAGCAGGATCTCTGCTGGCATTGAAGCCGGGAGCCCCCATACCTGTCAGTCTGGCCCTGGGATCTCCCAAAACGTTTCTTCCCCCAGAGCATGTTTCAGAGTCTGTGCAGGTGTTACCTATGCAGTGTATGTCCTGATGTCCGGGCCGCACCCCTGATCTATCCAGGCTGTTCTAGGTTCAGCTGCAACGATTTTTTCTCCCCCATTTGCAAACGTAATTACTTTTCTCATTCCCCATAATTAAAGTGGCGGCAGCCCTGTTTGATTCCTGCCATACACATCCACGCTACTCGGTCAGAACGACAGCACTTTTTAACTTCAGCTCAAATTAAAATCGGAACCTCGTTGCCACCTCTTTCAGAAACCCGGAGTCACGACAGCTACAAATATTACGGTAATTATTAATTAATTAATTAATTGATTAATGCCACCGCGGCTCGCGCGCTTTGCGGAGCAGCAGCGGTAATAAAATCCCGGGGCGCAGGCGGGTGCACCGGAGGGCAGAGCCCGCCGCCAGCAGCCGCGAGAGGAGACGAGGGGAGCCCCGCGGCAAGGGGACCCCCGCGGTAGCGGTACCCCCACGGCAGGCGGACCCCGCGGTAGCGGTACCCCCACGGCAGACGGACCCCGCGGTAGCGGTACCCCCACGGCAAGCGGACCTTGCGGCCGGGGGGCCCCGCGGCGGAGCGCGGCGGCGGCCTCTCGCTGCCCCCTGGCGGCGGCCCGGCGCCCGGTGGCGCCGCGCGGAGCCAGCGCCCCCCGGTGGCGGCCCGGTGGCGGCGCGGTCCGGCGCGGGGGGGCGCGGCGGAGCGCGGCGCGGGGAGAAGCGGCGCTGGTTGCGCAGGAAGCGTCCTGCGGCCTTGGCGGCAAGTGCGTTACAAACCGATAATAAAATAACCAACTCTGGGGCTTGGGAGGATTTTTTGTTTTATTTTCCTCTGGTTTATATGTTTCTTTGCGCTTTCCTTGGCAGTGTCTCTTAGAGATCTGCATGTGAAGCGTGGTGACAGCTGTAAAAGGCCCGGCCTGGCTGCAGAGCGTCGGCAGGCGGAGGGCACGGGCCGTGCTGGAGGTGGCTGTTGTGCCCCTCGCCACCCGTGCGTCCAGAGTCGCTTTCCCACGGTCCCGTTAATGGAGATACTGAAGCCCCTCGACATCCCCAAGCCAACAGCCCCGTTCCTTTAATGCAGGTGAGGTGTGCCCAGTGCAGGTCTGGGACAAGGTGACCCCGACACGCTTTTGCAAGAGAAACACCATCTCCTGGGAGCTTGAGGGGTGTCTGGGGACCTGCTGGGCTGCCATGTTCCTCCTGAGCCTGTTACCATGACTCTTCCAGCACACCAACCAGGCAAATTCTGACTTTACACCAGTGCTGCAATAACTTTATGGAGCCTTAGCTCCAGTCCAGCCTTTTCATTAATTTCAGGTAAAACGTATGCTTAAAAAAAAGCAGGTATTATCTGTAGCCTCAGTTCTGTTGGGAAACAGCTTACCTCAAATGCTGACAAGCAGTGACAACACCTATTATATATGTGTTACCACACCAGTAGTAAAAATGACCAGTAAATCAGCATAAGCAAGACAGGACCACTGAGGTACACAGTAACTGATTAGGAGTTAGACTAAAAAAAAAAAAAAATAAGCCTGGCTGAAGCCTCAGGCCAATCTGTGTTCCAAACCTTGTATTATTTTTGCAAATATAAACACAATAATTACAGCAGCATGGGAAGAAAGTTCCATTTGGTTCCCCTCCCCACCAGAAAGCTTCTTGCTTGGGCTGGAATTAATAAATACATCATAAATCCTGCCTTCCCCTTTCCCCCTTTGCCCCCCAAATCCCTCGGCCTTTTGAGACAGCATTGATCAAGCAAGGCTCTCAAAAAGCTTTGTGAAGGTGGGCAGGTGAATTATTGCCTCCCTTGCCCGCAGACGAAGCCGCAGGTCTGTCGGGGGGCCTCTTTGGTGGTCAGGGGAAGGCAAGAGGCAGAGGACAGAAAAGATTTCAGGACAGTGAAAGCCCTTTGGGGCTCAGGGTTCACTGATAAGCAGGAGGAGGAAGCAGCACGTCAAGAGAGGGGGAGGACGGAGGTGAGAGAGTAGGGTGCGATCAAGTGCTTATGGGTCCCTGCATGCTGCAGGAGCCCACTGCCTCACATCCCTGCATGGCATTCGTCTTCCTGACCCTCCCGTGGGGAAGCAGCGTCTCTGTTTTGCAGACAGGGAAATGGAGGATGGCGAGTGACTGAGCAGGGTCATGAAGGCAGCCCGTGGCTCGGCTGGAAATTGAACTCTGGCCACTGAAGCAAGGTAGATAAGGAAAAGGGGAGAGACAAGGGGAGGAAAACCCAAGAAGCTGTGGCTTTTAATGGTGGAAAAGCACTGGGACCCTTGGGGCCTTCTTCAAACAGCATGGCACTCAGCCTCTTGCCAAAGTAATCAGTTGAAAATGCTGGCACTCTTATTTCACTGCAAAGAGATTTGTGGACAGGACTTGGTCTCTAAACCACAGCAAAAACACACAAGAAAACCAAAACCAACCCCAAGTTTACCTGGCAAGAAAAGTATTGACCCAAATCTCAACCACATGGCACACAGGTTGTCGTGTATACAATGGTATCTTTGTGATTTCATAAGTGTTTGGGCCCATTCAGCATGATTGCAGAAGACTTTACCCTACAAACGTGTGGCTGACTCCACAGGGGCAGGCTGGACGAAAGAAACAACCATAGGGTAACAGGGAGCAGTGCTGGGTGCAGCCCTCACCTTCTTAATACCGAGCCCCATATACTATAAGGGGCTTCTGCACGTGTCTCTGAAGGCAGAAAAGCCCTTTCCCAGCCAACTGTAGGAGAGACAACTGGCACTTCTGCAGATGTCTCACATTGCTCAAGTATTTTGTCTGAAGGTTATTGCTGTCTGGATGTGCATAGGTGCAGCACCAGCAGCACACGGCATGCTCCTTCAAGAAGCAAGCCTCCGCCAGCCTTGGAAGAACAGATTGGGTTTAGAGTCTTAAGCTAGGTAAATCGATGAGAAAGGTGTATTCCCCAGGGTCTGCTGGCAAGGCAGGGAGTCCTGCTGCAAACGGCACCATAGCACAGGGTGAGCAACTGTTATGGTGGCAACAGAGTCCATTTCCCATTTTCTCAGCAGCCCAGTTTTTTTCTGGTTTTAAATTGTTTGTTAATGTGTCACTCAGCAGAGCTGCTTGCTCCACCTCAGGAAACTTTGTCAGAGAGACATTTGCAGCCACAGCAGAGAGAGCGAGTTGTTGCTTGTCAGGACAAGAGGCCGAGTGCCAGCCACTCCAGAGGAAGGCAAGGAGCCAGGACAGCCACCAGATGAGATGACACCATGAAAGGCAGTGAAGAGTCTTTTTCATACAAACTACAGTTTATTTTTGAAAGGTTTGGGCTACTCCAGCCACTGCAGCTGGGAGGGACCTTGCCCTTGATCAGACTTGTGACATGCAATTCTCTGGTCTGTTTGGTGGTGCCTCACAAATCCTCATTCGGCTCCCCTCCACCTCCAGCTTACTGATTTGGAAAGGCTTCAGCAAGATTACTTCACTTATTTTTTTCTGGAAAAAAAAAAGCATCTGTCCACTCATCATAGATTGGATCTTCTCGTAAGTCAGAGACCCTGCAAGCTCCTCATACAAACAATTTTCAGTGACACTAAGATGAAAGGAGCCACATCTGGCCCACTCCGCGGCCTGTTGTTTAAACAGCAGCACACAATTCATACACTTTAGTTACAAAATAGTAATGTGCTTTTAATTTGCATAGAGTGAACCCAGAAAACTATAATTAGAAAGAGAGTTTCTGGAAATGCAACAAGGAAATATTAATACAGTACAAAAAGCAATCCAAAGCCTCCAGCCACACAGAGATATGTTGTCTAGAACGTGTGTTAGCCAGTTTTTCTCTCTTAATCCAGTAGGACGTCATCTCTGGAGCAATCTTTTGTGAACATTTAGCCTCCTTGACCATAAATCTTAGCCATTTGACACCCAAGCTATTAAATTATATTTGTGTTGTTATATCATAACACAATGCTTAGCCATATATCATGCCCCCAAGGACAGCACAGAACCAGCAAATGGTGAAACAAAGCTCCTCCTTCCAGACCCTCTTTAAAGCTGAGAGAATCGCTGTAACCTGCTGACAGTGCTGGCCTGCATTTGGATTTGTGTTTGATTTCACTTAGAATTAGACCGTGTTATGTATGCATATTGTCTAGGTCATTAAAATACAGCTACTTTTATAAGGAAAGACAAATCGCCAGCACTAGCATGTAGACATTTCTTATTACAATTCTTAATTGGGATTTCAGAGGGGTCATAAATGTTGTCATAAGTAATACAGTGTTGGGGGCTGAACAGAAGAGAGAAAAATAATCAGGGCATCGAATTATTTAAGATTTAAATTGCACTGCATGGTCCTGGGAGGGTCTTCAGAAGCAATCTCTCCCCCAGTGCGGATGGAGGGACGTCTCATTCAAACACCATATGGATGCTGTCTAACAGCTCCTATCAGTCGCTTGTATGCTAAGGACCAGCTGTGGTTGCCTAGGAGTTTCTGCCTGCTGATTGACTTTCCCCAGGGTGTAGCGCACATGACAGTCAGAAATCAGAAAATTCACCCCAAGCAGGGCAGTGCTTTTTATGCTGAATTACAAAGTCAGTGATTTGCCTCTTGAAATTGGAGATGAATAAAACCATCGTGTCTTGCCTCAAATCATATTATGACTTCTTGTGGTTGGTCCCAGTTGCTCTCACACCTTGTGCTTCCTTTGTGGCTAAGGATGTTTTGGATCTCCAGGAGCTAAAAGTCTTCATGGTTAGCCCTGACACTTGCAGATTCACTTTTAGCTGTGGTGCCAGTATGTGTGTGACCACAGATGTTTTACAATTGCCGCAGGCACCTCCAGAGGAACCTTCACCAAAAGGTCCTGCCAGGTGTCCTTCTGCCCCTGTGCAAGAAGGAATATGGACAATTCCTGACACCCAACAGGGGAGTACTACACTCAACGGCTCCTACATCACTTTCTCATTACTCCAGCTTTTTGCATGCAAATTTCTTGCAAAGTAATTTCTCTAACAACTTCAAAATCTGTGCTAACATTGTAACAAAGCCTTCCCCATTACTATAATGTCTTTCTAGTCATCAATTCTTGGGGCTTATTATGTGAAAATTAGAAATACATTATTACCAGAAAAGCCATTCTCTCAACTGTGCAGACATTTACAACCTGACATAATCTCTTAAGATCTGAATTGTTTACAATGAAACAGACCTTTTTTTCTTCATGAAGATGTCAGAGAATTTCAATTTCAGCTAATTCTTGCAACCCTAATGAGTTTCCTTCTCTAAGGAACTGGCAATGATCTTTGTGCTATAATAGTTCCAGGAACAATTGGAAACTACTTAGATAATAACATAAGGTTTCTTAGATCAATATCACTTTTATAATGTGAAAGTTTTGCCAGATCTGAGTATCTAAACTGTTCTCTTTTTTTTCTTTTTCTTTTTTATGAGGATTTCCCTGAAAAGTTCTTGTGCACTGAGAAAGCTTGATACAAGTATGCATACCAGGAGGTGACAAGCAAGATGTTAATGGACAGAGTCCATAATATGATACCTGGAAACACTGTGGCATTGTAGGGACAAATTCCACACAGAAGCCCACATCTTTCACACATTTTGAATGCTTTACTTTGTGTGCTGTAAGGACTGCACGCTCAATGAGTCTGATCGAAGGTAAACATGTCTTATGAGACCATTAGAGCCATCCTCTTCTGTTCATATTAATCAGTTAATATATTAAGAGTTATTTTGTTTGTGTTGATTGAAACTTGCATTGACAAAACGTTTTTTTGCTGGTAAGTTAGGTTGACTGAACTGTACTACACTCAAACAGATAAATCTTAACTCAGGTAGCAAGTACATGCCTGATCCAAAAGTTGCAACAGTCACTGGAAAGAATTCCTGAACTTCAGGGGGCTTCATATTTGGTCCAAGGAAGGAGGGTACACAACTGCTCTCATAAAGCTTACACTGCCTGTCTTCATGTAACTGTTTCTGAATTAATTTCTTGTTCTCCACATCAGCTCTTAGCCTTTTTTCTTTCCTCTGCAGAAATGCCAAGCTCCTGTTCATTTCAGGATTTCTAGGGCTCTAGAGTCAGTTTCCTGGGTGATACTGCAATGTGTCTCCTGGCATTTCAGCCATATGCCAGCCTTCTCTGGAGCAAATATGCTCAAGGTCTACAGGTGCTCAAAAGCTTTAGGGTTTCCTTTGAACTGGTGTGAAACTAGAGGATACTCTGGGTAATTTTCAGACATATCTATTCTTATGTGAAGGAAAACAACCCCATGCAGCGCTACAGGCTGGGGGAAGAGTAGTTAGAAAGCGGCCCGGCGGAAAGAGACCTGGGGGTGCTGATCGACAGCCGGATAAACATGAGCCAGCAGTGTGCCCAGGTGGCCAAGAAGGCCAATGGCATCCTGGCCTCTATTAGGAATAGTGTAGCCAGCCCGTCTAGGGAAGTGATCGTCCCTCTGTACTCGGCACTGGTGAGGCCGCACCTTGAGTACTGTGTCCAGTTCTGGGCCCCGCACTTCAAGAAAGATGCTGAGGTGTTGGAGCGAGTCCAGAGGAGGGCGACCAAGCTGGTGAAGGGTCTGGAGGGTCTGACCTACGAGGAACGGCTGAGGGAGCTGGGGTTGTTTAGCCTGGAGAAGAGGAGGCTCAGAGGTGACCTTATTGCAGTCTACAACTACCTGAAGGGAGGTTGTAGTGAAGTGGGAGTCGGCCTCTTCTGCCAGGCAACTAGCGATAGGACAAGAGGGCACAGCCTCAAGCTTTGCCAGGGGAGGTTCAGGTTGGACATTAGGAAGAATTTATTTTCAGAAAGGGTTATTAGACATTGGAATGGGCTGCCCAGGGAGGTGGTGGAGGCACCATCTCTGGATGTGTTTAAGAAAAGACCGGACATGGCACTTAGTGCCATGGTCTAGTTGACAGGGTGGTGTCAGGGCAACGGTTGGACTCGATGATCCCTGAGGTCTCTTCCAGCCTGGTTGATTCTGTGATTCTGTGATTCTGTGAAAAGCATAGGTAGCTCCCATAGCCATCCTTCTGAATGGAAGAAAAGTAGTTCAGAGGGAAATGTCTGTAGTTTGCCCCAAAGCCATTTGAGATTTATCAGTCCTACACTGGGCAGTATCCTGCCTTTCTGCTACATGTTGCCCTTTTTTTTTTTTTCTGGTAATGTCTTTGGGCA
The DNA here is from genome assembly GCF_013368605.1 of Nyctibius grandis. NCBI lineage: Eukaryota > Metazoa > Chordata > Aves > Nyctibiiformes > Nyctibiidae > Nyctibius > Nyctibius grandis. The sequence continues at coordinate 21,470,855 of NC_090664.1, read as the reverse complement.
AGGTGTCGTGTTTTTACCTGATCTAGAAGCCCCTCAAGTGTGAACTTCTGAGTGCTACAAAGTAGCTGTTGAGTGACCTCAAAGATGAGTATCATTACTTGCCCCACCACTAACATATGCATTCAGATGAACAAGTTCCCACTGTTCCTGCAGTTTGGGCTCTGCAGCTGCCTTGGGCCAGCATGCTGTGCCTGGCAGGGAAGTTGTTTTAGGGCTGCTTCTTTCTGTGCTATTTTACATCTACTTTTTTGTTGTTCTTCTTCCTATTCACTCCATCCGTTCTTAAAGCTGATGTAACGTTGCTCTTTCCTGACATCACTTTTAAACAGAAGAGTCAAAAAATTGCGATTTCCAGTTCAGCGCCTGCTCAAAACTTTAAGCTCCTCTCCCCGCCCCCCCCAAATAAACTTTAAACCAAAAAGCACTAGACCGAAGTAGCAAGCACGCTCTGACTGCAGGAGGTTTTCAGATCAGGGTTCATTCCAGTACGGTGGGTGTCCAAGAGGGCTCATGTCTATATCTACATGAAGGAGCCTGAGGGCTGTTGGGTTTGTCTCTGTACCAAGAGTCACAAACAGCGAAGGACTGTGGCTTCTGCTCCGCTTCCAGTACAGCATGTTCCTTGTCTGTGAGGCTGAGGGGGTGGAGAGGCCTGTCCCGTTTACTGCACCATCTGCTAGGTTCAGCCAAATCGCTTAATCTTAACCAGTTTCAAAGGGAATGAGGTCAAAACTTCAGAGGTGACCTTAACTCTTCATAAAATATTTGCTGTCTCAAATGTTATGAAGAAAAGGTTGTTTCAGAGGAGTGGGGATGACTTGCCAGGATTCCTCCTGACACTGAAATGCACTTCCTTCTCCCTTTGCAAATACCAGAAAGCTCATCACTCCTCTGTCCCTGGCAGCAGCAGCAACCCACCCCTTGTGACCTCCCCTAGCTTCCTCAGCGCTGCAACTTCCATGGCACCCCGTGTCTCTGGGTTGCATGCCCATCTCCTGACCCATATCTCATCTCATGGGTTCCCAGGACGTGTGTCTGTCCACCTAGGCACCTTCACTTCTCCAGGCATCTTTCACTGCTGTACATCCTACAAGCAGCTAGGACCTCCTTAACCATCCCACCTAGTTGGGACCCATTGGTCCACCCCTTGGGTGGGACCCATTTGGGACCTATTTAGGACTATCCCTTCACTAGTCCTTCACTGCCCAGGCCTTCTCCAGAGGTATATTGCAAGTGCCATTAACTGGCCCCCAAACACTGCCTAGCACAAAGTTCTGTCAAGACAGGGCCCCTCCTTTTCTGTAGGTCAGATGCGCACTCTCACAAAAGAATGCTCTGTAATTTACAGGTACAGAAATATTTCTTTTTTACACACAATACACACAGAAAATCCTTGACTTTAACATTTTTCAAGAGCTCTTCAGGTTTGTCAAGCAGTAAAAATGAGAATCCAGAGCACCTTGGAGCACCTTTCTGTTTCTTCCATCCGGTCATGAGGAGAAAGCACAGAGACATTTAGAGCATGGGGACAACAGTCTCTGAGAATGGAGCATATTGCTAGAAACATCATTCTTCTGAGCATCCTCACCTGGATCCTGCTTTTCAGCTGTGGCTTCTCCCAGGTGTGGACTTGCCCCAGCTGGGAGCTGGGAAAGAATGATGTTTCCATCTGCTGTGTGGCCCATGACAAGAGGGACTCAGCCAGCTGGTTTTTCATGTAGATGCTGAGACGGAAGACAGAAGCCCAGTGAGGGCTTTGAAGGGGAAGGAGCATTTGTTCATACAGACCTCTGACCTCTCCTCAGAAAGGGAAGATGTGAAATATTTTTATGTTCATATTCTTCTGGAGGGAGGACAGTGCCTAAGAATCAGGTAGATCAGAGACAACCAGCAGCATAAGTACAGTTGTGCTCCACTTGTGTGGAAACAAGAGAACACATTTTAACACCAGATCCTGGCTTGAAACACAGCTGATGAGGGCAAAGGATATCAGCAGAAAACCTGGGGATGAAAAAGGCTGTTTTTCATTAGCCTCTTCACTATCCTACTTAACACAGGCTTGTTCAAACCTGGATGTTGATCTGCCAAGATTCTCTGCCCTTAAAACACTTTCTTAACTGTTTGCTCCTTCTTTGCCAGGAATGATAGAGGGACATCAGATGCCTGAAAGCTTGTCAGTTTTTTTCCATGTCTAATAAAAAGCACTGCCTTTTCCTGTGAGCCTTGCTTCACTCCAAAACTGAAGAAATGTTGTTTTTTAATTAAGCTATTCTTAATGTCCTTAAATCACTGTTTCATGGTTGTAAGAGGGCTTTAAAAACTCCTTCAAAGAAACCATCTTCTTTGATGAAGCCCTAAATATGCAAGCAGGATTCTCTTCAGGAGTTGTTAGTCCTTGGTGGCCTTTTTTGAGCTTGCTTAGAGTTTTTAACAGAGAATAAGAATGCCATGTAGGCTGTATGAAAGGAGAATTGAGGGTGACTTGGTATTTCTATTTAGACGAGTGTGTGGGTTCAGATACTTGGACACAGATCAGTTGCCACCAAAGAGGGGATGTTAGGTCTGGAAAGAGTGGTGTCTTACAAAAGGGAACAAAGCTTGTTGTGAGTGAAGAGACATGGTGGAGTCTAACAAAAAGGTCAGAGTTTGCTATGTACTGTGCTTTTGCTGCTTTTTGGCCAAAGGTTGCTGCTGAGCAAGGCTTTTCCAGCTTACATTATTTTTACTTTCTACTGGGACATCTCAGTTCCCACAGGAGTGGAGGAGTACAAAAGTGATTTGATTTGCATCAAGCCCTACAAGCCCAAGTCAAACGAGTCCAGAGTGCTGCTGCCACCAAAATCCTCTGATGTTCAGTGCAACAACAGGAAAGACAGAGTACCATTCCCAGAGGGGGACTGGGCTCTTTGACGGTGGCACACCCCATCTCTCCCAGACAAGCTCTCATGAATGCCATACAGCATCAACACGAACACAAAACCCATTGACTCCATCCCCTCTGGCACAGAGCCTTGTGCCAGGCCCCCCGCAGTTGCTCTGATTGTGCAGAGTACAGAGGAGTGAGATCACTGTGTTGAATTTTGAGGAATGGCCAGCAGATGGGAACAATCTGATAAAGCCAGTAACCATCACAGAGGAAAAAAAATCTAATTAAATTCTTCTGAGAAACACGGGAGCTAAGAAAGACCTTTTTTTCTGGTGCTGTCCAGCCACTGCTTCAAATCTTCACCTGAAGGAATGAAGCAACTGTGCAGCCCACCTGCATGAATGAACTATCGCAGCAGTCCTATGAAGGCGGGCTGGGAGGGGCATGTCCTTCTACCATTAAAAATACATGAGTGCCGGGGGATGATTTGGAAAACAATTACCTCCAGTCTCTCCTGGAAATCCAGTGTGTGTGCCTGAAAGGTCAGTGAAGCATAACAAGCCTGCAGAGCAGGGCTGCTGGTTTGGTCAGGCTGGCAAAGGAGAAGCAGAGAGATGTCAGGGAGAGTAAAGCTTTGTCATGGTGTTTTGAAGAACAGAAGCAAGCCCAGCACTTTGAAGGGGCTCTCAGCCCTGCCTCCCTTTCTGGGAAAGCATGGCGTGGGAGTGTGGGAGCTTGGCAGTGCTGGGAGGAGAGGGAGGCAGAAGGGATGCTGAGGTCTTCTTCATGGACCCTGGGAAGTCCATGTCCATTGATTTTCTGAGGTTGTAAATAGACCTTAGTGTAAATGAGGATGTTGGTGCCAACACTGTAAGTTCTTTGAGACAGGGACCATCATTTTGTCTGGTGTTTATACAGGCCCTATCACTGCAACGGCCTGGCCAATAACTGGGTCTCTTCTACTCAACTGCACCATTAAATGGTCTGGTTATTATTAGTAAGGTAACAATGACCACTAATAGCAACAACTTCAGTCCCACTCAAGATGAAACAAGACTGTGGGACTGGTGGTTCCTGTTTGCTGCTATAGAGTAATGTTCATTTCTAGCCACCGTTTCTTTTCTCTTCTCAAAAGCTACTTCATTTAAAAGAGGGTGACTTTGATTACTCCTCGAGGGCCTTTATTCTGTCTGTGCCTGACGCCTGCAGAAGTCTCCTGTACTGCTATAGCGATGTTACTATTTAAGCGACTTAGTGCTTTTCCTGGCTGCAGCTCTGGCCCTGGCTTTCTCACAAAGCGCCCTGTCTCCATGGGGAGCTGCACAGAGGGGCACAGCCGCAGCCACGCACAGTAAACACGTCCAGCACAAGGGGAAATTGTCTTCTTCTTCACAGTGAGAGCAGCTCATCACCCAGAAAGTGTCACCGTTAGCTATGTACAAGGCCTTTAAAAGAAGCAGTGCAAAGGTTGGAAGTTGGTTCACAGGCTGACGCAGAAGTTCGTCCTCAGGAAATGGCAGCCTGTCCTACAGGAGAGGTTAGTATCATCATCATCACCATCACTTTTTAGCTGTGACAAAACGAGACAAATGACTTCAGTGATCTAGCCCAACAGAGTCATGGCGTCCATAAGGGAATATAGCAGCAAGCAACACCTAGGGACTTAAAGAAGCAACTTGCAAAAAAAAAAAAAAAAAAAAAGAACTGGAATTTGAAATGGTTCCTGCCCAAATAACATATTGCATTTGTGACACTTTGTTCTGGTACTAATTTCCTGGCAATTTCCTGGCTCACCACACACTATTCCTGTTCCCTGGCAGTAACTAGCAACACTACCTGTGCCTTTGCAGATGGTTCAGTGGTGTATATATCTTCCTAGAAGCAAGTAATTTGTTTTCTGGATGGGATGTATTTGCCAGAGATTTTCCACTGTCAAAACAACCCCCTCCCTAGCTCATGATCTCACCACTGTGTACCCATTAGGCTCCTGTCCAGCCCAGAAAGACCATGGTGACATTCATTGCTGAGTGCTGGCCTGTGCTCTTGTGATGAAGCGCTAAGTTGAAGTTGGCTTGAGAGAGAAGCAGTCAGCTTGGAGGAGACCTGGGAGAGGTTAGCATCAGAAATGTTTATATCAGCTACTTCTGTGAACGAATGAAAAAACGGGGCTGGCTGGGTCGGGAATTGCAGCTGGGCTGAAGAGGAGGGGAAAGAACATGGGGCTTTTGTTTTGTCCTTTTACACACATCTGTGAAATAAGTGAGATGGTTACTCTGACCGGGATCTTCCTCTTGGGAGAGGGACAGGACAAAGAAAGAAAGCAAGCTGTAGTTCTTAATCTGTTACGTTTGTGTTAAAATACATACACTCTGGCTTCAGCTCGTGCAGCAGGAACACAGCCTGTCAGGGTAACATTACAGTATGTGGAGGAGATGTGGGAGAGCACCATCACCAGGCCACGTGCCTGGCATTTGGCAAGCAAGTCATGTCCTAGGGGCTGCATGTGCCAGCAGGGTGGATGGGACTGGAAGCCTAACCCATTTTTGAGAGGGTTTTATACAAAACCCGACCAAAACAGATCATGCCATTCCATTCCCACCATAGGCTTCCGCCACCTGGGTTTCTTGATTAAAGGGTTGATCTAGAAAAAACACATCCCTGTTAAACCTGAAACAATTTTCCATTTGGATCAGTCTTCCAGTTGAAAAGTGTTTTTTGGGAAGGTGGAAGGAAAAGAAAATGTTTTGAAATGGTCAAAGTATCCCACGCCTGTGATTTCTGAACAATGAATTCAATTTCTGTTTCAAAAGAATATTTCTTGTTTGGAAAATGTATGAAATTGAAAAAGAGGTTTATCTTTAAAAATATTAACATTAAAATTAATTATTTGGAAGTAACAAAACATGGGTTTTATTAACCCATCTTAATGAATGAAGTATCTTTTCTATAATCGTGTTGCAGAATTTTTTTCCTGGTTTTAACTTTTAGTCCTAATTTAGGAAGGGCAAGGAAAAATGTCAAAATCACTGTGAATATTTTCACAAGGACTGAGGAGAACATTTTCCCACGCAGCTCTACGATCAAACCCTTCAGATGCCAACAGATTACTGATTAGGCTTTCCTGCCCTTGACTTGGGATCATCATGTTGCAGAGCACTTGGGGACAGAGCAAAAGGCACCTCTCATCATGCTGCTAATGATGTTTTTCCACACACAGAGCAAGTACGTTCCCAAGAAATGTCTTAAGTGAAAGACTCCAAAATAAAGAACAAAAGTGGCATTAGTAACCTCTGACTTCCAACCTCTGTGACTTATGTCTTCAGATATCATGAAACTGGCTTTAAAATTGCAGGAATAAAAAATGAATTAAAATATTTAACTTGCCTTCTTACTTATTTTCTAAATTACATGACGATTTTCAAGCTTTTCAGTAGACCCACTAGCACCAGAAATTTAGCTCTTTGCGCGTGGAAGCCGAGTGTCTCACGGAGGAAAATTACAAGAACTCAAAGAGTCGGAGCGGGTAGTGCTGCAAAGGCATGCTTGCAGAAGGGGCTGGGGGAGACAGGGCCTCCATATGCATTATTTTTTAGCAGTAGCCATCATTTAAGCATTGAACATCTCTCTCTGAAATCCAGCCCCCATAAACACCTAGCCTTCTCAAAGATGGTACCTTAGGGTGTCTCCCAGAAGCACCCACACCTGAAGACAGAAGAATGCCAAAACCTGCAGCAGAGGATACCCCTTTCGAGGCAGTGTTCCCAGCTCTTTCCTGCATCCCATCTTGCTCATTTTTAAAAAGAATGACAAAGAAGTCTTTGACCGGAATAGGTCTGATGTTAGTGAATAATGGGTCACGTCCGTGAATCTCAAGCCAGGTGGTTGTTCTGAGTTTTATCATGAGAGAGAGGAAGAAAGATTCTCTAATAAAACTGTGAAAAAAAAGGGGGAAAAAGGCAAGCCTGGCACCTCTGAACCTCTGTCTTGTCTCAGTCATTTCATCCTCAGTCATGAGACACCAGAGCTGAAGGGACCCTTATGGGATCCTTGGTGATTTTAGTGGCGTTCTCTATATAAACACTAGATCAGGGTGTAATTCTCTCCTGCAATAAAGCTGGCTTATAGCAGTAACAAATAAATCTCACAGGTATTCAACCAGCACCCACGACTTATTTCTGTTCACAAAACACCCTACTAGCCTGTGACCTTCTTCAAGGCCATCTCATGGCCAGGCAGTCTAAAGGATCAAAACTTTCTTCCCTTTGTGTTACAGACCAGGAGAACAGATGCTAGTAGCCTCCTGAGTTACTAGGATGAAGAGCAACTGACACAGAAAGCATGGAACCACAGGAGAAAGTGAAGCCACCACTTTTTCAAAGGGAGACACTGTTTGGCAATTTGCTGAGGCTTGCTATTGCTGTTTTTGAGTCAGAGTCCTTTTTCTGTTGAGCCTTTATGGAGAGAAAAAGAAAAGAACAAAAATGTAGCAGTTGCTGTTTAGAAAAACTACAATTTACTGTAATGGAGCATGGTCACTCAGCTTCATTTTTAATTAATTTCCAGATCCAGGAAATCCATTCATCACAATTCTGGAATGCTGGAAAACTCAATGAGGAACTACAAACGGCAGGTAAAGCAAAAGCATTTAAAATAGTTGCAGATGAGCTGATAAGAAGCTCAAAGAAACAGTTAAATTTGTGTGCAGATAACTCAACCACAGTATCTGGAATGTATAAACATAGCACTTTTTTTTTCTTCTGGCCTTAAAATTTGATCCAAGTCTGGGAGTTAAAAAGTCCCATTTTGTGTAATCAGGTTCTGGTTGAACATGATTGCTGAATTATTTTAAATTGAAGACACATGTCTGGATGTTGAGTTCTGTATATTATTCCAGGATGGTGTCCATTAGGTCTTATCCACAGGGGCTATCTTGATTCCTTATGCATCAGGATTAGCAAACAGTGAATCATGAATATGGAGACAGTGAAAAGAATGCGGTACTAGTTAAAGGGTGATTTTGGAAATTACCTTGCATGCATTATTCAAAACTTTTCAGTCTCTGTTGTATAGAGTCCCTACGGCTGTTTAAAAGTGTTGTTTTAAAACACGATGGTACAAGGCATTTGCATTCTTTCATTTTGAGTCTTGAATTTAGTAAAGAACCAACATTTGCCTTAACCCCTTGTCAGTCCTAAAGCATTCTCAAGAGTATGAGCTGCTCATCTAATGGTTATGTTGCCATATGCTGTCCTTCTATAATAGATCTGCCCCTGACCTCTGTGTTTTTGTATTACTTCTCTTACTGGCAGATGGACCATTACATAAATTGAAACATATTTCCATGGATATTCCCAGTGGTAAAAGAGTATTGTCTCATTAGCTCCATGGGGAAAACAGTGTAAACCCAAAGCTGAGTAGCTCACCTATCCATATGGTAGGTGAAAAGAAGTGTCCTTATAGTGTATGCTGTAGGCAGTGATGTGTCCTCAATTACTGGAATATCCAAGTTCTGAGGTGGTATTTTTCCTTTCTGGGATGTCCAAATGCCTGATTAGCTCCCTGTCAGCTTCTAAAGGACTGGACTGGGTGCTCTTAGGTCCCCTGCAGCCGTGTACCACAGATCAATCACTGCAGGATGCTCTGCCCACATATTTTTCCTACTGCACTTCCCTACACAGGTCTCCTGCAGGAAAGATCTCTCACAGTCTTCTGTCCACCAGAATTTTTTAATTAAAATGGCTATTTTTTTTTTATCAAAACAGAGTTGTCAAAAAGAAAACTGTCCCTGTCACTCACATATTTCAGTTTTCCCATGTTCGTAACAACTGTAATGGGAATATTATCCATCCCTTAATCAAAACTATTTGAGAAATCACATCACCTAGCTTCTTCACAAGGGAAAACACTTTTGTCAGCATGTGGAAGACTTGATGACAGAGTCAACAGTGATTCTGATATAACATTTCATGGAAATTGAAAGATGTCCCAAAAGCCTGCAGGGGTGAAGTGGCCACAACACTGAATACTTATACTCTCTGCAAAATGTGTGCCTCAGTTTTCAGTCTAGGAAAGAACAGAGTTCGTTGTGCAGATGGGCTTTCTGTTTCCATTGCAATGGTGTCTCCATACACCGCCTCCCTCCCTCCCTTCCTCCCTCCCTGCTTAGGCAGAGCGAATCTGCTGGGGTTTAAATCTTTCTCAGCCAGGAGGAATTCTGAAAGGAGGAAAACAGCTGGGAAACACATCCATGCCTCCTGCATAGGTATGCGCCTTAAATATTACTGTGAGGCGCAGCATCGTTTTCCAGAAATCTCTCACTCTCTTAAATAACACACAGCCTATTGTTCTGAGCTGAGCAAAGGTGGGACTGGCAGCTGACGTCTCAGGTCATTCAATAAATGGGTGTAATGAAGTAGTCATGGCTAATATGTGTTATAAGCTTAATATGAACCTGAAAATCCCACAGAGGAGACATAATATCTTTAAAAAATGACACTACAGTAATGATTCTAAATCCTACAGTTTACAATTGTGTTTAACTGTTTTGAGCTATTATCATGATATTATTCTAGGGATTTTCATTACAGTAAATAGTTACATTAAAATTACATTAAGGTAGATAGTTGCCAGACTTTTCTGATGCCTTACTAAGAAACTCACAGCAGACACTTGTGAAAGCACTTCCCTCTGCCACATACAAACAGGTAATTTGCAATATGACTGGAGATGACAGCTTTAATTAGATTTCTTTCTAGGAGCTCATTCTGGCAGCTAACCTTGGGCCGTAAAGACTGTGGCACTCAGTTGCGTACTACTCAGGATCAGGATCCAGGAACAGTCTTTTTTCTGGTGTAGATATAAAAGCAGGTAAATGTCATCTTATCTCTGCAAGTTAGGAAGATGGGGCCCAGAGGTGTAATGTGTTTTGGACAACATTAGCAGTCTTACACAGGTAGAATTAGGGTAAAAGCGGAGTCACAGGCTATGACCCAGTCTCTCCAGCTCAGCTGCCTCTTTGGCTCTTATCTTCCCATGTGGTATCACTTTATCACACTGCTGAGCATCTCCTCAGCGCTACTAGTTGTGCTTTTAAGCAAAACCTGTGACAGAGGCACTGTGTAGCTTCCCCAGACCTGGGTACCACAGGACTTTGATGCACAAATTCCCTTCATCGTACTACCCCAGTGAATGTCCGTGTTACTGTGGCTCTCCAAAAGCTGGCTTTGCCCGTTCCTAAGCTGGGTGGACCCCCAGGCTCTCCTCATTGCCTGCTCTCTTGCCAGGACACCTCCCAAAAGACCCATGTTGCATCCTGCACCACCCTTAATCCTTGAAGTCACAGAGCCGTGCTATACTAAAAAATCCCTAACAAACCAAGAAACAATTTTCTCGAAACAACACCAAATATTGCCTAAACAAGAAAGAATTTATTCCAATAGGTAAACAGGAAGGGAACAAACTACAGTTTATTACATTAGGCTCCCACATTAATAGTGTCTCATATTGATTGTTATAGATGAGTATTTACACAGGGTCCAAATGTACTGATTGACTCCAGACAAATTAGTTTAGGGGCCCAGATCGGACAATTTCACTGCCTAAATTTTAAACATGAGACAAACAAGTGAAGAGGAACATGAACAAACAGGGCGCCTGTTCCAATTTCATCAACAGGACCATACAGACAGTCTCTTCATGTAGGCCTGGAACAAAGGGGTGTCTCTTGCAATGGGATGAGGCTATTGGAAGTGCAAGCAGTGGCACTTCCATGGTCCAGCCAGGGTGTCACCCTTCCTGACCAAACACAATTCATCCCCTGTGCTTGTATATGGATGGACAAGAGGAGGAGTATCATATATATTTATATTTTCTTATATATATATTTGTATTAATGCGTGTGTGCGCATGCCTGTGTATATGTACATAAGTGTATGTATATATAGACATATACAAATATACAGTACAACTATATGATTTAACTGAGCTAGATTCTGCAGCTGCTTTGTTTGGAAAACTGTCGCCACAGATCCATCTGCACTGACATGTTTAGAGTGAAATATTATCTGTGCAGTAAAAACACTGAGTATTGCCTCTCTAAAGCAAATTTGCCCTTTGCCGTGCTGTATGGCATGCAACATTATAGAATGAAACCATGCCTTTTTCATTAAAAAAACCTCAAAACCCATAAACCCTAGTAATTGGATGGGAACTGTTTATTCACCTTATTTTTTGCACTGCTTTTGCAAAGGAAGTTGAAAATCCACTCAACACCAAACACATGCCTTTGCCATCTTAATGTGTTCTATCATCTTGTGTGTATGCTTCCTATAAATATTCTATGAATGTTTTCTTTTTAAAACTCTTAAAAGTTTTAATCTCAGCTAACTCCTGCCTTGGTAACGAGTGACATCATTTCGTGCTACTACCAACACATATATCTTTTCATCTGGGAGTGAAGTCCAAACCTCATAACAAAGGAGCAGGAACTGGATGATGCTGGCTGCATTCAAACTGCCTGCAGTTACTGCCTAAGATGCAGCTCCTTCTCTCTGTTCATTTTTTCGGTCTGGCAGCTCTGGCCAGGGAGCTCACCTTAGATGCCACAACAAGCATGTGGGGTTAAGCAACTGGAGCTGACAGTCTCAGTGCAGCTCTACGATGCTTCTCTTTCTGTGAAAAATTCCTTAGCCAAGATTGTCCTGACTCACTTCTCCTGGCTTCCCAGCTGTCGTCTGGGCACAAAGAACACCAGAAAAAAAAGCAGGATTTCAGAAAACATCTCCCTGCTCAAACTCAGGCACAGACACTCCTTGTATTTGTCTGTGATGTTTCTCATTCCTGAGTAAGCCAGTCTACCCTGATGCTGTTCATCAGATGGGCAGGCAGAAGAGGACTTTTCAGGACAGATAGGCTGTTATTCTTGCTGTAACATCCCCTTCAGGTAGGGATGGTTCTGGCCCTCAGGACACCTAGAGCCCACTGAAGACTCGCAGGCAATGTCTGGTTGACAGTGCTGGTCATGAAATACCACTGCCTGTATTATTAAATTTTTAGTGCAATCCCCATCCAAATATCACTTTCACATACAATTCCTGGTCATGAGTCTGGGACCATTCCAAAAAGGCAGTTTAAATGTAATCACCCTTTTTTGAAGGCAAAAGATGTCCACTTTTCATCCTAGTTCTCAGTGCCAGAGCATGCTGCTAAGCACGTCAAATCTGCCAGGATGCACTAAGCTCTGCAGTGCATTGGCCTTCATTTCCTCTGGGCCTTAACGTATCACCTCACCAGCAGTCAGAAAACGTGGAAAAACAATTTTGAGAGACATCATCAACTTAGTGATAGCCTTAGTAAGTGCAGTTCCAGTTGGGTTTGGGACATTTTGCATATCCCTATATGGCTTGAGCTGAAAATGTACAACTGTGCCTTAGATATCAGCTTGCTGTGGTACCACACGGCATAGGTGATAACACACATATCTGTGTGGAAGGTAGGAATAGGTACTGCTTACAGAAACAAAGTATTTCTAGGATTCCTTTCTTTATATACATATTTGTGCTGTTCAGGAAGACAATGAAGTTACTAATTATCTCAATAACATACTTAGTATATGAAACATTATCATCTGAGGAGATGATCTCTTGTTTTATAGACTAGCCTGTTCCTACTCCTGTTCTTTGCTGTTCCTGCTCTTGCAGTGGGAAAGCAGGGCAGATTTCTACACCCTCACAGGTCAGGCAGAATGACAGGAGGATAGGAGACACAGGGAGAGGAGTTACAGAGGAATTCAATAGGCAAAACAGGATATACGGTATTGTGGAAAGTTTTAAAAATTCCTGCATTGTTCCGTTTTTATCCATCAATTATGTCCTAAGTTAAAAATTTTCGTGTCTACCAGCAACTCATTACCATCTCTCTAAGACACTCTTATACACCAGGTAGCAGAGCAGTGTGAAAAGTCACATGCCAAGGTTATTCTGCTCAACAGAAATCCTTCTCATCAGCTGGCTGTGTTTCACCGAGCTCTACAGAACAAGCACAGTGAGAACAAAATGCAGCAGAGCCGTACAGCAGCTCTTCCCCTGTGAAGCCCCTGGAGAATTAGCACAGCAGGATAGTGCAGAAGTGGTGTGGAGCTTTTCTTTTTCAAGAAGCAAAGCTCTTAGCTGAAGTGCATTGAAGTCAAATGGCTTCTGTTTCAGTGGCTTTTGAATCCAATCGCAACCTCTTCCTTGTGCTCCTACAGATGACTGCAAGTAGCGTATCTGCCTGTGGGTCCCCTGCCTTAAGTAGAGGAAATATTTCTAGTCCTACATTTTGGGAACTCCATATGTTGCTAACAATAAGTACTAGCTCTGGAAAATGAATGTGTGTGTTTTGTCTGAAGGCTAAAAAATTTCATTAGCGTTGGGGAATGCTGCAGTAATCCAGACAGGATCTGGCTTTGTGCTTGCTGAAGACCCTTAAAAGCCTGTGGGACTCTGAGAATATATTGTCCATTTTCCCTCACATCCCAGAAACACAAGTCCTAATTAGTAAGGTCAGGCCTATAAAGAAACATTTTGACTATGCAGATAGATACAAGAGGTAAACTCCCTACCCCAGCTGACTTAGCTATGCTGGCAAAAAAGGAGAGAAAAACACCCACCAAATAACCATGTGGTAAACAATGAAACAAGCAAAAGGCTGCCTTTTGCCAGTGTAAATTAAGTCATCCCAAGAGGTGGTCTAAATATGCAAGCAGAAAAACTCCTTTTGCCAGTATAAGCTGTATCTCCACAGGGGGCCTTTGCTCCTTTTTCTGGCAAAGCTTTTATAGTGTAAACCAGGGTTGCTGATACTGCCTTGTAAGCACAACTGATAAAAAATACCGTACAAATATCATTCCATTTGTCTGTCTGCAGTGGTCACTTCCACCCCTCAGGTGGAAGTGCATAGGTCAGTATTTGGATCGCAATGAGGTGTGGTGGCTGCAGAGAGAGCATGGTAAAAGAGCAGGAAAATCCCAAACTGAGAATAAAATGATAAACCAGTGGTCATTTCTCAAAAAGCTAAGCAGTCAGCCAGGTGTTGTTTTAACAGGATTTGTGTAGTTGAGGCCATTCATAGAAATATTGCTGCTGTAAATGTATCAGTGTAGTTAAAGTAACGCGGTTCCATGGGTGGTATAGTTACTCCTCCTTGAAAACACTGCAAATGTCAGCTGAGGGGCAAAATTTCTTTGACTGATCTGGATAAATTGATATCAAAACTCTGTTTGATCAGCCATAAAGCTGTTACATTCACCCTACCAAGGTACTGGGTTGGGAAGTCTAACCCTCCGTTACTTTTCCCTTGTGTAGCCATATATCTAGCTATACCTGGCTAAGGATGTCAAGGGCTGTTCTTGTTCCAGCACAACTGGCCTGCAGAGGTGACCACACACATTTAAAGCAGCAAAAGCGAGGTCTGATTTTGTAAAGCAGAACCCTCACATCTCTGCATAACCTAGATTACCTTAAAAAGCTTAAAAAGGAAAAAATTCATACTGATCTTTTGAGAAAACTCCCCTATTTTTGCTACACAAGAAGGCACCTGTCCTGTAGCCCTGATCCTCTAACTTTTGAGAAGAACCTTGCTTAGACTGTGCAAAAAGAGCCAGATGAATATAAGAAGGACAAAGTGCAGGCTTGAACCCAGGCCCAGACCGACATATACCAGCAATCTCACATGATATCATTGCAAGAAGGTGTTGTGAAAGTTGTGGCATTAACGGAGTCTAGATACCTCAATATTTGAAGAGATGGTTCCTCCAGCCCTGGCCTGGATAGGAGTCAGGACAGCCCATTCTGCTTCCCAGGAGGATCACCAGATGGCAATGCACATGAGCAAATACTTAGCAGCCTGCCTCCCTCTGAGAAAATATCAGCTAAAGCTAAGACGAGTATTTTCTCTTCAACATTCAAAAAAGATGAAACAAACTAAAAAGCATTCCCACTCCCACTGAACTTGGCTAGGTTGGTGGGTGAGTTGAGAGAGGACAGAATCAAGCCCAGAGTGACGCTGAGGAAGAGGAGAACATCCTGAGAGCACAGGAACAAAGATGCAGGCTTCTCATATACCAACTGAAGAAAAGGAGGTGGCGGCATCATGCACGTTTCTTTGTTGGCTTAAAAAGCACAGAGAGGTGAGCCGTGTCTGCATCAGGTGATAATATTCAGTTGCAACCGATATATGTACCATATTTCAGTTTCCATGCAGGAAATGATTAATTGTGATGATGTCTAGCAATTATATAGCATAATATGATAAGCAGGTGTGAGCAATTTGCCATTGTAGTGGGTGTCTGTAGCTAGAGCCATTCTTCTTTACTGTTAGAGCTGAAATGGGTTGCCTGCATACATTAAACAGTGCAGTACTAATCACATCTCCCTTTTTAACTCAGATTTGGTTGATGACCCATAAGAACCATCTGTACATTTGAGATTCAGAGTGTGAAAGCCAGGGATTGTGCATGATGGGTTAGTGGTCTTGGATATCCTCCATATTTTTTTGTGTAGCCAGGGAGATCCCCATGGCTGCTCTGTAAATGCCAGCTCTGCATCTTATACCCTTGGGCTCTGCCTCACACTACCCAAAGCATCCCTGGAAAGCCCCACAGCGCACATATGCCAGGCTGCTTAGACCTCCTGTTTGGAGAAACCAAGGAGAGCACAACCCATCACAACCTAAAATAGCGAGTACCACAGTCTCAGCTTTTGCTCTGCCCCTTCCTCCCTGCTCCCAGATGCCTGTGTGCCCCCGCAAGGGAACAGCTCTCCTTGCCACTGTACCTCATGCCCAGGAGCATCATGGTGATGGAGCAGGGGGGTCTTCACTGGGGGCCTCAGGCAGAGCAACCCACAAAAGCCTTAGAAGGAGCACACCAACAGCCTTGTGCCACTGCCTTGCCAAAGGAGAGCACTTTTGGGAGCATTGACCCACAGCTGAAAAGTATCTCAAGGGGCGATATTAGACTACTTTAGTTTTATAAAATATACAGATCAGTAAGTTCATGCAGAAACTGGTGTTTGGCAAAATGAGTCCCAAATGCAGATGCAATTTTTGTCTCACCTCCTCCTGCCTGCACCTCTGCTCACTGGGTTGCAGTAAGGAAGAGATGGTTTCTGAGGTACAACTACAAATTTAATCTTCATGGTAGCAAAATTTGCCCCCAGAGATTGGAAGATCAATCCACAGATGCATAGAAAATACTCAGCCTCTAAAAATGCTCATGCCACAAAAAAATTAAACCTAGAAGGGAAAGAAAGATGAAGCAAGTCCCTGTTCCTTCTAAATTTAAAATACAGGAAATAGTGTCTTAAACATGGGGCATATATGTTAGAGCTAGGAGTTTTAGATGTCTCTAGCTTACTGTCCATTAGCTGCAGACTGTGGCCTTGAAGAATTATGGACAACATGAGCAGAAAATAAATATGAAAGATATTTCAGTCCAATGTAATTAAAACCCCAAGGAAATATACAGTATCTCCAGAGGCCACATAAGGGTGTCAAAACAGTTTAATGCAATGAAGCAGCTTGGGGTTTTGAACCACCCCTCGTGTTTCTCCCCTTCATTGAGTGCCATCATTGCTGCGTGGCTTCACTTGCTTGAATGCATGCTATCAGGAAAAAACTCCATGAGAAAACTGCCTCTCTCTTACATATATAACACCACCCTGCCCGTGGTATACACCTGCATTTACCATTAGTTGCTCTCTTAATAATAAATTATTGAAGACATACTTCCTTTAATGTTTACCTAAAGAGGGAACAGCTAAGAAAAGCTGCATACACTGAATTCAAGAAGGGGATATTTCTTTCCTACTATAAACAGAACTGATTATAAAACCAGAATGCAAACTGAGCTTCTTGCCCTTCAGTTTTGTGTGAGGTTACATTTCTTTGCAGGACTCTAATTTCTTCAGTTTTTTACTGCATTCCAACCCAGGGAGATATAAACCAAAGCAAACAAAGTACCCCCCAAAGGAGTCTCTCCCCCTTAAGCAAGGCTTCTATTTTTAATTCTCTACAGCTTTTAAAACATTTGAATGGGAAGCCTCCATCAGTCTTTGGTGGAAAAGAATTCCTGCTGGTCTCTCAGGATGTCCAGTCCAGATAATCTCAACTGGCAGCTCGATATGAGACCGATGTCTCTTCTCAGAGGGGTTTCAGCACATTCTGCCTTTGCAAAGGAATTCTTTAAATGGTCATGTTTTCCTCCCTCAAAGATGAATTAGGAAAAAGAGAAGAAAAAAAATATAAAGGAAAAAAACCTGTTAACCTTCTTGCTTGTTGGCAGTGAATCTTTCACACTTTGCTGGTGCCTTTCTTCAAATCCGGCTCTCAATGAAACACTACACTGACTTTGCTCTGGATGGCAGCAGGAATGCAAGCAGGCACCGCTGTGAGAAGGTCTGCCTCTGTCTTCCCCCATCACATCTCCAGGAACTCTTGCTTGCCGCGTTCCCAAAAGCCTGGACCCTTCTCTGTGCTGACGGTGATGGGACTGAGTGGGAAGCAGGAGAGCTCTTACACCCATCACAAACATGAGACAGAAGAAAATTGCAAGAAACTGAAAAAATATTCCGTATTTCCAACAGCAAAGGAACAGAGTGGGAAAAAATTTAAAACGTGTGCATTGTGTCTGAAGTATTTACAGAAAGGCTCCTTTAAAAACCTTAAACTCAAGTGATTTATCTGTCCTTCCAAGAATTTCAAGGCAGGAACTACCTCCCCACGCTCCCCAAGGAAGGAACCAATTGCTTATCAAGAGTAAAAACGTGACTGAAATGTGATAGCAAAAACCAAAGAAATCTCTAATATATTAGAAATTCTTTCTTGAACCTATAGATCACAGTCTACTTGGAGTCTGGTTTAATCTGTTGCCATAAATAAACCTAGTGAGGGAATTTTCCATAAGCTTTATCAGACAGCAGAATTCTGCAAGTCACATCATAGCACGCCGTGTGATGCCTCTGGCAGATTCAACCTGGTTAACATTTATGCTGCAATCACCAGTGACTGCTTGAAACCTTAAAGGCAATATCTTCACAAAAAAAAAAAAAAAAGCCCCAGAGCTCCTGCAGAGGGGCTATCATCATAAATTCACCCAAAAGTGGAAACTCAAATAACAGATGTGTGTTTATAAACACAAAAAATAAAGTAAATTACTAGATGCAGTTTCAAAATGCTTAGAGCTGCAAGGTATCCTTGCACACAAAAGTCCATATTCACATTTGTCCGCACCAAAAGAGCTTTCCTACTTACCCGGGAATTTGAAATGCAATTGCTATTATCAAGGGGCAAATTCTTGACTCGTGAAAATAAATCATAACATGTCTTTGCTGTATGGCATGATCTCTGAGTGATTAACACCACCATTTACCTCCCCTAGCAACAGTTGTTTCCTATTCCCAGGAGAAGAGAGCACAGAGGCATGTGGGAAGATGGTGTAGTATGTGGCAGCTGTTGACAAAAACTTAACTTTTTAGAGGCCACCTATCTACCTTGAAATATGCTCAGTGCCAAAAGGCAGATAAGGGGTTAAGAGATCTCCCCTGCCTTATCTCTTGCACATTCTTATCTGCCCAACAGTCCATAATAAATTAGAGAAAATCTTCTTCCATCTGGATCACTCTAAATTCCTCACTTCCACATGATTTGGGAACACTTTCCTGACTTTTCATGACTTCTCTGATATTGCACAGAGCAAGAGGTTGGAAGAAGTGCAGCAGGGAAATTTGGCAGGTATAAAACATGCCTGCAACTGGGTGAAGTCATCAGTGATGCATCACTCCCAGGATCTCTCCTGGGATTTGCTATCTGCTGTTCTTTCTGCCTTTGGCAGGATGTGCCTGAGGTAGCAGTCCATGGGGAAGGCCCAGCGTGGATCCACTGCAGAAGGGGTGGCATGAGAAAACATAAGGCCAAACACCGCAGAGCCCAGACACTGCTTCATACTCTCCCAAGACCCTTCTGACATTTGTATATGATTATCAAGAAGCATAGAAGAGCTGTGGAAAAGACAGATGGCACATTAGTCAGCTTCAGTAGCAAATGTCCCAGATATTTGTCCTTTACATTACAATTGGCCCTTGATGTTGAGAGGTGGAAGGTTTTATGAAAAAAAGGCAAAATTATTCCCATTTCCCAGTGTTTTCATTATGTTTAAGCATCTTCCATCTTTCTGCTCCATCTTTCTCTCCCATTCTTCTCACCAAGTCCATCACCTGAGGCTGAGCCACTACCCCAGTTCAGGCCACTACACTGGTCAACATCTTGATCTCAATCGCCCTCCTAGGAAGTTTACAAAGGCCATATAATGTGTCTGCCTGCAGCAGCAAGGGATTAGACACCTAACCAAAAAATCCCTCAAGATCTTTTATTCTTTTATAGGTTCAGTTTCTCCTCCACACATCCAGGAAAAGCTCAGTGTTAATCACCTCCTTTTAGGTCCCACCTCCACCCACCAACCTGTCCTACACCTCTTCCCTGTACACCTCAATAAGCCATGTACCTGCTGTTGCTCAAAAGGCATCCATCACACATAGCAACAGTTGTTCCCTGAATTAAAATACCATACTGGATCATTTTGGTTTGTCACAGTGATTGCCCAAAATGGCAAGTTAGAGATTGAGAGAGAACTGGGCAGGTTTTCAGTGTTGATAGTAAGTCTGTTCTGCAGAGGTGGGTCTGTGGTATCCAGTAGTGCAAACCCCGTCTAGGAGATGGGGTTCTCTGACAATGGTTACCTAAATGCAATCCTACTGCTTCTTCTTGCTCCCATCATTGCCTGCACAAGATTTTTTACATTCAATATGCATAACATCAAAAATACAATTTTTTCTGTTCTGTCTTCTGCCCCAAATATTTATTTTCATAGAAAAAGCAGAATAATATGCACACATGTTAACAACTGCCATGTGGTAGTAATTTTTTGCTTACTCAAATGGTGATACAATCCCAAGTGTTTGGGTTAGTGGGTTTCCACTGTACACAAAATGAATGTGCACGTGTTTGCCTTTGTGGTATAATAATGGCTAAATACAATACAGGCATATGCATTAATAAAAACACTGAGACAAGTTATTTGGTGGTATAACTGCATTGGCTTCACTCAAGTTACCCCTGCAGTGAATCTAGCTCCGTTCCTCTGTTTCATGCATATTTTACAAAAAAAAAACACTTTATGGTTTTCAAGGCAGATGTCTTTCACTTCAATAAATATGACATGAGAGAGCATAACCTAGAAGGAAGAGATATCTGCCACTAGCTAAATGATTTCTAGGGGAAAAGGAAAAAAAAAAGCAAAAAGGAAAAGAAAACCAACCCTATACCTACATACGGTATTTAATACATACCTCTAATGGAATGAGCTTCATAATTTATTCTGGGGTTTACCTTTTCATGAACTCTGTCTTGTTCCTGCTCATGAAAGATTTTCTGGTGCTTCGGATATATTAAAAGCACATCATCTCTGTCTCCCTCCTCTCATTTCTGTGTATTCACATATTGATATATTTTGCTGGTGCACATGGCACAGTAATAGCAGTAATACTCTTTGCTTCTGCTCTGCTTTTTGTCTCAGAATGGCGTGCCAAGGGTTATAAAGCAAAGAGCCTAAAGTTAGGTTTTTATGTTCACGCTGAGGCCCTTAAATTATGGCCCGAATTTCAGAGGTGCTGACTTCAAACGGAATGGGCAGTTTGCAATACCACTGCTCAGGGCACTTAGGGCCAGGGTAAAGGTTTAGCACTCTTGTGTCTAACCCTGATCTGTGAAGGCCTCGTGTCTGTGTCTGCTTCCACATCACCACACCAGTTCACCTTTAGACGTACAAGCTTTGGTTGGATTGAAGGGGTCGCGTCACCAGTGCCCTGAGGGGCAGCAGTCACTCCCGGCTGCCATGGCAGGGAATGGGGGGCAGGCGGCAAAGCCTAACACCCAGTTTGGTTAGACAGCCTTCATTGAGTGCTTTGGAAACATCACAACATAGAATCATAGAAATATAGAATGGTTTGGGTTGGAAGGGATGTTAAAGTTCATCTAGTTCCAGCTCCCCTGCCACGGGCATGGACACCTTTCCACTAGACCAGGTTGCTCAAAGACCCATCCAATCTGGCCTTAAACACTTCCAGGGAAGGGGCATCCACAGCTTCTCTGGGCAACCTGTTCCAGTGTCTCACCACCCTTACAGGAAATAATTTCTTCCTAATACCTAATCTAAATCTACCCTTTTTCAGTTTAAAACCACTACCCCTGGTCCTATCACTACATGCCCTTGTAAAAAGTCCCTCTTCATCTTTCCTGTAGGCCCCCTTCAGGTACTGGAAGGCTGCTATAAGGTCTCCCCAGAGCCTTCTCTTCTCCAGGCTGAACAACCCCAGAACCCCAGTCACACATCAGAACTGGGATATTCAGGGGCTTCCAAATACTTGCCTCATGTTCAGGCACATTTTTACCAGCCAAACTTTTTGTGCAGAGCACCTTATGCTGATGAAAGACCTACCTGAAACACGTTACTCTTGCCTCTGCTATGAAATACAGCCTTCATATCACATAAATCCTACAGCTCTCCTTAACACCCCATCGATAAAGTCAGGGTGAGAAAAGACGTCCCGCAGCAGCAGCGTTAGCTGCCCCACTGACGCAGCCTGAGCAGGGATACCCTGCAGAGGGGCAGTGGGACCAACACGGGAAGAGGGCACACGCTGCTCACACCAGGAAAGGACGGGTGTCTGCAACCTGCCAGGGTTTATTTTTGTTTTCTCAACTGAAACAGCTCTATTGGCATAAAACATGTGCTAAACCAAGCTCAAATATTCTAAGAAAATCCCAGCTCACATAGCCCCTATTTTATTCAGCCGTCCATCTCATGTTACAGTTAATGGGAATAACATGTGATTTTCAAAAGACAAGCTTTTGCCCAACTTTTCCTGTGTATACATTTCCCTCAAATTTCTAGATTTTTATTACATTCTTCTGCTTTGTTATTGTTAAATGATTTCTATTATTTAATGGCAATTTGTCCTGTTTACTCAATGCACTTAGCAAAGGAAAATGGAAAAATGCACACACCAAAAGAGAACCCTAGTTGCTTATCTCATTGCACAAATATTGTTTTTTTAGGAAAGTGTGGTTCTGATAGAGTGAATTACTCTGCCAAGCTTCTCTCCCAATTTTTCTGTTTCCCTTTTCATCTCAGTTTTTCCCGGCTTTGTGCTTTGCATATTTTATTGAGAAAACAAACATACTTTGCAGTCCAAAGATGGGATAGGATGCATTCATATGAGAAAACTTTAGAGCATGTATAGTTTATTTTTTGTGTAATTGATTTTGTAGCAGATAGAAACCGTGGTGTAAACTAACAGGATAATGTTTTTGATCAGTTTCCAATGCTTAATTACAAGTCTGCTATAACTAATTTCCTTCATGTACTTGCAGCTGCTATGCTTTTGTCATTGGCTTATTTTTCTTTGAAAATGTGAAAGGCATCGACTTTTTCTGTGAAAGTCGTCTGCCCTGATTGACTCCTGCAGACACCTCATTACCACAGTCATTCTGCAAAGTTGTATAGCTGTTTAGAACCTGGCATTCAAATAATTTCTAGTTTTTTTTCTTTTTAATTAAGAAAAAAAATACTGTTTTGAAACACTACGGAATATCTGGCTCATTAAAGCATCAGACCAGTCAGCTTTGCAATACAAAAAGCCTTGTGGGAAGAGCAGCAGAATTTACTGGATTGGTTGCACCACTTATTTGTAAAAGCTACATATTATGGAAGAAAGCACTAGGTGATGTTGGGATATCTGCTTGCTTGTCTTTTTTTTCGCAGAGATAAATGAGATGTCACCTTTAACAGTGTATTTTAATAGGGAAATTTACCTAGTGAAGTCTTATGAAATCCCCACATTAAAAATATATTTATATATTTATCCTTTTTTTGTTTTGGTAGCTTTGTACCTTATTAGCGGCTATGCTAATAAGTTACAAGGCATAAAAGGTGGTAGTATCACACCAACCTCCTGAGGAACAGCTAGGTTGGAAGCAGAAGCTGGGGGCAAATCTGACGATCTTATCTCCAAAACTGACAGATCTGCAACTCTCTGTGAGAGACAGAGATGAAATCGACATCTAGTCGGTGTCTTTGGGCCCCTCTCCTATGGCAGAGCAATGCAAAACTCAACCTACTCACGCAATGTGTGTTATGGATGAAGGGTCAGACTGGGTAAACTCCATACCATAGCAGGACGGGGCAGAATATGACTTACAGATGTTTCCCCCAAACTTGTTCTTAATATCATTCTGCTTGCTGTCTTAGCATATGGTGACCCATCCTTATTTATTCCAATGAAACCTAATTTGGGCTTATTCTCCTCTGGATCTGGATGTTCAGCTCTCATTAATGTCAGCTGCTCCTTAGTAAATCTTCAGGCACTTGAAATAATACAGTCAAATGAGGAGAATTAAGGCTGCTTGATGGGTTTAAGAGCCACCAGTCCTTATTAGAAGAGGCAGCTAAGTCAGGGATGGGGGAGTAACATATATCTCTAGCTCATAATGTGAATGAAGACAACATTTTATATCAATGATTACATGCAAATGCAAATGTATGTAGATTGTTTACTTAGACAAGAGATTTCATACATCCATCTCTGCATTCCTCCTCCTCCCCCCATCTTTTCACCCCGGAAGAGATACTGTTGTTATTCTAGTCATCTTTCTCTTGATTTTGTTGTCTAACAGAGCCATAAAAACGACAAGAAGATGGATTTTTCAGACAACAGTCTCCTGTTCCTGGTGTAATTTCACATTGAGCTACAGATACTAGCAACATCAGATAGTTTATACGTTTTTCCTTTAATTGTATACCGCAGGCCTGTTTTTAGTGAGGTGCTCACTACGTAATTAAGAAAGTGTTTAAATCGCCTGACTCTTGTTAGATGCTGGATATGAAAAGGACTGCAAGCGTGAGGCAGCTGCTGATGGAGATGCTGTGCTGGGGTAAGTCTGGCCCTTTGCAGAGCTGGGGATGCAGCCTGGGTGCAGATGGGGTGATTGTGCAGTGCTCAGAGGGGCACAAAGAGTGAAAAAGAGATGTGAAGGGATGGCGGAGATCAGGTCCCGTCACAAAGCCACCAGACAACATGCCTCCATGGGAGATTCACGTACCAGAGAGACCCAGTTTAGGGTTTTTACAGAGGTCTTGCAGACTGGGGCTAAGGTTAGGGGTTTTGACAAGGACCTTGCTCAGATCCTCACGCAGCCCCTCACAATAAGCCTGATCCAGTTGAAATGTAGGTAAAAGCTGAGAGCCAAGCGTGCTACCTCATGACCACAAGCGAGGTTGAAGACTCAGAGGGAAACAGATAAATTACCCTCATTGTCTCAGTGCTCAAACTACTTTGATTTTTTTTAACAGAATAAAAACGCATCTCATTCTACCAAACAAACAAACAAAAAACCTTCTTTATGTAACTTTCTCCCTCCAAAATGCAACAACAAAACAAGCACCCAGCTGTATTGCACATCCATAATTTGGCCTTTTCTGTGGAAGGACGTGACTAACATTTCTGTGCTACGCAAGGGGATTTGAATACCTCACACCCCGTGGTTTTCTCTCCTCGGGGCAGCTCTGCAAATCCCAGCATAAATCAAAGTAGCTAGCGGCAAACATCAGTGAGAGATTTGCCTGTTGATCTGCTGATGCGCTGCCACAAGAAGGATCAGATCTAGGCTGGGGAAGGAGGCAGCCAGGGTCTCTTTCTGGGGTGACGTGATGCAGCTGGGTGCTGCTGGATGCGGCGTTTGTCAGGGCAAGGACACAGCAAAAGGGGGCAACAGGAGGAGAAGAAAGGTCCGGCTTGAAGAATAACTGAGAAGCACCTCTCCCCTAGGAAAAATGTCTCTTAAATAATAAATATTTTGATTGATTTGGAGTAATATTTAACAGATGTGGACAGAATATTTGCCCCTAAAATAAAGTACTCTTAATTGAAACAATATTCCTTGTATCACTATCTGCAAATTCAAAGAGCTTATTTTAGTTTAGGGATAAAATAATCTTAAGCGATGGGAAGGATAGCCATTTTCCCAATTTTTTTTTCAACAGCTACCTCTCATCTCTCAGAATCCTTTGTTTTATTAAGAAATCCCGCAGTCCGAAGCTGATTTGCAGGAAGCCCAGAGGTGTGGGTTGCAGTCACTTCCATAAGGGCTATTTATTTTTTTAGCAGCTGACAATAAAAAAAATGCCAGTCTGTTCCATATGCAAAGCAAAGGATTAACCAGGAGAGAAACACTAATAAATTTCTTTCCTTCAGGAAAGAGCCAGCAGAGCTGTGTCTTCAATTTTATTTAGCCGAACACCGTTGCCCATTGCTTCAAAATACCCTGCACCCCCACTGTCTGGTATTACAAGGAGCATCGTTTGCAGGGAAAATCACATGCAGAATCATATCTATAACTGGCATGCATAATTACTCCATGTTTTCTTCAGAAGGGATTATCCTGTGGCAATAATTATGTCAAAAACATGCCCCAAAGAATAATACTTCAGACAACTGCAGCCATCAAAAAAATACGCTGTATAATTATGTTATTTTTTCCCCTCTGAAAGCTCTCACTCATATTTGTATCTTGCCTTCCTAAGACCTCCTCCAAGGGAAGCACCAGATTGTTTCTGACTATAGCACATATATCAAAGCAGGGATGGCGAAGCCGGCTGGGCTAGGGTCTCGCAGCAGCCCCCGGCAGGTCTGGCTCAGATGTGGAGCTATGCTTGGACTTTGCCCCGAGCAAAAGATGCCACCTCTAATATACAGAACTGTCATGAATTTGGTTTTTGTCATAAATGAAGCATGGGTCTGTGGTTTAATTTTCCTCACTGCCCTCTGTCAGGTAATAACCATAAATATTGTCCTGAATCATTAAGTCACAACCTGAAATGTGATCCTGCCCAGTTCCCAATCAGACAGCCATCTGGAAGATGAAAGAAGTCTATTTTTGTTTTAGAATGATCCAGACTCTAATTTGTAGTAACAGTCTTAACAGGCTGTTTCAGAGACATTAACCAGAGACCGGTCACGGTTGCTCAAGGAGGGGGCATTGTATGTGCTGCCTAAAGCATGCATCGCAGGCAAAATACCCCGTCACTGCTCTGAGCTTGCAGCATCTGTGGCTTTTTATTCCAGCACCATGTTTCTAAATGGGCACAGGTTACGCATGCAGGGTGACTGGAAATATACAATGTCGTAAAAAATGCAAACACGTTTGTGGGAGACAGAAAATAGTGTTTCCACAAAGCTAACAGTGGTACCACAGGTCGTATAAATGCCTCCTATCTTAGGGTTAATTCCAAGCTGAAAGCAAATATTTTTTCTGTATATATGAATGTATTTATACATAAATATATCTTTTGATTTTCTGGCTACTGAAAAAAGTGTTTCCACCATCAAAGTGCTCTTTTATTGCAACAATGAAATACTTTTTACTCTGCTAAAAGCAAAGAAAAAAACTGATCAAGTGATTATGTGGTTGAGCAAAAGCACCATCGATCAAGAGCTTCTCATTACATATCTGAAGCCACTGCCCCCTCCTGACCCATGCTACCTCCAGTTAGTGCAGGACATCAAAGACCAGCTGGCCCGTGATTGTGCAGAAGGAGCCCAGTGGATGAAATGGGAAGCACGTGCACCGGTTCTCCCTGCCAAGACGCAGGATTGCGGCATTTCTCCACTCCCCCGATGTCTGCAGTCCTGGGTGTCCCTGAGCAAACCCCACCAGGACTCATTTTTCCCACTTGTGGAATTAGGATAACGCAGTGGTCTGGGAGCATGGTGGATCCATCAGCACGTGTATGCTGGTCTGTGACTAGTGTTGCTAGGCTTAAAATTAAGCCCAAAATAGATTATTTCAGTACAAAATATTAAAAAGCTACAGCCTTAATTCTGAAGGACAGGTAACTTTGTCATAACTCTCTCCATTCACTTCCCACGAGGAATTCAGAGATTTTTCCCTCATTCTTAAACAGTGATGAAAGCACAGTATTCAGTGTGTCCTTGTTCTCGCTCCCTTGCTCTTGCAAACCTGCTGATTAAAGATGGATGCAGAGGCACAGAAATGCATCTAACAGCAGACATCTCTCAAACAGAAGTTCAGAGCGGTGATTGTTTGGCTGAGTCTCCTATTTTCCTTGATGTTTTATCATCCTGGGTTATGTTTCCTTTAAAGCTTACAGAAAGCATTTGCTGTAACAGATGTGTATATGTGAATGAGCTTAGCCCAGAGATTTGGAAATGACCACACGGGGATCTCTTACAGGTAGAGATAACTGAATTAGCATCCTTCTGAATAAGCCCTTCTGTTTTTCTAAAATGCTGTGAGTTAGAAATGGTGCAGCGAGAAGATAAGGAGCAAAATAAATGCCATTTGCCTGCATCTCTGCACTGCAGATGTATGCTAAAGCAGGACTATTTTCTAGCAGGTGGGATTGAAGTGTGTCTT
The DNA here is from genome assembly GCF_013368605.1 of Nyctibius grandis. Taxonomy (NCBI): domain Eukaryota; kingdom Metazoa; phylum Chordata; class Aves; order Nyctibiiformes; family Nyctibiidae; genus Nyctibius; species Nyctibius grandis. Next base: position 21,443,464 of record NC_090664.1, on the reverse strand, counting down.
GCACAGGGAGGAGAAAAAGGAAGGAAAGATAAGGATTTCATCTTCTGAATATTGTTGCTGAGGAAGAGCTGTACCCTGCCATATGTCCTGCATCCCGAAAACCACCTTCAGCCCCTGTGAGCACCCAGGTCCCTGGCTTGAGTTACCCTTTGAAGTCTTTGTGCCCTCTGGGGTGGCATTTCCCTTGTGCACACCAAGGTATGCATGGGTGTCCTACACGTTTCCTATCAGACTGCTGAATTATTGGTGTTTTCACCTAAGCTTCACAATGGGAGGAAGTAAAAGACACTCTGGGTGCATTTGCCCCATGCCTCACCGCATGAGGCTTGCTGCAGCTGTTATTTGCATCCCAGCAAGGCATTAGGCGGGATCAGTAGTCTCTGGTGCTCGGAGCTGCATGTGGCAAATGGAAATCTCCATTTCGGACCTGATATATGAATAGACAAAACGGTCGCATAACAGGAGAAGGGAAATTCCCTACCAAGTTTCAACTTTCTGGATCAGAAACTGATGGAAGAGCGAAATCCTGGGTGTGCTGGCACCAGAAGAGTTGTCCGTCTTGACCTCCACAGGGCTTATGTTCAACCGCGGAGGTGAAGATGTCTGTGGAAAAGTCAGACTTGGACCCCTATTTCTATGACCAAGACACTATTTTTCCTTCCCTGTTGCAAAGTAAACATGTCAGAGTAACAGCCACCAAAAATCAGCAGGAGCACAAAGCACTGAAAGCTTTGCCAGTGTTATCCTTCCAAAAATATGTAAAGGAAGCTTTTTTTCATTCTTTTTTAGATGTGAAAGCATACACGCTCTACTACCACAGTGCAAGGTATTGAAAATAAATCACAAACATGATCTGGTGTATCATACCGTGTCTAGTGAAAAATGTTCACCACAGCCCTTTGAAATTGTTTGGTAAGTTTTTATTTTGCTTTTTTAAAAGTCACATAACTTGGACAAAGCACAGTTGTGATAATAGGGAGTGTGCCGGGTTTTTCTACATTCCAGAACTGTAATAATGAAGCCACTAAATTACTAGGTCAGAGGCCCCAATTCGCAAAGAAATAATACCAGTTTATTATTTCTAATCTTATTAAGTTAGAAAATTGTCTCGAGATGTAACATCAACCTATAATGGTTGAAGTATTGATTATATTAACCCAATGCTCATGGATAATTCAAAGAGCCTGATTTCATCTAATTTCTGTAATTTTTAAAACAATCCAGCCCAATTTCTTTATGGCAAACTAATCCAGAATTATTTCTATAAATAATGAAAATGTATTATAGGATTTGCTAGCAGTAAGCCAATAAAACATTTTGTGTGATGGCTAGAAGAGTGGGGTTTTATTCCCTTTCTCCTTTATCTTTCTTGAATCATGAATCTTCTTTTTTTCTTTTTTTTATCCTTTTTTAATCTTCCATTGTCTCTTTTGGAAATGTATACCCGCATATTTCAGAAATACCCACGGACTTGCTTTGTTCACCTTTTAACTGAAATTGATGGGTCCTTTAAAGATTTTACTTAGATAAATATAACAAAAAATATCATTTCAGCTCTGCCAAATTTGAATCTTCCCCAGTTCTGTGCAATAGCTACACTAGCAAGGGAGACGGTGTAAAATTCCAGAAACTCCAATGTCACCTGGTTCCTGGACCAAATCTTTGAATTATTTTAATTTGCTCTGAAATTTTTAAGAAATATATAGTTGTGCATGTATGTGCACAAGTGATGCACATACACTTGTACTTGCAAGCACACCTGCATGTGGTCCAGGGTCCGTTAAGCTCAATGGGAATCTTTCCATTACTTCATTGAGCTTTGGATGAAGCCCTAGAGGGGCTGGTTAATTTTAAATATACATTTTCTAAGGTTGTTTCTGATCTTCCCCACTGACCTCGCTCTGCACCACTTCCCCAGTTTCCATCCAGAAACACCAGCTTGAGAAATGCTGTGTTTGGGGATTTTTCTGTGCCTCCTTTTCTGCCTTCATCCCTGCGGCTTTCCTATGAGAGCACTACATGCATTAAGAAAATTAATGTGACTTAAGTTACTGAACCAACCTGAAGGCTAGTTCACTCAAAAATATTTCCTATAAGGATATTTATTGGCTCAGAAGACATGTGTGGGCAGAGCATGTTATTTAGTGACCTGTAATGCCCAAATAATGATCACAATAAATCAGTACTCATTACTATGTAAGGGAGGTCTGGATCGAGTGACTCAATAGGTAATGAGGTCTAATTTAGTGCCACGGTATTATTTTACAGAGTATTTGGGGCAGGGGGTGGGGGGGAGGGAAGCAATGGCTGAAGGGGGTCTAATTACCTCAGATTTCTCATGTGATGATGAGCCTCTAACTTTGGCTGGTTGCTTCAGTGGGGTGTTAGAGGTCAGGCCTTTAATTGCTATTGGCTGCATTTGGCTACATTAAGTGAATAAATATTTAAGGTCTGGACCTCTAGCACTGGATTAAGTGGAGCAAGACTGGGGGTAAAATCAATATAATGGCATATAGGGAGGGGGGGAAAAGTGCATTGAGGTAGAAAATAAAGAATGTAAGTCCTTCCTTGTAAATGGGTGAGAGATGAATTTGGGGGATGGGGAAGCTGGTGCCATGATTTGCAGACAGCAAAACCCAGGACCTCGGAGGGACCAGCACAGCCCATAGCATCCAGGCTAAAAGGCCCCAATACTAAAAGGCTAAAAGGCTTTCAGCCTTTACTTTGTGCTGAGACCCTAGAGGCATTACTCCTTCTTTCCTGCCTCCCGCTGTTGGGGTGGGACTATTCTCTCTGGCACCAGTGAGCATCCCTCGGTCATCCACAGGGAAGAAAAGATGTGCTACAGGTGATACAGAAGGGGGGGACCCCAAGGTCCTCCTTTTCATCCCCACCAGCTCTTGAGGTAGCCTGGGAGCGCCACACCCCAGAGGCAGGCTCCTTTATAATGCACATGTGCATCCCAGGAGCAAGCTAGTCCTCACATAAGTACATCTTCTGCAATGTGTTTTCTTCCTGCCTCCATGTTTTTAAGCCTGTCTGGAGGTTAGCTGCATGTCAACGACTAAAATTAGCAGTGGGCATGAGGTGCTGAGCTGGCCATTGCCAGGGTCCCTAGGTGAAGTTCTTCAGAGCTGAAATCCATTAAAAGTTAGTTACTCCATCTGCTGGAATGGCCTTGAGTGATTCCTGTTCTGGGAATTCACAGTTTGGAAGCAAAGCTGAATTCTCCCAAGTTGTGAGTCTTTGGATTTCAGGGATTCATGGGGCTTCCAGCGGCACATGGGGTTCCAGACCCCAGGAGCCAGGCACTGGGCTCAGCCTATCTCATCGGTATAACAGTTCAGGAAAAGAATGGTATATTCTTTAGCATGGCTGGAGCCAAATTGTCATCCACAGAAATGCATACTCTTTCTGGTGGAAAAGAGACTGTGCCAGCTCATCTCCAAGCCTCTGCTTATACCTGTTATGTCTGGATGTTAGAAAATGATGAGGCTCATGGGAGACATCAGTACAAATCCTGCCTGGAAGATTCAAGTGGAAACTAAAACTTTTTCTACGCTCTAATACCCAAAGGAGCAAAGGAAAAATTTCAAAAATGATTCTACATCCCAGCTTTCCCTCCTTTTTCCCCATCTTTCTCTCTCCAGACAGACACAGTGAGAAGTGGGAAATTGCTCAGTAACTTCAGTCCCACTCTGCTTCAAGACTGAGCCTCAACATAAAATCCCTATGTCAGAAACGTGGAAAGGGCTGTGAAAAATAAAAAGGAAGCAAGAGACAAATGAAGCCCTGAAAATAACATGATGTGTGAAAAAATTAGAGAGTAAATAGCAAGAGCTAGGTAGCAGCAACCAGTGTGTGCAGAACATTATCATGTTTCTGCATACTTCAGAGCAGGAATGAGCCATTTCTTTGCAGCGGGCATCATTTTAGATGGGAAGGAGAGCAGCCAGAGACTAGGCTGTCTGTCTGTGAGCTCTCCTACCTCCTGCTGTGGCTACTGCACAGATTATCACTGTGTGCTGCACAAGGCAGGCTCCAAACAACATGCTCTTCAAGCCTTGTCCAAGGAACATCACTGCAGCTATTTTTAAGTCCCCAAAGAAGGGCTTGCTACTTAGCAACTGTCCTCTGATTTCCTAAGAAAATGAGATCTGTGCAATGATGCACTATACCAGAGCATCTGTGTGTCAGTGCCTTCTCTCTCCCCTCCCTCCGTGAACTTAGGGACTGATTTTAACTAAATTCGACAGAGCAGTAGGAGTCTCAAAGGTGCAAAATTTTGCAAATTTCATTAAATAGTCAGCCATGTAGAGGAGACAGATCCCAGTGGTTCCCATGCTGGCAGAAAGGCTGCCGAGTGAGCTCAACCACACATACTCACAGGTGCTAGACATGAGCGAATCCACGAGGAGAGCACTGTTATGAGTTCCCCAACAATAGCTAGAGAAAAGTCTCATAGCTTATTAGACAGCAAGGACTCCACACACAAACTACAGAGCCACTGGAAATCAGATTTCATGGACCTTACTATTTAGAGTTTTAGTACTTTATTTTCACATATATAATCTGAAGGGACTCTACAAAGTAAATGAAGAAATCCTGGAGAGATTGAGGCACTGAGCAGACTCCAGGACTGCAGATAATATACAGAGGATTTTTATTCTACCTCCCTTTCCATTCCCTTCCTTGGTCTTCAAGTCCTCCCTCTGCTCTTCTGCAGGTTATCTGACTACCGATAACTCTTAAAGGTTGCAGGTTATAGGGAGGCCATGTGTCCGATAATGCAGTATTATTTTTGGCTTGCTCTCCTTTATGTTTTTGTTTCTGAATAAAAAGGAGCTCCTTTGTTCTAGGTGTGGGTAGAGGCTGAAGTGAAATACCCAAAGGTCTGGATGTCTCTTTGAAATGTCCAGTCAGCACCGATTTCTTACTGTCTGGAGGCCTTTGACACAGAAATCCATTATTTCTTGGTTTAATTCTTTATGCACGGCTTTTCATATTGATTATTTAACATTATTAGTTTTGGTCATTCCATACCAAAGACAATGGAAAGATCAATTTTAACCATATGAGCTAAAGGAACTTGCTCTTAAAGCATCCAGGGACTGGAATCATTTATCTTCTGCTCTCTGAATCATAAATCTTTTACAAGTGCAGCATTAGATTCATTGTTTGCTACAGCCGCATGTGATGTAGTCGGGGATCATTGTAAAAGTGTCCTACATTGCAGTGTGAGGCTGTACCCATAAAGCATATTAATGTACAGTATTGTCATGGAAACTGTCATGAGCTGCTGCAGAGAGCATGGTTTTCACAAGAGCTGTGCAAATCATCAGTTGTTTTTAATCTGGTGGTTGAACTGGAAAGAGAGAATTTTTTTCTTTTAGACCTAGAATGGAAAATATTTCCTTCCTCAACTAATCAAAAAATGTTTTGCATCCAAGAAAATATTTCTTTTTCAGGCTTTTTTTAGTAAAAGCAAAGGGAATTTGGAAAGGAGGAGCTAGCTTCACACAGGGATTTCAGTGACATTTGCAGAATTCAGCAGAAAATGGGAGGTAGTCTATTTACATGCAATAACTGTGCAAATAGCTGTCAATAAGGCTCTCACTCAAAATAAAAGAACATACCATTCAGGCCCATGTCTGTCTGTTTAGGACCTAGGAAAGAAGGGTAAATGCTGAGCTACAGGGTCTCTCTTAATCACATCCATAAAAGCTATATTGCTTTTCAAGATAATTTATACAAACACAAGAGGAAGGTTTTGAGCCATGGCCTCTCATATCCTAAGTCCCTACCGCTGGGGACAGATGGAGGGAGTGGAAAGACAAGATACATCTGAACTTCTGCTCAGAGCCTGTACTGAAGCTTTCCAAGCAAACTTTAAAACAAACCATTTATCATTCTTGTGTAACAAACTAGCAGTGTCCAAACTCTCACAGATACTGCAGCAAGAGTGGAGCGGGACAAGCCGTCGTTGGAAAGTTCAAGCCTCGATGACCTGAGTTAATGGAGCTCTTCCATGGCATCATTACTGCAGTTAGGGCTTGTCACTGGGAGGGGACATGATCAAAACCAATGGGCCAATCTAATAAAGGGGTATTTCTGCACCGGCTACTTCTGACCAAGATCAATAGAGCTGCACAAAAACAAGAAGAAAGGTATTTTTATTGGTTTTGACCTAAGAAATAGTCATGCGGACATCCATATACGTGCATAAGGGTTCTGACCTCTCCAAGTCATCTGATCCAGTTTTCCAGTCTCAAGAGATGTGAGTCGGGTTGCTTCAGATTAGCATACAAATTTGAGCTTTTGGATAGTTTGCCAAACAAGTGGATGTGCTGGAACTTTAGGGATATTTCATATTCAGGTTTTGTTAACAATAAAAGTAGGAGAGGAATCTAAAAAGTACTAATATTTTTTTTCAATCTCATTGGAAAGAAGCTTTTCATTTAAAAAAAAAAAAACCAACTTTTTCAAACAAGAGTTTGACTCCTTCCCCAAGAGTTTCAAACAAGACTTTTTACCCTTCCCCAAATTTTAACTGTTCTGCTTGGAGCCTTCTGGGAATTTGCTGTCACAGATCTCCGGACTGTAAAGTGCTGAGGAATATAAATGAAGAATAACAGGACTCATCTCCTTCAAAGCTCTCAAAAGTCATAGTATATAATCTCCTTCATTACAGAGAAGTAATGTTGTGTTGGTAGTTCCACCACTCTCACAAAAGACCTGTTAGTAATTTAGAGGTTTTAGATATTCTAGCCAATGTTCAGCTGGTGATATTCAACAGAGCTTCAAATTCCCTTCAGGAGACCTATGCTGAGTCACAAAAATTGAAGACCTTAGGAGGCAATGAGAACACAGCATGGATAAAGCGGTGATAAAAATAACAGGAAAGCCTCAAAGCTTTTCCTTTATCTTAGGCTATGATACTTAAGAATGTAACTTCCGACTTGCCCCCAGCTGAATGTATTTTCATTTCTTTCTTTCAACTCTCCCAAGACAGTGTCAGATAAATAAATAAGTGCAATGCTGAGAAAAAGGACAAACAACATTAAGGGCTGAGATCATACAAGCAAGCCTCCTGCTCAAGACAGTGGGTAGTATGGAAAAGCCACACATGAGGTAGTTGCACAGGGTGAACTAACAGAGGAGCTAGAAGAGGGTGTATAATGTGGCATTACATGATCGAGGTATCACCAGTGTGTCTGTGAGCGGCCAGAAAGGCTCTCTACAGCAACAGCTTGCAGTGAAGGGCTTTGCCTGGAAAATGCTGCTCTTTGCTCTCAGGAAGCTCAGCTTTCTTTGTAGAGCTGATGGCAGTGATAGACAATACCTTATTCATCTCTAGTAGCAATGTGATTACAAGATGGAAGTTTGGTGTAAAGAAGCAAGTACATGAAGGGTAGACCCTGTGCAAACTACACCTGGAGCAGATAATAAACTACCTGGCTCTGAGGGAGAATATTTTATTCCAGCATGGATCAAGATGATGTATGAAACCACCAAAGATTACAGTCAGTGATGTCTTGGGAGTGATTTGATGTTTATGGTTAACCCTAACACTGCTTTTGTTTATAGACACTATTTCTAGAGTAATCTTATCTTGTATGGCTTTTATGGAAACAAAAATTATCAGGCTACAGCTTTTATAGTACAGAGGGTGACATGGGTTTGATTTACACTTCATTACAAACCAGTCCTACAAATGTTGCTCAGGTGCATAGTTCTTAGTTTCTTGGTGAAATTCACAAAGGAAATGAGAAATTTTTGAGCTTGTGTGTATGACCGGGTAATCTGTGTTGGACTCACCTAGCTGCTCTGATGCTTGTGCATCCTTGGGCATCAGAATCTTTTGCCTGGAAAACTCCCTCCAGGAACAGGTTGGTTCCTCTGTGTTAAGTTACCCCCTAACTCTTATACATCAGGGTGTTGACCTTACAACCTCTCCTTAAAAATGGAAATAGTGATACTTTTTTTTACCCTTGAGTACCTCATATACTGTCGCAATGAGTCTTGAAAGTACAGTGAGTGAGACAGATTAACCACAGCCGTACCATCAAAATGGAATGATAGAGAGCACAAAATGGAGTATATTCTGCGTAGTACTATGGTGTTGGACCCTGCTATGTCCCAGGGTTTTTTCCAGATACAGGCCTACATAGCCCACCCCAGTGAAGTCCTGAGAAGTGCAATATAGCTGTAAGGAGTAATTAGGTTTAGATCCTGCTGTGTAGATGGGAAGCTTCTGAGATGAGCTTTGGACCCCACAGAGTCCAAAGGGTTTCCAGGGAAGTCCATTCCCAAATTAGCCCATGTATCTAACTGTCAACACTTTTGAAGAAGCATCCAGAAAACCCGTGTGAAATCATAATACTGAGCTGCAGTCAGGCCTACAGCAACAGTAAAGTCCATACGGGAAAAAAAATAATACTTTAACCTTTCAAGGAAAATCATTAATTTCCATGCATCTGTTCAAAGCAAGGGGCGGGGGGCAGAGAAAGAAAATCTGTATTTTATAAAGAATTTTTGCTAAACAGCTTTCCAAAATGAAATCACAGTTTCCCTGCTGTGAAAAAAATCCCTTTGGTTTTCCACAAGCATTTTAAAGAGAAAAGTTGAAATTATTGTTTAGATTTTTTTTTAATGAAAAATTGTAAAAATTATATTTTCCATCTCCTTTACCAGAGGTGAGAATTTGTAGCTACACACATCTCTTCTGTGGCTACTCAAGGAGTCAGATGGAGATCATTTGTCTGCCTTGCTCTACTGTTGATGCCGCCCCCATCTCTAAAGCGGTTCTGGCAGGCAGCTGCCAGTGCAAGGGCAACAACCATCTGTTACCACTGTTTGCTGCTGGGTGGTACCGCAGCATCAGCTCTCTCCATGCAGTGTCAGCCTTCCCCTGTGCTTGAGAGGGGATATCACCATGTTGCTGCACATCACCCATCAGCCTGGCTGGCCCATGTGAGCACATAGCATCTGCTCCAAGCACACCACCATTGTTGGGGGCCACCTCCGAGGGGTTCATTTAGGAAATCCAGACCTCCTGGATACAGATCAGAACCAGCCCAACACCTTATTAATTATCAGAATCAATCAATCAATCAGGTTGGAAGAGACCTCAGGGATCATCTAGTCCAACCGTTGCCCTTACACCACCCTGTCAACTAGACCATGGCACTAAGTGCCATGTCCGGTCTTTTCTTAAACACATCCAGAGATGGTGACTCTACCGCCTCCCTGGGCAGCCCATTCCAATGTTTAATGACCTTTTCTGTGAATAAATGCTTCCTAATTTCCAACCTGAACCTCTCCGGGCAAAGCTTGAGGCTATGTCCTCTTGTCCTATCGCTAGTTGCCTGAGAGAAATGATACATGTTATTTGCATTGCAGCAGCATGAGACAATGGTGGAAGAAGTAGCTTCAAGCACTAAAGTGCAGGCACAGGGATGAGCTGCTCCAGGCGCCGGGAGCTCCTTCTGCCTGGAGCAGTAGGTGGGATCTCCTACCAGCAACCCCGTCATCATTGCAGGGTGCTACTGGCCCTGTGCCATTTGTGGAGGGATTGCTGGAAACTTCTAGTCCTGACTGGACCTGAAGCATCACCAGCAAACAAAAAGTGAAGCACCAGAGCTGAACTTCATACTGTACCATGTTGCATAGCTGTTAAACCCCCTCACGAGGACTTGAGGCTTGGAAATTGTTACTAATCCTCTTTACTGTTTCACGTATTTAGAAAGTTACCCCATCTTCACAGTATTTGGCATTTGCTGTGGCTGCTAGGATTTGATATCTCTGGAGTAACCATGGGGCTGGAGAAGAGCAGGGTCTGGATGCTCGCGGGAGCCTGGACACACTCCGATAAGCTGATGGGAAACAACCTGCCCTGGGAGCGGGCACGTGGTAAAATGTCAGTACCGCATCTCTGAAAACCAGGATGTTATCTGAAGGGAACCACTTGAATTCTTCCAAAGCTAATGATACCTAGTGTGAAATTTCCATCTCTCCTGATTTATGGCCCTTGGACTCATCTCCTCAAGGTGTACAAGGCGGGCATATATTTAGGCCAAGCTGACCCCCCATGTTTCTGTTTGGGTGTTGGCGAGTGGTTGAGGGAGAGGAAGACGGGAGACATTCACTTTCAGAGTTGCTTGAGTATTCATAAAGTTGGGATCAAGGACAAAAATAATCCTTTAGCAAGGAATCCTGGAATTAACTGAAGAAAGTTTCAGGTCTGATTATGAAAAGCACAGGAGGTGACCGTTTCTGGTTGCTGTTAGCATGCAGCAAATTGAGGTATTGTAGTTTTATCTGTTACCAGAAAAGCCCTCTACTTTTTTAAAAAAAAAGTAGGAGCCCCAGCGTCTCATTTTTAACAAGGACCAGCTGAAAAATGAAGGCAAGCAGCACACAGACCATCTTATGTCTGCCATTTCATTTCCTGGCCCTAACAGAAAGAAAAAAAAAAAGAAAAAAAAAAAGAAAAAAATCCTCTTGTTTCCTCTCATGCAGGCCAAACATGGCAAAGCACCCGGGGAATTCTGAATGGAATCAATTGCACTTGTTGCTAACTGAGTTTTCTTTTATTCTTATATTACCAAGGCCTGGATATTCAGCTGCAAGCAATTATAATGAAGAGTTACTGAGTAATGGTTTCCAGATTGCTCCCTGATGGGGCATTAATTGAAAGGGACAATTTAAGAGCTTAGGCCATGTAAATGCATTTCTTATTCTGTCAAATAGAGAAATTTCTGTGTACAAGAGGCTGAAATGCTCAGAACTGATAAAGACTTAATAGTAGCCACTTAAGTGAACATTTGGAAAAGGGATTTTACATTTAAGGGATCAAGAATAATTAAAATAAAGTAGAGAGTCAGGGTTTTATTCGGAGTCAGAATGTGAATGTTATCAGCAACCTGGTAATTCTTCTTGGAGTTACACCGAATTTGCGTGGAGGAAGATGACAGGAGGGTTTGGCTCCTCATCTCGCTGTCTGATTTTACTTCAGTCTTTGACTCTCCTGAGTGAAAGGACCTACTGAGTCTCAAAGAATCAAAGGCAAAATTCCCTATAAAGTTAACAGGATGAGTTTGGAAGGGTAACAATGCATTGCTGGATATCTGCCCTTTTCTAAATGCCAGTTAAGAGAAAGTACTTCATACTGGGGACCTGATTCCTAATATAACAGTTAACTTCAAGTGTAACAGTGGATAAATGATATTTTTAATCCTACTATAGCCAAGCAAACACAAATGAAAAATATCCCTTGGACTACCCCAGCAAAATCTGAGGTTTTTTGTTTCAGTGAAGGGATGAAGACAGGAATTTTCAAGCTGTCCAAGCAATACTATTTTCAGTATGATATAACCGATGTTTTGCAGGTTTTATATAATTATGTCTCTGTACTTTACTATGAAATCATACATTTCTTTTTTTTTTCCTTCAGTGGGTATTTTATTGCCCTGGTAATAGCTACAGATAATACAAATGAAAAATACATTTCACCCTAGGTGGGTGAGTCTTCCTAGTCTTTTCATGAATTCATATTAAACCAAAAATGGCTACTAATCAAAATAAATGTTTCCTTTCCTAAAACACTGAGCCACTTATAGGAATATTTCTGGGAAGAAGAAGGGGGAAGGGAGCTTATGTCTCAGGCTTCTGTCATTATCTAGTTTGAACAGATGGAAGCTCAGCCACTTGTGATTAAATCACTGGAATGAAGATGGCCATCACTGAAATGATGGTCAGTCATTTGCTCAATCCTACATGAAGAGCAGCCCCCCTGAAGCAAGCCACAGCCTGCTGGAGAGCTATTACTAAGATGCCTGGGGTTGAAAATATAAACACCTTCAGAGTGGGTGGTCAGCTCGGGTCAGGCTTAGGGTTGATTCACAGGCACTAAATTAATCTGTAAAAAGGGATGTTGCTAGACTTCAGGCTGGGGAGGAGGGAAGTGTGGTGTGTGCCATTCATTGGGCTCTTATAAATGAGCAGGCCAGGCAAGAGTCTGTGTTTCAGCATCTGGAGCAAAAGCAAACCAAACATGAGGGCAGACATGAGTATTGGTCCTGCTCAGCTGCAAGGTAAAATCCTCTGGGCTTCCCTAGAGCACCTCCCTCCCGAGCCCCCTTCCCCTCTGCTGCCCCGTGCCACCACTCACCTTCCCCTCCCAGTTGCAGGCAGAGACATGGCTTGGGGCAGGCAGGGAAATCCCACTGACCTGGGGGCACCTGCAGAGACTGTGGCCAGCCATGTGGGACCCAGGAAGCAAGCACCATCCTTCCCCCCTGCAGTCATGGGACCTTGGTCGTGCAGCTAGTGGTTGCCAGCTGCTTGCTCTTCTGAGACTAGCCTCAAGATGTAATTTAAAATTGGATTGAGATGGCATTCAATCCACCTTTGGGGCTGGCATGGTAAAGAGTTAGGAGGATCCTCCAGAAGAAAAGCCTTGCAAGTGAAGCAAAGTGAGGCATCTCCATGCTCTAAAGCATGCAGAAACCTGACAGGAACAAGGTACAGCCAAAACAGGAGATACTCAATAAAAGGACCTCTATTTCCCTGCATGATTTGCATGTGCCAGGTGCTGGAAGAGCAGAAAGGGACTGGGAGGGATGGCTAAGTTGTTACTGCCAGGAGCACAGGAGAAGGGGACAGTTTTCTCACCAGGAATAGAAATTACCCGCCCCCCCTGCTGTCTCCTGATCACTGAGCCTGTCTGTCCCACCCGGGGATCTCCATCCCAGCTCCACTGCTTCCCTGCTTCCTCCCAGCTCCTCATCCTCAGGATGGCAAAACCCACAGTTGCCTGCACTGCTGGGAAGACCTGAGCAAGTGCTGGGGGAGATGCATGCAGAAGCCCTGTGAAAGGGCAGTGCGGTAGACAAAAAAAACCCAGTGCACCCTGTCCCCCGATGCATCCAGGCCTCTGCACCAGGGTGTGCACTGGGGAGGCACACTGGAGACTGGTTGCTGCATTTTTGGCCTTTTTGGCTTCTCTGCCTCTCCCCCTGGCACTGGCAGTCCTTGACACAGCAAAGGTACAGAGACCCACGCTGGGAAACCTCAGAAGCTGTGGGAGAAGCGTCTGGGAAACAGTTAACAGTCCAGTTAATACCTGGAGAAGAAAAGGTGTGCAGTGCTACTTCACAGAAGCCACAGGAAAACAGGCTACTGCAGAATAGGAAATTTAGGAAAGGCTTTCCCCATTCCCCTCAAAAAACATGTATTTATGTTCAGTAGGAGGGCTTCTCTTTAAATCAATGCCATTGCTTTCTTTGTTGACTAATAAACTTACACCTGGAATTGCTCCAGTCTACAACCAGTCAGAAATTCATCCAGCAATCCCACACATACAGAAAATAATGAAAATATTTTTTCTCCATTATTATTAAAAGCAGAGAAAAACATTATTTGGGAATAAATAATAGCATCATTAAAACAGCGTGTGGGAGACTAGAGGTCTCGGTGGGGGGCGGCTGTTATTGTTTATCAGTTTAGGTTTCCCCCCAAGTCCAACTCCACTTTGAAATGTAATACGTCATTAAGGAATTTGTAGTTACAAAGTACAGACACTTGCTCCTGACAGTAAGCATGGCCACTTCTGTTAACAGAGCAAAACCATAACCACTCCCTCCACCTTGCCCCTACTCCAAAACAGCAAAAATCCTGATTAACAGCCAGGATAAATATGGCAGCCAACCAAAACACTATGCAACGTGAAGTTTGGTCAAGCTATAAAACTGCCAGCAAAAAAAAACAGAAGCAAAGCTTGACATTGAATTTTAAGTTTAGAATAATAGTCTAACCCAAAGAAATATGAATCTGATAACCACTAAGGAAGGAGTCTGGGATTTTCATTAGTCACTTGGTTGGAGGGGGTGATGTTGCTGGTGGGAGGCAGGATGCATAATAGCACAGTGGTGAAATGTAAAAAGGGGCAGAATGGTTCAAATCCTGAGAATGAAAAGGGAAGGGGGAAGTGTATTTGTTTTTAAAGGCAATTTTACATTAAGTCACACAAGTGGTTGAAAGACTCACTGTTCTTGCAAGTTCTAGGTCAGTCTGCTCTGATACGGCATAAAAGTTCTTCTGTTTGTGCAAGGGGAATGGGTGTGTGCTCAGCGCCCACAGAAATTAATGGACTGTACACAAAGTCATTTTTCCCTCAACTCCTCAAATTTTTTTTTAAGGAAAAGCCTGTGACTCCATTATATAATGGAAAGTCAAATGCCTCAAGGTAAATCAAATAATTAGAAGGATATTTGCTTTACTTTAAAAATTTCACTCGCAACAAAAAAAAAAAAACAAAAACCCTCATGCCTCCAAAAAACTTGGAGGTGGTTTACTTGTTTTTTCTGGCTGAAAGGATCATTGCATAGTTGGCCTTTATGTGTCTTGATTTTGTGACACACAGGTTTTAGTCATGCTTAGCCTTTCTGAAAAATAATAGTAGTAATAACAGCAGTGGCAGATTTAACCACAAGCAGACGGGACATTGCCTCATGGCCCCTTCTCTGTAATGAGCCTACGTTATTTTAGTTGCTATTTTCTGCTCTGGGAAGGGCTTGAAAGCACTTATACATAACTCCTGGCACCAGTCCCACACATTAAATGGTATTTCCAATGTAGCCAAATATGAATTGCTCACCTAGTCGGGATTAAACCGTTCATTGTCTACCTGCTACATGTATGTGTATTGATGTGTAGATGGAAGTGCAGATCTTGATTTTCTATGCATCTGCATATCTTTCATATGGTCATAACATGCTAGTGATAGGGAGTGTGATTGCTATCTGTGATTTTTGCAGTGAACCAGAGAAGTCCTCTCTTCTTCATGTTACACAGCATCGTGCCAGACTGTTTATGCACAATTTCCTAAAGCCCTAAAACTCAGCTCTGGTGTTTAAAGGCCAAAGCAGAAGCTGCTTTTAGTGGGAAGAAGCTGACAAAATCTTTTTATTAATGCTCTTTAGCTATATTTTGATGGTCTATTTAAAAACAAAATCCTTTCACAACTAATTAGTGAGATTTTTACTTGCAGGAAAAAATGGCAAAAGAGTAATACTATGTATAAAGGAAAAAATCAATTCAAGTTCTTTTTTTGTGTGTGATTTATATTTTGTGTAGTTTTCCTTATAAAACTAGAGCTCACTGGATGCTCAGGAAGAGGAAACTAGGAACTAACAAGTTACATATGTTAGATAACATGCGTGTGCAGTTGTGCTGATACACAGTGAGTTTGTACAGCTCGAAGGAACCATTAGCTCCCTCTCACCTCAGAGATCCTCAAGGAAGTTATAAACAGATCCCCAGATTTCTGAAGATGTCATTATTTGATGACTGGTTGCTAGTTAATGATACCTGTAGAGCCCCCATTTGCCTCACGGTGTCTCTTCTGTAAGTGCAGGAGTTACTTGCACAAGAGGCAGTTGGTTCTGAGCAATCAAAACCACGTAGGCTACTGTCTTTGGATTTGTTGGATATAACCTGAAGGTTTAGAGGTCTCTGTGTAACCCCTCATGGTATTCATTCATGCTAAAGTGTTCAATTTTTATAGAAAATTTATGAAAACCTTTTCTACAGCATTTTCAAAGCCATCCTATGGAGTTTAACAAAGTCCCACTATGGACTGTTCCACATTAGTTTACGGATCCTACCCATCCTCTACTCAATGTCAGAGTATTTTTCAGTAAAGGGGTAGACAGCGGTTTCTGTGTCAATACAGTCTCCTAAGTGGACATCTCACAGCTTTACAGATGCAACAGGAATTTAAGTCATAGAAGATGTTACTGCAGTGCTGCTGACAAAACCCTGACTGTAGTAACTGCAGTCACCACAGGCAACACTCCAGGAAAAGTGAGAAATGGGGGAAAAAGTAGAATATGTCCCAGGAAGATGTCTTGTCTCCAGGGTGGCATCTGGCACCATACTTCTCCCCTAGCTTGACACAGAGTGCAGGAAAGACAAACAAAATCCTGGGAGCTGTGTCATGACATTATACTACCTTGTTTTCCTATCAAACTCTGCTATCAAGCCCACAGATACTTTGCAGAAACGATGTTTTTCCTAGAACATCTGGATCCCACCGAAGGCTTTCGAAGCAGAGCTGTGACACTGGCCGCTACAGAGATGTGAGCCTGTTTCTGTCAGAGAGATGCTGGAGATGATCGGCAGGATAAATTGTTTCTCATTATTCCAAAACAGAAAGAAAGAAGGCTTTAGGTGAATGCTCTGTTCTTTCTTATCAACAGGGAAAAGACATCAGCATGAAGGGACTACCAATATCAAGGACCAATAAACATAAAATAACAATTATGGTAAAAAATGTGTATGTCTGTCCTGTCATGCTTTGGCAGCGAGGATACTAAGGCATCAGAGACAGTTGGCAGGCATGGTCGAGGTTGAGGCACCATGCAGCAGGTACCTATGGGCAAGTTAAGTGTCTCCCTTAGCAGCTATGGAACACCTTCAAGATGCAGATGTTCATTATCATTCTGCAATAGTTAGGTGTGAGTAAGTCCAAAGATTTGCAGAAATCTTAGGATATGTCTCTGACCACATGAGAAGGTTTTCCCACACCATCATCTGTTCAGCTAGGCTGTTTGCTCTGAGTGAATTTACCCCTTATTGTTTCAGGGACAAAAGTTAAGAATAGTATTTTTATTTTAAAAGCAGTTTGGAAAATATCTCCACTAGTATATACAATTGCAGGCAGCAGAGGCACTAAGTATATTAACAGTGAGTGAACAACTTTCTTGGAAAACATCTGTGGATGACAGTCATTCCACCCCACCCCCCTGAAAACCTGACACTTGGATGACTACTTATCAAATATCACCCAAAGCAGCTGCAAACCAGATAGACTGAGCTGAACGTGAGCTTCTGCTGAACCTCCTGGAAACTGTGTCACCTGACAATTGCCTGACTGAAGGTAATTTTATAGGGGGATCTGCCAGCCCATGCACATTCACATACCGGCTACCCTGGGGCCAACCCTTGCAAAAGGTGCATTGTCTGAAATTCCCATCAAAACCTCTATGGCACCAGGGTTGACAAAGATTATTAGCATGGTCTTCCCTTGACCATGCTAAGACAGGATTCTGTATGCATTCACACCTTCACTTTCTCTAATTCATGTGCACGGTACGCAGCCATGACAAGACCCTGAAGCCGTGAGTAAGGAGGCAGGGCTCTGTCTGGGAGTCCTGCAAGTAATTCGTAGACTGGGTCTCATTTACCAGCTCCCTACCCGCATCAGGGGCTGCGTGTGAAAAAGTGCCACTGGAAGGTGACAGCAGAAGTTCCCTCTCACCTCCCCATCCTCTATGGGGAAATTAATGTCTCGGGTGTTGGGAATGAATATCTTGGGTGTGGGTCATCCTGCAGATCCCTGACTTGTACTTGGCCTTGGAGCTTTTGTGCTTTATGGAACAGCACAACAGAAGCCTACAATATCCCGTATTCCCCCTTAAACCATGTAATCCACCAAAAGCATTAGTAGGATCATTCAGAGACAGCTAGAAAGGTCATAATTTGCTAGTGACCGCTGGGGTCTGATCCTGGACCTGGGGAACAGTCCCTGCTCTCTGCACAGTGCCCAGAGACCCACTATGGGCTGTATTAAATAGCACCATGACAGCAATGTCCACTCCCACGTTTCTGCCCAGCTGCAGTATCAAGGACTGCATCTATCCAGGTGCAATAGCGTCCTTCCATAATACACATCTCAGCTTTTCAGCTGAATTTATCACAGTGTGTTCAGAAAGCAGAGGGATGGGTGTAGAATTTAGATCCCTCAGCTAGTGATACCCTTAAGAGACTACATAGAGCTTCCTAGGATGCCTTTATAACAATTAGCTGTGGTTCAAGCTTCTTATTCCCTGTTTTGTTCCCCCTCAGAAGCATCCCTGAATCATTGACCAGGAGATGTTCAACTGCCATTGATCCTGACTGTTAGATACAGGAAAAGACATACAGATGTCTAATCTACATACATCTGTAAATCCACCTGTCCTTGCCAAGAGTATTGATGCTTCACTCATTGACCAAAACCAATAGTGCATGGGGGTGCTCCCTTTGTCTCTTGCCTCCATTTTCTATTTTCTTTATAAAAAGCACATCTTGTATCTCGTATACATACTCATATATGTTGATGATGTTTCTTTTTTTGGAGAAATATCCCTGCACTAAAGCTATTTCTTGGTAATGCATACTTGCAGTATAGTCCTTACATAGCCCTCTAAACCCCAGCAATATTTCAGCTGAAGCAACTTCATCCCGTAAATTGTGACAGTTAGGACAGGCCTCAGTGTTACATGTATGTTTCAGAGGCTCCTGCAAGTACAGTGGTGGATTTAAACATTTGCCCTGCAAAATCTCAGCGTTCATGAAGTTTTGCATTGAAAACCTTTCACCAGAAAATCCAAATTCAATCATGTATTTTAGTAGGTGATGACACAACTTGACTAATATTCTTTCCAATGTGAAAATAGTGCAATAAAATAAAATAATTCAAAAGACCCCTTGCTATTGTGCTTTATTCTTCCCATGGAGAAAAATATATTAGAGCTTTCCTTGCCCTGTTCTTTACCAAGACTGTTGGTCAGTATCATATGGATTAGAGATTTATCTCCCTCCCTCTGTCAAATATTTTCTCTGGTTTTAAATAAAAAAAAAAAGCTTTTTCAGCAGCTGAGCTTGTGAAGATCTAGTAAAAGTTTATGAGAGATAAAAAGTGTGTGCAAGGATGTTAATAAATAACTATATACAAAATCTCAGATGTCTACAACTGGACGTAGATGTTTACTAATGCATAGGCATGCATGAGACCCCAGTGGGGCATCCACAGATGCGAAGCACCCATAGACCAGAATCAACAAGGATCCACACTCTTGGAGTGCTTTGAATCACTCAGTCACTTTCTGTTAGGGAAAGATAATAATTGTTAAAAACAAATAAGAATGACCAGCATGGCTTCATCTAATAGTATAACATCTATAACATCCAGTGTGCAATCCGAGCATGCCCGTACTCCATCCTTCTTTGGAGGATGTCTGGACAGACAAGCTTTAGAAATAGTTTTTGAGAAAATCATAAACTCCCTTGAAAACTTCTTCCAAATGCAGGCATTCTTATGCTGTACCTCTCCATTAAGATCAGTGATGAGCTTTCCAAACTGAGATTTCCCTCATGGAAAGTTCATTTAAGGAAAGATTAAGACCATACCAAAACTCTCCAGGCTCTTCATATGTCTACAGAAGAATTGTAGCCCACAAGGTGAGTCTGGCCCTCCAGATGTTTACAAGAATTATATCAATCAACTAGCGAAGGGAAAAGATACCATGCAACTAAAATGCACCCATTCTACTGCAAATGGAAATAGCCAGGAGACTACTCAAAGGGATCGGTTTGTGCACAAACCATAACCCCTGCTTGCACAACACGTTTGCCAAGGACCTGCAAAGAGTGGATCACCAAGTGCAAACTGAAGTCAGCATTTGTGAAGCAAGACCTAAATATAGCAGATAAAATGTTCTTCATTAAAGACTCACCATGCTGTGATTACAGATCACCTCACTCCAAGCACTAAACCAAGAGAGCACCAGGGACTGTTTTGCTCATGCTTTATCCAATCTGCTCAACTGACACAGAATTTGCAAAATATGCTTTTCAGTCTTGACATGCCAAGAAAGCACTTCTAATTTTGGCTCCAGTCCAATCCCAGTGCTAGTTATCTGGTACTTTGCATGGAGTCATCATATTTTGTTCCTCACACACACTTCTCATTCCTGCATAAGCTTTAACTAACCTCTTCATTAAATTAGGAGTTTGGAGAGCTTTCTCTTTTAAAGCTTGGAGTCTGCAGGTTGTTTGACAAGTGCTCTACACTTGACAGAACCTTGTTAAGTTTGGCAGCTTCGACTTACAAAGATACAACACTAAACCACTGAATTCACTTGGTTTGTTCCATTCATTTCAGAATCATTTAATCAAGCTCGGCAAAAACATCGGAGAAATAAATTTACCAGGTGACACATACAAGGCAAGCAATTCACATTCTGCAGCTTATTTACTAGTTACCCCTGAACAGTAGCCAGCTAACTTCTACCTAATCTCTAATAAGATTGGTTTTTCTCCCTCCCATCAAAAATCTAGCACTCTGACCTTAATGCAAAGTGATGGATTAATGTTACACATGCTGTTCTTAAACCTCAGTTACCCTCTGCTATGACAGCAGGATTAGGAGGGAAAGTACGGACTGAAGGCACCCAGCAGATTGGGTGATTTAATTGTCTGAGCTTAGGTGTGCAGGCTTAACTTTGGCTTAAATAATGTCTTTTTCCCATCAGAATAAGTCTGTTTGAAATGAATTCTTTTTACTGAAGCCCCAAGTAGAACATTTTCAGTTTTTAAGATACTTTGTGCATGACAGAGGTGTTTGTTTGCCTTAATGCTCCCCAAACATTAATGTGAAGCTCTTTGCTTTCGCTACATTCTGCATCTTGTTTTGGAGATGTCTTGATCAATTAGTGCAATGTCACAATTACATGTAGTTGTTGTATCTCCAGCTGCAAGCTGTTAATAATGAACTTACCCACAGGACAAACCTGCCATATGGTTGATAGGCAAGCAAGGCTAAAATATGCACTAGGAAAAAAATGCAACTGTCAACATGAAGCTGGATATGGCTTATTGGATTTGATGTGGGCATCTGACAGCAATGTTTCTTTTAGCAATATTCTGTATTGCAGGTCAGGAATCTGCCTACTGTGGAATATTTGTCATAGGAAGACGAGAAGAGAAAAAAACAAGGAAACATTTGTGAAATGGAGAATACAGGGTAGGTTAGTCGTGGCTGATTTTTTTCCAAGGAGGGAAGGAGGAGGGAGTGTTGATTCAAGGGTTTTTTTGTAAGAATGGTTTGCTAAAGAAAGCCTTGTTCAAATTTTTTTCACAATCATGGAAGATCAGATGCATATGACAAGAAAACGAAGTGTGTCACACAAAACATGAGCTATAGAAGAAAACATCCAAAGTCCATCTGGTGATAGGTATATTCCCAGATTATAATTTCTTTGTGCTAGGAAAAAACTCAGCATCTGGGTATTTTTTGTAACTCTTGACATCTATTCTAGCCACTCAATGAATGGCACTGGCATGGTTTCTTGCCTTGTTGATAACACCAGTGCAGCAAATACTTCCTTTAGCTTTATAAAAGCGGAAGGTACCACAGCTGGGTTTGCCATTAAACAAGACAAGTCAAAGAATGCCATGAAAGTAAAAGCAAGCCCTCCTATTCAGTGGAGGCCTTCAAGTCCTTCCCCCTTGCCTCATCAAAGGCCACCTCCCAGTAACTTCAGTTCATTTATGAATTGGAGGGTATGCAAACCGTTCCGTTCTATACTACTGTCACTTTTATCAATGGAAGCAGAAACCAAACTAATTGCTATTCTAAAAGCAGTCATGCAGTGAAGACTTTATTAAAAGTCCCAGAGTCCTGTTTACATGCAGTAAGGCTTGATTTGATTAGTTGGTAATTAGAAGCACACTGTTAATTATGTAATTTAAAAGGGATAGCTGGGAGTCACAGTTCCTAGGCGAATTCTCCAACATATGAGAAAGCATTATTTTTTGTTAGACTTTGCTATCAAGGCCTTGTTCTTGCAAACACTTCTGCAGGTTCTCGACTTTAACACGTGGTGAGCGGTCTCTCTGACTTCCATGAGTCACTCCCAATCTCATAAGCAGAAGCTTTCTGAATATATCTTTGAAAGGACTGGGCCTGAGATACCAAAAATCCCTTCCAAATTTCCAATTGTTTCTCCAGATTTTACAAATATATTACTCACAGAGATGATTTCTCCATCTCATGATAGACACAAAAAATAAGGGCAAGCTTTCCTGGTAGCTTGGAGACTTTGGGGCTTTACTGGGCATATCACTAGATAAAGAGGAGTGCTATGGTGCAAACCTCAGAACATCAGCAGTTGGTCTTAAACTGGTGACATTAAAACACTTTGCTTCTAAACGTGCCATCATTTTGCATTAGAGCGATGTTTTCTCTCTCTCCATTCAATGCAGACTGGTATTCAAGCCAGGTCAGGTATTCAGCCTACAGTCTTCTGGGGTGGGCAGGTGTTGTGTGTTGAAAAATGGTTTCTTTTTTTATCTCAAACTTACTGTGAGGAGCTTGGTATTCTACAAAAAAACATAAACTGTTGTGTTTTTTTTTCTCTGGGCTCAAAAATATTGTTGGTGGAAATGAGGAGTCTGGATTAATCCAGGCCCTTCCTTTTCACAGTTTTAAAAATGTAGAGGAAAAGGCAAGACTGTGGACTTAAACAGATTTCGAGCCCATATGCCAGCAGCTATTTCTGTGGGTTATTCCTGAAGGACCTATATGTTAGAACGTTTTTTATTCCAACTATAGCTGAATTTGTACTGTGACATAAACAGCAAAGGAAGCTCTCAATTAATAAGACAGAGAAGCAATCAACAAGAAAGACCTCAGAGTCAGAGTTCAAAAAGTAATGAAATGTTGAGTAAATGGGGAAAAAGAAGTCTTTTTGATGTGGTACAAGGTACAAATTCAAGAGCAAAGGAAGAAGAAAAATTAGGGGGATAGTGAGGATTGAGAGGAGAGTAGAATATGAAGACATGAAGTATTGTGTGAGCTGAACATACTGAAACCAGTGGAGTCCTAAGAACAGGGAATTAGCGCTAATTTATGTTATACAATTTTTTTCTTGCTATTTCCAACAGAAGAAACATGCTTACTTTGATCACAGTAAGTTAATTAAATGCACCAATTCTTGGTAGCATATTTATGAACCACCACTTAACATTAACAACAGCTCCATGTATATACACAGTAACTCACTTGTAAAACACTACTTGCTTATTGTTGCTCCATATTTTTTCATGATTTCATCCTACCTGTTTTGTCTAAAGGGAGAGTGTGTCTGTAACACATCTGAATCTTCATGATAGCCCTAATTTAGGTGTTATGCATATACATTTTCTGTGGCTTTCTGGGCCACCCATCTATTAAATGTCCTGCCACTTGGCTGTTTTACATGATGTCAGCTCGTGATCTGGCTTTTTTTACTCTGTTACCAAATCCTGACTTCTTACAACATTAAATAAAATGTTTCTTTCAGGGTTAATTATTTTGGAGTGTGACAGAAACCAGCACCCATAAAGTTTGTTGACATAAAAAGAGTAGATGTGAAAATAAAAATGTATGCATGTCTACACTGAGCTCCTGAGCTAATGCATTGAGTTTCAGATCTTGACAGAAACTTGGCCTCCATCAGTCTTGACTCTGTTTAAGTGACAGGATGGCTGGCAGCACTCACCAGTGCTCGCAGGATGTACTAATATTTACAAGCAAAAGAAGGTCTCTGGCTTTGTTGAAATAACACCACTTTCTTAATTTGACTGCTGCTCCATAGCAGACCTTAACAAACAGCTACCAAGGGAGGAGGTAAAGGACTGAGCTTTCATCAAATGCTAATGTTTACCTTAAACTGAAAAAGTCACAATTATATTAAACAGATTTCTGAGGGCAAAGTATAAATAATGATATCATTCTTCTGGAATATCATGCTTAGGATGACATTGTAAACACTAAGGAGTTCCAAAAGCAAAATGCAAAAAGGAAAAAAAATGATATTGGACAAGATTTCTTCACATAAACAATAAAAATTGTTTGCCAGTTGCCTGTCCAGTACTGAGGTGTACAATGTATGTGTTGTATGTGTATGGTGGGAGAGGTGGAAATGTATCTGGCACTTCTTTTCAACTAGTTGTTAAGGCAGGGGCAACTGCAAAGTTTAAATTAGTTTTCAATTTTGGATCCAAAGTCACCTGAATCTTCAGAGCAATTTAACGTCATACTTCCATTTCTGCTTAATCTTTGAAATAAACAGGTAAAATATACAGGATTAATGTAATTGTTTTACACTGATAACATTTACATTCATCTGAAAGGATAGCAGTATTGCTTGGTGGATTGCTGTGGGATTTAGTCTGACATACTATTATCTGTGTTTCTATATACATCTGTACTGAATAGGTTAGTTACATATGCAATAAATGTAAATCATACATTGCTGTATATAAAAGTTATCACTTCTCTAAAGAATTTGCATGACCTCCATCAATAGAGTGATTCATAATTTGTAGAGCACTTGCTCTCTTCACAGCTCTGTGCAGTAAAGAAATACAAAGAAGGGAAAAAAAGACTGTGGAGAATCTGTGTCGGTTTGCTCAAGATCATGCAGTAAAACAACAGCAACATGCACAGGTACATCTAAACTACAACAAATTCATACACTACCTCAAAGAATATCTGGGTGAAAACTAGCTCTGTAGAAATTAAAATGACATTGCCTCTGATGTTAATGGGCCAGCTTAATTTTGTACCCCCCCCACACACACACATAGAACCATTGAAGTCACTGGAATTCCCTCTACTGAAACCAGCATGAATTTGGCTTTTTGTGTGAAAAGGGCAATTTTGCACTGAGAGCATTTGATTTTGATACACATTAAGATGGAAAAAAATCTGTGAAAGGGTACTTTTGCATTGATATATACCAACAGAAAATAAAAATGGGATAACAAACCAACAAAAACCCCACTTACAGTGTCTGGGAGGCTCCAGCACGCTGTGTATAATTGGAAACGTGTACTGCTAAATAAAATAATCAAACAAGTTTTCAACTGCCGTTTATAGCAAAATAGCTAAAAAAGACCTTTTGCTTTTCTGTGCAGGAAAGTCAAACAGAGGAAGAGGCACAGCCCAGGCAAGGGAAGCACGTGGTCCTGTACTGTGGGGTACTGTCCCAAATGCCCCTGATGAGGACCCCAGGAGCAGCGCAATGTCAATGGGTACCTTGTTGTCCACATTTCCACTCACAGACAGGCATCTAGGCTCTTCTTAGCTGTATGTAGCCAGAAGTTTTCACCTTTTATACCAGCGTTCAGGTTTTAATGCTTTCTCTGTTGGGAAAAAAAATCTTAAAATGGAAAGGATGCGATCTCAAGTGTCGAGTTGTTCAGCCAAACACAATGATGTACACAGCCTGAGGAATGAAATAATGAAGATATCACTGCTGCTGGGGATGAGATTCAGAAGTTATTAGTCTCACTGGGTGTTGCCAACTATGAGTTACTGAAGTTTCATCCTTTGGGTGGAGGTAATTTTAGATTTCAAGTCTTCAATGCAACTATAACCTTTGGCATGTATACTTAACCCTAACTATCTGTTTATTTCCTTGTTCCCTTTATCAGTTTTCAGACACCGTAAGTCTAATTTTCATCTCAGCTTTTTTTCTCTTTTCCTCTGATAATTGGTAGTAGCTTCAATGCAAAATGCCATGAAATAATGACATCTGTTAAACCTTTGGAAAACTACTCCCAGGGAAGTCTTGGATGTTCCATTGTATGAACATTTTTAAAGACTACTGGTGGGTAGGCAGAGGATAGAGTGCTGGCACTAGCAACACCTAAAAAAGTGAATACGACACAGATGCTGCACACAGGGACAAAGACATGACCATAGCAAAATATCATCTTGTATATTGGCTGAACTGAATCATCAGCACCCCTGGAAAACAGATCGTTTTCAAGCAGGTACACCTGAATTTAGATGTTTAAGTCTCTCAGCTTTGAAGTTGTGAATCAGGACAATGTGAAGAGTATGACCTGAGCAGAGGTTTGACTTTTAAGACCTTGACCGCCACTTTGGATGACCTCTTGAATGCATCGTCAGTCATGCATCTCCTTAACGCAGAACAGCACTTTTATTTTTGAAATTGCTCTAATTTCTTCCCTTTCCCCTGAATGGAAATGAGGGTCCTGAATGGCAGTCAGAGACAACAACTTCCAGTGAATATTAAAGACCTTGTGACACTGGCAGCCTGTAAAAGTAACAACATATTTGAGTTTTCTTTACGTTTTCCTGCTGGTATTTTCAAGCGGATATTTTTTATCTTGCATCTTATTTGGGGTCACCATAATGAGCCCTTGCTGCTTTCCAAGAGAGTCTTGGCAGAAGCCATTATGGCATGAATTTAAAAGGGGCTTTGACACCTGGTCTTTCAGCAACCTTTTTCTCTGTACTTCTAGCTCTTTCCATCATAGGATTACAGCAGCTGTAGCTGTGAAAAAGACTCACTTTTTCCCTTCTGCTTTTTGTAATGTAATTTCAAGCCAAATCCTGTGACACTGTGAAGCATCTACAGCTCCTGTGGATTTCAATGTAGAAATACATTCTCAGTATTTCTTAATATTTCAGAGTTAATTTTGGCAACTTGGAAGTTTGCAGATTGGGAATTAATATTCAGTGTGCTACTAGCCTAACCCAACCTTGGCACCAAAAAGGCTCATCATGTTTGTATGGCTTTCTTCTAAGTTTTGATTAAGAGAATGATTAGGAAACTAAAAACTGATTCAAATGGTCCCACACAATCCACAGTTTTGAAGCTTGGCTGCTTCTGTGAAATAAAGAAGAGCAAATTGTGTGAATATAAATCATAGCCCATAAATTGTGTGACTGGCAACAACACTCTGGCAGCACTGCTATTCGGATGCAAAACATTTCAGTAAGAGAATAATGTCTCAGTCCAAGTTGTATGATGCTGCTCTGTGTAAAATGTGGCTCTTCCTTATGAAATGTCTTTTCACTAGCTGCCGTTATAAAAGTGCCATCTCGGTGAAGCCCCATTGTTATTAATTACTAAAAAGCTGACATGGTTCCTTGAGGGCTACCCTGAGGGCACAGCTGTTTCCATACTCTGGGTTTCTTGGCTGTATATTAGGGCATAAAGCTACAGCACCTTTCAGCCCAAGGCACCTCATACATGCCATGAGCACTGTTGTGTCTATGTAGAAATGACACTGTGGTGACTGCAGGAGTGCAAGGAGCTGTCAACGCCTTTTCTCGGACCAAGCCATAAAGTGCCCCCCTGCAACTTGGCATCTCTAACAAGCATGTGATGGAAAGTGTGAGTGTTAGTCTTAAAAAATTGTTTTTAAGTAACCTTTTAAAACTTTCTTGTCTATATTGTAACAAATAAATGCTTTTATATATGCTCCTTCTACATAGACACTTACTTCTAAAGAGAAAAACTAGGACTACTGTCCTGCTTTTTGTCCACAGCAAAGACCAAATGTTACCTTTCCTTTTCATCTTCAAACATTTGACTTGGGTCAGGAAGGAAAAACAATTTAAAAATCCCTTGAGGAAAAAGGCAAAGAGCATAGATTTCAATTTTATTGCTGTTAAACCTTTTATGCCCAAAACTGAAATATTTGAGTGTTACAGAATCACACAGAATCACAGAATGTTAGGGATTGGAAGGGACCTCGAAAGATCATCTAGTCCAATCCCCCTGCCGGAGCAGGATTGCCTAGACCATATCACACAGGAACGCGTCCAGGCGGGTTTTGAATGTCTCCAGAGAAGGAGACTCCACAACCTCTCTGGGCAGCCTGTTCCAGTGTTCGGTCACCCTCACCGTAAAGAAGTTTTTCCTCATATTTATGTGGAACTTCCTGTGTTCCAGCTTGCACCCATTGCCCTTTGTCCTGTCAAGGGATGTCACTGAGAAGAGCCTGGCTTCTCAATGTTCATAGAGCTCCATGTTTTATGATCTTTATTGGGTAGATAGATAGATCTCTGTTTATAGAAACATTGTTTTAATGGTTCAAACATTGAACTGCAAAAAAGATTCATTTTTGAGTGATCAAAATATATCATTCCTCATTCTAATAAAATGTTGAATACCGGCTATAATATAGATTATAGTAGAAATGCCTCTTGCAGGATCTGGTGATTCAAATTTGTTTTCATAAATGTCCTGGAGTTAAGGTTAATGCACCAAAGAGCTGTAACTCACTAGTGTGTAATACCAGCTGATACAATACGGTAATCCTGCAGCAGCACAGGGCAGCAGAGCGATTGCTCTTCTAAGCTACAAATATGGGCTGTAGTTCACAGGATGCTTCCCTACACACAAGTCTAGCTTCTGACCAACATGTTATTGAAAAGAAAAAAAAAATATGCATGAATAAAACAAAAAAAATAACCCCATCTTTCCCTCAAAGCAATTGACAGTAACACCAAAGCTATAACTCCTTATAAATTTCCTGAAGAAATTTAAAACCTTTCACTGCTGACTTTTTCTTCCCCATCTGTAATATCCTCCTTCCTGCAATTCCTATCCCAAGCTTGACATCGTATCACTGCTGCATCCTGTCTATTCATTAGTAGCAGCGTTGTACTTGCCACAGGTTTAGGAACTTGCTTCATATTTGACAATAGGATTTGGTTTACTCTCATTTTACCGATATACCTTAAAAAAAGTCTTGGATCGTCATCTGATTAAAAAGATACATTTCTCTTTAAGCTAGTGCAGATGTAATGACAGATTTTTTTTTCCAGAGAAGTCAGCTACAACAAAGGCAACTCCAATAATATGCTTTGCTAAATCATTCTTCTATTTTCAGCCCACTGTTAAGTCCTTGGTTTTATTTATCTGATGTCCATCTCCATGGTGTCAGGGCTACTCACAGGATTTAGTGACACAATCAACATTCCAGTAAGAAAGAGGAAGTCACACACTTTCTTGCTACCCCTCATCTGGGACATAAAATCAGTCATCTGAAACAGGTTGTACAAAAGAATGACATTCTGCAACAACCCTTCCTAAAAGTGGCCAAGTTTGTACTTTCTCATGTTTTGCAGGGAATCAGTTTGGTAAGTTTTGGGTCACCACTGAAAAATCTCTTCTCCTGGCAACCAGACTCTGCAGATCTGGAGGTGTCAAATTCAATGAGCACATCCTTTGCTTGGTTGTAAGGAGTCCCATCTGCCTTGTCTTAAAGCTGAGAGGTGTGTCTCTGTACCTTGTCATATGCCAGATTCATTACAGGATTGAGAATTTCAGGAAAAGATGGTCTTCAGCAGGGAGAACATTAATTTCAGTATGACAGGGAAAGTAACAAGACTCCAGAATGAACTTTGTGTTTGAAAGAAAGAATAAGAAATACAAATTTTTCACAGAATCACAGAATCACAGAATGTTAGGGATTGGAAGGGACCTCGAAAGATCATCTAGTCCAATCCCCCTGCCGGAGCAGGATTGCCTAGACCATATCACACAGGAACGCGTCCAGGTGGGTTTTGAATGTCTCCAGAGAAGGAGACTCCACAACCTCTCTGGGCAGCCTGTTCCAGTGTTCGGTCACCCTCACCGTAAAGAAGTTTTTCCTCATATTTATGTGGAACCTCCTGTGTTCCAGCTTGCACCCATTGCCCTTTGTCCTGTCAAGGGATGTCACTGAGAAGAGCCTGGCTCCATCCTCATGACACTTGCCCTTTACATATTTATAAACATTAATGAGGTCACCCCTCAGTCTCCTCTTCTCTAAGCTAAAGAGACCCAGCTCCCTCAGCCTCTCCTCATAAGGGAGATGTTCCACTCCCTTAATCATCTTTGCGGCTCTGCGCTGGACTCTCTCTAGCAGTTCCCTGTCCTTCTTGAGCTGAGGGGCCCAGAACTGGACACAATATTCCAGATGCAGCCTCACCAGGGCAGAGTAGAGGGGGAGGAGAACCTCTCTCGACCTGCTAACCACACCCCTTCTAATACACCCCAGGATGCCATTGGCCTTCTTGGCCACAAGGGCACACTGCTGGCTCATGGTCATCCTGTTGTCCACTAGGACCCCCAGGTCCCTTTCCCCTACGCTGGTCTCCAACAGCTCTGTCCCCAACTTGTACTGGTACATGGGGTTGTTCTTGCCCAGATGCAGGACTCTACACTTGCCCTTGTTATATTTCATTAAATTTCTCCCCGCCCAACTCTCCAGCCTGTCCAGGTCTCTCTGAATGGCTGCGCAGCCTTCCGGTGTGTCAGCCACTCCTCCCAGTTTGGTGTCATCAGCGAACTTGCTGACAGTGCACTCTATTCCCTCATCCAAGTCATTAATGAATATATTGAATAGTACTGGTCCCAGTACCGACCCTTGAGGGACTCCGCTAGACACAGACCTCCAACTGGACTCTGTCCCATTGACCACCACTCTCTGGCTTTTTTCCTTCAGCCAGTTCACAATCCACCTCACTACCCGATCATCCAGACCACACTTCCTCAGTTTAGCTGCGAGGATGCTATGGGAGACTGTGTCAAACGCTTTACTGAAATCGAGATAGACCACATCCACAGCTTTACCATCATCTGTCCACCTGGTTATGTCCTCATAAAAGGCTATCAAGTTGGTTAAGCATGACTTCCCCTTGGTGAAGCCATGCTGAGTGCCCCTAATGATCCCCCTATCCTTGATGTGCCTAGAGACAGCACCAAGGACAAGTTGTTCCATCACCTTTCCGGGGATGGAGGTGAGGCTGACCGGTCTATAGTTACTCGGGTCCTCCTTCTTGCCCTTTTGAAGACTGGAGTGACATTCGCTTTCCTCCAGTCCTCAGGCACCTCTCCCGTTGCCCACGACTTAGCAAAGATGATGGAGAGTGGCCTAGCAATGACTTCCGCCAGCTCCCTCAGCACCCGCGGGTGCTGAGGGATTTTGAATTTTTGTTCAAGTGAGTTCTCTCAAGTAAATACAGTAGGTAGCAGCAACTTTAGCAGTGTTAAATCAAGAGGATATTTCCCTTCTAACGGTCAGGATGCCTGTCCTAAAAGTTCACTGTTTGCTCAAGATGTCTGATGTGGCTTTGAGAAGAGTCAGAGTGATTGGAAAAGGGAACTGTTTCTCCAAATCATCAGTCTTGTTCTGTTTTAAAGCTGAAAAGAGTATTTTAAAAAAAAAGGAGAGACGGAGAGATTAGAAAGAAAGACCATGCCAAGACATCTTCGATAATAATAATGTCTTCCTCAGAGAGGCATGATAAAAGGATTTCCTAAATTGCCTTAGCAGAACTGATTGCTTTTCATCTATCACTAACCGTTAGAGTTGTCTGCAGTATTGCCACTAAAACAAAATTTTGACAAAGATTTGGAGAGGATGGGGTTATTTTTTTCTTTATTCCAACTGATTCTTGCAGGCAGAAGGGTTTATTAATAGGTAGGTCATTTGCAAGAATAGCTTCTTAGTTCCTTGGAGAAGGAAAACGCTAACAAAACCTTAGAAGCACTTTGCATATAGAATGGTAAGACACATTTTGCCTAGCTTATTTACAGATTATCTCCCCAAAAATGGAAGTGGAGGGGATTCCTGAGAGGTAGCTGGGAGGGAGGTTTAGGCCTTCCCCTCCTCTCCCTCACTGCAGATCCACCTTTGGGGCACACTTTGCAGGGCAGGATTTCCTGTCTTCATGAAATGCCTCTGCAGAGTTGCAATTTAGTGTGGAAAAAACTGGTGTGGAAAGGTGTCAGCTATCTTTGAGAAGCTTGCTTACTACAGAGCTCTGATCAGCCTTAGCTTCACAGTTCTCATCTATTTACAGGTTAATTTCTGCTTACACACATTAACAAAACAGGAAAAGAAATGCTTACTGGTATCTTTGTGACACCACCCAGCACTTGATATTACCATCTCACCAGCAACTGTTTTGTCGTCATACAGGAAAGCAAGAAAGGAGAGCTTCCACAGTGTCCTAACATGAGAGTAAATGGCCGCTGCACTGATTACGATATGCTGTTCCAGATGGGAGACTGGTTAATTTAATAGCAGGCATCTGGAGGAAACCTAAGGACATAGATGTTAATTATTGTTAAACTTAATAGCACAAACTGAAGTGAAAACAATTGCAGTCATTCAAATTCAGCAGTAATCAGTTTAGTCCAGGAATAGGATTTTACATGAAAGAGTCTCTCTCAATGGCATGAAAGTTATGCCAATAAAAGTGAAGCTGTGGCCATAGCAATGAAACAAAGGCAAAAGCACCAGCCAGCACCATTGCCTGGGGATGGCTGGCAGGGGTCCTTGACTGACCAGCACACATCTTGTTCTAGGATTGCAGACTACCCATGCTCCTGCTCACATGTTTCCTAAACCATAACATTCTGTTAATAAATGCAAGGGAAGACTATAAAGGGAAATGATGCCCTGGATACAGGGCAAACTGTGCTTGTTAAAATACTCTTGACTGCAATCCTTTCACCTTTGTTCTGTGTGCATGACTGTGAGATGCCAGAGAAGTATTTGATATCAAAGGTGAGGAGGATAAGCTTCTCCTGGCCTCCTTAAATTATTTCTTTGACTCCTCTTTCTTCAATTTATAGAGTCTGAAACAGTTACTGTGCCAGCAGTCAGGTTCAGCTGAAGCAAGGATTAATGTGAGCACTGCTTCCTTCGACTGCATACACAGCACTCTGCTGTTTCTCCAGCTTCCATTTCAGCTTCTCTTCAACTTACTTTGGATGCATAATGAGAGGACAGTCTGTCTCTTCAGTTGTGAGCATTTTGGGGAGCAGATGAAGACTTCCTGGGTCTTTGTACAGAGCCAACCACCAGAGGAGCCCATGCTGGTTGGATGCCCTGGGTTTTATACCACTGCAAAGAAACTAACAAGAAATACCTTTACAAGTGCTTCTAAGTAAACATCCTAGAGTACTGACAAGGACTGGGACCCTCACCCTCTCCATCTGTATCTTAGCTCTCTCTGTATCTTCACTTCCAGTTCAAGACAGAGGAAATCCAAGAGCTCAGAGCTCAGGAAACCAAGTCTGCCCCAGGTCTTCTCAGCAGGTCTTGTGGAAGGCTGGGGACCCAACCTTGTGTACTAGCTTTCCCAAGAGGCAGCAAAATGCACTATTCCCTTTGCTCACCGGAGAACGTAATGGGAAGGTGGGGATGGTAACTCCGGCATCAGAAAAACTGCCAAGGCAAAACTCACCCATCAGCCTTCAGCAGGCTAGAAGGAGTGACAGCATTTTGAAAGACTGAGACCGTCATGAGTTTCTATCCTAACACAGCCTCCGGACTGGATTTTGTTTTTGCCTTCATAACTAAAATATTTATTTCAAGGAATGGGAAAAGGATTGAGGCCACAGACTGAAATTTATGTTTTCTCTGAGAAGCAGAAAATTGTTGCTGTATTTTTGGTGATTTAATCTGCATGGTACATGTCATTAAATCATAGGGGGATGAATCAAAAAGCAACCTCTTCCCTGATGCTTTTAGAAAGCTGAAATTCACACTGCCCCACTGCAGCCCCCTTATTCCCATCATCCACTGGCTGAACTGGAGCCAGTTACCTGCACCCCATGTTTTCACCAGACCCATCTCCAGAGAGACCCTTTGCAGTACCAAAGCAGCATCTGCTGAGACAGATGTGTGCTTGGAGGTTGAGGAGCGCCCACAGAAAGAGATAACAACTCACAGCATTTTCCTCTCACAAAGGGCAAAAAGAGGCCAGTCTGAATTTGGCAAGCGATAACTTTTAAAGCTAAATAAGACCTGCAGAGCTCCACTGCCTGAAAGCCATGGGAAATGCAGCACTATGAGCCACCTAGTAAATATACGAGCTGTCAGTGTCAATGAATGGTAAGATATGAGTGAACTCTGTGCAGGCTGATGAAGCAAACTTTTTAATGCATGCCCACTAAGATGTGAAAACTGGTTTATTTCTGGTGCCTGCCCATGCTATTGGCTGTGTCAAAGAAAACACATAAAATGTTGCTGCCATAAATCTTGACAAATCCACAGGATAATCTACTTAAACACCTAACCAAATGAAACAGAAAAATACTGCTACCAAAGCTCACGCTGGAATGATAGACTTTATGCTGTTACAAATGGAAACATCAGGAATGTTGGGCTCAAGACAACTAGAGATCAATAAATATGAAATAGCAGATCATAATCTATTTCACACTGTACTTAGCCTCTTCATATCCATACAGCATTAACATATTTTTATCCTTTCTGTTACCGGTGAAGCTTCCTTTTCCCTGTTGCTGAGTGTTTCAATATATGGATGATGCATTCTTTTCTAGGTTGTTGTTCAAAGTGTTGCCTTCTGATGGTTCATTTTAGGTCCAAGACCCTGAAAAAGTTTTGCTCCCAGCTCCCAGCTAGGTTTCAAGGCTACTTTGTTTTTGTTACCCAGATCCTAATTCTATACCTAGCATGAGTTTGATTGCAAGTACTCACTCAAGGAGAATGTAAAATATATTGGACTATTTTTAATTCCAAGGTACTTCTGTTTGTAATTGACTATCAGTGATCCTCACCTAAATGAGGGCACATAAAGCACTGAAGAATTTCTCAAGATGGAACAAATCTGATTTGGTATTTGTTATAGGAGAGAAAGCCTATTATTAAGGGCATCTACTAATTCCTTCTGTAAGGCCCCATTTTCAATGGCTTAAATCCTCAATAAACTATAACCAGTTAAGCTGAAGTTCTCTATGCCAGATTCACATTCAGATTTGTGTTTTATCCACAACAGTTTGGCCACCCTGCAAATAAAGCCATTGAAAAGAGCTTCTATTGGAACATTAAAAACCTCCAAAAATCCTTTCTATGAGAAGCTATTGTCCACCTAACTTTGGAGCAGGAGACTTATCATGTCAGATCTGTCCTCCCTCTCAGGATATGCCTTCTGAATGTCCTGTGAAAATTTCTGCAAATTCGGTACATTGTGAGACTTTAAATGATTGCCAATCACATCTGCGCAGGAGAGAGCTGATGATCAGTGGCAAAAACTGCAAAAAGCGTATGTCCTTGCTGCACCTCTCCAGCTCAGCATAGACCTAGATGCCTCCTCCAGAGCCAGCCGGGAAGGTTGAGTAAAGGTGAATTGGTCCCATCAAGGATGGTGGGACTGAGCAGAGCAGTGGTGGTAGCTGGTGGAGGGGGAGCTGGGGCCATGGCAGGCACCGAACCTGGCATGGGCACCTCAAGAACAGGGAGCAGGGCACCAGGAGACATGAAACAAAGCAAAGAGCAGATGGGCAGGGAGACCTGGAGAGGAGTGCTGGTGCTTTGGGTCAAGAGGGAATGGGTGGATGGGGCCAGCTCCTGCCAGAGCTGAAATGGATCCAAGGAGTCCTCTGCCTCTGCATTCCTCTGCTGTCAGCAAATACCTGTGAAAGCCATTAGCAAAGTGCTCTTTCTTCAGGTGTTTTCCAACTTTAGAGTGATTGAATTTGCAACTTTAATATTCTTTCAGTATAGCTATGGTGTGTAACACATGCTGACATAGCCCGTTGGTACGTACACATATGATGTGCAGATATACATACATACATTTTGTATTTGAAATGCTACAAAAGCAGAAAGAGCAGTCGTAGCTATCTAAACTATTACTTATGTGCCTCTGATCACATGGACATCCTGGGAAGACCAGAACTTAAAAAAAAAAAGTAAGGACAAATAAAATGGCATTATTTCTTTTCCATACAAAGATGTAACATTTTTGAACATCATCATGGCACACTTATAGGAGTCCTACTCTGACCACATCTAATCAATATCCCAGTGATACAGATCTCAGAAGATGGCTTTTATAGCCCATCAGCTCCAAGAACTAAATGTTGAATATGAAAAATCCCTGGCCCTGTAGCCCAGGCTTCTGTATTTCCAAAGCCCGAGGGATGAATGGGATTAATTTTAAAATAAAGGCAATAGATTGGTAAGTCCAGCCATTCACAGAAAGACAAGCAATGCAATACCTCTAAAAATCAAACATATGGCTGGACCCAACCAGCCTCAGAAAAAAAACCCAGATATTTTCTTAACTTAAAAGATATGCACTTACTGGCTAGCTTGCAAAGGACAATTTAAAAGGACTCAAATTTAGATTTTGCTCAAAAATGGGTTTACAGAAAACAAAGATCAACAGAAGAACTTCAGAAGTTCATTTTAAACTCAAATTGAAAACCATATTTAGTTTGAATTTAAGAAAATTCATTACCTTTTTCTGAACCCCAACAGCAGAGCACACAATGAATAGGAAGTGAAATGACCGGTCAAGTACCTGTAACAGACTAACACCAGAGAAAAACAACAATATGCTTGGCATTAAAGTGCAGATAAAGATACTCCTAAAATAAAATGTTTATGTGTTAATCTTAATGGCATTAGACCCTTTTAATAACTAGACAGCTGAAATACTAACAATGTGCAATTCTTAATATTTGCCAGGTATGTCTTGATCCGAAGACATTTTCTAACCCGGATAAACCCCAAAGGCGCTTTCTTTCAGGCAAAGGGAATGAGTAATTTGGGTGCATGTGGATGGCCAGAGTCACTGGAAGCATCTGACTGCCCATTCAAACCAGGCGAAACCCTGAAGGGACTGGAAACACAATCGACTAACCGGGCTTCCCTGGTGGCCTCTGTGATGGTGGAGCAGATGCTGCCATGTGTCCTGGTGTCAGGCAGGGGCTGGGGAGCTGACGCCTGGGGCATCATATCCCTGCTTCATGGGAATCCCAGCCAGTTCCTGGAGCTGGGTGAGCAGCAGTGCCTAAGGATGAATAATACCTCCAATGAATTTAACCTGTATTTCTGAGGGAGGCTTCTCAGGTTTTTAATTCAACATCACACAGCCAATACAGTTTGCTTGATTTTTCATCTTCAGTTCAAGTGACAAATAGTGAAAGAATTTGCTAAATAATTTCTGGAATGTGAGCTGTATTGATTAATCATTCCTAGTCCTAATTTAACACTTCTTTTCCCTGATCAGATAGATGAGTTTAATTGACATTACAAGGAGGCATAATTGTGAGCTTGACTCTTTCAGGGAGAGCAACCTGCTAAAACAAAGTTCCAATAAACAGGATTATAGCATTTTAGAGCATTTTAAATCTTTTTTTGTGGGTCTCATAACACTTCCCTTCAGCAACATACCTAGAAATATTAAAGCTACTATAAAATTTATTAGCTGGAAACAGAGTATAAATGTATTCCTTCTCTTACTGTGTGTGACCCTGCTACTCCAGTGCTTGTTAATAAACAGTGTCTGATCCCATATAAAATGTGCTTGATATATTAGTGCATTGTTGACTGTAATTTTTGTCAGCACCTTTGTGACTGGCATCGCATAATCACTTGTGTGTCTGCTTCCTAGCTGAGAAGAATGTAGTCAGATCTGCATATGTTTTATTTAATTGCCTCAGTGTCTGGGCCCTGTTAAATGGCTTAAGGAAACCTGATCCACTGATGTCTCGTCCCCTATAAAATCCATCCCTTCCGTTGCAAATGGTTGAGCATGTGAACTTAATTCGCTTGCCATCAGTTATGCTGGGAGTAAAATGCGGCTGGTAGGAAACAAGTGGCAAAAGAATATAAATACAACCAGAGCAAATTCTGTTTGAAGTTTGAGTGTATCTTCATGAGAAATTTTTATATTGTCCATACAGGGGCAATTAATAATACCAATAGAAAATCTTATTTTTTGAAATATCAAAACAAGTAACACTTGGTTCAAAGCTGAAAATAAATGGCAGTCCTTCTATGCATTTTATTTGATTCAATCAGTTGCTCAATCTTCATTTAATAATGTCCAGGACAGGAAATAACGATCCAGTCACACCTCATTACTGCCTAACCGGGTCCCAGTCCACCAGTGATCTAGAAGTAAATGTAGAGGGAACACTTCAAATGCTCAATAGGATGTTGTGGAAAACAGTTTAAGAAGTCTTACAGAATAGCCTAAAACAATATTGAATAATTTCTGTCAGCTTCTGAAAACAATCCTGAGTAAAAATAGAAAATTCTGCAGAATTGCAAGAATGTCTTTGATAATGACCTATAGCTTTGTAAGTGCTATATTATTTTACATCTATGAAAAAATAAGTGTCTGAGGCTTATTTAAAGACTATTACAGAGAGTGAAGGAAGAAAGCAATTGCCTAAGACCCTGGAAAGAAAAACTATAACACCCTGGTTACTGCCTACTAAATTATTGTAATAAGGTAAGACATGGAGAGATTTGTTGATCTGCCCATAAACATTTTTGTCCCTAAACTTGCACACCACTGGTTTCTTCACCACTGTAGAAGATCACAATTTGTATTAGCCCCTTAGAAATGTCTGTCCACCATTCTGAATATACCTGGATTTCATAAAAAAAAACTTGCACACTTGTTGGTCATTTTAGCAGATCTCAAAACAGGGACAAAGATTTTTACCAAGTACATAATGACAAAAATAAAGAGTATAACTCTACTTTCATCAGCATATAACGGCAAGGCTCCCACAACCTTTCAAGACCAACTAGATCCATACAGGCTGGCAATACCAGCCATCAAAAGCTTCTGTTTCAAATTCTGTTTCCTTCTCCAGCAGCAAACCCTGGTCCTTTTTCAACTACTTCTTGAGAAAAAATAGCATCTACTTTTTAAAGACATAGCCAGCCCCTGCTAGGGATTTTCAAAATGAGTAGTAAGTTGTGTCTTTATCTTCAGGTAATGCAGAGAGTCTCTTAAAATAAAGAGGATGAAGAGGCAGCCAAGCCTCCTGTGAAAAGACACACACTCTGTTTTCCACCATCAGATCACAGGTTCCCAGAAGACGCTCCCCAGTAAAACTTGAAAAACAACCCCAAATTCTCTAGGAAGAAATCTGTCATTGAATCCTGGCAGACTCACTTGTAGCCATGTTGAAGAGAAGTATTGTTAACATCTGGAATATTGGAAATGATTTATATCAAAGTGTTTCAGTTCACTAGAATTACACAACAAGAAATCAAGTGCTTTTTGGTGGTCAGAAAAATTATAGGATTCCTTCCCACCATTCAGCTCAAATTACAGATTCCTTTTTAGAAAAGAAAGTTAATTGGGCTCCAGCTGTTGTATATCCGTATGAAGGGTTCATTGTGTACAATAATCTATGCCATCTGCTTTGGCTATTGGAAAATTTGTTAGCAATTGTGAAGCTGGTCTTGTGAAATAGCTTCTCCAGTGTAAAACCATAGAATTTGCCTTTTTGTTGTTCCACTCCAGATGAAAACATCAAGATATTTGGCAACGGCATTTCCAGAATCAAAAAATTGTCATATAAAAGATTAGTTTTAAAAACCCATGAGAAGACCTACATCTGCTGGCTTATATAGCAGCTTCTAGCTGAAAAGTGACTTTGCATATTCCTCAGAGTGAAGAATATTTGGCAGAAACTTAGCATTATGAATGAATTTGTCATGAAACTTTAACCAAGTGCTGCTAATGATCACCTTGAGTATATAAACAGCTTTACTGGTTTTTACAGTGCTGCATCCTTTTTTTTCTTCTTTCCATTGTGTTTATCACAGTTATTTCTCACTTCACTGGTCTGTTTGCTCCTGATAACCACAGAACACTGCTCTGCTTTGTAGAACTACATGACTTGAACAAATATTGAAAGCTAATGTTTGATGACTGAAATTAAAAACAGGGATGTATCAGGTATCCTAAAAGAAATACCTGGGTCATTCCTCTGACGTTCTGTGAAAAGAAAAAGAAATAAAAGCATCAGCATCTCAGAAATTATGTACCACAGCTTAAACATGTATCTACTGGAGTCAAAGGAACAGAAAGGGATAACTTCCAGAAAGAATAATTACACAAAGACATGCCACAGTCCTTGGCCAAGAGTTAATGCAAGGAAGAGCTGCTTACATGATATCCATCAGTGAAAGGTAAGAAAAAAGACCATGCTCATATTGAGTTAAAAGGTAGCTAGCATATCCATCTTTGGAGATCCATTTTCTGACCCTATATCAACGGCTCTCCTTTCTCTATTGTCTGCTCTTTCGTCCTGATGCATCCAACGAAAAGCCCAGCTTTCCGTATCAAGTCTTATCTCTTTATTACTTCCTAATGTTTCCCTGTGGTGTTGCCTTCTCCCTCACCTGAAGTACACCTGATGCTTATAGCCACATGAAGTGCAATATCCCTTTAAGCATTCTTAATAAACCTTCTTGTAGGAGCTTGGGAGAGCAGCAGTAGGTGTTTATACTTAGGCTCTCCCTAGCCTCTTGTGTATGAGTAGCAGACTCAATTACTTGCATGCAGTTACTGTATGAAGAGCAAAAGGGTCTTTCATGAACTTCATCTTGCAGATTGGTCAAAGAATGATTCTCTCCAATCTGCTGCACATATTGCTGTGTTTTCCTAAGAGATGCTCCCTTTATCTTAGATATACCAGCAACAGGAAGTGCTGTTAAGTCTTGGTATTTTTTTCATCTATTTTGCAACATTTTTGGTTAGTCTAAAATCCTCAGCTTCTGGGGACCATCGATCAAGACAGAATGGGCCTGTCATAGGGCAGCACTTGCTGGAAGGCAAGGGAGCACACCCAGACAGGACCTACAAAAACAAAGGAAGTAGAACAGAGCTTCTTGTCTCCTGGGGGAGGTACAGTAAACTGACAGAAGCAGCACTCAGAAATCAGCCCGCTCACCCAGCACACCTGCCTGTGAATGATCATGATAATTCACAGTTTGAAAGCCCACTTTAATTAACAGATTCACCTCTGTCTTCTTTATACCCTCCCTTCAGGTACTTATATACATTGATAAGATTTTTGAGTCAGCAGGGTTACTCACACTAGTACATGCTGGACTTGATAGAAAATTAAGGCAGGGTTGGGCCCTAAGTGTTCAATACTGGCTGTGATTAGAGATGCTCAATTAGCCTCTGCACTGCCATGTGCCCAGGCGGGTCTTCCCTGAGGCAGCAGCAACAGTGGTTTTAGGCTCCAGAAAGACCACACATATTTGTTATGCTAATACTCTTGCTGTGGAGGTGAGGGAGGACATCTTAATTTTGTGCTTATCGTCAGAAAGCTTCAGAGCTAAGGTCTCTGTAACTCTGCCATTACTGCCAGGGCTATTGCAAATTTTCTGTTGACCCCCCTGCCCTTATGATACTGGATTGTTCCTTCAGGTAGTTAATTAAGATCTGCATTTCCCTGCACGATTCATAATCTCTGCAACACCTTTTTGCCTATTCAGAAGCTGTGTTCATGACGGTCACAGCCTTACTGTGATCTCTCAGGACATAGCACCCTGTTACCCGCCCTCTCACATATGCTATTTCCATAACACAGGCCGTGTTTGTTTAGCTTTCGTCTAGCAGATGTGGCTCAGTCCAGAGTTGCTAGGAGCTTCTGATCATGCCCCTCTCATGTTTTTCTCCTGAAAGCAAAGAGTCACCTAGGTAGACTCTAGTAACCTCTAGACCATCACAAATCTGTTGCATTTCCCAGTGAACTGCCATAGGTGCCAAGCACAACCCAACCAGTAGGCAGCTGAAATAGTTTCTTTTGCATATAAGGTGTTAAATCTGAACAAACATGTTCTGTGTTTCTCCTAAGGAGAGTGCCAGAACCCTGCTGAGGCATCACACATAAAAAAATATTTGGTTTCAGTAAGGTCTCCACTCAGAAGTAACAGAATATGATCCTTTTACACTGAATTTCTTCTATTGGGCTTATACTTAAGCAAGGGAATGTGTCCTTTTTGTACCTTGACCAGTGTCTGGGAGCTTTACTTATGCTATGAGATCAAAAGCCAACCCACCTCTTCTGCAGTGCAAAAGGAACTTGTCTTCAGACTTGAGTTGTGGAAAGTTTGTGCTCTTACAGCTCCTCTTTCTGAGTTTCTGCCACCTTTAAAAGACAGGCTTCTCCTTTTCCTCAGAAAATGTGGTCTCTGCCTTTCCAGGGGACTGGGCTCTTTTTGCTGGGGTCAAAAACTAGGTATGCTTTTACCCCATTGATGGATGCATCTTATCTTGCTATAATTAAAGATGATGTAGGTGTCTTTTCTTCCTATTTTGGCATATCAATATGTTCAGCCGACATACTGCCACTCCACACAGAAAAGATGACAGCTCTTAGCCCTATATTCTACTTTCTCTGTTGACTTCACTGCCAAAGGAGCGCCAAAGGAATGATTATATCACTCTTTTGAGCAAGCCAGATCATGTTCCTGTGTCCAGCTCCAATCAAACAAAAGACCTTTTGTTTGCACTTGAAGGTCCATTCATTTTCGATTATGACACTGTACTCAAGGCAGTAACCCTGCTGTCTCTTGGTTTCATATGCACACTCCTTAATACCTATTGCAAAATGAGGTAATCTTCCCCCACGCTTTGCCTTGTGCTTTTTGCCACAGCTCAAGCAGACCAGCATGCACTCTGTGTAACTCTGCTTGATTTACTTATGCTTTTCTACTTCAAATCTTCTGTCTCACCCAGTTCTCAACCCTTTATCATCTCCAGAGTGCACACACTGTCTGTCTACTCCTCATAAACCTCATTTTAGACCCAGGAGAGGTTTTTGTCTGCTGAACACATAACTTATCTCTGGAACTTGCAGGGAAGCTTCCACAGAGGGGAGGCTGCAGGTGCTCGGAGCTCTTCATTGCCAATGTGAACAAGCTCCACTGCCCGATGCCCCTCTGCTGTGACTCACTGCTCTTTCCGCTTTTCCCCTTCACTGCCCTGGCCTGAGGGAAATGCATAAGGGAGACAGACAGCCCTTGGAGGGCTTTGAGAGGGTGTAGAAAGTAAAAATTGCTCCTGGCTCTACACCTGCAGTGCACTTCACCATGTGAATGAGCAGGGACAAGAGGGGAGAGGTGAGCAAGGCAGCACGGATGGCAGATGTCACCACCAGCAAAACTCCCCAAAGCCTTCTCTGATGTTTAGTTTCCGAAGGATGATCTGCAGTTCTACTCTGAAGTTGAAGAGCTCATTACTGTTTGTTATTTAGGCAGTGGTGAGTGAGTCTGCACTCTTAAGTTTGTCACTACTTACACACATTTGTAAGTTTAATATAGTCCTGCATTTGTTTAACTGCCTACTGCTACTCACCCCAATGGAAGGACACAGGAACTCGTAATCATGCCAAAAATGTACTGAAATATAGATCTAAAATGACATAACAAGCAAGCTTCTGAAAGTAAATCCACGGCTTAAAATTAATAAGAAAAATTTTACAAAATCTGATATTTAACTTAGCAAAAAAGAGATCAGCAACCACCAGCCCTTTGTGAGCGACCATCGTCCCACATAGGTCAGTAAGCCTTTCATCTCGAGACCTTCAAATACAGCAGGTGACTTTAATCCCTGTAACATGGCGGAACAATATGTACCAAGGGATTTGGCCCCTGGCAAAAGCCTTTCTATTAGCAGGAGACTAGTCATCAAAGCAGCATGTGTGGTCTGAAAGTGGGTCTATTCATTATCCCCCTAATTCCTATCGGGCATCCTTGCATGGGGGACTGTGCTTGCTGGGCTCACTACCAACAGCAAATTGGTCACCATTATACCATGCCCAAACTCTATGCAAAACCACTAGCCCCTTGCCTTGCAGACCATGCAAGCACAGGAGAGAGCCCAGCCAGGCAGGCAGTGTTTGTAATATGGCACCCAGCAATTCTGGAGGCAACATCATCTGGCCTTCAGCTTTACAACAGTGCACGCCACCTCCAACACGCAGCAGCCAGCACAGCATGGAGAGGCTCCTTTGCCAGACCCACAACTCCTTCCCACCCTTGCAAAAGCACAGAAACAAGTGTTGTCTGGGGCAGCATAAATCTTGCAACTGGGGAAGAGTTGGAGGGGTGAGAAAGAAATGAAATAAAAATCTGTGGTCAGGAAACAAATCAAAAGTCGTGTCAGACAAAGGTGATCCTACTGCTATACTGCTGTGTCTCGAGGCATCTCTCCAGTGTCTGTATTCCCTCCAGGTAGTGGATGGTAGCTAGAGAAAAGGCTCGTACCTAAAGAGATTCCTGTCCATTGCCGCTCTGCACTGGGAAGCCACTGCACCTCCATTTCTTCACCTGTAAAACAAGGTACCTGATATCTTCCCCATAAAGCACTCTGAGCTTTGCTGATGAAAAGTACTTTATCATGCATCATTCCTATTAAACTTTTTCTGTCTGCCACGACACAAGATCTTCACACAGATATTTTTTTTCTGAGTCAATTTACCAGCCTTTCAACATTTATAATACAAGACGCAGGAAATGTACTACCGTAACTCTGAGTTTTGGTCCCTTCATGGTATTCATGCTACCCACTTCAGTAAATGAAGCCCAGTTCATCCACTCCCTGTGAAGACTCACTCCATGTAAGTTTGAAAAAAACCTGTAGTTTGTGAATTGCATACTTTTCTGCCTAAATGAAAAAAAAGGTAACTAAAAACCTATGTCAATATGTTAGATATTACATTTGGACTTTCGTTTTGCCTTTATCTTTTTTTTTAGCACACTTTGTTTTAATTTTCTTCTTAGATATTGAATTTTTTTTTGAGAGAATTAGAAAGCACGTGGTGACACTTGGAGATTGGGGTTTTTTCTGTCCTGAACTTGCATATGGCTCTTTGTTAGTAAGGTTTCACATCTCCGGCTGACATATAATCTGTTTGATAAGAAAATAGGCTTTTATCAGATTGTGAGAAGTTTCTTACAAAAAGAATAGCCAGTGTATTTTGATAGTTTGCTAAACATCTGGAACTTTTTCTTTTCTAAATCCATTAAGACTTTGTTCTCCAAGCGAACTGAAAGTGTCAGCAGGCTCTGAAGGCGACAGCCAGGGCGATGCAGTGCGTGCTATAACCAAAGAGTTCAGAAACCACAGCGGCATTGCTGAAATAATAGAGATAAAAGGGAAAGTAGGGCTAAACCACTAACGCATCCAAAACCAGCTGGAT
Source organism: Nyctibius grandis (assembly GCF_013368605.1). NCBI lineage: Eukaryota > Metazoa > Chordata > Aves > Nyctibiiformes > Nyctibiidae > Nyctibius > Nyctibius grandis. The sequence continues at coordinate 21,398,831 of NC_090664.1, read as the reverse complement.
CCCAACAGGAATTTCCATTTCAGTTTTGAACGGGCTTGGTCAGGTCACACGGGCTAGTGCTGGTTCCCACTGCTCTCCATGCCTGGCGACATTTGACCAAGTAACGCGGTCAGGTTGGGAGCACAAAGTGGACAATGGAGGTCAGGAGCCTGGTGAAAGGCTCAGGTGTGCCATGGGACTTGGCAGAGAGGGAAAAACAAAAAGCAACAGAATCTCAGAGGGAATGGGTCTCAGATCAGTCCAAAACCAGTCATGTTTCATCATTCTGGGTGAAAGAAAACCAAGCAAATTCATTCTGGTTTTGGCCAAAAAAAAAGGCTGTCTCTAAGCTTTTTCAACTCAATTATTTCTTGATGAAACCATTATTGTGAAATTATACATCCCAAAAAATTCATTTCAAAAATGTCAAAATAAAATATTTTGATATTTAATAGGTTGGCAGCAATTTTTTTTTCCTGACATGAAGCAGTCATTGCGACCAGTATGCATTGAGACATGCATTGTTATTTTGTTTTTCTAATGGCTGAAGTTTTTCTCCCATTTCATCTTTGGCGGGGTACTTACTGCTTCATAAGGCCATTTAGTGCTCCATAAGATTTTCTCAAAACCAGCCACAGATTTCTCAACAGAGGAAGGATCTTCTCTTTACAGCTCCCTCACAATTTTTTAAATCCCTAGGACAACCTGCTGGTGACAAGTTTTATTTCTACTCTCACAAGGCATTGGCTAATGAGTAAATATTGCAATTTTAGAATTAATTTTAGTAATTCATTCAACGTTTATGGCTCAAAATGAAATATCAGTAGCTAAATGTTATGTGACAGCATTGATCATACTGCAGAGGTTTAGGTATACATGCTATGTATTCACAACAGCTTGCTGTTTCTTAAAACTAGGGCACACAATTGAGTTACATAGGTTTAATGAGCTCTTTGTCGGCTGAGGGGAGGTTTAAATGAACTCCAGTTTATATTAATGTATCTGACTGCACTTGCCATGGGCTGAGAGGGCTTATAAAGAGAGAGACAGCAGCTCTGCCGCTGCGCGGGAATGCACCGTGCTCACTACACGCCTCAGTTCCCACCGCAGCCCACCAGGCTCTTCCAACTTCTCGCACCTGATCGGTCACCGGGCTGAGCATGACCTAGATCAGCGCAACCACATGATATTGCTGTCAGTGACACACACAGTCAAGAGACCTGTGGGATGCTTTCATGGAACTGGTGTGCAGCAGCTCTGGCACAGGGTATCAAAACCACTCACGTTGTTTTGCAACTGCCTTCAGTTGCATTGCTTCACAATTGCAAACCATCAGGCATGCTAACACCATGAAGTTCCATGGGGTGGGTTTTTTTTTGCAAAGCCAGTTTCTGCCTAAAGCAGCTCTGTTTCTCTTGCAGAATTCATGCATACCAGCAAACCTTGGCCACTGAGACAGGGCTGTCCCACCTAGAGGGACCACTGCTTGGGGTAACACTTGGTTCTCTAATGGCAATGCTGCACTCCTCAACTAGAGCTCCAGGGTAGCTCACAGCAAATTTTCATATTGAACCAATGAGCAAACATTACACCCAAGCCATACTCACTGGTGAGATGACCTGCACCCTCCCATCAGTCACAGAAGACACTCTGGGACACTCCATGGACCTTGAATCACCCTGATGACAATAGCCCTATGTCAGAGCAGAAATACATTTGTGCAGTGGTACCGAGGTCCTTGTGCCGTCTGCACTGCCTGCCCCATTGAGATGATGGCAAACTTTAAATTCTCAAACTCATCACTTCAGTGGCTTTTGGGAGCTGAACATCTACTTTCAAAGAGGAGGAGCGGGAGACCTCAGTAGCTAATGCAGCTGGCAAACTATAAGGTAGCAAGTTCTGTTTTGTTGCTACCAGGGATAACTGAAATATATATTTACATATTGTTCCTGGCTGATAAAGCTCTAATCACTTCAGAGGAAGATAGGATGCATAATTATTACTAAAAATAACGTAAGTGCTTCTCTGTGTTTGTTGCTTAGTGCTCAGTTTTTACAAAGCACTGCCCAAATACAGGTGACCTTATACTGCAATATAACTTTATAATCATTCGTTTCTTGACTTGACTCAGAAAATGGGTTTTTTTGGTAAGAAATATGAAGCAAATTGCTGCAAGCAAGCAAAAATGGTCCCAAATCCCAAAGAGCAGGTGTACATTTCCGTAATGGCTGCAAGATTCAGAAAGCTGTGGCACTTTGTTGCATGTTTCTCGGAAGGGCATTAGCAATCTTCAAATGCTTTGTCCTGGTGATTGAAATAAATTACTTGCTGAAATTGCTAAGCAAGATGACCCATCTGTTGGCCCATGCATGTTCAGATTCTCACTGGGTTTATTATTCCAAATAATGAGTGCCATATGCAACAGTAAACAGTTCTTTTAAAATTGACTGAAAGATCCTGTGCTACTTTTGAAGGCAATTTACAAAAGTTATTCCTGTCCCCCTCAAGAACCTGCCATTCAACTAAACTTTTAGAAAGTGATCCTGACTGGTTTTCCCTGACGGAACTATTGCACTGCTTTTCTGTGAAGGCAGAGACAAAACTAGAGCAGGAGTCTGGACTGGATCAGATTTATTCTTCATGAATGGAAAAGCCCCAAACAGCACCAGGCACGGCCCAATTTATTTGTTTGTTTGCATCGCCAACACAACTATCATATAACCAAGTTGCAGGAGCTATCAGTATCTTTACGCATGTATTACAGAACATATCTAAGCTGACAGCAGCCACAGTAATACTCCCCAAGCCACCAAAGAAGGAAAAAGACTCTCCCAGTCCAAATTCACCTTCCTCTTCAGAAATGCCTGAATGACCAGCCAAACTCTACAACACTCCTTGATGGTCAACAAATTCTGCCGCTGTCAGACCCCGGAAGGCAGAGTATCCCAGGGGTGAGGACTCTCTCCCAGCACGTTGTCCCAGGCGTCTCCAGAGGCACAAACCAGGAGACTGCCAGCGTGAGCATCTCTGGAGGTGTCCAGGTCCGGAGCAGAAGGCAAGGGTAACGGAAGGACCTGAGTCAGCACGGAGACATGCTGCTTGCTATCAGCATGCCCAGAATGAAGGTATCATGGCACAGGGAAATTTGTCTAGGTAGGGGAGCGGTTTCCCTGCTGACAAATTAATGAGAGCAGCTAAAGATGAACACCAGCCTACGCAGGAGATGAGTATCATCAGATTACTTTCTGGGCAGCTTCTTCTGCCTCGTGGTCACTTATTAGGTCCCTGTTCAAATTAAAGCTGTCAGAGCCACAGCACTGAGCAAGCACAGTGCAAAAAGGTCATCTGTTCTCAGGGAGGGAGACACCGGTGGGGTGTGAGCCCACACACTGCCCACCATACTGGAGTGCAGGCATCTGCAGCTCATGGCACTAGGTGGGACTAAACAAAACCACACTTACCATCAAACACTGTGCAGGCCTTTACAGGTTAAAGCATGTGCCTGTGTGTTGGATTTGATCACCTCTCTTTGTTTTATTATTCTTTATTGCGGATTTTCTGTTAAATCCCACTGGTTCCCATCCTCTAACCTTTCCCTGCTAGGGAAGGGCTGAAAGCCAGACTCTCACAAACAGTCCTCAGATACTTCTGCTTAATAAATAAATAAGTGGCAATGCTCCTTTTCATAACTTCCTTTGCCTCTAATTTAGACCATTCCCATTTCATCCCCAGGCTGAACACACATTCAATTCATACAAGGCCCATAAACCATGTTAAGACCACAGAGCATCCATGATTTGTTCATGATGTTAACAGTGACTCACCATGGCCAGATTACAGATATTAAATTGCTGATGGATGGCCCACATCCAGCACGTGGTATTCAGCTGAAGTATTAATCATGTGTGGAAAGATTTTTCTTTTTTCTTTTGGTCCCTGTGAATAATGAAACCTCTAATACAGTATATTGTACTTTACAAGCTCACTGAAATGAACTCCTTTCTAAAAAGAGAAAAGGATAACACTATTAAAGCAACCAAATGCTGTACATGACATGATGACATATTAGGACTTTCTGGATACTTAAATGAATACACTTGCTTTTTGTTGATTTATGCCAGTGGGATGGGCCTTTCTTTAAAAAGCTCTTTCCCATGAAGGGAAGTTTTCTTGTTTCCCTCTTTCTTTGTTGGAAACAGCTCACTTGCTGAGTGCAATACTGGCTTGATAGACAGTTGTTTATGAAAAATGCAAAATAAAAGTGTGTCAAGGAGGAGGAAAGAAAGACTAAGTGCAGATTTGGCTAAGAAATAATTCATCTGGAGTTGGAAATAATGTTTTCCCTGGGCATGCTGTCAGAGGTCTATCTTCTTCTGAGGTACTGAATGAGAATCAAGTGTGGGAATCTTCCACACCATTTCTTGGGTTTCCTTTTCCTTTTCTTCTGACATGAGTATTTTCTTTGGTAAAAAGATTGCAAGTTGTACGGGGCAGTATACATTAACAGTCTGTGATAAGAAATGCCTATTATCATTGTTCTTTTTCCTTTTCTTCTGTTTTAATGCACAAATGATCCAATGACCAGGACTTCAGGAAGAGTCTTTCCATACACTTCTGTGCATTGAACACCTGTTTTCTTTAGTAACACATTCTGGACTGTTTTTTTTGCCAAGTCACACTACATTGATAACAAGAAAATATGTTGAAAATAAAAAAATAAAAAAACACAAAAAAACCCCACCATGAAGCACACTGAAGAGAAAAATCAAGTAAAGTGCTCTATGTAAATGAAGACACTACACACCAGAACCAATAAATCCCTCTTCCACCCCAGACACAAAACTCTTGCTTGTAAAAAGACAAGACAACAAATGTGCAGGTGAACACCATCACTCTGTGGAAGGAAGATAGATGACAGCCTGACTAATTTGTCTGGATTTTTAGGTTATGCTAACTTCACCGGTGTACCACATTAGCTCAGTGACAATTTACTTAGAGAGCTCTAACATGCACACTTAGTGACCTTGAACTCTTCAAAATCACACAGGAACACACCAAACCACGTACTTGAGCTTAGGTCTCCCAAGTTTACCACAATGGCCTAAAACCTATTTCACTTTTCCTCACTGAGGGAGGTAACTAAGTTGAGTTGCAGTGGGAAAAATAATACCTCTTTTCTGTTGAAATTTTTTTCAAAATGGCAAATTATGACAATTTTAACCTGCTCTGTACAACCTGGCATTTCTGGTCCAAGGCAGGCCTTATGTGCTCCCAGACCTTGTTTCAGTAACACATTCATAATTCAGAAAGTGTATGATCATGTGCTTAAATGAATACAATGTGAGTACCCAAGTACAGCTGAACTTCTTTAAAGTGCTTTTATGAAGCACGGTGTAGAAGAAAGGCATGTGAGGGATATTAGCCTCCTCCACACATGGAGCAGTGGTCAACACCTTTGCAGACAAACTCAGATGTGGTGAAGGATCCAGTGTCTACCTGGCTCCATGAAACAGGCAAGGCTTGGAATAAGCTTATGTTTTCTGATGTGTTGTATTTATTACAGTAGAATTAGCTAGTACACATTTTGACAATTCACTTATTCACTGAATGAATCTAGAGGGAAGTATAGGAAAATTGTTTTGCGTGTGATGAGCCTAGAGTTGACATTTTCCCATCTTTCACTATAAAACCAATGATCTCTGAATCTGCTCTCTGTAGCGTGGGTTTTACTTTCAAACAATGCTGATATTGTGCAGAAATGCTCTATCATGCAATGGATCACTGCCAAGAGGACAGACGAGGAAAGCTGTCACCTGTTTTTAGTTCCATATTCAGCCATGTCTTTTCTGATGCCTGCTTTTTTTTTTAGTGAGTTTCTCATCAGTATTCATACTCATAACCTCCTTTAGCTTAACTGAACTAGAGAACTACCTCTTTTCCAACACACTCGCTTGCCTTTTGCTTAATAACTTGTTTCTTCAGACAGCTCATTTGCTTTTGCAGGTACAAGCTCACAGAACTCTTATTAACTGAACACATCATTTGGAGGAAAAATCTACCTGTAAAGTGGATGAGCAAAGATATGTAAGAAATCAAATACCTTGATGCAGGACAGCACTATGTACTGGGTCTCCAGGAATGGCTTTATGCTTCAAAAGAAAGTATGAAACTCCAAAATCAAACTGTCTCACTCCTCTAAAGGCTGTTCTTAAGGTGTGGCCAAAGAAAATAATGTATCAAAAATAAATAAACATATCTCAGAGCAGGGAAATATTCAAGAAAAGAGATCCAACAGATAGTTTGTTCCTGAAAGGGTGAACAAATAGAACAAGGTTCTTCTTATGTGGCACTGCAGCGATATAAGAAGCCAGGATAACAGTAAATCAAAAAATTAGAGGCTTGGAAATATTTTCCTATGCTGTTAAAAACTTGCCATTAATGCAAACCATACAGTACGCTCTGCTCCTCAATACAAGAAAAGCAGATGGTTTTGATATGGCCATGACTGTCCCTTCAGAAGGCAAATTCAGAAGTGAAGCAATGGTTTGACAGATCATTGAGCATCAAGGCTAATGGAGACTTCTGGTAATGGTATCATAGATAAGTAAGGACAGTCCCTGGGCTGTCAGAGAAACAACATCCTGCTGGCTGTAGATGCTGAGGGAAGAAAACACCTGGGAGAATATTTGGCCTCAAGGTTGCTGCTGTTTTGGAAGATGTGGACTTACTTATGCAGGGAAAGGAAGTAATTAATATAGGCATATGTGAAACAACGGAAGGTAGCACTGCAAATCTCTCCTGATAGCCATGGCTAGCTATAAATACTTCTCCTGTGCTCTGTGTGCCATAGCGTGAGATGATAACTGATATGCTCAGACAGGGATGTCAAGAGGGGAATGGGGACTGGAAACTCCATTTCAGGTGCCAAGACAATTTTCTTGAGAAAGGAAATCTGAAACCAGTGGAGAATGGAATGCACCTCATGTGGAGGGACTGCTGTAGGCTTTGGCCTGCACACCTCTTACACCCACTTCAGTCCTCGAGACACCATTTAGAGAAGGTTAGAACAGACCACAAACTGTCATGGGGTCAATATCACCCTAGTTGAATTAATCACTACTGCATTAGAAGAAATAACTGGGGAAATATAATGATAGTTGGGCCATATGAAGCAGCTGCAAAGTTTCCTAGCAACTTTAAGAATGAACCTTCAACCCTTTCTCATTACTCATATGATTAATGCTTATCCATGTGAATAGTCTCATTGATTTAACTCACGTTACTTACACGAGTAAGGACTTCAGAATCAGACATAGAAATATAGAATTATACTCTTCCTCAGTTTATTTCAAATCCAGATTTAATTAAGTGCAGTGATTAACTCAATGGATCTTGCCCCATAGAGGCTTTCCAGGAACTACTCTGTAACTAGGGGATCCACTTTAACTAAAAGAACAGTACCAACAACCATAGTGTAATCTGCCCTTCTAGTCCCACCTGTATCAATGATATTGTTTGAACTTATTTTAAAGTTAGATGTACATAAGTAATCTTTAAAAGCAGTCTCTGCTTTAATTCAACACATGAAAAGTCAAGAAGAAAAAAACAACACTGGGCAAAATATGAAAGACACTAAAAACATAAGAGAACATCTTGTTAAAGTTTCAATTAAAAAGTAGATTTGCCCAAATATTTTCAGTTTTGCAAAACTACCTTCATTTTGTGACTTTTTAAACAATTTTCACAAGTCCAGTAAGTAGCTATGGAATTTCTTCACAGAAAGGATTATTAGGCATTGGAATGGACTACCCAGGGAGGTGGTGGAATCACCATCCCTTGAGGTGTTTAAGACAAGACTAGATGTGGCACTTAGTGCCATGGTCTAGTTGATACAGTGGTGTTAGGTCAAAGGTTGGAGTCAATGATCCCAGAGGTCTCTTCCAACCTAATTGATTCTTTGATTTTGTGATTCTGTGGTAGTAAAGTGCATATTTTTCCCTGGAACACCAATATAATACTATTCCGCTCAGTGTGGTCTCTGTTTTTGACATATGCAACAAGCCTTGACAACTTTCTCAGTATCATTATTCACTGGGAACCTCTAGCCCGTCTCTTGTTCCATCCCTAAGTAACCTTCATCTATCTTTTTCAACAAATTTTCTTCAGCTCCTTATAAATCACTTTGCTGCTGTCTTAGAGAAAATCCTCTTTATTATAAGAAGCTGCTTGTCTGAATGGGTGAGGGAAGCTAGGAGAATACTCTTCTTGTGGCAATGACTTCATACAGGTTTTCATCATGGAATCACCACAGGTATTATAATCCATATTTCAATTAAAACTGTAGGGTATTTTTTAAGTGACACATACTGGGGACTTCCCTCAACTTTCATCAAATGCTCCAATATGTGCCTGCTATTAACACCTCTCCATCAGGTTTGCATTAGATACACAAATCACATCTCTGCAGTTGAAAATCATCTCACTGTTCTAGGCAGAGTGCTGCACAGACCCAATTTGGCAGTGGTAGCAAGTGATTTATGGTCCATTTCAGATAACATTTCAGCTTCCATGAATAAGGACATGAACTTCTTTAAACCACCAAGCTGAGCCCATGGCCTTACTTTCTGTCTGTACATTAATACTCAATTTTAGGTGGCAGGTGGCATTTTTTTCTCTACTGCTGTGTCAGAAAAGTTGCTTGTCTCCAGGTTTAAAAAACATCCAGAAGAAAACTGAACAAATACACACAGTGGGAGCAGTTATGGATAATTTGGCTTCATATTTATCAGTATTGTACCTCAATGATCTTGTCATTACCTCCTCCATTTCTCAAACTCAGCTAATGTCTGTCTCCCATGCTATTTGGACATCTTTGCACACCAGTGCTCACACATGAATGACTTTCCTATTGCTAGAAGCCTTCATATGAATCCTTTTCTGTACCAAGGGATCATGAATACCGGTGACATCATCGCTCCTACCATGAGCTGCTCACACACTTTGTTGGGTTAGTTTCTCTTCCTGGTATGTTATTCTCTGATACAGAATTACTAATATTTGTTACTTAACTTTAGGCAAGCATTTCTGGTCTTCTTCTGGTTTCTCCCAGATCAAAACATTACATATATAAAATACTCTCACTCCATGTCATTCAAATGCATTGCATTCTCAGCAGAGCATCTCAGGCACACCAAAAGCCCTTCATGAAAATTCTGTCTCCCAAAGGGTGTGTTAAATTTGCCTTAAAAAATATTCTCAGTTTTAATGGAATGAGTGATTGTGGAATTGTGTCTTTCAAACAGAAATGATGTAATTAAAGAGTGAAACACTAGGTCAGTGCAGTATATAGCACTCATATGGAAAGGTCTCAGCATTGAACTCAGAAGTCTTACCACACCTGCCTCAGTGTAACAACACACCCATTCTGCAGTTGCCTCTTTTCCACCCCTTTCCAGTGTCCAAAAAGTTCAACGCGTTTAAAGATACACTCCTAATGCCACACACTTCCCAGTGCCACACTCTTCCAGTACGACGAAGATTGCTCCTATAGCACTGCCCTTTCGGTTTCTCTTATCCCCCCAGACACTCCCTTTACTGCAAGTCAGAGGTTCATTTACTCAAAGCAAAACAATAACAATGAGCTGTTCTGACAGAAAGTCTTTCTACTTCCTCCTTTCTACAAAATGAGCAATAAATAAAGCCAAAATTTGACATTTTCAATTTGCATGTTAAAATTTTCTCCCAGCTCCTACTGACTTGGAGCAGCTTGGAGCACAGCCAGACAGATGTGAGGAGGTAGTTAATCTGGGAAGGGAAACTAGAGTGTAATTTGGCAATTCTTCTGGGAGGAAAAGGCACACCAAAGGGAGCCAAGCCTCTGAAGAAGTAAAATATACGTTGCTCACCTCTTCTCCCACTATTCCAGCAGTAAAGTAATATACCTTTATTAATATTTATTGCCACTGAGAATCATACAATAGTTTATAGAAATTACTGGCACCAGAAGAAAGGAGGTGAGCAAGAAGAAGAGGATGGGTAAGAGGGATGAGTGAAGTTGAATAAGCTGCCCCAGACAGCTATGATATTGGGTTTGGCTAACCACTCTGAAAAGCTGCTGCAACTGAAGAAACTCTGAGAATGGGCTCTCAACTGAAAGTTTCTAGTGAAAAAAAAGTCCTAATTACAAATTAACCAGGCTAACTCACTATGAAGTGGACACTGTCAAGTTTGCTTTCCATCAGATGCACAAAGCAACTTCCAGAATGAAAAGGAAAATCATGCACCCAGCAACTGACTTAGCTTCTCAGCTATCAGGGTGAAGGAGCTCATGTCACACATGGCGCAGCTGGGTCCCCAGCAGAGGAGCAGAAGAGCTGTGGAAGGACTTAAGGGAGGCACTGAAACCTATCCCGAAGCAGTGCAAGGCACCATCAAGGGTTTTCAGTCTTCACAGCCAGTGATGGAGTCTAAAAGCCAGCAGAAACACTTGCTTATAGCTTACATATTTCACTCTCCAGTGAAGCCAGTGACAGGTCCCCTCCCATTAGCTGAACTCGGGATTTATCAGGAGCAGACATCTGTGGCCACCGTCTACTGGGACCACCCATCAGCAGCAGAAAATGCCTCCGTGCTCTCAGTGAATATCAGAAGGTCGGGGGTCACTTGCTCCTACCAGTTGACTAAAAGTACCTCCATACAGTCTGAATGAAAGGTCATTTTAAGATAGTGTGCAGTTCACTGGCAGGGAACATCTCAGGACAGGACAAAGGCAGAAGAAGGAGCCAGACTCATTCCAGCTCTGCTCTGACTTCAGAAGTCATCGCATTCCCTATGATAACAATTTAAAACATAAGCCTCTTATCAGCCACACATTGTATTACAGACAGAAATGCAAACACAGATATTTCCTCCCTTCCGAAAATAGCTGCTTCTTTTTTTCTTTTTAGAAAATGACAATATGAGGAAAAAAACATAATTTTGTTTTTCTGCAAGCTTTACATCTTTGTGGCTCTGGAGAAACTGGTAGCAGCTGGTTTAATTTCCTCAGTTTCCCGTGTCAAAGGTTCAAACATAGTTGTAGATACTCTTTATGAGTGAAATGTTCTGCTTTTTGGATCAAAAAACTTTAAACAAAGTCAGATAACTCCATTTCAGTGTGCTGGGAAAGCCTGGGTGAACTCTTTATAGATACATTTCTCCTAACATTTACAAGCACTTCTTTGCAATGAGATCTCCACAGTGAAATATCTGTCTTTTCAGCGGCCACCAATTTTCCTCCTTTGGTTAACTCTTTCTACCCAGTTCAAAGAAAACTCACCCTTTGCCAAAACTCCAGGAAAGCCTGATACAAAATCTAGATTGGATTTACATTTCATTTGCCTCAAAATCTTTTTCATCATCAAATAAAGACCAAGTAAAAGTAGAAAAAAAAGAAGGACCAGAAGAGAGAGGCAGTAGAGAATTAATTAGATAGGGAAAACATTGAGAAAGGTGGAAAAAAAATTATCACAGGGAAAAACAGATGCCAAGTGTAGACCTATTGGTCTGGGCAATGAAGACTTACAAAGGAATCTGCTCATAAAGAGGCTCTGACAGCCCAGAAATGTCTCCCAGCAGCAGCTGTCAGGAGTGGGAAGACAAGCCCTATCCCTCTCCTCCAGAAGAGATGATAGTTCCCTATTGTGAGAGTAGGTGCTAATTATTATTTCCTTTCTAGGACCGACGGAGGCTTTTAAATCTATCCAATGCATCAGTAAAATAGACTGTGACAAGATACATATATATATATATATATATTCGGGAAGAATGAACAGGATGGGGCTCTCCCCATTGTGGCTGAGAGGCAAAACAAAAAATAAGTGTTAGTGGGAAAGTTTAGTGCTTCTACTATGGGGGTGCATCTGGTTATCCACAGGGGAGGTTTCAGGCAGTGGGACATCAGGGTGTGTGACCACAAGGTATATGATAAACTGCATTTCTAGCAGCTTGCAGATTATGAATGGGAAGGCTCTTGGGTTTTCCCTGTGTGCATCAAGTGCAAAGGTTCACATTTTTGTTCATCCATACACCAGCAGTGGAAACCAACACCCATCACTGAGAGAGTCTTTTCACTTCAGCAGGTGAAGGTGCTGACTCCACTTCCCGCAGACAAGCCAGACCTCATTTTGCTGACTAAAGAAGATGCCACTTAAATTAAAACTTGTGTAACCATATGTTTCAAGACTGTGGGTCATATTTTATGCAAGAATGACTATGACAGGCCATGTATTTGTGCTGATTTGCTGTATTTCCACAGTGCCCTGCTGAATAAAGCTATCAAACTTTATCCCATTTTTAAGTTAAAAAAATAACTAACAATCCTATGTGTCAGAAAGATTCCTTATGTGAACTAGATATTATGGTAAAAAAAGACACAACCTCCATATTAATGATATTTTTCTATAATGTTGATGGATCGATTTAGAATGTGTGATTGTATGCACTTAAACCATTCCATTTAACCTCACAACAAATTGTTTGAACACTGCATTTCACTTACGCTGGAAGCCTTGGGCTTTGAACAACATGTAACACAATACAGCAGAACAAATCAAACAACAGAGTGGCCCAAATCATGGTCCATCACACCAGCACACACAGTAAGGGGTTCTCCAGCATAGTGGATGGGATTAAACAGATAGATATGTATAAATGAAACACATAGAAAAGCAAAATTTTGATGGTTTTGGCAATCAATACCAGTCAGCGTGGAGCTGAGAGTTGTTGCTTATGAAAGCAGGAGGCTCTGCCACCAAGACCCACATCTGCAAACCAGCAAGTGCAGCCATTTGATAAATCCCGGTGGAAAACGCTGAAGTAGATGCTACTTGAGTCAATGGGCTACCTGAAACCCAGGAGAAACATTTTTTCTGCAAGGAGGCATGAGGAGCTTGTGGAGCAGGAGAAGAGTAAGGAAGGCTGAACAAAGACACCAGTGGGAATTTACTTGGACATACTGAAGGATGGGAAAAAAAAGTCTTCAGGCATTTTCAGCAGTTTATCTGGAATGGAGTTACCTGTCAGTGCTTGGGAAAAGAAGGGAAAGGCTTCATAAGGAGACTGGTAATGCCCCAGAGAAAGAATGAGGCTGGGCACTGCCTTCTGGAAGTTTACTGTTCTGTTTCTGTCAAATATCCTGAGAAAGAACCACGACATATTTGAGTAATGAACAAAATCTGCATATGTTTTCCCTATCTGGTGTCGTCTGTTCCCCGAGGGAGATAACTATAGGGAGTATGACCACATGGGCTGGGAATGATTATATTTAAGACGTAGCGTAAACCTGAGGGACCCAGCCATAGCTGCTTCAGGTGCTCGGGTGGGAGTAAGAGCCACAGCACCAGTGTCCCAACCATGTGGGCAGGGGCACTAAAATGGGGCAAGTATGGCCTTGCGGTCGGGTTTTATGCAGATTGAGGATTCACTGGACAGACTGTCTTATAACCTGGCCATGAGCCATCAGTGGGAGCCAGAAGGGGACATCCTTAACCCCATGACAAAAGCCACGCCCAGGTCTCAGCCCTCCAGCTGTCCCAGAGATGGTGTAGGCAGACATGACTCCACTGGTAATGCAGCTGGGATGTTCACAGTTCCCCATGGTCATGCGAATGTTCGAGAGACAGCTCGCAGCTAAACCCTGAGATTAAATAATGTTTTAATCACACTGGGGAGCAGACGCAAAACCATGGTGTTAGCACAATTCTCAGGTTACTGACACCTCACTTTAGGTTCAGCCTAAATGGCAGTCACTGAAGTATTTACCAAACCGCTGGCTTTTAGCACACTTCTGGGGATCCACAACCTGAAGCTAAGGAGTCCACAAAGGTACCTAGGAAACACAAGTCCTGCACTCTTTAGGAATAAAGAAGGCTCCACACCTCTTTGTGCAGTACTGCTCTGCCAATCTCCCTTCAGCATCTCTGGGTTTGGAGGCTGTCCTCACTACTCTGCACTTTTTGGTGAAGGGAAGAGTTCATCCCCTGCCCTTGCAGATAGAGCACTTAAACCCTCTGATTTGCTGCCACAGGGAAAAGCAGTCATGGACACACACACAAGAAGAAGGGAATTTTTAGAATAAAAAGGGCATCCGATGTTTTATCAACTGTTACAGACACGTTTTTAGGGAGAGCATAAAGCCTTTTTGTTCAAGTCATATGCTAACTCCCAAATAACATTGAGAAGCTCAGCCAAAGTAACTCAGTTTGTCTGTTCAACTGTGATGTTTCTTCTACCCTTCTCTGCAGCACACGAGTGTGTGGCCATGGTCACACCGGCTCTGAACTAGACTGGTTTTATCCAATATAGTAAGTCATATGTTTCTTAGTTGACAAGATAGAGTCAATGCCAGAAGCGAGATTCCCATTTAAGAGCCATTGACCCATCTTCTTGAGAGGTGGCTCACTAAATCTTCCAGCTCCCTGCACACCAGAAACAGGGCACAGACCTTGGGAGGTTGGTGTCAAGACTGCACCTACACCAGCTGGCTGTGATTTGGTCTCCTCTCACCCACTACCAAGTAGCAGGAAAAAATGTGCCCTTAGAAAGACAGTTTTGACTGAAGAAGAGAAGTTAGTGTAATTCTATGTCAGGTGAAGTTTCTTTGGCAACATCTGGCAATGCTGCAGAATTTCTACACTCCACTGAGATTTAGAAGAGCATATGGTTTCCACTACAGCAAAACAAATCACTCCATGAACAAAAAGCTCTGAAAAGGAGTGGAAAAAAGAAGATGAAAGTTTCAAGTCTGTTTGTAAATTATGCATTATCCGTGCCTATAATGCCCAAAGGAGCCATAAATTTAGAGGTTTCAACAGAAAAGCCTATAGCTGACACCTTACATTTGTAAAACTCATTACTATCCCTGGAGTGAAAATGAAGGGGAAAAAACAGTGAATAAATAATTGAGAAGATAAGAATGTTTCATCATTTCTTTTGCTCATTTTCAGCTTCAAGACCAATACAGGATTCACATCAGCTATGGTCTTAAACATGAAAAGTAACCAATATTTTTCTAGCGCATTGGATTGCAAAATCAAAACAGTTCAGTTAATTGAAAACAGGAACTTCAAATCTAAGATGTTTTCACTTTCAACATTCAGTTCTGCATCTGCCACAGACATCAGTTCTGTAAATTGGATCCAAAACCAACCTGGGCTGTCATTTTATTTTTGGTGCAGCTGAAATCTCACAAGAAAGAGTGGCTGAGAAAGCAGACATTGGCCTCTAGGAAATCTTTAGAATATTTTTGATGCAGTATTTTAAAACATTTTCTGTAGTCAGTGCCTTTTTATAAATTCCTTTTGTTCACTTTCACCTCTTTGGTCTTTCTATATATTGCCCAAAATCTATAGAAGGGCTACTCTCAGAAGCCCATGTAACATTGGACTCAGTATGACAAGGAAAACAGAGGAATGAGTGAGTCATGCAGAGCAATTTTGTCCAAGGATTAGATGCAAATAATTCTGGAAAATAATGTGCTTTTTGTCGCTCTTTCTAAAGGAACATTGATGCCTAGCATTGCACAGTGTTGTACTTTTCTGCCTTTTCCTCATTTCACTTTAAATCACACACGAAATATCAATAACTTGATGCACTGTCCCCCTTGTGACTAGATGCAAATAGCCCGTGTCCTTTCTTTTTTCCTCCAGCATAAAAACCATGGAGGGTCAGAGAACAGAAAGGAAATAAAAAGACTGAAGTCTCTTTCTTCACTATTCAAAGTCACAAATTTTAATTCAGTTTTGCAATTAAAGGGTGACCAGCCCAGGGGCTCTCTGCTGCTAGCAGGTGCCAAGGCAGGCCTGCAGCCCCGGCTGCCAGCTCTGGGCAGGAGCATCTCATGTTCAGGTCCTCCCAGCCTTGGTTCACCATTGCTACACTCCACCTCAACATCTTCGAGGTGTTTCTGCCAAACAGGCAGGCTGCATGCTCAGGCTTCAATCAGCTCCATACTTAACTGCTAAACTCAGGTTTGCCCCTTCCATTCTCCCTTCCTCTGCAGCACCTCACCACCAGAAAACATAGGCTGGATCTCTTCTACAGCCAAGGGCAACCTTTTCCTCAGAAGTACAGCTAGGACCTTCAGTTGTGTCACGTGTTTCAGGAAATAAGTGCCGAACATTTGAGCTGAGGCAGAGAAATGAGTGAGATGGCTTTGAAAAGTGCTGCCTTCCTAGCAGATCCCTCTGTGTGGAAGTTAATACGTAAGTCTTAGAATTAAATCTGTGCAAAGTGATGTGCAGGTCTGCAGCCCCAGGCGAGGCTTACCTCCCAGCTGGCCTCAGTAAAGGGCAGGAGAGGCCCCTGCCACTCAGGAGTAGACCAGATACCCACATGCAACTGACAGCATCAGTCCTTGCTACACTTTGCTCTGGGAGAGAAGTCACCTACGCTCTCCTCAGGGAGCGAGTCACTTCCTTAAACAAGTCTTGGAGTGGTAAGGCAGAATTAGGGATCCTATGGTCCACTGTTCCCTTTCACTTTATTTGCCCTGAAGGAACTTATGGACCAAACACTTTGACATCTTCCCTGGGGCCAAAATCACCATGCAGATGGGGCAGAGAAAGGCGGCTGACCACCCACTATCCATTCAGACCACAGCTACCAGCCAGGTGCCTCTCCCCACAGAGCCCAGCCCCGTTCCTAAAGCCCTCCTTCCTTCTCCCTGTTTGCCCAAGACCTCTACCTGACGCACGCCAGAGCTGAGGCTTAGCCGGCAAATGACTCACAGATGCTATTGAATAGCTGTAAAAACACTGTGCACAAATGAACAACATGACACTTAGGACTGCTAGTATTCCTGCCAGTCAAAAGGAGTCCACAGGAAAGCACTCTGAGTAGTTTTACAGACAGGAATGCCCCGTGGAAAAGTATACATAAACACAAGAGATTGGCAATACAGTGCAGAGCAGTGTTCCCACATAACTTGGTTTAGATTGCACTGAGCTGGTATATTTTTGTATGTCTTGAAGAAAAACATCTTTCTCATTTGCAGAAGATAAATTTAAAACATCAGTGGTATGCTAGTGCCCAGGGCCCTTTATGCATCAGCTTTTACTATTCTAGTCCATGAGTCATAAGTTAGAGCATTTATCCCATAGGAACTTGTATTCCCTGGGCTACTCATTCAGATTGGCAGGTTTTGCAAACCAGCATGTAGTCCATAAGAGGCTGAAATTAAAAAAGGGAAAGGTGACACAAAGAGACGCCCCCCCCAGTAAAATAAACAATGGCAGTGGAAAGCTCTATTTATTGAGGCAAGAAAGGGTCTTTGCAAAGGAAGAGTGACTTCATGGACTGAGCAGCAAGGAGCAGAGGAGGCCGTCAAATCTGCCCCTGTGTATTGGGAGTAGAATGAAAACTACACTGACCATGCAGGCTGCCTCGCTGTGCTGCCTAGCCCACGATCACCTCCAAGCTGTCCTTCTTCTCTAAAGCCAAGACACTGACCAAGTCCTGGCAGACGTCAAGACCTGCCTGGGCATTGCATTTTGCTATCCAGTGACCTGCATGCCCAAGTCAAGGACCCATGTGCCTTGAGTATTTGGTGTGTACCGTAACAAAAGTAATCACGTACTATAGGCTAGGTACCCTCAGGTACCCTCAGGGCTGATGGAAATAACAGGAAGCACAAGCCATGTCACATCTGGTTGCAAAATGGTTACTGAACCTTTGTTTATCAATGGAGCTGGCCATGTCAAGTCTAAAACAGCCACGTCCTGCCTAGTCCTTCATCACTGTGACATGTCTGTCCTCTAAGGAAAGGGCTCTGCAGTGGGAACACAGAGCAGATGCTGCCCCTACTCTTGCGGTCCACCAGCTCCTAGCAAAGGAGTGGGGCATAGCCTGATGCTCCCTTCAGAAGGAATATTAACATCTTCACACCATCATTTGTCCCAGGAGGTACAAAAGGTATATCCTACCCACTGGTTTTCAGCCTGTGATCTGAGGACCCCTGGGAGATTCCTGGTCCAGGGAAGCACATGAAAGAAAATAAATTCATAAATATTAAATAGTGATCTACAGATGTAGCTTTTTTAGAGTTCACAGTTTTGCTGGATGATGGTTAAGGAAGGATACATTAATCATAAAAGGGTGGAAAATTACTGTGCTAGCTTTCAAAATACAAGATCATTGGTGCAGAAAACTACATTTCTTTCTTTATAGAGGCATAGGTACGTGTGACATCATATAAACACGTTTAACAATAGCTAGATGTATCCAGATGGCTACATCAATTCATAATAACAGCAGTTCCCAGGAATCATTGCTGTGGATTATTACTGAGTTCAAAGGTTCACAATGCGTTTTGGATTTTGCCTGTAGAAGAAATTTCTTGTTTCACAGGCACAGCTGAAGGACACTTTTTGATCACACAAAATCCAGGACTGTTGTCTTTCTTCACGTGCTCTAAATGCTATCGAACAGCTCAGATCATTTTTTTTCTTTTGCCCTCTGCAGAAAGGATTTTTCTAGGAAGAGTCTGATGCATTATAGTAGCAGAGGACTTTGCATTTCCATACAATGATACACTCCCATGTAGCTGCTCACCCTGCTCACAGTTACTTACTCAAATTACCCTGCAAACATTAACAGGACCACCTGAGCAAGAACTGGCTCATCCACACCTCCAGGAGGTTTGCTGGGCTGCACCACTGGAACTGATGGTGCAGCCAGCAAGGTAGGGCGGGTGCATCACACCGCCAAAGTGATCCCATGCCACTGAGATGAGGGGAAAGGAGCGTTTCTTCCATGCCTTGCTACATTTGACTGAATGGGTAAAAAGACAGGGTGATACTAATTCTTCTAGAAGGGCATTTTGTTGTGCAATAAACAGTTCCCAGAGGACATGTACTCCGAGTCAGCAAAGCTGACATTCAGAGGTTTAACTGGAAGCCAGTGTGTGTAAGGTTTCCACCAGTTAGAGTTTAAATGTACAGTATAGCTAATTTTAAGGTACAAGGTCAAAGTTTCCTAACCTGGCCCCTATTACTGTTCTAACCATTAACTGAAAGGTCCAATTTAGGCTATTTATATGTCTAGGTACTTAATTGTGCCTTCAAATCAAGTAGTTAGACACCAAGGTCTCTTAAATTGCACCTATAATTATTTGTGCCTGAAAAAGAGTGGGAAGAGACAAAGAGCCCTTGGTGGGCCAGGCCAGCTCCTGGGCCCCTGCAGAGGCAGCACCAGAGCACTGGGATACCCCACCTAGTTCCCACTGCCCTCATGAGGGTGATGCCCTGGAGGTACAGCTGCCACTCATCCCGAAGGCAAAGGGAAACCCACCAGCCTGTGGGAAGGTGATAGGGCCGGTGCTGTAGGGTCTGGCCGCCACAACCGACTGTACTCAGCCAGGTGGAGAGGGGTCCAGCGTTCAAAGGATGCCCTCACCAAGAGGCTGCAGAAGGTGTATCCACCAATCTCTCCAGTTTCACGGCTGTTTTCTTAACGTGTAACAGAGGGTGCCGGTTTAATATCCTGCTATAGCACTCAACAGCAAGGGTCAAGAGCAGCATCGGAAGAACTGGGGCAAACTTAATGAAAAGAGGCTTAAACATCTTGAAAGAATAGGGTTGTGCAGGTCCAGGCACAGCTTGAGGCCCCAGGAAGTACCTCAGGTGGGGGGAGTGTAAATCACAGGAGAAGATGCTACCTCATGGTCTGCAAGACCTTCAAGTGGGAAACATCAGCAAAAGAAAAGATGAGTATTTCGGCTCCCATGCAAAAGCAAGAAGCATTTACCTACAGCAGCGGGGCTTGCAACCCACGTGTTACTCGAAAACAAAACCCAGCCTTGGCCCCTGGGTCCCCAGTCTCCTGCCCCTTCCCACCACCGCGCCGAGCTCCAACCTCTTCCTTTGCCCACAGGGGATCCAAAGCTGCCGCCTGCAAGAAGCAGGAAAAGCTGCACGGCCCTTCCCTGGAGCAAGCAGGATCTCGAATCCACCGTCGGGATTCACCCCCCAGGTCCTGAGGAGGACAGGCAGCAGCACCTGTTTGAAATTAAATGCCTGGATTAAAAGCAGGGCTTCTAAGCTCACTGCTTGAAATCGCCATACCACAGATGAGGGTCTTTCCTCCCCCAACATTTCTTTTTAGGGGTAATACAAGTTTCTTTACAAGAGAGATTTTTTGAAACTTTCCATTCCCCTTTAACAATAACCAGAAGAAGTTTGTAGCACATCAGGGCTTAACTTAAGGAAATGAATGAAGGATCTCCTGTTCACTGGGCTCTCTACTTGGTGTCTGATTTTGTAGGCATTATTTTGCAAACAGGAACACCTGCACTTTGTCCCCTATGGGGCTGGCGGGGGCACACACACATACAAACCCTTCTGTGCATAAAAGTACAAATTCTGAATAACTTCTCCCTAAAATGTATCCACCCACACATACATCACTAATTGGTTGCGCAGCTGAAGATTGTGCTGGGTAAAGACAGGGCCAACTGAGTTTGAAAGTGTGTGTGTGTGACTACGACTATTTGACTGTCCAGGTTCACAGATTTTTGTCAAGAAAAATCCAGTGCACAGACATTTAAAAATGAAGAGCAATACCTTGTTAAAAATATTTTGTAGTCTCTCTTGAAACAGGAAGGAAACTCATAGGGAAGTTTTCAGGCTTGTGTTCAGTGTTAGGATCAAGGAGCGGGGAATATCGGATGTATAAGGACCCGGCACTGTCGGCCAGCCATTACTGCTGACACATGTGTCACCAAGACACAGCCCTTCACCAAAATGACAGCTATTCCAGTAGGAGACCCAGGAATGCACTTTATTTGAATAAACAGCTTCGCTTTCTAGTTAAAGTCACAGTTAATAAAAGGCACGAAATGCTTCTCAGCATGGGAACGTTCAGGCACAGCCTGAACAAATGGGGTGCAGATTTTTTAAGAGTTTATTTTCATTCCCATTATAATATATGTCTCAGCTTGTAAATGCTTTTATGCCAACAGTAAAAATTTCCATTTATATGGGTTGAATTGAGCCTTTGCAATTCAGTGGCAGTCTGGCCACTTTTAAGCAGATGTTGATACGGCTTGAAACTTACTTAGCTGAGTGAGTGACAAGCTGCCAAAGCCTGATGATTTCCCGTGGCTGAGCATGCAGATAGGACAGACAGACATCCAAACTGATACATGATTCATTCCTATAATGGAATTATATTTTTCTTGCCTGTGTGTGCATGGGATCATATCATAAATACTTAAAAACATAGGATAGCAGACCTACATGCAAAGGAAATTCTGTTTAGTTCATTGTAAGTTATGGATCTGAAAAAAAAAAAACCAACAATAAAAAGACCAAGGACGCTAACCAGCCTGGGAAGACCTCAGTGCATTCTGAGAGTGCAGGGATTCTGTTTCCCACATTTTGCAGCCCATGATGCAGACTAACCCGGACAGTGTGGCTGGGTTTTGTTCCAGCTATCAGCTAAGAAACCATTAAAGGAACCTTTCTTTACAGAGAGGTTTTCAATACGCGTAAAGGTCCAAGCCTTTCCTCAGATCAGCTGAACCCCAACGGGGCTGTCTGATCCTTCTCTGTGAAACAAGGACAGCTTATGTTCAGCAATTACATTCCTGTCCATGCACAGACAAGAGGCCACCGCCTTTGTCAGCCAGAGCTCCTCAGGCTTCTCTTGCCTTTCAGTGGAGACGGTGACCTTTCTGACCACATCAAGATGCACCATCGCCATGTGCTCCACACGGGGCCCAGTGTGTGGCACAGCTTTTTTTCCAAGCATCACTGGAAGAGGAGCCAGTCCGTCTCCTCTGATCCAGCCTGAGGACAGTGATGGACTGCCCTCTGGGCCTAATTGCTCCTCCACATAGAGGATAAATAATCTACATGACAACAGACTCCATTCACTCACGCCCTCCCACACCTCCCTCTGCCCGCATCTTAGCTCTGAGTGACGGATGGAGAAAGTCTGGGCGGATGACAAGGGGTCCCCTCAGATGGACTTGTGTTGGCCATCCCAGCCACACTGCAACATCTTCCTTTCGGGGCAGAGCATATACCCTACAAATTCAGTTGCTCTGTAAAGCAGCTTGGTTCCTAGAGAACATAACTCAAGTTCATCTAAACAAATGCAGACAGCTTTCTGCTGCCCAGTACAAAGGACTTCAACTAACCAGCCTTTTCAGGACTATCCTGTGCAGCTTAAGGGGATGAACTCAGGTTATTCTCCACTTAAAGTAATTCTCAAATAAATTATACGGGTGTACCTAGGCAGTTTTCTAAAAATTTACCTTTCTCTGACCTTTCCCGTCGACTGTGAAAGGAAACAAGTCAAGACCAGGTGGAAGTGACTCCTTACACACCTTTAGATCCCTGCCAGGGCTCTGTGCCCCGCTGGCTGTTAGCTCTCATTGTTGTTCTAGTTCAGTGAAAGGAAACCACTCTGTTTACCCTAGGATATACCCACTGACTTGAAAATTTACTGTAAAAGCTGCCAACACTGTAAATGTCTCCTGTCAGCATATCAGTCAGGTGCTTCTCTTAGGGCTTTGTCCAAGCAAGCCCTATATTTCAGAGCTTAACCCATTAGATAACCAGAACAGGCAGTTTTCTACAGCAATGACACTTTCTATAGCCATGGTTATCAGCTTCCATGAGAGGTAGCTTTCTAGAAGAAGCTGAAACTCCAAAACAGTCCTTGCCCAGGGTTGGTCACAGCCCCACAGACCAGATAGCGCTCCATTGCTCTGAGTAAATACAAGGGAAATCTGTTGGGGCACTGGGGGAGAAGGCAGAGGGAATGCGTTTTGCTGCAGCATTTAAGCAAATGCTGACATGATAGGCTATCTAAACTAGCGAATGACAAGCTGTGAGAAGCTGCTGGTTTTCCATGACTTTGCAGACAAGCGAACAGACAGGATGGGAAATGAGATGCTGCTCCCATGCAGCATCCTTCCCAGGCAGGGGATCCCTTCTGCCATCTCTGCTGGGCCTGGCATCAGACCACAGGTACGCAAAACTAGAGGGGAACCACAGCAGCGCTGCAGGGGACATAAACCC
This sequence comes from Nyctibius grandis, assembly GCF_013368605.1. Classification (NCBI taxonomy): domain Eukaryota; kingdom Metazoa; phylum Chordata; class Aves; order Nyctibiiformes; family Nyctibiidae; genus Nyctibius; species Nyctibius grandis. Next base: position 21,375,789 of record NC_090664.1, on the reverse strand, counting down.
ACTTTATTACAGATGGAAAGCCAGCATATTCGAGTGCATCAGGACTCCAGCTGCCACAGTAACACAGAACTACATTGTGTGCAGAACCACAGTTTGCCATCTCTGAAAAAACAGGCAAGAGACATTCCCTATGAGATCTGATAAGAACAGGAGCTGTTTGTTTAAATCTACTCCCTCGCCGAAAAAAAAAGATGAAATAGCAAACCCTTGAAATGCAAGTAGAGGATCATTATTCTCATTAGAGCAACAGTGGGCACTTCTCATAATGTGTAGAGAAACACTGGCGCTTGAGTGAATAGGACCAACTGTTCAGCCCCAGAACAAATTGCACATCAGTCTTAACCTAATAGGTAAGATTAATGGAATGTCATATAATGGGGGAAACTCAAAAAATTAAGGTAATTCGGCAGAAATCGCTTGGAATTATAGTCGACCTAAATGCATTTCATCCAGAGGATTACTGTCTCCAGTGTTTTAGTTAAGAGTTATATTAATTTGAAAGCCATGCCTTACACAGAACCATCCTATGCTTAAGGGCTGGCTTTCTGCTAGAAATGCTTACCATGATACCTTTGCTGAAAGTTTGCCCAAAAGTCTCACAGCCAATTGCAAAGCAGGGTGTCTGGGGGCTCGGAGCGCCGTATCTCGCCCGTGTTTATGACTAGTTGACTTTTTGGCTCCAGCACCTGCATTTGTCAGGGCCTCTTTGCTGCTGCTGGGAATGTGCCCCAGCCGAGCCCGGCTGCTCTCCCTATCACCCCTCTGACAGATTAAAACACAACAGGATCTGTTGGATGACTGACACATTCCTCCTCTGTCTGACTCTGAAAGGACTTCATTTAACAGCCCTGGAGTTGAGCTTTTGACTGACAGATTGTGAAGGGGAAAAGTCATTCAGTTCCATTAAGCTCAGTAACTGCTGTAGAACAAAACACCTTTAAAAAAAGGGGATGAAAAAAGAGCTGCAGAGAGCGGGGGCAGGAGCTTTAGGGAGAAAAAAGGGGATTCTTTTCAGGTTCAAAGACAATCTTTCCCTTTGCTTTCTGTCCATCAATGAGGGCAGCATTCCCAGAGGGAATACAGTCCAACGCTCATTGGTGCCATTCAGCTGCCAATCTCCCTGACAGGGAGACCAAAGGGCCTCATGTCACGCTGCGGAAACTGTCTGTCAGGCAATCAGCAGCTGCCATGACATCATCTGCCCTGTTTTTCGAGGACTATTATAGGAGACTGGGTCCAGGAGTGCTGCTCCAGAGCGGTATTCATATTTTTCTTTTGCCCCCCAAACTGAAATTTCTTTATAAAAGGAAACACAGTCTTGGTTGCACGGCTGTATTTGCAGGAGAACTAACTCTGTGCCAAAGAGTGAGGGCTGCGTGGTTTCAAACCGGTCTTTTTCCACTTGGAATATATCATGCCAAAGTTGCACAGCCCCATGGCTGTTTTTTATTGTAAATTGGGTTTTATGTTAAGAAATACTCCAAGTTAAATAGCAATGATAAACCTTTCTCTCACTCTTTTTTCCCTGAAAGCTTGTCTCACTTAGATCTCTCTGCTTTTGCTATAACACTAGAGTGTTCACAGGATTAATACTCTTGCACAAACATATATGTGCATGCACACACACAAATGCATACATATACAAGCCAGGTTCTGGCTGTGCAGTAGCTGAGGCTGCATTCTTCACTAGCCAAAGTGCTGCAGAAATAAATTATTAATCCTGATAATAGCGGGAGAGAAGTTAAGCACGAAACACAAACAATCTACCAGCTGTAAGTGTGAGGTCTGGCGATAAGCAGGGCTGGGACAAGCTGCAGTCAGGACACACTGCTTGGGCTCTCCCCTCCATCTTGTCGCAGGTCACCAAGGACCAGTAGACTTTGGTGGGGTAGGACCAATATGGGGGAGCTTTAGTCTTTCTGGTCCTCCAAGTCCTGTCTGTAAGAGCAATATAAATAACCTTAGCACAGTTGACTTTAAGCTAAATTAATTTTTGACTTTACAGCACACTGTGCTTACTCAGGCGAAAATCCCAGGGAGCTAAAATAATTTTACCCACCTAATCCCTGCCTACAAACCAAGACACAGAATGGTCCTGCCTGGCAGTGCTGGCACAAGCGAGATGCTGGAGAGTCATCCCCTCTGTGCAACGCTCACAGACGCTGTCCTCACACTTGCAGGGGTCAGCTCAGCAGGCTGACTCCTGCTCCGGTGCTGGGACACAGCCTGCTAAAAAGGGAGCATCGGTAACGTGAAAAAGAAAGTGTGAAATAAGAGAGAGAGAGCCTGTGAACAGCACCTCTGGATCTCACATCACACCCAGGGCAGGGCTGGGGCATCACAGCCAAAATCTGGTCTCGAGGAATGGCTATGGGACTCCCCAGCTTGGTTGAATGGTCACAGATCTTTTCTATTCCTTCTCTTGGCTGGCTGGTTGGTCAGTTGTTTGGTCAATTGGTCTTAGGCAGGCATTAGTACAGGCACTAGCATTAAGGCCAAGCTGCACAAAAGGATAATAGCTCAGCTCCATATGGCACTGTGCAGGGGCTTGTTCCCCTGCCAAGGTCCTGCTGCATGAGCCATTTTTGGCTGTTAAGTCCTCTGTCTTGTTTCAGTAAGGGATTATTGCAAATCTTCACACATTCCACATGGACCTTATGAGACAGTTAGCCAGATCCTGGATGGACTTGCAGGCAAAGGCATCCTGCTGCTGCTAGGGTCAGAAAGTCTCCTTTCTTTTATTATTATTTGTATTTTTACAGCCCTGCCAAAGGTCTGCATGTCTTGAGCAGCTACCATTTCAATCCCTTCCAGCAAGCTGTAGTCTGATACTCCAGCTATGTTTGCTCTGTATATTCAGGCATTATTCTTTCTCACCTGGCAGTGAACCATGCAAATTAAGACAGTCTCCAAGCTCACACACACAAAAACTCATGGAAACCAGAGCTGCTAGATTTCAACATCAGAAGGTTGCAAGGGGAGTGGGCCAATGTTCACTCGGGCTTCTCTCTTCTCTGTGCCTTTTTCTTCACAGCGAGGAAGACAAATGCTGTGATTTACTCTTCTGGTGCTCCTACCAAGAAGATGGTGCTGGTGCAGCAGGAAGCACTAGTAAATCCTTTGTGAGAAGATCTCCAGATCAGATCTGTTAAGGTTGCTTTCAATGTATTTCAACATGCACATTTTTAACTAACATGGAGCAAACACTGACAAAGAATAGAGTCTCTGTTAGGGTTGAAAGGCAGAAAATAATACTATTTCTGTGGTTATACTATTTCTGTGGACACAAGGATGTATACAGAAACTAAGTCTGGAAACAACAAAGAGCCCTGTCTTCTTGTGACTCTCTGCGCTTGCATCGTAGAAAAGAAAGAATCAGAGTGGCATGGGCCAACAGGGACAGTACTCCATAAAATCACTGGGCAAAGCCCTACATGGGGTGGGTCATCAAAAGTGAGGGAGACCTTTACCACATTGCACATCTGAATTTCAGCTCTCAGTGGAGTGGAAGAGGTTGCTTACCCTGAGGATCAAGAGTCCATCTCAGAGTCTGAAAATGTGGAGACATTCTCTTGTATGAAGCCCCCTTCTGCTTTGAGATAAGAGTGAATGCAAAATGAGATTTTATGTGAACAGACACACACTAAAGTAGAAGAACACCATATATCCCTGACTCCATTCAGCTGTCTTACCAACACACATAGTATAAAAATATAGGTCTAGATCCTCAAAGGTGTACCCCATGCACAGGTTCCTAATTGCCATTTAGTAAACAGAAAAAAGGTGTTTAAATGCCTTTGTAGGTCAGGACCTTAGTGGTTAAATCTTGATCCCAAATAAGGGTGTGCTAGAGTCCCTTTGTCAGTCTGATATAACAGGCTGCTTAAAAAAAAAAATATCTTTTTAACACTAAATTCATAATGGGACAGATCTTACTCCTTTGCCAGTATCCCTGCAGTAAACAATAAAGATGCTGTTTCAATATTTTCCTGGTTTTAAATACACTTTAAACATGTCCACTTCTAGTTTAAAAAATGGCTTTGTGCAGTGCATTTCATTTTCAAATTGTTCTGGAATGCTTTTAGCAGGTCCTCTGCCAAAAACACTCAGCTTTCTTGTTTCTATGGATACTAGGAGCTTACAGCTTTTATGGCAATTTACTTTTTGTTGTTCAAACTTTATATGAGTTGTGAGACCTAAGATGAGGTCCTCCACTTTAGGTCTCATAGCCTCCATAGCCTCAGTCCAAAATACTCCTTAAAGAAAACGAGAAGAGTCTCTCTTTCCTTCTAATGCCAGACCTGAACCTCCTGAAGAGAAGTCGGGAAGAGTGTGGCTTCATGCTCCTCCCCAACCAGTCCTTCTGGACTGGGAATGTCTACCTAAAAGCTCATAGAGTTCCTAACACAACTGCAGCACTGTCTCTTCGAGAGCCTGATGTGCCATGGTACTCTGATAACAACAGCCCATGCAACCTGCCCATAGTAGGCACATGGAGTAGCAGAGGGAAGGCGGAAGGAACCAGATGAATTTTGGTGGGTCCCACAGTCCTAACAAAATTAACAGGTGGCTGTGGCAAAATCGAGGCCACAGTAGAGGTAGGAGCTGAACCGTTTGCTTCTTTGTGGTTCATCCTGGGGTAATTCCTTGATACAGTGACACTGTAACACCACTGTTATTGTCTGCTGATAATTTCTTAGCTAATGAAGGGCAATTTCCATTAGAACAATAAATTACACTGTTTCTCAGAAATGTTCTCTATTTGCTATCCTCTCACACTAAAACTCAATATTCTAATTACTTCCCCTCCAAAGTGAAGAGCTAAGGATAATGTTCAGCCATAAATTTGGTCATTTTTGAATTATTTTTGCAAAGATCATATGCCTGTGGCTTCATCTGGAAGTTTCTCATTTTTGTCATCTCTGAAAATCGGATCACAAAACCAAATTCAAGTATCTAGAATTATTCATTTAAATCCACATTCATCTAGCCACCTAAAAAGAACTGACTTGAACGTCAGTATCTATTTTAAGTTGCTGAGAGCTTCAGATATTAAGAACCAGGCCATGAGAAATGAAGCTAATGTATAGATTTAGATAATGTCTATAAGTACTTCAAAATACTAGATTTTACCTCAATATCCTGTATTTATCCTAGGATTCCTCATCTCACCTATACTAATCTGAGCATCATACACAGGGCCAACTTCAGGACAGCACGGTCCACAACAGAATGTCAGTGCTTGCTTTTGAGCTGTCCTGCTTGCTCAGGACTGCAATTTTGTTTGGTATTCCCATAAATTTATGGATTCCAGTGCTTCCTTCTGTGCAAAATATTTCCTGATCAGAAATATAGTAAGATGTTTTATATATTGGATAAGCATTTCTTCACTGTTCAGGGTTACCCCGTCTCCATCCCACATGCCCTCTGACACATTCACCAAGCAAAAGGGGTTGACACGAGCAGCCCATGCTTGGTAGCCAGCAGGCTGCTGTCAGGCTGAATGAATCTGTTTCCTTTTCCATCTGCGGGGGCACTCATTTGGCCTTATCTCCTCTATCCAGATGCTGATTTTCCCCAGCTTTGTAGGAAGCTGATGTTCTCAGAGCCTTTTACCTTCTGTCAAATTTAGTTGAAATTGGTCTGTGGACTCAAAAGTTATTAGGAGGAAAACCAACATAAAATGCAATCACATTTGCTTAATTTTTTGCTAATTCATTTCTGTAGGAAACACAGCCAGTCAGGGAATGGACTCCGAGTGTTGCCTTCTGTATTTATTTTCACAGAGACGTGCTCATGAAGGTGAGAGTCCTGGTGAACAACAGCAGAACAGGGGATACTTCCTGCATTCGGTTGGCCACCACTGCTAAACTTGAAGACCCAAGAATGGGGTGTATTTGTAATTTGGTGAGCAGGAAGCAATGAACAAGCAAAAGACTTGTGCTCTGAGAATCAATGAATACCCAGCCTTTTCATAGCTGTCTGATTTTCACAGCTTCTAATCTCCCTCCTCTGTCTTTAGGGTCCAGTTGTTCAACTCTTCCTCCTGTATTACGCAAAAAATCTCCCTAAAGCCAAAATGATTAATGCTGGGAGCAGAGATTACTCCTTTAATTCCAAAATATCAGCATGGCTGTAAGTGCAGAACAAGGCCAAGGAGAGGGCAAGGGGGAGTTGTACTTCGTCAACCGTGTTAGTCTTGATCCAGTCATTGAAATGGAAAGCCATCAGCTGTGGTAAGAAATTTAAGGAGTACAGAAGATGTAACTGAGCACAGGAGAAAGGGTGCCCTGAAAGGTTTCTTCTTTCCCTATGTTGGCACTGAAATAGGGATGTGATAGCAGCAAACAAATTTACATTCTTCTCCCAAACACATTTGGGGAATAGGCATTACTTTCCTAAGGGAGGGAAGAAAACTTCAAGTAAATAATTTCAGTTTTTATTTACTTCAGATTTGAATCTCTATCAGTTATTTGCAAGGCAACCTTATATAATTAATCTATGACAGAAGACTGTTTACTCTTTACCAGTAACATTAAACTCTCAGTGACATATACCCAAGCCCTTGGAGATCCAGCCAGCTAAAGGGTTTGGAAATCTTGACTTATTTTTACATGCTGCAAACAAATCTATTTAATTAGAAAAACATGTCTGAAATTTTAGTTAACATGAAATCAACTTTCTTTTTAAAATAAATTATTCAAAAAGTGCCTGGGAAAACATCTAGCACTTTGAGTAAAATTAGGGTGAACTATACTATTTGTATTGCCACAATACCAATAGCCTCTAGTGGTGTGTGATAGGAACCCCATGTGCTAGCTGGTGTAGGACTGCAAAGACAAATGTGTGAATAAAAAGACAGCCTTGAGCCAAAGCACTCAAAACACAAAGCAGAAGCCTCCAGCTGCCTGCGGACAGGCAAACAGCACAGTACAGCAAATTGTCAGGGCAGTGGCAAGTACTGTGCTGTACAGTGTGCCAGAGGAACATATCAGCTCACTGCGGGGAAGCCCCAAACTCCCACACTCACAGGACCCCCTTGTGCTTGCAGCACTGTAGACCCCTAGAGCCCACCCACATATTTCTCTGCTGAGCATTTGCGAGTAAACTGTAATAATTGTTACTTCCCTACATTAAACACCCAGACTTCAGGTGTGTTCACTGATTCATGGTCTATGTGATTTCTCTAGAGCAACTAGTCATATCAAAGCCCAGGTTTTTGGGGATGCGAGCTCTCAGACATGCTAACTGGATCTTCGAATTGTACATGAAAATTCCCCCTCTGTGACATGAACCAAATTAGAGACAATGAAATCCCCTACTCAGTTGCCAGCATTATACACTAAGAAGTTTTACATTTCTTTAATTAGCTTATCCACAAAATGCAACTGCAATGGTCATACTATGACACCATTCAGCTCTTCATCTGTATTTTGATTTGCGCTCCGCTTCTTTCTTATGACACATCTAAATTATGTTTTATGCCATAACACATTACAAGTTTCAATTTTTAGATATACATGGGTCTGTGATAGGAGGCACTTTTTTTCTTCCTGCTCTGACTATTCCTTATTTAAGTTGACCACTACAGCTAGTTCCCCCACTGTCATCTTGGCTTCTAAACTTTTGGGCTGATACCTAAGATAGCAGTCAACTTCCTGAATGCTGATTGCTCCTTTTCATTTTTCTCCTAACTTTTCTCCTTTGAGATAGATAGAATAATAGATGAACAGACAGAAGAAGCTCTTTTGCATGGAAAGGTAATTCTGTGTGGTTGTTGAAGTAGACACTAATTTGCTTTTCTCAGTATCCATGTTTTTTTCCGATATTAAAGCCTATCAAATACAAGTAGAAGGAAGCTGACCTTCCTCACAACAACAAGGCATACAACTGCAAGTGAAGTTAGACCTCTATTCATTTTTCAGCTGAATGTATTTAATAAAGTTACGGAGAACATAGTTGTGCACTTCAAATTTACTTAGTGTTTGCAGATATTGCTGCTCTCAAGAAGAACCTAATTTCTCATCTACAACCAGGTGCATGTTACAAAGCCCAGTGTGCCACATGCTGTTTAACACCTTGGCAACTACAAATAAGATTAGCCCTGTCACAAAGGCAACCACCTACAGGTTTGTGTAATTTGAATTTCCTAAATGAAAGTAGTATTTTTATGCCTTTATTAATAAGAAAGCATGAATCCTGCTTATGTGGGCACTTCTGTTGACTTGAAGGGGTAATGCAAAGAAGTTAGGTACAGGTCCAAGAAATTAATGAATTAAGATGTGCAAGCAAATTTCCTGACACCATTTTATTCACACTGAAAAGAATTATTCGATCAGAATATAGAAGGGGCAGGTTCTAAGGTTCCCAAAATCTAGAAAATAATCTAGATAGGTCTGCTTCTGACAAGAGACACAGAAGTTCCTTTCACATTTAAGAGTACATTTCTCTACAAGATGACAGAGAATCCTTGGTCCAGGGAATGCCTTAAGCATGTGCTTAACTTTTACACATATAAATGGTTCCATTCACTTTACTAGGCTTAGATAGGGCAAATCACAGTCTTAAAGATAAACATATATTTATGTGCTTTCTGGACTTCAATTTTAAATTACATTTCGATTTATCCAATACTTACATTTCCACTTCCCTGTTTCCTATGTCACTTTATAGCACAGGCATAAGGGACAGAGTTATGGCTGACTTAACAGGAGCCTTAACTCTGCATTTCATGACATCTGTGAATTTTTAAACCACAGACTTTAATTAATATAAGGAGTTAATTTTTCTGCTGTGTATACAACATCTGGATGTTACACACCATGATTTATTTACTCACTGAAGAGGATAACTTTTGTATGTTCCTTGAGTTTTTACTTTTTGCAAGAATTGAGGTCATTTTGCTAGCAGTGGAAACATATGGTGATGCACCACGACCCAGTGTCACCCATAGGGAAATCGGGTGCCCCCAGAATCCCAGCACTGCCCTCCCAGCTCGCATGTCCAAATCGCACAGAGAGGACACACAGGGATAATCACTTGGGTTGCTTTTCTCCAGTTAAGAGAGTGTTTTTTCCCTGCTTTCAAGCATGTTATGAAATTATTAACATTCAGATGACTGTGTGGAGACCAGAATCCAAAGCCAATTAGAGAAGGATGATGTAAGGCTGCCAATTTACAATTACCACACCACCTGCGACATTTACAAATATTACCTCACAAAATTCCTGTGTCCTTAGGTAAATCCTTAGATTTCACTCTATGAAAATGGATCACATATGTTCCCTGCTTCTGTGACTTGACAAACATCTTTATATAAAGCAAGCTGCTTTAAAACAGTTTGGTATTTAAAATATTTGACAAGCAGGACTGTTCCTAACATTTTGCTGCTGTAATTAAGAATCAGGAGAAGCTACCAAACTTATGGTTAACTAAAGGGTCTGCCTAAGCACCAGGAAATATGTGACAACCCAGCACAGAGAGATGAAATCCTACAATATAAGAGACTGGGATTTAAGCGACGCATGAATGTATTAGCACCATCTCTATATTAAAACAGAGTTGTTACCCTTATGATTGGTTTAGATTCATAATATCTACAATATTAACAATGTTCTTGGTTTTTATTAATGGCAATAATAATGATTGATAGACAGTTTCCTGATGGTAGCAGACAGGATCACCAAATGAGGCAGTTGCAACCTATCAGTTCCTTCAGCCCACACGAGCTTTGGTTTCAAAATATTTCTAACATTTATTCAGTGGAAGACTGTTAACTGAACTTACTGTTTCTACAAGCAGGATGTGAAATAGCTTTGCAGCAGCGGAAAATGGTGTTCATACTGTTCTTTCAGCCCTGCATGGGCGGAGGAATATTGAGGAAGCCACACAAAAACTCAAGCTGCCCAAGGTATTTGCTTGTACAACAGCCATGGCAGCTTACAAATGCACCTCCTCTCAGGTTTTTATCCCCATCATTCAACTGACAGATGGTAAACTGACCCCAGGAAAATGCCCTGGACCATTTCCTTCCTAAATATAGGAAATAAATATGAAGATGGTGGCAACTAATAGCTGGGAGACAAAAAATTCATAAAATGTTACGATTGTTTTACAAGCAGACACCAGTGGTGGTAATGCTATTTTAAAGTCTTCATCTCATTGCAGGCCACTTCCCCACTACTGTAACAATGTAAGAATTATTAATCACACTGGGGCTATTTCTTCAATTACATGGACAGGTGCACAGTAAGACGCAAATGCAGGTCATGATGCTATCAAGCCCAGCTCTGGTTTTTAATAATAACATAGATATCCCTGAATTGTCCTGTGCTAATTACTGAATGAGGAATCAATTACATGCAGATTGCATGATGGGGCTAAACTCAGAGATGACTTATTTATTCTTTGATTTTGTTTTGTAGTATTAAAAACCAGGGGAGAGTAAAAAAGACTATCAAATTCAGTTAAATTCCACTGTTTATTTCAGTGGGACGACATTTACATGAAACAATGACCTTGCCTCTGACTTAAGTTGCACCAGCATAAACCTTGAAAAAGCAGCACATGAGCCCAAGGGAACTATAAAAATTCACACTAATACAAAGTGGAACCTGAACATGTCCAATAATCTTCAAAAGTAATTGCGTTTCTCTCCCTCTTTCCCAGTCACTCTTCTTCTGTCTCTCTTGTCTGCAATCTCTACCTGAAATGTCTTTCATGTCTTTCTTGTCCTTCTCATGTATCTACCTCCAATTGAGATGAAAAAAATAGGTATGAGTAATCATACCATCTCATAATGTGATATATTGACAGGTTATTTCCTCCTGCCATACTTGGGTAAAAATCATGCTTGAGTCACATGTCAATCCCAGTTTATCTTCTGGATTCAGTTTCAGATGAAACACCTATCGTTTTGATGTTTCCACAAATATTTATGTCAAAGAAAAAAAGTCTCATCTAATTGCCTATGGACTCAACTAAGATGCATAGCCATACCACATGGCTCAGTCAGGAGACAGAAGAATTTTCATAAATATCCTAAATTCGTGAAGATCCTAAATGTAACCCATTTGTATTTGTGGGGTCAATGTTTTTAAGCCTTTGAGGACTTCCTCTTCCAAAGTTGCTATTTCTCCTTTATCAGGGAAAGACTGCCTCCAGTTAACTCTTTGTGATCTAAAACTCACATGGGAGGGCATAAGAATAAGTGATTCTTGATAATGAAATATTTTACTATACAAGTGTTCTTTAAATTATAATATCATCCAGAATACCTTGGTTCTTATCCCAAAATAGCAACATGGAGATGAAAGACTTCTTAGACATCAAATAACCCTGAAAGAGTAAGTGACTTCTTTTTTGTGATGAAATATTATGAAGTGAGAACGGCAGTGTGATAGCCTTGGAGGAAGGCAGAGTCAAGCCAAAAGGACAAAAAGTCAATAAATTGCAGAAACAAACTGAAAATATGGACACAAGGATTTCAGCTGTATAAATCATGGCAGCTCCAGTCAGACTATGCTGATTTATCCTTTCTGTGAGCCTCACCAGTTAAGCTGTGCTGGCTCACTCACAGAATATACAAAGAAAATGAAAATACGGTGAGGTTAATAGTCAGCACTCTGTCTCTCCCCACAGTGTGCCCTGGTATCGGTTACCAAATCTGCAACCTCATCCTAGGGTATGAAATGAGAAGAATGGTGTCAGTCCTCAAGAGGCAGGAGCTGCAGCTGTGACAGGAGTGAAATAAGGAGTGCTGGTGTGACAAGCCTTGCCTTCTCCCCATCTCCTCTCATCTCTGGCATTTGCAGGCAGAGTCAGCATCAGATTTATGGGGACCTCAGGCAGAGCTTAAGGTATCGGCCCTTCTCCCTTCGTACATATTAGATGACTTTCAGCACTATCCAATTTAGTGTGGTATGACCCTCTGCCCATGTCCTGGGCCCTTGGGCAATTATTCTGGGTATTCACCCCTAAAGATAGCTCTCTCCACAGGTCTACAGCAGAAATTCACCTGTTCTAATCCAGAAGCCTGCTTATATTTGGCTTTGTTTCTCACATTAGCAGATGTCTCCTTGTCTTCTTCAATACCTCCAACTAATTTGCTGCTTCTCTCCTGTTTCACTCCTGGGGATGTAGTAATACCAAGGTTTAAAATCAGAAATAGCAGAGATCAAAAGAGCTCTCAGATCATCTCACCACCCTCCTGATTTTTCCCCAGGGTACCTTCCCCAAATTTGTTCAGTCCTGTTCCCTATGCCTTTACTAATAGGGCTTTCAGCGGCTTCCTTTAGTAGACAGCTCCATGGTGTTATATTTCTGAAACTTGACAATGGCTATTATTGTGCCTAAAGGGGGAAAATTAGGATTTTTGCTTTTCAGTAATTTTCTCCTCCATTACTAGAAACTCTAGCCCTAAATTTCAGTTGACCCTCTAGGTCACTATTAATCAACCTTACATATCATTTGAAACTCCAAGACATGCTCTTCATCTTTCTAGTCTAGAGTTTTAAAGTCCAGAAGTGGGGGGTTTTTTTACACAAATATAGTAAATACAGCACAGGGGAACATGATATGAGGATATCATATTCTTGCCTAGTACCACTGGTCACTGTCAAACACTGTCAAAGAATTACCCAAGCCTGAGCTTAGAAGCCAGGGAACAGGGATCCAAGAGGGTTCTTGGGAGTTAATGAGAAATCATGTAGCAATATTCCAACAAAAAACAAATAGGTACATAACAAATGAGGACAAATTCTGCACTCTCTTATTCCCTTTACAAGTTCTTTGGGTGGGAAGTGTGCTTCTCTATCTAGCACAGAGATCTCATCTCCATTTAAGTTTACTAACTGCTACACAGTTCAGAACATGTAACTACTATTAAGCAGGATCCATTTAAGTTTTGCATGAGTAGCATATACATGAAGGTAGCATCTTTTCCCTCTGATCTCACCACAGTGCTATGCCTTCCAGTGGGAAACCCTCTTTTGAGTTGTCTCCCAGATTCCCTTCCTAACTGAAATATCTGGAAAGCTTTGTTCACCCCAAGCCTTCAAATATTTCACTTGCATTCTTACACCACCATTTCAAGTGTGTGTCATAAAGGTCATGTTAAGGGGCTGAGGATTTCCCTCAGCCCTGTGACCCACCAGGCTAATTACTAGCCCGTCACATGACAGGAGTTCACATGCAGTGCTTGAAATGGCCATTGTTATAAAAACCAGGGACAGAGCACGAAGACTATGTACCCTGTACCCTCTTCTCCCACCAAGCCAGACTTTTCAGAGCATTCTCCCAGGCATACAGACAGGCATACACATCTCTTGAATGGCAATGGGTAACATGTCTGAAGATTATGTCATTTCTTCTGCAGAAGAAACCTGTTTCTAATGGCTCTATCTATAAAACAAGGAGCCCGCAGGACTAACGTGGAGTGGCTTCAATGTGTGTTAACAGTATTATTCACAGTTCTCATACCTTAGTCCTCAGCTTTGTAGTGACAGAGCAGGCTGCCCTATTCTTGTTTACACTGCTCTAAATTCGGTGACCAGCTTTTTGTATGTTCTGAATACATTTCATCAACGATCAGCACTGTGGCAGGAGTGAAGAAAAAAAGCTTTCTCATAGCCCTATCAAATGACTGAGTCTGAAATATATTCCAAAGGCATGCCTCAAAGCCTTCACTCCAATACCTGGGCAAAGACATGGACACCTGAAAATAATACAGGATCAGATGAGGGGTGCACATATGGCCAGAGATCCAGGGGGTGATAATTTTCACTGATGCATGAGTTTCGCCTCTTACCCCAGGCAACTGATCTCCTGTCAGCTAACCATGAAAATTGGTCACATATGTCTTCTGAACTCTTCTGCTCCTGCAATTTGACAGGGTCCTGCACACAAACATCTCCCCTGACCCTTTTTAGCTTGCCTCACAAATATTTTATCCAAATGATAGAGGGTGACCAAACAATTTAGGGCAGTTTAGGATAGGGTTTGGTGGAAAATGGGAAATGTAATCATATTAAGAAAGGAGGAATTTTAATGAGAAGATGAGAGGAGAGATTTCTTTGTGGGCCTTATGAAAACTAGGTTGAACTTAAAATCAAGATGATGTTCAAACTGTAGGGAACAAATCTGCCTTGGGCATAATTGTCATTCCTGTCTGCAATCTGTAAAATTTTGTAGTATGCCACAAAGGCAACCAAAACAGTACAGGTTGAACAACCAGCACTGTGGAGAGCTTAGTCCTTCTGGGGAGGTGGTATAAGTCTTCTCATAAAGGCCAAACCAAAGCCAGACCTGAGGTCAAGAGGAACTGAAGGACAGTTTGGATGGAGCTTTGAGCAACCTGATCAGAGGAAGATGTCCCTGCCCGTGGCAGGGGGATTGGACTAAATGATCTTTAAAGGTCCCTTCCAACCCAAACCATTGTATGATTGTATGAAGACATAATATGTTTCTTAGATGACACTTGGCATTTTTCAGGAGCTAGGTTGGTCCAAAAGCATGCAAGCAGTTTATTAGCAGCTGTGTGCTGCTGTGTTGTTCATATTATTATTTTTCACTGTAATAATTCTGTGAGCAAAGCTGCAGAAAAGAGGTATGTTAACTCAAGACTGTTTCTGCACAAAAAATAAGACAGGAAGACCCTAAAAAACATCTTTTTATCAGCACAAGAAGAATTAATAATAAAAAGAAACCACAAAAAATAGAAAGTAAAGTTATTGTATTTTCTGCAGGAGCCAAGAAAGACTACCTGAGCACAGTGAGAAGAGCTTGGCTAGGCTGAGCCCACAGGAGGAGCCTGGGAAAGTTTCTTTCCTTGGTGGCATTCTGGCTGAAGAAGGGCCATGCACAATTCCCACCAGCCTCAAGCCACCATCACTACTACCACAACCCTTTTTTCCTTTCAACAGAGAAGGGCCATGTGCAGAAAGAGACCACTGCCCAGTCTTGAGAATAGGATCTATATGATTAGATAGATAGTCTCTCTCCTGGCATAATAAATCACACTCTCCTATGCTGTTCACTGTTGCTGAATACTTCCAGTGTTCAATATTTCAAGTACTTCTGTTGGTCAAAGCCCATACTGATTTTCTGGAAGTAGTTTCATTCACATTATACTTGTACAAAAACATGATTTATTTTAAATGTCAGGAGTAAATGATAGTTTTACAGATTTTGTAGAAGGTTTTTCTTCCTGACAAAATAAATTATTCTTCCCCCAGAACTACCAAGTTTCCTCAGGTCTTGGTTTTCCTCCTCTTTATTTAGAAAGCCACACATATGAGTACACTAAATATTTATGAATATAATTTATGAGCCCAGTCTGTTTCTTGCCAAAAGTAAGAAGTTGGCCTGTGTGTGGCCTGAAAAATCCTAACTATGACCAGACTGAAACTATGGAGGTGACGGCAACTTCACATTCATTGGGAAAAACGTCCAAAAATTCCACATATGACATAAAAAGTATGTCCTAAATAATAAGGAAACATACATCATCTCTAAGCTAACCAGGCTGTTAATTCGAAATAAAAGGCGATAAGGGAAGTTAAGCACAAGACATTTGTCAGCAACATTACAAAGGACATAAAAACTGAAAAAAAGTGTACTATTTTCTTGGCTGAACTGATTTATTTTGCTTTGGTGTATTTGCTTAATAGTTTCCTTGTTATCTTTAAACAAGGTGATTTGGGCTTCCGCTCAAAAATTAGTCTCTCCATTGAGTGCATGAGAAGCTGTATCAGGCCTCAAGACAGGATGCAATACACTCAAGTGACCTCCCAAGACTCTTCCAAAACAGCCTCCCATTGCACTCAGTGAGTAAATCCTGCCTCCTCTGATGCCTGGCATCAGAGAATGAAAAGCAGTAAGTCGGTCTTTCATTACTGCAGATCATCCCAAATAGTGTTTTTCATTGATTAACATACCGTTCTTCACAAGCAAAAATACTTTTTATCCCAGGAAAATACAGCATAATCAGGAACAAGTCACTAGTATTTGCTCTTCGCAATAGGAAAGGACACCAGATTGATATCCCAGAAATTACAAAAGCAAAGCTTTGCACAGGGTCCTTGCTATTCTCTTAGATTTATCTGGTTAGAATTCCTCCCAGCTGACTTTTTGACATGAGTGAAGCTAAGAACTAAATATTTCTAAAACTAGGTGAAAACCAAAATAAAACATTTGGGTTTTAATTCCAAAATAATAATTCCTTAAAGTTTAACATGGTGAGTGGAGCTGAAGAGATAATGATAGGGAGTGGGCTTTTTTGGAGCAATTGTTATGTCATTCCCGCTGGACGTGGAATGGGAGAAACACACTGTGGCATCACGCAGTCCCCCACTTCGCATTTACTAGCTTCGCTTGTGTCTCAAACTGGGGAGTTCCTGCTTTCTTGCCTCTAGTGTACAATTTACAATGTATCTCAAATATTTATAACTAGGCTGCTTTTCATATTCTGCTAGGTGCTGCGTATTAGCCTGTTTTATGAGATTTGGTAAAGAGCAGCATATCCTATAAATTCAAAGTTTGAAATCCACTGGGACTTATCAAGTACCAGTTTGAGGATTCAGAAACTTTGCTAGATAGCAAAATTCTCTGTCACCACATATTGTACCTCTAATTAAGGGAACTTTCCTGTTTACATGGTGGTTAAAGAAAATTGCTGATCATAGATCTGCAGCTAATCTTGTGTTCTGTAGAAATGCAAACAATTTTCTGAATAAAGCGTGTGTTTGAAAGCTCACAAAGTAAAGAAAGAGGTCTCTGGGCGTTGAGTACTTGTCCATATGAACAAGGAATACCTTCAGGACTGTCTCTAGTACTGTATGGATCTGTGGCTACTGTAAATGGATAACCTTCACAGGCCATTAATTTTGTTTTTGTTAATCTACAGAATTAAACCCATGGGCACATTTAGAAGGTTTATTTCAGTCTAATCTTCCAATGACCCCTAATTGTGCCTACAGGAGTCGAAATATTTCCAGGGTGGTTACATAATCAATTATTTTATATGCAATTTATCTTAATGGAAATTCAATCAAACACCATAACCTTCTCGAGCACCATTCTTTACCATTGTGTCAGCCTTCAGAGACGTTTTGGGGTAGAGGGTCCTTAATGAGTTTTATAAAGCACTCATATGCAGTGCCTGCCACTATAAGCCAAAAAGAGCTCCTTAATTAGTTCTGTAAGAGAGAAGTTAATGCAGCACCATCTGTATAGGTTTTCAGATCAGGCACTTCCCTCCTTGGTTTTTATGGGTTGAGAAATGCCAGTTCAGCTGGCCTATCATGCCATCCTAATTTCCAAGTCATTTAACTGTGCTGAGAGTTGATGAGGATGGTTGCCATTGTTTTAATCTAGATATTAAATTATTTTTAAATCTAGTGTAAGGTTTCACTTGTAAAAGACCTAGTAAGTCATCATCTCTGGGTAGTCCAAACCTTTGCTATAAGGAAAGCAATGCTCTAGGGAAATGCCTGAGAAAGAATTTGCAGATTTAACTGAAAAGTCTCGGGCAAAGAAAAACAGAGAAACTCCAACATAAGCAACTTCACATTTGCAGCTATTTGATTTTGATGTATTCCCTTTCTCTGGCAAGTCTCAATTAAATTTTTAGCTTTGTTTGGCTTTCAAGCCAATCATATAAGCATTGGATCTGATTCATTGCAAATTATCACAAAGTTCATAGATAACCGTCCTCTCACATATTTGATGTGGTATCTCTGTGGGGTGTACCGTATTGTTGTTCATGTGCAGGTTGCAGCAAAAGGGTGCTGTGAAGCTTCGTTGCTCTCTGGAATAGCAAAGGCAAGGAAAAGGGAAGCAAAATGCTCCTGGGCGCTCAGGACGAGCACTTCTTGCTGCATTCTTCCCATCCCTGCTGCTCCTTCAGAGCCAGCTATGTAAGGAACCTGGGCCAGGCAGGTCTCCCCAGCTGAGCAGAGCAGTCTGCGCCAGTCCTCCAGACCGCACTGATGCTTGCTCAGAAGTCAAAGAATTCCAACATCAACCCAAGCTGCAAAGGTATCTGGTGGGGAGGAGAGTTGGCACAGATGTCCTTCATACAGGCAGACTGGGATCCTGCAGGACCAGTGCCTTCATCTCTGAGCTCAGCCTGTCAGCCTTGAGCCTGAAGGACAACCTGCAATATCAGCAGGTTTGAGCAACCTGCTCAAACCTACTCAATGTCTGTGCTTCACCCTGCTCTGCAGCTCAACCCAAATCCTGGGGAGATCCCTCAGCTCTGAAATACTAGCAAGAGCCACAAGCCACCCTCTGTACAGTTTTGTATCATCTTTCACCCAAAGATCTTAAAACAATTTGCTGGCATTAATTAAGTCTCGTAAACTCCTCTGGGAGTTAAATAAATGTTGTTATACACACTTTATACCAGAGCTTACCTTAAGAGAGTTCTAAGTGCTTATTCCTGCTGACCTACGCAAGAGCAGCAGTCAGTATGAATATGCTGACATCCTGAAATGCTGCTTCTTGCAGGTAAGCCTCAGTTTAGTTTTCCGCTAAAGTAACATATGGAAAAACATATATTTAATCATGCACAGTGTGATTTAAATATGTTGCATACTCAAGGGCATAGATGAAATAAGACATGTCAACCAGACTGTGGCAGGCTTTGTAAGACAGCCAATACACTTGCAAGTAAGGTAGACTCTGGACGTGATTATAACATTCATTTTAAATAATGAAAAAAAACTGATCAATCCTGGTTTAGATTTTAGACACTGGGCAATGTTGGACATTTTGTTAGCCTTTTAACTGACAGTTGTATGAAGGCTACTTTGATTTTCCCACAAAATCTGTTAAAAGCAGTCCATGACCAGTCAGTTGAGCCGATGCTGTCCATTGTTGTAGAGATGACCTAAGTTTAACTCCTGGATTAATCTGCCATTCTTCAGAGATGGGGCTGTTGGAGTCCCTTTACTTGTTCCTGTAAAACACAGGTGATATTTTTGGCATTGGTGTAAGACAATCTGTCTACATTGCTGAGCCCCCCATCCAGTCATAAAATGAAATGTTTTTTTTCCCTTGAACACCACAAGAGTTGCTGAAGTTTCAGTTCTGACTACTATGTAACTCATAATTTTGTCATTGGCTTTACTAGGACCAGGATTTCCCCTAGACCAAAGGTATTCCATTGACAGTCAGTGGACCCTTGGGCATAGATGGACCACTTCTAAGGCAGCATGTGAACAGCCAATCTGTCATGCATAGGCTTTAATTCTCTCCATGGACACCCTGAAAACCATTACAGATCCATATTCAGAAAAATGTTGAAAGCCATTTCCCTTAGCCACTGAGAAAGCTAGGTTCAATAAAAAGCTGAAGTTATGTCAGCACTGCTCTGTTAGGGGCTCTATTGAGGTCTCTTGACAACATTAAAGGCCTGTTTCTTATATGTGTCCGAACTGTGATCCAATTTGTGGGTGTCCCGACTTGATGGACACTTTGCCTCTATGTTTAACAGCACATACGTGGCCTGAGCATTGAACAGCCCAGTCTAGAGGACAGGAGTGGACTTCACAGCATCATTCTGGCCCCAATTTCCACACTGCTTATGCTCAAGCTACAGTCTCCTTTACTTTCTTTTTCTGCATTTGCCTTAACCTTAAAACATCACAAGCCCTCTGCACGCTGTGGGATGCTTAGGGATTTTGTCAGTGCTAAGATATGCAGGACATCTCCCACAACAGAATTAATAAGGTTTGAGTGTAAACTTGCCAGCTACCCAGGTTTAGCTCCAAAAAGCTGGAGTTTTGGGTTATTTTAGGCTTCAGGAACCTCGCAACACCAGAACTGCAGGCATAAGGCAGAAAAACACAAGTCCTAAACAGAGAGAGGAACCCACAGAGCCATTTTACAAGTGCTGCTGCCACAACAGCTAAGGCCCCTAGATACAGCCATCTGCCTCTTTTTTTCCTTTCCCCTTTGCTACACTTCCTCTCCCAGATGTTTTTCATCATCTAAGGTAGCAATTCAGGGATTCGTGTAACTGATCCTAAGGAGTGTGCTGCATGTGATTAGCATCAAGTCACCAAAGAACAAAGAAATGCAATTAATCCCTGTTTAAATAAAAAACAGATTAGATCAGATTAAACATATTAGCAATGGGCAAAACTCAGATGGTTTGGAGACCGGACTAGGGCTGGAAAAGTGTTTGGGAGTGCCAGTATAATCCAGATCCTATCCAAACTTTCTGATGTTTCCTTCCAAGAAGGCTGGAAAGCACAAGGAAAACTCACCTGTATAATCCTTTGCACTTCCTGCTCTCGGATTCAGTTGAAAAAAACCAGACACTCTCATGGTATGTTGACTTCTGGCACCAACATCTCTGATCCTTCTCAGAACAAGAAAATATTGAGGGCAGAGTTGCCTACTTACTAAGTAGGGGCTTAGTTAAAAACACTTGCTATATTTAAACAGATTTCAGGGTTGATTTTTTTGTTTGTTTTTGTTATAGGTTGAATTGATTTCTAGGCTTTATGGTAGAAACAATGACCACCATTTTGTTATTCTATTGATATTCATGATGTTGCACGTTCATCAAATAGAGCATTTTGAACAACCCATCTTCACAAAAATAGGTCCCATTTGTTGATGGGGTTAGGTTGTCAGTATTTTGATTTCAACAACATTTTTGTCAACATCTGAAACAGAAACGTTATGACCAACCCATATGAGTAATTGCAAATAGTAGTGAAAGGCTTTTCCCCAGCAGCTTGCAGATTCGGCCTGATCTGTCACCAGGAGTGGGCATCAGCTCATCTCTGAGGGTTTGGGTATTTAAATATATACATACACCAATATCTGAGTTTGAATATATGGATTTTATGTGCAGGTATTTGTTCCTCAGTTGCACATTTGTCATGATTTCATATGTCATTAGTCCCAGAGACAGTCAGACACACAGCTGACAGCTCAGTTGGCTCACACCAGTTTTTCCTGCAAGCTTCCTTACTTCTCTCCCAGTTGTGGGTTCAGACTCCTAATGTGGACATGAGCATCCTGTCTGCAGAGATGGAAATATGTATTTCTTCCTGCCCAGGTTGAGAGATCCCTACAAAACCGCAGAGCTACTCTAGTGCATCAACATTTGCCTTAACCCTCAAATGTCACAAGTTCTCTGCACAGTGACAGGGCACTTAGGGGTCTTGTCAATGCCAAGACATACAGTCACAACATTGCAGGATCTGCATCAGTATTTTTAAAGTGGTCCTGGAACCTAAGCTTTTAAGCAATGTATCCTAAGCTTTCTTAGTTCATCAGAACTGATCTTCTTTACTCTTGTTCACAAATTGTTACTATTTCTACATGTATAATAGAGTTCCAGAATCAACTTTATACCGATCAGAAAAAAAAATTCATTAAAAAAAACAAATTTAAAAAGTCTTCCTGGGAAGATAGGACAGATAGATAGGTGGATGACTGGACAGATGCTTAGCACACTTTGAAGAAGTATATTTAATGTAGTTTCTCCCTGGAACAAGCATCTTCTAAAGTTTTATTTTACATCCAGTCCAATGAAAGTAAAAAGTGGGGAAGAGAAACATTGTCCCTGGAAAGAAAAAAAAATATCCCTCAATGCCAGAATCATGAACTGGATTCAGAAATTTCCATATGAGAATGGTCACTGCAGAAAACACATTTATAATGAAATGACAAGCAGAGGCTATTGGGGATTAGAAGTATACACACGCATCATGATGTAATCATTTCCCACATCCGTGACTATTTTCACAGTCTTTAGTTTGAAGAAGTGAGATCAGAGGCAGTCTGGGCCTCTCCTGTTGGACTGGTCCAGCTAACCTCTGGAAAGTAGCCATTCAACACACACTGTAATTTGCTCTCAGTCTGGACTAGAGTCACCACAAAATAAGACATATGGGGCCAGATCCTCAGCTGGTATGAAGTAAATTAGCTCCACAGAAGTCAACATATGTCAGCTGAATATCTGATCTATGGTGTTAAGAACACTGGTAAAGTTTCAGCCATTGGGCAAAAGCGATTCATGGCTGGATTTCACCTCCTTTCTTCACAGTGACTAGCACCCTCCCCAAGAAAAAGCCCTACTGAGATCTCTGGTATACGTGGAAAATAAAAAATGGGCTCAACAGGAGGGGAGCAGGATCTTCAGTGCTAAAAAAGTGAATGCCTCAGATCTCTCAAATCCTAGCCCTTTTACAAATTAAACAAAAATCCCTCTCTGGCCTGAAACCTACCCTCAGAAACTTTTAAAAATACGGTTTGTCAAACATTTTGGATTTTATTTCTAATGAAAGGTTAATAAAAATGTGGAACAGTAATTTATTCTGTGGTGCTGCACTCAAAGAGTGAGAATACTTGGTAGCTGTGTGTTCAAGATGAATTGCTGGGAAATGCCTTTAAAATCTGTCCTGTCCTTTACCTGTTTAGATTTATACCACCTCAGATGTTAACAGCCCTTAGGTGACTTCTTAATGCCAAATGTAAATACAAAAACAAGAAGAAAATGTTCCTCATGCATTCATACTTACCTTTCCTGGCAGAAGGCCACTTCCGTCACTCAGAGCTCAGACTGTGCTCCTTTTAATTTGACATCAATTCCATGGCTGCTGTTAATAGTATTATTGGTGTTGGAGGTAAGCCAGACACCAGACTTTTCTAACCAATTTGTCTAATAAAATGGATTATTTTGTTAGTTAATCTGTCACTTCTTGAAAAGAGAAATCTTTAATAGCATTTTTACACATATTCTTGGTTTATGTCTTATGATTTCTCATTACCCTACATCAATACCAAAGCTTCTACAGGAGCTAATTAAGTTTTGGTACATTCACAGAAAAATGACCTTTCAGCATTGAGCAGAATCTTCACTTTAACACTACTTTTTCTTCTCCAGCGATTAAAAAAAAAGTGACTCTTTCAACTCAGCGTTGATAATTTTTCTTGTCTTACTCCTGCAGTCCGTGCCCCCCACAATGCACCAGCCTTTTCTGTGTAAAAATGGAACAAGACACAGTAAAACTAACAAAGCTGGTTTCTCTACAGGCATGCACCCTGTGTCCCTGCTCTGCAGTAACTCCGGCTTTTTGGCTTCACCCTCACCACCATTCTGTCTTCCCTTCCCTTCCCTTCCCTTCCCTTCCCTTCCCTTCCCTTCCCTTCCCTTCCCTTCCCTTCCCTTCCCTTCCCTTTCCTTCCCTTCCCCTCCCTTCCCTTCCCTTCCCTTCCCGGTCTTCATGCCATGCAGCAGTGCCATCAGCTCCCTCCTCCTTCCCCTCACTAAAACCTGAGCAAATGGCTGGCTCCAAATGAGGCGCATGTGGCTGAGCAGCCCATACAGGTGTAGGTTTGGTGAGCTGGAACATTGAACAAGACTACATGTTTGAACACACCCTACAGATTTTCTTCCCTGAACTGTTTTTTCCTTCTTTGCACATCTATCAGTTTTCAGAGGTCTAAGAGCTCACATCTGAGAGTGTGTCTGCTCCATCTAGAGAAGTTAAAAATGGCCAGCAGGTTCAGCAGTCATTGCAGGTGGCCCAGCAGATGAACAGATGAACAGGCTGGGATATCACCTTCTGTTAAAGAGGAGCTGGAGAACACAGGACAGAGAACAAAACATGAAAATCTTCATAACCCAGTCTAATAAAAATGTTCTTACATAAAAATCAGATTGATAAAATAATTTATATTTTAACAACAATTCTGCAAGCAAAAAAAAACATTACCTTAGAAGTATTCATTATTTCCTGTGCTGGACTGCAAAAGAAATAGAGACAGATTGTATGACAAACACTTCATGTTCATTGACAGTCTGGTTTTACCTTTAATACAGCTTAAATCAGAAGCAGAGTAAACAGGGTTGCAAGGAGGCGTTGGACATAAACTGGGTAATCCTATCTGGCCATGGAAACTGTACCTTCATCAGGGCAATCTTAAGTACCTACTGCTTCCTCCCCGTACAGATTCAAGTGATTAAATGCATTTCTGCAACATACTTGGGTGTTTAATATTTTCTAAGTGGAATGTGGGCAACTTTATGGAGTTTAGGTTAACTACTTTTATTTTCTTTAACTGTAATCATCTGTACACAAACACCCTGGTTTGGTCGGCACTCCCTGCCCCAGGGTGAGCCCATAGCCCAGGGCAGTGTGGTAGGGTCTCAGCCCTGTGCCTGCTGCCAGGGCAGCAGCCTGCCCAGCCGCTGTCCTGGGGCACATAGAGGAACCACCAGCAGCTACCTGCTGCCCACAGACGCCTCTGGGCAGGAAGGGCTGTGCAGGAGGAGAAGGCACCAATGCACAGATCGCTGCCTACTGTGCATTAACGGTGCCCACAGGAGCTGTGGCACAATGACGGCAACACTGAGCTCTACTCCAAAGCAGCACAGCTTGGCCAGCCACGTTAGCGTCGTGCCATGCCCAGCTGATGTCTCCCCAAAAGCTCGTCCGCCTGAGAGCTGCTCCTCCTCTGGAGCTGCAAGAATCCCTCAGAGCAAGCTATATAACTTGGCCTGCCGAAAATTTAAACCAAAGGCTATTTCCTCTCATGTTTAGGAGTATAAACAATGACAATTTAAATTTGACATCTCTTAACTCAGGGAAAGGCTTTATCTAAACATGTGTTTGGTGTCTTCTGGTTTCTTTCTCAACGAAACTCTTTAGAAAGTGTACACAAACTTCATAATAATACAAGCAACATTTTCCTACCACTACATACTGGAGAACTGCTTGGAGTAGTGTTTAATTCCAGCTTCGCTCTCTGCATTCAAATCCCTGTGCACGGCGAGGCTGAAGCCTGGACTCCATACTTGCTGATCCTGACAAGATGTGCCTGGAGTCCAAAGGTGAAGATTGTTTAAGAGCCCCAAATCCTTGCACCTGGTCTCCTGCACCGCCAACCCCATCCCAGCACATCCCTCCAGCCTGGCTGGAAGAATCCTCTGCATTCTGTATTCCTTGGAAAGCATTCTCTGTTTAACAAAACTCAAACACTTTATTAAGGAAGCTCAAATGGAGGCTCTGCAGTTTTTAAATGCACAATGCTAGCCATTTATGGCCAAACAGTGCAATCCTTACAGCACTCAACGTTGTGAGAAGTCCCAGAGGTAACGCTCTACACTATCCACAGGGAACCTCATGGTCCTGGTCTGTGCTACACGTGGCTTTGCTTACCTGTCCATTGCCAAATGGACTGGCGCTTACGAAACCAGTCCCCATGAACCTTTTCACTAGAAAACGTGCTCTCCTGGATCTCTGTTTCTGAAAAATATATAAATATATAATAAAAACAGAAACATCAGTGAGCAATTTACTGGAATTGGAGGCTCAGCTGTTTCCTAACGTGTAAGTAGACTACAGAAGCCATTTCTTTGAAGACCCTTGTGTTTTCCACACCATGTACCACTTTGTGCACATTTATGTGCTTACACTGCAGGCACCTCGAGTGCCCCAGAAAGGACAGAGCAGCAGCAGCAAGGAGCAGAGACTTTGGCTGAACCCTAAGCTTCTGCATGCATGGATGGACGCTGAAACCAGATTTGTCCAGAAACAGCCCGAAACAGGGACTAAGTTACCAAAATGCCTAGTAATCAACTTTCAAGATGGAAAGGTGGCTCTCAAGACAAGTGGTCTCACGCTACCTGTTTACCAGACAGAAGTAGAGCCCATTGCAGTGGGGGAGGGAAGAAATAAGTAACCTGAAGAAAGTCCTCCACCCTGAGTAACCCGCCCAAGAACAAGAGATGCATCTCTCATAAGAAATGGTCCTGGAGCTTGTGTCACTTCACACACGCTGCAGGTAGCCAAACACCGCTAGGGAACTGCAGCCACAAAAACTCAAATTACAGCTGGCCAGAGGATTTATAGGGTATCTAGTTTGCTAAGTAGCTTTGAGGGGCTAAGAGATTGCCCCTGTCCTGAGCCTGACAACAAGCTTGTGGACAAGGGGCTGGAAACCTCAACAGGATCACAAGCATGACAGCAGCTCAGACTATCACTATCATAAATAAAGAGTTTAGGAGCCACTGCTGGCGGTGACAGAGCCACATAAATTTTGAAATGAATGCCTTGGAAACAGACAGGTCCTTCCCAAGAGATCAGGGAATGCACAAGGATGCAAGGATACAAAGTTCAAACTGTTTTGTCCAAATCCCTAAAGGCTTATACATCAGCACTGAAATGGTATCAACACTAATAGGTGTACTAGTGCTTTTTCTCAAGCCTAAAAATCAAACACTGCTGTTGCATAATAACAAGCATCAGTTTCACCATCTTCACCCTGCCAGCCTCTCCTTCAGGTTTGCTATTGTACCTGCACTGACAAACACCCCACAGCTAGGCTCCTGGGCACCCTTTCCCACCTCAGCCCTGCTAAGTAGCACCCTTGCTCCATCCAGGACTGGCCTGCAGTCACTGCAGCACGCCGATGTATCAGCCCCAAACATCTCAGAGGCGCCCTGGCAGCCTTGCTTTAAGTCCCATTTCTGCACTCGTCCTCCCTACCCACCAGCTGCTCCCCAGCTGCTGGTGCCTTAACCCCTTCCCTGCCTTGCAGAGCTTTAAAACCCTATTAATGAGGGGTGGTCTATCTGTACTATGTGTTGATAAAACTCCTTTGCAACACAGGCCGAGCTTTACAATCTCTGTATTTCTTGTGTACCCAAAGATCTGAAATGAGGGTGTGGAACAGCCTGATTTGTACAAGTCTGATAGCTGGGGGAGGAACCTGGTGTAAACTATTCCCTCCTGAATATAAAACTTGACAGAAATATTTTTCAAGAGAAATCTGCAGAGCCATACCAAGCAGTGCCGTACCCATGGGTGAATACAGCTAGTGCAGGGTTTGTCCTGTATTTAACAAAACCCTTAACAATTGCTCCTATATAGGCAAAGGTTTCTGCACTACATGTAGACATGGCAGCAGCAAAGCTCTGCCAGACACACAGGATGAATCCATCTCACTTTCTGAGGACTGCTGTGGTCAGCCCCAATATCCTGCCTTACACAATGGGGTCTAGCAATCCTTCTGGTGTTGATACTTAGAAGCACGAAGTCCTCCAAGCAGCACTGAAGGGAAATGCTCTAGATTCTGAGTCTCTCTCCAACATCTGAGACCATTAAAAAAAAATAAAATAATAAAATAAAATAAAATAAAGTATTAGGCAAACATCCCACAACAAACTCAAGGTAGAAGCATACAAGGTATTGTGTTCCAGCTTGGAGGTCTCTATCCTCACATGATACTAAATAGCTTTAGCATTAAGTATTTCTAATTTATTATCATTTGTAAGCATCTGGACAATGTGGCAACTGTGTCAGGGTTGGGATTTGAATCACAGGCTAATAAAATCTGTAGTGAAACCTGTAAACCAAACACATGAAGTCAGATGTGGGTATTAGTTAATACATACCATTGATGTGCTAGCTTCAACCCCACACTGGCCACACAGTGAAGGTGTTGGGATGAAACAGCTGAGGGCTGGCAAGCCACTTTCAAATGAGCTTCCTGAGAGATGCTTACAGGAGACAAGTACATATCGTTGCACCGAGGGAGTTGTCAGCGAGCCACAGCAGCAGAGCACGCTTCCAACCTTTACGCTCTCTCTCCGAGGGCACACCTCCATCTGCCTTAAGATCTTGGCTTTCACTTGCTTGTGGAGAGACCTAACAGTTTTGCTTGTCTGATGCTGTACCCTGGCTTCAGCATCTTTGTATTTTGTTGCTCTTCTAGTGAATCCCAAAAAAGCCCTGAACTGCCTTTGGCAGCCCTGCATGAGGCAGACATTTGTAGCAAGTAGACTGTTTTCCAAAGCAAACCACACTGCAACCTTTGACATGGGATACGGTTTTGCAAGGTCTTCAGTGTGGACTAGAAAATACTATGCACATACCTGAACCATCAGTATCATATGTTGCTTTGGCCTAAAACAAGCAGGAGTCCATCCTCTCTCTGCATGGGCAGCAGAATTTTTATGAAACACCCTGACACCTCTAGGTTTCTAACCTTAAGTGTTTTTTCATACTAGCTACCTCCTTGCCAGCAGTCATTAAAAGTTCTTGTCCAGTCCCTGGTTGTCCATAGCACTTCCCAAGTCACTCTGCTCATGTGTTGGCAGTTGTGACAACTCAGTTCCCCTCAACTGGGACTGGCTGTGTAGAAGCAGCACCTCTATCTTGTTGTCTGCTCCCAGGGAAGAAACTCAGCCCCACTTCCCTAGAAGACCACAATGAAAAGAAAAAAGAAAAAAAAAAAAAACAGCAGATAGGCTTTTCAAATAGAGTTTTCACAACCGTGTCTCAAAAGGCTGATTTTTACCTTCCTTACATGCCTCCTCTTCCTTCCTTCCTTCCTTCCTTCCTTCTTTCCTTCCTTCCTTCCTTCCTTCCTTCCTTCCTTCTTTCCTTCCTTCCTTCCTTCCTTCCTTCTCTTAGCTTTTATTCTTTCATTTTTCCATTCCTCCTTTCTTTCCTTCACTCTTTTTTTCTCCCCAGTCCTCTCTCGAAAAACAGCAGATGAGAGGAAATGCAAGAGACAGAAAAGGACAAAAGAGAGAAAACTGAACATGAAAAGCTAAATGGCAAACAATGACACTTTACCAAGTTTAGGGAAGGTGGGTGAAAATCCTGAACTGCTTTGTTAATATTTTTGAAAACTGACCATTTAAAAAAAAAGTATAATGAAAAGGTCTTTTCTACTTTAAACAATCTCTATCTATTTTATAACCAGCTCTAGCTCCACACCTGTACAAAATATACACATTTGGTAGAAGATGATTAGTTCAAACCCAGACTCTGAAAAGGCTTGTACAGCATCTCACTCCTCTTACAAAGATTTAAAGGCAATAGATCTGGGTAATTCATGACACTAACAAATTGACTGTAATTTACTTAAGGAAGATTTCAGTTTAGTGGATTGATAATTTTTAACCACCCTGGTACAAGACTGACCTGATTTGTGGGCAAATTAGACAGTTGTTGCCCTAGGCACCCGAGTACTTCCTTTAGCTGATGAGCTGACAAAACAGTCCACTCTATGTACACAGGGAGAGGGTGGGATTGGATATTTCACCCATAGGGGCAAAAAATATCTAAGCCAGTTCTGTACAGATGTGAAAAATTTTCAATTTTGTTACTGATTTTTAATACCTAAAAGGTGTTCCTTAATTAAAAACTTGCTAAGATGATATTGAAAAAACATTTAAAGAAAACCAAAGTTTTTTTTAAATTGTTTTAGAAGGAAACTTCAAGTTTCTTGACTTTCCCATGAAATTCATTTCTGGCTTCTGACTTCTAGCCAGTAGTGTGGGCATGTAGCCCTCTCCCAGATTTGCCCAGCATCTCATGAGCAAAGCATTACCAGTTGCCTCGGGAGAGCAAAAGCTGGTGCAGTAAATGATGCTCTTCTCTCAAAGCCAGAAAGGATAAAAGATCACTTCCCACTCTCAGGGATCAAAGTTTCAAAACTGATCACCATCTGCACATCCATCTAGCCAGCACTGATCTGGGGAATAATTATCATTCACATTTTGGGTCATCAATTGTTATGTCTTCTTTTGAGAGCTATGATTGTATCTAACACTGTGAAAAGCTAGATCCCTGCCCCAAAGAGTACTGATCTGAGTCTGAGTGATGACTGCAGACTGGTACAAAGGCAAGGAAAGGATTTACCCCGAGTAAAGATCACCAAATTTGTTTGGCAGTGTTGTGCCTCAGCCACATGAGCTGAGATTTCAGTGTTAAACAAGGCATGGAAAGTGAAATTTGCAAGTACTTTTTGCATATTTTGCATAATTTTAGTAGCTAGGTGAGGCCTACTGGCTGCCCAAGGCAGAAATGCAATGGCCTAGAAACTGTGGGTCTGTGAGGAAGAACAGGCTTCCTGACACATAGTGGGCAGAGGTGAGAGACAGAAAGAATGAGCTGCAAGGGGATGAATATAAAATGAAGCAGGGGCATGACCAAAAAATGTGAATGATGATGAGTCAGGACATAAAATATCTTGCTTTCATTTAAGCCTAGGATTTAAGAAAGGGGCTATGAGGTGCTGGAGATGCCATCATTTCAATGGAAGCATGAAACCAGAATCTGGATCACTAAGACTCATTAAAGACCTGCTGGCCCTTTTCTACATACATTTTGGGCCCAGGGGTTTTAACCTAGGCATGCTGGTTAAACTCCAGTTTAGGTTTCCATATGTTATTTTCCTACAGCTCACCCCATCATTCCATCTAAAGCACTTACTCCTAGAAATACTGTTAGGTAGCCACCGTGGCAGCACACAACCTAGAATCCATATCAAATTATAAGCAATAAACCTGCTCTACAGCTCTGGCTCTGTATGTATCTTGCTCAGTCGGGACCCATCCAGATAGTTACTTGCATACAAATGATTTTAGATTATCAAAGGTACCATCACGAGCACAACACCCCTCTGGGTATGCATCTGCAATTATAGCCATTCACTTACACACATATAGAGCAAGATGCCATAACATCCAGCATAAAAAGAGCTACCTGATTCCTGCCATGACAGCCCTGATCAAGGTAAGATTGCAGCTGAGGAAGGAGAGAAAGTATAAGAGAAGGTAGTAAGGGAAATGACACGTCCCTTTGCCTTGCAGAGGGCTGAAGCTGAAATAGCCTTGAGTGATTATTAACCAGTAGTTCAAGTTGATTTGTTCCGCCTGTGAGTTTTGATTTGGAAATACAGCAAGCCTGAGGAAAGGGATATGAAGTGACCTGTAGTTGGGACTTATATTTTTCCTTCCCCAGTGGATGTCCCTGCACACCTGCTTGCGGTGTAATAGTGTAATAAATTAAGTGCATATCTATATCCACAAAGGGTCAAATTCTGCTCAGAATTATACCCGTGTAAATCCCCAATAACTCCACTGGCCTCACCAGAGTTATTTGGCACAGATTTGCACTTGTGTAACTGAGAGCTGGTTTTAAGCTACAGTCTGAAAAGTGTTTCACCTTCAGGTTAAAAAAAAAAATGCTGCCAATGTCAGTTGTTGTTACATTTGAAATAACCAGAAGGAATTTCACCTGGATGGGATCCATTCATAATCCATGACATTCACATGAACCTTTTTCCCTTATTTCTGGTGTGCATGGAAAGATGTCAGATTTTAATTCACAATGCATCCCTGCCTTTTGTTTTGGAAGGACCTCTATGCCTTAGATCAATCATTAGGGAAAGGTGTCTATATTGATAACACATTTGTCTCTGAGATGCTACAGGATATTCCAAGCCAGATTTCCTTTGAAGCCAGGCACCGATTTTATTATCAAAGCGTGAAAAATAGCTCACGTTCATGACATCAAATGCAGCCAGCACATGTCACTGAGGGCTAAAGCAAGACTCCAGTTACATCATGTAAATCCAGAAGAGCTCTAGCCACTTATGCTCCCATTACTGCAATGCAGCTGGCCTCAGCGCAGGTCTTGTGGCTCAGGGGCTGCTGCACTGTCAAGAGGCACAAACCACATGGGTCACCCTTCAGGCACAGGGCAGGCTGCCACACTGTGACCCATAGACACACAGGTAAGAAGGAGAGGTGTAAGGATCAAAAAATATAGGCTGTCAATTCTGACCTTTTACATGCATTGATCCCAAATTGAGCTGAATTCCTTTAAAATATCTGAGCCATCAGTGATGATGTCAGAAGGCTTCTGGCTCTAGGGATTCAAAGAGTAATTTCTGGCTCCATGCTGGAGATAGATAGAGAGGGAATGATCTGACACACGTTCCTGCCAAACAGCTAAATTTCATTAAGATACAGCAGAAAGGTATGTGAGTTTGCTTTGTGACCCTGTTAGAGCTTACAGTTCTCCACAGACCAGATTTAGTTAGAAATACAAACTTTGTTCTTTGAATAACCTCAGCTTGAACTGAGTTCTGGAAGGACTGTCTTTGAGTTAAGGTAATACAAAGCAATAAAGCTTCCTGAGAACAGAAGACTGCCAAAGTTCAAGTGGTATATTTTATGATCTGGATTATTGTCCATTGAGGGACTCAGATGAAAACACAGACTCATTTCATTTAGGTCTCTAGTTGTGATTTGAACCATGATCCAAATTTCTAATGAAAATACCCAAAGAGAAAACTAGTACTTTATCTGCTACATACCAGGCCTTGCTGGCCCTTTTCTAAAAAATCACAGTAATCCAAGGTCAAATCATACATGTGGAACAACTTTAATATTCCACAGAATTTTTGCTTCCACCATTTCATCTCTTTCAATAGCACAAACCACATACAGAATGATGTACGGTTGGCTATATCAGGTGTGATAACAACAATTATGCAAATCATCTGCAACAATAAGAACAAGAAGAAAAATATCTTGGGTATCTCTGTAGAAAGGAAGCATTTCCACAAATGATTTTGTGCAATAAATCTTCACTATTTCTTGGGCTCATCCTGGGAAGCAGTCAGTATGGAGAGCATTTGCCATTCTGTCAGAGGACACACAAAAGTACACATGCAAAGATACATACCAAGCCGATCAGCCTCTGCATCTCAGGAAGATGGTCATCTTAGCAAGTGATCAAAAGTATGTTTATTTTTTTCTCCTCAAGGGAACAAGATTAAAATGGCGTGGTTTCTGCAAGCAGCATGGGACCAAAAAAAAATCTCTAAATAAAATTGACTACAACCAGCTACATTCTCTCATTCAAGATGACAAATGGTCTGACTTTTCTGAAAGGTCATTAGTCAAACTCAATTTTAAAATATTCAATTCAGAAAAAAAAATCTTTAAGTGAAAGCCTAAGCTCTACAGAGCACTAAATAACAAAGCTCTACCAATACGTTTTCTCTCACTTGATCCTATTTAAAAAACCTAAACTATAAGCTATATCTGAGTCAGGAGAAGAACATCAATTATTTTTTTCCCTGGCAAAAGTCAAATGGTCCATTGAAGTTAGATCTATCTTTACAGTTAGCCTATACAGAAATGCAGCAGAGCACCTATATTGTCCTAAGGAAGAATCAGAGGTAGCCTGAAATACAGAAATACTCAGAAATACACTGCAGAAAAGCCACTGTTCTGTCCAAAACAGAGCAGAAGCAGCTCCTTGTCTCGGCGAAGCACCTTACAATGCAAGAGAGAGAACTGTTTCTCCTATAAATATGTTTTGATTTCTACCAGTATGCTATTGATAAGATTTGCCAAATTTGTGTCAGCTTACAGGTGACGATCTGTTTTGTGTAGTCACTCTCCATTACTGGTGATGTGTAAAAAATGTTTCTCTCATCCTCTGAGAAAGTAAAAAGTTTCAAAATTGTTCTCACTCCACTTCAGTCAGAACACAACTTCCTCTCTTCTCCCTCTTCCCGTGCTTGCGAGCAATGCTGTGACGGACCACCAATTCAGGTACTCTCCCAGAATCATAACATCTCAGATTCAGTGTCCTGCTTGAGGACATCCTCAGTCATTTGTATGAAGTGGAACTGCCTGCATGGGAGACACGAGGAAACACCCTCTCCCAAATGCTTGAAATATGGGACCTCCTACCTCTGCAAGGTGCCAGAAAAGCCCTCTGGATGACCGTGTGCTCTGGCTTCTCTTCTCATGTTTTGTCCAGAAATTCTGGTCTGAACCTAAAGTCTCTCTCTCAGTGACAGTTTTGCCAAATCAAGAACACATTTGCAAATCACCATTGTCCATCCCAAAATGCACTCTACTTTGTCAAAGAAATACCAGACTTCTTGTGTCTGAGAATGGTTACCCAGCACTTTTTTTTTTGTTTCACTGTCATGACTGGAACACTGACCCTTCAGAAATAATGAGAAGTACATAGTATAAGAAACACAATTCTAGTGAAGTTTTAACAAAACCATCATTTGTACATCTATATTAAATTCATTGAATCTACAGTCCACAGCGCAAATGCCCTTAGACTTGCATCAACAACTGGTTTGATATCAAAAAATGAGAAAGAATTGACTCAACAATATCAGAGGATTCACAAATTTTTTCCTAAAAGTATCTATAATCTATTTTTCATCTAATGCTTCTGACTACATGGATAGCTCAGGCAGACTGAGATCCTAAAAGACATATGAGGGTCTTAAAGATGAGCATTTGGATTTCCCCCATCTTTGAATCACACTCACTACTGCACCTGGTTTGATAAGGATTAAATTAACCCATTCTACCAAAAAGCCAACAAGATAATTCTGTGTAGGACACAGGAGGCATGAAGTGAAAAAGTCCACTTGTGCATCTTGTATATGAGCTGCACTATCTGAATGTGACTCTTTTTTTGTGGAGATTTGTGGTCACTGGGTCTGCATGAGCACAGAAATTCATTATTCATGATTGGTACTTACCATTCTCCCATCTTTTTTATGAGGTTCCAGTAACCCAGTAAGGAGGCAAAGACAGGCTATGTGACCAATCACAAATACTAAATAGTAAAGAACTCATGAACAAATCTCTAGTCTGAAAATTATTGATCCAAATTTTCTGGTGAAAACTTATGAATACCGAACATAACCATGGCTAATAGGACTGGTTGGTTCATAGAGGATTCTCTCAAGCTGCATAGTTTTATTAATATATGTATGGCTAAAAATTTCTCTATAAAAATATATTAAAACTGTCAGATTTATAGAAGTCAGACAAATCCTTCATTTTTCTGTTCACAACCTCTCTAAATCCCTTTGCAGAAGATTCCAGACCTCATCTGCATTCCTCAAGGATTTACAGGGCACCAGAGGAACAGCAATCAGCTCCAAATGAATATGTGCATTCAGAAGTATATGAAGGCTTTTCCAGCTTTTCGGGTACTTCACTCAGGTTAATCTTCCTAAAGGCACTGGATGTATTTGCAAGAGCAATTTTAACCGCTGCTCCACTCTGCCACTTTTCAGCACATGCATTGTGGCCTGTTGATGGGAATAACTGCCATGTAACCAGAGGCGAAAGGAAGAGTGGCTGGAATATTGGAGGGAACGCACAAAAACAGGCAAAAAAATGCCACATACTTAATATTTACTCCTCCTGGAATAATATGAGCTAAGACTGTGGATCAGATTCTGATCTCAGTTACCATGGTGTTAATCTGAAGTACCAGCACTGATTTCGGAAGAGCAACCCTGGATTTAAAATCTGATTCAAAGATTGCCACTGATTTATGCTGACTTTGTAGCAGTTGGTTATTCCAGCATGAGTTTAGCCTAGAAAAAGATAGCAATGCTTTTATCAACACTGCATTATGAAATGCTTTGTAAACAAGGTTTACTATTTTCTTCTTTCTGCTTGTTTAATCCATGTTTATGTACTGCTCCAATTCTAATTATATATACAGAGAAGAAAGTTTTATTCCCCCTTTCTGCTATGTTCCCTTCATCTCCTATAGCATTTGTAAGATATGAACACAAAGAAAAATGCTACAATAAAAGCATGGAAAAAGGTACAGCACAAATGCATCACTACAGAATAAACATCAGACCACAGATTATTTTTCTTTCTTCTTTGCATTCCACCCTGTGTTTTATCTGGGATAAGTTATTATTCACATTGCATACCAAGTTTTGTTATTCTCTGGTAAGGAATGAAAATGTTTTCAGACATGGATGCTGAGGGAAAAAAACATTGTCAGTATGTTGTCAAGATTTGCCTTGCTGAATAAAAATGACATTGTTATTGTACACAGATTTTTAGTTGAATATTTACCTAGATAATAGGATGAGCTGGATGCACCTGTTTTCTCAACAGTTCAGTATGAATTAGATTAGTGGGATGTGGTTTATTTGGGTCAATAGAAATAGATCTTCCCAGTTGTCCTGAAGATATGAAAAATAAATATGGCAATTGCTGTATTTTGCACTACAGGTTCTGAAGAAAGCTCTGCACTCTCCTGAAACAATGCTTTAAAAAGGAAAAGGCTGCAAGGATCTTTCTTGCTCTTCCCTCTTCTGTCTCTCTAGGTAGAGGCCTTGTTGGATGCCTCCAGTAGCATTTACAGACATAAAAAGAGATGGTCAAATATTTTTCTTGTGGAAAATTTTGACAAGCAGAAAGAAAAAAGAACACAGGTCAGTTTTTATCTTTTACCAAAAAAAAAAAAATCCAGCAGCTGCTCCCTTTCCAAAAAAAAAGTTTCTGTTTCTGACACAAATGTTTTGCCTTGCCTGATTTTTTCTTCTCTTTCTTGACAAAAATGTTGAAACTTTCCAAAAGTTTAAAGTTTTGGAAAAACTTTAAAAAAAATAAAGTTTTCAGAGAAAAATTCCACTGAGGTCAAAACTAGGTTTTCTGGTGAAAACCAGTCTTAATGAGGAAGCATTGGCCAACATAGGGTGCTTGTGTCTTTCTGAAAGGGCGGTATGGGATATGGCAGGCTGTGCTGCTCAGGGCTGTTGCATATATCGACTATATATCAGGTGCTCCAGCTGCACTCTCCCCGTACTTCCCGCTGCCCCCACTAATGGTGGGATTTCAGCCTGAGATGAATCCTGCTCATACTTTCAAGAAGGAGTGGCTGTGAGCACTTGCCTTGTCTAGCAGGCTTGGCAAGAGGTTTGCAAGAGCTTAAGGTGGCTTTTGAAACAAGCCGTCATGGAGTATTAGTAGAAGAGCTCTAGTTGTCACCACAGAAAACTATATTATGTGGGTGCTAGAGAAAAATCAGATAGCGTGGCAGGTATGAAGAAGATATAGTATAAACATACAGACCAGGAAGCCACAGAGTGGGGACATATAGCTGGAGAGTGGGGGAGCATAGCTGTTTCCACATTGTTTGACCATAGTATATACTCTGCATTAGGTGATACTCAGGGCAGGGAGGGGGCATTACAACCTTGTCATTTCAGTTCCTTCATATGCCAGAGCTCAGACACATAAATATGGCTAACATTATGCTTCCGCAGGACCAAATAAATAAATAAAAAAATAGACAGTTTCTTGCATGGTTTGGCCAGCCAGAGACTGGACTCCCCCACCGAAATAGATCTCCCTCCCCCAAGAAAAATCTAGAAAATGGAAGTGCTTTTAAAACCCCGTATACTGAGTATACCTTTTTTATGCTTCAGGCTGCTGCCTTTTTCCACCTAACACATGGTAAGGATTATATTTAAATAAAGATTTAACACCCATAAATGGTTTCTTTTAATATAGCTGTAAAGTAATAGTTCTTTTATGGGAAAATTTAAATGTAATTCTGCTATGTACAGCTGTGCCAAACAGTATGGTATCATTTTATGCAGCCATAAGCAAGGAGGCACGTTGACCAGCAGTGCCTGTGGGTAGAGCGTGGATTTTATTAGCCAGTATGAGCTGATGACCCATGAGCAGAGTCAGCTTTTGCATCTTGTAAAGTCAGCCATTGTAAAGGTACGACCACATGCAGATGGCAAGCGGTTTCCAGCCCGGAGCAGCTGAGCGCATCCTCCTGGCTCGGGCAGCAGCAGGTCCTCTTCAGCTTGCAAAGCATCGCCACTACCTGTTCAGGCTTCACCTCTCCTGGCAGGGATGTAGCTAGGCTGGCTTTGTGCACGCTACTGAAGAGCTTGTGCTAAACCCTCTATTTACTGGTAACCACCTCTCTGAGCATCTGCCCAGCTGAGCCAGCGTCAGGGTCCCTGTGGCCCCAGGGCAGAAAGTCAGGCTTTTCCCTCCCATCCCCACACAGGAGGGCTTGCATCGCTGCCCAATGCAGCCTAGCAGCGGCTGGCACACACAACCAAACACAAGGCTGTTTCAGATTAAAGCTAAGAGTCGAGTTCCCAGCCCACGGTATTACATGGCACAGATACTCGCAGCTCTTTCCAGCCTCCCAAGAAGAAGCATTTGGTGACTTTTCAGAACTCAACATGAACTTTTTTTTCCAGAACTTGTTGCTGGGATGGGTGATTACTGCCTGGTTTAAAAACATTCTTGTCTTTAAAAAAAGGCAGGATTATTTTGCCGCCTCATTTTTGCAACACTGTATTCCTTGCACCAGTGAGGTTACTGTCACTCTTGTTATAATCATAATCACCCATGGGAAACTATAGACAAGGCTGGGATGGGCCTAATTGTCTTAAAACAATGGTCTCTCCCCTTGCAAAGCATCGTCATGTTTCCGCTGCCACAAGACCTCATACAGGATGACATCTAGGTAATTATTTATGCATTTTCCTGACATTATTTCCTTCCTCTTTTTTAAAGAATCTAGTTTCTGACGCTCAGAATACTGCAAATACTTTACAAAATATCTCGTAATAAACATCATCCCCACCCCTAGCCACTGGAGGCTTTCCCATGCGCTTCTACATTCCACGATAGGTAAGCTCCTGCCAAAACAAACCTTGGCGGATCAATCGCCCCAGTGGAATGAGGGATGAGAAAATGTTACTCAAACTCCGCTGCAGAGCAGCAGCTTGGCTGGGCTTATTGCCATCCATGCAACGTATGAAAAGAAATCCTTTATTTATTTCAGTCCACTTCTCACTAGCCAACTAAAAAGCATCCCAAACTGCTTTTGGGTCTTGATTCAGCAAATCATCTCAGCACATTTCAGAAAAGATGTGACAATGAAATATTTTGGCTTCATTCAAAATGCACACTCACATTGTTTGTTGTGTGCCTTACACTGGCTTGGGAGATGGCCAGGCAGAAATTTCCAGAGATAGTTGACTTGGGAATAACAAGCCAGGACCACATTTTCAAGGGCAATTCTGGACCAAGCAAAGAGACTGAATGAGCAGCAACATTTTTCAGCAGGACTACTCAACCCAGTTTCATTGGTTCACTAAACAAATCTCAGACATTTATATACTTTTTACTCCCAAAATGAGAAAGCAAGGAGAAGCAACACACCCCACTGCAGAGCAGTAAAATCCAAGTAGAACTCTTTTTTCCTACCTTTGCCTTATGGAGGAAAGGAGCTGCCCGAAGTTCTCAACATAGGGATTTGCTCCAGAAAATGTGAACATTTTCTTTTTCTTTTTTTTTCCCTCTTGAACACATCAGTTAGCACCCTCTGGTTTTGATTCATCAGTTTTGTTTTGACTCTTGCTTTTGGTTTGGTGTAGATTTGAATATTTTCTTCATGCTTTGCAAAGACTTTGAACACAAGAACAGCATCTCATTCAATTTTAAAGCTGCCGTTTCCTTCCCCTTTTAAACTGTGAAGCATGCTATGATTTACAGTGGCATATATTTGGAAAACTGGGCCAAGGCTTTTGTAACTGGATGCTCCTAAAACCCTGTTTAAATTTCTACAGGGGAAAGCTGGGGCAGTGAGGACTTCTTACAATTAGGATTTATTTAAGAGACTGAGGAGAAACCCAGGAGCTTAACTTTATGCCCTGATGTTGGAAATCTTAGCCCAGATTTACATTTTAATTCATCTGTCAGCACTAGCTCTGGGTAATGCAGAATTTCACTCTTTCTTTCCCTCTCCCACCTGCTCATGAAACCTCAACTAGAAATTCCAGCTCCTTTTCATTAGGAGCCTGGCACTTCTCAAAGGACTGAGCTGCATGGAACTGTCCCTGTGAAAGCTGAAACCAAGAGAAAATGCCTGGGCTTTCGGGTTTCATTGCAGAGCCAAAAAGTCAAGTTAATTTTGCTGCAATTCAGCATGTCTCAAGAGCCAAGGTGAAGCTTTCTGAGAAACTGTGCTCCATTTAAAGTAAATATGTATGGAGATAGTAAAAGGGAGCAGGCACAGGCAATTCTAGTTTCCTGAGTAGTCTCAAACCTTAGCACAAAAATGCAGAAAGCTCTACTACAATTAAACTATAAACTGGAAAAGGTTTTATGTATCAGCATTTTGAACTACACATAGAAAAGAAATGGACAAAAAACCAAAATGTAGACCATAATTGAAATATGCTAAATATTTTCAAGGAAGAAGGCCGTTGTCTTCTGTCCTGATTGGGTATACATATACCCTCATGCACATTTCACATCTCTGCTTTACCTTCGTTGGGGAGAAAAAAAAGCCATTATACGTGTGAGAATGCGGTGGAATTCATCTGTGTGAAATGCCACAGATCAACTCATAAACCTTACTCAAAAAAAAAAAATGAACTCCATGTCTCCTTTAGCTCTGGCACCAGAATTGCCTCCTAAGCCTCAGGAAAGCCTGGCTCCCTTCATTAAGGGGTTAAAAGCCACCACGCTGGGAATAATACATATTCTGCTCTTTCCTTTTCGTACTCCCTCATGGTTAATGACATCCAGTCCCATCTGGATACCAAGCACCATGAACAAACATATCCCCCAAAGAATGTTACCCAGATAATTGTCTTTGATGAAAATCAATTGTGTGATGTTCGCATTACAGGTCTTTTAAAGCCAGTTACTCATTTCTGATTCAGGCTTCAGTGGTTTGAAGACAAGTCTATATAAATGTACTTAATAATGCAACACTTACTCTACAGTGTCACTGGTGTTTTCTACCTTTCTTCCATACTTTCAATGGGTGCAATGCTTTACAAGCACTGGGAGACTGGCTGCATTCTGAGGCCTTTCACAATAACGTGATCTTGAGCCAAGTTTTGGACGACAATCGACCCACTGCACAGAAGGACAGGGAATTCTGGTGTGGAGGCCACGGGGCCAGATGGGCTGGAGCTGAGCTCTGCCCCGGTTCATTCTGTGGCAGCTGACAAACTCACAGGCTGGGCTTTTTGAAGTAACTTAAAGAAACTGAGTGTCAAAATTAGGAAGAAATTAATTCCCAGTCAGCCCATGGGCTATCTGATTTCTTGCATTTTCCATGCAAGATAAGTATTTCTACATCTTTCCTGAGTGCTTCCCC
Organism: Nyctibius grandis; assembly: GCF_013368605.1. Taxonomy (NCBI): domain Eukaryota; kingdom Metazoa; phylum Chordata; class Aves; order Nyctibiiformes; family Nyctibiidae; genus Nyctibius; species Nyctibius grandis. The sequence continues at coordinate 21,335,014 of NC_090664.1, read as the reverse complement.
TTGATCAAAATACAGATGCACACAAAAACGCATCTTCAAACTGGCCCACTCCTTTGTCCCTCTTTTTCCTCTTCTGTTTCTCTTCTCCTTTTTCCCTTAGCTTTGGTATTTCAGGCTGCCCTAATCATACCAAGATGGGCTGAAGGACCCAAAGGCCAAAAGTTTATTTTTCTAAGGAAGGCTTCAAACATCACCCTGGACCTCCTCCCCACAGGCCTTTTTTGTAAGTCCTGCTTGTCTGCAAGTATGGCTAATGTGTATTTTGTGAGTGGACTTTCTTTACAAAGGTTTGAGTGCTTCTTATGGTATTCTAGTGATGAAAAAGTCCAATGCTGGATCATTTTTCGGTTATGACAAGTACCCACTCTGTGTCTCCAGGCTGTGTCCTATTTGCTTGCTAGGAAAATGCTAGTCTGCTTGTAGCATCCCAGCCTGCAGTGAGGTTCATACTAAGATCTAGAAAATCAGTCCTCCAGAAGAATCAGCTAGCTTGCTTCTAGAACAGCCATCATCAGATGGTGTGCCATTTTAGAAGTGGTATTTTCTTTTAATATTTTGAAAAAAATGTCCATGAATGAAGTAATACAAAATATCAGAAGAATATGATAGCTCTCCATATATTTATAGCTCTCATTACAATAAGGAAATTTTGATCCAGAATATGAGCATAGTCTGTGATTTCATCAATGAGAATCAAATCTTCTGTCACGAAGCATGACTCACTTGGTTATCTCTGCATCATATTACCTCTGCACTGTACAGCTGTCTCTGCTCCCAACTATGGAGTCCCCAGCCTGTCCCCTCCTGCCCTGGGACAGCACAGCACCAAGAGATTCTTTGACCTCATTGCAGATTCCTGCAATGCCCTTGTGGACCTGGTGAGAGCAATTCTGTCCACACAGAAAACCCAAAAATAAGTAACGCTCAACAGGTCAAGCTGAGTAGCAAACTTGCATTAGCCAGTCACTAAAACCAAAGGCCAAAATTAAAAGTTATTAAAACCTGAAACTGACCAACCAGATGAGTTTTTGCTTTTCAGGCCACTGACTACAGAAGAGCTTTTTGCCTTCCCATCATCTCTCAGAGTCAGGTGTAGGAGGGGATTTCCTGGAGGGACTGAGAGGGCTGAATCCCATTGCGAGGCTAAGGAAAGAGACTAAAAAAACAGGGTATTAGCACACTGCTAAAGGGGGAACCATAAGAGAAAGGCCAGTAACTGTCCATAGCACTCTGAAGACTTTTTGAAGGTTGTTACACTGAGGCCAGTATCAGCATTACACTGATGAAGGCCCTGGGCAGCAGCTGGTTGATTTGCATTGCTACTTGAATTAGCCAAGCACTACCCCTTCTCTCCCTTTTCCTTCAACATCCATTCCTGCTCAAGACCCTCATGTAAGGACTTGATTGCTCTCCTCTAGAATAAGGAAGCACCATCCCCAGGATGGAGACTAGTGTTCTGTTCAAAAAGGCAAATTTTCTGTACCTGTCAGGACCATGGTCTCAGAGCCAATGCAGGACTGGAAGAGAGCCACAGGGTATATGGACAGACAGTGCAAAGAGTTGGCAAACACCAGGCAGTATCAGAGCTCTGTCTTTGGCTTCAGCTCCCTTTGAAGCACCTGGACATCTGCAAAAATTTTCACTGCACAGTAAATCAACTCCTGCAATAACCCACAGGGCTGGGGAGGAGGTGAGAATTCCTGAAAGTTTGAGGAGGGATTTCTTTTTTGTAAAGAAGTGTTGCATGAGGTGGGTGAGTCACCTCATAATATTTTGTTCTGGCTCAAAGTTGAAGGCATTAAGCAAACTAGAAGCCAGGAGAATGACTCTAGTGCTTGTTCATTTCTGTATCTTCTCCTCCATTTAAAATGTCTTTCGAACAAACAGTCTTCTTAGTAATCCTTGTGTGCCACTACGGAGGAAGGCAGCAACGTGGGGAGAAAGATAGGACTCAGACAGGCAAGGCAGAGAAAACCTTCACGGGAGAAATTGCAGGGCACGACACAGAAAGTAGAAGTGTCGTTTTTCTCTTGAAGGGGGAAAAATCCATTTATGGTTTACAAACTCTCAGGTATACTATTTTGAGCAGTGCGACAGAGAGACATGAGAAGCTAGACTGACATGGAAGGACCTTTCCTGGACCAAGATGGTCTCTACATGACTCATGTTTGCTTTTGACAGTCATTTAGGGAGAAAAGTGTCTCGATCTTCAGTAATGAACTCACCTCAAGATTCCCATATGCTGAGCAGTTTTCAGAGGGCTGATTGAGAAGGCTGTGGCTGAGTGCAGGTGTGCCACAGCCCTGCCAGTGTGTGACTTAGTACAGAGCACCACTGAAACATGCTCACAGACCAGCCAGAGATTTGAGGGTCTGGCTGAGGTCCAGCTGTTTGCTCTGTCCACCCTGGTCTCTACCAGTAGGTCTCTGGGACCACAGTGAAGTACCAGTCTTGACTGTGGGTCAGGCAGGTGAACAGCAGCATTTAACAGACAGGCCAAGTCTGGGTAGGCAGGACAGAAAAATGGAGTAACCAGGATGGGGCTGGGCCAATTTACAGACATTTTTAGGGGGCTGGGAAACACCTCACCTAAGATATTACAGAGCAGGACACCTCACACATCAACAAGCCCTCTAAATACGACTTGAAGGGGCTACATCTAGCAGATAGATGGTAACCGTTCACTGAGCCATAGTGCGAGAGGGAGGGAATGGCAGATACTTGTCATGGGTGCTGGGGCATCTCTTCCCAAAATTGCTACAGGATTTCTGACAGCTGAAAAAAGCCCTTGTTTTTTCAGTGTCCTTCAGAAGATCTCCACGCAGTAAATAGTGTGTTACTCTGTTTATCCGTTCTGGCAAGATGAGACACTGATCTTACCCTACTAGAATCTGTGGAAAACCAATATCCTGTGGTAACGGTTCAGCCTTATGCTTCTCTTTTAATATAAGCTGTCATTACTGAACCGCAGTATTACCCAGATCTGTTTTACGTGAGTCCTTGGCAAGACAATGTCAGCTGTACTTAATAAACAAGGTCTCCATTTATCGATTCAACAATATTGTAAAGGGTAAAGTGTCGTCTGGTGTTACTAGAACATCAAACCTGCGCCTACATCAGACACAAGACAACCATCAATCGCAAAAGGATTGCATGACCTGCTAACCCAGAAGAAAAAGTGGCATGTGAAATTTCCACGAAGAATCCCGCTCCCAATCTTTAAGAAAGAAATGGATTTCCTCTGTGACTGATCTTCCATCCCCTGAGCTAGAATGACATCATGACCCTATGCTTACTTCATGACAGCATCTAGTGTAGACCAGGTGACCAATTCCTGGCCACTCTTACCTGAGGCACCCCTCTCCCTCCCAGAGCCATTGAATGAAGCAGCAGTTGTAGTAAATTGGCTCTCCCCATTCTGATTCTGTGCAGGAGTCACTGGGGTGCTTCTCTTTGGGTTTATTTTCTTTCTATCTTTTTTTTCTCAGCAATTTATGATGAATTTCACTTGAAATAATACTCTGTTCTTCAGTTTTGCTGAAGAATGTATCAGCTGGGCAAACCATAGATTTTGCCTCAATTAGCTGAACAATAACAGTGGGAGAGAGGAATTATGCCAGTTGTGAGAGGTCTGTGGCTTGAAAACATGGTAAATGCTGCAGTTGCAGACATCTACAAAGGCTACAATGGCTCCAGTTTGGGCCCTGAATGGAACAAAGATTAAGACCCTGTGGAAATGATAGCAAGAGATAACTAAGAACCTCTGATATATATCAGAGGGCAGAGGGTGATTGGCACAAAACAGCTCCAGTGCCAATACTTACTGATTGGACAGCTTTTCATTACAAATGTAAAGGCCTTTCAATATTGTTACATACCCAACCACCAACAGGTTTTATCTTCTGTTTAAGGACACTGTATTCTGGGCAGAAGTCTCTATGGCATCAAGGAAGCAAGACAATAGAGCTGGTGGGTAATTTCTTGGTACCCAGGATGTTTCATCCAAAGCATCTCAGTTTTCACTAATGTTCTTCCAAGCCAAGGTTCTGTCGGCCTCTGTCTCAATTCCTCAGGATGTTCCCGGAATACAAGGCCTTTATCTCCAGACTTGCCCAGAAAGTCTATCTACAAGCAGGGTACAGACAAGCCCAGGACAATCCATGAAGTTGAATGACAAGGCAAGAATATGTACCCTAGGCTCACACCAACTCTCCATAACCTGACAATCAATCCACAGTGAACCTCCTGAGAACACCTTTGAACAAAGACACTGCTGAATATGGGAAACTCACAGATTGGAGTAGGGTACAATTTCCAAAAAAAATGTTGGTTTGGGTCTGATTCAAGCCAAAGGTGGTATTCTGCACAAGCACATACAAATCCGCATGAAACAGAAATGTTACTTTTTTGGCCAGGTTTCCCAGAGAGGTAAATCAGAAGTAAAATAGCACTGAAGCTAGACATGGAGACCTCGTATAACACCATGAAAGCAACTTGGCTTGGAACTCCATGTGTACCCTACCCTGGCATCTTTGGGCAAGAGTCTCATTTGTCCTTACATTCCTGACTTACACTGTTATAGACCTCAGCCGCCTTCTTTTGCAGAGACCTTTTAAAGGGGCTGAGTTAAATTGTCCAGAGATGTCAACAAGTTGTGAGAGGCAGGCTCACACTGGCAGCAATTACCAGAGGGCAATGATCAATGGGGGTCTTTTGTTAGCTTTACAGGATCACTATTGACTCAGGAAGGAAGTGCCCCTATGGTTCAGGCTGAGCTGAAATGGACAAGCAGCCTTGCCCTTGGCTGCTCACAAGCCACTAACCTACATTTATCCCATTAATTATTCCTGTCCAAATTGCAGCGATCGTTATGATCCACAATCAGATGAGGAATAAGAGGTCACAGCAAACACAGAGGCTCCATTTACCAATCCAGGACACACATCCTTTCTCTTATTTGCATCCGGACTATTGTTCGATGCCAGCGCTGTTCCTTTGACAAACAGGTAACAACACATGACAGCCACACCAGCTCTCTGCAAAAAAATGCATACAGCTGACATGTTTTTCCACTTATAGAAGTAAACCTACAAGGCACAGTGACCTTGCTAATTATGTAGATGGGGAGAGGGGATTAGTCTTCATATTCCCGTCCATCCAGATTGCCTTGATCCTCACATACTTCTATTCCAAATTATGGCCCAAGCTATCAATGGCTTACAAGACGCTTGACACACAATCCCATTGCTTCAAAAGCATAGTTTGTGCAAGGGAATTTATAGGAAGAAAATATATTTGACAGGAATAAAAGACATTTGAGGGATGAGGGCTTCTGGATGGAAGGATAGAGTCTCCTATTAAAGTCACCTTACACTGCGGAGGGATAAATCACTCCCTCGAACATATTGCAGCCTGTTGTAAAGGCAGCTGATTAGTATGACTGAAAACCAAACCACACTCTGTTCTTACCCCTCAATGTGTTATTTTTCTCCTTTGCACTGAATCGTTCAAGACACAACATTTTAAATCAAGCTCTGATTTAAGAAAGGGAAGAATATACAAAAGGAGCAGTATATTCCAAACACACCCTGCCTTTCAAGCTTAGTGCTCCCCAGCCACTTCAGAAAGAGGAAAATCACGAGCCCCAGAGGAAACGTTACAAATGTGCGCTTGCAAAGTGAAGTTTGCCACGTGTACCCAGCTGGGAAGGGAAAACTCCCCAGCACCTCTACTCAACACCCTCAGCCCTGGGGGGGAATGCATTTGCAGAATGGTTGCTGTGCCCCAGTGTATCCTGCTAACTAACCAGGGAACAGCAGACAGCCTTAGGAGTTTCAAAATATAAAGGAAGGCCCCCGCCAGGAAGCCATTTCCTTCTCTAAGCTGCATTTCTGCAGAAGGTTTTTTTCCTCCCCTTCTCCCCTCAGGAGGGATAAAATGTGAAAAGAAAGGACTTTCAACATCTGCTCTAGATTTTTATTTTCGTAACTCAGCTGATTTTTTTTCAAGATTCTTATCCAGTGCCCATAGCTTAAACAGTCTGTATTTTCCTGACAAGCGACTGTTGGACCTGGTACTGTCTGTCAAACAGGAATGCCATCAGCCTTTGACGGAAGCACTATCAGTGGGGAAGACCCAGCATTTACAGACTGGGTTTACACCAAACTCCACTGCACCAAAAACACCCTACAATTTTCTTCAACATCCCCAAGAGGTGACTGAGCAGAGATTTAAATGGCTCTTTGCTACATCAGTGTCCAACAGCGATCAGGTGGGAGGTAGCAGAAGGGGTGATGATCATGTGCTCTGAGGAGCTGGGCTGGTTTTCAAACACTCCCCACTCTGTGCTCTCCTAGCAATCAGGTAAGGGAGTTCAGCAACTGTCATTGTACTGCTACAGCATCAGTCTAAAAACACCAGTTGGGCTCTGTATTAGCCTGCTAAAAATGGTCCCATTTACAAGAGGCACACATGGGAACTTACCATCCTCCTGGGTCAGGGCTAGTGCTGACCAAACACTGTTACTTGTGTTTAAGAGAAACCCATTCTCCTCCATCACTCCCTGGGGAGCTGGCTGTGCAAAAGCTTAAGGAAAATCACCACAGCCAAGACTAACAGCTTTTGTTCAGGGCACAGGGATCAGGGATTCACGTTGTTATTACTACTACTGCAAAGTACGCATGCTCACCAAGAGATGATCCCTCTCCCAGCCAGCTTCCAGACACAGAGCACGCCATCAGATAACACCAAAGGGGAGCAGGGATAGGAAGGGGAAGGCAGGGAGGTCACTTCTCTGGGACTAAGGATGGCTTCTGCCATCTCAACTGCTACACTGCCTCATCAGGATCTTTATATGTCCATTTCCATAGGCTGTGAGCAACACCAGTGATCTCAACAGACAGGGTAAACAGCCACCTCTGGAGACTGTTTCAAACTGATGGTGGCTAAAGGGCCAAGTTATATGGAAGCAGATCCATAGAAATCATATTAATAGCTATATGCTGCCTGGGGCAGCCATGGTGGATGGTGGGGCAGCCATGGTGGATGGTGGGGCAGCCATGTTGACTGTCAGGGCAGCCATAGCAACCGGCACAGCAGCCATGTTGTCTGCCGGGGCAGCCAAGGTGGCCTGGCCAGCTCCTCTACCCTGGCAGATGGCAGCCAGAGGAGCGGGGCCACCATGACCGCTCTGCAAGCCACGGCCCCCTGCCAAAGCCCTGTCAGCGAGAGGCCGCTTCCCCATCAGCTAGAGCCCAGGGGTGGGAAGGGGCAAAAACTCAGCCATGCCTCCGAAGCCATGCGATGCTGCACCCCGCACACCACTGTGCCTGTTTATATAAAGCCATTTTTTGTTTTTATTTCCAGAAAGAACGCTGCTGATCGCTGGAGGCAGGCGTGTTTATCACGATGTGTATCTCAAAGCCTGACATGAGATCTGCGGTCTCTGGTGCAGCTGAAAAACAGTCTGTCAACACCTTGGAGAGAGCGAGCCAGCGGGGCCGGCGGGGGACCTGCCCGGCCCCAGTCCCTGCCAAAAACTACAGGAAGAGGGAAAGTCAAACTCAAGCCGAACAAACCTTTTCCATCCACCCTGTTCAGTATCTAGTGGGGGCGTCCAAACCACAAATCAGCCAGTTCTTACGTGAAAGGAGAAGCCTTTTTTTTAATTATTACTTTTTAAACTCCCCTCCCTCCCCATCTGGAGAACTGTTCTGCCCATAAGCCCATGAATATATCACTATATTAGGCCTGAAAGTTTATGTCAGAGGAATGTTGAAGTCCTACCATGCTGAAGATTGCCTGCTTAGGAAATAAAACACCCTCTGAGGGATCGCTGCACTTGATGATCAGCCTGAATAAAAAAATTACCAAGGGGCAGAGTAAATCCTTCAAGCAGAGACCTGCCAGGGAGGGGACAGGGGTGAGTCACAGGTTAAAGAGACTTTTTGTTAATGCTTTCAGACTCTGTCTGCTGCTCCTGAACTGCCATGACAGGGAGGATGGTTTCTGGGAGAGCGGAGGGTCATGGAAACCCCCATCACAGGATGGAGTTGCCCACAGTCCCTGGGGCGCCGGTGCAGTCTGCACGCCATGATGTGCTCTTCCACCTCCTTTTCCAGAAACACCAGCTCTGGAAGCAAGAAGGAGAAAGGCAGTTAATTCACAGGGAACTAATTTCACAGACCCAGGGAAGGAAGGAGAAAAAGAAGGAAGAAAAGAAAAAGAATTAAAGAAATCCCACTTTCCAGCAAAAGGCAGTTCCTTTGAGTTACATGGAAAATGTTGCCCTTATCTGTGCAAAATTCCCCTAGACGTATTGCTTATCTGGTAATCATCAGTCAATTACATTCGCACTCAGCTAAACTTCCTGAGGTAGAGCAATCTCCAAATCACTTTTTTCGTAAATCACTCTTCTCCACAGCTCTTCGCCCCAGCACCTTCCCATCCCTACTCCTTCCCGAGGCTCTGTGGCTTGCACTGGGCAAGGTGCCCGAAGGGGGTAATTGCAGCCCTCCCATGGGAGAGCATAGCTGGCATTCCAGGGGACTCGTGTCCTTGAAGCTTGCAAAAATGACAAATAGCTGGAGAAAAAAAGGGCACACGCACAAAAATGCCACAACTTTCACAATTACTTACCTAGGAGAAGATCGGGGTTGTATGTAGACAGCCCCCATGCGTTTTTAGACATCTGTGAAGATGGATTCCAGGATGGAAATGCTACCTTCGCAACTCACTGGAAAGCCCCCTGTCATTCAGTGCACCTCAACCTTCCTTCTTGTGGGTATATGATGGGAACACATTCCCCACCACTCCTGGTCCACAGAGAAAGCATAGTTACCCAGCTCATCCACAGAGATGATATGTCCTAGCCCTGGTCACATTAATGGTCCCTGGACTATGCTTCTTATACTTAATGTAAGGCAATTTTTTATGTGCTCTCGATTATTGTTCCTCTTTTCTGTTGCTCCTTAGATTGTGACATGGGTACAACAATAAGCAAATCCTAATTCTTCCTTGCTCATGGACACACAGAAGAAGCTGGGCGGGAGGAAATCTTGTGACATCTGATATCACTGGTACCATCTAAACAGACATAAAGATGTGAAAGAAAGATACATTTTTATCAGCCACCTGCAGAAATGCAAAGCACAGTGTTTCTCTATGCATCCACTGGGCTTGCAGGATTCTCACCTTCAGGCCACCAAGTTTTCCTTGCCAAGATAAAGGTACACAGCATGGGACTAAACTTGCTAGTTCGCGGCATCCTATTCTCAGTGGCAATTGCAAGACGATTGCCATACTTAATGTCACCCCAAAATATCTAAGTCTTACCTAAGTCTGTTCAGATGGTTCTGACATGCCTAGGGAGAACCATTTCTAAAGTTCAGGCTCATGAGAAAGAAAACTTTCTAGGTTCTCCCATAATGCACAGTTTTGGTTATTTTCCAAAACAAAAACCCCAAACGCACTTTTTTTCCCTTCTGCTTCCCCTTCCTGCAGCTCAAAGCTTTGGCATCAACCACAGCAATCACTCCCACGTACCATCCAAGAGCTGCAACTTACAACCTTCACACTAAATGAATTTCTGTTTATAACCCCACAGCTGGTCATGATGAGAGGGGCTTCCCACCTTCACAAATAAGCATCTGCCTCTTGCTCTGATTTTCCACTTAATATCTAGGAAAAATATAGCAACAGGACCATATTATCAAAAAATATATGAAAACTTTTTTCCCGAGTTTATCCAGAAATTACCCAAACACTGTATATAAGCTTCCATGAAAGGCTTTATGTTGGCAAAGAGATAAAGAACACAGTGGCACAGATTTCCCAAATGGGCTAAGTCAGCACTGTTCCCTTGACTTTGTTCATGTAGTGCAAGTCCAGCCTGAGATCTCTAAGCCACAGGCACCATGATCAGGAGTTAAATTACAGAATCACAGAATCACAGAATCAACCAGGTTGGAAGAGACCTCAGGGATCATCGAGTCCAACCGTTGCCCTTACACCACCCTGTCAACTAGACCATGGCACTAAGTGCCATGTCCAGTCTTTTCTTAAATACATCCAGAGATGGTGACTCCACCACCTCCCTGGGCAGCCCATTCCAATGTCTAATAACCCTTTCTGTAAAGAAGTTCTTCCTGATGTCCAACCTGAACCTCCCCTGGCTAAGCTTGAGGCTTTGCCCTCTTGTCCTATCGCTAGTTGCCCGGGAGAAGAGGCCAACTCCCACTTCACTACAACCTCCCTTCAGGTAGTTGTAGACTGCAATAAGGTCACCTCTGAGCCTCCTCTTCTCCAGGCTAAACAACCCCAGCTCCCTCAGCCGTTCCTCGTAGGTCAGACCCTCCAGACCCTTCACCAGCTTGGTCGCCCTCCTCTGGACTCGCTCCAACGCCTCAGCATCTTTCTTGAAGTGCGGGGCCCAGAACTGGACACAGTACTCAAGATGCGGCCTCACCAGTGCCGAGTACAGAGGGACGATCACTTCCCTAGACCGGCTGGCTACACTATTCCTAATAGAGGCCAGGATGCCATTGGCCTTCTTGGCCACCTGGGCACACTGCTGGCTCATGTTTAGAGTCTGCGATTCCTATTAGTATTTCTTGTAATAGGAATCTTTGCTGGAACCGCCGTACCTTGGTGCTTCCTGAAGTATGAGTAATTATTGGGGGATGTCAGGAAAAAATCCTTTAGGATGCAATCATGCACGTACTTACTTTGGCACACTGGGCACACGTTTGCAGGGAGCCTGGCTCATTGTTCTGGGTAACGAAACACTGAATGTCTGCTTTTCAGGATGATATTTTGTGAATGTAGATGACAGCACAGGTTAAATGTCAAAACAGTCATTTTATCTGGCTGGTGGAGAATGAGACTTGCAATGTCCAAACTAAAATATGTTACCCTTTGGAAAGATCACATCACTGCCAATAGGCAAAATGATCAAAACTGCTTATCAGCTGCACTTGGAATAAGGCCAGAGCACCTCTGGAGCAGAGGCCTTTCTTTGCCCATACATCACATCATCTGCATTATCAGCCACTTCGCTGCACACACACAGTGAGGCTTGTCGTGATCCCTCTGCATCCAGAGAGCAATGCACCAAGGCCTGGAGGAGGAGGATGAGAAAGCATCTGAGCTCCTTTGCTGAGTGTTTCCTGTTTCATTTGTTTCTTTGTTTTGAAAAAGAGAAGAAAGAATCTGTCTTGACTGTCATGTATAGAGACTCTGGCTCTGAAACTGCTGCAGTGCTCCTATTCACCTCCAAGCATCCCCTCACTCAATGGCCTTTTATCTCCCGATCACTGACATGACAGGAACTGCGGTCACCATGTCACCGGCAGCTATTGCAGACTCAGAGGGATCAGGACCTTCAGCCACAGGTTATGGACTCAATACATATTCACAGAGTCCGCTGAGCTCCATGATCACTCGCAACATTGGGAATGCATCTACCCTCTCCAGCATAGCATTTACATTATATAGCACGCACAAAATCTAAACATTTCACCTTTTTTTTACAATGTTAGAAGAAACATTTTAAATTTCCACTGATTTATTTTGTGAGTGTTTAGTGAGCTACAGTTTTGCAAGAGCACTGTGAAATCACTGACAAATGAATTGGGTCTCTTTTACCTGCTCTGGCATAACAACTCACTGTTAAAATGACTCTGATCATTTTTTCCTGTGAGCTTTGTTTATTCTAAGGTTGACTATTTGAGCTTGCCACTTCCTTGCAGTTGGTTTAGTCATCTGTGGTGGTCCCCAGTCGGAGTTTATTGAGCAGGCATATGAGCAGGTTGCTGATGAAAGCCCCAACAGAAAGCCACTGGGCAAATTTGCCCTTTGCAGCCATTTGGGCGCCCAAAACTCCATCACATGAGTGATGTTGAAAAGAACTCAAAGAAACATCAAGCTGAACAAAGTGGACCGGTTAGAAAATTCAACTGAAAATCTACAGAAAATATACTCCACTGTGTATCTGCCTCCAGTTGCTGTATCCATTGACTGCTTTGTGTTAAAAGCCCTTTTCTGAATTAAAAGCAGATATTTTCCCAAGCGTTCGTAAGACCCCCCCCAATCGCTTCTGCATGTAGATGACAGTAAGACAGCCCTCGACTCTTCCAGCGTTGTCTTACTGTTTGCTGTGAGCGAAGCACTGTGAAAATCTTCCCAAGCCAGCTACAATCATTTCAAAACTTTGACTTGGTATTTTTCGAGCTGTAGAAATGGTTTTAAAAGGATTCGTTCCCTCGCTAAGGCTAAAAGAATCAGGGCATGGGTGTGGGAATACTGCAAGTTTTCCTTCACAGGAATTAAGCTTCTACTAACCCAAATTTTCACCAGCTTTCCCCTCGTGTTCAATAAACCCATTGTTGCAGCGGAAAACCGGCCCGCAGCCCTCGGTGGAGGACGGAAACTCTTGAAACGGGGCGGTGGAGCCCGCGGCAGCGGCTGTGGAAGGGGCCGCAGCGCTCCTCCGGCCGCCGGCGGGGAGCCCGGCCCGGTGACCCTCGGCCCGGTACGCCCCAGCCCGGTCCGGCCCGGCCGCTCGGCGCTCCCCGCCCGCCGCTCCCCGCCGCCCGCTCCGCGGTGTCTGCTGCCCCCTGGCGGCCGCATCCCGACACCGCGTGGGGGCCGCTACGACGGCGGGGGGGGTGGTGGCGGGCGCCTACATGTGCGTATGCACGCGTGTGTACGCACCGTGTGTGTATATCTGCAGGGACATATGCACGCACATACACTTTATATATACACACACACACACATATACATACATATAAATATACACACACAGATACATGCACACACATATATGTGTGTGTATATAGATATGTGTGTGTATATACATATATACAAGCCATCGTCTGTCCCTGAACAAGAAATTCCCCCCCCCACCCCAAACCGCCCCTGCACTTTTCATACCTTTAGGGACATACTTCATAAGATCTGGAGGCAGCATTTAATGGTGCTACATGATGGGACTGATGCATAATGGGACAACCAGGAACAAAAAGGTAACACCTAATACTAGATAGATACACACCCCACACCCCCCAAGCTAAGCAAACACATCTTCTGTGTGGAAGGAAATAATCCAGGTCACAGCAACAACTGCAACCCAAGATGTGTGGGATTTTTTTTTTTAAAACCCTTATTTTTCCTTCTTTTTTTTTGTTGATTGGTTGGTTTGTTGTTTTGTTGTTGTTAGTTTTACAGCCTCCCCCAGGGAATCGCTTTCCCTTGTCGAATTTGAAGATGTGACACTGTGGGAAAGATGCCGAGTTGTACTTTGTCCTGCTCCATCACCCCTGGCATGGATCTGGCTGTTTTCCGGCTGGCATTCTTGTGCAGTCCCCTAACTTCATAGAAAGGGGAAAGCTGAGGGCTGAGGGGGGGATTTCAGGGTTTCACCATTGCAGGCAGACAGAAACAAACAAACAATGTGGTAAAATCAGTTTAAAGTCACAATTCTCGGACTGTGTATGAAAACAAAACAGACAAGAAACCCACAGGCTCAGTATTCAAAACCCTGAGGGTGCAAAGTGGTCCAACTAAAACCAAAAGAAATGGTTGTCCAAGAACAGGCCAGAAATGAGGCGGGATACTGGAGAAGGGCTGGAAGAGGCTTGGGGGCAGAGGATTAGTAAGAGGAGGGAAGAAAATGAGTGGGAAGGCCAGGGTTCAGAAATGACCCTAAGGAGCTCATCGGGGACTACATGCGTTTCACCGCAGGGCCTGCTTGAGTCCTGGCATGGTCCCTGGGAATGACCAGTGCACTGGGAAAACAGAAGAGGGGGCGACCAATTTTGCACAGGGTCAATTATTTCTGATTATTTGGGGATGGGAGAGGGGATTCTTTCTGAGCTCTTTGGGTAATCAGGCTTGTGCACTGAAGCATAGCGTTTGTTTCTCCTGGTTACCATAGCAGATATCTCCCCTCGCCTGTGGAGCCATCTCTATTTCCCTGAGCCCTCCCCAACTCAAGGCCCCTTTCACTTCTCACCAAACTATGCAGTCATTTCTTGAGGGAGTGAATTCCAGCGAGTTATTCTCTAGGGAACCTTGCTTATTTAGAGAGAAACCACAAGCCGGGGAGATCTGGGAGGGGAGAGAGAGAAAAAGAGATCAGGGTTATTTGGAAGCAGCAGCTAAACAGCTGGGAGATCTTTCAGTTTGGTTTATATTTCTAACTCTGGGTCTTGCTTTACAACCTCGAATGAAAACAAATCAGGATTGTTTCCTCCTTCTTGGAATGTTTGTTTAGGATTTTAAAGGGAGGGGGGAACTCCACATGGGTTCTCAGAAATCGCTGTTTTACCAGTGCCTGCAGCCTCTTTATCCCCTCCCAACCTCTCCTGCACACACGTATGTGCACGCACACACGCACACAGTCCCACAATACAGAGACATTCGTAAAATTGCTCCGTCGGCAGCTGCAAAGGTGGCTTTTCACCCTTCTCTTAGAAAGGGAAACGTTTTTCATGTGTTGGGTCACCGCAGGATAAACTGCCGTGGACAGTCACACAAATAGCATCCATTTTATATTTTTTTTCCAAGTCACAAAAGCAGAACACCCCCCAAAAAAAGAAAAAACCTTTCCTTGCTACATATGAACATCACATTTATTCTTTCATATGATTATTTCTAAATGCCGAGCGCTGAATTCAAGCACTTTTCCACGTACGTGAGCACTTGTAACCCGTCACAGTAAGACTCGGAGAGGCACAAACGGACATGGAGTGTCCTTGTATCCTTGTGCATTATTGCCACGTCGGGCAGAGGCGTAGTGTGATGTTTCTTAGCCCAGTTAAAAGCTGTTTAAATTGCAAACTACAGCAGTGGCCTCGGAGCGCCTCGTCTGCTAAAACAAACAGCTGAAAGAAGGGACTGCAAGCTCCCCATGAGGGAAAAAAATGCAAACCCCGCGAAAGCGGGATGAAAAGAGGGGCAGGACCCGAGGGAAGCGGCGGCTGGACGCGCCCGCGGGAGCTCGGCCAGCAGCCGTGGCCCCGGGGACAGGGCTTGCTGTGACAGTCGCTCGAGAAGGAAGTAGCTCAAGCGAGCCCGCCGGCTCGGGGACGTTCTGTAGAGGATAACTTTCCTTTTTTGCACGTAAAATTACACGCATAAAATACAAACCCGTACCCTTGTGTGTGTGTATATATGTATATTTGCACTCCCAGCCTGGGGACCCGGGCACGCAGACCTTGATCACATCCGAAGCTCTTCGGTAAGAACCGGCCACGCCGGGCTGCAGCAGAGGGCTGTGTGCCGCAGAGGGCTGGGGAAAGATCTCGGGGCCGGACCCGCTCTCTGTCCCGCAAAGGAGCTAACAGGGATGGCCCCGATCCCGGCCTGCCTGGTGGGTGCGTGTCTGCCTGTCCGGCGTGTGACGGTGCTCCAGGAGGTGCCCCCCACCCTGCAGCCCCCGGCAGCGGCGGCTCCACCGTGCTCAGCCTGGGCCGAGGAGAGCTGCTCCGGAGCTGTCACTGAAATAAACCCCTGAAGCGCTTCGCTCCGGTCCATTTCCAGGGAAGAAATAACCCCGCGCGGAAGCTCGTTTTCTTTGTGTAATTAACTTTAATAAAATGCCGCTTCCCCTGGCCAAGGAGAGGAAATTCGCTGTAAAAAATGCAGGGCGGGGGGCACAGTGAAGCTGCCCTGATGCCCGTGGGCTTCGGTGCCGATTTTATTTCAAGTTTTTGTCCCCGGGTGGACGTGGAAAAAGTGCGAAAAGTCAAAAAATAAAAAGCCAAGTGGCGCAACCGTCCGTCCGCCCGGTCTCCCCGCTGCCCGCCCGCCCTGCCGCTGCGGCCCGTGGCTATTTTCAACTCGCCCAGCAGCGTGGGTCAACCCCGAGCGCAAACACCCGGTGCAAAGCCCCGCCGCGAAGCCGCGTCCGTGCACCGCGGCCGCCGCCGCCGCTCGGCCCGGCCCGGCCCGGCCCGGCCGCCCCGCGCCGCTGCAGCGCCCCGCGCAGCCACGGGGCGGCGCCCGCCGCCACCGCCCCCCCCTGCGCCCCCGTTGTTTGCATACGCAGCGCGGATTGGTCGGCGTTCTCACTGCGTCACCTCTGACGTTAGGACTCGCCTGCCAATGGCTCGCCGAGCGCCCCGCCATTGGCTGCCTGCTGGGATGTCAATCAGGGGGAATTTGCATGCCGGGCGCGCCGCTCTGGGGTGGGCGGTGGCGCGGGGCCGCCGCGGGAGCGCGGCATGGGGCTCGGGGGAGACGCGCCTGCCGGGCATAGGGAGTCACTGCACGTAGTAACGACGCCATCGGTTAACGCCTCCCCAGCCCTGTGTGTCGCTCTGCAGGGCGTCAGCTGTCTACTCGCACGCGTAACTGTGATGAGTAATTGCATCTGCCGGGCGGGCGCGTAGGGGATACATGTGCAGAAACAGAATAACCCAGCGGTGAAACACACGCGTGTGCGGTGTTACGCGGTGGCGAGACCCGTGTGTCCGGCTCCTCCGGCAGCAGGGGGAAGAGGCGAAGCCGCGGCCCCCCCCCCCTCGCCCCGGCGGTGGTGGGTCCGTTCGCACAGCACCTTCCCCTTCCGTACCCCCGCGGGATGTGAGTTGGAGCCGTGGGAGCTCCCCCGCCACGCCCCGGCTTCTCCCCGCGGGATAGGCGCCAGCGGGGAGCGAGCGCCTAACAGCTCTCCGCCGGAAAGAGCTCCTCCGTGCGGGGCAGAGACGAGCGCGGCTTCGGCAGCGGGAAAAACGACGCGGGGCTAAAAACAACCTGTAGCCGCTCGTTTGTTGCTCACACGAGAAGCGGCGCGTTTGGGGCTCCGAGCTGACCCCCTCCCCGATGCCCCCTACCCCGCCGCCCACCGCGCCGGATCCGCTCCCCGGAGCCCCGGCGCTGGCAAGACGCCACGCGTCATGGCCGGGCGCTGTCCGTCATGCCCCCGGCCTCCGACGTCACCGTCGGCGAGCACCAATCAGCGGGCGGGCTGGGAGAGCGCGGGGCCGGTGATTTACGCACTTCGGGAGGCGACTGGGAGAAAGAGCCAAGAGCGCTACGGCGGGTCCTGGGGGGCCGGGGGTGCGACACGGGGAGTCCCGCCGGCCCCGTGCGCCCCCCGCAGTCCGCCCGCCCCGCGCAGACGGGCCCCGGTATTTTGGCCAGCCGAAATAGCGGCGGCTTCTCCGCCGGGGCTGCGCAGCGGGAACGGCTTTGGCAGCCGCTGAGGCCCTAACGGGCTGCCTCCCGCCCCCGGCGGTGGGGTACAACCCGGCTGGGTTAACAGGGGTGCTTTGTATGCGTGTTTACAGAAAAAAAAAAAAAAACAACGCCAGGTGCGTCCTGACTCTTTCGCCGCCCTTATTTACTGCAAAACTAGAGGCCGGAGCAGCCCCCAGGAGGGGCTGGGTGACGTCACCAGGGAGCAGCCGTTTCGTCACGGAGGGGGGGTACCGAGGGCTGGAGCCGTGGTACCCCGGGGCAGCCGCCGAGTATTGGATTTCGGCGGCGGCGGCGAGCTGATGCTCTAATTTTTTCCCCTCTTTTTTTCCTTTTTTTCTTGCAAATAAAGTAAACACAAGAGGGCGTTTCGAGCCTTTGATCCCCGCTCTGTACAGTAAGGAAAAACAAACCGTGAACTTCAAAAGGGATGGAGGCATTCTGGGGTTAATTTCGTTTCCTAAACGGCTGAACGCGGCAATAAATCATAACTTCCTTCCCCTCCAGGAAAGCGCTAATCGGAGGAATATGTACCAAAAAGCGCCCTTCACCATTGGCAGCCTCAGAGGCGGCGTAGGCTGTCATCTCATGGATCAGACTTCGTGCGGGAGATGTTATAAATCAACAGGTTTAATAAATCTTTGCAGGCGACGGCTCCGCGGGGCCGGGGCGAAGGGGACGGGGGGGTGGTGCCCGGCGGTAATGTGGGTACCGTGAAAATTCACTTCCTCGCAAGAGCCGTATTAAGTAAACCTAACACCGAAATGTTGTCTGGGCAATCTGTCTTGAAAAGGTTACAGAGTGTTAAAGATTTGGAAAGCTCCATAAAGTAGTAAGGATTATGAAATACAGCCTAGAGGTTTATCAAATGACTTCCCGTGCCGGGACAACCTTTAAACCGACGGCAAAACCTGAAGCCTGTGATCTTTGCAGCCTTAGCCCATAAATGTGTTTGAGGAGGGATTCTGTTTTCTGCCGCTTTATAGTATCACTTCTCTACCACGTAATTTAAATCTACTTTTCAGGAGTCGGTATCTGGTAGTAAAACTAATACAAGGCAATTAGACGTGGTGCTTTAAAACCCCTCTGGGGTAGATGCAGACGAAGGGGCACGCACGCAAAACCAGGCACTGAGGAGTGGGGAAACATCCCCTAAACCCGGCTATCCCCAGCCTGGGAGCGGGGGGGAAGCGAGCCCGTGCTGGGACAGGCACCGGGGCGAAGGGGAGCGGCAGCCCGGGGAGCCCCGCCGGGACCGGTGCTGGGGCGGGGGGGGAGGGGGGGGCTGGCCAGCCGCGGGGCCGGGAGGTGCCCCCGGGCTCTCCCCTCGCTGGTTTCTGTTCAGGGCTGCCTCGCCGTTCCCTGCACACGCACACACCGGCTCTGAATCACTCGGCAGTTTTCAGGGGGCTCTTTGATCTGGCCAAGTGTCAGAGTCCCGAAAGCCGGGACTCAAATAACACGTCGTTACGGCAAACAAATTTCTGCAGTCAGCTTTATGGCTTTATTGTCTGTGGCAGGAATAAACTCGGGGAATTAGCAGGTTAGGTGGAAAAAAAAAGTAGAAAGCTCGCCTGAAATAAAGTACACATCTGTTTCCAGGAGAAAATATGGTAAAAAACACATACAGAGACAAAACCTGGCGTAGTTGCCACTGGCTGTACGGACAGGGGAAAGCACCGTCTGTTATCTCTTAAGTGGCTTTTAAGTGGATATTTACATTTACAATAGTTTTTTTAATCAGTCGTTTTATTATAATCCGTTTTATGTGTATTTGGTAATACATACATACAAAAAAAGCGCCTAGTGTGTCTATACAATCATATGTTCACAATTCCTTTTGCATGCACAAGCTGGCGCACTTAAAGCATAGACTACCATAAAATTTAAATAGGGGTAGATTTTTATGGGCTTGTGTATTAATAGTCTCTAATAAAATAAAGCTTACTGTGTACGTGTGTGGTTTGCGTGCATATGGCTGCACTCATCGTCCAGCTTTGCATTTGTTAGATAACTAGTGCAGGTAGTTAAAGGGGACAGATACATATACCCATTAACACGTATTGATAAATCTGTATACATCTGTTTGTGTGCGCACGTACTGAGATCTAGTTTCCGACCTCGGAGAACAATATATCATCTCCGATATTTCAACAAGTGAGTTTTTTAATGTCTTAAATATTTTGTGAGCCAGACTACACAACTGGAAATAATGGATTTTCTATGAGATATAAAAGAAAAATCCATTAGCGCTTTTTTTTTCCCCCTTGAAAACTCTTTAGAAGTTTGGAAAATAAAATCCCGGAGATTTGCGAGGGCATGAAATCGTTTCGTTCCCTGTTTGCGCACACGCATGTGTGTGCCCGCACACACGCACAGCCCCGCACGCCCACACGTGCTCCCCTTTGTGCAGGGACTTCCACCAAACCCAGGAGGTGACATCGGTGGATGTTAAACGGCAAGATTTAGGAGTTTTCCATCCACAAGCTTAGTTTTCTCTAGTGTTTACGCACATGTGTAATGTATGTATTTTATAGATAAATGTTTTATATGTATACTTTCATTGTATATGTACACGTGTGTATATTTATACATTTTATATAGCAAGAAATGTAGAGAACAGGATTTGAGCCCCAGCTCCGGGCGACCTCGGCGACCTCCCCCGAGGCTGGTCTGGGGGGTCGGTCGCGGTGCCTCCCGCCGGGTACCGCCGCGCAGAGGGGCGCGGAGCAGCGGCGGGGTGGGGGCGGCCGGGAGGGAGGGGCTGGGGAGGAAGGGAGCGCCGTACGGCCGGTGGGGGACCGTCTGCCCGGGAGCAGACGGCGCCCGAGCTTTATTCCCTACTGTAGCCCGCAGCTTCCAGGCCCTTTAATAAGTCCAAATATTTACCCTCTAGAGAAATGCCTTATGCGGCTGCACGAAGGCTGGTAACCTTTGAGAGGAGCCATCACACAACACTCCTCCGTAACGGACCACAGTGCGCGTACACCTAATTTATTGTGCTAAAAGTTATTGCAGGGGCTACGGGAGGGGGTCTCCAGACGACAAATAAGCGTTTTGCCACTGAGCGGAAAACACCGCTCCTGGGTCAGCGGGCAAAGCCCCGGGGTATCCGATTCGGCCCCTTCATCCATCCCAGGTGATGCCGCTTTCATGCTTTTTTTGGGGAAAAAAAAATACAACAGCAACAACCACCACCGGATACTGCAACGCGATCCCGCGGTAACAGGCCAGGCAATATCTGATAAAGGGAAGCGTTTCCCGCAGGGTCCCTAGGCAGGAAATCGTTCCCGATTACACGGGGAGAAGCGGGAACACCCCCGCAGCCCCGGCTGGCGACGGTGCCGCTGGGACCGGCCGCGGTGCGGGCTGGGGCTGGAGCATCGCTGCCTGAATCGAGCCCCCGCCTGGGGTGAGAGAAGCCCAGGAGCCTTTTAAAACCGGCGGCCGGTGCGGGCTAATAAGGGGGGCCATTTCAAGCAGCACCAGCGGCCGGCAGCAGCACCCGTGGGGGCAGAGCGGAGGAAGCCCGGTGGGATATTACCCTGTTTGTTTTCCCTTTGATCCGTAGGAAATAGGTCCTGCACTGCGTGACCCATTAAACTAATAAGATTATAAAGATCAGCAAGAGGGGAGGGGGTCGCTAATGGTTCCCATCTGGCCCAGATTTCGGCGTTATTAAAAACGGCGAGGGAGCGGGCTTGGGTTACAGAGTCGAGGCGAAAGCGGAGCGAGTGGGGAGCCGGGACCACACATCGCACCAATTAGCGCGGCGGGGCGGAAGGGCCGGGGGAGCCGGAGGGGCGCGGGCCGCCATAAACCACGGCGGGACAGTTACGGCCTGTCCCCGACGCTGCGGCGGCGAGCACCGCCCGCCTCCCCGCCCCACCCGCCCCGCCCCTCATGCATATGCAAATAGCGGAGACTCTATGTAAATCACCCCCCTGACTCCGCCTTGGGCGGTGCGCGCCGTGGGCGGGGAGGCGGTGCCGGACCCTGATTTCAATAGCCCTACCCCGAGCGTGACGCCTCCGGGGAGATCCTCCAATGACAGCGGGCGCGGTGTCAGGTTGCTCCTGAGCACGCCCCCCGTCCTCCCCGCCTCCACAAGGAACGCCTACTGGTCGCGTTGTCCAGCCAATAGCAGCGCGGAATGCAAATGAACCTAGGGGGGTGCGCGCTCCGTCGCCGTGGATTGGGCGCGCAGCGCCGGCGCCGGCTGGCTCCGCCAAACGGGGCGGAGGCGTCTCGCTATTGGCCAACGGCGGGGGCGGGCCTGCCCAGCGGCGGGGCGGTGCGGATGACGCCACAAGAGGCGTTCCGGCCCTGCGGCCGGGCGGAGCGCGGGGCGGGGCGGCCTCCGCGGCCCGCCCGCTCCCCTCCCTCTCCGCCTCCGCGGCCCTCCCGCTCCCTCACTCTCCGCCCCCGCGGCCTCCGCCTCCCGCCCGCCCTGGCTGCCGGCCCTGAACCGCCCACCCCGGCGGAGAACGCCCCTCTGGAGCCGCTTGTGTGCCTCCCCCCCGGCCCCGAGCCCACATCCCCGGCCGGGCCCCACCCTCCAAAGATCCGCGGGCGGGCCCCGCCCTTCGACGGTCGCTGTGGGTCCCCGCCCGCCCCTCCGCCCCCGGCGCCGCCCGTTACCGCCCTGGGGGAGGTGGGCCGAGGCTCCCCAGCAGCCAGCGGCGGGCTGCCGGGTTAGAAAAACGGGGGCGGGGGGGGAATTAAAGAAAACCCTGACTGGGGAGCGGGGGGTGGCAGCTCCGCTCGTTTGCGGCTAATGAGCAGCGGGGCAATTAGCGGCAGGCGCTGGAGTGAGGCTGCTGTCCCGCCTCTGCACGGAGCCCGCCTCAGCGCCCGGCGACCTGTAAATCACTGGGAAGCGGGTGACAGCCCGGGGGAGGCGGTTTGGGGTAGGGGGGCAAAGCTGGTCAAGGGAGGGGAGAGGAATGTTCAAGTTAAGGCAAGAAGGGCTGGCTTTAAAATACGGCTGTCTCCGCGCAGGCGGGACGGGGCGAGGTCGGGGGGTTTGCTCCTATTTGTACCCGCCTCACTCCGTGTGCTGTGGAGAAAAAAACAATGAGAATTGTGCCTACGCGGTTAATGAACGACGTTAATGAAACGACGTCCCCGAGCCACTGAAGTGGTGTTTAAGCACCAATTTTGCGGCTCCCCCAGCCTTCCCACTGCGATTCCGAAATTAAGTAAATAGTATTGGAACTACTTGCTTCAGACAGCTTCGTGCTTTTTAAGTGCCCCCACTTCACCTCACCATAATTTAAGTGATTATCTGAAGTGATTTAAGTCTTGCCATAAGCGATTATATCAGCATTTTCGTTAAGGTCCCTTTCAAAATAAAAATCTGCTTGATGGCTAATGGAGTCTTAAAGGCACCTTTTTAAAGTGTTTCTTTTTATCTAACAGCTTAAGAATAAATAACATCTGAAAGTGTATACAGGTATAAATTTTTGTGAATAATAATTCTTCACTGTTTTTTACGATTTTTTTTTCTTTGCAGTTTGTTTCTTACCATTGACACTGTACTTCACAACTTGCATCCCTTGTTCTTCGCTATATTTCTTGAGTATTCGTGAACTGATCTCTGACTTAAAAATTACGGAGAAATAATATAGGTTAATTTAAGAGCATAACGATGCCTTCGGAATTTACCACAGAGCTGGCCAAGCAAATGTATAAATGACGTCTAAATCTCTCAGAACGGCAGCAAATATTTCTCTCTACACTATTCTACAGCACGTTTGTACGTAAGGGTGGTTTGTAATGTACTGCTTCTATTCATAAAAGCTTTTTGCAATATTTGTTCTAAATACAAAGTAAAAAATTTTGCCGTGTATTTTGTTAAGCGTACTGACAGCCTGAGAGCCGGAGTTTCAGGCAGAGGGGCAAGTTTGGGCTCTGATCCTGTAACCTCTAATGGAGTGAGTGCTTGATATTTGTTAGGACCATTTCTAGGACAAATTGTTCATAACTTTTGTGAAAATAGGGACGAGGTCCCTGCTTAAGGACTAAGCAAATTAAAAATCCATCTAATGAAAAGTCAGGGCAACTACATGAGATACTAGGCATGGCTCATTTTCAGGGGTCAGACTTGCATAGAAAATTACTAGAAGTACAGCCAGTATGTGGTTGTAGGACGTGGTATTGAAAACCCGGTTGTGCTGAAGGTCACTGTGTTAGTGTATTTGGTGTATGAATTCCCTCAGTGCCTGAGAGAGGGAAGAGCGAGTCTGCAATTTATACCTTTCTGTGCTTGACAGCATGCCTTTGGGGGAGTTATTTTTAAATTTAAAATGTGTGTTTATTTTACTTCAAAATACATAAAATATCTTTTTTTTTCCTACATTGTTAAAGATTTTGTACAGTTTCCCAGTGTTTCAGTTGCTCCTGTAATTTAATAAGGGAGTTGTACATGTTTGTCATATTGTTGCGGACATAAATGACATGGTGAACCACTGAAAAGAGAGATAAAACCTAGCTGAATGGTTGTAGTAAACCCACACAACAGGACTAATTTCTAGCTTAATGGTGAATTTTTCTAGACATTGTCTGCTGCTTGCTATTTAGAGATACTTTAAAACATGCAAATAATTCATTGGCTGATAATAATAATAGTATTACAGATTCCTGCTGCAGAGGCAGAGGGGGTGACACAAGTGCATCAGCTTGGTTCTTTACTTGACCTAAATTGGCATAGGTAGGAACATTTCCCACTATCTGGGAATCTGTGATATTGTCAGGTTTATATGCTATTGATGTCCTGGGATTTAATTTACTTGAACTGCAAAGGGAGTTTTGATGGATAAAGATACAGGATCAGGCCCACGCAAAAAAAAAAAAAAAAAAGGCTATTACTGAACAACTGGTGTCAGCTTATTTTTATTGTGTCTTAAATCCTGTTTCAGTTTAACTTTCTATATTACTTTTGAGGTATGGACTATCAACTCAGTGGCACTCTCTTGAGTGTTCTTAGTGGCATAAAAACTTCTGCTGCTTGAACAGGTTGGACACTTGAAATGCATTTTTTATTTCATTTTTTTTCAAGCCATGCCTGAGCTTCTTAAACCCAGTTACAGTAGTCTTCCCCTCCAAGATTTCTGCCAAACTAGAATTATATTATTTTTTGGTGGTGTAAGTGCAGATTGTCCCAAAGCAGTCTAAGGAATTTGTTTCACTTTAGACCATAGTAGTTGTGAGTTCCCTCCCTGCCCCCTGAATTCTGTTTGAATTATTCACTCATGGAAATGTCTATCACGCTCGTGTATCCTCGCTGTTCACTGTGAACCCCATGTCACATCCCTGAAGTAAGGAAAACCTGTTCTATAAACTTTACCTTGCCTTCTTGAAAAAAAACCAAGAGATATGTGCACATAGCTTTACAAACACCAGGTGCTTATGAATGTGAATGCCACCCTGGACATTGCTGGCCCACAGAATAAAAAGACCAGAGTGTCATGTGATAAAATGGTTAAGATGCTCGAACCTCTGTTAGTGCGCAAGGTCTCAGGCTGGTTCACACGGCAGCAGGACCTTCTCCTCTGGAGTCCTGCCTGACTGCCAGAGGCTGCTCTGAGAAGTGAGGGCAGGATGGCAGCTCTCACCTCTCAGAGCAGGAGACCTGTATGACAGCCAGTGCAGGGATGCAGGGCGCTGAAGTAATTCTTTTACCTGCCACAGGGGGTTGGTTTGGGGGACTGCGGCAACACTGAAATGTAGCTCCGAAGTCCTGCTTCAGTCCTTCACTTGAATCACACGGCAGCAAACCAGAACGAATAAAAGGGAAACAGAGTAAGGGAAGTGACAGGAATGAACGGGATCTTAGAGAGACATGAGCTGCGTTAGTTCAGGTTACCACTCCTTCTCAATACGAAGTGGCATTACATTTCCTGGCCAGGTTTATAGTTTAAACACACAGTTATTTAAATACTTAGTTCTTTTCCAATGCTAAACAGTTTTGCACAACCTGTTTTGGTTATTTAGCATCTTTTCTCACCAGTAAGTCAAAATACCCATTCCATATTTTTTAACCATCAGAAATCTTGTTCAATACCAACATAGAAAATGACAGCAAAGGGCAAAATCTCATTCCCCTTCACCAGCCCAAACACACAGCAACTGCAGAGGCACAGGGGAACTGGTGCATTTCTGATGCAGAAAGTCAGGGACAAGTGTAACGTTCAGTGTCCTCCTATGGAAACAGAAAAGGCTCGGGTTTTGCTACTTAAATGGATGTCCCCATGCATCTGTCATCCCCCACTCCTGTGAAGCAAGTGGCATAAAGCTCTGGGACTGCTGTGCTAACTGCACAGGGAGCGGGAGAACCCACCACCCTAGGGAGCCTGTGTGATTTGATGGTGCCCACGTTGCCTCCTCCCAGCCCTGGGCAGTCTGTGTGTCTGTCGCTTTTCTCCACCCAAACCCCTGCCCTCACCCCCCCACCTTCCCAGCTCAGAGCCAGGGGTGCCAGGAAGGCGCAGGCTGGCTCTGGATGGTAGGACCCATGGCATTGACAGCTCAAAACAGAAAGGACTGGATTTTCCCATAGAAAGGATGGAATAAAGTGCATGATTGAGACCAGTCGGTCTCTCCTTCGCCATAACATAACTGTTCTTTGCCTGGTCCCCAGAGCTTTACTAGTACATAATTTCCAGATTATTACTTCCATCTTGTGAATATGGAGATGCTGCTATAGTGGAGTTCACCCTCAGGAGAAAATATTACGCATTTTAAATTGCTTCCTTGTCTTTTCCCTGCAGATATATTTTGTGCTAACAGGGAATCCAATCTTCAGCATAAACTCAGGAACAACATGGTGAACTATAATAATTATTGGACCTGTTAGGTCTATTGTGGAAATAAATCTGCTGTGAACCAACATTTTCCCTCATATGTTTCACAGAGAGACAGTAACCCTTCTGCTGTCAATTAATTAATTTGCTAAAAGAAGCTGGAGTTCATCGATAAATCTTGAGATTATTTCTCATTTACATACTAGCTCAGCATTTGTGTTCACTTCTATTTGTGTGATACTCCTGGGGACAATCCAGGAGACTACATGAATCATCTAATATGTAAAAATCAGGCTACAACAGAAGGGGAAAAAAGCTACCTTTTTTCTTTTTTTTTTTTTTTTTTTTTTAATTTTGAATTCTCTGAAATGGTCTTTGTGATTACTTTAATTATCTAGCACTGTACACATTGTATTCCAGAGCTGGTTTTGCAGCTGCCTGATGCTGGAGCATGCTTGAAGAAAGCTTTCGGTGCTGTGACTCTTTCAGGGCGCACGTTATCTCAAGGACTGCTGGTGGGGGCTTGTGTGATATTGTGGCTCAGACAGGGATTGTTTTTTTCTTATTAATTATGGGCAAGAAACCAGGTCAGAGACATAACTTAAAGCAGGACCAGTGTACTTCCTATTTCCTGTGGAGTCCCCAGAGTTCTAGTTTGAAACCATTACTGTTGTTAATTAATGATTTGCCAGCTGTCTGCACTAATTTTATAGCATTTATGTATGCAGAGCCATTGTGCCTCAGATTCCTGCTTTAGAGTCCTGTAAGGGAGACCCTACAATTACAAAATCAGCATCACACTTACAGGTTTATTTGTTATTTTGCATGTGGTCTGCCTGCAGATAATTTCCCTCTAGTTTTTCAAATTGGAAGGCTGGTTGAAGAGGTTTAGCAGCAGAAGGGATCTACTTTGGGACATTTTAGACATTTTCATTTCAAATCTTTACCTGATTTAGGGTAGTAACATCAGGACAGCGGCAAAGAGGTCTTCTGTTGATTCTTATTTTGGAGATACACATCAGTTTAAAACCGGAGTGAAAATACTGGGCATCATGATGTGTTAGCCAGACAGATTCTTACAGCAAACATAATTTCTGTGTGTTTGTCACTGTCCCGCTGCCCTGAATGCCTACACTCATCTGCAATGCATGCATGGCTTTGCTTGCCTGCTTCCATTACCCTTTCATAAACCCCCCCATTTTTCTTGAAAGTTTGGGAAACCAGATGGTTGCAGTAATACAATTCCCACTGACCAACTCCTTTTTACTGTAGCAGTCCTGCAGTTACAGTTGGCAAAAAGTTTGGTCAGGGTTTTTTTCCCATTCTCTCCTTTAAGGGTTTGTGTCCATGTGGGTTGTTAAGCAGCTGTGGCATTTCTGCCAGAAGTGGCCATATTTCAGCGGCGGCTGACTGTACATACACTGTACAGTTCATAGAGTGGGACCTCGCTACTCCGGAACTGATTAATCTTAATGGCTGGGTTAGTGTTTGGGCTAATCTTGACCTCCTGCTGCTTCTAGTTCCTCTACAAGGTTTATATTTTTCATACCTACTCCTTGAAGTTATTGTTTAACTTGTGTATTATTCCCTGTCACCAAAATACTCTTTCCTAGTGGGTGGGGAAAAAAAAACCCTCATGGGTTTATCTAAAGCACCTAGACAATTTTTATTTTTTAAAAAAAACAATAGTTTAAAATTAAAGTGAAAATAAAGCAATGTTACAGTAATTCTAGTTTTCAGTAATACGAGTAATGATATGGTCCCTGTGCACTTGAATTGACAAGGTTTCATTGTATTCCAGTTTAAAGCATAGCTGCCTGTGTCTCACCACAGTAAATGGCAAAATTTTTATGGAAGCCAAGTAATGGAGCAAGAGTTTGGAGTCTTTTGAAACAGACAGTGTTACACAAATGTTGAGTTACCGCAACAACAAAAATTTAGATCAGCTGGTTGCTTTATAGGTGTATGTATTGCACAGGAGTGATCTAAAGAATTACAGGTCCCCTCTAAAGCCAGACTGTGCTTATTTCTGTACTGTTTTTACAGTCCCCTGATGCATCAGTCTGCAGCTTCTGCTGCAGATTTGGTCATTTATGGGCAAATGCGTTTCAAATAAGCACTTTAAAATACTTGACTATATGTTGAATTATTAAGATCATAAAGTGAGGTAAAAAAAAGATTCTTATATATCAGTGGGCAAAAAACACGCCAGAGGATTTCTCTTCTCCTCCCCCCCTCCCCCCCAAAACAACCCTTTTCAATATTGAACAGGTCTGAGAACAATCCAATCCACAGGGTCAAGATAGGGTCAGATTTCCTGACCTGCTTGCCCCCACCTCTTGATAATCTAGAAAAGAAAATCAATTCTTGTCTTCGAGCTTGTGAGGAGCTCATAATTGCTTTAGACTAAAGCACCGAGTGCCTGCTTTTTCTGCCACCTTTCAATTCTTGGAGACGGGGATGTCATTTTTCAAGTTGGGTGCACTGTCAGGATTAGATTGCGTGGTAACCAAGTAGAAAGCTTTCTGCTCAGAATGAGATTTCTCCTCATCGCTGTGCCTTTTACGTCCAAATTATTTTTTTCACTGTGATCTATAGGGATATCATAATATGCTTTGAGTAGATTATCTATGCTCTTTTATAGCAGCTGGAATTAATAGATAAATAGAAACTGAGGCTAAATTTGGTTCTTGATCTTTCATTTACTTTACACTTTCTGCCATGAATCATACCAGTCAAATGTGGGTAGAACTACACCTTATTTTTTTTTTAAGTATAACTTTTTAGCCAACTAAACTAAAATGTGGTATCTTTTCCACTATGATAAAACATTTCTAGGCCATTTTGTATCGCTGCGAATTGCTGTCGCACAAATGTGTTTGTACAGGGCTGTTCAGTGCCAGCTCTCTGACGGGGCTTACCTAGCACGGTGGGCTCTGACAGGCAGGGCACTGCACCGGGAGTCAGGAGAGCGGGGCTGGAAATCCAGTCCCACCAAAGTCCCAGTTAGGGGAGGAGGGGACTTGCTTAGGACCATACTCCCTTCTGATGAGATTTCCTGTGTGAGCCTGAAACCTCAAATCTTTAACACCTTATCTGCAACAATTTCCCAAACGGAGGGAAAAAAAGAGAGATCCGGCTTTTTTTATGTGAAGAACCCTGAGGACCATGTGGGGAAAGTTCAATGGAAGAGTGGTGTATCACTTGTTTTTCAGCAGTCGTTCCCTTTTTTACACCTCATGAGTGTGTGTATATCTATTTTCACCTGTCCCGATTAAAAACACATTTGTGATACTGCTGAAGACTTGACTTTTATAGTTTGTGTCCCTTATGCCTAATATTACGGTTGTTATCTAAAGAAAGGTCACCCTCACCTTTGGGGAAGACAACCATCTTTATGTAGCTTTTGTTCCTGGGATTTTGAGAAGTTCTTCTGCTGAACAGCTCCAGTGTTTCTGATAGTACAGGTATCCTACAACCCTACACTAGAATTAGGGAGAAGGCAGCTCTTTCCCCACTGCTCTTATGTTGCTAAGATTTGTGGTTTGGCCATAAGAGCCATTTAGATGACAAAAAAACACCACAACTAAGACAGTGACTTATTGCTAGAATGATTTTATATATATACATATATATATATATATACACTGAATGAACATTTTTATATCTGTTTTTACCTCATTTGACAGCTGAGAGTTTCAGTAAGGAGAGCTGCCAAGGATTACAGTAAAATAAAGCCTAAATAATTAATTACGTCAGCAAATGAGGGTACAAGATCAAGAGCTAGCCATAGTCTCAAAGTTAGGGGAAAAAAAAGAGAAGGGGGAGGAAAGACAATCCTTACTTTAGATCCTGCCAGGATGAGCAAGGTAAGGGTAGGATTAAAGTAAAAGAAGTTTTTTTGAGGGGGTTTTTTGAGATCATGCTGGCTCTTGGTTCGTGTTTTCAGACTGTCGCAACAGGTAAACTCACGAAGTAAATGTACTGTGAAAGCACAGAAAGTCTGATGTGCTGATGGCTGAGCAGTATCAATCTTTCTTTCCTGACAGGGAAAAGCAAAACAGAAGGGCAACTTTCACAATGCAAAGCTCATTCCTCTGCTCATACCAGCTGGTCCAGGGAAGCTGCACCAGGTAATGGCAGCAGAGTCTCTCTTCCATCTCTCTTCTCTCTTCATGGATTCATCCTTCCTTTTGTCAGGCCACTCTCCAGATGGCACAGCCTTATTATCAGTGTAGATGAAAGGAGGCTTGAAAGCAAGGGCCCATCTTTACTCTTCTTGATGTCAGTGAGAATTGCACCCACTGATTTTGAGTTTTGCAATTCAAATTGCACTGACTGATACTAAGAATTAGCATTGCTCTTGAACAGGGAGTGAAATAATATGTATTTAAATCAGGTAGGACCCAAGTACATAAGTTTTATTCAGGTAGAAGCTCTGCTCAGAACCACAGCTGTCTCTTCCCTGTACTAATGTATAAGTTAGTACTTATAAGAAGAAAACAAAGAGAATTTTTCTGTTTGATGTGGGTAGAAACATCAAAATCCTCAGTTTCCAGTCCTATGCTTGTTACATTGTCCCCATAAGGCAAGTTCTCCTTTCATGGGCAGATTAGCAACATTCTGAGGTTTTAGCATATTTATTGTATCTCAACGCTTGTTAAAATGTAACTTTAATTCTGAACCTCCTGTGACTATTAATCGGGCATGTGTTCTTCGAGGAAATATTTTTCAGCTCAGTATCTTTTCTTTTTCCTTGCTGCTCGCCTTCTCTGTGAAGAAAAGTCTGAGGTTCTCAAATGGGCTTGAAAACAGAAAGTGCAGAGGAGCTAACCAAAGGCTTCCCTTCTGTTTCTCAAATAAAAATTAAAAAAATAGAAAGAAAAAGAAAAACATTTTCTGACCAAATGTAATTGGAGACCTGGAGTGACTTCTTCTTAATTTCTTTGTTTTGCTTTTGATAATTACACCACATCCCTATAATATATTCTACACTGAATTATTGATATGCACTTTCAACCTCAGCCCCTGAGTCCCACTGTTGTTTCTGACAGGGAATAATAAACACACTTCCCTCTTTAACATGCCCCTTGAGCAGTGACTAAATACAAATACTTATCACTGCCTTCCTTGTCTGTATGCATCATCCTGTCTGTGGATGTTGAACCCCATTTTTTTCCCCTGTTATTTCATGCTCCTGTGAGCTGTGGGGAGCCAGGTGAGCTCAGGCTGGGACCTGGGGCCTGTCCTGCTGGTGGGACTGGGGTGGCTCTGGGTGCAGGGTGGCCCTGGAGGTCTCTGCTAGGTGTGTGGATGGCTGGGCACAGGGTGTGATGCAGAGGACATGTTCCTTTCAGAGTCTGCAGGCTGGGGAGAAAGGAGGTTTCCTCCTGTAACTTTTGTGAAATGGGGTCTGTGAGACCCCCTTGGTCACCTATTTTAACAGTCCTTTTTGGAACTTTTACAGATGCAGCTGGCATTGCCAGTTTAAATCGTGTTTTTTCTAAACCATGTTTCCAAAAGCTGGTGATTTTAATGTCCCCAATTTAGGATGTCCAACCTGAACCACATGAGGAAGTCCAAGCAGCACTCTGGTAGCCAGACAGGGCAACAAAAACTGTGGTTTTTTTTTCCTATGGCATTTTATTTTGACTTGCACTCAGGGCTCTATTAACGCACATGGCTGCTGGATGTTGGTCTAGATCCAAATGACCTCAAAAATGAAGCCATCTATCTGTAGATCTTCACTGAACAGGAGCAATATTTACTTTTTTATTCCTTACTTAATCTACACAGCATTATGTATTATATGGGTAGCATGAACAGTAGATAAATCTAGGTTCTGGTTTTGGCATGCCATGGTATTGCGTTTAAAAGAAAAACATTTCAGACAACTTTTGTATAAATCATGGTGGGGTTTTTTTTGGTGGAAGATTAAACAATAGTTTGGTCCCTCAGGATATTCATGAACAGATGAAACATTAAGCACTGTGTCTTAAATGTTTTATAAATCTGCAGTACATTCCTGCAATGGACAAATAAAAAATCTGATTTATAAGTCAGCAGTCCATGGAGGGATAGTTACTTTTGCAGAGACAGGGCTGTGCACTAGGTAGGGCTGCTACGTTTTGCTTATCAAAATCTGGGATAGTCTCAGCTGAGTTGCATTTGTGCAGTGAGTTGCAGCTCATTGTGCATGAGGGGGAAAGCGTACAGTAAGTGCATGATTTATTTGCTTGTGGTCAATAGTTGCATCTCTGGACTTGTAGGATCCAGGTTGCCAGACAACCAGTGGATGCAGTGCAAACCCAAGGAAGGCCATTTCCCACAAACTTTTAGTGCAAATATAATATGGGATACCCTTTATAAAGCAGGCTATCTAGCAGTCCTTGAATGGTGTCAGGTCATAGCCTGCCTTGAACATGTAGCACAGAATTTCTGCATTGGCCAGGAAAAGACCAAAGGACCACCTTGGGTTCAAATACAATGTTGTCGTGTCCCCCCCGCACAGTAAAGTAGAGAGCAGGTTTGAGGGAGGTTTAACGCCACTGCACATCATAGCACAAGATTTTCCTCCTCCCTGCTGACTGCAGGTTCAACCAATTGTGTAATTAAGGGTAAGCGAGAGTGTATGGGGTTGATCCCTTTCTAATCGGGATGATATGGACAATTTAGCCACCTCCGCTTGCCTTGTCTTCTGATTGCTGGTGCCCAAACCATTAGAATGGGGATATTAGGTCTCAGCTCCTACAGTTAGCTCTGCATAAGGATAACTTCAGCTGCAGGCATTATTTCACCTCACCTTTTCAAAATATGCACAGGCAATTACAAATACCTTTCACTTGCTGTGGTCCTTTATCACAGCAATGACAAGAAAACCTGTGAGCCTCCAAGGGAACTTCCTTCATACCACTGTACATTATAAGCAGTGCTGCTGTTTAGTGGATGCTCTATTCAGGGTCATGCACATCTTTAATGCAACAGGAGGGAATATGCTCTGCGGGTGAAACTGGGCCATATGGGTGAATTCTTGTCCACAGGAAACACTGGGGTTTAGGTCATCTGGTTTCAGCCCAAACTGGAAGATGCTTTTGCTGGGGGGACAGGAGGGGTTCCCTGGCGGCGAGGTCCATGGCTCTGGGCCGTCTGTTCTGAGTGGGAGATCGTCCCGTGTCCCTGCCTACAGGAAGGATGTCCTGCCAGGCTTCCCCTGGCATTACTGCGAGGTCCCTTGGGCTTATTTTGGGCAACACAGGTTTTAGCAGCAATGTGTGGTGTTGGAAAATTTCCAGCTAGTTGGGTGGGTAGCTGAGACCTGCTACCCATAAAGGCAGGTGTGAGACCTGTCCTTACACCCTCATGTCCATGCTTAGTCACTAGGGTAGTACCCAGCAGGACCTCACCAGCGATGATGAAGGCCCAGAGATCAGCAGCTGAAGATGCCCACAGGCATCCAGTGGGATTTCCCAAAAATATGTCACCACCGAAACCCCCCATTGCTTCCGGTGACCAGGCTGCTCCTTGGAAATCTTCCAAATTATTCAACCTCTAAATCACGAAGCCGGCGGCTGGTTCCTTCCTCCGAAGGTGGTCAACAAATGCTGACTGTGCTTCGCACCGTCCCCGGGGTTCCTCTGCCTTTTCACAGCGGGGGAACCCTACGTGAAGGATCCTCGTTCAGCTCTCGGTGAGGCAGCGGGCTGTGCTGGCTAGGGGCGGACAGCAGGGGGCGCTCCGCGACCGCGCAGCGCGCAGACGCTGGGGCAGCGCCCGGTCCCCGCCCGCCGCTGTGCACGTTGGTTTTGGAGGTGCTGCACCCACTGTATTCAGCCTTTTAATGACTGTAATTAGCAATAAATGGGGGGGTGTGCCGGCAGCACACCTGTACACAGGTGCAGCCGCACGCATGCACGTACCCCTGCACCCGGGTATCTCCGCAGACGCGTTGTTCCCACTCCTTCCCCATGTCAGAATTGAAAGAGCAAAGCCTGTCGGTGCTGCCCAGCGCCGCTGGGCACCCCCAGAGCAGACGGGGAGGAGTGGAGGCCAAATATTGTGCAAAAATAAAAAGAGAAGTACAAATTAAACACGCATGTCTGAAACCCAATCCTGGCTTGATACAGTAGGACTTAAAGATGTAATTGAATTGATTTAAAAGGCTGAGGTCCAAGCCTTAAGAACACAAACTATATGTGCCACAATTGCATAAAGCCTATTTATTTTAGCCAGCAACATCAGCTAGAAATCAAGAACTGCTTTTAAAAACACCAAGCAGTTGCGGTTGTTCATCTGCGTGTGCTTTCCCCGACTTGCCGTGGTCTTTCTAAGATGCCTCTTCTAGTTTTTGGGAAATCAAGATGCTTACAATTATCATATGCTGTCACTTACACATCGCTTAAGTCTGGTCATTTATAAACCAATAGTAATTTGTAATTAATTAAACTCGAGGCCTGGCTGTCCGTTTCTGCTCTATACCCAGTGATATTGATCTGTGGGCTTCTGAGAGTGAGAGTTAAATAACTTTATTCCTGCTCTGCTGGCTGATTGATAACAGAAGGCTGCAGCTAGAGTTTTTTGTTTCCACAGTACAGTATTGTTCAGGAACATAATAATTTAGTGATCCTGTGAGGTTAGAGCACTTACAGCTTATTGTCTCACTGGGCAATCATCTCAGGTTTGGCCTGGAATATTTGTGGGCTTTTGTTTTTTTAACAAAGGCTCAAATTAATTTGAAATCCAAATATTTTCAGGGTATGGAGCAAAGACCGCTCTTAGCTGTGGGCAGGCAACCAGTACCAGGCAGGGAAAGATGCTACTTCAGATTTACTCCAGTACAGAGCAAAGCTTTGGCCTCATAAAGAAGCCTTTTAAAATGCCGTATGTATTTTCTGTGTGTGTTGTGCAGCCATCACAGAGCTAGTTATTGCATTGGTAACATGACAGCTAAAGTAACTGTTTTCATATTTCAGGGCTTAGCACTATCAGCAGATGCTGAGGGAACAACCCAGGAACTCAAAGCACAGCCCAGAGCAGATAAAGCACTTTTTGTTTTACCTTTAATAGAAAAAAAAAAAAAAAATTCTCATTCTGATACAGAAAGAAACTTTCGTGTGATGGTGTACGTACGTGTAAATAAGTTTTGAGGCTAGCAGGCCAAGGAATCAGCATCTAACCTGTGCTGGGCTTTCTCCAAGCCCTGTGGGCATCAAGAAGGCAGTGCTCTTGAGGTGGTTTGTGTTACACTTGCTCAGGCCTTTCTGGGCTGCAGAGGTAAAATGAGGGGTAGGACAGAAAGAAGGAAAAGGCCAGTCACACAAAAACTTTAGCTCTGTCACAGAGCTGGTGAAGTTGAGAAATCACTGCATTGTCCCTGAGAAATGCAAAACAAAAAGAAAGCATGACAGTTGTTTGTTTTCATGTTGATAAATTCCTCAAGTGAAGGCTGGAAACTTGCCAACTGCTGGACGTGCCTCTGAAGCGAAGCGGGCCAAGCGTTAACCCCGCGTTCCTTGGCATGGGGTTACAGTAAGCACTTTGCTCCTTCTCATCACTGAAAATGCTGCATGACTGTCCAGAGGCGGTGGCGGCTGGGCGGCAGTGCTGTCATGCTTACCACCACAGCCATCATCGCTCAGAGCTCCCTGACTGCCTGCTCAGCAGCCTAATGAGCAGCCCATCCAGAAACACAATAAATAAACCTTTGGAGCTCCCACCCCTTGCTGCCTGCCAAGGCTGGGGTTTGGCGCTCTTCAGATGCAGCACGGCAGGAGTATTTTTATGTGGCCTCACCTTTGACTGTGCAGTCAAACGCTCCCTGATTGTGTTCGTGAGTTCACAGCATCTCCCTCACCTCTGGAGCATCATGGCTGCCATCAGGCCTCTGTCCCCCTGAGCCCTCGGAACAACAGTCCACTATGTACATGTGGGAAATCATCATCAAGAAGTGTTGTCTTTCCTGCATTTTCCTTCCAGAGGAGCCAGAGATACGGTATTAACAGATCAGAGAGGGTTTGTGCCCAGAGAGGAGCACACCATGTTGGCTTCTGGAGGCTGGCATTGTTGTTCATTCTAGTTTTGTCACACGTGATTCAAATAAGTAAGACTGGAGCCTAGAAGCATCTGAATGCTCTTTACTTGTGAAACAATACAACAAAGCCTCAGCTGGCTGGCTGTGAAGGGCACCGAAACCCCCCTCTGTTAAACACTTCCTTTCACTTCATTCCTTGCAAAAGAAGTTGTGGAAGTCCCATCATTGGAAGTGTTCAAGGTCAGGTTGGACAGGTCTTTGAGCAACCTGATGTAGTGATAGATGTCCCTACCCACAGCAGAGGGGTTGGACTAGGTGATCTCTAAAAGTCCCTTCTGACCCAAACCATTCTCTGATTCTATGAAAACCATTCCACATGGACCCACTGCATTTTCACTGGCTTAAGTTTCCCGGGCACTATTGCCCCTTGGGGCACCATTCAAGTAATTTTGTATAGTAAGAAGGAGGATAGCACCCTAAGAGGTGATTCCTACCTCCATGGATAGAAAGGCTTCTCTGTCAGGGGCTGGAAGGTAACATTAAACCCAACTTATTAAACTTATTCCCAGATTTCCTCCTGCTGTGAGAGCAGTGTCAAGAAAATCTGTTGGTGAACTTCACTGAACGTATTTTAGAGTCCTGACAGTATCAGGAATAATCAAGGAAGCAATTCTGTTCCCGCACCCATGTCATCCCTTTCCATGTTTGCTAGGACTGTCCAGGTGCTCAATTTTGATTTTTTGTGTGGAGGCTGTTGGTCTTCTAGGAACTACATCAAAACAAGTTAATACATTTCAGAGAAGTCGTTGAAGAGTCTGGTGATCAAGCAGTGATGGGTTGAGTCCCATGGTGCTGCCGTCTTCATCGGTTTCCATTGCTGTTTTCTGAAATGTGCACCGTGAATGGTATCTTTTCTCTTAAAAGTAACATATTTGCTATAGGAAGAGGGCTCACAAGGTGGCTCAGGTGGAAAAGAAATGCAGAGTGTTTGATGTCTGGCTAGCACTTCTAGGAGTGGGACAGGAAAGTGCTGCTCTGGAACAGCTATTTGAGACTGTCCCAAAAGATCTGTTGGTTTGAATTCAGCTGATGATGAAGAGGTGCAGAGTACCAAGTCAGTGGCAATCAGTGCTGAGGGGACCTCATGTCATACCCACTCAAGAGACTGAGGACCAAGACATGATAACCTAGACATGCAAAGAAAATTGTATCCTTGTGATCCAGATCTAAGGGCTCTGGCCTTCTGACTTGTCCACAGGTACCTTCTCCAAAAATTAAATGTACCCAAGTAAGATTGAAAAGCAGACATCTTTCAGCATTTTCTTCTGAGTCAGTCAAGGAAGTTTCTTTTGAGCCAACAGTTGCTTCTCGTGTTTGGCAAATACTTTCCAAAGCCTGTGAAATAATTTATATTATTACAGCGTATTTACAAATGGAGAAGCACAGAATCTGTGTGGCTAACAAACTGCTCATGGCAATAATTCATTATCCTGCAGTTCATAATGTATGATTAGCCACAGGGTATTGTTTTTGCTCTCTGAATGAATGATGGGACATTTAACAGTTGAATGGAGAGTGGAGAACAATATGTAAGCCTGCTGATATAAGGTCTGGGTAATTCAGGATTTCTGATTTTATTTCTCCTTGAATCATCTGAATAGTCACACAAAGCACAAGCAAAACAAACCTATCTGTAGCCCGCAACTAAATGCAAGCCAGTCCTAGCAGATATGTAGCAGTTTCTTCTCATCATGGTCTGAAATATCATCTGAGCCAGTTTCTGTGCCAATGGTATTCTGTTTCCAAATGTCAAATTCAGAAAGTTACAGTAAAATTAGATTAAAAGTTATTTCTACATCAATTCCATTGCAGTTTTGAAGGAGTAGCAAGTAGCTATAATAATATATCACAGAATCACAGAATGTTAGGGATTGGAAGGGACCTTGAAAGATCATCTAGTCCAGTCCCCCTGCTGGAGCAGGATTACCTAGACCATATCACACAGGAACGCGTCCAGGCGGGTTTTGAATGTCTCCAGAGAAGGAGACTCCACAACCTCTCTGGGCAGCCTGTTCCAGTGTTCGGTCACCCTCACCGTAAAGAAGTTTTTCCTCATATTTATGTGGAACCTCCTGTGTTCCAGCTTGCACCCATTGCCCCTTGTCCTGTCAAGGGATGTCACTGAGAAGAGCCTGGCTCCATCCTCATGACACTTGCCCTTTACATATTTATAAACATTAATGAGGTCACCCCTCAGTCTCCTCTTCTCTAAGCTAAAGAGACCCAGCTCCCTCAGCCTCCCCTCATAAGGGAGATGTTCCACTCCCTTAATCATCTTCGTGGCTCTGCGCTGGACTCTCTCTAGCAGTTCCCTGTCCTTCTTGAACTGAGGGGCCCAGAACTGGACACAATATTCCAGATGCGGCCTCACCAGGGCAGAGTAGAGGGGGAGGAGAACCTCTCTTGACCTGCTAACCACACCCCTTCTAATACACCCCAGGATGCCATTGGCCTTCTTGGCCACAAGGGCACATTGCTGGCTCATGGTCATCCTGCTGTCCACTAGGACCCCCACGTCCCTTTCCCCTATGCTGGTCTCCAACAGGTCTGTCCCCAACTTGTACTGGTACATGGGGTTGTTCTTGCCCAGATGCAGGACTCTACACTTGCCCTTGTTATATTTCATTAAGTTTCTCCCCGCCCAACTCTCCATCCTGTCTAGGTCCCTCTGAATGGCTGCGCAGCCTTCCGGTGTGTCAGCCACTCCTCCCAGTTTGGTGTCATCAGCGAACTTGCTGACAGTGCACTCTATTCCCTCATCCAAGTCATTAATGAATATATTGAATAGAACTGGTCCCAGTACCGACCCTTGAGGGACTCCGCTAGACACAGGCCTTCAGCTGGACTCTGTCCCATTGACCACCACTCTCTGGCTTCTTTCCTTCAGCCAGTTCACAATCCACCTCACTACCCGATCATCCAGACCACACTTCCTCATTTTAGCTGCGAGGATGCTGTGGGAGACCGTGTCAAACGCTTTACTGAAATCAAGATAGACCACATCCACAGCTTTACCATCATCTATCCACCGGGTTATGTCCTCATAAAAGGCTATCAAGTTGGTTAAGCATGACTTCCCCTTGGTGAAGCCATGTTGAGTGCCCCTAATGATCCCCCTATCCTTGATGTGCCTAGAGACAGCACCAAGAACAAGTTGTTCCATCACCTTTCCGAGATTATACGAGATTAGAAATAGTTGGCAGGGTTTGAATTACCTGACTAGGGTAGATTAGGAGTACAGCAGTTATCTGATGGTTTTACTTTGTGCTTGCATAAAGCAGCTGCCCAATAGATTGCTATCCTCTTTGCTAAAAAGTGTCAGTTGAAAGGTCACCAGGTGGATGGTTTGGTAAAGTGAGACTAGTCCTTAGTTAGCAAAGACTGACGCTTTTGTTCTCTGTCCTACATGGTTCCAAGTACAATACGTAAAGCCTTTCCAACGAAGCGTTATGGAGCCTCATCTAACTTCCCTGAGACAAATTTAAATGGTCCAGGCAATAGCTTTTGTGTCTTAAATGCCTTGCTAAATGTCTGAGCAGTCCTCTCCAAAAGCATGAAGAGGAGAAAGCTGCCTGTCTTTTTATAGCTACCAGTGACAAATTTCTTCTAAAGAAGTAGAATAATGATTCTTGCTGACATGGAAAAACAATTTCTCAAATCTGCTGAAAAAGGAATGACAACACGTAAAGTCTCAAAGTTTGGAGAATAATTTCCAGTGCTGCATTTTGGAAATGAAATCCTTTAGGATATCAGTCTTGCTAAAAGGAAAGAAGCATCTATGCCTGTTGTGCTCCTCCTATTCCGCACTTATCACTGAAAAAGCCAGTACCAGAACCAGGCAATTGTTTCACATCTGAATGCAGGTGGCAGGAAGGATGCCTCGCTAGGACGCATCGTTGCCACAGGTATGTTCTCACACACCCATTCCCTCAGTGAGATTGGACTCATAGTCAACCGCCTCCATCAGCTTCTCTCAAAGTATTAAGAGGCTGCTCAGCGAAAGCTAGCACCCAGGACTGGGATTCCCCCCATTGACAAACGTACTTGGTGCTTTTAGGGAGGCCTCCTTCAAAATCTGCCAAAGTCTTGGCCTTTAGCTTTCACATGTGCACCACAACATTTCTTGTCAGTACAACAGGGAAGAGAGGTAAAAGATAGAAGGCTTTAATTACAAAATATACCCACAGAGACCCAAAAATCCAGCATATTTTCATCCTGGTAAGTCTTTAGTATCCCGCTTTGGTGACTCTTCCCCTCCTCTTTCAACAATGAGCACGTTATTAAGCCTGTAATCTGGCAGGAAGCCTGATTAAAGTCTTTTGACACTCAGCCTTCACCACCAAGCGTGGTAGTGGCTGAGGGCCATGAATCACTTCTGCTGGCCCCCAACTGTTGGTGTGACACCCTCGGTCCTGCTCCTGCCTTGGTCCCGCTGGCACCCCAGGAGTGCCTCAGACTGATGCTCTCCATAAAGTTATCCTCCTCCCCAAAAGAAAACAAAACTATTCTGCTTCATGCTACCACTCACTTCTTTGCATTACTGATTTGCTTTAGGGGGTCATTACTACCTCTTGATTTCATAACCATGCTGTTTAGAAAAGCTAGTTGTAAAAACTGGTCTCTTGCATTATCAAATTGGAGTGTTTTAGACATCGCTTCAAATCAAAGTCCTATGCCAAATGTATTTAAGTAAGATTAACTAATTTTGCCTAACATTTTCTAGACAGTATTTCCGTATCAGCAACAGTATGAGATCTTGAGGATGCTGAGATCTGATGAATGACCAAAATAAGCATGAATTAGAAATTACCGTTTCCACAGATGAGAGTAATTAATCAAATTGGACTTATCTCAAAATCAAAGCTCCTGTTAGACACATACAAAAGCAAGGCCTTCCATATGAAGACAGTAACTGTCCTCAGAAATAGAAGGCATGACAGTAGCTTCCTACCTCAATAGCCATGGAGTTTACCTGAACTGAATTTTTTGGGAAAAAAAGATTTTGCAGAATATGCGTATGTTTTAATTAAAATGTTCCAGATTAACTCCAGGCACCTGTGACCTCCAGTGGGAGCTTTCATCTCCATGAAGACTGACAATCCAGCTGGGGGAAATCCTCTCTCAAAATAACTTTCTTCTGCCATACTCAAGCCTGGCCCCCAGCCCTGCTGCAACCCCGATGCTCCCGGCCCCGTGGGCTGGGGAAGGACCCCCACCACGCCAGGCCACCCCAACACGTCGTATCATTACATCTGCGCATCTCCTGCTCTGAAGAGATGGGGGGCAGTGACACTCTACCAAAGCCACATGAAAACTGAATTTCTAGAGCTAACCTCAAAAAAGCAGCAGCAGATCGAAAGCCCAGTGGGGAATGAGCACCAGCGAGCTTTCCTCCAAACAAAGACGGTAGCGTGAGTTCAAGGCAGGGTCTCCACCACTATTTTTTGCATTGGAGCCATGGAAAGAAACTGGCCTCACCCCTCTGTAGGAGGAAGGTCCTCCCCAGGGAAAGGAAGCCAGTGACAGCCCCAAGGAAAATGATAGCAGCTACAGTGATAACTCTCTAGAGCTGAACTTGGCTGTACACATAAACTTTATGTGTCCCATCTATGGGGTAGCCAAAGGGGGTTGCTTACCTGGAGAGGGACATATGCAGCAATAACTCCATCAGATGCTGCCCCAGACTCTGGTGACCTGTGGCCCAGGGTGTCCGTGTCCCCAGCTTGTGGCCGAGCACCCAAACTGGTCTGCCCGCAGCTGGAGATTGCTCGTCCCTGAGGAGGCTTTCAGGCCTGTTAGTGTCTAAGAATACCAAATGTTATACCAAAAATCAGACATAAAAAGAAAACTACATTTGATGTAAGATGCTTAATTACAGACATTCATCAGTTACAAATCTTGTGGCAGCTGAGGATCTAACCTTCTGCATGCAGAAAAGGCAAGTTTGGTCTTAAAATATTTACAAAGCTTCCAGGCCATGATTAAAAGTTGTAAGTGCCACACCTGAGGCATAAACAAATCGAATCATATTTCACATCTCCTGAAATTTAACCATCATTTCCAGTTAACCAATCACTGACTGAAGTCTCAGGATATTCTGGGCATATTTGCTCCACTCTTTACAGAATTCAGCATTTTTTTACCTTTTTGCATCGTTTAAGATAGAGTTGCTTTTCATGTTTTTACACAAGCTTTGTTCAGACAGTCTGTAGATTTAAGACATGCTTTTTGATCAGAAAGATGCGTTCTGAGCTCCTCAGTGAGTGCCAGGGAGTTTGGCCTGACGGGAACGTTCCCAGGACAGATGAGGAAGGAGTTAACACAGAGCCACTTGCCAACCTGGAACACAGGAAATGATGGATCAGGGTCCTAAATCAGCATGCGTGATAGCCATCGCATAAACAATGTATGAGTGGGATGATGGATTATACCATTTACAGTATGTGAAAGGTTGCTTATTTTTTTTCTTCCTCAAAACTGAGGGTTAGCAGTAAAATGGACATAAGTTAAAGCATTGCATTAGCTCTTCTTAAGAAGAATATTAAAATCTTAAATGCAAAATGTCATAGGTAGCACAGACACCATTAAGTGTTTTGAGCTAAGAAGCTGTAAGGGAAAGAAAGAAATATAGTTAGTTAATGTTTCTTCTGGGAAATTCTTCCTTTTTGTTAAATATCACCATTTATTAATCATATCTAGGCAATTCCTAGCTTAATGGTACGTTCAAAGTAGATTGTTTGAAATTTAATCTGAAATTCATTCAAATTCAGTTCTCTTATACCATAGAAAAGTCTTCAGCCTTTGAAGTGCTGATCTTTAGATTAAATGCTTTCCTCTTTGGAGGAAAACCAATAGCCTATATATGTGAGAATGCAGTTAAAATACTGGCATTGCAAAAGGATTTCTTGTTTTGTTTTTTTTTTTTTCCATATTTCTAGAGTTTCCTTGGAAAATATGCTGTCTGACCTCCTGAGGGAGCAAAGCATCTTCTCCACAAATTAAGTTGGAGAGCTTGGAAGGAAAGCAGCCATTTGCTTTGGCGTTGTGCTCTGTGGGTTGCTAATTTGAGTTTCTGTAAAATGGAACCAGCTTCAAGTGCCTCAAATAATTCCTATCAAGCACTGACATTTCCAGATAAGGAGAACATTAGCTCCTATGTTGTCTTTCTCTGCAGCTTCAGCAGGCTGATTCTTAGCCCTCTGCTTTACAATATTGCTGTGTATTTACTCTAGCTTTTGTTTTCAATGCCAAGTGGCTAGAATTACTGGGAGGATTTCTATACTGTAGGGAAGAACATGGGTTTTTTTATGAGGCAGAAGCAGCTCAGTAGAAGAAATGAAAAAGTGTAATTTTTATAGGTCTCGTGGTGAGGAATAGTGAGTGTTACAAGGGTAGTTTAATGGGGCAAAGTCCCCTCAGGTATTTGAAACCCTCAAGAGGCTGTTGAAAGAAGGAAATGAATTCAAGAATGTCTTGCCTGTCAGGCTTCTGATATCAGGAGTGGGTTTTGCTAAGGGCTGCGTGGGAGGGAGAAGTCTGGTGGCGTTTGCAGCTATGTGAAGTGGGCATGGCTGAGTGGTTGGCATCCAGTACCCTCGTTTGCTGCTGGATCCTGATGAGTATCATGGCCTTTGAAGCTACTTGTGTACCGAAGATCAGGTCTGGTTGTTGTCCTACTGATGCTCCAGCCCAGATGAACTAGGGCACTGTTCCTGCCTGATCCATACGCCCTGGCTCCCGGCCTGTGGGACGAGTGGGGATGCACAGAAATAGTGACAAAACCACAAGTTTCACAGTTTTTGTTATGACTTGCTGAAGGACCTCTATCAGCTTCTGCAAGTGCTGGTGGAGGGAGTCAGCGTGAAGGCTGACAAAGGCCACCCTGGCCTCACATCGTTCTTCCCCGAGAGGCTCTGCTGGGGCTGTTCGGAGAAAGAAACGCACCCGGAGTCCTACAGCACTTTGTCATCGGTCATAAAGTCATGCCTGCAATTAAGTTCC
Source organism: Nyctibius grandis (assembly GCF_013368605.1). Taxonomy (NCBI): domain Eukaryota; kingdom Metazoa; phylum Chordata; class Aves; order Nyctibiiformes; family Nyctibiidae; genus Nyctibius; species Nyctibius grandis. The sequence goes on along the minus strand of NC_090664.1, from coordinate 21,290,920 downwards.
TTTGCTGTGGCAAAAAAAAGCAGTCCCAAAGCACCTTATCAAGTGCCTTCTTTCAATTAACATGAGGAGAAATGACATTTCGTTCCTTGTGTAATAACATTTAATGTTCACTTAATACTATTATTGGTGGCTGACCACAAAATAAAGCCAGGTTGATAAAGATTAGTGGCTTTAATGCCAAGGACAACTGGGTTGGAAGATGGTCACTATTATTTTTCATTATTATTGCTGTTACCTGTACTGATGGTGTTATTTCTATAGCAGCATTAGGAAGCCTTCATTACATACCACTATATGAGCATGCGTCAAAAAAGTGACCATTGTCACGGACAGCTTGTGACCTGCAGGGAAACATGCAGTACTGGCCGGCTGGTACCACTGCTGCAGGACTACAGTACTGCTTATGAGTCTTATAGGTTTTTTTCATAAGTTGTTTTATCATTATCATCATCATCATCATCATCATCATCATCACCATTTATTATTATTATTATTATTATTATTATTATTATTATTATTATTAGCCATCAGGGACTGGATTTTTCTCCGTTCAACAGATATCCAGCAATGAAAGAACTGAAAAACGAACGACACAGGAAGTTACAAAGAGGATTAACAGAATTAATGGTAATGACCATCCAGTTCTGGGAACTGTCTTTTGAGCTTCAAGCTTCAGCCGACCTCTGTTTTTCAAACAGTTTATTCTGTTCATCCGTCTTTGTTATTTTTTTAAGGATAAAAAATAAACCAACCCCCTCCAAAGCAGGATCATGTTATTACATACATATGGAGCTCTTGAGGATGAGCACATTTATCTTATTTTCTGATTCAGTTTTGAAAATACCTCGGTCACTGTCTGCCATTGCTCCTCCTTCACTCCTGTTAGGATGACCAAATGGGATGCTGTGCACTGGCAGCACTGGGGCAGAATTAATTGTTGAAGGTGCATAGTGCTTGGACGTGTGACCAAGGGCCTTGATACAATAATGTTGTTCACTCATGATGTATTTTTTTTTCTGGTTTGAGCTGCCTTGTAAGCAAAAGCGATTCAAAAGGCGGTTTGCTTCTGTGCTGGGATCCATTTCATTGACTGTTTGACTGGCGTTGCACATGAATGCTGTCCAGGGTCAGCCTTAATACCTCATACAAAACTAACCGTCAAGCTGCCACGGCGTCACTTACTGCGGAGTATGGCTGTGCAACCTTCACTAACCAACAGAAGCAGCTGGATTCCTCCCAGCGCCGAGGCAGAAAATTTTTCTCTATGTCCAATGTCTTTCACTTCTCCTGCTCTTAGTTATAAATATTCTAGTGCATGAGCTCATATGAATAATGCTCATAGTACAAATAACTAAAGCTGAGAAACTCTGTATTTAAAGGTGAAGAAACATTTATTCCAGAATAGAAAATGTTTTTTTTTTGTTTAGCAGCCTTCAAATGTGAATGAAGACATTTATGAAAGAATCAAAATGATGGGGTTGTGGTTTTATTTTCAAACCTTCAAACTCAGGTACAGATTTCTATCCAGCTTAGATTTTAAGACAACATTAAATACTTCACCAAAAAATAAAAGCAAAAAAAAGGGCAAGGAGCCCTGTAACTATGAACATTAATATATATTGTGTCAGCAAAACCTTTCTAATTGATCATTCTGTTTTCAAGTGACCTCATCTATGCTGTTTTGGATTTTTTTTTGTCTTCTGTGCAACTCCTGAGATTTTATTGTTCCTCTTTTGTGGGGCTGAATTTAGCAATGACTTAAGTAATGCTTCATAATCCATTTGTAGTCTGGTATCTCCTTGAAGAAGACAGACAAGTTTGAGTCTTCTCTTTACAAAATATCTTATCAATAAATCTCTTCCTGGTAGAGCTGTACTGATTTAAACCCAAGAATAAGGAATTAAATAAACATAGGGAGGATTGGTTCTGAGTAGCTGGAGACTTGCGATACAATGCAGACACCTTTTTGTTTTGAAAGTGCTGAAGCGAAAAGAAAAGCTGGATTTTGGTTTTGTTCTCCCATAAAATAATTTTGAGAAGCAATGCTAAGAAAATGATGAGACGTATCAGTGATAAACATCTCTCGCATATCGAGGGATTTATTCATTAGCGACAGTACGACATAGAAACACAGAAACTGATAGGATTGTTGGTGCACATCTTACCCATGGCCAGGCTCAGAATTGTCTTGTTACTGCAACTATTTAGCAGGGAGCCTTTCCAACCTGCCTTTTAAATTTGTCCCTGCCAAACCGCTGCAGGTCAAAACGAGTCATTTTGCATTTGGCTGCTACCTGTTACCATTCCTTTCTTTTCCAGCTAGTGAGCGCCTTAACCCCTGTGGTGCCTGCTCTATTTTTTTCTTTGGTGTTCACATTAAAATGGGTCACGTTTAAAACTTCTGCATTGTCGAATGGGGACCATGACTGTTGAAAAGCAAAAACCTTAACAACTTTAAATAGGCTACAGCATAACAGCTGCATCTCTGCTTGCAATGTGCCTATCACTAGTTTTGCAGTTTCTCGTGCAAATTCAAATGCCTCCAGAGGTGCCTTTTTCCCAGGTATAGACATTGCCCAGTCACCAGCTCCAAAAACCTATAGCTAGCTCCCGTAGGCACTTTGCATGTGGGTGCTTCAGCAAAGCAAGAGGAACAGTGCCTTTAAAAGGTAGGCCCACTGCAGGAATGGGCCTGGCACTCCAGTAAAGAGCAGGAGTAAAAACATCAAACAAGTTCTATCAGGAGAAGACTGGATCATGTTAATTACAAGCCTACATAAAAATTTAAGATTATGCATGACTGTCAATACACAATGGACTGTCCGTGTTGTCAGTGGAAGGCTTGGACACAGATCAAGCATAGAAACTCGCTTGTGTTTTCAGCTTGTGCAATAAGTTATTTGTCCATTTTAAGTCAATATAAAATGTCTCCAGCCCTCCTTAGGTTTGTCAGCCCCTAAGTGACTTTCCTTACTCTTTGGGTATTCCTCTGTAATACTGTGGGCATATAATTGTAATGGCTTTTAGAGAAATCCCAACAAGTCCAAAGACTCCTCCATTTGAAGTGCCGTGGGCAAGAAATGCGCTACCAACGCGTTGTCTCATCAGCAGCCTTATTTGTCTCCTGAAAGACCTGCTCTGGAGCTGCAGCCCAGCTCACTGTCTGCACCATGTGCCCCCTTCAAAAAAGGTAGGTTTTGTTGCCTGAAAGAGAACAGGTAGGCATGTAGTTTAGGTCCAGATTTTGCTCCACAGCACTTTTGTTAAATGCTCTAGAGAGTACATTTACAACACTAAATCTCTCTCTGTTTATATTCAACCTGCATATCACATATTTGTCAATTTAAGAAGTAGCATTTTCCAGTTCATTTGGGTGAGCATAAAGAATGAGTTACACCGAGCTTCAGATAACGTTGGTTCATGAATAGGCATGAAACTTTTCACGTCTATGGATCAAAGCCAAAGCTGCTTTTCTGTTTGAATATACCAGTGCTTTGTTCCTGTTACAACCTAAACCACCAGGCTCCAGTTTTGACAGTTTTGTCACAAAGACCTGCCCAGTGCCTCTGGCGGGGATGCGTTTCGTGCTTTCCACCATCACGTGCCACAACTGTGTCTTTGTTAACAAGTGCCTTCAACTCCTCATGCTCTTTATTAAGATCTGGATCCAACGAATACTTGGCATCTTCACAGTCTTTCTTGGCAACTGATGATTCAAACAGCCACGTCAGACACGAGCTCCCTCACATACTCCTCTGTTCTCAGAGGCTTTGCACCACCTCCCTGCGTGCCAGATCCCCAACCATCACACCTCCTCCTGCCTCCACACCACCCCGGCTTCTCACCCACTCGTTTTGGTTGAACAAAACCCTTTACTTTATATCTAGCAGTTACTTCCAAAGCTGCTCTCAGCCTCTACTCATCTCCTGTTGTCCCCCAGTTCTATCATTGATGATATTCATGCAACAGTGGTATAGCCCTTACACTGAGAAAAGCTACTAAATTGGGCCAAACAGACATACAAATACTCACTCCAAAACCAGTTATGTTGGATGCATCACAGCCTAACTGCATCTCCCAAACTCTAGTTCTCCAAGCACTGGAAAATGTTTAGCTGCCTGCCTTTCTCCATAGCACATCCTTTACATGTTTGTTCTTATATATTTAACTTTTACTCCCTATTTGATGAAAATGTTCACATAATTTAAAAAAAAAGAATACCTCACTGACTAGATGGCAAATCCACTCTTCAGTGGTTCACAGTACTAAAATTACTTACCTCCCAACTATCCTACTTTTTCTAAGCAGCATAAGTCATGAAAAGTTTCCGTATGCTTGTGAAAACACCCTTTAATTCTTCCTCGGGTTTTGTTTTTTTGTCCCTTTTCCTCAAGGGAAAACACTGCTCTGGACTAGATGGATCTTTTGCTGCAAGTGTTCATTGCTCACAAAGAATTCCCCAAGTTGGCAGCACCGCCATCCTCTGCCCAGTGTTACACACAGGTATCTCTCCTTCCCTGCATGCAACCACTCTGTTGTGACATGTGGTGTAATCATATCTTACTTAAAAAAGCATACATATTAGTGTCTGCATTTAATTAGTTTTTGAGTATGCAAAATCTATGTTCAAAAGATCCCTTCTGTATGCCACGCACTTGAAAAAACTTCATAAACATCAAAATCTAAAGCCATACTTTTTATATACATACATAAATGTGTGTTTATGTGCATATATTTAGATAATCATATATCATTTAACTTTTTTCCTCTCCCCCCCCAAAAAAACAGTTTCTGAAACAGAATAAATTGCATTGATTTGCCAAAGTATGATCCAACAGCAACTGCTCTCACAAATGCTTTTTATTCTTAGTGCAGGGAAATAATTTCAGTCTGGAGACTACAAAACCCATTTGTAGTCCAAAGTATTTGATAAGGTTTCTTTTTACATGTAATAACTTTGCATGTGACTAAGTGACTACATTTTGTTGGAAACTTTACATAGCTAGCAATACCTCTACTGCTTATTGTCCTGTACACTGAAACAGTGACTGTCACCAGTACATTTGCCTTTATACATCAGAAGTGAGCTTAATGTGGTTGTATAAAGCTTAGCATTTTAACATTACTCTAAAAATAAGCTGCTGATTTAACATGATTTAAGCACAAAGATTTCAAAGCATTGAGACCAAGGTCACTATGGGCCTGCAATACAAGCTTTTCATGCTTTTGCTAGCCTTCATGCTGATGACTGTACACCACAAGTGGTCCACAAAACACTGAAGAGAGTATCTCAGCGATAAATGCTATGAACCCAGGCCCTGAGCTGCGCTACCCATGCCCTTGCCTCATTTACATGCAGCCGCTAAGGTTTTGCTGCTTGATCCCAATTATAACTAAATTTAACACCAAAATTTAAACAATATAGTTCAGACAAGTGAACCATGTTGAACAACAATGATGTAATCCAGAACTGGATGCTTACCGTTAAGCCAAGAACACACAATTCGAATAATGAAATCTTTTAAATACAGGATTCAATTTTCATTGTATTTTTATTCTTGCTGCTTAATCAAACCCGTATGGAAAATATTGTGCTTAATGAAACTACAAAATTCATATTTCAGCAGACCAGCCTGTATATAAACACACAACTGAGCATAAGTTGAACAGGTTACTTTAAAATATTTTTGAAAAAGCGTTTTATGAGAGCAGTACGCTCCTGCAGGCTTGAGCCTGCCTTCTCTTCTTGGAGCGATTCAGAGCAAGGGCAGCTCTCCTTGACTACAGAGCTTTGTCTCCATGCACTATTCCCTGCTTTTCAGCTCTGTCTCAGATTTGGCTGGCTGAGAACACATCAGGTTGGAAACTAAAGTATCTATGATGGAAACCATCATCCATTTATTTCCTCAAACAGTCACTTACAATGCTGTTGTCTGAAACTTTTACCTTGGAGGACTTGTGAGCCTTCCCTCCTTCTTTAAGACTTTACTGGTATTGATCATTTACTGCACACAGCTCTGCTTTCTTGGCAGTTGTCTGTAGTGACTCCTCTTTCTCTCTAAAGAACATAGTTAATTGTAGTTTGTTTGCCAACAACAACCGTTTGAGTACTGTGGGTCCTCATTGGTTTAGCTTAGTTAACCATATTTGAAATAATGGATTTGTATGGTATGATAAAAGCCATAAGAATCCAGAATTTGAAGTCCAGTTTTATTTTCAAATTAATACACAGCATGAATTAAAAGGACATGTTATATAACAACGGTATTTTATGAACATTATGTTTCAGGTACTTACTAAAGTATCTCAAGAGGCACAGGCTCTAATCACGATGTAATTATACATAAGGCTCCCAAAGTAGTTTGGTCAATGTACACACCAGCAGTGTAAGTTTAACATCCCAGAAAGTGCTTACCAAATCGTGATCACATGGACATCAAAGTTCACAGCAGAACCTAAATCATGCTCCTCTGGCAACTTGCATGGCCTCTTCCACCCACCACCTCTGCCTTTTCCTCTCCCCCTTGCTGCTTCTCTCCCCAGCTGTATCTAAGTCTCCTCCTTCCTTCTGCTCCCTCAAGTCATAGCCGCAGCAGTGTATGCAGCAGCAGCAGCAAAGCAAACTTTCTCCAGCATATTTGCTCTTCAAGGCAAGGACTACAAGAGTTTAACAACTAGTGTTAAATGCACCTTTCACCAAGGCTTGCTCTACACTATCAGCTTCTTGCCTTAATGGCTATGTGTGGGATATAGCAATGTGGCTCCCTGAAGACTAAACATGAATGACCTTAAGACAGCAGTGCAGCCAAGCAGATATTCCTTACCCTTATTTGAAGCCTTCATGCCTACCTGACACTACTTGGTGAGGGGAAAACACCAACAGCTCCTTTTGCCTTCAACTGCAGCAAATCCTCACCTCATCAACACTTCTGCCCTGGCAAGGTCTGTCCTTCCCTCCTATAGGGAAGTGTGATTTGCCATGCCCTGCTGTGACTGTCCCCACCTCAGCACAGCTAATTTCCCCTGGTGAAGGGACAAGAGGGCAAGGAGCAAGTCTCACCAGCGCTGGTGGGCTTTGGCTAAGAGCTGCAATCACACTAGGCGTATTTTGTCAGGCTATTAACATCACTGCACTGGGAAAGCCTTACGCAAAAGAAATCTCTGAGCTTCAGTTACTTCCTCTCTCGTGCCCAGCCGTGACTGAAGAGCAAAACCCACCACTTGTAAGAGATTACCAGTTACCCAGGAAAGTGAGAATTCCTCTGCATTAAACACACGTTTAATCCTGTACTTTACTACTTACAAAGGTTAGAGCAAGAACATATCTCTTCTGATGGGATTCAACTTTTGTTTTATACACTCAAGCCTCAGCTCAAGCTAATTAACACACAAGTCAAAGCTGATCACTATGTGCTTTACATTACATTTATTCAGAGCAATATTGATCTTCTGTAACCCTTCTCCCCCTCTGCCCTCTGTGTTATAAATTAAAAGGATTATTGATGGGACAATAAGCAGCAATGGAAGAAACTGTGGGATGGGGAGAAAACAGCAGGAAAAGTAAAATTGTTTTCTGGGTATTAAGTTAAGAAAAGAAGCACACAAAACTGTTGATGTTGGAAGGGGTGTCTGGGGGTCATCTGGTCCTACCACCCTGCTCAAGCAGGGCCACCTACAGCCAGTTGCCCATCCAGACAGTTTTTGAGTTATCTCCAAGGATGGAGACTACACAACATCCCTGGGCAACCTGAGCCAGTGCTCGGTCACTCTCTGAGTACAGGTTTCCTGATGTTCAGACAGAACCTCCTGTGTTTTAGTTCATGAATGAAGAAACTAAAGGATGAGAGCTGATTGTTGTATCTATGTTCACTTCCCCAAACTAAGACCATTCTTTCTCTGCCCGTTCCAAGGAAGTAGTGCCTGAGGGAACTCTTATAATAAGTCAGTCACAGTTTTGGGACATGCTAATGGGAGCTGGAAGTCAGTACGGCAAAGGCGATAAGCTCAGTCGCAGTGAGTACTATCACCTATATATGAATTTAGACACATCCAAAGCCACCCAGCTGCCAAAAGGCAGTGTTAAACAGCTTTGGCTTGCCTAAATAGGACTACTAGCACAACCTCAATACAGTGTTGCTCATTAGTTTGAGCCTCTTGCACTGTTAATGATGTTCCCACAATTAGTGCTCCTGCAAGTTACCACAAAACACATTAAGGATTTTACTGCACAAGCAGACCAACATTCAGTATTGAGACTTACTTTTATTAAAAGCAGCAATGCATCATTTTACTACAGCTGAAGAACGTTCACAGGAGCTCTGCAAGAAACCAAGTGTTGGTGCAAGAATATAGTTTCCAAATCTTAAGAGGTAAGAGCCATCAGACAGGGTAAAAACTGCCATTACACAAAAAGGCAATATGGCCTCACAGCCCAACTGAACTCAGAACAAAGCAGCAATCATTCATCAATAGTCTAATGCTGGTTTTTTTTTCATAGAGCTCAGGACTTTGTACGCTCATTTCAGAAATTTTATATATATTCAGCAATTAATTACTTCTCTGTTGGGTATATGAAGCCAAGTTTCAGCTCCCTTGTTCTGCAGTTAATTAGGATGAGGTTTCAGTACAACGCCTCTAATATCTTATATTTAAGTTCAACTGCACCGAGCTATTTTCAATATCATTAGCACCAGTATTAAAAAAAAAAAAAAATCTGGTCATAGCAAAGGTTATTTCTAGAGTACAGCAAGCACAACTGACATGTGGTTGAATTCCTAGCCTGTCTGTTACACAAAGCAAGAAAATGGCCTTATTTCAATGGCATTTGCCAAGTTTTGTAACTTCCACTTCCCTCCCAGAATAAAATAGAAAATAAACTTGGGATTGCTTAGCAGTTCCAGTTTCCACTCACTCTCAGTTCCATGCCCTGTTTCTACCAGGAGCAGGTTTGCCTCCTTCGGTTCCAACTACAAGGCAAATCCTTCACCACACGGTGCCATTGGCCTACCTCAACTGCTGCAAGTCTACTTCCCATTCTGCAGCTGACATGCACACATGGCCTTGTGTTGATACCTTAGGTACCCTGCAAAGTATTTCTACCCTGCTGTCCCAAGATTTAGAGGAAAGACCATCACTACCACCGAAAGCCCAACAAACAAGACTCCAGAACCTGCTGCTCTGGGTGGGCTTTCGGGGCACTTCAGTCTATGTGCATGCAGAGAAGTTTCTTGAATACAGCTGCCCAGGCAGCAGATAAATATAAATATCCCAGCGGTTTTTTTGGAGTCAGCTCATGACTTCCAATACTTTATTTGTATTTCATTGGACTCTATAGTCTATTTATAAATTGTTTATCATACAGTTGCTAGAAGTCAGCAAGTCTACTTCTGTTTCTAGTAAAACAGTACAAGTTAGTTCTATGAAAACACACACAAAAAACTTGTCCTCTTCAGTTTTTGACAGTTTTTATACTACAGGTACAACAGTTAGATTTTTGCTTAAAACTTCACTAGCTCAAAATCAGATCTCTGGAAGCTAAAGTATGCACATTCCTCAACTCTACCAGGTCCAGTGGCATCCTGAGACTAACCAGCTACAGGCTGTGCAGATTGCCTTTACTCTGTATTCCCTGTGCTCTTAGTTATTCTCTCATCACAAAGCAAACTAAAGTGGTTGCCATTTAACATGCACACAGCCTCATCGTCACTCCCAGCACTGTAAGACATAACTAAATCTTAGGATTGTAAGGAGATCCTAACCTGGAAAAGAAAAATGCATGAGATGACAGGTTTTATGCTTCTAAAATGTCACTTCTAAAATTCTGAATTCAAACTTCAGCACCTATATACAGAGTTCAAGCATGTACATACAGCTGGATCAATACATGCAGGGAGTCTGGGCCATGCTCAGATGCATTCAGTCTCAAACTTCAGAGTACTTCACAGCAAACTCCTTTTCTGTTCTCCAGCTTGCAGAACAATAAATAGGTTGGTATAATTTCCTTTGTCTCTGCCCTTCAAATAACAGACCTGTACTATTTTGAAAATTAGTGTAATTTACTCAGCATGCTCATTTGCCCTCTTCCAATGAGGATTGTAACTCGAATAGACACTCTAAAGTGTCAAATAGCACCAAAAAATAAAGCAGCAGTTTAGAGTAAGTCTCCAGTGATGTACTGCCTAACAGAGAAGTGGAAGATGCCATGCCAAGAAGTCATTGGAAAATAAATTGTATCAGTGCAGTTATACGGTTTGGCATTCAGACTTTATTTTAAATACCATCACCAGTTCTTCTTCCATTTCCAATTTGTGCATGATCTTAATTCTACTCTTAACAGAGTAGTCAAAACTCTTCATCTCCCATTCAAGGCCCAAGCACGGCTACACACCTGAAGCTTGCTTTCAAAGTTTTATACGCAGTGAAGTGAGAAAGTTCAATGCCAGGGGACCATCAGATCACATACATTTCAGTGCAAGAATAAAGCACAAAATCGAAAGCATTGAGCTCTTTTCTAGTCCCACCTGAAGGCCACATGATTTCCTGTATCAAAGCAGAAGTGCCACCAAAAGGTCACCATTCAAGTATTACTTGTAGGACAGGAGGTACAACATGCTGCAGACATGTAGCAAGGACAAATGAGGGCTACCAGGAGGGCAAGCATTACTCACCTTGCCTTCACAACTGGTCAGCTTGACCACAGGGGAACTAAAGCAGGCAGAAAATCATCTCTGGCTGAAATGTGTTGAGAGAAAGTGGACAAACTCTTAATTCCCAACACAGCTGCACTCACATTTGCTATATGCCATTACATCCAGTCCAGTGCAAGAGACTTCAGGATCCCAGCCCCTATTCTGGGCGGAATTTATACTGAAATAAACTAAGATCCAAACATGTTGCACTTACCCTGAAAGAATAAGCATACACTCCAGTCTGTGGGTTTCCAAAACTGTAAGAATCTATTATAGAGTTTTAACCACCAAATCTGAGTATCTAAGAAGCCTTTATAAGACCTACTGTCCCCCCCCCACCCCCTGCCAAAAAAAAAAAGAGCTATTTAGTACAAAGATTGGAAACTGCCAATTTGCATTACATATCCTGCTAGGCAGGAACCACCCCTAAATTAAATACAGTGGGACTTTAGCCCTGACAGTACAAGGTGTTTCCCTATAACTGCACTGATTAAACAGCTGCAGACACCAGACTTCCAAGTCCTTTTTAGCAGACGTCACACTGCACAACATAAAGCAGCAGGCAATTGGCCAAAAATGGTTAGCAAAAAGGATTCCTTAAACCTCCAGGCATCCAAATATAGCCCTAGCTGGTCACATGGCTGCCTACAGTAAGTGCTCCTCACTTTACCTACCCTTTGATTAAACGGTTTGAGCTAAAAAGCGTGTACTTAGAATAGCATTTCAGTTTCCAGCCCAATTCCATGAGCTGTATAATCTTGCTGTACCTTCCACGTTCAGACTGGCAGAAAGGAAAAGTTGACTTAGGTTTCCAGTGAGCCCAAAGGGGATTATTAGCTACAAAAAGCTAACAGAATATGAGATGTCTAACATATATGTGTATACATATAAATATAGTAGCATATCTGCCATACAATGCAGCTGCTGTGAAAGACTTACTTGCTAACAAACTCTACAGCACATACTGACTTTTTATTTTAAATAAATCACCATACCTCACTCCACCTGACCTCTAGCAATTCCTGTTTTTCATATTACTCTCATTATGATGAAAGCTGATCAGCTGATTATATCCACCTCATAAGAACTCCACAGCTTCGTTTACACATCAAGAAACTCTGCAAAATTTCTGAAGAGAGCCAGGCCAGCTATTGTACTGTTGCCAGACTCCGGCTTAAACTGAAAAAAGAAGTCGAGTTTGGCCCTTCATTTCTCAGCCTTTAAAGCCATTGCCCATGTTGGCCATGGTGCAGGCGTCAAATAAGGGTATATTATAAAACCTTGCAACTGCACTAATAAATACAGGTGTCACGCATCCTTCCAAAGCCTCCCCCCACATCAGTAAGGATGAAGCCTTGCAGTCCTCACAATAAACCTTGTGATTTTTGAAGACACAGCGGCTTGAATTTAAGTTGTAGCTGTTATTACTCAACAGAAGTTGGGGGTTTGGGGTTCCTAAGGAGGAAAACAGCTCAGTGCCACAATGCAAGGCCTGAACATTGAATTAGCACGCTTATTGCATTGCCTTGCAATAGGGCTCTATAGCACAGGTTTTCACTAAGAACACAAAGTTTTCTATCCAGCTCCAGTCCCTAGTTAAGCTAGTATTCTGTTACACACTTAAAACAAAGCACAGTTAGGAGCAATGTCAAGCACGTTCACATACCCACCACTGATTCAGTTGCACCGAGCACCAGGTAGTTTCACATTTACGCCGACAGCCAGGCCGGCCTGACTGCACCGAAACAACCCTCGGATACCCAGATGTTACGCTATTTTTACCCTGGAAAAGAAAAGAAAACAAACCAAAACCAAACCAAAACCCAACAAAACTTCAGAGCGGGAGGCCCCGACAGCACAGACTTTATTCCGAGGCTGGCAGCGCAGGTGTCGGTGCTGGGCAGAGCCATGCCGTGCCGTGCCGGCGGGGCAGCCCGCAGTGACGTGTCCACCTGAGGCTCCCGGGGCCGCCGCCGCCGCCGGAGACAAAGTTCTGTAGTGCACTGACTGCTATCGTACCCAGAGTCGGAGTGTCACAGAACTTTGCTTCCGGAGGCTCCAATCCTCCTCCTCCGGTACCGGCACCGGAGCCGTCTGCCAGCACGAGTTTCCCTGTCTGGGAAGGAAGGGAAGGCGCACACGGTTAGAGGCGGGGGAGGGAGCCCCCTCCTCCCCGCGGCTCGGCGGAACACCCGCTGGCCGGGGAGGGAGTGGAAGGAGACGAAGGGATTTTTTTTTTTTTTTTAAATAAAAACCCAAAACCACCCCCCGCAGCTAACGGCCCGCCCTGCGCAAGCCGCGGCCGAGCGGCTGGCCGGAGCGCGGCCGGTAGAAACCAGCGGGAGCAGCCGGCTCCTCTGACAGCCCCGCCGCCGCGGCCCTGGGGCGGCCCGGCACCTCCTGGCAGCGCCCCGCCATCCCCCCGCGGCCCCGCAGCCCCGAGCGGAAGGGACCCCAGCGGCGCCCCCCACCCCGGCAGTTCTTCCCCTTGGACCCCGCCGCCGAGCGCAACAGGTCCGCTCCGCTCCGGCGCCGCCCGCAGCCCCCCGGCGCCCCCCGCGGCGGCGGCCTCGTCCGGTCCGGCCGCGTCCCACCAGGCGAGCGGCGGCCGGTAGCGCCCGCCCCGCCGCGCCGCGCGCCGCGCCGCTCCATCTTGACTTTGCCGACGTGGAAATTTTGGGTTCGGGGACGAGCCGCGCTCTTATTGGCCGGCGGCGGGCGGGGTCGGAGGTCACGGCTGCTGTCGCCGCTCCGCGCCAAGCCGCCTCGCAGGCGGCCCCGCCACGCCCACACGCCCACCCAAGGGGCGGGGCCGCGCCGCGGGGCCCCGGTGGCCGTTGCGGCCGTTGGCGGCGGCGGGAGGAGGGCGCTCACGGGGAGAGAGGGCGGGGCGGGCGATGGGGAGGGGGCGGCGGCGCCCCGGTGGCTCCTCGCCCCCTGACTCGCCTCGGCCTCAGGCAGCCGCTGCCCGCCGCGTCGGCGAGGGCCGAGGGGGGCGTGGGACGGGCTGGCGGAGGGGGCCGCGGGCGGTGTGGGCGCGGCGCCGGTTCTCGGTGCCTCTCGCCGCCTGCAGCTCCGCGGCGTCACCGCCCCGGCCGGCTCGGGCGAAGCTGCGCTCCCGCGCGTAGGCCGGGTCCTGCCGTCGCCCGGGGGTGGTCAGCCCCGTGCTCGGCAGGCACCCCCGGCGACACCTGTGAGCCCGCGGCGGCAGGAGGGCTCCCGGCACGCCGCCCGGAGTCCCTGCGGAGGCGGAACGCGGTGTGACTTCGTGGATGAGGTGCTGCCCCCGAGCCCGAGCGCTCACGGAGCTGCGGGGAGCGAGCCCTGCCCGCTGTCGTGCGCCGCTCCTGCGGTCACTGCAGGCGGCCTGGTCTGCCCCAGAGACGGCGGCCGGGATTGTGGTGGGTGCGAGCAGGGGGAAATCTCGGATGCTTCTAGTCCCGCCTCGGATTTGAAGGACTTTGGAAAGAATGTAACAGCTTTTCTGGGAACTGTGTTGCCTCTCCCTGAAAGAAAAGCTAAGGGGGATCTGCTGCCGGGAGCGAGTGTTTTCTGCTCTCCTCTTCAGAAGGTGTCAAGACTTTGCTGGTTCTATATGGATTTCAAAGCACACTATAGTACAGAATTGGCTGAATAAAGATTTTAAAATAGTAATTCCTGCAATTGTTTTCATTTCTTACATTCAATTAAAGTCATTAAATTTAAACCTATCTTATGGGTCAGCTTGTTCGCTAGGCTCGGACGAAACTGGTAACGCAGTCAACAGTTTTGCAGAACTGATCCAGGATCAAGTTTGTAGCCACGTAGGCCTCAGCTGTGAAAATGCTCCTGTACTGAGGCACCTGAGCAGCCCCAGAGGAGCCATTCGCAGCTACGAGCTGCGTGTACGTGGAAGTGTTCAGGGGAGGAGACATGGTACGTGGAAGTGTTCAGGGGAGGAGACATGCAGGCCCTGCCCGGCAGCGGCATCACCCCACAGGTGAACTCCAGGGCTCCCGTGGTCCTCGTCCTTGCAGGATCACAGTGATACCTGTTAATCCAAACGTATGGCTGCCATTTCAGTATCTGAAAGGGAAATAAGCTGAAAAATGCTTTGAAATATTTTCTTTTTTTTTTTTAGTTTATATATTTTTTAATTTAAACCATCCAAACGTAGTGTTTGGGGAAGGAGAACTTCAGAAGAATCTCTTACCTTTAAATACTTACATTTTGTCTCCTCTTTAGCTCCTTTGTCTGCAGAACCAGAAATGGCAAGTCTGTCCTGAGCCTTTCTGTTCTGTTAATGAAGCACGTTCCTCCCTCCCTGTCTGCACCTTCACCGTGCCGTTCAGTCTTCAGCCTTATTCCTTTTTGCTGCGGTTTTCCATGTGTAGTATTATGCCCCATCTTCCCGTTCCCTTTTCATCCCTGCTCCCTCAGCATACACCCCCTCTGCTAGGCCACGGATTTGGCCTCAGCTCTGCCGTTGCCACTCGGCTGTGTGTTCGGGAATATTGATTTTACAGTGTGTATGCTCTGTAAAAAAAAAAAAAATCAATATTTCAGTAGATGGAGCAGAGCATGCGGCAGTGTAATGGAGCCCAGCCTGCTAATGTAACATGCAGGGGTCCTCATTCAGAGATTGAGGTCAGTCAGAAAATGGAAATGTGCTTTCTTATTTTATTGTCTGTTTCAGATTTAAAGTAGGTGTTTATGTTCTAGTGTTTAACTTACAGCAGGGCGCACAGTTGCTTTAAAGTCACATCCAACCGAATGTCACGTATTGCAGGTGACATACATACACAAAAAAACATGCCTCAGGCATACAATCCATTTTTTAGAGCTTAATAAAGCTCCTCTTCCCTTTGCCCATCATATATCTATCTATCAAACAGCAGTGGTGAGGAAAAATTAATAATTTTTGTTTCTGCAAATAAGTAATTTTCCATTGTTTGGTGCAAACTTGGGTTCTGATTATATAATGAAACATGCAGTGCTTTAATGAACTCCGATACAGCGGCATGTATGGATGAGTACCATAAAATGAGTGTAAGTGAAAAGAATGAGGAAGGAGAAATAACGAATATATGACACAAAACCAGAGTAAAAACTCACATTGCTTTTAATGGAGCTGGGATTTCAGCCAGAATGTTCTCCGTGATACATTATCCCCCTCTAAAACTGTTGCATCATGCCTTAAAATTTAGCAAAAGTGCTTCTTGAAATGACATGTGAAACCACTGCATTCTCAGGCTCAGAGTCAAGACTAACGTAAGCTAACTATTGTTTCACAGCTCTGGAGAGGCTTGGAACGGCTTTATCTTTACTTAATAATTTTACCTTCTGGTTTTGTCGGAGGCTATTTCTCATCTACCAAAAACTCTCACTGCAGCAGTGAATACAGATCTATACAATGGGCAGAGGAGTGAGTGTTATGTTTGTGAATGTTACAATGTTTTGCACTGAATAACATTCATTTAGAGATGCTACACGGGCCCTCATGTTCAGTAAAAAGGCAAAGGTGTTTATTCTTCTGTTGTTCGCATTATTAGTTGGAGGCTTTGATTTGGCAGCCGTGGCTGGGGAGGCATGCAGGACTGGAGCGGTAATGTCGTCTTTCAGTTACAACTCCGGTTTAGGACGTGACTCATGTAGAAGGCTTCCAAATGTAAAATACTGCTACCTACAGATGCACACTACACTGGGCTTTCTCAAAAGTCAGTTGATTTTCTTCAGCCACTGACCACTGATTTCCAGTATGCTTATATGTTTCACCATTCTGAAGAAGTATTTGTTGCTCTCAAGCATGGAGATGTTTTTTCCTTATAGAAAACTGTTAATTTTAACATTTTTTAGAAGTTCACTAAGAAATCAAATGCAAAAGGAATGGTAGCAATACTTAGTATTACCAGTTGCTGGGAACCTATGCACTTATCACTCTTAAAAGCATACCTCAAGACATGCAATATATCCTATGTATTTTAGGTATAATTTGAAAAATAATAGTGTAATAACATAGAATGTAAAATATGTTAAAAACATTATGATACAATTTTATTTAATTCTAGAATATTTTTCCCAGTATAAGTAAGATAAACTGCAATAAAAGTATTATTTCAATTTAAATTATAAGGTAAAACTCATAGCTGAAGATTCAGGAATAATAATTAGTGTTGCATTTTACTTTAAGAATCCATCTGCTTTGGCAGCATGCTTCCAACTAAGAAGATTTGAGAAGGTGGTTACTGTACAAGACAAGGCAAAAGCACATGATGCAGAGGACCAAGATGTGACTTTTTTGTGAAGTAAGGAAGAACAATATTTCACAGACTGTTAGCCTTAACTTAAAAGGTGGGAGAGTTTTATGACAGAATTTACTCTTATGAACAGAAGAGACTGTTTTCCCAGGGTCCTCCTCTGCCAGCTTTATGAAATAGCAAATTGGGGTTTTTTGGGTTTTGTTTTGTTTGGTTTTCCATTTTGAAGCAATTAGTACATTATAAGAATTAGTATTTCAATCTAATTTGAAACTGGAGTTATGCAGAATGGAAAATTTATCATCTCATTAGTTGGAGAACTTTTATGGTATTCATACAATAAGTAAAGACTCAGCCATAAGCATCAATCAATATTATAGAATGTTTTAAAACAAAGGTAAACAATTTATATTAAGACAATTTGTAGCACTACTTATTGATAAAAGAAAAATTATACATATAAACTCAGTGGCATATAATTCTAATTCTTAGTTTGTTATTATCTGAGATTGCTCTTGATTAAATATGATTTGTGTTATATCTGTGTAATTCTGTACTCCATTACTGTAATAAATGTGCATTAAAACTGCATTATAATGTCCTAATTGTGAAATTGCCATTGAGTAAATTAAGGTTATGAGCACTGTAATGCAGTATTTTACCAAAATGTTATATTTCCTAGTGCTTATATTTCCTTGCATCTTAGAATCATAAAATTAATTGCTAAAGTTAATAAATAATGACAGATATTCTAAGCAAGTCAGTGGCAAGTCAGGGAAAAGAATCCAGGTTTTCTGAGTTCTCACTGTCTCTCTAAAAAGTAGGCAAAGTCTTTCTGTAATTTTAGACATAAGTTATTGATATAAATATAATTTTGGCAGAATATGAACATCACAAAATAAGACAAGATGAAGTGTTAAATTAAAACTTCAAGATACAAGAACATAATTTAATGAACTTTCATTCAGTTCCAGTGAAAATCTTTCTACTGACTTTAATAAAATTTTATCAATTTGTAATGTGCTGGCATCGAGTCTATGAAGAGCTCCATTATTTGAGTAACTAATGCAAGTTTGCTCATAACATCTCATCAATTAAAAATTTGCAGAATCAAACCCTAGATGTCTCCTAAAAGCCCACAAAGATTCAGGTCTCCATATGAGTTATAGATCCCAAATGGCGTGACTCTGTCATCTACATTTTTAAGAAGATACAAATGGATCTGCAAGGCGATCACTGCTGGGTCAGTGTAAGAGTATCTGCAAAACATTAGCAGATGGAAAACAATAGAAATTTCAAAATTTGCTTTTGTTGTGCATTAAAATTAAATTAGGACCTTCCTGAAGAAATGCCAAAACAGTCTTAAAAGACAGAACCCAGTGAGAATAGTCCCTTTTACTTTGTCTGTAGCTGTTCAGCTTTGCGTAGCTGGCCCAGGAAGAGGCTAACATGCTGAATCAATGGGATTTGAACCTCTCTAGCCCATATCCCCCAGGGAATGCCTGAGCACTGAGCAGCCATCTATTTTGAGGAAAAGAAGGGAAAGTTTGTCTTTCAATTTTTTTTTCCAGAAATTAACTTCTGAATCTGAGAAGCCTTCTTACTGGAACAAATGCTTTCCCACAAGAAGGTTCTGTTCCAGCAAGTCAGCATTTTTGGATACAAAAAAATACATTGTGGGAAAATTCCCAATAAGCTTTACTTTGGAGTCCTTCAGAAAAAATCATGCAAGGGAGAATTATTGGAATGGTGTTTACAAAGGGATACACATATGATCCTCTATGGAGTCCAACTAAAGTGACATGGTGGTACCTAGGACAAAGACTTGAAGGAATTTAACCTTTCATTTTTAGGGCAGTAGAAATCCCTGATAGGAGAAAATCAGCCAGAGATAAATAAACAACCAAATTCTATACCATCCACCACAAGCCGTGATTTAATCAGCTTATAATAACTTTAACAGGGATTGTGCTGAATCTCCTCGGCAGACTCTGCAGGACCAGGGCTGAGATGTAGCAGCCAAGAGGTTATTGACATAACAGGCCCAACTTTCTTGAACGATGTATCCTAGAAATGGAAACCAAGGGTCATATTGCTCGAATTGATGAATGGCTACTTATGTAAGTAGTCTCACTGAATTCAAACCTGACCTAAAAAGGCACTTACTTAACAATCTTTTGGCTGCACCAATGTGAAAAGAAGGCAAATAACTAGAATAAGAACCATTCAGGTTATAGTCAAATGCTTCTTGCAGAGAAGGCTGGGGCAGTTGTGAAGTTACCTCCTTCTTCCATCTGCCCTGCTTTGGCAGGTCAAACTAACCCAGTTGCTTTCACAGTGATAGCGAGAAGCACTTGCACAGACGATTCCTGTGGTGAAAGCTGTAAAGCCTTACACCATTGCCGCCATTTCTCCTGTGGGCATCTGTCTGTGGCCTCAGTATTTGATTGCAACTTTTTCTCAAGCCCAGCAAATCGCAATTGGTGACCTTCAAGGTTAAGGGAAAGAATTCATGTGGCAAAACAATAGATAAATGTCAGTAATGCAACGGGCAACTGCAGACTAGCTGAGTGTGAAAAATACTAAAGGAAGTCACCCCCTCCTCCCTGCACACACACTTTCTCTGGACTTTTTTCATAAAGAGGTAAAGGTGGTGTCATTTGCAGATACTAGTCTTGTAGGGAAGTTTGGTAAACATTTGGGAAAGGAAAACTCTTCTTACATACTGAATAACCAAAGAAGATAGAGGGTGGTGGAAAAAACGTGTGACAGTTGAGTTGTGCGACAGCTTTTCTTACCGTCCTGCAAACCATTTGCCTGGCAAACCCTTCCTTTTTTCTTTTTTTGTTTCTTACTTTTTAGAGTCTTATACACAGTGCACCCCTCAATGTGCAAGCACAAATATTAATTGAAACTTACTAGCTAAGTATCCAAAGCAATAAAATCCTAGGGAGTAACTACTATTTACAAATATTTTTAAAATAATATTTGACTTGGAAATCCAGTAAACACTGACTTGATAAAAATCAGAATATCTCTACCATATTTATTGCATTTCTACTATCTACAACAAAGCATGAATTTGGGGAAGATACGGTTATTCAAGGAAAAGAAACTGAATCTGTAGCAGAAAAGCCCTTTCCTCATTCTCCTTAAACGCGTACATCACAAATTACCAAATAATACTGTGACACAGAGGCATTTGATTAGGAAAGACCAGCTCTAATAGAAAGGCTTTAGTTAGCTCAGGGATGGGAGAGACACTACACTTCCCGATGAATCCAGGAGCTGTGGGCTTTTCTGGGTCATTCCAGCTCCCTTGGAGACTGTTGCTGCGCTGAACACTTGGAAGCTTTGGTGTCCATCCAGGATGCAGCCTGCCTACTCCAGAAGGTACCCAGCTCCGTGATCATATTTAAAACATCAGGTTCTGTCTCAGAGGTAACAGGCTGGGTATGATGACTCGGAATCCCACTGAAATAAGCATCATACAACCAGCCTTCAGAGGCCATCTGTACCTCCTCCAGAACACTATGGCTTTTCACAACAGTCTTTAAAGAGGAAGTGCACTCATCACACCTCCTGGGAATTTCTGAAGAATACAGTTCAAAAGTTTCCACCTCCACTATTTCCTTACTCTAAAGAAGAAAAGTATCTTTGTCCTGTCGAAATCTTGAAGAGATGAAACGAAGTTTGGCACATTAGATTCAGAACATGAACGATCACTTAGACTTTCACCTCTGCTCAGGTCTGATTTATGGTTTTCACCTTGCAGGACACATAATTCAAATCAGCATCTGCTAGGTCGACAGGAAGAATCTTCAGGCCAGACCATTACGGCAACCCATTACTCCTCTGGCTTTCTACACCACCAGGAAACATCAGTGACTGCCAAACTTTTGCAACTGCAAACAAAGGGAAATGGATATTCATATCTACCATTACTTTCGTAATTGGTTGAACAGGGAAAAAACAATCTTACCAGGAAATCCTCACAAGTCTGAACTACATCTATCAATCAGCCTTGTTTGCTTGCCAGTTCTTCTGATGAACCACGGGAAATATATTCCAACTCCAGGACAGATTGTTCAGAGGAGACAAGATAGGCTCATTAGCACTGTATCCTACAGGCAGTAGGCACATACACACGACGTTCAGCCTTCGGATGGGGTAGTGCAGATGCAACCAAATGGGCTTGCTTGATGCAATTGGATTATGTATTCATGTTTATGTTGGTCGTATAACCCTGGCTGTGGTTCCTTATCGGTGCACACATGACCTCGACAGAGCAGGCTGTTAGATCCCAAGCTTGTGTGCGTGAGAAACCTGGATAGCGCAGGTTCCCCTGCATGCAACTTTCCAAAGAACTGTATTTCTTCTGCACTGAAGGGTAACGCTTCAGTAAAAACACTGACTGATGCAGTGCTTACTTTATTAATAGAGTCACTTGAAAGAGTGGTGGAATTGCTGCACAGGACTTCCTAGGCATAGTAAGCCACAATTAGAGTAAGTCTTTTTTTGAAAAATATACGATTTTGTCCAAGCTATCTGTACAACACACCATGAAATGTATTTAAATATATAATCTGAATAACTGAACAGTATAGTTAAAATTAAATACATCAGAAAGCAAATGAGGTATCTTCCACAGGTCTGAAGGTTTCTATTCCCTCCAGCTAAATTCCCTATCATTAAACGAAGAATTTCACTAGATTTTTTAGTTTGTAGTCTATAAAACTTTTAGCAAATTTATATATGCCCCACTCAGCTGCTTTCAAATAAAGGAGTTAGAAGCTCTCTGACTAAAGGATATTTTTTTCTCATTGAAATCCACAGGAAGATTTCTGTTACCTTCACCAAGCAAAGAAGGAAAACTTTATAAAAGTTTAATTTTGAAACAGATTGCCTGGAGTCCTGTACTGTAAGAAAAGTGTTGCTCTCTAGATTCCATCATGGCACTCTGCTAATTTTATGAGTTTAGTAATAGCTGGTCAAAATTCTGGAACACATGGGGGTCCTAATCATGAGCAGCCTGTTCCAGCTAGAATCGTATTTCCTACGTCGCAGGACAGCAGTGGGAGAAGTGCTTCATTTGCACCTCACAGAGATGTGCTTTTCCTCCCCGATTTCTCAGCCGAATGCAATAGGACACTTCCTCTGGCCCTTAGCAACAGGCCTGAGCAAGGGCCTACACAGAAGAGCAAGGAGGAAACCAGGACTAGCAAAGAGCTATTGATTTGGGAATGAAAGAGAACATTTTCTGAAATAAAAAAATCAGCTAGTCACAATAAGTCTAGGACAAGTCTAACTTTAGTGACTAGAAATAAAAAAAACAGGCAACTTAAACTGACATTGATCTTGCTGGCATTCCAAGGGTAATATTTTCATTATGATAAAATGTTCTTTAACAATCTCTCCGGTGAATTGGGCACAAACATACTTTTCTTCTACATTGGTCCTGCCTATCTTCCTCTTCCACCTATTTTTATACTATTAAAAAAATATTTGTTTAGGCAATGCAAACAAAATCCCCCCCTCCCATGTGTTTAAGTTCCCTTGCCATTTATGCTATAATGTAGTACAAGATCAGTAAGGCAGCTGAGAATTTTGTTTCAAACCAAGCTTTTTGTCTGCTTTTCAGTCCCCACTCAGAAAAGCAATCATAAAACTTGCCCAAAATGTTAGTAAGCATGTAGGACCTGGATACAAGTTCTACAGCACCCCTTCCCAACAAACACACAGGCAGAGAAGCATACATACATAAGTAAATAGAAACACACTTATGTAGGTGGACAGACAAGTGTGCTTTGTCCACAGAAATATTATTGTCTATGATAATGTAGAATAATCAGCACAAAGTTGCATATGTGTGTATATTTTATATATATATATATATATATATATATGTAACGTCTTCAAACATTTTTAAACTTTGGTCCCCAAAAGTCAGCAGGTGAAAAGATGCAATTACAAATCACCCCTATGGATTCTCACCTTGCATAAATTTCCATGCTTTTCTTTGCCCATCTTCATCAGGCAATGATGTAGTATTACATGACAAAATATATTGGTAGCAGATATATGACTATTACTTGTTATTCTAAAGCATCAACAGTGCATTCACAGGCTGCACAAAAGACAGAGTCTCTGATTGAAGTCCTGGAGAGTCTCTGTGGAGATTTATGTGATTTTTTTTCTGCAGCTTATGATGTGGCAGAATGACCGGTTTATGATATGGGTGGAACTTTGTTCAACACATGGAAATGCCTCCGCTCTCCAGATTATGCTGCTGCGGTAGGCAGTAATGCTTTTTGCCCTCCATATGGCCACCATGTGCCAGCAGACACCGAATTGGTATGTGGATTAAATGTAAAATAACCACAAGAGCTCCTGAGCCAATAATTACAAAGCTTCTTTTGATATGGTTAGTGTATCATTATCTGTACCGTGCAATAATAACATTGAGCTCATGTTGTCCCTCTCTTCTCCTTCAGTAGCAGGGAAGCTTAGTGCAAAACTACCACACACAACTTGTATCCACAAAATGCTTTTAGGAACTGTCATAGCAGCAGTAAAAAACACACCAAGTTCTCAGTTCTAATTAGACATTAGCTTGAATAAAATGCTGGAGGGGGAAAAAAAAAAGGCTTATTCTGTGCATTCGTTAAAGGCATGTATCTTGTAACCTGTTCTGAGTTGCCCTGTCTCTGGGGTAGATCAGCTGGTTCGGAGGGCTTTGCAGATGTTTAAGAAGTCCCTCTGTCCATTCAAAGCCTAAGTTATCAATTTTTAGCACTCAGTACTTATGTGTACATGGAACATGCGGCTCTGTAAACAGTGCTAGTTTCCCACTTCTATCCAGGTGCAGTTCAAGGCTTGGGAGTGAGGTATTTTATGATTTTGGCCTTGCCACAAGTATCTCAAAAACTAGTCCCTGTGTTTTTACCCAACAGCTGAGATAAGCTGGGATTCAGAAGCTAATGGTTTCTGGATATGCCTAGCTAAAGTCTTAGGACAGGTCGTTCTCAGTAAAGGGCTCATGACTATTGCTTTACTTCAGTGCACTAGATTCCAAGGTTTTTGCAAGGGTTTTTTATAGACTTGAGATTTTTGAGAAGGTGAATTTAGTGGGAGGGATTTGTTGAACAGGGAATGCTTGTACTGGCTTTTCTCTTACACTTGGTAAATTGGATTATTAGTGGTCATATTTCACAATGTATTTTGTGTGTGATTGTGACTGACCTGCTGTGTTAAATGAAAACAAATAGGACTTCTCACTCGTTTGTCTTCTGAACATGTAGTTCAGAACATTCTAGCTGTCTGGTCCAGGATGGGCTTCCTACTCATCTCCTTGCAACATCTATAAAGCAATAGATGAGCATAAATCTGTCTTTATCTGAAAATGCACAAACATTCCCAATAATCAGGAATAGAGAACTTGGTACATATATGAAATCCAGTTAGAAAGTAACTCCCGCAAACCACAAGTAGGATTTTCAATTTTGTTGCCTATTTGTCATTTGTAACAACAGACAGTGTCTCTTATGAGCTTTATCATCTTCCTCCTTATAGTGTACAAATTATATTATTATGTTATTATAGTGTATTAATTATGTTGAGTTAAATAATAAAGAAAAGTATGTCTAGGGTATACAGAGGAAAGCTCCGTGTATATATAAATTTGTACAGGGGCAGGGCTCTAAGAAATCTGTTGTTAATGCTCTGTAATGGGTCATCATTGTTTCAATGCTTTTGGTTTTATTCTCTGACCAAGGACTTACACCCAAGGGAGGTGAAGGACTCCTCAGTGGCAGCTTCTCAAGCTGTGATTTCCCACCTAGGCTTCACGTTGCCTGCTCTGTAAAACCAACAATGTGACACTTCATTGAGAACCATGTCACATGTCAGGAACGGCTGCAGCTCCTTCTCACATTGTACATGAACAATTCCAACTCAGCTTTAATCTTTATTAAGGCTGCCAGGGAATACTCATGCAAAAAAAATCTTTCTGATTTACATTTGCATTTAATTACAATTGTAGTTGTAACTAAAATGCTAGCTATATTATTTCTATCTTTTTTTTTTCCAGTCTGTTACAAACTAGTCATTGGTTTCCTGACCCAGACAGCTCCCACGGGTATCAAACACCCCCGAAATACTAGATTTTTGCACTGGCTCTCTGCTTTGGCTGACAGACATGCAAAATCACACACAGGCAAACTGCTCTAAACCATATTGGCAGAGACTGAAAGCTGTTACTATCTGGAGTCTGTCCAGAGGTAGATGGGAATTACAGTAATTTTGGAGTCTCAGTCAAGTTCCTGGCTGACCGGTATCTATATCACAAAGCCACCACTATACCCTTTGCTTGGCAGTAATTAGTACTTTGTTAACAGTCTCCACAGAGAAACTGTTAGCAAAAAGCACAAGAAGGACCAGAGAGAGAGTAATAGGGCAAACAGCTGAATATCCAAAATAGCTGTATGCAAATATCAGTAATATGTTGAATAAACAGGAAAACTCGAAGTCTTCATATGCACAAAACCATGATATAATAGGTGCCATGAAGTCCTGATGGAACAAATCAGGGACCTGGAATAGGGACACAGGTACAGCTTTTTCCAGAAGAACACACAGGATAAGGCATTTAGACATGTACACTTCAGATAAAGCTAAGAAGCTGGCTTCTTGACTTCCTTTGGGTGAAAACGAGGAAAGAAAAGAACAAGATGGATGTCTTGTTGAAGGTCTTTTGGAGAACGCTAAATCATGAGAAAGAAGAAATACATAAGGCTCTTTTTGCTTGAGCAATTCACAGAGGTGTTCAAAAGATTTGGCCTTGCCCCCCTACAAGGTACTTCAAATAACAAAATATCTAGAGAAAGCAATAGAGGAGGACACAGGCAGTTTGTCAGGGTCCTGGAATATACAGAGGGCAGGTTTTTTTCTCAGAAGGTGGAGAGTGAGGAGGGATATTTGGGGACACAGCGAAACTGGATTTAATTCAGCTAATAATGAGGGGTTTCTTGAGAATCTGCAGGTGGAAGGTAGTCTGGGTGAAAGGAAGTATGAAGTGACAGACCACTATTTTAAGAAAGCCTCACATTAAGGATGAACTACAAAAAAAACCAGATTTCTAAAAATTCATAAGCCGGGGTGGAGGCCTCTTGAGAAGGTAATTGAAAGGATAAAAGAGTAGGGGACCACTGGCAGATACTGAAAAAAAATACATATTAAAGGTTCTACAACAAGCTGTTCAGGTACAAAGGAAAGAGAAAGCACAATTGCAGATTGATGTGGTATTCTAAGGCGTTCTTTAGGGACTTGGAAATCAAAGCCTTGCAGAAAACTGGAAACCAGGACACCTGACTGTATAATATGAAAGATAAAGCAAAACATTTGGGCACACAAGGAGTTACAAATAGCAGGAGGCATAAAGACAACCAGAAAATGTTGCCAGAATATAAGATGACAAAAGAATTACAGCTATATAACAGGGAGAGCAAATAACAGACAGTACAAAAGAGGCCAAAATATTAAATCCCTTTGTTGTTTCAGTCTTCGCTGAAGACGTTAGTTAGTGACCAATATGTAATAAAATTAGTTTAAAGAGAAGAATAAGGGGGCAGGCCAGAGCAGAGAGGGAACAGTTAGAAATGCTTATCTAAATCGATTATGTTCAATGCCTGATCACATTCACACAGAAGTACTGAAGGAAATAGTCACAGTAATGGCTGAGCCATTAACAGTTGCCTGGGAGTATGTACAGGGTGGACCTGAGGGACAAGAAGGGAATAAATATAATAATATAATATAATATAATATAATATAATATAATATAATATAATATAATACCTGTCTGCTAAAGGGGAAAATTAATTATGAGACAGTCAGCTTACCTTTGACACCCAGGAAGAGACTCCAACAACTCAGCGTACAACATACTTACAAGACTTACTTGGAGTATAAGAAGGTGTTAAAAAGCAAAATCACACCAAGTCAGACTGATTTCCTTCTTTTCCCATATAACTCGCATTCATAACATCCAATAGGCCATGTCTTTATTTTAGCAAGGGTTCTGGCATGACCCTTTGTAACATTCTTATGAACAAGGTGGAGACTAACTGAAAATGTTATCTGGTTAAGTGCAAGAAAAATTGCTATCTAGAAGAGCACACACAAAAAGTTGTAGACACTCAGTTATGTGACACACACAGTGGTTATTTTAAATGGGATCTTATTGGAAGATCTTGTATAGCTGGTTTGTGCTTGATATGGATGATAAGGGTGGTGGAACAGAGAATACACCTACAAAATTTTGCAGGGTGACAGTGAGGAATAGGGAGGAGAGAGCTTCCAGGCAGTTCAGAAACCAGGATCTGAATTCAAAGTAGTCTTCACTCCAAATGAAACCAATGAGATGGAGTTCAGTAAAAACATATCTAAAGCATTACACTTGGGAAGGGGAAATTAAACGAACATTTACATAATAGGAAATAAATGCATTATTTTCAGGAGTATTGCAGAAAAAAAAGAAACTCAAAGTTATGATAGATTTCAAACTCAATGAATTAATATCATTGGTGCTGTTACAAAAAATGCAAAGTCTTAGTTTGGAAATGTATTCAGAGCTAGACCGTTGTATAGGAAGTAGGGATAGGGAATTTTCAGCAGAACTCCTGTTTCCCAGCTCCTTAAAAAGATAGGCAAGTTAGAGAGAATCCAGAAGGAATCAATAAAAATTATAAGAACATATGAAGAAAGGTGGTAGAGACTAAGCTGCCTTCTTCTAGAGGGGAATGACAAGGGGCATGACAGCAGGCTTCCAGTGCATAAGCTTGTCACAAAGAAGGTAGTGGTCTGTTGGGAGTTGGTAGGACAAAAAGAAATGAGTTTCATTGGCAGCAAAGCAGATTTGGATCTGATAGTGAGGACAAAATCCTATCTCTGAAGCTACTTGAGCAAACTCATTAATAAAGGCTGTGGAATCCTCCCTCCCTGGAAAAGGGTTGTATTTTGGACATGTGTAGCAGCAAAAAGTCTACAATAAAACAACCTAATGTAGACGAAATTTTCTTTTAGAGCCAGGCATCCCAGCCTGTCTTCCCCTGAGAAACTGAAGGATTGCTGGTAGCCTGCTTCACATGCTTATGCAGCACTATAATTATCATTACTGACAGACCCACTGGGTTCTGATTTGTCCTCCACTGAATGATTGGTATCCTACTAACACTTTCTATGATTTTTTTTTTATATCAGTTATTTTTATCTTTGCATCATTTGTAGAACTGCACACAGTAGCAAAAGCTGAGGACCTTTCATGCTGTGAAAAGTCTATGTCCTACCATGACAGATAGCCTTTGTTATGCTCTTCAGCAGCTCTTGGATCATACAACTTGTTATGCCAGTTCAGAGTAGTCAGTTCACGCAACTTTCCTTCTCTGTCAGCGGCTGTTGCCTTCTCAGTATCCTCTTAATGAACAAAGGAAACAGGGAACAAGAAAGATTGCTTCAAATCAGTTTTGCTCCCTCTCTCTGTACTCAATACAGTTTGGCCAGACCAAAGAGTATAGGTCTTAATTAGAAAATTATTACTAGACAAAGAGCATGGAGATTTCTCCCTGTACACACATCCACCATGATATAGCAAAAACCACCATTTCCAAGGTCCATGACTCCCTAAACCCACCCTTGTCTTCAGGAAAGGGAGCACTAATCCTGCAGTGTTCCTAAATCCTCTCTGAATAGCAGTTTTTATGTAAGAATTTGCTGCCTGGAGCTTTGACTTGGGAGATTGTCTCCAGGACTGTCACATGTCCTTCTTTGGTAGAGGCCAGTGATTATACCAGCTACCATTATAACTTCATTGTGGTGATTGATGTCTTCTCTATTAATAGTCTGCATGGGAGTTAAGGTTGGTTGAAATCTCTGCCTGGCTGAAGGTGAAGGTGGCTCCAGGAGTGCAGGCATTACTGGAATGTGAGGTGGTTGCCAAGATTTACCAGAAGAGACAGGGTGCAAGATGAGTGGAACTGCTCAAGCTCTTAGCTTTGCTGTGTTTTCCAGCTCCTACCTTCCCTTTTGGGTGGTTGGGGCTATTTTTTCCCCAAAAACACCCTGCTACCACATCCTCCCATTTTTATCTGGGTCATAACATTACTGCATGGTCAATGAAATCAAGCAGTGAGGTCTGCAGGCTGGACTTTGAGCGCAGGTGTCTTGGAAAAGGAGTGGAACGACTTTTTTGTCATCGCTAGCTGACTATGGACCCTCATCCTTGCCTGCGGTTTCTGCTTGTCTTCATGTTCCTTAAGCAAGTAATACTCTATCATTTCCTGGGAAAGGGCTTGTTGCTTCAAGACCAGATCTGCTTCCCCCTTACTTCTCCCAGGCATGACTAGACAAATTCAGTATCTTCACTGACTGCCATGAGTGAAGAGACTAGTACATAGAGTCATCCTTGTCCTTTCTTGAGGTCCCTCACAAACATTAGCTGGAGAGAAAGCCTGCTTACAACCTGTGCTCTCTGTGTTGTCATTGTTAACCTGTCCTGAGCTCAGCTGGTCTACTTCAATATCTTAAATCTGGTTTTGACTAGTACAGAATCTCTGGAATTAAATTCTGCCCATACCCTGGCTAGAGGCAGGGACTTCTGCTCATCACCCTCTGAAACTCATGGGAGTGAGAGCTGCAGTTAGATGTCAGATGGGTGTGCCAAGGAGCCACTGACACCTGCATCATTAAAAGCATGTGTTTCCTAGGTTATGGATAAAGCTAGTTTCTGCCTATGGAAATTCCTTAAATATACTTTTATTATAGATGGTTTGAAAAGATGTTTAGGGCCAACACTATTAATACTTGGATAAATTATAATCTATTGTATGAATGTCTAGCCACAAACATGGTTGCCCAAGATATCTAGACAATTCATCTTTTCTGTGGATAACGTCAAAACAAGGGAATCAAAATTTGATGGAAAAGACACGAGTTTCAGTCATGAATACTGCCACATTTCAGAGATCTCGTGTTTGTTGCTTGACACTGTTTCTCGAGTGGGACACTGAAAGCAGACTCTCCAGACTTGTCCAGGAGCCACCTCTGTTGTGCTGTCTCTGAAGTTTTTGACCATTTCATATGGCAGCATGAGACTGAGCACTGGCACATACATCACCTCTACTTTATATGTATTCTTTTTTGTTACAGGATCAAACAAGTATGAGTGCAAGAAAGATATCAAGAAGAGACTTGAAAGAAATGGAAGCTATCCAGATTGACGGTGGAGAAAGAGCAAATGGTGGGGAAAAATTAATCCTATCCTGCCTACATCGTGTCTTAGAAACTGAATATCTGTTTGCCACTTCAGCATTACTTCTGAGTAGCTATATCATCATCCCTGTCATTGTTATTCATCTGTCTGCAACACAACCATGGTGAATGACGACCGCACCAGAAGATCCCACTAAAGTCAGTCATCTTGTGCACTTAAGTATTGTACACAAAAGTTAAGATGGTCCCTGCTCAAAAAGCTGAGTTTCTGCTTTGCAGACATTAACAAAACATGCAAAATCACAAAAGAGATTGTATTCTCAAAACTTCCAACCAGACCCCTAAAACTAGGACAGTGCAGTGAACTGGGTTACCTGTTAATGTACTCCACAGCAGTGATCGTGCACATGGAGCTTGGAAACATCAAGTTGCAGAGCTGATACATCCCAGTGCAGCTGCCAGTATGCTCCCACCCACAATTACTTTGCTGAATGAGGAGGGTAAAGAAAACAAAGCAAAACAGAAGCTATAAAATTAACTTTATAGAGACTGTGAGAACCCCCTACTTCTACTGTGGTCAAAAAAAAAAGCAGATAAATTTGTCCTCAGCTTAGAAAATTAAAAGCAAGGTGGGAGAGAGGTGATAGTGCTGTTGAGCTGCAGGAAGATTACTTGTTCTTACAAACGTGCTGCGCCAGGTTATTATGCTTAGGTAATTTATCTTCTACTTTGCTGTAGGTAAAGACACTTGCTCATTTCTTTTTTGTTTTGTTGTGTGGGTTTTTTTCCCACCAGAAAATAGTCATCTGCTTTATCAAATTGTAGAATATGAAAGCCAGATGCCTTACATATGCCTTTGAATGTTATGTGTTTCCCCCCACTTAAACATTATCATTTTTCCTTAATCAAGACAAGTATGTTTCCTAAACTTTTCTTTTGGCCTCTAAACAAAGACAAAATTTGGCTCAAACAATGGAGGGTTTATCAATTGTTGGAGCCATATAATCAATAATTTTCAAAGGGAAGTTGTTGATATCTGGACGCTTGCCAAGCACCACTCTCTGGGAAGGAGGAAGTTCGTAGACAATCTTTGAGGGGTGGAGTGCACATCTGTCTTTGCACTAAGGACAACTGGTGAATAATGATTCAACCCAATATTTTTATTTTGTCATCAGTATTTTTTAAAAAAAGTCTGCTCAGGGTGAAATTCTGACCCTTGTCATGCCAGTGGTGAGAATCCTGTAAGCTTTATTTGGATCAGGGCTTCACCCATGGTGTATCACAAGAATCAATTACCTCTTAATCTGTCGTTCCCTGCAAGCTGCTTAGACAAAAGGACATTATTCATTCAATGTGTATTCTTAACATAGGGCTATCAGAGTCTGAAACCTGTAATGGGAGAATGAAAAAGGAGAGAAACTTGACTTCCAACTAGATGTAAGAAGAGTCACAGTTTTGTGGCAATGAAATAATGTTACTGAATGGAGACATTGCTAATGCCTGTGTGGCTTTGTCTCAACGGAAGAAGCAGCAGAAAAAGAGCAAAGAAGCATCGATAAGTTGCCCAAGCACTGTCCACTTCAAGTTCATCTGCAGGTCATAGTACACTGATCCCTATTATCTCTACTAGTCTGAAAGCAAATGTACTTAGCAAAGTCTGATGCAAGTTTTGCTTCAGTTAATTTACACCAGAAGCCTAGTGCCCGCAAAGCTGTGGCTGAGAGAGGAACTGAAGGTGCAAAATATATCCTGGTCCCAGTTCTTCACTAACTGTGCAGCGTAATCTGATCACAGGAGGATGAAAATGTCTATATGACATGCCACCATGAGAGGAGGACATAATTTACACTGTGTAACAGAGGCATTCCCTGACACTAAATAGCTGCCTGCATTTTTGCCTTGGGCACCACCAAGGGAGAGATATGACTACCTAAAAAGGAGGCTGAAAGGGGTAGTGGGGGCAGTCTAACCGATTCCCAAAAAAATCTTGGAACTATTTATAAGCAGCAAGAATAAAACAATGAAATAAATAGCTGTCACTGATTTGTTAAGGACATATTGCACCAAAGCGATTAAAATTTTCGGTAGGTAGTAGACCATGTGAACAGGGAGAAGGAATAGCTGCCATATGTTATGACTTCTTTAGTAAAAATTTGACACACTCTAAATGGGCAAGATAAGTAAATACAAAGAAATGAACTTACTAAAGAGTGGGGACACAATTGGTCAGAAAACTACTCAGGAAGTATTTATTAGGTCTTCAAAGGATCTGTCTTAAGGTGCTTTTCATCATTTTTATTTGTAAGGTGGAAAAATGTGCACACGTTAATATTACAGACACAAACCTGGAAGGCTGGAAGGAAGAATAATTGAAAAGGATCTTGACAAACTGAAGAAATGACCTGGAAATAAGATACGATCCAGTAAGAAGAAGATTTTACAGTTAGGCAAGAGTGATTAACTGCACAAAGAAAGAATAAGGAGTTACTGAGTAGGCAAGAGTTCTGCTGAAAAGGATCTGGGGCTTGTTGCAGGTCACAAGTCGAATAGGAGTCAACGAGGTCACACTGTTATGAAAAAGGCAAATATCACCATGGAATGGATAAAGAGAATTATTTTTTGTAGGACATTTGAAGTAATCTACTCAGCATTAATAAAACCTCAGCTGGAGACCTGTGTCCAGTTTTAGGAAATGAGTTCAAGAAAGGTATAGACCAATAGGGAAGAGTTTGGCTTAGAGGTCTTAAAATTGGGGATGTTTCATCTAGAGAAAAGAAAACTGAGGAATGAAATAACAGTCTTGAAGTATTTTGAGGAAGACTACAAAAAGGGGTGGGATGATCTGTTGCCCATGTCCATGCAGGACAGAACAAGGAATAATGGGCTTAAATGAAGAAAGAATTATGCTAACTTTAGAAAAAACTTTTTCTAACTCTAAGGGTAGCTAAGTACTGAACTCTTATCATTGGAAGTCTTTTAAGACTCAGTTATGCAAACCACTGAGGTACAGGTACAGCAGATGCTGTCTTAGGATGGGGGTAAGAGTTAGATGATTTTCACAGGTCCCTACAAGCCTGTGATGCTGTGTTCATTTGGAAAGGCCTGAGTTATTGAGGCAATATATGTTATCGATACATTGTAACAAATTCAAATATTTTATAACTATATGAAAACTGTGTGTTCCAACATCTGGTTTTGTAATAGCTGCCACAATAAATTTTAACTGCTAGTTAAGGGATCACATACATTTCCCCTTGCCATACGGAGTAGCGTTTTTCATCAGTATTTTCCAAGGCTCCACTCAGGGCTGTATCTTCTGAAACAAGCTCACTTTCTAACAAACACCTGCAGATGCTTTCATTATTTCTAACAATTTTGAAACCCGTTTAGTTTTAGTACGACAGAAAAAGCCAGAGCGCTTTGCCTACTACGTTAAGAAGGTGGTGACTCATTTTCTGAGGATAAATATACCAGTAATACCATAGCAGGCAGTGGAGAGAAGGTCCCTTAGATTATCTAAGCCATCTCTTGCTAAGGCAGGGTTGTTCTTTACAAAGCATTTTATAGCAGTTTTTAATGATTGCTACATATAATTGTTGCATATGGCTGGAGGGTAACATCAGCTTGACACGTAGGGTGATATGAGCAGCCCTTTTATGTTTTATGGGTTGCCTGTCATGCTGTTGCTCTTATATAGTTCTTTGAACACGGTATCTAAAGTACATATGCCAAAAAGAATCTATGTAGTCATTCCAAAAGAGCAAGGGGAAGGTCAGGAAGGAAATACCTGCCTGTTAGATACATCAGATGAAAATCACTTCATTAATAGTGTGTTCAAAGGCTAAAAGGGAAGGATGTTTGCAGCCAGCTATCTCTGAACTCTTGAAAAGCAACTCACACAAATGCATCAGCATAATTGGAATTGAGGGTCCTCTCTGCCAGCACTCCAGATAATGGGTCTGTCTCACTTCCCCCACCAGTTTCAGAGGTAAGTAAGTCAAGTCAGTGTCTGGAGCTAATTCCGATTTCCATCACTGTGGAGGAAGAATCTGGACCATTCTTCTCTTTTAGGTCTTGCAGATCTAGTGATTATCTCTCAGTACCTACGAGCTACTCAGAAATGTGAGAGTGTAGGGTCATATCAGCTGTTAATTTGTTTCATGTTTCACAATCTGCAATGGAAGAAAAGGAGCACTTACAGCACAAGAGACTTTTTTCTTTATGTATCTGTATACGCAGATACTGGGCCATCACCAGACCATTACAGCTATCTAACATAGTCTCCACTGCTGCAACGGGAGCCAAATCCAAGGGAGCAATGCATGATGCAAACCCTAGGTATGCCTGCCAAGGGAGCAATGCATGATGCAAACCCTAGGTATGCCTGCCAGGCTGGGCTTCCCTGCTCAGGCTGGCTGAACATCCCCCTACATCTTTGCCTTTGGCAGCTCACAAGCACTGGCTTACCTGATGCGCTTTCTGCAGGAGCTACAGGTCCTTCCTGCTATGATATCAGTGAGGGATGACATGGATGTCAACCAGCAGCAGTGGCAGGCCAAACAGCTCCTACTTCTCCCTTCACTGCTGCCACTTGCTGCAGGTCTTGTGCTACACCCTCCCTGTGGCACTACAACTGCTTGTGAGACTGGACTGGGGAACTCGGCTGGGTTAAAAATAACCTTTTCTTTTGCTGAGCTATTTTTAACTCAGATCAGTTCCCCAATCCGGGTCACCATGTAGCTGCACAAATAGTCATGCTGGGATGTGCCAGTGTATTTGCAGGGTGGAAACAAATGGCTGGATGAGGGAGGGAGAAAGCCTCATTGTGGGGAGAAGCTACTAGGAGCCTTCTCAGATCTTCTGAGGAGGCATGATATGTGTCCTCATCGAAGATCTCCAGCCACAGCAGGGCCTGAAAGGCTTTGTGCTATGTGGTGATGACACCTGGACAGCATCCAAGGTGCAGTGTTTTGTGTTGCTGGTTTGTGGTTTGGGAAAGCTGGATGGCAGAACCTCTAAACCCGTCAGGAAGTTGGACAAAGTACCTTGTCACTGGCTTTATTGGCTGCTTTGCTTATGTGATGCTGTCGTGGTTTAACCCCAGCTGTCAACTAAGCCCCACACAGCCACTCACTCACTCCCCCTGCAGTGGGATGGGGGAGAGACTCAGAAAAGTAAAAGTGAGAAAACTCATGGGTTGAGATGAAGACAGTTTGATAAGTAAAGCAAAAGCTGCGCACATAAGCAAAGGAAAACAAGGAATTCACTCACTGCTTCCCATCAGCAGGCAGGTGTTCAGCCATCTCCAGGAAAGCAGGGCTCCATCACATGTTAACAGTTACTTGGGAAGACAAATGCTATCACTCCGAATGTTCCCCAATTCCTTCTTCTTCCCCCAGGTTTATATGCTGAGCATGACACCATACGGTATGGAATATCCCTTTGGTCAGTTGGGGTCAGCTGTCCCGGCTGTGTCCCCTCTCAACTTCTTGTGCACCCCCAGCCCACTCACTGGTGGAGTGGTGTGAGGAGCAGAAAAGGCCTTGACTCTGTGTAAGCACTGCTGAGCAGTAACAAAAACATCTCTGCATTATCAACACTGTTTCCAGCACATAGCCCCATACCAGCTACTATGAAGAAAATTAACTCTACCCTGGCCAAAACCAGCACAGGTGTGTATGGGCTTCATAGAAAGCTGGTAATATGCCAGTTTACAGTAAGATTTTGTGAACTTTACAGTGTATAACTGATATCCTGTATAGTATCTAGTATCAGCTGTTAGAAGCTGCAATTCATGCTTAAGTGTATAAAGTAAATAGTTTAGATTAGGTGAAAATTGAATCCGCAGACTGATTGAGTATAAGCTGACCACAGGAGAGCTTGCTCTTCAAGTTTTCAGGCTGAAACAAGTCTGACGTGGGTAGTTGCCTGGGTAGTCCATAGCAGGGCTTGTGAACCAGCCCAGGTGGCAAGTGGAAGATTTTGAGACTGTGTTAGTAGTAACTAAGGATCAGGAACCATGATGCAAAGTAAGTGAGGGAGAGAGAGAAAAATCAGCAGCTTGTGCATGTGCAGGAGTTAGTTGGTGCAAGGCAGGTCATCTGCCCTCAGAGCTGGTACAGCAGCAGGGAAATCACTGCCCAGAAGAGCATGGCCCAAGCCAAGATACAGCCCAGAAGCACCAGGAGTGACCCACTCCCAGGCCAGCAGCACCAGGAGTGACCCATTCCCAGACCAGCCTTCCTCAGACCCACGGGCAGCCCTTGGAGATCAGGGTGCTGCTGGGAGGCACCAGCCCCAGTCCTGGCAGCAAAGATACCTCAGCTCTCCCCAGTAAACTCGAAGAAGCAGCTGCCAAGATATCCAGTTATTACACTTTAACAGTGATCTTCTTTCACACCTGCCCTACCTACAGCCTTTTGTTTCCAAACTCAGCCAAAACTCTTACCTGAATTCTTGCTGAATAAACCATTGCCTTGTTCTCCCATTAAGGCTGTCTGGTGTTGCAAAGCGAGACAAAATAAAGATGCTGCTACAGAAGTACCAGAGTCAAATAAAGTGATGTGACATCACCCCGAGGGGACTGCACCCCAAGGCACGTTCAGGGCCAGACACTTCTCCTTAAAGCGTGCGATGTTTTGGAAAGAAGTTCCTGCTGCCAAGCGTGTGCTTTACTCCACCCCATTTCTTTCTACTGCAGAGAAATGAAATACTACCCATAACTGCAGGCAAATCCCCAAACTTCCAAGAAGCAAACTCTGAAAAATGTGAACTAAACAGAAATTGGAAATCAGAATGATATTTTGGATGAGGTTTTACTGTAAACTTGTCTTCTTGGAAGTGGATCCATGGCAGCATTGCAAATAAACATTTTAAATTCCTCACTTTTCTGAAAGATGGCTAGCGAGGAAGCAGTAAATATATGCATTTTTTGTTTATTACATATTTTGAAGTAAAATTTTTAAAAGTTTAATTTTTTGGTTTATATTGTGTTTCCGAGTGATATTAAGGAAGCCCCATCTGAACCCTTAAATAGGATTTGGATGCACAGGAGGTAATCCTCAGACTCAGAAGCCTGTGGTAAAGCATCTCTCAAAATCTCGTTGCTCAGTGGTGCCAGAATGAACCCTTAGGAAGCTCATCCGTGTTCCCGACTTCCTTTGGTCCCGGAGCTGCTCCAGCATATCAGGAGTCTGTGATCAGCACTGTGGCAGTTGACACAGTGGGGACCATATTGCTAATCTCTCCATTTTGCAGAATACATGTGTTCCGTGGAGTATTTTCTGCTCTGAATCAGGATGTTTGGGACTTCAAATCAAATGTTCTTACTGAGAGAGTCAGCCAGCTAATCTCCATGCCAGGAAATGAAGCCATCTGATGTCCCGAGGTGAAGCTATAGAAGGTTGTATGAGTCCAGAACAACTTGAAATCTGTTTTCTAAATAAATCCTCATTGGTTTGGAGTCTTTGAGCTGCGTGGGTAGAGTCCCTGTTACCTACCTCAATCAGTATTGCCTTGGTTTTATTTTCAGACCTTATCAGGGGGCTAAATGCAGAATCTGCTACTTACAGGTATGGTTTTACAGGCTTTTATCTTTCTAAGGCAGTTTGTGAAAAATTCTGAATGCTATCTGAAGGCAAAAGAATAGCACTTAATACTGGCAAGTTGCAATTTGCGATTCTACCTGTGGATCTTGTGTATTGCAATACTGGAAGTAAAGATCCTGGAGATGGAGGGAAGCATGTACCTTTTGTTTGACTCTAAGGATAAACTGCTATAGGCTATGGACAATAACCTCAACAAATGCAAACTTTCAGCTAGTTGAAGTCTTTTAAATTTTATTTGTCTTGTGAACACAACAGGTCTCTATCCTCCCATCTTTTGGAGAACGAGGAAAGTACAAAAGTAAAAACCCTCTCTGAATTTCAAAGACATTTCTACTGCCTTGAAGCTCGCTTCTGAAAAGAGCATATCCATAAGATACGTAAGAGCATGGGACCTGCTGGCATAGACAACTTGTGCTTCCCAGGACAACACGTTGGGGGTGGTACCCAGAAACCACACAATTTCCAAATGGAGAAGTGTGAGGGAAAGATTTATAGGACTTTGTATGCAAATGTGAGGTATCAGTAAAATTTGATACAGAGCTCTCTCCCTTTGATGAAGGGAGCTTTTCTTTTATGAAATTTCTAAGCTGTTTCCCAAATGATTCAAGCAGTATGTACCAGGAACAGAAAGACTACAGAGGCCATTGTTTGTAATGGTTTTATTTAGAAGTAAACCATCATTAGGTTACTTCTTATTTAACTGCAGCCATTGAAAACTTCAGTTTCTCATCTAAGTCTGTCATCTAGGATCCCATCACTGTCTAGAGGTACTTATATTCCTCCACTGATGACAGAAGGCCCCAACGTGATTATCTTAGTGTGAAGACATACAACATGAGTTGATCAAATTTGATGGCTGCTGGTGCCAAAAGGGGAATAAGATCCTGTTCCCTCTTCTCAGTTCTGCCGCTGACTCCAGTTTCCATGTCAGCTTACCTTGTGCCAGCTCTGGCATCCAGAAGACCCCTCTATAGACCTGCTCAACTCAGGAACCCAGGAGAAAACTAAAGGCATCAGAAAACTGTGCACAGCTGTCTGCCAGTTTTGTGAGCTGAACTGGTCCAGGGTAGAGCCTAGTGAGTTGCTGAGCCAGTCCTGTGACATTACAACACCACAGTAAGATGATACAGGTATATAAGAGCAGTGAGGTCACCTGCTTGCAAATTTTCATACGAAGCTTAGACAATTTTGGAGGAATTTGGACAATTTAAAGAATCAGGATGTAGATCCCTTATCATGTGGAGCTGCTTGGAGTCTGATAGGGAGTTTCTGTGCATAGGAGCCAATTGCTCATGGTAAAGACACTGGGGAAAGATGCTGAAGTCTCAAGCCACAGTTATGTTGGTTTGTATAAGGGCTCAGAGGACAGCGGGTCTGCATGCATGGCTTGCACTGGCACAGAGACCAGAAGAGAGAACTGCGTTCAAAGCTGAATACATACTAGGGACTTCTGGTGATACCAGAATACTGTCTCTGCAACTAAGAGGTCCAGTTAAGGACCAAGGACACAGCAGATCTTCTGCTAACTGTGCGGTCTCCACTACCAAAGCCAAACCTGCAGGACATGGGGATGAGGCATCTCAGCAGCAAGGGTCACTGATGGTGAGGTCAGGTCATCTTTGCCTCACTCCATACACAGCTCATGGGGTTGTGTTCAATGCCTGTGTGAGTGCCAGCAGCACCATTTTGGGGTCTCAAACCACCTTTATCTGGAGAAATTGGGAGGATTTATGGACTCTATACTGTAAAGGGCCTGGAAAGGAAGACCTCTGTCTTACTTGCCTTTGAGGTTTACACTTTCTTCCCCTTATCACTAGAAGTTTTGCTGGAGCAGAGAATGAATTTCACCATCAAAACATTAGACAGCTGTGTAAAAGAAGAAAGAGAATTATTTTTCGAAAAAGGAAGCTCAGATGTTTCTGCCCAAGGCAATTCAGGATCAAAAGAAGGACACATTGATTTCTCAAATAAAAGCATTTTCAAATGAGAGTCCCTTACACTTTGGTGTTTTTTAGAAAATGATTTGCAGATGGTACATGTCTCCATGGTGTGACTTCTTCTTCCAGACACAGTGAGCGTTTAGCATGCCCACAGTTCAGAGGCGTTGCAGCCTGAAGATTTCTGTTCCGGCTTAGTAAATGAACATATTACGGTGAGTACCTCCTAGGTAAATAACAGCCGTTTCCTTACGAAACAATCAAAGGAAATGCTAACAAAACCCTGCCACCAGCACAATACAAAGTACCCGTTTATCAGCTATCTGCAATTATTTACACAAGAAGGTTCCGCAGAGCCTGAGGAGGCACATGGTACCAGCTGTGACACATGGCCACACGCACCTGGAGCTGAGGGGCAGAGAGAGGAGCCCAACCTCTGTGTCCCCTGGACATGAACCTATATGAACAACGTTGGTGCTGTTCTGGGGATGCTTAATTAAAAAGTCTCTTCAAAGTGCACTAGTCCGTACAGATCAATAGCAAAATGCACGGATTTGGCAAAACGTTCAGAGAAGCACACCTTTCATAAATACAGGCAAAACCTTTACATCCTAACTA
Organism: Nyctibius grandis; assembly: GCF_013368605.1. NCBI lineage: Eukaryota > Metazoa > Chordata > Aves > Nyctibiiformes > Nyctibiidae > Nyctibius > Nyctibius grandis. The sequence continues at coordinate 21,250,568 of NC_090664.1, read as the reverse complement.
CAGCTTCCAGATGTATCTCAGAGCATGTAGAAATTATTACTGAGATGAAAATCATATTTCTTTACTGGGCTCTATGTCCTGTCTTTGTCAGTTGTGTTCTCTCCATGATTTATGTACATGAATTTTGCTCAGTTTAATGAGTGCAAACTACGCATGTGAAAAGATGAGATATATAATTCTTGAGGTTAACCATGACCAAATCCTGTCAAGTGTAAAACTAAGTTTGCTTTAATAAGAGTTGTTAAATAATAATAAATTGTCTCGAAGCTGTATCTTTGCCTTAACAACTGTCTTACAAAAAGGCGCTCTACAATTTTTACTATTTGTGCATGCCCATTAAATGAATACCAGTAACACACAGAGATATACACACGCAGTGATTGGAGCAGTTCAGTAAAGGGCAGTATGGCATAAGGAGACGTTTAACAGCAACAGGTTATAGATGGCATGTCTTGAAACGTGCCTTGTCACATTTTGGGATGCTGTTTCAGTACTAACACAACAGGAGGAGGGCTGCCTGCTGAACCAGCAGCAATACCTTCTTCTCTGCATAGAAACTTGGGGTTTCACTTCGGGCCTTCCCTCCAAGCGCTAACTCAACTCTGTATTGTGCGTTTCTGTGAAACAAGGTTGCAGTCTCGAGGGCAGCATGACATTCCTGTGTACACACTTCAGAATATATGCCAGTGCTTTTGGGAAAGGATGTGTTTTTTTGTTTCAGTGTGAAAACCCTTTTCAGTGTGCTAGCATGTGTGGAGTCTCAGGAGACTGTCAGGAGAATTATATAGAAAATATTACACTACAGCCTCTTGAGAAGGGAAATCTATTACAGGTGGCTTAGGTAGAAGTATCTGAATGATTTGTCACTAAATGATTAAAAAACCCCTAGCAATACCGTCTTGGTGCACAGAAGTAGTTAGAACTCAATTCAAAGCCCAGTGCAGTTAACAGCAAGGTGCCCGCTGAGTTTGTGGATTCTGAATCAGGACCGCTTTTGGAATGAAAGAGGGCTTGTAGCTGGAGAAGCCAGAAAAAAATGTGCTGGCAGAAAATTCTTTTCACCATCAGTAATGAATTTGTTGACAGATATTATGTAGAACTGGATACGGACATTGCCTGTACATGAATGATTTAACCAAAAATTATGACATACACCCTTTCAGAGGACTATATGACGAAAATAAACTTCTACAGTGAGAACAAAAGCATCTCTGAGCTCCACAATTCACCGTGTTTCAAAGGAGACTTATGCTAAGAAAATTTACAGCTGAAAATTTCATGGCTATGCTCTCACAGACTTAGTCTTAACCAAGAATAACACAAGCCCTGTGGTATCTAGAAAAACGTCTTTAAGTAGCAAAGCAAAATAATTATCAAGCTAGTTTCTCCACCACGTAAGGCTGTTGCAAAGATTTATAGGCTAATTCTTCAGGCTGGGTTTTTTTCATTTAAGCTACAGCTACCAATGAAAGGGAAGTGTTTCAGACAAAGAGAAAATAATTTGAGATTATATTTGAAAAAACGATTTGTAGTTTACAGAAAGAAGTACCTTTGAATAATGACCTGGGGGTTGTAACTATGCACAATTGCTCTTATAGGAGCCAGCAGTTGGAAAGTGGCCGGCCTAACCTGTTTCTCCTGAATGCAAATTCTTCACTGACTCAGTGGAAGGGGTTGTATAATGTCTGTGATGGAAGGGGATGGGCAGCAGCAACCTCATAGCTGGTTTTGCATGCTGAAGGAACAGGAGTCTGGTAACAGTGTAAGCAAAGTTAAAACCCCTGACTGATCAAACGCCCCTTTCTTATCCGAGGCAGGGAGTAAAGTGCAGAGATCAGGCAAGCCAGCAATTGTAGTTGCAGTGGTGAAGTAACTCTGCAGCTGAGGGGAACTGGGCTGGTCTCATTTTACTGTTGCCTAATTCTGCTGGGTTTGCTATTTCTACGGACAAAATGCAGTGGAAGGACAGGAAAACCCAAGACAGTATATCACTTTTCCTACTTTGCTTCTTTTGTTTGAATGTTTCCTCTTTTCTTATTTAACATGTGAAGTGCAGAAAAGGGGTCCTTTTTGCTCCATTTTTCAGATTTAGTTAACCCTTCTTCTATTACATCTGACAAACACCTGGTTTCAGAAGAGTTTGTTCTTCCAATCATACTCTGTTCAGGTGGACTTGAGCTTATATCTGGTATCTTACACTCCCATTTTACACTCCCAGTTTTTGCTTCAATATAGTGAGCTTGGAGAGTCAGTCCTGAAATCAAGTACATCTCGGAACCCACTATGATCTCTGTGCAAATCAGTGGTCACTCCTCAATAAAGGTATTTGTTTATCATTACAAATGCAAACACCATGATTCAGGGACACCTTGTTTCAAAGCTTATAGCCTCTGGTGACATTTAGTTTACCAGAAAAACAAGATCTTTTTCAGTCAACCATGCCTGACAGTGAAATTAATTTTAGCCACTTGCTCTTTCCATAAACCTACAGTTTAGGTTCTAAATCGAGGGTTCTGTTCCAGCAGTCTTGATAAAAATCGATAAATGTTTTATTTCTAGAGTTGAAATAAAACTTACCACAATAGCATTCTGTATTGTAACTTTGTAGTTGATTATCATCATTCTTAGAGTGGTTAGACATTCCTGGCCTGTATTTATGATCGAGGATGCTTCAGAATAATATATATATAGAGAGTTTTATTGATCATTGAACATCTGCTGGCACTTAAGTACATGGACACATAAGCATGAACATAAGTTTCGCAAGTTTGCATTTTTTGATGCTCGTAAAATTATAATTTATAATCAAGTACACTGTGTTATGTTTTCTTTATCACCTTCATAAAGATAAAGTAATGTAAGCAGGGACTTGGATTACAAGACCATTACAAGATTGCAAAGACTTAGGATTTTATGATTTATGGAAGAAAAATTTTATTATTTTTCCTTTACATCTGACACCATTTAATCGCACTTTGCCTGCTGTGGTAGAGGAGATGTGCCAAACCATGATTATTGCAAACAAAATTGGAAGTGCTATAAAATACTATTTTCTTACAGCACATCCATTGTCAAAGGTGGTGAGCAAACGGCTTCGTCCAGCTTTCTGATCCTACAGTTTTGACCCATCCTGTCCAACCCTGACTAATACAGAATACATGCCTGTGCTGATGCAAACCCTTTTTATAGTGTGTGTACTTCACACAAAACTGTTGCTGATACTCAAACCCTTTTGTGTGAATACAGCTTGAGCAAGGAGTTGTGAGGGGGGAAAGGATAGTACTGGAAAGAAAAAAAATAAGAGGGTGTGCATCCCTTATGGTTGTGGGTACAAGAAAGGTCTCTACACTTGAGGTGGGTGCTGGGAAATTATGTTCTTGTGTGAAAATGTGGGTCATAGGAACAGAAAGCAACTCAGAAGAAAGAGCCTTTGTCTTGTTTCCCAGAGTTATCAAGCCACTTTCATGTGGCCCAACCTGATAAAATTCTCTCTTTATTTCCAAAGAAGTCAAATGAGAGCTAAACCAAACATGCCAGCAGCATGTCCAGGCATGGAAACAGTACTGTTGGCCCCTCTGAATTTACAGACCTGCTCCTCTGCTGGCGTAGGTCTGACCAGCTCCAGGTTCAAGCAAGAGGGACTCCTGAACAAGGTGTTAAACACAGGTATTGCTAGGTAAGGGTGACCTAGAAAGTAATGGAAGATGTGACTGCAAAGGCTGTGAGAATATCACCATTTCGTAGAGGTCTGGGGTATCTGAAGTGATGAAAGAACAGACTTATATTCAAGACACAAATTTTGTAAGATGATGGTCTGTAACGAGTATCACACTTAGCTAGCTAAGCCAGACTTTAAAACACTTGGGTAAGATGATCTTTCATGGATAACAGTTAACAATCCTCCATCCTTGATTTTCAGGATGTAAAATAACTGTGAAAACCTACTACATGCTGTTGCCCTTGTTTTTAAGGAGAAATTCCTCCCTTAATCACCATCATGACAATGCTGATAAATTCCAAGGATATTTCTTCCTCACACCTTCTCTTTCCTGCCCCCACATGTGTCCATTGCCTAATCACTATTGCTCAGAAACTAAATGCTGCAGATTTAAATACCATAGACCAAGACAAAGGGGTTAAACACAGCATCTTGACTCCGGCACAGCCAACGCCTACACCAAGGTTGGGGAGTGTGTCACTGAACGGTCTCACTAGAGGGCAGCCGATAAAACCTCTAGTAATAAAATTGCAAAAGCTGGATGTCTTTTTTTTTTTTACCTCTGGAGTGTGATGGGGGATAAAATTTGACCCCTGAAATTGTTGCCAGCAACTCTTCCTCTGGTGTTTTGTGTTTGTTTTTTCCATATAGAGCTGTAGAGGAGGATCTACTCACTGCCTTAGCTCCGTGCGACTCCGCAGGTCTGATGGAGCTGGAAAATCTTTGAAAAAGCATGAACATGAGACAGCACTTGATGCTGAACAGGGTAATTGTTGCTTTCCTACCCTCGCTTCTGTTCCTTGACTCCCTAAAGGAAGCTTCGCAACTTACAACAAAATACACATAGTGAGGTACGTAGTGCAATCTGAGTTATTTGCCATAAAATGTCATCTTAAGTAGTTATTAAGGTTCAAATGTATCACTATTTTTTTTCTATAGTCCCTGTAATAAGTTGCAGTCTTAAGTGCCTCAAGGTCATCTCGCCTCTGGTTTCATAAATGCTTCCCAGTACCTGTCCTATCCTGTAACACCAAAAAAAGAAGTATGCTATATGCTTTCCAGAGAAACACAAGAACAAGACCCAAGAGCTTCCAAGATAAATACATTCTCTGAATTCCATACATTCACCACGTGTTTTTTTATTAGGCCAAAAATTTCTTTACAAGATTTTGTGTGGTTCTGAGCTGAGATACTTTTTCTATCCCTATAGAAATCTCTTTATTTACTTGAACATATATCACACTGCTATGCAAAAAAAAAAAAAAGCACGTGTTTTCTTCACTCTTCATGTACCAAGAACAATGTCTATCAAAAATAGTCCTTTAAAACATAAAGTGTTTCAGAAATAAATACCACTTGATGTTTATAAAGTGCGTTCCTCTGTCTGCTGCTGCTAAACACTCTGCTCGATGCAGGAGTTCATGTTTTAAGTAATTCTGACTTCCCCTAAGGTGACTAAATGTATCAGGATCTACTGTAATGTCCTAAATACAATCCTGGTTTATGTTACGTATTCAAAACCCCCATTTCTTCAAAGGCAAAGATGGAGAAAAACTGCTAACCTGAAATCTGATAGGTAAAGGTTCATCAGAAAAATCTTGTTGATGAGGTCAAATTTATTGTGTAAGTTTCTATTTCACATCAACACAGTAAACAGTATTTGTTTTTCAGTAACAATTAATATAGCTGAGTGAGCAATTAAACATAAATTTTCTCTTTTTTGTGTTTGCATAACAGCTGCACTTAGTTTGCAATTTCACCAGATTTATTCATTACCCAAACATAGTTAACATTTTTTGTTCATGAGGGTAGTGACTTGAGTATTTGTTTGTCAATCAATTAAGAATGCTGTGTCCTTTTTGTGTGTGTGTGTGTGTGTTGCACATACAGCTCCTACTAAATTGATTTTGTCTGTTATTACAAAGGTCCTGTAATACTGCTCTGCTCCCTGGTTGGGTGATCCTATCTCATCCATCAGGAGAACAGCCTGAAGACACTATCAAAACAGTAGTTTATGGACCAGAAACAAATAATACATGATCAGAGATTTCATAAAATATTACATTGTTTTCCTCCCTTCTTGCACCCCACAGACTTTTCTCAAACCATCCCTCTTAGACCAGGAAATGGTAAGATATATAGGCTGGGAGAGGAGTTTAATTCAATTCTTACTCATTGAATTCACACAAAATAATTGAATGCACATGCAGAGTCTGGTTTTAAGGGGTACAGTCAGGCCCTTATCAGATTCACCTAAAGGTCTCCTTGATAAGAAACTGGCAATGAATTTCAAAAGCCTAATTGCTGCCTTGTTTCAAGCAGTTTTCCACCCTGATGCAGGATTAAGTTAGAGGCAGAGTTAAGATTGTACAGGAAATAGTAGTGCGATATTTTTGGTGTGTGCATTTACAAGATATTGAAAAGTTGAGGTCAATAACTTGCTGATTTTTTTAGTATTTGTAAATAATTAATTTTTTAATAGCTGTAGTACTGATTTGGTATATAGGAGACTGTATCATATGTTTACTAGAAAGCAGAATGTAAGGGACTGCTGCTTTGCATTTAATTGCTTTTATTCTTAGAAAGACAAGGATAATGCAGAGCCTACCAAAGTCTCTACCATATCTTCAACTGTGACTGCGGCGGTAGCCCAGGGGATACCACTGAGGAGGTTTAAAACCCTGTCAGTCTGCCTGGCTCTATCCCTCAGCGGCCCAACTGTGTGGAGCTTATGACTTGCTTCTAGGCCCAGCTGCAATAATGCAATATGTGTAACAGTATTACAAATTCAGGGATTTTTTTTACGAATTATTACTGCCATAGTAATATTGCACTGTAGGACTGTAGCAATAACAGTTCTCTTTAGTCATGCCCAGTCCCTCCTTCTCCCCTTCTCTTGACCTCGTCTTGCTAAGGCATGAGAGCCCTGCAGGAATGGCAGCCCATGCCAAAGGAATCCTTCCCAGTGTCCAAGGGCCCCTTTCACACAGCTGGGACAGGCAGTTTCTGCACAGCCTGCAGCTCAAAGCAGTCTGACCTATTTCCCTCATGTAGGAAAAATGGTTTCATAAAAACAGACTAGAACTCAAGCTAAAATTTCCACATGCATTGCACCTGTTCAAGTGCTTAGTTTCCATTGGAAAGTTTAGACCCCTACTGCGTTCAGGGCGGTGCTCAGGCTTAGACTCAACTTTGTAGGACCTCAGGGCTGACACCACCTATCTTCATACAACCGAGGAACAGAGCCTCCCTGTGCCAGTCTGCCCAGCAACCCCGTTGATTTTGGGTGCAAACACTTCTGCCACGTGCAGACCCAGATTTGGGTTTCCACATGACTTGGTGCCTGGGAAGAGTTTGTCCATGCATGCTCCCTTAGAGCAAGTCAGTGACCAGAATTAAAGATAAAACACAGTAGCTTTGAATACACAGCTCCACATCTGGAAATATTGGCACACATCCTCAGAGGAGGGGTCTTACTCGCTTGGCTGGAGCGTGAGGTGACACTACCTCCCAGCTTCAGGGCAGGAGAAGGAATTGACTCAGAACACAGGCTTCCATTTATTTAAAAAATACAGATGCGTTTTATATTTTTATTACGTTTCATATGACTGAGGCCACCGTAAATGGTTGCTATGCGTCTTTGCATATTTTAGTTTCCTGAAGCAATTTTCTCTTATGTTGCAGTTAAGTACAAGCTCCACAAAAGGCATTACTAATCACAGACGTGGGTTGCCTTATGCGGTATGATGTGTTCCCTCTGCACGTTCACTTAAATGTCTGTTGTGAAACAGTCATACATATAGTGGTATTTTATCTATAAACTGTTTGAAATATAAGCCTTTATAATTAAACATTGATTAAAGCTGAAATTCTGCAAATAAAATGCCCAGTTTTGGGAACAGTGTTTTCCATACCCAGTAAGTGCTTCATAACATACTAAAGACCTGTTCATTTCATTGGGTATACTCACATGCTTTCAGTTAACCTTGCACTGAAGTAATTTGCTATGTCACGGTAAACAAATACCTTCTCGTAGCACTGAGGTAGACAGTAAAATCTCAGTGATTAGGGTCCACTACACCTTTATGTCTATGAAATAGCCTGCTGACTCCTACCAACCCCAGTGACAACTGAATTGACGCTACCAACTCACTGGTGCAGAAACCTTTGAATCCCTAAAAAAATGCTTATTTTAAGCCAAGTTGACCTTCATATTGGATTTAAAAAAGTAATACACAGATGGAAGTGTACGCAATTTGTTACTAAGTCATTTATTACAATTTTTCAAACCATTGTTTTCAATAGTGGTCTGTATTACTTTCCAAGTATCTATGCTCAGCTGCATTGGGAAGATTATGACAGAGTGAGAACACAGAATACACTCATAATAAGAAGAGTATAATTAAAGTCAGAGACATGATGTTACTTTCAGGGGTGCCTAAAACTTTTCCTTTTTGCCAGTCTGCCACAAATACCCGCTTATAACTAAGACAGAGAGTAGGTCAGTGGTTAGTAATCTCATTAACCAGTAATTCTTGAACAGACAGTAGGGAAATATGTAAGCTGATGAAGAATTGAGTTGGGGAAGGACTCGAGGCAGTCCAGTGCAGCCTCTTCATTGCTTCTCACCATACTAAGTAACCTCTTTCTTTGCAAAGTGACTGCTCTGATTGGATTGATTTTTCCTCTGGCAGAATTGAAGATGCAAGGTGCAAAGAAGTAAAGAATCTGGCCCAAGAGACTTCTAAAAGCCTGCCAGTCTAAAGCAATACTGGAATCATCTGATGCCTTGACTACATCTTCACAGACCACTTAATTATACCCCGACATGAATAGAGCTGCTGTCATAAATGCTGTCTGTAACAGAATAAATGTTTATCACTGCCGCACATTTTAAAGTAATCCTAGGTTATTGTTCATTTATTAGCGTTAGATTATTGTCACTATGTTACGGTGCTGTGAGTATCTCTGATGCAGCACAGCAAACTAAATCTATGGAGATTCCTCTCTCAAGTGCCTAAGCACCAAGTATGGAGGTTCCCAAGATGTTCAGTAGAGAGATGAAGTGAAACAGTGCATTTAAGCTAGGTTCCTGCCCTCATTCAGTCAGCAGACCCTCTTTCCATCAATTAAACAGAGACTAGCCTTTTGACACTAGGTCCCCTGCGCACCCATCCTGAACAGCCTGCAGCCCAAAAGCGAGAGTGTGTGTGGGTAGAGTTGAACAGCATCAAACCGGGAGCTGACTGTTGCCAAGGTGGATTTCCAGCTACAAAAAAGAGATCCAGATTCTGTGTCTTCATGATGCTCCTCTCCACCAGCCAGCCCCGTTATCACTGTCAACTCTGAGTTACAAAGCCGATGCCCAGGTCTGGTCACACTTTGCTCATTTCCCTGCCCTCACCTCCTGCTTACATCTCCTTCAGTCCTGGCCAGGGAAGGACCAGGAAGCAGCCATGGAAGAGGCTGGGGTGCTGGCTTTGAGGGCTTTACAAAGTTCGAGCAAGGTTATCCTTTCCATGGCAGAGATCTGGCACATCATGCACAGCATCCTCACACCAAGAAGCAAGATGTGCCAGAGACTCCATGAATACCAGGCACTGCGTAAGTTGACCTGGCACCTGCAGTACCCTGCTCTGCCAAATTGAGAGAAATCATGGCTAAAAGGCAATAGCAAAACCTGCTGCAATTAAACACCATCAATGAGCAAGTGCTGCCCGCTGCCCCTGTGCACCCTTGTGCCAGCTGCTTCCCTCACCCCATCACTCACAGCATCTTCCTCCAAGGGACCCTCTCAGCCTTGGCAGCCCCACATCAACAATGGCCATGCCTAGAGGGAGGCCTGCCCAGGAGTTGGGTCGTGCCTCTTGCCCCGTGGTGCTACAGGACTCCCTCACACACCACAGGGAACAGCGTTATGGGAAGGGAAGTGTCAATGACTATAAAAATGGAATGCGGATGTCACACTCTGGTTTCACGGTTTTGAGAAGGGCAAGCCATCTGCAGGCATGTCCTCTCTAGAGAGTACAAACCCATCTAATTTCCTGCTCCTGTCCCCCAGTCGCAGAGTGGGTGAGAGCATCCCTAATGAAATCCCATCATTTTAAGCAAGTCTGCTATGTTCATTACAAGGTCAATGTGCCAGCCTAGAGGACAGTGACTGCAATGAGGTGATACAAGTTTGCACAGCAGTGATTGAACATCCCATCACAGCTTGTATACTGGAGCACTCAAAGCCCAGGGGCGACTGTGGACTGCAGGAATGAAATGGAGAAGTAGAACACTTTGTTCGAGGTCTTTTTGCCCCATGCAGGAGGCGTTGCAGCAGACCTAGGCAGGGTATTCCTTCCTTTTACAATGCAGCATTTCTACTCAAGCAGATGCCTTACCCACTTCTCTGCTACCCTGTGAACACCTGGTTTTGTGAGGGTAAACTCTGGTAAAGTCAAGGGAGTTATCCTCTGGTTACAAGAGGGTAACACATCAAGTCCAGTGTTTGGTGTTATGACCCCCATAAGCTATTTTTACCTGGTAGGATTGTAAGGCACATTAAGTCAGAAACACAAAAATAGGTGGACTTGGGTACTTGGTATTACCTTTCACTTCTTGTTTCTTATCATAAAGAAATAGCTCATGGCTTTGTCGAGAAACCCCATGCCCTTTAGGCAGTTCTAACCTCCCTCAGAAAAGTAGACAAACCAGCTTTGAGTGAAGCTAGGTATGCAACGTAACCCACAGCCATTGAAGATAGAAGTAAGAGGCTTCAAAGTTTTTGGTTCCTCTGCCATACAGGAAACAAAGCTTTGCATACCTACACTTCACCCAAGTGTTTCAGGGTTATTTTTGCCTCCAGAGTTAGACCCCGAGATAAGAAGCCAATGGATTTACGTGCTCTGAAGCACGTAACTGTATGTTAATGCTTGATTAAAACCTACGAGCACTCTAGTGACACCAGCAACTAAACAATGCAACAATTCACAAAAAATTATTTAAAACGGTCCTGATTTTCAGGATGGGAGGGAAAAGGGTACACTGATAACTTTTAACGTGTTCAAGGCAGGTGCCTGGAAGTGAGGTAGCAGAAGTCACATTAGATGGACTGCTAATATAGAAAGCAGAGAAACATATTTTTAAGAATTGCTTAGCTTTTCAGGGAGGGTTGTAATAAAGGAACAGAAAATGGAACAAATACTTTTTTTTTGGGCAAGTCATCTCTCCTAGGGTTTCCCCACCTGCTGTACAGCAATAAGGCTGTCAACATTTAAGATACATATTTTTGGAGCAGACAGATTTTTCAGGGTTTCGCTTTGTACGTTTTAGTTTCACTTGCAAAGCAATCTAAAGAAAGTCACCAGCTGGAAGACCAAAACCTCTCGGTACCAGATGCAGGAGACTTCAACGTTGCATTAGCAGCATTGCTATAGATCAGAGAGTCAAAGTCTTTATAAGAGTCCAGGTTGTCAATTCTGTTTTGCTCTTGCCTTTTTAGTGTTTAAGGACACTTGGGATTTTGCTGCAATTTGTTTGCTGTTTTCTAGTGCATTGGAAAACAAGAGGGGTACGTGCAGTGGGCAGCCTGCGGCAGGATGGGGCTGCCTCCCTTGCTTCTGCGTACACATCACATATGGCCCCTCTAAGCCTCCCTGGAATGACATTGGTGCTAACACTACTCTGTTCTGCTCTGAACCATAAACAACACTTTGAAATTAATCTAAAACTTGCCTCTTTCTTCTCTTCTTAAACTATTTTAACTATGCTGTTTCCTTCCAACTTCGTTTCTTGATTTCAGTCATCTGTTACTTGAAGAAACAACTCCCCTTGAAAAGGAAACATAATTGTGTTTCACTCTTTGGTCTCTCATGTTCAGTAGTGTTTTCCAGGTATTTCTAGCAAAAGTAATAAAAGATTGCAGGATCCTAGCAGGATCCATAGCAACAATAAAAACCAAGGGGCAGTCTTTTCTCAAAGCCACACAGATGCTAAGAAAATGTAAGGGCACAGGAGAGATTTCCAATATGCTGTTTATGGTAGAACAAGATGTTATGTGTCCAAAGCCTAAAAAGTGGTGTTTAGACACATTTATTTTTTGCTAGGGATAGCAGCATGCCTTTTTTCCCTTCCATGTACATATGATTGTGTTGGTATCTCTGGCATTCTGCAGAGTCTGAACCTGCAATTAAGGGATTTATTCCAGGTTAGAAGAGAAGAACAAAGCTTCCAAGCATACAGCCTACCAGAGAGTTTTCTGAGCCTGTGTGATCAAGACAGGTTGAGCGGGGCTGGTACTAAGTGATAAAAATAATTAGATCCAAATTCAATATCCAGCATTGCCATTGGACCTGGAATTTCGGTAAACTGGTGAAAGATCCCCCATGCATGGGGGTTTACAGTGTCTGAATGGGTCTCAGAAAGGTCACAAAGGCTGTGAAACTATAAATTGTTGAACCTCTGTCACAATATCAGAGTTCAGCAATATACAGACTGCCATTTCTGCATCTGAAATAAATAAAAATGAGCTACTGCTATTGCTGAACTGTCACTGCTATTCCTTCCCAGGCATATATGTGGCTTTACAGAAATGGTAGTTGTGCTAAAAACAAAGGAAAAGATAGGACACTACGAAAAAATAATGTATGACAAGAGAAGAAAAACATAAAATAAAAATGTAGCAGTTTTAGCAAAATCATTACAGTATCTTAGCGGCTAAATTTGAAAGAATAAGATGAACCACAATGGATTGTTTCTTTTGTTTTCCTTGCACCTACATATTTATGATTGTACAAACTGAGCACAAAAGAAGCATAAAATATTCCCATCCTGAGCTGATAATATTTTACATCCATTTTGCCTGGGTCTGGATGACTTCACAGGTTTAGGGGCAAAACCCAGCAAAAACAGGGTCTGAACACAATGCAGTGATCTGTAGCATGTACAAAGGCAGCTAGTGATACATATAGATCACGTGTGGTTAGAGTGCAGAGAGGAAAAGACAAAAGAAAAATACAATACCAAAAAAGGTAGAAACTGGTGAAAAGTGGAAATAAATGAGGCCCAAGGAGTAATTTCCAGTAAGAAATGCTTTCAAGAAAACTGTGATCTCATTGTGGACAATTTACAAACAAAGGAGGTGAAAGATCTTGGATAAATTATTCGTTTTCCACCAAGCTCTAATTAGAACACACCCACACATGCATGCGAAGGTTGAGGGGAGTTTTTTAGCTTATATAAGCAGTTTTGATCTGCTTCTTAAAATGCTGTAGTGGATTGCCAAAGCAAAACCATGGTGCCTCAAGACTTGTCTCAAACTGGAGCTTTCTTAGGGTATTTATCTCAACAAACAGTTTTGAGGGTATCCCCTGGTGCCAAAAAATGTGCAGATGAGAATTCTTCACGTAAAAAAGGAATATGGCATCCCATAGATTGGATTGCTAATTGCACCTATGTATTTCCTGATGACTGATTATGGCATTAAAATAATTTTCTAGATGTACACCTCAAGAAAAAGAGAAAAAAATCACACTTAATGATTGCAGTTCTACAGAGCCTGCCAGAAGAACTGGATGCCTCAGCACGCATTCAGCTAGCACTGATTCAGTAGTGGCACATAAAATCCATCTGTCCAGAGACTCCATAAGACAAATTTATCATTCAAGTCCAGAATTTTGAAGATCATATTCCAAAAACCATTGCTAGACAAATATTTAATTGATAGTCTTATCTGGCAGCAGAGTTATAACAGACTCTAGCAGAGTCAGTCAATAAATTACTATGAGATTTGGTCCCCTATTCTGTTGATGCCTGGACTTTCTTTTTCACACAGAGGGGGCTTGTCTTTGAGACCATGAATCTGATACTTCTCACTATATTACCTGCATGTGGAGAACCACATGCACAAATGTTCCAAAAAGAGGTGTTAAGCATTTGCATTTACTTGGTCAGTATATGCAAGTAAAGTAGTTGCAATCAGACTCTCATTTGCCCTCAAAAACATGACCTAAATTCCTGTAGAAAACCAAAAAAAATATATTCTAGACAAAAAACAGTATTTGGTGGTTTATGTCTCTCCTTTCTGCCATGCTCCTGTCACGATTATTGTGAGGAATATGGATATGCTGGCAGATGATACAGAAGCGAAGCATATTAGCTGGTGTCAGTACTCATGAATAACGATGGGTTAACCAAACCATAGTGTGTGGCATAGCCTGATTTATGTCAGGGTGTGGAGGTGCAGCGGCTCTGACCCACAGTGGAGCAGAACAGAGAAGTCCTTGCTCGAGACTCAGACTTGAACCTCACCCATTTGTAAGGAGGTATTTGGTGGTGGAGCTAGAGAGCCGAAGGTGGCTGGGCCTGATGGTGGCAATGTCATTCTCGTGCTTTAACTGTCCTAGTTATTAAGCTCAAAAGAGCATTTGAGCTTGACCAGTGTCATATTCAATTCAAGTCATACGGCTGCAGGTGAAAAGAAAGGATTTATGGCATTAGCAAAGGAGATATCAATGATGAGCCTCCTCCAGGAGGGACATGACACTTTGAGCAGCTTTGGAAAGAGACTTTCAACCTGTGACCTGTGCAGTCAGGTTTTAAATAATTTAATATCAAAATTAGAATATTGTTTTACAAGGACAAAGATTTCAGCAATGAAAACCTCTGCACTTACAGAGATCAATCCAGTGTGGGGAGGCCGTGCCATGGTACTGGGAGAGTTAAAGAAATAATAGAAATTCTCCACGTAAACAAGGGAAGACAGGTCCATTTTCCCTCAAATCCAGTTGTGTGCATTCAGGCCTTTCATTAAGAATAATCTATATACCTGCTTCACTTCAAGAATGATCTCTCTCCTCAAAATCTGTGCCCTAAGGCTCTGCCTCCTTTGTCATTCAAGTGAGCTACCTCTGCCTTTTACTGTATAAGCCATGAAAAGATGATGATAGATTCTTTTTTTCTTTCATTGCACACCCATGTTTTTGTATGGTGATTACCTTTGCAGCTAACAGGTGCACTTATTTTAAGGTTCTTAAAAAGAAAGCCAAAATCATCTTGTATCTGCATCTTTCTGATAGAGTCAGATGTGGAAGGTTTTCTGTAAGTTACTGAAGGAGAAAGTTTTTCTCTGCTTGCCTTCTACATTAACATTTTCTGAATAATTGATTCCCTTCTGGGGAAAAGAAGCAGAGCATTTTCCTCTACGCGCTGATCACTTCTGAAGCAAGATGCAAGATCTGATGGACCAAAACTCCTTTTAGGTCTGTATGATAAGGGCTGTTCCTTTAAATTAATTAGTTCCTAGTAAAAAATTGCAGTCCCTTGGGCACAACATTTATTGGAATAAACCAATATTTTGTTTTGCTTTGTGGAGGAAGTGCAGAAACCACCTACGAAGAAAAACCTAAGACATTGATAAAAGATTTTGAAAGGTATGCATAATTTAAGGATTACAGTAATTGACATGCCTCCTATTCTTAGATTTCTTTCAAGTCAGGTGTGTGTTTAGTAGATTTGGCTCTTAAATGATAATACGTATGAATTAGCTATTCATTCCTGTATCTAGATCTTTGCAAATCATAACAGATTTATGGAAAGCAATCTTCTTCCATTTTCTAATTGCTGAGCTCGAGGGGATTTTTTTGCTTCTGGAGATTACCCTGGTAGATTTTAAATGGTGGTTTCAGTTTGCATATCCAACAGCAAAATTACAGCTGAAATTTCAGAATAGAATTTGACAACATTTTCTTCTTGGCTTGTATTCTTCTAGTTCTGCATTCCCGGACATGAAAACTTCCCTTCATAAAGGCGTAGGAGAAGAAGAAGATAATTTAATCCAAATATAGAGAATAAGAACAAAAAGATCAAGAGAAGAGGTGGTTGCAGATGGCGCCAGAGGGCACACCGAGTGAAATCTAAGTGGAGGGAAGACATCTGAAGAGAGTTTTGAAAGCAAAGAAGAAATTATCTTAATTAAGGGGTGGCTGATCCAAGTGCAAAATGTTGCTTGAGAATACACAGGACTCAAGGAGAGAAGGAAAGACAAAGAGAGCATTAGGTGAGAATTAGGTGAGGGCTATGCCTCATCCCCATTAAAAGAGGTTTGCTAATGTAATTTATGTCAATAAAAAGCATGTGCTGGCAAAAAGAATTTTTTCTTCATGAATACATCGGTTCAGCAAGTGATGAACAAGCACATTTATATATATATATATGTGTGTATATATACACACACATACCTACAGAACTTTTTTGTCAAAGAAAGAAGATCACAAAGACAACAAGCAAACCTACTACAGTGCTAAAGACCCAAGAAATTTCCTGCACAGATCTGGACAAAATTATGCCAGAGAACAGTGGAGTGGATGGGAGACAGTTAGGACACCTTATGCTAGCTGAAAGACCTTTCCTTCCGAGCAGAAATGTAGGCAGCCAAAAAATGAGGCAGCCTTGAAAAGACAGCATTTATTTGAACCCAACATAGAAGAGAAAGGGAATCAAGGATGAGGTGAAGTACATGATCATCAGAGGGGCAAGAGAGAAAAGGAAGTACGCTATGAAGTCTATGATCCAAACCCTTGTGTATATCAAGTTCAAAACGTCATCAGATGAATATGGGTTCTGATTTAATTTATGCTGAAAAAATTCTTCTGATTCTGAACACTGCACAGTTTCAGGTAAAAAAAAGAAATGCATACGTTGAAAGAAGGCCATTAGCTCTTCCATTTGAAGAACACGTGAGGATTTCAGCCCACTTGTGTTTACAAAACAAATGTGCTAACTTTCATGCTGGGTGTGGTGGTTTGTTTAATTTTTGGTGTGCCCTAGTTACTCATATTTATCCCTGCCCTTACAAAAATTCATCTCTTTCAGCTCTCCTCCTGCTTCACATTTTCAGTAAAAAAATGTAAATTATTTCACTTAGCTTCTGCTGATACTTAGAATAGTGCAATTTATTTGAACAACAATAACTCACCAATAAATAACTAATAATACTGGCTAATTTTGTAGTCGTAATTTTGTAATGGATTGTATAGATTTGTATTACACTTTTATCTACCAGTACTGATCAAGAACTGCAGCAGCCAGCACAGCTCAGAAACTAAGAGTGTTGTAGAATTAGAAATCAGACCTAATGTTTTGGGCTAGACACTGTAGTGACCTAAATTCAAAAGCTAATACCTGTCTCAAGTAGTTTGTACTATAGATTACACCCATGACAGTAATTGTGGAATGGGAGATTATGACATCTTCACGAAGCCACTTCTCCTCTTTACAAATGACTCTTTCTGGAATGCTATCATCAAATAAAAGCATTATTTATTTATATAGCTCCTAAAAGTATGTTCAACATGTGAGTGCAGAAGCAGGCAGGATGCAGAAGAGAGGCATTTTTTAGTCTGACGGAATCAAGACTTTGCACATCAACTGTTAATTTTGCTTTTTTTGTTGGTGGTTCCTATAGCACTGAACACTGTTTGTTATCTCTTGGCAGTGAAGATTGGCAGGTACTGCTAGATACTGTTTTAAAGGTATAGAGTATAATACAGTATGCCAATTCAAAAATTTTAACAACTTCTTCCAGAGGGGATTGCCCAGTGTTTTATTGGAGAGAAACTCGAGTCCAGACCATGCTCTTTAATGCAAGAAAAAAGCTCAGATATTACATTCATAGATCTTGTCCTGTAAACCTGTCTACCAATGCTGTTTTTTTTACTGGCAGACCATTAAAGCATTACCTTGATATTTACCTATTTGTAAACAAAAATGGAGCAACAGATATATTTCATTTTGAAATTTTACCACATAGTTCTGTAATTATTTGGACTCAACTGGTCTATGATTTCCTTTGTTCTTATTAATGTAGAAGCATGTTAGAACTTACAGAAAGTTAATCACTGACACTAAGACATAGATGTTATACAGCACAGTGCATTGTTTCCCTCTTTGAGCTGAATGTTACTGTGCTAGGAGAAACTTGAATAATGCCTCAGATCCGTCACACCTTCAAGCACAGATGTGCATTGGTTTGAGTTGAAATATAAAGTATCAAATCATTTGTATGTGTTATCTCAGGGATGAATTTGACCCATTCACCCTTTACAAGCTCCAAAGACAGAAAAGCCAGATGGGCCAGGGGTGCTGGATGGGACTTGCCTGGACGAGATGCATGGGTGGACTGATCCTCACCACCCCGAGTCCCCTCCTGGCAGGTCCCTGGAGAAGTGCTCATACTCATGGCACAGCCTTAACAGGGCTGAGATTTTCCAGCTCCCTTCTGACTTTAAATGTCTTCGCTTTGGGGTCCTTATCTAAGCCTCAGCATACAGACCCCATAGACGGCTTAGGCAACCTGCAGGCAGCAGAGGCCAAAACTTGGCTCCGAAAAATCACACAGCTGCTGCTGAGCTGTGGGGATGTCTGACTTGACTACATCCACCTCTGGCAGTGCCGGTGGTCCTGCTTCCAGAGGTGTGCCCAGGCAGCACTGGCTGGAGCTCCTGCCCTGCCCCAGCTCACAGGCTCACAGTCAGCCAAAATCTCCCAAGTCCGACCCTCCTCATCCGTGTATGCAGACACGTAGCGACAAGGCTGAGCTAGAGCAGGAGCTGTCATCCCTCTTTTGCACGCAGCCTAAATAACATGAAGATTTCCCTACTTGTCCCAAAGGGGTTCAAATTCCCATCTTTTATAGCCAGAAGGGTACTGGCTGGGCTGGGTGGTTTGTTCAGACTTTCTCTGGGTGAAGCTGTGCCACCAGGCAGCGCAACAGGCACAGCTCACATGCTGGTCATGGATTTTGCATTGAATGAAAGTATGAATAGCACCAGCACCCACGTCCTGAACACAAAAATCCTTCCTCCCTCTTGAGCACCCCTATAACCAGGTGACAGCATCTGGGTCCCTCAAAAACTTGTAGTTTCTTTCTGCCCACGTGGTGGTCATGAATGTGCTCTCCAAGACACAGGAGATAAAATCTCTTTCTTATGTGGGAAAAGGTCTGAAATTCATGGCTGCTCAGAGTGAATGTTTTAACCAAGCAGACCATTAAATGAAAGGTAAACACCAGCACTCTGCTTTTGCTAAAAGAGAAAAAAAAAAAAGAAAAAAGAAGGAAAAAAAGGGAAAAAAGGCAGTCCTTACGGTTCCCTGAAAAAAATTAATTATAGGCACATACTATCTGGAGATTTCAGGATCAGGGTGCCCAGTGGATGGCAGTGCGTGACACAACTCTGAGAGGGCACTTCAGACGTGATATCCTCGTACCCAGCAGAACTGCTTGGAGGAGGGGAGGAAAGGCAAGACCCCGAACTCAGAGTGGACCCTGCTCCTAAGATTGTGGGTTAAGTGAGTAAGAAAGCAAAGAAACAGAGTGAGCTTCACCTATGGGGCATGGGGCCAAGAGTAGCTCTGGGTATTGCAGCCCACGGGAGAAGGAGAAAAGAGGAGGCTTCTCAGCATTTTAGGACAGGAGTTTGCACTTCGAACTTCCTCAAATGCTCCCATGTGCAGAGAAAGCTCCGTATAAACACTGTGCCCTTTCCAGAAGGGATTTTTGCCAGATTCCTCTGCTAAAGGCTGTCGTACGTAATCTAGGACTGAAACTCCCAGCAGTCTCTGAGTTATTTTTTCCTTCAGGCAGCTGGAAGAAATGGAGAGGTTAATCCACCCAGCTTGTGGAGCTCCCACCACTGATCCTTACCAGCACACCTAGATGCAAAAAGGGATTTTTTTTTCCCCACAGACTTCTCCCATGCCTGCCCCCCAAAACCAGCACTTCTTCTCTGACTCCATCATTAAAAAGAAGTTTTTACTGGAATTGAGGATACTTGTCCACAAAAGTTCCCTCCATTCTTAAAGGGCAGTACCAGCTCAGAACAGGGACAATGTGATGCATTTTGTTTTAAAGCTTGCCTGCACAAAGAAACAGGCTCTGACATCCATCCCCAGAGTAGCATCTTTGGATGTGTAAGCATTGAATGTACTGAAAGAATAGGCAGGTGATGTAAGGGAATCATGAAGACCTCTGTTAGTTAATCACATGGAGATCTCTTGCAGTGAAGGGCAGCAATTCAAATGTACCTTATTTGTTTTTGACAGCTGTTAGCTTTTGCAAAGTCACAGAAAATATTAAAGTCATAGGAGAGGTAATGAAAGCATAAAGGCCTAATATGATTTTCTTCGAGGGTGCCATGAATTGCTTATGAAACCAGCACTGTCCCCATCTGATAGAGAACAGCAGATGTTTGCTGTATCTTGGTACACACAGATGTGGTTCTGCTCATCAGGCGCATTTGAAATCTAGAAGGACCTGGCACTCTGCACAGGGGCTTAGTATGAAATGCTTGCAGGTCCTTCATTGCTAATTTGTAGAAATGTATTTAAAATGTAAGACAATATAGTTATAATGATATGGGTAAAATGAACAAAATTATGGCAACTATTTAATGCTGAATTAAGGTAAAGGCTTATCAAATATGTTAATTTGCCTAACAGAAAAGTTACTGTTTTCTACCTGCTGGAAGATGTCATGCCTTTGCTAGATAACAGATCTCACCAATCCGTGCTCAGATAATTCTAACTTCAGTCGCCATCACTGAAAGATGGCAGATGACCCGTCTCCCAGTAAAGATATGACATCAGGTAACAGCAGAAAGACCCATATTGCTAAAAAATAATGATTTTACAAAATATATTACAACGTGTCACATCCTGCAATGGTCAGCACTGAAGTCTCAACATCTATGATTTGAACTCGGTTTGGGTTCTGCCGCGTTTCGGGAGTTCCCTGCACTGCTGTGCCAGTGCTGAACACTGTAATAGCCCTGGGGTCCCCCAGCTGTCCCCAGAAAAGTGTCTATGCCCTGGGCTGGGGCTGCCCCCAGCTGTCCGGCTCCCTGGCTGGGGTGGTGGGACAGGTTCTGCCTTTGAGGTCCTGCCACCCCTGGGGAGCTCTTGTGGTCCTGGACCCCAGGGAGCACCCAGCCCCCATGGTGCCCTGGCAATTACTGCATATTGGCTATGAAATTTTATTGTACTATTTAGCTTTATAAAGAATAAAAAATAATTACAGCTGGCAAAATAAATGAACTAGGAGTGTTTTCCAATGCATTATCCTGACCTTATTTGTGTATGTGTGTATGTGTTTGCTTGCTGAATTTTCTGAATTACAATGAGGAAAAAAAAACAATTTGCAGCAGTTCTTGGTTACTTGTGCCAATTAGCTTGTTTCTAGAAAAGCCATTACTATGACAAAAGGAATGCATAAAAGCAAACTGAGTTGTCTTTGTCCTAACAAACTGCACAGAATTGGGGAAATCTACAGAAGTAACAGCTGGCTGAGGATGCTCAGGCTTGGCCTCATCTCCATCAGCGCTGATGTGGCTGGTGCCAAGAGAGGCTGGGGAGCTGGGGCTTTGCTTCTCCCCTCCCTGTCCCAGGCCCTGCTAAGCGCAGGGACATCCTAACCATCCCACCAGCACTCCTCCCGCCTGTCTGGCTCGTGAATGCCAAACAGACTGCTGAGAAATGTAGCCCTTACACAGATATTCCCACACCAGCAGCGTGGCAGATGCTTGTAAGTGATGTTTGTTATAGCCACGTGCGCTTCCTAGCCATTTCTCAGGAAACACCAAGTATCTTACAAATTCAACCAAGATGCTCACAGGGTGATGCATTTTGAGAGGGATGCATACACAGTTCATTAGGTGTTAAGATCAGGGACTCTCTTGCACCAAGTCAGAGAAGAACTTGATTCTCTTTCCCTCCACTTTCCTCAGCCTGTCCTGTATGGTTTGGTTACACTGAAGCTGTAAATCAGTCACATAAAAATCCTCCCAGTCCCTTCCTGATAATCACCTCTTCCATTACCAATGAAGTATAACCTGACCAATAAAGGCACATAAGAAGCAGCAATGTCTACTACCAAATAGTTCAAATTTGCGTATGTCCCAAGATACTTACTTTTGTCCCTCCTGCAGCCACCTGATTGCAGCTTGCAACCTGCAGGGTTGTCTTTCTTAAAACCTCTTGTTCCTTATACCCTGTACCGAGACCTCCATGGGGCACAGCCTGTCATATATGTTATTTATTATATTCGTACAGAGACCAGTGTAGTGGAGACTGTGTGTTGGCAGCCTTTTGTTCCTGAACAAAATGGTAAATAAAGTGTTACACTGTCTTGGAAATCAAATGGGAAACAGAGCATCATTATGCCACTGCATAAACTTCTGGTACTGTGTGCAGAAAGGTGTGGGAACAGGCAAGAGGGTGGGTCCGAACTATGGGCTAGCTCACATGAAGGTTTGGACTGAGAGAGGTCTGTAGGAGTATGGCCAGCATGCCAAAGGCAAACAAGGAATGTTTTTTCTACTGTTTCTCATCGCACAGATTATATGATATAAGCGACAATTAATAAAATGATCAGATAGCAGATTGCTCTAAGCAGCTTATGAGGACATTGTGGAGATCTAAAGTGTAAATGGGTTCAAAAGGGAATTTGATTAATTCATAGGAAATAGATCCATGGGCAGCTGATAAACATGATGGCCCAGATGCAACCTCTGGCAAGAGAAGACCATATGCTGTGCATTGCCAGAAGCTGGAAGGACTCAGTAGAGGAAGGATCCTGCTCTGCTCCTTACGCTCTTTCCATCAGTGCTGGAAATAAGTAGATGTAATGAATGATGTAGTTCCTGATTATAGGCTGCAGCGATCCAAACAGTAAATAACAACAGCTGAAAGTCCACTTACTATTAAGAATAGCAGTGAGAATGTGAAGTGCATCTTTCTTCTGTCCAAGCTCTGGAGGGACACTTCCTTGCAGAACCTGCTGCAGGAAGCTTTATGTAGAGGCAAGCGCTGTGACACCTAGGCGATGGCTACAAGCAAAGCCTCTGAAATCCACCACCGCTTGGGAGTAATGCTGCAGGTTTTCAGACCCTCCTCTGTGACATATAACTGTTTCCTGCACCACCAAAGAAATCTTTCACTTCCTTTTGTGTGTGAATTTTCATAGAGATTGTAAGCTGTTTCTTGGAGTGCTTGAGTCAGTCCTTCTCTCATTTTCTTTAATAGCAAAATGGGATTTGTTGGGTTTTTCAGGAAGAGGGAGGAATAATTTTGATAGCTTTTCCATGAGATCTCCTGTATTGATGATTAAAAGGATCAGAATAACACCCAAAAAGACCAGCAAAACTGCCCATTCTAGACTAAGAATTGTATTTCTGGCTCTAGCTGTGAGCACAGTTGCTTAGAATTTAGCTATTGCATTAAGAAGTCTGTATAATACTGTATACAAATGCAATTTATAAATAGACACATTTGGAGAAGAGTCTTTACTCCTCATTTATCCAGGGCATATGGACTAGTGTGATGACAAACTCAGTACATGCACATTCAGGGTCTCTGGTTAGGCTAAATGTTTGCCTGATTCAGCATAGCATGCTTTAATAATGTAATTCAATTCTTCCTCATTTTTAATGTTATTTCAGCCCATTAACATAATTTGGTGAGCTATTATAGTTGTTACAGCTGCTAGTTTTGCCCTTAATACTGATTTCACTTATGACCTCAGTCAGAACTAGATTTAAAGTTTGAGATGATGTAAGTGAATAAGGATTATTAGATTTATTCATATGGCAATTTAAATAAGAAACTGCCTGGCTTAGAATAAACAGTAAATGAAAAATGCATGTGATTTATAGACCTGTCCATTTTAAAGATTTATACATAGAGTAGGATGATTAAGTAAGAGACAGACCTGATTATATGAAATATGTAATTTTTGTAATGCAATATTGGAAGCAAGCTGCTAAACAGCATCAGCATAACAATGATTGGCCAAACAGCTTTTATTACAATATTACTGTACAGCTGGTATGCAGCCATGTAAACAAGAGCAGCAGGCCTCTGATCATTTCTTTTCCTTGACAATTGGTAGATGGTGTTAAGCTCCCATGAAAAGCACCTTCCCCTCTTAATGACTGCAGTACCACCTCCCATAAGCAGGCTGTGGGACTGGAGTGGCCTCCAGGCTTTGTCTACCCCTCCCATTTTAGAGCACTGTTTTCCCATGTGTCTGCACACAGTGTTCAATCACTCCCAAGGCCGCATGCCAGGATTACTGATCTTCTTCCATTAAACTCTCCTGGATCAGAAACACATAGAGATTTCTGAGACTTGGCAGAAGCAATTGTGCCTCTCCCTCAGAACCTGAGAAGGTCCAGATGCGTCATCACAGAAACAATAGGATCAGCAAAAATCCTTCCACTCTTCTACTACATACCAGAAAGAGCAAGCTCTTCCTTTGCTCTCCATCAAGCTTGAAAGGAAAAAAAAAGTATTTCCTTTCGTGGGTTTTAAGGCTGGAAGAAGCTGTTGTAATTATTTAGTTTTCTTAAGTGTATAATGCAAGCCGCAGACCTCCATTCAACAGTTCCAGCCATCTTCTTCTTTAGTTCAGGGCTGGATGAAGTCCTAAAGCTCACCATTAATACAGTAAAATGCCTTCATTAATAACACAGGTGAACGGTGCTTTACGACACTCACATCAGAGCATTACTACAACCTGTTGTGTCTCCTAAGGCGCTATCTGATTGCATAAGAATAAAACAGCAATACTACTTGTGGTTATTGCGGCATTTTTGTGCAGACAGATGTGGAGATTTGAAGACCACATGGGAAACGTACATACACTGTGTACAGGGATACTAGGCTACGGCATTCTACATTAATTAATACACTTTTTATGAGAAAACTTAATAAATGTGTTCCAAACCAGGGGGTCTTCCATAACATAATTTGCATGAAACAGAATTGACCCAGAAAATTTTAATCTAAATCCCAATCTGATTTGTATAAAGTAATTTAATTTCCTCCCTAGCAGTTATATGGATTTTATCAATTATACCAATTAAATTGTCAAGCAGATTTATTGACCAGTCATCTACAAGACACTTTCTTTGATGTACTATTCTGGTATTATCAACTGGTCATGCATGTCTAGCCTTAGTTTTTGGTGTCATTGTGTGCAGCCGAATACTCAAAAGAGAAGGTTCTAATAAATGAATGGTGTGAACCAAATTTTGAAATGAGGATGGAAAGCTCCTTATTTTGAATTGCAGACATAAAATTACAGGTAATGGCAGATGCAATCAATTTAGATGCTTAGCCATCCTACATGGAAAACACACATTTGATTTCTGACCTCAGAGTTGGACCGATCGCCATGTTAATAGCTATTATCTAAATGTAATCATTCTTGCAAAAATGCACATCCAGTTAATTTTAAATACAAAAACTGAGGCATAAAATTAAAGGTTGGTTTTGAACTTGGCAGCCTATGTTTTTCAGGACATTGGGTTTTCTCTATTGCCTGGGTTCTAGACAAGTGGCAAATCTTCCTGAAATAACCTTATTATCCATCTTGAATAATTTAATTATTAAAATAAATTTTAATTTGTCAGAACAGATTACTGGAATCAGACATCTTGCTTCCATTGAGTGAGTCACAGTGCAACTTCGGATTCCTTCATAACCTGAAGGTGATGCTTGTGGGTGGAAGTGTGCAGGGCAATGAGAAGTCACACTTGTGCCTCAACAGAAGAGTGCCTTTATAACAGATATATTCCATATGATTCCCTCTGCTTTGCCATGTGCTTTGCTTAGCTGGAGAAGCAAAAAGCTGAAGAAGCAGAAGGTACCTTTGGGCCTGTGCTGGGGCACAACACATACATGATATGGTGGAATTACTGATTGTTTTCATCCCGTCTATGAATCCTTTCTATATTTCAGGCTGCAGAAACTTAAAGTAAGTTGCAGACAGGCAGTGACTGCAACTCCCTTGTTCCTGAGTCAGACATCTCACCTTGAGTAAGGCAGCAATGTTTTTACTGGTTAGTTTTGTGATGCTTTCCCATTAAAGTGCAGGGGCAGAGAGCCAAAGCATACATGCCAAAATGCAGGAAGTAACTGAGCTCTTGTGCAGAAATCCAGCACTGCAGATGGGACAACAGAATAAAAAGTGTCACTAGCCTAGCTCGAGGGTGCCCCACCAGAAAAATAATACTTTTCATTATGAAGATGACACTGTAACACCCTGAATCTTAGGGAATATTATTTTTTAGCTACAGCAATCGAATAATCTGGGTTTGATTTCTGGACTCCAGTGCTTAACCTAGCTGTAATTATCCAGGACTGTGATTTAAGGAGACAGTATCTCATTCTTTTTTTTCCTCATCTAAGAGTAGCTTAAAAGAAAAATGTATTATTTAAAATGGAGACAAGAACATACTGGTATCATCCAGTATGACCCAAGGAGCAGATATGGCAGAGAAGAAAGAACCATTATTAAATGAACTCTTTCATCAGGCTTTGGCATATGCCATTGTGACTGTGTTGCTAAGAGGAATTCCTGCTGAGCCACGGCCTCAGCTGGTCCCTAGATACTGTCTGAAGAAGGAAGAAAGCATTAAGGCACAGATTCAAAATAAGCACGTAGGTGCCTAACACCCCTCTGTATGGGGCCACCACCAACTGTCCTTGCACTGAAATCCATCGATGTAACGAAAAGATGCTCGCGGAAGAACAAAGGGTGAATTTTCCTCAGCTGAGGCTAACGAGCCAGGGCAAACAGCCTCCCTCATGGAGAATGGAGAGGTAGCTGGATCCTATCCAAGCACACCTCAAAGAAGGCGATGCTGAACTTTGGAGGTCTGCCATTTTTTGAACTGTATGCCAAGGAGGGAAAATGATACCTTCCTGGTTTTAAAAGGAATTGACATTTATTTTCCTTTCTTTTCTCCAGGTGGTAGAAATACACTGAGTAGGTGGTCAAGGGTATGGGTCAAAAGAGAAAACCTGGGCCCACCACTTTTCTGTGGGAGCCTGCTGTGCACACACAGAGCACCAGCAAGAGCGGGGCAGTTCGGGTAAGGGTTTGGAGAAAGAAAGTTGGCAGCTTTTTTAAGCTGTCAGGGTGAATCCAGGGGATAGGTTGCAGAAAGCAAGTGAGTTGTAACTTCACATCACTTCTTATTGCACGCTTAGATAGTGGAATCTGTGAATGGGTGGCTTGATGTCCAGGGCACAAAAATTTTTGCTTTTTCAGTGTCTTGAACATGAAGTCTTTCTGTGTTGAGACATAATTGACTTCCCACCCCTGAGTTTATATATCCGTATATATCCCTTGCAAGGGGCTGTACTGGGAGCCGAGACATGAAAGCATGTATGCATACAGACCTGTTTAGGTCGATTTAATGAGCCACTCTCCCATGATCTATGTCCAGCTCTGTTAACCGCAGCCTCAGCAACACTAATGCAGCTATTTCAGAGCCCTGCCAAAGGATTTGTAGTAAGAGCTTAATAAGACACATAATCCATCCAGGTATTTATACAGTGATGTCACGGGTATAGTATCTGTGTATCTGACATAATGGAGAGCTGGTTCGAGCCATGTGATAAAAGTGTAACATGTAGAAAAGTGGGTCCCAGATGTATGCTCAGCTTGTGCCATTTGATTCAGAATATGCCAGATCTGGCCACTGCAGATTCATTCTCTTTTTCTCCTTTCTGCCCATGCAAACACCTTTAATGAATTAATTTTTTTTCAAAGCACAGAGCAAAAATTTGACCAAAATTAACAAAGGAATTTTTTTTTTCTGTTTGTTTTATAGCTAACACTGCTAGGACTGATAACTGAAGCACCTTATGCATAGAAGGATTCACAAGAGAGTGGTTAAAACCAGTACCAGTTGTAGGATCTCTTACACCACAAGAAGTATGAAAGTAAAATTAAAACAGGGGCACCCGTTAGGAAAGTAATAAAATTGTTGCTAGTTGGTCACAGTCAGGGTGACAAACTAATGGGATGGTGAGAAACCAGTCAGATAATACAGTAGGAAAATGATTACAGTCTAAAACTAGGCGACAAATTCTTGACATTTGTATATGTGTGACTGACAGTACCTGCCTGCTCCAAATAAGGGTCCGAACTTAACACTTGCATCAGCTGCTGCAAGGATTTCTACTCAATCACTTAGCCTCCACCATAAATGCTCTCATGCTGAAGAGCCTGTCCCTCCTTTTTTGTGCTGGCATGAAGCACAAAGGCATGCTAGGGAGCAATGCACCCATCTAGCATAGCAGAATCAATACCAAGTAACTGAGTAACATTTTTATTAAAGCTGATGTTAATGCTTCTCTGAGAGAAGATTATCTATGAATTGTTTACCTTGATTAAAAGTATGCTTCACAAGAAGTAGATTTATAAATCGAAATAATCAGAAATGATGCATGAAATGTCACATGCAAGAAACTTTGCTGATGTGTTATTAAACAAAACACATTATTATCAGAATTTAGCAATAAGGAAAAACCAAACAGCTATTTACTAGATTCACTGAATGTAAGACTAGCAGAGTACTTGAAACTATCATCAAGAGACTTCTCTGGAATAAATTACTACAGATACATTTAGGAGCTGTAAACAGCTGAGATGATGTAACCTAAGCTCACCTGCAGCTCCATACACGGACACATATGCACTCTTTGTTTCCTAGGAATTCAGACCAGGAGCGTGGTAAAAACACTGTGGCACTCACCCAGGCTGCATGCCCAGCTTTCCTTGTGGAGACAAGTCTGGGGGACCATATGCCATAGGGACCAACTCTCCATTTGAGTAACTCAGGAGAAACTCTGAGAAGTTACTGTATTGCAAATTGAAGTAAGCAAGCAGAAGGAGGCCTTCATCTTTACATCATAACATTTTTCACAGACTCAGATCAAGCTTGTAGTCAGACCTAGGGAAGTCAGCTGTCTCTTTTCCTTGATCAACGAGCTGCCAGAGCAGAGCTAACTGATATAAACTGTCATGTTTACTGTTGTGCTGAATACTGGGAGCCAGAGACCTGAACAGCATCCCTAAAGCTACAACCATAAAATCTCTTCTGAGTGAAGGTTATCTCCAATCTAAGGTAGCTGGGCCAGCCTGACAGAGGTTTCAGTCCCTCTCTGGTGGCCCATGTGTGCTGCTGAGGGTCTCAAGGACCACGGCTTAAAACTCAGTTCAGATGAAAAACTAACAGCCAAAAGCAACTGCAACAGTGCAGAGCTTCTGTACCCTCTTAATCATTTAAAATCCACCCTCTTGTTAAAGGAAAAGACTTAAGTGCTTAAATGGGCCTGTTTAATGTACATTGCTGTAGTGGCCTGCAGTGGCCAAGCTGGGCCAGGCAGGAGAGAGCCCTGTGCTGTAATACAGCAGCTGGGCTTCAGGCAGTGATGGAGATGCACTGGGCATCGTCACTGAAAAGTTAAAGGAAACATAGCACTAGTTTCTAGCCCTGAGACATGTCCAAGCATCCCCCAAGGTCTTCTCCCACAGCATATCCACCAGCACCTTCAAAACATATGCTCCTTTTCTTCTCCACCTCTTGCAAGAAAGTCTACAGGCTATATTCAACTGTCATATTTTTTCTTATCATTAGAAGACTTGATCTACAAGCTTAAAAATTATGTGCAAAGATTTTGATGGTGTTGCAACAACAACAACAACAAAGTGTTAACACCAATGAATAAGGTGGAATGTAAGGAGTTGTGGTGGTGAATGTCTGGATTGGCATTTGTGCTGTGAAGCATAAGGTGTAAATGTATTTAGCTTAAGCCACATTTAATTTATTTTTGCAACAGAAAAATCAACATTGTTACCTTCAGTTATACTTCCACTTAAAAAGGCAGAGATGGTACTCCAACATGGAAAAAAAAAAGCTGGCAGTGGAAGATTGTATCAGATTCCAGTTCATTTGGATTTTTGAAAGAAAACTGTTATTTTATTGCAATTCAAGAAACAAGGTGCAAGAAAATGCCAAGAGCATTGCAACACACCCCTTGCACAGTATCACACCAGACACAACGAAAAAAGGGAAATGTCATCCGTGATAGCAGAGAAATGAGAAACTGCACCAGTTACACATGCAGTTATCGCTGAAGAAGTGACACTTTCAGGGTCTGCCCGAACAGCCTTACGCCTTGTAAATGCCAAAACAAGTCTGAAACACTTAGATAAGTAGAAGTGAGGAGAAGTGATAAAAAGCCGTTCTGGAGGACAGGGAGAACAAAACAGCTGGAAAAAGATATCTTTAGCATGTGTGAGAGTAAGTCCGGGTAGTGCTAAGTAGACGTGTTGTGGGAACTGCAGTTCAATAGATGGGAAAGCAAAGGCATTGGATAGATATTTAGACATCAGGTTGATTGTAATTAAAATCTGTACCTGTATATTTTTTTCTTTTATTTGGGGATTCTACAAACCGGGAGGAGAGAAAAAGAAGAATGTTTGCTACCAGAGGCAGGTGGAGAATTGCTTCGCATTTTTATACTCTTCTATATTCCCCCGTTCCCCGCCAGCTACTGTACCTTCTAACTCGTCTCCTTCATTTCCAGCTCGCTCCAGCAACTGAAGGCTGTTACCCGCCCCGGGCACGCAGGAAGCCCCCAGGACACAGGTGGGGGGCCCAGCCCCGCGGAGCGGCGCTTGGCTGGGCGGCGGCGGTGGGGTGCGGAGGTGCGGGGTGCGGGGTGCCCGCATCCCCCGCCCGCCCCCGCGCCGCCTCCCGCCCGGGGGAAGGGCCGGTGCGGCGGCGGCGAGGTTTGTGTGCGCGGAGCGGGGTCGGGGCGGAGGGACGGGTTTGTGCCTGGTTGCGGGAGCCGGGGCGGCTGTCCCTCTCCCCCCACGCACACGCACCCCACGAGGGGCATCGGCTGCGGAGACAGCGGGGCTGCCGCGGGGCAGTCATGGGTCACCGATCCCCGGAGCCTCCTCGGGCTCCGCTGGCAGCGGACCTGCGCTGGCGGGTGCCCACTTCGGCCCTCGCTCGGCCCTGGGGAGAGCGGCGGCGCCCGGCGCTGCCCGCCCCGCCGCGGGAGGAGGATGGGGCGGCGGCGGCCCGGCGCGGAGGCGGCTGCCCCATGGCGGAGGTAAGGACGGTGGTGGCGGCAACGGGACGGCCCCGGGGGCGGGGTAGGTGCGGAGCGTCCCGGCCGGGCACCGGCAGCGGCGCGGCGGGCTGCGGGTCTGCCCCGCCGCCTCGGCCGAGAGAGGGGGGGATGAGCCCCGGGGTGGGCTGGTCGTGTAGGTGGGGGGCGGGCTGTGGGGACGCGAAGGGGAACGCTTCTCTGAGCCAGACCCCCCGCTCAAAAAATTGAAGGGGAAGAACTCCAGACGGCAGCGGGTGGCCGAAGGGTTGGCCTGTGCGCTCCCCTCCATGCCGCGGCGGCCTCCCGGCCTCCCAGGGGCTCGGGGGCAGCGGGGAGCGAAGGCAGCGGCACATTCGTGCTGTGCATTAACGCCACGCAGCCGTTGCTAACAGAGCAGCTGGGGGGGGCTCCCCAAGCGCAGAGCTGCCCTGGCCGGGGCCCACGCGTGGCCCCAGCGCTGCTCGTCACCTGCAAGGCTGGGTTGCAAGGCCAGGACTGCCACTTCTGCTTGGCATTTCCTCCGGGATCGCCTCGGTTTTCTTGGTGCGGGCACACGGGCAGCTCAATAATGTTGTGCGGCTGCAGAAATGCAGCTTCTCGGCAGTGCATCGCGATGAGGAGCAGAACTGCACCCCTCACCTCGGGGAAGGGCGCGTGTATCTCGTAGTCCGGTAACTACACTCGTCAGGAACATTTCCTACATCTTGTGAGTCTTCCTGTGCCAGGGCTAAACTCCAGCCTCGTTGTGTCTGCCTCTATTATCAGTGTGGCATCTTGAACAACACACTCAGGCAGTAAGTATCCAGCAGCTATGGCCGGTTTCCCTATTTTGGTCGCACAGCACACAATCCTTACGGCACTTCTATCTGCGTGTGCTCGCTTAGACCCTCGTCCTGCAGAAGGGCTGTGCACATCTGTAATTCAAAGATTAGCTAAGCGGTGCAGCTGCAGGGACTGCTTTTCTGAGTTAAGTCGCTAGTGGGCATTGAGTTTCATTTTTCCCGAGCAGTTTAAGATCTGAGACTTCTGTGATGCACTGTGTGGATACAAAAGATTCAGTAATGCCAAGATGATGATTTTGTGACTCAGATGTTCAGTACATTTTGAAATATCACATTGAACTACCAACATTTTTCAAGTTGGTTTTGAACCATTATGAATAGCTGGTTCTTATTATGAATTAACAGACCAGCATCAACTGACAATTATGAAATTTGTCTTGTATGGTAATTTTTTTTTTTCCTTCTTCATTTTCTTTTTCCTGTTTTTTTTGTTTTGTTTTGTTTTTCTATTTCCCCATGTGTTAGCTTGTTTATTTTTGTAAAGTAGTTGCAAAACTAGTTTCAACACCCTAACTGTAAGGGATCACTCATTTCTGTGGAGGCAAGATGATTCATTTCTTTGCTAAATGTAGGTCTGGGCCTCTCTCTTAAGTACATTTTATTTAAGTTGAAAGAACGATTGGATCAAGATAAAGCATTATTAAGTTATTGACCTAAAATGTAAATGGACTTCTAAGTGAAAACCACCGTGTCTCTTCCACCAGGCTTCTTTTGAAGTGTATGACAGGTCCAAAACATGAAACACAGAGGAAAATGTTGATCTCTGTTTTAAAGGTGACCTCTGTAGGTTTGAGTAAGTCCACTCGTGCTGTCAAAATGTTATTGTAACAGTATAATGGATTTCAAAGTGGTTTAGCTGATTTATAACCTTCATTTTGCCTTTTGTAAAAATAGACCCGAGCTATTTTTAGCGCTTCACTTATCCACGCTGGATCAGGACGAGGAGCCTGTGTAAAGAGATGAAAGTGATCGCTTTGTTCTGCTCAGTATTGTGGGATTGTGTGATGATCTGAAAAGTTAGCAGCTGGATTCACCCACCCCTGGATTAATTTTATTCATTGGGCTCTAGTCCCTGCTGAGAGCATTGCTGGCAACACAACTGAGCTGTTGATCCTCCTCCTTAGGGAACTGGTACTTAAAACCACTCTGGAAGACAACTGCAAATGAAAAAGAAAATTAATTCAGTGGCTGAAGAATGCTGTTGGAGCATGCTAAACTGTACGGGCTTGCCTGGCCTATTTTTCTGTCCTGTGCTAAAATGAGACAGTGCAGCCTTAGGACAGCCTGAGAACTTCATGTTTGACAATAAGGGAAGTAAACAGGTGGGTTCCTACATGTAGCTTGCTGCCTGACAGCCTGGGATCAGCCCTAACCTTTGTATTCACTATGTTCCCAGCAAACTATTTCATTCAGTCCCTTTCTGTAATCAAACATTGTTTACTGATGAAATGTAAACCTCCAATATTCTGTTGCCTCAGTAATAAAAATAACATAATATATTTCTTCTGAAATACACCTTTTAATGGAGAAAATAATCATATGATCCTATAGTCTTGCTACCTGTTTTCTTAGATGGATGTCTGTAAGAGGAACAGGGATGAAGTGTTTGTACCACAGCAGAGACTACATTTTAAAAGTTTTTCGTTCTGAATCCTATACATAATTCACTGTCCTGCATTACCTACAGCAGGTCATAGTGGGTGGTTGGTAGAAGATGTACTCATATGTCTTAGGATATTAGTTTAATGCCTCTGTGCTGTTCTAATCTGAGTCACCTACAGTATCAAAGCTTGTAGGTTTGGTTCTCATGGATGTTTAAGATTGAGACTAAGGTAGCAGGGTTCCTGTGGTAATGGGAACCATTACATCTTTAGAGGAAAAACAAATAAAGGGGGGAAAAAAAAAGGGAAAAAAAAAAAGCAATAAACTTTTGCTTTGAATAGCCAGGAAAACATGCATCAGTTCAAGCGAGGAAATGGAATCATTTCTGTACTATTGGAAGGTCCTACCATTTGCAGAATACCCTGGACCAAGATTTTAGGCTCCAGTGGGCATGTTTGCTAAGGAAATAGAAAAAAAGTGTAAGACTGAACCTTGTCTTTTCTTTGGGGTGATTATTTCTTATGGTGCTGTTTTTCCAGATACACCAGTGTTTGTGCATGACCTAGTCTTCCTCTTCACAGTTTGCTGAAGAAACAGATTGCAATCTTGTTTTTTAAGAAAGAATTTATAATTTTATACCACTTACTCCTTAAATGCTGGCAGTGTATTCAGCACCTATTTGAATGACGACATCCACTACTGAAAACACAGGTGCCTAACTTTTTTTGTCCTACTCAAACCTACTCACAGAGTTCGGTCACACTGAGTAGGCCATATCGTAGGTCACGTTGACTTACTCACACAGGTAAAGTTAGGCATATCTGCTTATTTTTTCCCAATGTGCTTGTAAATTATTGTTGGATTGCTCAAGCAATGTGTTTTAAGGAAAATGCTAAATTGAGACACTGTGTGGCTGTGTAAATTTTGAAGTTTTAGATATAGAAAAAGCAACAAAAAATACAAAAGACAGACATGCAACTGGTACTGGATATAGGTCTGATATTGGGGTGGGAAAGAGAGAAGCCATCCCACAGACACTAACCTGGGAGGTAGTCTGTGCCCCACTGTGTCAACCAAAGGCTACATTTTCCTTAGGCTTCTCACTGTAAACCTGCCCTGACAGCACTTCTAAAAGCTGTTATGTTGGATCACAAGTCCATATGCAAAATGAACGTGACCTGTTTTCCAAAGCAGCTTAAGAACTGTGTATGGGGAAATGTGAGGCCTCGGTGCTGCAAGATGTGGCATCAGTCTTATGTACGTGGTAATAATATTCACAAATACACAGAAAGTCTCAAGAAGCTTGCAATACAACAGTGTCTTAGCTGAAGATCTTGCAAGAGTTAAGAGCTACCCTACTTGATTCAGTGATTTTCTTTTCCCTTTCTCTCTGTGTATCAGTATTTCTGTATGTGTATATATATGTATACACTTGAAGAAAGGGAGTTTAAAAATTGGATAGGTTCTTTATCTTTCATGGAATATACATGGGGAATTATTTAGATTAGCAGGAATGGACTACGTAGCTCTTCAGTTTTTTATCTGTGGCCTGAATCTTACAGTAAAAATGTTCTCACTTTCCAGACCGTGTGAACCCCCAAGTACTGATGCTGCCCATGCCAGCAGAACAGGCAGTGCCTGAATAAGGGCAGCAGTTGCTGTGCTGGGTCATCACATCATACGTGGGACATGCTCCAGCTCAGGGTGGGACAGAGGAGGAAGGCTCTGCTCCTACCCAAACCAAGTCAGTTTGTTATATCTGGATATATTACATTCTCTACGACGGATTTTGAAGCCCTTCCTAAAAGCTGAATTCCTGTGTTTGATTAAAGAACTCCTGCTCTAATTAATAATTAACAGTGTAACATTGCTGTTGTTCGTGAAGTACAAAAGTTAAGGAAGAAGATGCACAGTGGATAATTTGTATTATTTGTACTGTAGTCTCTATTTCATGTTTAGAAAAGCCAGTTTGGGTCAGGTTATGTGAACCCTCATACAAGCACAGTTCTTTGAATGCTGTTGGAGGCAGAGATTCCCAGTATTCAAGCACTGGATGGGGTGAATCCATCCCAGACTTTGGCCACTGTTTGAAGTATTTACATTGAGTGAGAATAGTTTGAGTCACGGATTTTTTTTCTTAGTAAGTGTGAAAAGTTTGGTAAAGCAAAGGTAAATAGAAACCAGGTAGGCTTTTTTTTTTTCTGAAGGCTTTTCTCCAGTCTGTTTCAGAGCAGACTGACTGAAGTTGTGTGCTTAACTTACAGAACGTATTTCAAAATATTTTTTTTTTTTGAACTCATTGAGCACTAGGACATGGCAATATTGCTCTGGAGGGACATCTGCAAATAGATAAATGGGCTGGGTCCCTGCTCGTGGATGGCTCTCACCTCTCAGCCAGAACTTACCTAGGTTTAATAAGAGGGTGTGTGAAGGACCACGTGGTGTTTCGGAGAGAGATGGGGTAAGAGAAGAACCTCAAGCATTTGAGGTACATACTGTCTTGAAATATATTGATTTTGATTTTTGTTATGGTGTGCTGCAGGAGTGTCCTGGTTTCATGGAGATAAAATTATAGAATCACTTTTCTGTCACATTTTGTTTCAGTTTGTGGCCAGTTGTGGTATGGTGATCAAGGCCATTAGCAGTGAAAGTCAGGGCAGCTGACTCAGGCTGGCCCACAGGTGTATTCTATAGCATTAATGTCAGTTCACTATAAATGGGAAAGCTGCTGGGGGTGGTGCTCCTGCTCCTGCATTAAGGAATGGAGTTTGGGAGGGTTTTTGTTTGCTTGACATAAGGAGACCACTTGTAGTATAAACATGAATTAGCAAAAGTTTGGTAAGTGTGAATTAGCAAAATAACTGCAAACAGGGGCCTACCCCTCTGCAGGGGTGTGATAAGTACCGAGACAGCTGCTTTTAGGCATGTATAGCTTGCTATCTAGGAAAGCATAAAATTAGTTATAACACGCAAAATAGAGCACTAAAGTCATGTAACCAAACTGCTTGCGTATTGGGGATTAACCACAGAATGTATGGAATGTTGGATAAAATTGCTATATAAACCGACTGAAATTTTACCATGGTGGAGGTGCATTTTGTGGGGTGCGGACCCTATGCTCTCCCGGCTAGCAAAAATAAAGGTGCTTTGGCTTACAGTCAGTCTGTGAGTCAGTTCCTTTGAATCACTTCTGCTCCATCATTACTCTCCCTGGAGGGACTTGCCACCACTCTATGGGCTAAGTATAACTTTGTGTCTTTTGTATTAGTATTGATTTGGTTTTCTGATGTTATTAAATCTGTTTAAATTTCAGCTCATGAGTCTGCCTCCTTTTTCCAATTCCCTTTGGTAGTTGGGGAGGGGACACTGGGTGACAGGACAACGGGTTATTTTTTAGCTCTGTGTGTGGGCTAAATGGAGACAAGGAGGCACGAGGGTTTTGAAAAAGTCAAGTCAAGAAGGGCGTAGAGAGAGCCAGTGGTGTAGGGCTGACCTAGACCAGCGTTTTTGTGCTCTCTGGAGAGTGGGGAAGGTATTCTGGGTGTAGGATATGCATGAGAAGTGTACGTGAGAGAAGGTGACAGGAGTATCAGACAGAAAGAAGAAAGATTTAGTGTGTGGTAAATGTAGACAATAGAAGAGGAATTACACAGGGTGGCAGAGGGAAGGTGAAGATACTCAAATCCCAGAGAAGCTGAAATATCAGACTGTGGATGTTAACAGCGCTCCCTGTTCAGAGCTGTGAGTTGGCAGGTGTTTGGTGTTGAGAAAGTGGGAGCTGGGGACCGGAGCAAGTATGTTCGCCTGGGTGGGCTCAAAAGGAAGACGTTGGGAACTGAGTTGTGGACAAAGTTTTATGAGAAAGGGGGGTCCCTGGATACATTTATGTTTATTCAGTAGTGGCTACATCATACCTATGAGGATATACTAGCAATCTAGCCTGGTTAAAGGTAGAGAGAGAAGGAAAGAAGAGAGTGTCTTGGAGAACTCTGATGTTGTGTAGTCCACTGACCACAATAGAAAGCATCTTGGGACAGCAGAGGCATAGAAAGAGCTCCTTCTTTTTTAATGTGCTCACTGTGAAAGAGTGACAGAATAAATTTAATAACCTTCATCAGTTTTACTGTCAGAGATGTTGCATGCTGGAGGATGAAATTAGTTTCTGGTGCAAAACACCAGCACAGGATCAAATGGCTAGAGTGTAAAACTGTTTGGTTTCTGTCTCAGAAGAGGTTTGAAAGGTTCATTTTGAAGGGGTGTCTCTGTTTAGCCCACACCTGGGGCTAAACAATAAGCACTTTTTCTATCACCCAATCTCCCCTCCCCAACTGAGAAAGGGAATTGGGAAAAGGAGGGAGACTCGTGGGTTGATATTTAAACAGATTTAATAAAATAAGAAAACCAATATCAATGGTAATACAAAACACACAAAATTATACTTAGAGTGCTGGCAAGTCACTCCAGGGATAGCAATTGTTGAAAAGAAGGAGAAAGAGAGAGGGGAGAAGAGAGCAGAGCAAAAAGAGCCCCTCCCCAGCAGCTTTCCCATTTATAGTGAAGGTGAGAATGTTATAGAATACACCTGTGGGCCAGCCTGGGTCAGCTGCCCTGCCTTTCACAGCTAATGGCCTTGATCACCATACCACGGCTGGCCACAAACTGAAACAAAATGTAACGCAAACTTGATTCCATAAATTTTATCCCCACGAAACCAGGACAAGGGGATATCGAGCTGTCTTGGGCATGCTCGTGTCTTTCACCATGAAAACTGGTGTCTTAATTGAAATTAGTAATGATACTATTTACATCTGTGTCTTTGACTTGTACCTATCCCTGCCTCCATTTGGGAGTAGGTTGGTGTTAATTCTGTGTATGTGTCAAACACGTAGAGTACACAGAGTATGTGTGTTTTGTAATAGCTGAGCCATGCTGTGTAAAGCCCTAGCGTTTTTGTTTCCAAAATGCACGTGGTTAGAGAGGTGCCAACAACTCACTGCAACAAGCGGAAATGCCTTTAACAGTGTGCATTTGCTTGCAGCCCAGACAGTATTATTAGGATTTGGAGTAGATGTGTCATAGACATCTGACAGGTGCCACATTTGGAGTCACAGTTATGCACCATTTGATTTACTCCATTGCATTGCTTAGTTAGCATGGTTTAGTGTGATTTTTAAGCCTAGCCACATGTAACATAAAAGTTACTTTGATATTTGGTGTTTCCAACTGCCATTCCACTCTCCATGCTTTCTAAACCCTGGCTGCGTTCGTTTCAAATAATAAAGTGCTCTTCTGCTCCTGTGTTTTCAGGATACTTTAGGGCTCGTTATGAATATAGAGAAACAGCAAGAAACATTTTGCTTTTTAGCTGAGATTACTCTGAGGGTGACAGAGCACTGGAACAGGCTGCCCAGAGAGGCTGTGGAGTCTCCTTCTCTGGAGACATTCAAAACCCGCCTGGATGTGACCCTGTGCAACGTGCTCTAGGTGAACCTACTTTAACAGGGGGTTGGACTAAATGGTCTCCAGTGGTCCCTTCCAAACCTAAACATTCTGTGATTAAGTAGATATCAATTGGTAAGATTAATTATCACCACATATTTGAAGTATGCAGGCAAAAAGCAACATCAGTAACCGTAGACGTCTATGAAAACAGTTATGCATCATTATATTTAATTATTAATTGTATTTAATCCTACAAAATAATAAAGTGAAACTACTGGTTATGTTAGTAGGAGCTGTATTTCTTTTGCCTAACTTGTATTGGTGTGGAACAATTTTCTGGAAATGTTACTTAATTATTCAAAACGTGGCGAAGATCACCAGGCCTCTGCCATGTCTTTTCAGCTAGTAGGAAGGAGAGGGCCAGTTCTACAGAGAAGTGCAGTTACTAAAGGAGAAGGGACACAAGTTTGCAGAAAAGCATCTCGAAGGTTAGTGAGAGCAATGGAACAATTTAAAGCGTGACAACTAAAATAAAGAAAATGTAATGTAGAGGAATTAGAAGACAGCAAGTGAACAGGAGACATGAGTAATCAGCATGAAAAAATGTCATTTTGCAAATAATGGTGGTCATATACCTTCGCTCTGGCGCTGGGATATTTGTAGAGATAACCCAGAGTCTGACTGCAGTGAAACAGAGCTTTGCAGGGCCAGATATCCTCTGCCTCTTGGTGCTGTCTGTACACCCTGGCAAACCACCCTGTCCACTCTGTTCTGCTCTGGCTCCAGAGATAGTTCAGGTATTTCTGTGCACTTGTAACCCTGAGCTGTGTAGTTTTAGCTCTGTTTGCCAACTGCACACTGAACAATGGCTGAAAACAGCTTGCTTATGCTTTCTGCTGCTCCTAGAGAGGGGTCTTGTTCACCCACCCAATGCATTGTGGTAGACCTATTCGTATTTTGATACCTTTACAGGTTCTGCTCCCTACGTGTTGTTTTATGGGCAACAAATAATATATGGGTGCGGGAAGCAAGGGGAAGAGATATGTGGAGAGATGGTTTGATGTAAGTGCACCCGATTTATGCTGAGGTCAACGCTCCAATGTTGTTAATTGGAAACTGAAGGCTTTGTTTTGAATGTAGTAAGAAAACCTGCAGGAGCAGACAGCGTCCTTCCAAATAAACGTATGCCAGGCCATCTGCAAAATCATACTTTCTCTCACCTCTGCATTGATTCTTGGACCACCTTAAGTAGCAGGTTTGACATAAATTACTATTTTTCATATTCCAAAGACTGACAAACTGAAGCTGATAGTTAACCTGCAGTAAGTTGTACCTTAGGGAAAGCGCAGATGCACAGTTAGAGCCCAGCCCTTCAGAGTACAAGGCTGATGGATAATATAGTAAATAAGACTTAGTCTCAGACTGTGTCCTCTAGCCCAACTGAAACTAGTAAATGGCAGAAGCAAGATTAGAATTTGAGATACTTGGATTTTTTTTCTTGATTTTTTTTTTTTAGTGTAAATCTCCTGCCTTGTGCTTGCACAGAAATCCTTCCAAATGCAATTCGAAGGTTGCTGTCAGGTAGGGTTGCAGTTTGCAGTTTACAATTTACAAACAGCCTGCTGTGGGAGGTGTGAACTTCCACACCCTCCAGTGGTAGAAGTGGAAAGGCTGCTGCGATAAATGGGTTTAGTGGTAACAGCAAGTCTCCTACAATCAGCACGAGACACTCTTTTTCTCTGTACAGAGACCGCCCACATGTGGTCCTGACCTAGCTTTTGGGCTCATAGTGGTATTACTATAACTCAATCACAGTTTCTTCTGCTACCATTAATGCAAAATATGGAACAGGACAGAAACACTTAAGTGTGGTGGTGCAGTACTATGTAGTATTTACACCTAATCCCTTTTGTCATTAGATGTATACTCAGAGTGCAAAATTAAGCTATCTTTAAAGAAATGCCTTATTAAAAAACATTATATGGCTGTTTCTGGGGGAGGCACCCCTCCTATTCTCCCCATAGCAGCAGCCCAGCAATCAATCCCAAGTGATGCACAGGCATGGAAAGAAGAGTTCAGTTGTGGAGCAGTATTTTCCAGCTGTCCATCACTGGGAAAGACTAACAAGCTGGAGGGAAGCACAGTCAGAGAGTAAATCTTTCACAGCATAATCCAGGGTTTTTTTGTTGAAAGCCAAAACTGGGAAATTAAGGGTAAAATGTTCTGGTTGTGTTACATGATTTCCATATAGAGTGTTTCGCTGAAATGATCCCGTATGTAGAAACTGGTGCTGTGAACAGTCTTACGTGCACTGTATCTGTACTAGCACTGTTGTGAAAAGCTCATCACAGGGCCATGCACCTTCAGAAACTGCCCTGGTAGTGCTGAAAACAGGGTTTTTTAAAGGATGGATAACATATTGCAGTAATAATCAGTGTGAGCAGGCATGAGTGTATTTGAATATCATCTGCTGGAGGAAGATATGGTGGTAGTAAGACTAATTTTCAAAGCCACACAGTGCAGCATTATTAAGCTCATTCAGCAGAGACGATAAAGTTCCTTTGGTAAACTACAGTGAATGGTCATGATTGCAAATGTGAGACCCTGAATTCCTCCCATCCCTGCTGGCACCTTTGTTCACATCAGCAGGAGCTTTGTGTGAAGATCAGAGGGAAGCTCTGACCTCCATGCTGTTCTTAAGCCAAAGGGTGGTTAGGACAAAATGGCATGTGATCCTGTAGTGCAATTGGTGTCTCTCAGCTTGGAAACTAAGGGTACCAAGACACTGTCTATGGCTTAGCAGAGAAAATAGTCAAAGCCATTATTTTCTCTTAAAAGATACATAAAAATCAATGTAGACTCCAGATAAATCCTAAAATTCATGGTTGGAAGTATTCCCCATCTCCTTAGTGGTTAACAGCTCTATACATTGACAGGAAAAGACCTAAGAATTCAGTTGGTTTTGGCTTCCAGGGGAAACTGAAGCCAAGACAGTCTTCACAAGTTTCTATGAGCTTCAGGAGCATTTCATTTCTCTTCAGAAAGGAGCTGTCCCATCAGGTACACTGGAAATTCAGTTGTCCTCATGATGGTTCTGGGAAGAACCATCTCCGTCACAGACTTCAGCAGGCTGGCATCATCTGCAGACAGATTTCCACCATAAGCAAGTTGAACTGAGGGTTTCAGATGATCTGCAGGGCACACCGTGGGCTCTTCACAAAGTTACCATAAGCTTTTCTTTTCCCTGGCAGTAGAATAGGTTTGTACCCCTGGTCATTTTAATAGTAACCATAGAGTTGTCACCCATATACTTTCTGTATTCAAAACCTGTGCTTACAGGTGTTCTTTGAGGTATCACATTATAGATACGACATTTCTAACTGTTTCCTGCATTTGCCTCTTCATCAGACAGTAGGGTAATGAATTTGCAGTGTTATTCAGGAGCTGAATACTCTAGAGGCCTTAGCAGCAGCAGCTTCCCAGGCCACTCAGCTGCTTAAGGTCTTCAATAGTGATTGTCCTTGACTTCTTATCTGCTTATGATGATGATGAATTTTATTAATTAGGATGATAATAGATCATATTAATCAGACAAGTTTGTTGTTTGTAAAATTAAAGACTAGCCCTGATCTTGCAAACATGTAATTATGGGACTATCTTCATGCCTGTGAGTAGCTCCATTGAAGTCATGTAAGTGTTTGCAGGTAGCTAGTTACCATGTACTCAGTGTGCCGTACACTAAATTCGCTCTCCTGCTGATTTACTACATAGAGGAAAATGGTATTTTTGTGTGTGTGTTTAGAAAAGTAAATCTGTTTTCTCATATTTGGCAATAATAAGTCATC
Organism: Nyctibius grandis; assembly: GCF_013368605.1. Taxonomy (NCBI): domain Eukaryota; kingdom Metazoa; phylum Chordata; class Aves; order Nyctibiiformes; family Nyctibiidae; genus Nyctibius; species Nyctibius grandis. Next base: position 21,208,161 of record NC_090664.1, on the reverse strand, counting down.
TGGTCATTTCCAACTTCAGCTGACAAAGAAGACATACTATACTGGAATATAATTTTTAATAGCTAGAAATTGTGTTAGGCATCATTGAAGGAAAGTACCTCTTCCACCAGAGTGACAGACGAGTGCCCTTTATAACTATTGGTTGTTAGAAATGACTGTAAAATTAAAGTTCCCTTCCAATCCTTGAGAAGAAAGTACAGAAAAATGGAAAGCTATCAAATAAAATAAGTTTAAAATAAAATTAATTTTAATATTAAAATAAATATTAATAGAATTAATAAAAATGAAATTAATATTATTTTATTTTCAAATTATATTTAATTTTACTCAAGTCCTATTTTTAAACCTTCTTACATTTAATTTTTAATGTGTTTTATATGAATTTAAAAAAATCTCTTACATTTTGATGACTATTACAACTGCAGTTTTTATGTAGTTTATACTTTTATATAAAACCTGTGAAGTAAATTCATTGTGATTTTTAGAACAGAACACTAACTCATTACGTTTGCTGAAGTTGAGAGAGCTTGTCTTTTCTGCTCCTGCCTTAGCATTTTGCTGAGGATATATAATGCAGTGGGGCCACTTGGTTTTCTGGCTGCCATTCCACCGAGTTTCTTATTTTAATAACTCAGACTTGCCCTATAAAAGCTGAAATATCAAAGTTTTTTAAATATAAATACGCAAAGTCCTTAGCAGTGATTCCTTCTTACCTTATGTGGGGATCTGCTCCTCGATATGCCTTGCCTTCCCCTCCGGCATTGTCTCAGAAACCATCCTACCCCATGTGCTTGGACGCCGTTTTCTGGGATGAAGGACTGCCTGACCTGGACGCCATTTTCCAAGGCGAGGAATTAGCTACCGGCTAAGGGTGAATGACGTGTGGTGTCCCCGCCCTGAATTAATGGGTCTTGAGAGACCCATCTAGGATACCAGGTGACAGCCTGTCAATGGGCCAATCCTACGGCGCAGGAACCGCACGTGTCACGCCCTCGGGACTGTGAGTGGTGCGAACTGTGACTGGTGGCTCCACGTCAGCATGACTGTGCAAAAATTCTCTATAAAAAGGAGCCATTTTGTCGCACCATGTGCACACCCACCACCCACTGCTGAGAATCGATGGAGGACCCATGGGATGCTGCGGGATCCAGGGTGGTGACTGTTCTTTCTTTCCCTCTTGACTGATCTCTTTCTCCCTCTTGCTTTTATTTACCCCTCTCCCTCTCTCTCTCTCTTGTTCACTTTATCTTAAGAAGTTGTCCTATCGTTGGAAGCAATAAAGCCAAAGGTTAAGTTTATTGATACCGTGCCTCGGTTGTGCTTTGTCCGAACTCAAGGATCTTGTATCTATTTTATTTTCGGTCAGGATTTTTGGGGGTGCTTTACCTGCAGGCAGGTAAAGCATACCGCGTGATTCAGAGGCAGGTCCCATGTGGGACTGACTGCATTGGCAAAGGCGGGTCCCATGTGGGACTGACTGCACTGGATTTATTCAAAGGCAGGGTCCCGCGTGGGACTGACTGCATTGGATTTACTTGGGGTTGCTGTCAAGGGCCAAGGGCTGGGCAACTGTTGAAGCTCTGGTTTCTCTGCAGTAGGCGATGAGCTTGATTCGGAACCTGACACCTTAGCAACACCCCAGCCCTATAATAAAAATATTAAAAGTCTGCTGATAGCACTATAGATAAAAGATAACTTGAAAAATGCTTCTGAGACCACTCAATCAGAACAATTTCATTGCTGGAGATTAAAAAAACCCCTGTAGTTTGGATAAATGGGAACTCGGTAATGAGTACATGGAAGTGATGGGGAAACAGCTGCTATTAAAATACCTGTTAATGTGATTGTTTTCCTGAAAGAAAAAGCAAGGGATTTTGCTAACTGGCCATGTGCAATTGCCTATTTTAAGATTCCAACACTGAGTATGTATCTGGCTTGGATATGATGTTGTGACACGACATCCACAAGACACTGATAGCCCAACCTTTCCATGAAATCACATCATCATGTGTCTGTTTTAGAAGAATTTGTTTCCAGTGTTTATGAATGTCCATTTCTACTGCAGATGGGTTCAGTGCCTGGGCACAGAAAGAGGAGGCGGTGTCTGCACTCCTGAACTGATGTTGGCCTCGTTCAGCCCCCAAAATCTACACAGAGTCAGTTCATCCACATGAATGAACTGTTCAGTGTATATTTTATTTGAAATGCTATAGCTGTAAAAAAAAAAAAAAAAAAAGAAAAATGTGCATTTTAAAGATTAATTTTGACAGCTTGTTGCTTAATAGAACTGTTTTATTTGTGTCTTCAGGATGTTGACCTGAAAGCAGGTCAGGAAGCTTTGGATGACTGCTGTCCACACCAAGATGATCAGCTGGAACTGCAAGAGGAGGAGGGAGCCATAAATCAAGTAAATGATGAAAAAAATGGAAGAAGGGAAAAGTGTGAAGAGGAAGTGAGGGAGGACATAGGTCTTATCACTGAGATAAAGAGTAGTTGAAGAAATGGAGTGAATGGTTTTGAAAGTAACGTTCTATTTCCTCCTTTCATCTAGAGTGTCCTTTGCAAGGGCAGGAAAGGAACAGTGACTTCAGATGATGCTTTGTGAATGATGCCCTTGTACACCTTCTCGAAAAATGCACACACACCCCCCAAGTATAGTTTATGTAGTTGAAATGTTCTCAAGTTTACAGAAATCACTTGCAACTAACTCTTTTTTCAATGTGGTTTTATTTTCTCCATTGTGAAGGTGTTGTGTTTGTGGGCAAGGATTTTTTTTGGCCTACAAACACTTGAGACGTGGATGCTAAATTATACTGCTTTTGCCATTTACGTAAAGCTTGATGCTCAGATGTAGACTTACATTTGGGACACTGGATAGTTCAAATCTTTACATGTGTATTGTATCTTGAAGGCAGAGAAATAATCTTAATGAAGTTAAACCAAAACAGGTGCACTTTGGATTTTGTTCTCTCTGAGAGCTACAATGAAAAGAGCATTCATTCTTTTTGAGAGCTTATGAGAGCCAAGAACCGATGTTCTTGGTTTTCTTGCCAACCGATCTGGTTTTCTTGCCAGCCCCTCTGTTCACCACTGCCCTGGCAGCTCGGCTTTGAAAAAATACTTGATTTTTCCACAATGGTGGGTAGGTGCAGCCTCAGAAATGAGGAAAGCACAGTTCTGTTGTGGGGCAGAGTAGGATGCTCTTGCCATGGAGTTATTCTGCTTGTTCTAGCAACGTGACATCTCCCATCAGGATGAAGACTTGATGGCAGGGTTGGCAGCAGTGTTCCACAGAGCTGTGCTCTGTTGCCTCTTGAACTTTGATTTTTACCTCCTTTTATGTAAAATAACTGTGCTTTACAAAGCATTTCTGTTTCTTCTGTTACAGAGCAACCGCAAGCATGTAGATTCCCTTCTATCCTTAGAGAGCTATTTACAGCTTCTGTCATCGCAGATGGAAAGCGTGCTAGAGGTAAATGGGAAAACACATGTATTGCTAATATGTCAGGATACAGTCAGTGATTATTGGATAATGACTTACTCTGTTTTGTCTAATTAAAAAAAAAACAGTTAATATATCAGCAAATCAATGCAGTAAAACTTACCTGAAGACGTTAAAGATGCTAGAATCCACCTTTTATGGCAGCTGTCATTGGCTCTACTTGAAAAATTTTCGCCTGTAATTTGTCTGTGATTTGAAAACTGCAAAGTCCTGTCTTCTCTGCCACCTGATGTTCAAAGTTCAATGGAGCCACTGGATAACTTAATTAGTTCAACTAATAATTCCCTTTCTGAAACCTAATGCTAATTCATATTTATTCAGCAGCTCTTGGAGTGTTTCTCTATAGCAACACTCTGAATTATTAAGAACTAGCAGCTATTGAGCATTTGCAGCCAAAGATTAGAGTTGCCATAAATATTGGGTCAAGTGCTGACAAGGATACTACCCTCAAGAAGAACAGACCCATCTTTGCTGCAAATCAGGTCAGTCAGCATTAGTGGCAAAATGATTTTGTTTTCCTTTTTTATCTTCTGGGCTTCTGATACTATTGTTTATTTTCTGTGTGCCCATCTTCACAAAAAACGGTTGTTATCTTAATTGAAGTCTCCCTCCTCTCCTACAGCTCATAGCTGCAATCATTAACCATGAAGATACTCCCTACATTCCTTTTTTTGAAGTACTCCAAGGGCATCTTACATACGCTTACCATTGTAGGAGCCTTACAGGGTCATTAGTGTTTTCCATATAACTTCATGTTTATCTCTGGAACACCTAGTTTTGGGAATCTCTAGGTTGGATAGTGCCTCCCAGCCCATAAATTAGCCTCCTCTTCTGTTCAGCTTTGGTAATGGATTCCACACTAACAAGGTTTGGAAGTTCACCAGTTTAGTTTTATCTGATTTATTCATAATTTGAAAGGAATTTGGCTGTAGCCTTGATGTAGCTATAAAAACACAGGGTTGCATATTTTATTTAAGACTGTTAATGCGCTGCCATCTCATGATATTCTGTCTGTTGAAAATGGATTGCTTGTTTTTATCAGGTACCAAGTCTTTACAGTGTGGGGGATTTTTTTTAATAGTTAACTTGCTAAGAATATTTCTTTTCAAGGGCTTAATTGAAAATACTAGCTCTATCTGTCAGACTGCAGTTGGTCTAGGACAAGGCAACTCTGCAGCAGAAATAGGCAAGACTTTATCTGAGCTCCCAGTAAGCATAGTAGAGAACTTAAGATGTTCTTGTCTTTATGGCACGCCATTCCTTCCCTGTGGAACGTGTTTTTTACATTGTTTGTTCAATGAACTGCAATCAGAAAAGTCCTTTCCTGCACCACAGTAGGTATGCTCATCTATGGAGGAATCATATCATACGCTTCCTACTTGATGTATTTACATTCTGAAGTTTTTTGTACCTGTGTATTTTATGACTACTCTATCTGTCAGCAAGTGCCCTGACATAATCTTGCACAGTGGCTTTGTACTTCTAGGACCCAGCAACTATAACCCAGGCCCACAAACGGTGGGTCTTAATGCTACTGCAGCACTCATTTATCATCCAGACTTCAGGGCTGAGGGATCATACAGCAGCTTTATTTTTGTAAGGAAAAACTGAGTAGTAATTTAAAGTCAAAAGACATCCATAGAAGGTGTGATTTGGGGGAGGAATGTTTCCTACAAACTGAATAGCAAAGGAGTTTTGAGTTGAAATCTGAACACAGTAGACCTCGGTTAAGAAGCAGCAAAGCCAAACGTGGCAGCTCACAGCCCCCACAGCTTTAAAAACTGTGAAAGAAAAGCAGTGAGAATGTGCCAGCATGACCTTAACGTTCCTGTCCTCGTCCCCTCTTTTCTTACACCACTGTTCTCACTGGTTAAGTCCTGCCAGTGAGCTATTTATCTTCTTTCCAAGGTTAATTTTTTAACAGTTTAGCACCTTGAACCAGCTCACCCTGGAACTAGGTGATCATCAAAACCACTACTAGAGAAGGGGCAGGACCGCCCAACATAGAGGACCTTTTCTTAAGACTAGATCAGAGGAGCACATAGGTTGTATTTTGTTGTGTGCTTAGCAACAGTCCCATTTCTACCCCTTAACACCCATCAGTCCCACACTCTCTTTTGTGAGTCTTCCTCCTCCCATCCCTTCAGTCACTTTTCTTCTGCACCCTTCCCACTTCCTCTTGCCATATGCCAACGCAGGTTATGCTGCGTACAAATTGGAAACAGTATTCGCGATAGCTAGAAGAGTTTAACCTATAAAATGTTGACTTTAATAGATTAAAATAGCAGAATATTAAAAAATAAATTGACCAATACTGTGTAGGGGATGGATGTAGAGGCATTCATTTTATAAAAGATCCCATTTTCCCCCCATCATCTTTTAGGCGACTTTACTGGAAGACAGACAAGTTGCTCCTACTAGAGGCCAAGACTCATCATCCTCACACCTCAATGGAAGTTTCACCCAGGCACTTTGCCACTGTTTCAGTCCTCATGATGCCACACTACTAAGAACAGACTACCCAATGCAATCAAATTCTGAAACAAGACATGTACAAAGGCAAGAGTCTTTTCCTCTGTCAAGCTCTAATATCACAAATCCAGAATCGCTACTTCATGTGTCAAATTTGACAGGGCTGTTTTCAGCTGCTGACGTTAGAAACCTAATGGCCCACGATGATAATTCTGATGAAATTAAACTAATGTCTTTGGCTTTGGATGAAGGCTTTGATCCTACAGAGCTTTCTCAGCTCTTTGAAGAACCTGGCTCAGATTTGGGACTGTCTTTGAATTCAAGTCACAGCACTGCCTCTTACTCAGTCTGCAGTGAAGGTGCTATTGGGTAGAGCAGTGATGTTAAATCTCTTTCTTTGCATGGCTTAGGAGCTGTTGGTGGCCATAGCCAAGAACACAGTAAATATGGCCATGTGGAATATCCAGGTGATTCAGAATGTTCTAAAGAAGCCACCCTTCAGCAGTTTCTTCACAACCACACATACTATCAGCTGCCAAGTCAAGCAGCATCCACTCTGAAGCATCATCAGCAGATGTGTATGGAGAAACCAAATGAAGTAAAGGATAGGTGCCATAATTCTACTGATACAAACCTTAGCAGCGATGAACGCCGTGCAAAAGCTCTGAGAATACCATTTTCAGTAGATGAAATTGTGAGCATGCCTGTCGACACTCTCACCACCATGCTGGCAAAGAACCATCTGACAGATACTCAGGTATCACTTGTACGTGACATCAGACGAAGAGGAAAAAACAAGGTTGCTGCTAAAAATTGTCGTAAATGCAAACTGAATGCAATTCTTAACTTGGAAGAAGATGTGTGTAATCTCCAAACACAAAAGGAGAGCCTTAAAAAGGAGCACTCTCAGTGTAGCAGATCAATCAGCTGGATGAAGCAAAAGTTAAACAACTTGTACGGCGATATTTTCAGTACACTGAAGGATGACCAGGGTAGACCTGTTAACCCATGCGAGTATGTCATTCATTGCAGTAGCGATAGCAGTGTTATCATAATACCCAAACACTCGGTCAAATCAGAACAGAAACCAGATAATGATAAAGAGCAGAAACAAAAATAAGGTGGCTATAGATCACTTAGGATTTTTTTTTTCCTGAAAGAGTATTTGCATGAAGACTGGAGGTCATTGATTACAGTAGTACAAACAGAAAAGACCACCTTTGAGGAGGAAGACTGCATGTTCAAAGGTCTGACAAACCCAGACGACTGTGATCTGTTAGAAAGTCTACCAGCTGAGGCTTCTGAATGAGGAAATCTGTTTAGTTTTAATTAGAATTAAAGGAGCTAGGCCATCAGTATAAGCATAGTTGTATAGGCCTATGTGAAACTAGAAATTTAGTTTCTGGTGATGGGGCAGGTGAAACATCAGTGGGGGCAAAAAGCAAGCTTTAGATCAAAGTTACGTGGAAGATGGAAGAAAAATGGGGTTTAGTCTTGAGTACTTGATTCTTCATATACAGAGTGGCCTTATTTTATTACTCTCATTTAGCACCGAAAGAAAAATTGTAGGTCAAGTTCATCTTCACCTTAAATTCACTGTGGATTTATGTATTCCTGAGAGATACATAATGCTTTGCATTTGTTCAGAAGTGTTCTGTTTTTCCTAGTTTTCCTTTGAGGAGAGGAGCTCAGGAGACTATTGCATTTTTCTCACTCCCTTCACCATCATAGCTCCAAGCAAACATAATGTACCAATTAATTTCACAACTCATCTGGTCAATATACAAATAGACTCTGAAAAGTAATCAGTATCTGATTCAATACTGTCTTACCTTCATCCTCTGCAACCAAATCATTCTCCAGTTTCTTCCATGGAAATGAGTGATGGGTGAATGAGTTCCTCTTCTGTTCCCTGGTCTGTGATGTATTTACTTGTGTACCTTCCCATTTCTCCCCATTTGGATACCTTCCTCAAGGAGAAGTACTAAAGTTTTTTTTAGCTTTTTAAAACTGGTATTTTATAAGTATCTTCAATGTGATTTAATTTTTTTTTTTTTTTAGATTTTCCCTAAATCTTTAAAGTAAATTAAAATGTACCAAATTACTATTTATCTGTACTTGTGATAATGAGGTTACACTGTGATAGTGGCTTTGAATGAAGACAAGAGCTTTTATGGGTGCTATGAAAAAGACATCATTTATTCACTCACATGCTTATTCACAATGGCTTATCCCTTTCTGTTTAGTAACCTGAAAAGGGTCTGCAAAAAAGATGGCCTAAAAGGCATGTAATGATAAGGAAGGAATGTTAAGAGGCCAACTAGTTTGTAAGGTACTGAAATCATTACTAATATTAACAACTAGATAGCAACAAATACTTTTTTACGTACAAACCCCATAAAACTGGTATTAAAAAAGAGCTCGCTGGTCACAGTATGAAGCCCGTGTAGCAACTTTACATCAGGTATGTCAAAAAAAGCACTTGCATCAAACACGTGAAAACTACACACACATGCAATACAAGTTTAAATGCTGAACAGTACCTTTTGAAGAAATAAACTATGCCACTAGCATGTAAATCATGTTGTTTGTTTGCACTTGTGTTTACAGTAACTGGTAGCATCAAGTGGTATTTTTCTAAAAAGGAAGCACTGCCTCAGAGTGCAAAATGCACTGAATTATCAATAATGAAACCAGCCAGTTCAAACGATTTGTTCTGCATTTTATATTAAACAATATATATATGTGTGTGTGTGCATCTGTTCTCTTATCAGTTTCATCACAGCCTCAAATTGCTAGAGTACATTCATAGCAGAAGCTTTCATTGGTGAGGCCCCAAAATTTCTTGCTGTCAGTTAAGCATCAGTGTGAAGCATATCTATCCAAACTGGTATTCACAAGGAATTTATTTAATCACTAGTTCATGAACTTCAACCAAAACATGTCTCAGGTAAGGAATTGTGAACTTTATTTCTAGTTCCAGGAAAAAAAAAAAAAAAAGTTTGAGTCAGCATGATTGTCATGTTTTAATTAAATGACATAAGAAGTATTTTAAAGTCTACGCATGTAGCCTTTGCAGGACCAGGTCTTTAAGTCTCCTTTATGGCCCATGCGCACAAATTCCAATAGATATTAGAATGGAGAAAAAAATAACCAGAACAGTTAAACCTTCTCATGCCCACTCCTTCAGTAAAGAGCAAGTTCTGCGGACTCTTGTAAAGCCCGCTCCTAATGAACTATAGCATACACCCAACTGGGTAGCAGTTACTTGGTTAAATTTTGGCACATGCTGAAAATAAGCATGTTGGAACTCTTTCAGAGACCAACCCTAGTAAAAGCAGTGAACTCCAAATGATCCATATGAAGACATTAGCCCCAGCCCCACTCCACAACCTGTAAACTTGCAGACTGGGAAGTATCGTGAACCGCCCTCAGCTAATTCCACTCTCCTTGTTGCTCAACTGTATTTCTTTAAGAAGTTTATGTATGAATCTCAATTTCTGAGAACTCAACTAGCAACTATACCCCTACAAAACCTCTCAGGCGAATTATTAATTTGGGGTGGACTGTGAGTTATAACAGTGCTTATGACACAGACATCGAGCATTTTCTCAACCTTCAGCTACCTACCCACAGAAAAGACAAAACTCTAGGCCGAATTCAGAACGTCCTGTTTTCTTCAATTTTAGAAGACTGCCATTTTCACCTAAAAACTGCTAATACTTTTTAAAGTGTCTTCCCTTTTTGTGACTAGCCTAGATTTAAATCAAAAAAAAAAAACCAACAAAACACAAAACACCCCACTCCCAAAAAAAGCCCCAAACATCACTTAGGCTATGCCTTACATTTTCACATCCTTAATTTGTGAAAGTTAGGCTAGACAGCTAAGGAAAGAGCAGGTTTTACAGCAAGCTTTCCTCCCAAGGTAAAGGGTTCCTGAAGCTATATTTCACGTGCTTCATACAATGGCCTCAGACTGTATTTTGAACCCATACACAAAAAGGAGACACTGCACAGGAGTCAACGAGCTATTCAGGAAAACGGCACTAAAGGAATCTTGTAACTAAAACGGTTGTCAAAGTGGGAAATCCCAACTGAAGCCTACCCTGGCTTTCTTATGGACAGATCATAACTTTCAAGAAACCGAAATCCTAAACATACAAACCAGGAACTATGCTGTGTAAAAAGACATGATGTGATATTAAACTTACTCTGGAGCCAGATGTTTAGTGAAAAAGCTTAGGGCTGCATTCTGCCTTACTGAATACGAACATGGAGAAAAGCATCTCTCTGAAGTAGGGACAATGAAAACAGTTTTAAGACTTGCTACACTGCTAGAAAATTGCAAAGCTGAGGAACATGCATTTAGCTGTTGATACAGCAACAAAAAAAATGCAAATAGCAATGTGGGAGTTCTCATTAAAGTAGTTCCCATGGCAAAGCTATTAAGTAGTCCAAAACATTAGTGGTAAACTGTGGTTTTGTTACATTAATAATGAAAATTAAGGTTATCTACAAGAGGTTAGAAAAGGTCAGATTGAGCAAGTATAAAGAAAAACACGAGGTGGTGGGTAAATCAGAGAGCATACACATTACCTTCCCCACCACTGCTCACAGCAACACGCAGAGGCACTGTGGACCAGCATCAGCCATGAGCTGCTCTCAGATCCGTATCTTTTCTAGACAAGCATCCATTGCAAACAAACACAAGTGTAATACTTCATTGGAATGCAGCACTCAGCATCGTTTATGAAATGTAAGGCTGAACACTCATGTACAGGCATGCTGCAAATAAGCCCGCACAGAAGACACATGGCATGCTGCTGCTAACACCCACGCCGCCTGAAGGACCACTAACAGTCCTGCACTGAAGTGCAGCTTTAGCATCATGTTTTGGTTTTATTCAGTAGACTTTTTTTACAGAAGCTAAATTTTACAAACTAAGACTGTTCCTGCTCAGGAGCTTAAAATCTAGTTTTAGATAGGGTAAACCAGTGTAACGAACTTCAAAGAGGAAACAAAGGGCAAAGCAACTTCATCAAGACCAGTCAGTTTTAAGAGCTCAGAATTTGTCCCAAAATACACAAATACATTTGTATCTTATGGCAGTGAGAAGTGTGGTTCTAATGAGAATCTTGTGGACAGAGTAGGTTGAAGCCTATAAATAAGGTAACAGGACACTCAGCACTAGGTTCTAGTGAAAAACTATTTTATTAAATAAACCAAATAGAGATGACACGTGTAACCACATGAAGTCTTATTACCATAGTGTACCTTGTAAAATCACTGCAACTTGATACCTGCTACACACCTACTACAACTCCAACAAATGGATCAGCCATCGATTTTCATATAAGAACGCCTAGAAAACAGACCAAGGAAGAGGAAGCGAAGGAACGGGGGGAAAAAATCACGTGTTGGTGAGAACTTAAGGGGAACACCAATTTTCTAGGACTTTCTCACAGTCACCTTGTTCATACAATGAAGCACCATGGGAGGTCACAGAAGGTAGTTTGTACTACATGGTCCCCAAACACTGTTGACATAGTACATTCACAGCAATCTCTCAGGGAAGTCACACGGCCATTTAAAGTTAAACACTGTTTACTTTTACTGTTGATAAATAAACCAGTTCTTGCTTACATTAACTACAATAACTCCTGCTGCCATGCGTATCAACACTGGCTGCAAAGCAAGAACACAACTGTTAAAAGGGACAGTATGACTTCTGGCAAAATGGATCAACATCACCCAGGAACACCCTTCCATGTTACACTCCTATGCATTCCTACCAGTACTGCTGTATAAATGAGAAGAGAACCTGGCATCTCCCTTAGGAAGAAAAAAAAAAAGTTAACAGCACTACTACAGGATTCCACTTGCATCATGTACTCTGCTTTGTAAACAAACTGAAACACTGAAGCTATAGGAAGTGTACTGTTCCAGTATGTTCTCAGCAAACCATCCTCTTTCACAAATGCAGTCAAGATGCCAAAACAAACTCAGCTGACAGCTCCTTCAAAATTCAGGCCTACGTTTTTTGGGGTTTGTTTTTTCTTCCCCAGAAGTAGTATGATTTCATCCCCAAGATAATACATACGTTCATCATAAAACTACATGAATGTAATCTTCTTCCCCACACATGGCAAAGTTCAATTCCTGCAAATTTTACAGTGTTAAGTGCAACTTCTCACATTTTCCTAAAGACTTTACTGCACATGAAGCACAAGTAATAGAATGAATAAAATTCAACTTTCATTGGAAAGAACACAGAGAACACAAAGTCTGAGCGGCCAGAACCCCCATATTGACCTCTCTTCAACACCACTTTATAAATGCAAGTCACACGCTGTAGTTTTTTGGTTTTGTGCTCCCATACCGATTACCAACAAGTTATATGTTGTCTTTCACATTCTTCCTTCAGTTTGCTGCAGGAAGTGTTTGCTGGGGGCAAGCTGAGCCTAATACTGACAACCTGATGCTCAGTTCTTCATACACTGAAACATAGTAACCCATAATGTTACCCTTACTTTGGGAACAGAAAGTCTGTAGTGACATAAACCCAACTTCTTGGAAATTAACAGAGGGAAAGTATACATTGTCTACAAAGTGAGGACCAGTAATTGACCACACACTGTTGTTTTTATTCAAAGCTGCTAGCTTTCCGTATTAGGTTGACTCAAAATGGTGACTTCTCTCACTGAATTCATCAGCACACATTGTGATTTTCAGTTGCTTTACTTCTTAAGAACATACCAGGAAAGAAAAGGCACGAAAGTTGAACAGAAAACTTACTCAAATATTCCAAGATTTCAAGACTTTAAATATCCAGTAACTTAGTTTTTACATACTGCTACACCCTATACACTCCTTTCCCCCATCACCAGATCAAAATTAAAACATCCTCATCATGGAAAATATAACGTACTTAATTCAAGTAAACTTTAAAGCTTATTGCAGAACTACTGAAAGAGTGTAAATATCTCAAAGAGAAAAAGAGAATAATTACTCTCCTTTGAAATGTGGGTGGGTTTTTTTTTTGTGTCAAATGAATGTGGACTTGGCAACTGTAAAGAAAAAATTTCCATTAACTAAATCTAATTCCAGGAAAGAAGGCAAATTCCTTATCAGCTGGTCAACTCATTCTGTTGGAAAGAAGAAAGTAAAGCGGATTTCATGTATCTTCATTTCCCACTTCCGTTGCAGCCCGCCAGTTACCAATGCAAGTATTTCAAAGTTCAACTTAAGAAACAGGAAAAAAATCATATGTGAATCCTTAACTAATATTTTTAAATTATATAAAGAAGGTTAAACACATTATGATTCTGCCAAAGCTAAGCACATAAATTTCTAGTTTAGAATAAACCATGTATATAGGTAATGGGTTAAAACAGTACAGACTGAAGATACCTTCCCTCAAATACTGAAGCTTTCCCAAGCTCACACTTGGCAGTTTGTTTTGTTTTGTGGGTGTTTTGTTTGTTTTGTTTTTGTTTGTTTGTTTTTGTGGGGTTTTTTTGTTGTTGTTGTTGGCTTCCCCCCCTCCCCCGAAGATGCAGCTATCAGTAACACAGTTTGGTACAGCAGGAACTCTACATTCCATTCAGTCTTTCTCTCTTGATGCTAAAAGCTCTTTACAAGTGAAGAGGATAAAACTATTGTCCTATCACCTTTTGACAAACTGTCTTAAGTGGTTAGTTTCATTAACAGGAAAGGAGATATTTTTATAAAGTAACATAAAACACAGCCAAAAAGCTATTTGAAAGCAATTGTGTCCAACAGCAAAAAGATCAGCATTTTTGATTTGTAGCACTGTTTCTCCCAACAGAGAACAGATGCCTATGGTCAGAGATACAACTTCTGTGAACACACTTGCCAAATTGACTTTGTTTTAAATCCACCTCAAAATGGAATGTTTCAAATCATGAAAAGGTCTAAAAGCTGCACATAAACATTATTTAACGTTAGACACACACTAGGTTTTATTAAGCATTACACTAGAACTACTTTGGTATAAAAAAATACTTTATTTTAAAGCTACGAAAGTTATAAAAATATGTAGTTAAACTTTCTACTCACAGAATGTTTGCTATTTTAACATTAGTGATTTGTTTCTCCTAACGAATCTGAATTTTATTTGAAAGGTTTACAAGACATTATTACTGTAATTTAAAAAACCCAGCATTACAGGGAGCTGTACTAATTGTGATGTTTTATCAGTATTCATTTAACCTCTAGATTTTTAATGAAGGCAGCAAAAACAACTATTTTGTGATGATACAGAATTTCTTATTTCTTGAAGCGTTTCTGTGGTTGACCACTTCTTCATTAGTTACCTGCAGCATGGCACCTTCCTGCCAAAGAAAAAAAAAGTGTATCTGAAGATGTTTATCACATATGTCTAAACCAAATTACCAATAGGGGAACTTCAGCCATTTAAAAAAAAAAAGTATAAGCAGTTCACTGGTGTGTCTAACACAAAAAGGAACAGGACTTTCGTTAGCTGAGTCCACCTTCTTCGATAGCTTTAAAAGGCAACAGAACTTTGAAATTGGGGCATTTTTGGTTGCTTTTTTGTTAGGTTTTGTTGATTTTTATTTGAAAACCAAATCTAGTAGAGTATGCCACCCTTACTCTGAGTAACTCATTACTTGATGAATTTTCATTAATTTGAAGTGCAAACATTCGATGCAGTGAGAGTAAGGCTGACTGAATTTGGCACTAAGGTTTATTTAGCTGCAAGAACTATAAAAAATGTTGGAAACCTCAACATTCTAGCCAAATTCCAATTTACATAATTACATTATACACTGAAGAAATACCACCTGCAGTTTCATTTGAAGTTTTCACTTCCCCTCCCTAAAGAACTGCTTATGCAGTTGTTAGAAGAACGGACGACACATTCCTTCACAGAGGCAGATGTATTCTGTGGTGCAATTTTTGTCCTTACATGTAACAGTCTACAGTTACTTGGGAACCTTCAGGATGAAAAGTGTTATGTAAAACAGATTACAGTACACAAGACACATAACAACATAGTTCCATTTTCAACAGCACAGAACTACCTTCATTGCATTACCTTGCAACCACCGTAATGCACAGACTCCCAAGAAAAAGTAAAATGTTGCAGGATGCAAAAATAAAGTTGTATGATTTAATTAACTTGTGACCTACCATTTTAACTACCAACACCAAGGATGGAACCCTTGCAAAGCTTTACTAATGGACACTTGCAGGTCTCATTTGTTCAACTGTAGCAGTGTACAGTAGCAGCAGTCTATGCTTGTCCAGGGTTCATATCATAGCTAGATTCCAGTAGGAAAAAAATATGTTAAGTAGCTGAAATTAACAGAAATTTGTTTGTAAAAAATGTAATAATACAAGAAAACAGGATTCACAAATTTCATTTCAATTGGTAATTGTTAACTCAATTCATTGCTATGTTAAACTACATAACAATAATCACTATACTGAAAGAATACTGTCAAGCAATATTAGTGTCTTGTTTTTGGAACATTAAGAAAGGAAAAGTAAATAAGATCTTACCTAAAGAAGTTTAACTGAAGCTTAGAACTATTTTGCTCTACACCCTCAGCCTTCGTTGGCATCCTTATACACTACTGTAGTTAAAGCTTTGCAGAATACAGCGCAGCTTTTTAAGACTGGCTGAACTTAGTGACGTTTTCAAGAGTTCTCTTGTACTAGACCTGTGTCCCTGGAAGAGTACCTCGCTGGGGGTATTTCCTTTCCTTGCCATGGAAGCAGCAGCATCTAAAAGATCTAAAAAGGTGTTTCTCCTTGCAGAGATATCCCTTAAGTTATCTAGAGATTTTAAACCTGATCATTTACAGACAACATACTTTTTTCTGACCAGCATTTAATTTTACATGTACAACAATAGCTTATATTATTTGTGGGACCTTATACTACCCACTCCTTGCCTTATTTTACAATATTAAAAAAAAAATCTAAAATTACACAATATTTCCTTTAGAATTATTTTATTAAATCATAAATGTACAACAGCTTCTTAACTCTACACACGCACTTAAATTTTTAAAAGGAAAACGTTATGTCTTATTACACCATGATCCTGGCTAATAGCTTTTCAAAACTTTTGAGAAAAATCTTAAAAAAGGTTTCACATGTCACCTGAAACTTACAAATTTAACATTATCAAAGGAATGCTTCTACACTTACAAAGACCACTAGAAAGAAACAACAATTAAAAAGCTAAGAAACTGTCTCAAAGGCATTTTTACAATCCTTCCTCCACAGTAAGGTAATGTTATTAAATAATCCAAATCCATTCACAAAATGGCTCTCTGCATCTGCTCTGGTGTCTTCTGCCATATCACTGCATATTTATGCATGACTGAGATAAGTGTTTCCTTAACATTGTTATTTCGATAACCTGAAGCTGTTCTGTTACCTCTGGGCTCTCATCCTCTCCTATTTATACAGTGAAGCCTGTTTCAACAGAAGTAAAGAGTAAAAAAATAGGTTATGAAATTATTCATCTAACCATTTTTTAAAGGAAAGATAATATGATCCTAAAAAGCTTTTAACTCCTGCAGCTACTCTCAAGAATCACTGCAATTTTAAGACTTAGAAACATACTTACCCATGGCATGCTTGCAGAAACTCAATAACGGCTCCTCCCTCCATATCCACCACTTCCCCCACTGCCCCCTGGACCATAGTTTCCTGCAATTGCAGAAAAAGAAGAAAACAGTTACATCAGTACACTTTTTAGATCTAGGAATGCTTTTGATTCTGTATGAAGATTAACATCTGCTTTAATTCCAGAGATGGCATATACAACAAAGATTTTAACATTTTGCTGTCTTCCTAAATAACCTCCAAGAACTGCCACAAGAACTACATGCTGAAATTTTAAAAGATTCAGCAGCGTCACACATGATCTGATGCACTGCACCGTCTGCAGCCTGTGAGGGCTGACTTTATTTGCATGCTAAACCTTACAAGAAAGGGCTTTGTGTTTCAGTTTCCGTTGCACATGCTTTACACACCATATTAAGTAACATTTAGACAACAAAAAGCAGAAAGTGCCAGAAGAAAGTGACACTACAAGGGGGGGCAGGGAGAAATCCCAGCAAGTTTAGTGGACATTAACTAGGCTCTCTACAAATAGTGTGAGCTGATAGCAAAGAACATGAAACTCGGCTAAAACCTTTACAGACTGGAAGCTGCAAAACATTTCATAATATTCTGGAAAAAGTTAGTATATTGCCATTTATTTTTTCTAAAAAAAAAAATAGTAAAGCCCTATCCAACCTGACCTTTAACACTTCTTGTAGGGACAGGGCATCCACAACTTCTCTGGGCAACCTGTTCCAGTGCCTCACCACCCTCACAGCAAAGAACTTCTTCCTTATATCTAATCTTAGTTTACCCTCTTTTACGTCCCATCTTCCCTTCCACGCCCCCAAAAGATTAGAGCCCACCCACCCTGGTTCCAAGACAGGTCAGGACATATACAATACCTCCACCATATGGTCCCCCCATGTTCCTGCTGCCACCAAAATTTCCACTCTTCATTGGACCATAATTTGAAGGTTGTTGGTTGTAGTTTCCAAAATCATTATAGTTTCCACTTCCATAATTGCCTGTATTATCAATACAGAAGTGGAGAAATACCTAGATCAGCTAAAACGCATACGGCACTCAAAAAGTCATATAAGAATTTTAAATAAAGTACAAAATCACACAGATATTCCAGTAGTGTATGCAACGAACTTTTTCATACTATTTCATATTATCTGGAAAACAAGAGCTTCCTTAGACAACATTTACACCCCCCCCCCCCCCCCAAATTTCAAATGACTTGCACTAATTTACAACTCGAATGCTTGGTCATTTCAAGCCAGTACGCTACCTCCTCCATAGTTGTCATAACCACCTCCATAGCCCCCACCCTGGTTGCCATATCCAGGTCCTCCTCCACCATATCCTCCTCTTCCTCCTCCATAACCAGGACTGCCACCAAAGTTGCCACCTATGACAAGATAATCCTTTAAAATAAACTTTTCAGTGTAGAAGGCAATCAAATTCTACAGAATCAGAGGATATTTTTCTGTTTAGAAGTCTACAGGTTAAGAAAAGCGTAGGAGTTTTGTAAAGAAATTTCTATGAATGCTATTTTTAAAGGCACATACCAACTCCCACCCTAACTGAATTGTGACCAAAACCCACCAGACTGCCTAAAAGCCTCAATTAAAAGGCTTAATTAAAATCTTGATTTTTCAGGAAATTTAAGAAACGCTATTGTAAAGAAAAGAAAAGGGCATTGTTGTCCAAGAAATAACCATACAATTTACCATATAAAGGTTTAAAATGAGCCAATAGCCATGCATGCTTCTTGAAGTCAACAAAATGGCTTTGGCAATTAAAATAAATTTTATACAAACGGTAAGTGAATGTAATAATCTTTCTGAATGAGAGAGCAACAACGAGCACCACCACAAAAAATAAACTAACCTCCAGGTCCTCCACCATATCCATTATACCCATCACCAAATCCACGGCCACTTCCATATCCATCTGTTGGAGGGGAAAAACCCAAGTATTTCAATTCAGCTGTAGCAAACTAACTGAATTCTCAAACCCCATGACTTTAAGGACCAAATCTCAGATTATTGATTAAGCAATGTACACTTGAATTTAGAAAAACATATATGAAATAACACATCTAGTCATTGCTTTACATCTTTACTTGCATTTGTAGAGTATCCAGTTTTAATTTTGGACACAGCCCTTCCACTGTAAAGGTCAGGCAAGTGCTGCATAGAATTACAGAGGAGAAATCTCTGAATCCCTTAACAAAATGATTAACTTTAGGTTAATTCCGGCTTTTAATAAAATCCTTTAAAAAAAAACAAAACAAAACAAAACAACTTCATTCTACTGAATATCCACATAATCAATTTGGGTACTACAGAAGAGGTTTTCAAGTTATTTTCCCCAAAAATTCTCTAACTGCTACAGCTGTATTTAAATTAAACAGCAGTAGCCGTGAAGTCACCCAGAACCAGAAAGACAGTATAAGTAAGGGGGGGGGAAAAAAAAAAAAAATGCTACAAACATGCCTGTCTTACCGGCTCCCCCTCTGAAATTGCTGCCAGGTCCTGGACCAAAGTTGCCACCACCTCCACGTGCATCACCAAACCCAAAGTTCCCTGTAACAGTTTAACATTTATAAATGGTGAGATCATGGAAAGTGAATACAAAAATCAACCACAAATCATTAATCGTTACTTGTACGTACCTCCTCTCCCACTCCTAGAATTTTGAACTTCCTGCATTTCCTGTCTAGAGAGAGCTTTCCTTACTTCTGCATTATGGCCATTGATGGTGTGATACTTCTGCACTGTAACCACATCAAATAAGATACCATCAGCATTTAATTACTGACCTGGCAACAAATAAGAATATCAGGCTTCCAAAAATGAAGTAATTTCCAAATTAATCCATACATACTCCATATCATGTAAAAAATACACCTTTTACACAAAGAAGCCAGTACTCATTTAAAATACACGTTCCCACACAATTCACCAAAATTACAACGTAGCACACATTCATGCACATAACTAATCCCATTATCTCTTCAGTTCAAGTTCAGCTTTACACAATTACCATGACTGCAAGGACTAATACTATCAAATGAAAGAGTGAAATGAAGCTTACTTACATACAATTTTATCCACAGGGTCATGGTCATCAAATGTTACAAATCCAAACCCTCTCTTTTTACCAGACTGTCTGTCAGTGATGATTTCAATAGTGTCGATTTTTCCATATTCCTCAAAGTAGTCACGAAGGTGGTGCTCTTCAGTGTCCTCTTTAATACCACCAACAAATAGTTTTTTCACAGTAACATGAGCACCAGGCTTTCCAGATTCCTGTTAAAAGAATCCTTCAAATTACCACAAAGAAAAACAATTTCACAAATCACTATTTTGCCAGGATTTCAGGAATAGAATACCGAACTAAGATTTTTCAGGCACTGAGGTAGCCCCCTTATGATGCATGTCCCTGCAACCTTGCTTGGGGACCTTCTGGGAGGGAAGTAACATGGGGTAATTTGGAGGTTTTTCTTCCCTATTTTACATCAAAGCCTTAAAAGCACTTAAAAAGATACAGATAAAAGTTCTACAAAATGCATAAAAGCAAATAAAAAGCCTTTAAACATATTTAGAGAAAATGTAAGATCAGCTGTTTGGAAGAACTGCAAGTACTTAATAACTTAAACTAGAGCATGATTTTTATTGAAACAAAGATTTGTGAGCTTCCTTTGCCCATTTCCCCAACAGCAGTGAAACCCATATTCCACTCATATCAACAGCAAAGGTCCTTCAACTTCAGCTAATCCACAGCTATGCATTTAAACCTCTATTCAAAATATGAAGACAACTCCTCACAGTCATGGGTTATTAAGGGAGTGGAACATCTCCCTTATGAGGAGAGGCTGAGGGAGCTGGGTCTCTTTAGCTTAGAGGAGACTGAGGGGTGACCTCATTAATGTTTATAAATATGTAAAGGGCAAGTGTCATGAGGATGGAGCCAGGCTCTTCTCAGTGACATCCCTTGACAGGACAAGGGGCAATGGGTGCAAGCTGGAACACAGGAGGTTCCACTTAAATATGAGGAAAAACTTCTTTACGGCGAGGGTGACCGAACACTGGAACAGGCTGCCCAGAGAGGTTGTGGAGTCTCCTTCTCTGGAGACATTCAAAACCCGCCTGGACGCGCTCCTGTGTGATATGGTCTAGGCAATCCTGCTCCGGCAGGGGGATTGGACTAGATGATCTTTCGAGGTCCCTTCCAATCCCTAACATTCTGTGATTCTGTGATTTTTTCACTTTGAGCATGATATCCAAGCTGCCGCACTAGGTAAGAATGACTTATTCCTAAAGCTTAGCAATAGCTTTGTGTGTATAAACAGTATGCATGTATCCTGCTTTAATTACCTTTTTCCAAACGCTAACCAACCCTGCATTCCACAGGGAATGGAAAGAAAAATGGGATAGCTCACAGGGGTACCAGTGGTTACAATTTCCACTTCCCTTGACCTCTGGGACAGCTTAGTCAATTCCAGTCCAGCAGTCACAATGCATTAAATATCTGGGTCCAACCTTAAACTGGTAAATCTTCCTAGAGCTCCCACAATGTGGCAAAGTCACCTAGAATCTGCACTTACTCCTCAAGTACCTCCACGCCACAGTAACCTGGCTGAAAAGTTTACAGGTACACTGAATTCCTGTGCACACACCTAATTTGTACCCTGAAGTTTAAAACAAAATATGCCTGGGGCTAAAACCAGAGTAGTCCTAAGATGATTTTGTACACCACCACTGGAATGAAGAAGAGTTTCTCAACTACATTCTCCATTTTTAGTCACTTCAGTTATACACCTTTCAGAAATATCCAAGATCATCTTAGAATAGAGTCAGGAGAGATTGATAGGAGTTTATTCATTTGAGGTTTAGTAAAGTAACCATTCCAGAGAAGAGTTAGTTTGGAATTTGCATAATTACATGTACTTGACATATTTTCTCTAACAATACTTTCAAACCCCAGTTGCATCCCTTGCAGACATGATTCTACAACCAGAATAACTTAATAGTTCACTGTAATGATAGACATTTAGCTAACAGTGTCATAAGACAGTAAGCATGGGAAATAGTGCCTCAACTACAGCCTTTTAACTAGAGAATTTAAACCCAGGAAATTTCAAACAAGAACAAAGCTTAACTATCCGATCAAAACAGAGATTCCTTTTCCAAAGCACGAAAAGTATCTGCTTTCAAAGCCATACTTACCTCTCTAGCCACAGCTCTCTTAGGCTCAACCACCCTCCCATCAATTGTGTGAGGTCTTGCAGCCATGGCTGCATCAACTTCAGCCATGGAGGAGAATGTTACAAAACCAAACCCCCTTGATCTTTTGCTTGCAGGATCCCTCATTACCTAAAAACAATAAACATGTTTAAACCACTTCCACCTGTCTCATGTTAAGCTTAATACTAACAACATTTGCAGAAAACATGTGAACTTCATTTCATTTTCCTTGACATGATTTCAAAACACAATTGTAATAACGTAGCAGGCTATGCCGATTAAGTGCGTAACGGCACTGCTGGGCATCACAGAAATTCAAACTATTGTTATCCTCCAAGACTCTACCCGTAACGCAGAAATGCTGCTGTATCAGTGATAAACGCTTATGTTTGTTTTCTCAAAAAATCAAACAGAATTTCTTCTAAGCCTTCTGAAGACCACAGACTTTTTGTTATTTGTGTTATGAAGTATGTGTTTACTGCTCTCAAAACAAATTCAGTGGAGGAACTTCTGCAAGAGTCACCATCCCTGAAGGCATTTAAAAGATGTATAGATGTGGCGCTTAGGGATGTGGTTTAGCGGTGGACTTTGGCAGTGTTAGGTTTACAGTTGGACTTGATGATCTTAAGGGTCTTTTCCAACCTAAAAGATTCTATGAAAACAGCACACAGAAAGACATCCTTTTCCAGCTTTATTGAGGCTGCTTACCACGATATCAGCTTTCTTCCAAAGGTTACCAATCACACAGATGTAATAGTGCTCTGTGTAAGCACTCCCTAATGCACTTCAGCCAGTGACACCCAAGTCAATTTTAAACTGTTGAAGTCAGTGATTAGAGATAATCTGGGAGATTTTACAGGAAACAGATTCTGTATGCTCCCTAACTGTATCAACAGAGTGTGCAATGCAAAGTCTGTGCACAGCTTCAATGGACTGAATTACGTATAAACCAACCAACTGTACACTTAAGAAAATTTAATATTCCATCTTTTCATTAAGCTATCCAGAAAACAAACTCCCCACTTCTACAATTTCTAAACATTCTATGCCATTGTTGCGCATTGGTATGGCAAACTTACCACACAGTCTGTAAGCTTTCCCCATTGCTCATAGTAACTCCTCAAGCTTTCCTCTGTTGTTTCAAAGCTTAAGCCACCAATAAACAGTTTGCGGAACTGCTCCTTTTCCCTCTATCACAGAAAAGATTTACATTAATATAATTAACAATACCCCCTCTGCATCAGCATAATTAGACAAGATTTTCTTAAGTGTCAAGAACTTTCAGTCAGATCTATTTTTCAAAATTAGGCTTGGTTCTTCTAAATGTTCTACCACTATTCAAGACATTAAGCAATTTACACAATTCTACATGTTCACTTTTACAATACAGATTTTAATAATGTGCTGCTTCTCATCCCTCCCTTCAAATATTAAGAACAAGGGACCACGCTGAAAGACTTCCAGAATAGTCCTCTCAAAAATCTTTAGGAGTTGCTTTTTAAAGAAAAGGAAAATAAAAACAAAACCAAAAGTTCTCATTACAGATAACCAATTCAGTCAATAATGTCTGATTCTATTCCAGACGGCATTTATTTTTAAAAACCATTCTGGCTCAGATTGTTGCACGTGAATACTATCATGCTATTTATCCAAAGCTTTACAAATAAAAATAAATGAAGATACAGCTAAAGATACTCTAAAATGGGTCGCCAATTCATTTTTTCTCATTAATTATTAAAACTAATGGAAGCTGGAGCATCTGTAGAATTAATCTGGGATCCTGCATCATTGGAATTAGCAGTAAACCTATCCATCCTCAAGTGCAGCAGTATCAAAACTAAATGGATTCCCTTTAAACTGGATATCTGCATAATATATATTCGCATCTGTATCCACCAACATAAATTATGCTTCCAGTAAGACTTTGTTCTATTACCTTTCAGAGAAATTATCACTGCACTTGTTCAGCAGAAATTTCTGCTGTGATGACAAGTACATAATTAAAAAAACCCAGGACCAATAATAAGGTATTACATTTACTATTTTGTATGTGATATTATACCAAAGCAGGGAAAGACAACCTTACGACCTCTACCAGTTAAAAATACATTTAGACTAATTTTTGTATTAAGCAGCCATCGTAATTGTTATTTTCTACACACAACAGCACCACCAGATCATACATTTCTCAATTTCATACGTCAAAAGGCAACAATTAAAAAAAATGCACTATAAAAGTAGTCCTCTTCCATGAAATCAAAGATTTCAGAATGTTGTTTGAAAGAGAACTATCCTGTTAGGGACAAGAGAACTCAAATGCAATGATTACTTCAGTAACTCAGTACTGTTAATTAATTTTGAAAATAAAGAAAATCTGCTTGCGTGTTTGGTTTTGTGTTTTCTTTAGGGTGGTGGTTGTTTTTTCAACAACCCAAACACTGCATAGTTACTAGAACTGACAAACACAACATGACCAACTATGCATTGGACATTAAAATAATATAAAAAGGAAATTAAGACAACCAATGAGATTTGAAAAATAAGCAAAATAGTTCCATGCACATGCACGTAGACCAACATGTTTTCTGAGGTTGTCCAAGGCAGGCTTGGATCTAGATGCATCTAACAGGAAGACAATTACTGTAGGCAGTACTGATTCAGTTTTTGTTCAGAACGCATCACCCTGTTGCCAGCTGGAGCTACTGCAGTCTGACAACGAAGTCAACCATTAGAAAAATAAACTTCCCCCCCTGCGAATAAAAACTGTATTTGAGAACGATCAGTTGAAACATCTCTTAAAAAAACACTTGGAATGTGCTGTTGGATCTAGGGTTTTTTTCCTCTTAAGGAACACAGGAAGCTAGTACTGTCTCCTCCTTGTACAGACAGGCAAAATTAGACACGAGTTTAGAAGCAGCAAATCCATGTTATGTCAAGTTTCCTTTCACCTCATCTCTTAGAAGGAATAACGGAAAGGATGCTGTATAGCAGACCTGGACTAAAAAGTCATATGCTGCAAGTCATACTATCATTTATAATTTGAGGAGGCTAGCAGAGAAATCATTTTAAGCAACAACACTGTCAAAAAAATCCTGCCTTCAAATGACTTCAGTTCTGCTGCTTGAAAATTAGGGACTGCTTGCTACAGTTTCACAGGCCCACAAAAGACATTTTCCTATATAATCTGTGCGTCTAATGATGCACATTAATATTCTTATAAAAATATGAGAATCAAGCAAATTTAGTTGGCAGGTAGCATTTTTCCAGTAACTGTTAGGTTTACCTTTGTAACCAGTTATTAGCACATAAATGAAACTCAAGGAAAGAATGGAATTTATCAGCTGTAACAACTGCATTTGTTTTTTAAAGGACAAACGTATACCACATTACTAATAAACATTAAACAGAATAATAACACACTTTACAGATGTATGAGGAAATCTTAATGAACTCTGCAGAATCTTCGTTAGTGCTTATTTTAAGTCTTCCTTCACAGGCTTAAAGCAACACTTCGAAGGACTGGAAAATGTGTAGCCTTTGCTGGAAAATTCATCATCAGAGCAAGGAAATGTGTTTTACATAGCAATAATGTATGCACAAATACGCCAAGCTGACCCCAGACTTCTGCGGAGTTAGGAACCCGAGTAACAAGAACGGTTTACAGAAGCAAGCGAGGGGGATCTCTGAACTACTACGGCTAGGCCTGCCAAAAGCAAAGCTAGGTTTACTGGGCCCAAACTAGAAAGACACTGCTCTCCGCCCTCCCACAAGCGCCCCGTTAGCCCCCATACGTTCTACAGGGCTTTGCAATCCAACAGCCTGGTCCTCCCGCCACCCCCGCAGCCCAATGTTATCAGGAGCGAAGCGGTTACCGCGCCGGCTCCGCCATGTGGCGGCTGTCAGGAAGACAGGGGCCCCCGCAGCTAGGAGGGGAAAATGGCGCCCAGAAGCTGCCGTCGCCTCCGGGGACAGCGATGCAGCGGGAAGGAAAGAACTTCTGTAAGCACCGACCCAAGATAAAAAAAAAAAAAAAAAACAAAAAAAAACCACAAACCAACCAACCAACCAAAAAAACCCACAAAACACAAAGAAAGAAAAAACACCCGGGTCCTCGGGCTAAAGAGAAACCAAGTGCTGCAAACGGCTTCTACCGTGCGCCTACGCACACGGCACCAGGAAGCGCCTGCAAGCGCTGTTTTCCGCCCCCGCAGATACTACAGGACTACAGCTGCCTGCCCGCCTCGCAGCCCCTCCCGCCTTACGCGCTTTCTCCCCCTCGGAGCCATGCTCACATCCTCACGCACAAGCGAGTCCCGGCGCCGCCATTTTACCCCTCCCCCGGCCTCCGCCATTACTGGCAGCGCCGCCCCGGCCGGTCAGCACCTCGCAGGGCAAAGGCGACTCCCCGGACCGCGCGCTGACTGACCTCCATAGCCGCGCGTCCCCCTCCTCCACCGCCACCTTAACGGCGGCTCGGCTAACGGGTACGTTAAGCGATTTAACAACTCGTCACCCGCCATGCACGGCTACCGCAGCTTCCGCCTCCTCTCTCGGGCTGCGCACCAGCCCCAACTGCCGCTTCCAGAACCTTCCTCTCCGCTAACGCTTCCCTCTACGGAAAGACACACAGCCCCTCTACCCGCCGCGCACCGACCGGGAGCCGGCAACGGCACCCAGACCCGCGCTGACCAGGGCTCAAAGCCCGCTTGTAACGCCCAGACCCGGAAAAATTCACTCCGTACGGGTAACCAAACGTCCCACCCTCCTTAAAAGCAAACTCTGAATTTTCCCTTTTCACGTACCATATTCTTCATGGTTTACGTATTCCTGCTCGAGAGTACCGTACAACCGGTCAGTAATGGCTGCCTTAATGTTACGTAATTTGAAATTCAGCTCCCCGTAGTGCTGGCGCCCTCCTTCTCCAGCACAGGCTCGCTTCCGAGGCTTTAGTTTTTTTTAAAAAAAAAAAGCTTGAATCTAGAGCTTAAATATCTCCAAAGGGGCAGCAGTTCTGTATAACGCCCCTACGTGTTTTTATCGCGTAATAAAAAGTCATCAACTGTTAGTAATGGCTGTCTCCGAAATGAGCCGAAGGAGCCGTCGTCGTCAAGCTTATCCGCTTCGACAGCCGCCGGAAAAAGCCGAAAGGCGAATCGCAGCCCCTTCGGCTCTCTTCGGCAATTTCCGGAACTTGCCGAAGCCGACACGAATGGCGCTCGGAACCTGCTCGGCAATTTCCGCAAAAAACGACGCAGCAGTCATCCGACTAACCCAGCCCGTTCGGCAATTTCCGACAACGGAAGAGACTCGCGATACGTGCCCGAGCGGAGACGAAACGGCCCCGACCACCACTGGCACCGTGTCGGTTTTTTTTTTTACCGGAAATTGCCGAACGGCCCCGAAGGCTCAAAGCGAGGGGTTATAATTAGCCGAAAGCGGCCTCGCGTCCCTCCCCACCCCCCCGCCACCTGTGGTACTGGCACGGGGCGGGCGGGTGCAGGGCGAAGTGCACCCCCGAAATCTCCCCCTTGTCGTTGACGGCCTGGCCCCTTCCCCCTCCGCCCAGGCAGAAGGAAGTGATTAACTACCCAGATTTTGGCGCGAGCGCCGACACACCGCGGGGGCCCGGCAGCCAGCGGAGGGAGGCGGACTTCGCCGCAGCCTGCTCCCTTCTATCCGGCACCGCCGACACCGGGCGCGCCGCCCGCTTCGGCGCTCTGTTCTTCCTTCCTTCTTGCTCTCCTTCCCTCCCTCCCTTTTTCTCTCCTCAGCGGCCCCGCACGCACCGCGACAAAGGGTGAGTGCTGCCGCCCTGCGCACCAGGGAAATGGCGCTGGAGCTGCTCCTTTCTTCCCGCCCCCTCCTCTCTCCTCTTCCCCCCCAGCTCCCGTGGAAGGCCGGCGCGGCTCCACCGCGGCTCCCCACCCGGAGCGAAGCCTCCCCAGCCGATTCGGACCTCCTTCCCTACTAATAAAACGAGTTTTCAAGCTCCCTCCCGGTGCTTTCCAAACCCCCTTGCGCCCCGCCCCCGCTAACGATTAGGCCTCTCCGCCGCAACGCGGGAAATGGCCACGCTCCAAACGGCCCCCTCGGCCACGCCGCAGCGAGCTTCAAACCCACCCCGGCGCTCCCTGCCCGCCCTCCCCGCTCCCGGGGCTCGCTCAGGCCGCCCTCCCGCACCAACTTAAGGCCTCGCTCTGCAGCGGGCGTTGTCCGCTCCGGCCTAACGCACCCTCATGGCGGCGGCCATCATGGCGGCTAGTTACCAGGCGCCGCGGACCCGTTCCCCCACCCGCCGACCCCGGCTCACCCAGTCGCTTTCTCTGTCGCCGCGAGGCATCTTCCTTCTTTTGGACGCCTGACGCGGTCCTGCGCTAGCCCCCCGTTGGAGAGACGTCTTGGCCCCCCTCCTGTGCTGGCGGCGACGACGGTAGGAGGTTGCAGCTCGCGCGTAGGCGGCGTCGTGCGCTCTGCCCCGTCAGCCGCCGGCGCGCAGTGCTCGGGCCAGCCCAGCCAGCCGCCGCGCCCGCCCTGCGCTGCGCCGCGCCGCTGCCGCCCAACCGCTCCCCACCCCCTCCCGCCCTCTCTCCCTCCCTTCCCCCACCCCCCGCCTCAACCCCCCTCAGATGTCGCTGTTGCTCAGTGCGCGCAGGGCGAGAGCGAGGAGGAGACGGGAGACCCGAGCGGCTGGGCACCATTGAAGTCTGTATCCTTCTCTTTCTCCCCCTCTTTCTCTCGCTCCAGCCGCCTCCTTCCTTCCCTCCCGCCTCCGACTCCCCTTCCCTCTGTGCCCCGCGGAGCGGGCCTCGCCTGCGGGCCGCCGCAGGGAGATGCAGGGCACAGCCTCCCCCCCTCCCCCGTCAGTACGCCGCCGCTTCCGTGGCGGCGGGGGGTAACGGGAGGAGCAGGGCTGCCGGCGGGTCGCGGCCCCGGAGCTTGCACGGCCCACGCGGGAGGGAGGGCCCCGGAGCGAGCGGGCTTTGGCGCGGGGGAGGAGGACTGCGCCGGGGGCGGGGGCAGCGGCACCCGCGCGGCGGTGGCGGCGGACACGCTCGGGAGACAAAGCCAGCCCGCCACCGCCGAGGGGCGGCCCCCGCCACCGGGCGGCCCTGCTCCGGGAGGCGCCGGCGGCGGGTGCCGGGCCCGAGGGAAACGTGGCGGGGTGGGGGAAGCGGCGTGGAAGGGGCTCTGGCGGTGGGGGCGCGGCGCACGGGGCCTGCCGGGCGGCGGCGGCTACCTGGGGCGGGAGCGGCGGGCCCCGGCCCTCGCTGTGGGGCGGCGGGCCGGCCCCGCGCCGCCCGGGGCGTCCCCGGCGGCCTCACGTGCGCCCACCGCAGGCCCGAGGCGCAGCCTCCCCCGGCAGGCCTCCGAGGGCTGCCTGGGTTTTCTGGTGGGGGTGGCACCGCGTTTTTGTTACCAGTGGTGGTGGTGTTTCTTTTCTCCTTCGTCCTGCCTTTCAGCCGGGGACAAGACAAGCCCCTCAGCGCTGGGGCGCTAGTCCCTGCCCATCTCCCACTGCACCTACCCCACCGCCTATGGGACTGCCAAAATCCATCTCCCGTGTCAGGGGAGAATTGGGCGGGATTGCTGAGTCCGGGAGGTTTTCTGGCCGTGAAGGACTTTCTCTTTTGCCTTGCCCAGGCACATGGGGAATTATAACAGTTCTATAGTTTGCAGTGGGGCGGGGACAATACATGCCTAAGGAGGTGGCCGGTACGAGAAATGACATGGAAAAGGGGATGGATTGTGTTCAACATCATTTGCGTGGGTTAAATATGTAGTATGTGCAGCTTAGCTGAGTTAATATCACTCTTAGGACCTTAACTCTTGCAAACTTGAGAATCAGAAGGCAACGTTACAGTTGCATTAAGATAACTATTTGCTGTTTATAAGCATTTACTATGATGTAAGTGTAATGGGTGACTCATTATTACACTGCAGATGTGTAGCTGCTCCCCACCAGATTTGCAGTTAATAAACCTAGGTATATCTTGATTAACTGCTAGAATCTGAACTCCTGTTCTATTGGGTTTAAGGAAATAAGCATCCCTGATGGTCCTCCCCCTTTTCTCTAGGAATATCTCTGTGCCTTAGAAGGCCATGGGAAAAACATTTTTTCAACCCTATATACCACTTTGACAGTATTGTTTATCCTGGCTAGCATAATGGTGCGTTACTGGGTTATGCCGGACAAAGTAGTAACCTACTTTTTGTTCTGGATTTAATCCGTATTATTAGAAATGTTATATGCAGTGAATACATGGGGGTTGGAACAAGGACCATGCTTGTATTGGGATGCCTTTCTTTGAGTAATGTAAACTTCCTTTTAATTGTCATGCATTTTTCTAGTAAAAGCTCTGCAAGTCTGCAATAAAAATGGCCTCCAATAAAACTACATTGGTAAGTTCATGCACCCCTAAAGTATATAAGGATTTAATCAACATATTTTTCTTCAAACTTATAACTTGGCATCTCCATTTAAAAGATACATCCACATCTCCCCTCCCCAGCATTATTCTGACCAAAATTTCAGATCCAGAAAGTAAGGCTACTAGAAAGGACATTGTCTTTGGCTTTAATAAATCTGTCATTTCTAAAGAGACCTATTGGGAAAAAAATATTAAAAGGCTCTGCACTATTCCATCTGTCCTGTGGTAGAAAACATTAAGGATTTTTTTAGCTTCCTTTCAGCACACCATGTAATTCATCATATATGTGAAAAATAAAATCCAAATCATGTATTCATTTAATTTCTTCCAGTGTATTTGGGGAAAACTAATTGCCCAAGAAAAGGCAATCTTTACAGATGAAGAATAATGTTCTTGGGAAATGATGTGGCATAGTTAAGATGCCTTTTGAAATGATTTTTAACAACGGTTTCTTTGAATTTCATAGGAGCAGAGATTATCAGATGTCAGCCCCTCCTGGACCATTTTAGTGATGCATTCATGGATCTCAAGTCCTGTAAAGCTTTGCTTGACATTAAAATATGGACTTCTAAGGGCAGTTGGTTGCTGGTTACCATTCAACTAATAATGATACATAGTTTTGTGAAAGACAACTGAAAAAGTATAGCGTGATATGCATCTGAGGTTGAGGTGGGGAAATAAGCAAAAATACATATGTACAATTCAAAATTTGGATAGCAGAGCAACTGATTTATGATGTGCTCGAAAGTCCTGTTCTTAAATTTACTGAAATGATTACTGGTTGACCCAGATCAAGATATACTAAAATCTTGTATTAACTCCTGGCTTAGAAGTGCAACGTAGTCCTTCCTTTATATTGTATGATAACTATTTTAAAAGATTTTGCCAAGGTGAATGTCTGAACTTTCTGTGAGTAATTGATTGCTCACTTTTCTCTAATTTGAGGAAGAGGAGGAGTTAGCCAGCCTGGGCAGGGGGTGCCTCAGGGAGAGGAAAGAATTTGTGAATGCAGTATTTTTAATCTTATAATGTTGTTGAGAATTTTGCTGCACAGGTCAGGAAAATCAGTTATGGTTACCATGGGAACCGTAACTAATTCTGCTTCGTTATGTGTTTGCATGCCAAACCTAAATGTATTAAGGGATAGCATAGCTCTGGAACAGTAATTCTGAATTTGTTACCTCTTGTATGTTAAAATCCTTCACTACAGTGTCACACCAGTGTTTTAATCTTGCCCCTCAGAGAAAGAGTGATTATCCACTGGAGAGCATCTGCATCTGTCGTATGTGACTTCTGAA
The DNA here is from genome assembly GCF_013368605.1 of Nyctibius grandis. Taxonomy (NCBI): domain Eukaryota; kingdom Metazoa; phylum Chordata; class Aves; order Nyctibiiformes; family Nyctibiidae; genus Nyctibius; species Nyctibius grandis. The sequence continues at coordinate 21,176,597 of NC_090664.1, read as the reverse complement.
TGCAGAAAGGGAAATGAACCATAGATCAGCATTCAGTGGTCAAATGCCCAAGTTGCAGCTTACAACATGCAACCCTAGAGAAGGGAGCTTCAGGGGTCTAGGGGACATTTAGCACCCTCTAACTTCAGTCAGGTACCACATTTATTTCTGGGCAGAGATTTACATTGGCTTGTGTAATCTCAGAATGTACAGGTTTTTAACAAATGTTCGGTATTTCTGTAGGCTCCACAATCAACATCATTTGCGTAGGTTAAATACGTAGTATTTAACATAGCGTAGGTAAATATGTAGGGAACAATCAAGTATTATTTGAATAGTTTGGAAAAGCTCAAGAGTTTGGAAAGCAGTGCTGATGCACATGAGAACTTAATTGAATCTCTAATATTTAAAACAAAAAGAAACATACTCTTGATTTTGTTATTTCTTACTGCACTTCAAGAAAAAAATACAGACCCCCATGACATTCGTTTTCTTCTGTGGAAGATTATGTAGATATTTAAGTCTTAGAAAGTAAAAAAAAAAATGTTGCTTTGATACAGAAATCCAAAACATTTATCTTTAAGTGACAAGAATTAGTGGAGCCGCAAAGAATACCAGAAAACAATCTTCCATTGAATCAAAGAATTGTAGTCCAACGGAGAACACAGATGGAGATGTTCCCCACTTGTAGCCTGCTTGCCTCATCACCAGTAATTACAATGTTATTACTATGGTATACTGAGTCTGTGTCTTTCTCCCCCACCCCCCCACCCCCCACTTCTTTTTTTGTTTTCCTCATCTCTACCCGTTTCTCTTTTTCACACATTTCTTGAAAGAAGCTGCCTTCATAGATGCGTTGGACATCTTCATGTTTTTATTTTCCTTCAATTTCAGTCTTAGATTTTTTTTCCTGTGGAGGCAAAAAAAGCCAGTGTGCTTAAGTTGACACTTTTCAGACATAAATGCTGTGGTCAAAATAACACCTGGGATATGCAGGCAGTTAAAATCAAATTGGAAATATATGCTCTATTTTAGATAATCTCTCTTCTATGCTTCCAAATCAAAACAAATGTCACATGAGATATAATCATATACAGAAACTTGCTGTTTGAAAGAGAAACTTGACACTTTTCCTGGTCTTCGTTGTTTGCACCTTCAATTTATGGGTTGCTAACTAGAGTAAAGCTATTTTGGGGAGGGAGGGAAAAATTAATTATGAAAAATAAGGGGCACAAAGACAGGGCTTTGGAAAGAAAGAATTGGCTTCAAATCTTCAGTTTACAAAAAGAAGAGTTTTTCTTGTGTCTAAAAGATAACTTTTTTTTTTACCTTTCACCATGTCAAGACAAAATTCTAAAAAGTCTAAAAATTTGACTGTTTCAAAATTGCTTTGCAATATTCTCAAACTAACCCACATGAATTCTAGAGAGGACTAGAGAAAGGCTGTCAAGCAAATAGAGGTGCTCTGTGATTTTTGCTTGTCTTTTTTCTGTTCTGTAGGAAGTGCGTCAGTGAGGGACTAGTTCTGTCCTCTTTGATTTAGGGTGCTGCATGACTATATGTTTTAGGAGCTTAATACTGCTCCCGTTAGTTTATGGCTGCCACTTTAACAATTTCGTTATAAAGTGCAGTCCAAAATGGCAAGTAAACTGCTTTTGGTCTGCTAGTGCTCCAGAAATGTGATATGACAACATGATAGGCTTGTTCCAACCTTTTTAAGATTACAAACAAGGAAATTCTGAAATGTGTCCTTCTATTACTATTTAATTGTGCCTTATTAAACTGGGAATGCCTTGAGGATGATGTGGATGTAATATTTATTTTAAGAACTTAAAGAATATTATTTGAAGTATCAAATGTAAACTTAAAATACTTATAAAGTTTTTTAAGTTAGCAAAATTTCATTTATGTGTTAAGTGCTGTACTTAAGTGTAGCTGTCTTAAATTTTTGCGCCTTTGTGACATCTGTTTGAATGTAAGTTACATTGGTGCGTGGCTAAGAATGAGAAGGGACTGCAGTAATGGAATGCTCCTAGCATGCATCCTGTTCCGTAGTTATGGGTTATTGTTGAATATTTTGCTTATTGTAGCAATACATCATAAACTTTGCTCACATCAGCTTCTCCTTTTTTTGGAAAAGGTAGTACCCACCTTTTTTTGAGTAGCATCCCTTTTCTATTTTATGCATTTTCACAGTTCCCTTACTACTTTTCTGTACTCCTGCCTTATGCTGTTTCTTGCCCTCTGCCTTTTCACAGGCATAGAATTAACTTTTAGAAGCTTCATAAATTTTTGAACATGTAGCACTCCGAGAATTAAATTTATAAGGGGAGTGGAGGCACTAAGTGTATGGACAAAAATATTTCACCTTTTTAAAAACTGATGTTGGGTATCTCATTAAGCAACTGAAAAAAAACCAAAACACTAACATGTCTTGCTCAGGTTACCTGACCACATGCGTTAACGTAAAAGGAGTCTGAGCTGCTGGCTTTAGTATGAATAAGTACATGATCCTTTGCTGTTTATTGAGCAAAGTTGGATTTGGCCAGCAAAGTAACTGTGTAAAGCAAAAGAATGAATAACGTCATTCTGAATTTCTTTTGTAGCACAAAATGGGAAAGAAACAGAATGGCAAAGGTAAAAAAGTTGAAGAGGCAGAGCCTGAAGAATTTGTTGTGGAGAAAGTCCTGGACAGACGTGTTGTAAATGGAAAGGTGGAATACTACTTGAAGTGGAAAGGATTTACAGAGTAAGGCATTACCTATTATTTTTTTTCTGGTAGAATGCTAAATACTAACCACTTATTTTAAATAACTATGCAGAGAGGGAGTTGGATGATGGGGGTACATTTTAAAGAACCTCAAGAGAAGGACATCCATAAATGCATATTGAAGTGGGGCAGTCAAGTATGAAAATAAAATAGAAGATATGTAGCTTAGTGCTTGTGCTACCTAAAATGTTTCAAGACTTTTACCAAGTCCTTAGTGATTGTTCTTTTGCCACTGTTCTTTGATTTAGCTTGTGTCAATATCTGTCAAGGTAAGATAGACTGACAGTTCTGGTGGAATGAATGTTACTTCTGAGTGAGAAATTTTGCAGGGATTTAAACTGTAGGCAGCTCTGAAGTGATGAATTTGAAGCAGATAGTTTGCTTATTATTCACTTTTCTGAACTGCTCTCAGATTAGATGAATTTGCCTAAGGAATTCTGTGGTATGGTTGTCTTCATTAGGCCTACCCGAAAGGTATCTTTTGAGTCTCTTTCACAGGCCTTATGGAAGCACAAGAAAACCTTACAGTAGACTTAAAAAAGTTGAGTGTTAAAGAAGGCACATAGTTGTGCCTCCTCCCTGCTTCCTGTGACACTTTCTGGCAGACTACTTTACTAGCTGAAAAAAGGTGATGCACCTAGCGTTTGAGCATAAGTAGTTACATATGCAGTCATATTATTGTTGCATACCTCCCAAAGTGATTTCATTGCAACTTTCTGTGTTCTAGCACCTGAAATTTGTGTAGTGGTAAGTGCATAAATGAAAAACACAATGTGTTTAGTATTCGAGGGTCTGATTTGAAGTTGTAAAAATGTGTTTTAGTAACTGAAAATAGTTTGGCTTCCTGCTTGTGCAGTAGCGCTGTGGCAGTATTTGTGCATGAGGACTTCTGAAGAGGTGCTTAGTTGTTGTAGGGAACATTCATGGACTTCTTAAAATTTTAGTTAACAGAATGCACACTTACTGGAACATTTGCAGTGCCCAGCTGTGGACGTGGAACCTTTGTTCCCCCCCTGCAGTCAACTGGAGGAGGGAAGATAGTTCTGAGTATAGTTGATCTCAGTGCTCGAAGATAACTTTTGAGAGCATTCCTTGTATATAGAAGCTTAGGCATACTTACGCTGTTTGTAGCGAGTGTTGTGTACATTCTGTTCTCTCTAAGTCTTAGTGCTCATATCTTATGGTTTGTTTGCATGGTCAGTCTTTAGAGGAACCAGGGAAGAAAGTCAGTTTAAATGGACAGGTAGGTTTTGGTTGGGTGTGATTGCTTGTTTTAACTCCTATGATCCCACACAGATCATAGGAGACAATAGAGCTGCCTGTTGTCTATCTGCAGTTTAAGAACATTGTTTTTCAACAGTAGCAGAGCATACTTCTTTCAGTCATCAAATGCAGTACATGAGGGTTACTAAAGATAGCAAGATAAGCATCCTTAAGTTTAAGAAACCTGCCTTATATCATGAGAAAAAAACTAACTTGCTTAAGGTGAACAATGGCTAGTTTTATGTTTTTCTTCTTTTCCTAGTTTTACATAAATGTATGTATGTTTCAGTGCTGACAACACATGGGAACCTGAAGAAAACTTAGATTGTCCAGAGCTTATCGAAGCTTTTCTAAACTCTCAGAAAGCTGGTAAAGAGAAAACAGATGGTGCCAAAAGAAAATCTTTGTCAGATAGTGAATCCGATGATAGTAAATCAAAGAAAAAGCGTGATTCTGTAAGTATATGTTCATGTGCTAAGCTTTGTTTTTACCGTGTCTCTTCCCTACCTCTCCATCCCCATCTCCCCCAAAATCCTGTTGTGGCTTTGAGAATGAGACCAAACGTGGGTTTAAAACTGTAAAAATCGCACATCACCTGGAACTGTGGTTTGAAAAGGGTGATCATTTCTGGTGGTTAATGAGACTATCCAAATGGTGGGCAAAGATGATTGATTGACATGATGACTAAAAGTTCTTGCATTGTCCCATGTTGCTTACTCTGTAATTGAAAGTAAGACTGACTGAGAGTTAGTTATGAATGATATTAATTGGTCCGTTTGTATTAGAGCAAGAGGTTCATGAATGGAACAAAGATGAAGTTCTGTTTTGGCATTCATATTTAGCATATGATTTTAAATAGGTGAGTGGCAAGACGGCAAAATGTGAAGACCAGGCAGTTACTTAGATTAGGACCAGGCATGATGGTGGAGAGGGAGTAGGAAGGGTGACTGAGGAAAGCCTACCTTTTCTTAAAGGTCTGGGTTTCTCCTACAATTGAAGTGAAAGAACAACATGACAAATTTAGTGCTGATAAGTACAAAATAATGCATATATAATAACATGCTTAGTAGTTCACATTTTTCTCTGTAAACTTTCAAGCTAGCAGTTTGAAACAAAACTGGTTGGCAATGTCAGTGGTTTACTGAAGACACCTGTTGGATGTGTGGTTACTGTCAAAAAAGTTGGAAGGCATCAGAAGGAATAGTTGATGAATAATAATACAAACAATATTTTAGTTTCTGTATGAAGTCAATTGTGTGTCTTCATCTGGTACAGTAGTGGCCACTGTCTCAAAAAGGATATTGTGAACCTAGAGGAGCTAATACAGGAAGTGGTTGTGATATTCCTCGCCATCAGTGTGATCTCAGTGAGCCAAGAAGAGTTGAGGTATTCCCCAAGGGTGCAGTTTCACAGTTGGCTCAAGCCAGCCCAGATCTGTTGTTTTGCTGAAAAGGATGTGTTTTTCCCACTTCCAGGAGTGCGGTTTTGCTTTGCCTCTTTTGTTGCTTTTACTGGCCATGCTTGTTTGTTTATCTGCTATAAGGATTTTTAGATCACTTGTTTCATCTATTGAGTTTTCAGAACTAAGGGCTAGAAACATTGATGTAAAATTCCTTCATTGTTACTTTACATCTAAATGACTTGTCCTGAAGATCAGTCATGAAAAAATAAAATTAATGTCATCTTCAGACAATTATAGCTTTTATAATTATGTAAGGCTATATTTTTTGTTCTGATATACACATATATATACACAAGAATGCGTATATCTAGCTCTAATGCCAAAACAGAATTTTATCTTAAACTAGATAACAATCTTGTAACTTACTCAATAGGTCGATAAACCAAGAGGGTTTGCAAGGGGTCTTGATCCTGAGCGGATAATTGGGGCTACAGACAGCAGTGGAGAGCTTATGTTCCTCATGAAATGGTAAGCCTTACATCCACAGTTCTGGTCCATATTAAGGGAGGACAGGCAGTTGCACTTAGGCTAATGAGACAACTTCACTTCAGGAATACGGCAGCTGGTGATCTCCTTACTAACCTTGTATTCTTAGAAAAACAAAGCTTGTATAATCTGTTAGTACTTACTTACTCTTCCTTCCAAAACCAAAATAACTTTACCTTCTGTTGGTTCAGTTTTACAGAAGTAGAAGTTTGAAAGGTAAATTCTGATAAAATATGGAAAAATTGGCATTTGTACGGAAAAGCTGGATCTCAGTAGTGTTCTTGCTAAGGGAACAGCAGGCAGAACTCCAGCTTTACCTTTTTCAATAAGCAGAAGCCAGCTGCTGGATAGCCAGCCTTCTAACCAACTGTAGTGGCAGCTGTTCTGCGTGCAGCCAAGTGGATAGAGAATTGGAAGGAACTAGTGGAGGAAGCTGAGGTTGAGATGAACAACAAATGATATGAAGGAGAGGTTTATTGTTATGGGCTAGTAAGAGGGGAGAGTGATGGGGGGGAGTTTGCATTGTTGGGAGGGTAGAGGGAGACCAGCTTCATTAGCTGCAGCGTTGATGGGAGACTTCTTGTGTCTCCTCAGTGAACAAGTAGGATAAAATTAATTTTTTTTTCCAGTATTGAGAATACAAGAGATTAAATTAATATTTGCTGGGGGACGGATTTCTTATGGTGGTGGAATGAGAAGAATGATAGCTTTCGGCAGCCTTTGAGAAGGGCATAACTTTCTGAATGGAGTCAAACTGAGTGGTCTTCAGAGAAATGATTTGTCATGTGATATGCCTGCACTGCTGAAGATCAGTGCTTTGAAAGATTGTGTCTCCCTTTTGCCTTTTTAAATTCTCTATAAATTTTAAGTGAAACTTAGAAGAGTTGCAAAATATAGATTGTGACTGTCTGAATTTCTGTAGTGATAATTGGCAAAATCAAACATGAAGGAAATGTACAAAAATAAGCTTTATTTGTTTAGGTCAGTTGCAGCTGATTAGTTTTTCGTAATTGATTGTAGGCAGCAAACATAGATATGAATATGTATGCACAAAACTGACTTGTAAAGGCAGCATGCACTTTAAAATGTAATCTGAAGCATGTCAGACTGGAAAGTTTCTTTTATTACCCCAAGACAGCATCAAGAATAGCAGTATGAAATACAGTAAGCTACTTGCATAAACAGTAAATATAATTTAGATGTTAAGTACCACCTCTTAAGACTGATGCTGTTGATTTTTAAGTCTCACTTTGAAGTTTTCATTATGCTTCAAAAGACACAATTAGCGAAGTTTTACGTCTTTCATTACATACTGCAATAGGTAGCTGTATAAATGGTTCCCTTTGAATAGCGTTTTCTTTTCAAACAGAAAAAAATATGGGAAGGGAAGGAAGATGCAGCTAGGAAAACTTGCCATTAGCGTGGAAGTACTTGGTAGCTATAGTGAAAGGTATACTGAAAACTGATTTCTAGCTGACATTCTTTTCAGAACTTATGACCTATCACAAGCTGCTAAATTTGCTGAATTAATGTTTATGCATTTTCTTAAATCCTACTCTCTTCTACATCAGGAAAGACTCTGATGAGGCAGATCTGGTGCTGGCCAAAGAAGCTAATGTGAAGTGTCCTCAGATCGTAATCGCTTTTTATGAAGAGCGACTAACTTGGCATTCATGCCCAGAAGATGAAGCACAATAATTGTTTGCATTGCTTTTTTATATATATGATTATTAAAACCTGAAATTTGATTTATTAGCAATGTGAGAAGCATACATTCTAACAAGAATCAAATTTGATATTTTTTTGAAGTAGTATGTTTTGCATCAACAGCAAGTAAATAAAAGCTTTCTGCAACTTGTTTCATTTATCACAAGAGAGCATTTGATACTACTACTTCCTCCATATTAGGTAAAAGCTTTTATAAAACATTCATAAACTTCCATAGTTATTACAGAATCATAATGAATGTTTAAACAAGCTCACAGATGTTTTGTAGTCTTCTATACTATTGATGTGCATGTTATCTTCTTTACCCAAACCTACCCCTTTAAACCTGTAGAATCATTCTTTTTAGTATTTGGGATCACTTGGTCCCAAGAAGACCAGGTGAAAATTAACTTTGTAGTAATTTGAATGTTATCAGACTGTATATTGTTTACTTTATTGTAAATACTGGTGAACAGTGGTCAATAAAATAGTTTTATATTCTTCCTTTATACTGATAGGCTGTGACTCTTTTGAAGCGGTATGATATTTCTGAACTTTTGATACATTAAGCTCTCAATTTGTAATATATTTATCTGTCAGTTGTTTTTTTGGGGGGTAAATTGATTAATTACTATAACCCCATTGCTACTCTGTAATCACAATGCCAGACAAATACCAGGCTTTGATTCTCTGTATTTTTTCAGTGAAGGATGCCTGAGGCATAGTATTTTTTCCGTCAGGAAGGGCCTGTGAAATGAATGTGCTTTGGGTACTTGTTTAATTCACGGATGGCAACCATACTGCTCAGGTATGGCTGGTGGTCACAAGGCCAAGTCCCCTCTGCAGGTATACTAGGAAATATTTGACATGTGTTGACAGTATCAGCCTTTGCTTTAGTTTCAGGTCTTAGTACGAGGCTATAGTGTAACTAGTGGTGGTTTGGTTGGAATTATTCTTCAGGCTGCTGCCTGAAGAATACTTATATAGTTCTGCCTTTAAAATGGAATATTTTATTGAGGGTACTTAAGTCATATACTTTAAACAAAACACTTTGTTTCTATTTCATATTGAATTTCAAATGAGTCCTATAATCAGCTGCTTGGAGAATGCCTTCAGAAGGGCAGAAGTAAGGGGTGGGGAAATCAGGAGGAGCAAAATTGCCTTTTTCCATTCTTTCTCCAGTTGCCGTTCCTCTTTTCACTTGCTTTCATCTACACACCTTTTATTTGTGTTTTGACTACAGTGTTATAGTTTGCCTTGAGCTATGCCTCTCCATGTGTCAATGGCCAAGCCTGTTTCAGAATTCCCCTTAATTTAGAGTTTTGACTAAAAAGAAAAAATCCTATAATACATTACTGTCGGTGTCCTAGGTGAGGCAGTTAAGATTGCCCAGCTATGTTTTCTTAGAAGGTAAAAAAAAAAAAAGGATATTCCTGGAAACCCTCATATGGTGTGCTGAGGAGCGAATGAAGGAATTTAGGCTGTGCTTGATGTTCTTTTCACAAAACATTACTATAACTATTTGTCCTCACATAGTTTCAAAAGCCATTTACATTGTGAATCAAAACTTGTCATTGTAAAACACTTAATCACAGTTAAACACTGTGGTGGCTAAATTGATGTTAAATTACCTTTTTATGTGTAACTGCTTTGTCTTATCAAGATTTTTTATTACTGAGTTTGGGCAGAATTCAGTTGCTGTCTATTTGTGGCTCTAGGAAAAATCTGGTATTCTTGGGAATCCATCATTCCCTTGCACCAGGTAATGATAATTTCAGAGCTCAGCTGGCTTCTCTTATCTGTTCCTTAGACAAATTACCCCAACTTTGTCATATGTGTAAGTCTTCTATAGAGTTCATGGCTTAATTCCTCGGGGCCTATAATAGGAATATTTATACACTTAGTATATAGGATTCTGAAATCCTTGCTTTTTTATCCAGTAGCTTGAGAAATACACGGGCTAAACAAGAATTCCAAAGCAGCTTGCATTCTTCTGCCTACTTCTTCAGTGTGGAGTGCTTTTTAAAGAGTCTTAAAAATGTTATTTCACAGTTTGCATTTTATTGTCTGAAACTTGGTCGTTCCTATACTTTATTTCAAGTGTGGATCTCACTTTTATTTGAAGTTGCTGATTTGAAGCAATACAGGTTAAACAGTTGATTTAAATTATCGGTTATTATAAGTGGTAGACATAGAGATTTTTGTTGAAAGGTTAATTCTCCTATATTTGTAACCCTTAAAATATAGATTTGTAGCTAGATACAGCTTTTATATTATATTTGGTCCTTAAAAATGCACTGTATTCACATTTAAACAACTTTACAGCTTGTTAAACAATTACTTAGATTTCTAGTTTTTTACATTATGGTGGTAAAAATGCTGACTGGTATTTGTTTCCTTTTTTTCTCCTCACTTTGTGTCAAACTGCATTTTGGTAGTAATGAAATGCCACACTTTAAAGTTACAAGTTATGTAAAATTAATGCTGAATGTGCTGCATACATATGCAAAAAGTTAACAAATGTTATTAATTTAAGATTAACTGATTAAATAAATGAGATATCTTCTGTAGTTAGTGACTTGTGCGGAGGTTTCTGGTCATTGTCCTTTCTTATACCAAAACAAATAGGTTTCAGGCTGTTGTTTCATGATCACTCTGATGATGCTGCTGTCCTGAAAAAAAAAAAACCCCACACAAGAAAACCCCCAAGCAGTTGTGCTTGCTCCAGTAATACTCCTCACCCTTGCTGAAGAACATGCTCTTTGAGTTAAACGTAACAAGGTAGTGCTAGGTTACGCAAAATTCAAATTGTGATCAGTTATGGCATCATCTTCTCACAGCCTGGTTCTTACTTCCTTGCTAGGAAAGAATAAAACTCCTAATTTGTTCATTAGTATTGAATTAATTGCAGATTAACTAAAGAGCAATTGCTGTTAAATGGAATAAAACAAATATTCTTAGTACCTGCAAAAAAAAGCTATCAGCATTGCAGGTGAATTTTATCAGTACAGCACAAATGGATTCTACATGCTTCGTGGTAATTCTTCCAGATTTATGGTCCAGCTCCCTTTAAAAACACTTGACAGTTCTTTAACAATAGGTGGTAGTACATTTAGCACTCAACATATGTTGCCATCATTTCAAATGTAACTAGAAGTACATTTTTCCTTTAACTGCAAATTATTATTATCTTATTTATTTGCCTGAATTAGGCTCTTGCACTATAAAAGATTGTCCTCCTTCCCTGTTCTAAGAGCTTTCTCCCACATCCTCAGCATTTTCCTTACCACTGGTGTCATCCGTCTGTTTGGAATTTCATCTCAAAATGCCTCCTTTTAGTCAACTTTTTAATTTGTCTGCGTATGCTAAGACACATCTACTCTGCTGACAGAGGCCTCTAAACCTGGACTAGCTGCCAAGTCAGGTGCCCCCAAACTTGTTTCTGATGGATGGAAGTCCTGCTTCAGCCTTTGGAGAACAGATACAAGTTCCTCAGGAGATGAGAAGAACCACCAACCCCTGGAGGTGCCCGAGGCTATCAGGCTTTGTCAGCTGGATAGCAGTGGCAAGACCAAGGGAATGCAGTCTCGGCACTTGAGGAGCACTGCAGAGGTCACTGTCCTCATTCCCTGTGGAGCCAGTGGCAGTAGTCATAAAAAATGGGATGCACAGATGTCCCAGCACTGTCCCCCAGTGCCTTGGAGCTCCCACTGGTGTCCTGCCAGTAACAGGAAGGATTCTTACCCCCAAGGTCGATCAGGCCAGGGCATTTTGCTACTCTTGGAAGCCTTTGAGATGACTCCAGGTTGAGGGAAGAAAGGGGATGGGCAGTGCAAGTGTCTCCTGGGAGGCATGACCAGCCTGTGGAATGAGGAGGCATGTCTTGCTCACATGCTCAGGGAATAGCTGATGGGCAGTGCAAGTGTCTCCTGGGAGGCATGACCAGCCTGTGGAATGAGGAGGCATGTCTTGCTCACATGCTCAGGGAATAGCTGATCGCCAGTGCTGGGGTCAGGAAGGAATTTTCTGCCGGGGCAGATTGCCACTGGTCCCTGGGGGTTTTTTACCTTCCTCTGCAGCATTGAGCATGGCCACTTGCAGGGCTCCTCTGGTCCATTTTGGCTAGGTTACTGGCTGCTGCTCATGCACCACGAAGATGGCCTCTCGTGCCCTGCAGCTGCGGGGAGGAAGGCTTTTTTTCCCCCAGGGTGGGCTAGCAAGTGTCACTGGGGGTTTTGTGCCTTCCTCTGTGGCACTGAGCATGGCCCCTTGCCAGGGCTCCTTTGGGCCGTTTTGGCTAGGTGCCTGCTGCTCATGCTCCACAAAGGTGGCGTTCATGCCCTGCATTTGGGGGGATGAAGCTTTCTAGACTCCCAGGGTGGGTCCCAAAGGTGGCCCCCAGGCGTTGCTTCTTGTCCTCTGTAGCACTGAGCACAGCCCCTTGTCAGGGCTCCTCTGGGCCCTTTCGGCTAGGTCCTTGCCTGCTGCTCTTGCACCTCCAAGGCACCACTCGTGCCCTGTCTCTCTCTCCCATTGCAAGTTGTATCGGGATCGAGCTCTGCTCTTCCTTGGCTCCATTTCCCCAGGTGTTCTGCCTTGTGCAAAAGGGCTCCGGGCTTGCTGCACCACCAGGAGCTGCCACTTCCCAGCTCTCCCTGCATGCAACACAAGTGCCGGGCAGGCACGAGAGCACTTTTCAGGCATTGCTGGCCAAGAAGCACAGCAGAGGAATTTTTTGAAGCCAAAAAGTATGATTGTGATCAATAGGTGTAACACTTTTGAAAACACCCCATGGTACCACACGCTACTTCTTCTTTTGTGTGTGATCGGTACCGATCCTCATTCTTCAAATTCTCACTCTCTAGGAAACAGGGACTGCTTGGCCTGTATTCCTGCTGCTACCTTCTGTAGCTCTGTGGCTTTCCTTTGCCAGATTGCAAGGGATGTTTTTTCAAGGTAAACTGAAGCTAAACATCAGCCTGCTCCTGGCTACACACGTGCATTGTGTTAATGCTTGTGAGCATCAGCTCTGAAACAGATTCAGAAAAATAAATTAAATTAAATTAAATTAAATTGAATCCTGTTTCCACTTGTAACCTTTATGATTTGTGTCCTTGAAAGTGTTTTTGGAGCTGAAAAAACCCCTGGCATTTCAGGCAAGTAACAGTCTCATTGTTATTCAACTCATCGTGAGTGAAGGGAATTAGAATAGAATAGAATAGAATAGAACAGAACAGAACAGAACAGTTATGCAATGTTAGGCCTAGCGTTATGCATGACAAGCCATGAGCTAGGCCTGCGGGGTCCATCCAGGAGAGCGGCTCTGCAGTGCAGGTCCTGGGCTCCTCCAGGAGTCGCGGTCAGAGACGGGCACACCTACAGCATCGCTCAGGGGCTGAAGGCCCCAGGCTGAGCTGAGACACGTCCCCTGGGCCCTTGGCAGGAGACGGTGTGGGTGGGGGTCCCAGGGGAGGCTGGTCCCAGCCATTGAGGCCTATGAGCACCCCCAGGACCCTGCAGAAGTAAACCTGCACTGCTCGTGTACTCTCCTTTAGACATTTATGGTTGGCCACTTTGGGGACAGAGCGTTGGGCCAGATGGACCTTTGCTCTGATGGAGTACTGTTGTTCTCAGGTTCTTGTGCTTTGTTATGTTTTTCCAAGGAAAACAGCTCAGGCATTTCTAAAAATGAGCATAAGAAAACAAAAATTCATGGTGAAATGAACAGGTATTGCTCACATCAAAAAGATTTGCAGCCATTTAGTTCTGGAGCAGATCCTGCTTCAGACTGAGGGCTTGATCTTTGAGCCTCACTGGTGTCAGATATATGGTCTTTTGCCATCCTGTGTAAACCCAGCTAAACTGGATGAACACAGAAGACTTTCAAAAACCACAGTTCACACATGCTTTTTGCAAATTTGTTCAGATGCTCAGATTATCTAGAGACAATCCATAGCTCTCACCCCCATCAAAAGGTACATGCCTCCTTCCCACAAAGTGACAGAGCCAGTGCCTGGGATGGGACATGATTACCCATTCAATTCCTTCTGATAGTGCAGGGCTGGGAAGAAATGTCATCAAAGATTTCCTCAGCATCTACTGTTAGGGAAAGAAGGAGGTAGGAAGAGAAATGAGAGGAGAGGAGAGGGAGAGGGAGAGGGAAAGGGAGAGGGGAAGAGAAGAGAAGAGAAGAGAAGAGAAGAGAAGAGAAGAGAAGAGAAGAGAAGAGAAGAGAAGAGAAGAGAAGAGAAGAGAAGAGAAGAGAAGAGGAGAAGTAGTTCAGTTGGAAGAGACCTACAACGATCATCAAGTCCAACTGCCAGACCACTTCAGGGCTGACCAAAAGTGAAAGCATGTTATTAAGGGCATTGTCCAAATGCCTCTTAAACACTGACAGGCTTGGGACATTGACCACCTCTCCAGGAGGCCTGTTCCAGTGTTTAACCACCCTACCAGTAAAGAAATGCCTCCTAATGTCCAGTCTAAACCTCCCCTGGTGCAGCTTTGAACCATTCCCATGCATGCCACCACTGGAGAAGAGATCAGCACCTTCCTCAGGAAGCTGTAGAGAACAATGAGGTCACCCCTCAGCCTCTTTTTCTCCGAACTAGACAAGCCCAAAGTCCTTAACCACTCCTCATAGGACATTCCCTCCAGCCCTTGCACCAGCTTTGTTGCCCTCCTCTGGATGCATTCAAGGACCTTCATGTCCTTCTTAAATGGGGGGCGCAGAACTGCACACAGTACTCCAGGTGAGGCCTCACCAACCCTGAATACAGTGGGATAATCACCTCTTTCGACTGTCTGGTTATGTTTGATGCACCCCAGGGTGCGGTTTGCCCTCTTGGCTGACAGGGCACACTGCTGGCTCATATTGAGCCTGCTGTCCACCAGCACCCCTAGATCCCTTTCTGCAGAGCTGCTCTCCAGACACTCCTCTCCCAATTTATACTTGTGCCCGGTGTTACTCTGTCCTAGGTGCAGAATCCGGCATTTCAGCTTGTGAAATTTCATTCCATTAATTATAGCCCGATGCTCCAATCTATCTAGATCTCTCTGCAAGGCCTCTTGTCCCTCAAGAAAGTCAACAGCACCGCCCAGTTTGGTATCATCAGCAAACTTGCTAATGGTGCATTCAACACCTGCATCCAGGTCACTGATAAAAAGATTGAACAGAACTGGCCCTAGAATTGAGCCCTGAGGAGCACCACTGGTGATGGGTCGCCAGCCAGACGTAGCCCCATTCACTACAATCCTTTGAGCCCCGACCTTCAGCCAGTTCCTCACTCAGCACACCATGAACCTGCTCATCCCACAGTTGGACAACTTGTCCAGAAGGATGCTGTGAGGGACAGCATCCTCCTAGACAAACTAGCTGCCGGGGGCTTGGATGGGTGGACTCTTCGATGGGTTAAAAACTGGCTGGATGGCCGAGCCCAGAGAGTGGTGGTGAATGGGGCAAAGTCCAACTGGCGGCTGGTCACTAGCGGTGTTCCCCAGGGCTCAGTTCTGGGGCCGGTGCTGTTCACTATCTTTATAGATGATCTAGACGTAGGGATTGAGTGCACCCTCAGTAAATTTGCAGATGACACCAAGCTGGGTGGGAGTGTCGATCTGCTGGAGGGTAGGAAGGCCCTACAGAGGGATCTGGACAGGTTAGATAGATGGGCCGAGACCAACGGCATGAGGTTCAACAAGAACAAGTGCCGGGTCTTACACTTCAGCCACAACATCCCCATGCAGCTCTACAGGCTGGGGGAAGAGTGGTTAGAAAGTGGCCCGGCGGAAAGAGACCTGGGGGTGCTGATCAACAGCCAGCTAAACATGAGCCAGTAGTGTGCCCAGGTGGCCAAGAAGGCCAATGGCATCCTGGCCTCTATTAGGAATAGTGTAGCCAGCTGGTCTAGGGAAGTGATTGTCCCTCTGTACTCGGCACTGGTGAGGCCGCACCTTGAATACTGTGTCCAGTTCTGGGCCCCGCACTTCAAGAAAGATGTTGAGGTGTTGGAGCGAGTCCAGAGGAGGGCGACCAAGCTGGTGAAGGGTCTGGAGGGTCTGACCTACGAGGAATGGCTGAGGCAGCTGGGGTTGTTTAGCCTGGAGAAGAGGAGGCTCAGAGGTGACCTTATTGCAGTCTACAACTACCTGAAGGGAGGTTGTAGTGAAGTGGGAGTTGGCCTCTTCTCCCAGGCAACTAGCGATAGGACAAGAGGACACAGCCTCCAAGCTTCGCCAGGGGAGGTTCAGGTTGGACATTAGGAAGAATTTCTTTTCAGAAGGGGTTATTAGACATTGGAATGGGCTGCCCAGGGAGGTGGTGGAGTCACCATCTCTGGATGTGTTTAAGAAAAGACTGGACATGGCACTTAGTGCCATGGTCTAGTTGACAGGGTGGTGTCAGGGCAACGGTTGGGCTCGATGATCCCAGAGGTCTCTTCCAACCTGGTTGGTTGATTCTGTTGATTTTGTGATTCTGTGACAGTACCAAAAGCCTTACTAAAACCCAGAAAAACTATATCCACCACCATCCCTTTACTCACTAGGCGAGTTACCATAGAAGGATATCAAACTAGTTAAACAGAACTTTCCCTTTGAGAGCACATGTTGACTGTGCCTGACGATTGCATTGTTCTTTGAATGTCTTTCAATAGCACCCAGCATGATCTTCTACATAATTTTTCCAGGTACTGAATCAGTTTTGCACACAGAGTTGCACACCAGTTCTACATCTCCACAGTAAAGGAGCTGTTATAATAAATTAGGTAAGGTCTAATGATTCTACCAAACCCCATGGATCACTGCACTGTAATTCAGGGCTTTGTGTTCAGTGGATTGTTTACCATAATTTGAAATGATTGACCTGAATCCAAAAACTTCTGCAGATAAGCATTAAGTCTTAATATTTCAGAAGAGTGTATATTTGTGAAATCATAGTTACATAAAGAAAGCCTCTTTGCATAACTAAGAAATAGTACTTTTATTAACTAATTCTTTTTGGATTATATGACCAGAGTTGCAGTTTGGGTTTTCAGTTAATTTCCATTTATTTGATTAATTGAAATGAACAGACATGTACCTGTAAAACGAGAAGGGAGAAATTTTTCACTAGGACAAGGAAAGCAATCACCTCGAATGCTGAACCTCTAAACTTGATACTCTCACTGTTGTACTAAGCCATAAATCCTGTTAAGGCAGTAAAATCAGACATTTGAGGGAGAAACAGCATCTCACCTTGTTGTCACAGACATTCTGCAATTGTTGCAGGAGCATCACTGGCTTTTACTGAGCAGCGTTTCTGACTATTCTGTATGATTCTGTCTGTTGTATCTGATTAATCTAAAGTTTTGGATGCTGTTGGTGAACATTTTTTGATTTTGATAAGTCACAGCATGGTTGATTTCTAGTAAATGTGTCTCTCTGAATTCAGGATTTTGTATTTGGCAACTACCCCCTTGCTCTAACTGCAATATAAAATCCAACAAAGAAAGGTCAGTGCAACTCTACAGATGAGGAAATTTAAGGAAAAAGTATGTAATGGTGAATAAAGAGGACTTGCTTCCTTAAGAAATTAGGAATTGCAATTTTTGATTTTAAATACAGTTCTCAGTGATGTCTGTTCTAATAGACTAAGTTGTGAATTTCCAAGTATTCTGTAGCTGATGCTAGGAAGCCAGTGTTTTTCTCTTCACTTAATGACATCCAAAAGCTAGTTTAAACTAGATAACTACAGCTAAATCAAAAAAAGCCCAGAGGAAAATACTGAGAAATACACAAATGCAGTTCTCAACTACAGGCAACACTAACACCTACTACTACAGCATCGATTTGTATTGTCTTTTGCTGTCCTATGGACAATAAGAATATCTCCTTAGTGTGCACACACTATGGTCAGAAAGCTAAAAATGCATCTTATTTTTGTGGAAAATCCATTCCAAAAGAAGCCAAGAGAATTACACCAATCAAGATAAATACAGTTACAGAGGCTACTGTAAAGGAACCGATATGTTTGGACAACTTGGACAACACAAGACTGCTAAATTTATTTTATTCTTCTGCTGACTGAAGTTCAAAGGTTGCTTGAACTTCTTCTCCCTACCTTTTAAAATACCAATCAAAAGGCAGGCAATGAATTGTGACTTTGGTATTCCCAGAACCGCAAAATGCTGTTTGTACTAAAAGTACTGGGAAGGTAAGAATTGAAAACCCATTTGCTCCTTCCATCATGAAGCACCACAAGTAGCCTGGACAAGACGCAACATGTCTGTTGAACAAAAGGCAGCTGAAACAGTGTGCAGGCGGCACGCTTCCAGTCGCCTGAGAAAAGCTTGTGTCCTTCCAGGGTTAATAATCATAGTATTAATTATCCAGGGGGAGGCGCTTAAAGCTTTTGCTTTCATAGAATAATGCATGGTAGTCCTTAGATAAAAAGCAGAATTCGTGGGCTTCCCTTTGAAATTCTGTTGTTTCTTCTAATTGTCACAGACCCATGTCACAGGTTCCATGTCTGTCAGTATGCTGCACATCACTGCTTAGAAAAATGTATGCTATCCCCTCAATTTCGAAAAAAACTAGTTAAATATATCTTTTTTTGAATGAGTTGTTGACTTTCAGCTGGTTTTACTCCTTCAGGGGTAGCTGAAGATACAGTTGGTAGGTTTAAGCATTTAAAGGTGTTGTTAGATATAACACTTAATGAAAATATCTCATGCGTAGCTGCTTTTATTTCAAATGCTGTGGCTAAGTCTGCAAACCCTAACCAAATTGCCACAGGCAACGGTGGTGGTGATTCAGTAGATGACACTCCAGCCTGGGAGTCATGTAGTTGCCTGCACCCAGCCCTGTCATCCCTTAGCAGACGCAGTGGCTGTACCAGTGCTGGCTGAGCAGGCACCTACGAGGAGAGAACCATGGAGAAGCACAGGAGATCTCTAAGCACACCTGGTTGTGCATGGTGTGAACAGTGTCTTGGTCTTGCAGGGAGTCAGTCACCCTCATGCCATCCTCTTATTGGATCTTCCAAGAGTTTCACGGCTAAAGGGACCCCAGGCTGTTGTGTTTTAACAGCAGATTGCCGCAGTCTGTTCCTCCCCTTTCAGAAAGATACTGGTGCCTGGGAGATGACGTTTGTTTTTTCCCACCGCAAAGAATTCATAGCCGGTGTGCTATGCTGCAATTATATACCCTTTGACTGCCCCATAGGATGCAGCTTACAGCCTACTGAAATACTAAGGATTGGGGTCAAATTAACAATGTACCATTTTTCCGTGTTCAGTGCTCCACAGTCAATTTGCTGCTAACACTCTAGGTGCCATTTTCACAGTACTGTGCACCATCTTTCTGAAAACCACTAACACTGAGTATTTTTTCAGGTGTATTGGCCCTCATCTTTATGGATGACTTTGAAGACTTGGAAGATGTCACCAGCCTGGTCACTGTGACATAACTGGAGAAAAGGATCATGGACAGCACTGGAGAAGAGGGATCATGAAAGCAGCCTGTTTCTGTATGGCTGTCTCCTTGTGATGCTCCACTCGGGATGAGATAGCCACAAGAATGGAATGGCAAGCAGTGGCCAAAGAATTTCAGAGTTGAACAGAGGCTTCCCTCAACATGGTTCCAGGCACTGATGTCTCCTTCAGAAATCTGATTGTGCTCATTGCTTTCTAGTGACTAATCTATTTGCTGCCAGTAGATCAGCAGCCAGAGCTGCTGTCCTGAGGATTAGTGCCTCCATTAAGAGGTTGCTGCGTTCATTTAGAGGGAAGTAAGTGGGCCTGGTCAATAAAGGTAGTAACGTAAGTGTTCAATACTAACTGCTTAAATATGGTTCAAGGTTTGAATAAAGAGACTTTGTTTTTCTTTATCTCATGGCAGACACATAAGATCCATTCTGAAGTTTGCAAATGTATTTTTAGAATGAAAAATGACTAAACGATAAAATTTATAAAGTTTAAAATTAAATTGAAGAGATATGTAAGATAACATGAATTAGAATATTAAAATCCCTTAGCAAAGATATTGTAAAGGACTCTCTTAACCTGCCAATAGTTCTGGTGAAAAAGAAAAGCTTCTCAAGCTGATTCGGGGACAGTCACAGTTACCTTCCTCCTTGTGATTTCATGGCTGCTAGTCACATAGGTGGCGGTGTGATGTCCTAAACATCCAACTTACTGTTTGCTTACGAATGGTTTTACTGAACATTTGGACAGGAAGCAGAAGCTGTTTAATTTCATCCAGGACAGCTGTGGAGCAGCAGTAGGGAGCAGATGAGAAAGACTGCAAACTAGCTGTTACGTAGCAACGTGCACAGTTTGCTTCCTGTGCATACGTGCAAGAGCAACAGAAGAACCACAGCAAATCCTGGTAAACATAGATTTGGGAAACTTTCTCACCAGTTGGAAATGTTGCCTCTGCAAAATGCAGATATTTCAAATTGGTTAAAAGATTACTCATTGATAAATCACTACCTTCCCAAGAAAGTTGTGCTAAAGCAGCACTTGAAGCAGCACCTACTGAAACATTCCTGTTCCTTTTGCAGTAACATCAGTAAATGCTGGACTAGAGTCTCAGAGCTGACCTGCTGATGCAAGGCTGAGGATGCAGCAAAGTGGTTGAAGAAAAACAATGCAAGTAAATAAAAACACTTTACCCATACAGATAGAATGGTTATGGCATATACTGGGGATGTTATGTGGAAAGAACAGATAAGGAGTATTTTGTTTTTCTTTACACAATTACAAGAAACCTACAACACGGAGACCATCACAGGCTTGATTCCTAGTCACACTTTCCCATGATGAATATTAACTTCTCTCAAAATAAGAGATGCTGTATTTTGAAAAAGAGGCTATTTGATTTGATAGGCAGTGCTTTGCAAAAGCAAAACTGAGGTTTAAGGCAGTACTAAAGCTTGAATTTGTATACGTACATAAAGCTATCAGCACTGGAGTAAATTTCAAAGACAGAATTACAAACTTAAAAGATACTTTCTGTTAGTGGAGAACTGAACTTCAAACAATTGAAGGCCTCCTGCTCTTCCTTATCATCCTCTATTACTCGCCATCTGAAGCTGCTCAGAGCTGCTACAGACTGCTTGCTGCCTGTGTCTATTTTGAACAAGCACAAAACCTGAACCAGCTTCATCTTCTTGTGTCTGGCCCAGTCATATCTCACTATTAAGACAACTCAGCAGGCTCTCACTTAAAATTTGCATGTCTTTCTGTTTCCTGTTCTTAGCGAGAAATGAATTTTGTAGTTGCTGAGACTGGTCTGACTGGAGGTCTGTATATAAAGGCCTGGACTCTTGCAGATATGAAAGACAACATGCTCTGAAAAGGTAGGTGAGCACTACAGGTAGGGGAGAGGAGTGCATGCTTATGTACTCCCTTGAAATCTCAATTCTAACTGTACCCCAGATATTACACAACATATCTGTAATCAGAGTGTAATCAGCGTAACTGCACCAGCAAGCCCAGTTACCATGCTCTCAATGCACAGGGGCAAAATGCTTTTTTGAAAAATTTATTTTATTTAGGTAATATAAAAACTTTCTAAGAAAATAAATAAATTACTGCAAAAATACTTTTGGTTTCTTGCTTACCTTTGCTACTGAAGTGAGGGAGTGCAGCACAGTACAGCATGGAAATAATTATTTGAAAATACTTATTACCAGCAAGTGCATGGTAGAGTCCCATGTCACAAGCTGAGCTAAGACAGGAGGCATTACAAACCTCCCTAGGAATATTGCTATACCAACAAATCCTAAGGTCAGACCAATGAGTTTTGTAATAATCTATCTAAGAAATTCTTACCACTCTTCCCACCTCAGAAGTTACACTAATATCCAACACTAGTAATTACGAGGTAATTAAAAAATAAAACCAAATGGTTTAGATTTTGGAGTCAGAAAGAGGGAATCAATCCACAGGTGGAAACTAAAAAGTCACTCAAATACCTGAAAGCGTGTCTAATTAAGTAACACACACGTCAGGTAGTCTTAGCCTTAGCTTTTTTGGCCACCTAATGTAATGAATAAACCTCACATGAAGTCATTAAGAGCAGACAAACCAATGATCTACACCGTAGGACTTGTCTACACAGGAAAGAGCTCAGAACAGCTACTGCAGAGTATCTGTTCTGCAGCAGCTCCCCGAGGGGATACTTTTTTGCAATAAGTATGAATTTATGTGGTTTTGCTTAATACACATGAGAGGTGAACTACATTAAAAGCAAACAAAGGCATCCATCATGGAAAATGAGAGTATCTACTTGAGTAACTGGTTCAGGATAGCTGCTGGTCTTCTGATTCCCCACTTCAGATTGTTTCACAGTAACCACCTTACATAGATCAATCCAAAGTGCACTACTCCTTCATTGTAAATGTACAAAATTAAGGAAATGGAACACTAGACAGCATGGCTTCGTCATGAGGTAATAGTTAGCCAGAAGCTGCTTGTGGTGCTGAGCTATTGCTGCAACTCACACATGTAGGCTCACAAAGTTTGGGCTGCTGGCAGCAAAGAAGCAACAACAGTCCAGCACCACTCACGCCCTACAACATGTTTTTGTGGCCATAAATGGCCTTGCGGATGTTTATGAGACAATCAAAAAGCTGTTTCAAATATACTAGTGCATATGATGTAGTTTATATTGCAAGTTCAAATATGACACGGACGTGGCTGCTTATTCCATATAGACTTTAGAATGAGTTTGAAATAAATAGCACAATTTCTCCACTGTAATGCCTTTAAGGCAATGGATACGCTTTTCTGAAAGGGATAGAATACATGGGCAACAGGGAGGGCAAAACCTGTCTGATGCAGCTGTGCCAGGCAATAGGGGGTATCTGATCTACTTGACTTACTACTGAAAGAACTAAACAAGACCCCCTAAAATACAGTGTCAGGAGGGGATTCTGAACAACAGACGGTTTTGCTTCCCTGTCTCCTCTGTTTAACAAGCCACCTGGTTCAGTAGATTTCATCCACATGTACTTGTAAAATTTATTCACTGCAATGAGGTATTGATACAACTAAAAGTGACAGCCATTGACATGTTAAATGCTGTACTAGGGGTTGTCTACGCATGAGAGTCGTACCACCATATGAGAGTAGTACCACTCTAACTACACAGGTGTGTCTAAAATAATAAAGCCTTGTCAAAGAGTTCATTAAATTGTCGCTAGGAGGGTGTATAGATAAGCTTATGCCTGTGCTAAGGAAGAGGAAAGTTACACTAATGTATGACAACTTTAAATCAGTATAATACGTTAGTACTAGGAATTGTAGTGGTATATTTATATTTATTTAAATCTTTCTTGTTTCCTGCTAAATGAGATTGTATGATACGGCATTTACATGAACCAACTGCAGAGTCAGTGAAACTCAGCTGATGCACGGTAACTTGGTCAGCTGCCACATCTTCGGCACAGGCATAAGCCCTGACCCTTTGCTGTCAAAAGCAGTGGGAAATGTTCGTTCAGTGTGTAATTAGAGCAAGTGCACAATCTCCAGCTGTTAGGAAAGGGGTCCCTTCCCCAGTAACACCACCACTGTCAGTAATGCCAGACCCACTAAGGCTTGTTTTTTCCAAACCTGCTTCTCCCAATCACGTCTCTGCTGTTCTTGATCTTCTTCTAACCTCACTGGTAGCCACCTTGCTACAGCTTCTCTTAAAATACTCACCACCAACGCAACCCCACCCATCTGTGCGCATCTCAGTTGGAAAAGTATCAACCCAAATGCCTCTGAAAAGGACTAATTCCTCCTAACCTCTTTATTGTCCTTGCTTGGTTCCCATTGCTGGTACTCTAACTTGCTTCTCCCTGTGGGCAACAAAAATAGACACTGTCTTGAAGTCAACCACAGAAGTCACTTCACTGGGTCAGACCCACCCGCCCCTCCGGCTCAGGGTACTGTCAGCAGAAGGGGCAAGTTTGCTAGGCTTCAGGAGTGTAGTGAGAACTGTGGGGTAATCTGCCAAAGGGAACAGATGCTCATTTGGAAATACATGTGTACAATCTGCTTAAAGCAGGGCTCCCTCTGAACTTCATAAGAATGATTAATTTTTTCATGGTTTTTTTTCCAGATATGGAATGAATGGCACATGAGAATTTATCATGGGTTTCTTTGCATCAAAAGAAAAAACAGAAGACATATACAGGAAAGGTACGTATTAATTGAGAATATTCAGACTGGAAATATTGCAAGTCTTCTCATTCCACCTCTTTTTGAGAATGTATCTGGACAGTGGTGGGGAGTTGACAGCAGTCCACACAGATACTGCCTTTCATATGACATGCACGTTTTCTGTGCTAACCAAATGTCAGCTCACGGCCAAACCTTTGCAAGCCAAATGACAAAACTACAATTTTATAGCCAGCCTGACCCAGATGCCCCCCAGTCAAAGTATAGAATTGCCCTTTGCTGCCTTTCCAGACACTGGAGGCACAGGTGCTTTCAGAGAACAAACTAAATCCTAGGCAATCATCTGAATTGTCCGAAGGAGATATTTGTATCTGCCTTGACTACGGAGAACTGAGGGACAAGTCCCCAGTGTAGGCAAGGAAAATGGGGCAGCCAGCTTCTTGGCCTTCGTGCCTTGCATCCCAGTACAAAGGGCCAGAAGTAGGAGAGGAAACTGGGAGATACAGAAATAAACACTCAGCTTGAATCCCATTCAAGAACAATATTGTTCTGCTCTAATATTTTGCAAGAAACCAGCACACAACGAGTAAGAAACTGCAGATGGAAAAACAGCATCTGAGGCTATTCCAGTCAACCACTGCTTCACACTATTATTATCTTCTCTGAAATAGTCATAAATATCAAGCAAAATTTGAGGGCTCTATATTTTGTTACTCTAGCATTTGCCCTCAGTGCTGATTTTAATTTGGATCTGTGCAATTAAACATAATGACTCAGTTATTTTCTTAAATCTGACCTAGAGACACAAAACTAAACAGAACAAAAATTGCCTAGAAATAAAGGGAGGAAACAATAAAGACCTTGTAAGAAATAAAGTTAGAAGGGAGAAGGGAAAAGAAAGTCTGTATTCTTTTGCTTCTATGAAACATGTAAAGGAGGAGACCCTTTAAAAATATTCCTATTTGTTTCATGCTTGCTTATTTTTACTGCAGAATATCATGCAAGTCTTTCAGGTTGGCCAGTCAACTCTCTGAAACACTAAGGATGGTGATGGGTCATAGCTCTTTCTGATGGTTTTCAGTTTTTAATAAGGTATTTGGCTTCTGCTCGAGTTGAAAAGATGACGTAGATTTCATTAATAGTTCTTTTCTTCTCAATTGATAACTTTATTCCTCTTCATGCTAGAAACACCAAGGCCTTCCATTTTAGCTTTTCTTCAGCTCAGATCTAACATAGAAAACTGGAATTACTTATAGGGAAAAAAGAAAAAAAATTGAGAGAAAGTAAACGGTCCTTTTTCATACTACATGCAAATGCAAATAATCCTCTCTCTCCCACAGTCTGACCCAATTTTCCTTGGGCAGACTTTGTTTTTCTAAGCCAGGCACCTTTGGGACTGCAAACCTAGCAGACACTATTGAATATGAGAGCACAGCACTTGCAAAATCAAGTTTAAAGCTATTACATTCATGGCACTAAAATGCCCAGTGTACTGACAACTTGCCTGTTCTAGCCAAAACTCCTCCCATGCTCACATAAACAGATAAACCAAACCCAAGAGTTTCATTCCTCCGCCAATTTTAGAAATCAGAAGATCCATCCAAGCTGCTTAAGGGAACGTCCTACTTGCAGGTAGGAGTATTCATCATTGGTTGGATGGTTGCACTTAAAGAGTTACAGTCAACGGCTCAATGTCCAAGTGAACACCAGTGACGAGTGGCGTTCCTCAGGGGACGGTATTGGGACCGGTCCTGTTTAACATCTTTGTCGGTGACATGGACAGTGGGATTGAGTGCGCTTTCAGCAAGTTTGCCAACAACACCAAGCTGTGTGGTGCAGTCGACATGCTGGAGGGAAGGGATGCTATCCAGAGGGACCTTGACAGGCTTGAGAGCTGGGCCTGTGCAAACCACATGAAGTTCAACAAGGCCAAGTGCAAGGTCCTGCATGTGGGTTGGGGCAGTTCTAAGCATAAATACAGGCTGGGTGGAGAATGGGTTGAGAGCAGTCCTGAGGAGAAGGACTTGGGGGTGATGGTTGACGAGAGAAGCTCAACATGAGCTGGCAATGTGCGCTTGCAGCCCAGAAGGCCAACCGTATCCTGGGCTGCATCAAAAGCAGCATGGCCAGCAGATTGAAGGAGGTGATTCTGCCCCTCTACTCCATTCTCATGAGACCCCACCTGGAGTACTGTGTTCAGCTCTGGGCCCCCCAACATAAGAAGGACATGGAGCTGTTGGAACAAGTCCAGAGGAGGGCCACGAAGATGATTAGAGGGCTGGAGCACCTCTCCTATGAAGACGGGCTGAGAGAGTTGGGGTTGTTCAGCCTGGACAAGAGAAGTCTCTGGGGAGACCTTACAGCAGCCTTCCAGTACCTGAAGGGGGCCTACAGGAAAGCGGGAGAGGGACTTTTTACAAGGGCATGTAGTGATAGGACAAGGGCTAATGGTTTTAAACTGAAAGAGGGGAGATTTAGATTAGACATTAGGAAGAAATTCTTTCCTGTGAGGGTGGTGAGACACTGGAACAGGTTGGCCAGAGAAGTTGTGGATGCCCCCTCCCTGGCAGTGTTCAAGGCCAGGTTGGATGGGTCTTTGAGCAACCTGGTCTAGTGGAAAGGTGTCCCTGCCCATGGCAGGGGAGGTGGAACTAGATGATCAAGGTCCCTTCCAACCCAAACCATTCTATGATTCTATGATTTAAATATATTCAGCTGCTTATAATTATACACACTTCGAAAAGGGATTAAAAACAGCAGGACACTGGCAAATGTGTTGATTTCGTGCTTTATTGCAAACAAGCTACAAAAACGTCACTACTTGCCAAATACAATGTGACAACATGGTTGAGGGGCAATTGGTATTTTCCACCACAGAACACAAATCAGTAAAGGGAAATACTTGTAGAGTTCCTTCCTTTCTTCTTCCCTCACTTTTCTTAATCCTTACACCTTCCACAACATGAAAGCACCCAGCACCTTTTAGAACTGCAATCGGTGACACAACTCTTGTCATTTATTGGTGCTTCCTAAGAGTGATGCCTAGGAATCCTACCCTAGCCTAACGCTGCATGATTTCCTCCCCTCTTTAGCTACAGAAAGGAAATCATAGGACAGTTATAAAAACATATTTTTTTTTATTTTCTGTCCATAATACAACATGTGTGTTTGTTCTTTAGTTCTCTAGTTTGAAAAAGCGTACCTTGCAAATTTAAGAATCTTATTTTGTATCTGAAATGTTTCATAATGTGATCAAGCAGACGGGATCCAGATAGTCCTTCAGTATTTTCTGGATGCAGAGATTTATTCCAGTCTAATGAAATAGTTGATGGATTATAAACATGCAGTAACAGAACCAGCATTTTAATCACTTTGCAACTTAGGCTATGTCTATGTTAGCGAGCAGGGGCATGCAACAGGAAAAGCTCTGCAGTGCAAACCAGCTTGTGCGGAGGACCTGACCTTCACAGAATCACAGAATCAATCAGGTTGGAAGAGACCTCTGGGATCATCGAGTCCAACCATTGCCCTGACCCCACCATGTCAACCAGACCATGGCACTAAGTGCCATGTCCAGTCTTTTCTTAAACACATCCAGAGATGGTGACTCTATCACCTCCCTGGGCAGCCCCTTCCAATGGCTAATGACCCTTTCTGAGAAGAAATTCTTCCTAATGTCCAACCTGAACCTCCCCTGGTGAAGCTTGAGGCTATGTCCTCTTGTCCTATCACTAGTTGCCTGGGAGAAGAGGCCGACTCCCACTCCACTACAACCTCCCTTCAGGTAGTTGTAGACTGCAATAAGGTCACCTCTGAGCCTCCTCTTCTCCAGGCTAAACAACCCCAGCTCCCTCAGCCGTTCCTCATAGGTCAGACCCTCCAGACCCTTCACCAGCTTGGTCGCCCTCCTCTGGACTCGCTCCAACTCGCTCGACCTTCACACTCTGTGGGCTCTGAGGGTTTGTTCCAGGCTGGCTCCATCAGTGGTGGGGGTGCAGCTTTTGGTTACATTTCAGGTGAAACATTTCTTCTGTGTCTTCTGGGGCTGCTCCACAAAATCAACTGAAGATTCAGAAGGGAGGGCAACCAGAGATTTGCTTCAAAAAATACATACCTCATCTGAAACAAAATGCTAACATAGATGAATGCACACTTACATTTTCCCTTCTGAGTAAATGGACGGCCATAGCTGCAGCAGATTTAATCTGAAGTAAGTTGAACTGATGTCATGATAGCAGAATGATAATTTATTTCAGTGGAAATTTTAAGTGATAGCTGCTGTGGAATAAAGTCTCCTTTTTTTTGCCTGAAACATGGAGAAAATATCTTATTCTTCAATAACTCCCTGAAGTACAATTAGTTTATCACAGCACTGAAAGGCAAGTTCTTGGTATAGAGAAAGAAGTCCCCTCGGACCAGCGGGTCAGCCAACGCCAGCAGCAGGCTCCCACTGTTCATACCAGCCCTACAACTGCACCCTGAGAAAGGCTCACAAAAGACCTTGATGCAAATGTGTTCTTGGTCATCATGTCAGGACACAATGCCGCTGGCGTGAAAAAAGCTGGACAAAAATAGCATGAGAACTTCACAGAAAATGCACAGGAATTTCCTCTATGCAAATTTTAAACGGGCAACAGAACTGAATTAGCAACATCGTTTTATAAATCTCCCCCTTACCTCTTATTTCTATCCCTTTCCTAAGAATATTAATCCCTTTTTTCCAGTCCTTCGGTCTTTTTCTCCTTTCTATTTTTCTTCTTCTTCGTCAGTCTTTCCTGTTGTTTTCCTAGGGTCCTATATTTTGTATTTTTTTATCTAGCAGCTGCAATAATCCTGAATTTTGCTGTTGAACTGATAGCTATTTCCCCTGCAGTAGGTCCAGTGGTAGATGCTCCAAGCAATAACCAACAGGTCCCCCTGGATCTCTCACCAGACAGTGTCATATAGCTCAAGGCAAACTGAGACCATGTTTTGCTGGCAGAAGGAAGAAGGGAAAGGAGTTGGAGCATATGGCACCAATCATCCATTAATAAATGGAGAACAGAACACAAAATAGGAAACATCAATTAAGATGACTGAGATTAGGAAAATTTTGTCTATGCTAGCAAAAACTGGGTGTGTTGACCGAAATAGGCTATGGAAAAAAAACACCACCCTTTTGAGGAAAGTCATCAAGGAAGTCTTGAACAGATCTGCCACTTCAGAAACACAAAATGTGGATGTTGTGATGATCAGCATCCAGTCCTTTTGATGCAAGCTTTCCTATAGAACTTTTCTTCCTTCGTATTCATATAGGAGCATCATTCACATGTTCATTCTGCTGCTCACCACAAACAGTCATCTTAGTAAGGTTTGATGTCTTCCAGTCTCCATTCTTTCCTGGAAACTATCCGCACATTGTATCCTTATGGAAGGAGGTAATTCAGTAGGACACTGGAAAATGAATTAGGGGTTGAAATACTGTAAACAAGCAGTTTGGAAGTTTGAATAGACCTTCTCTGAAAGAAAAAATTCTTCCCTGCCATAATTTTTCTTTCCTTTTTCAAGAACACTTGCCTGTACAGCCTCTGTTTGCTAAATTTAACTATATCTAATTATGATTTTTTGCTCGCAAAGTTGTGTGGCTTAGAGGTAGCACTATTTCACATTTATGCAGAGATAACTAAGATTTATAAATCTCATCGATAATAATTTTTATTATGCTAGATTATAAAAAAAAAAATCTGGTTTCTGAAAATGAGTTTATACTAGCAATCGCATGGGAAATATTTTGGGAAAAAGGCTGATGTAGACACCTCATGCAACCCCCCTGTAATTCTCTGTACTCTGTTACTATGAATAAATTGTTGTTCATATTGATCTCTACATGTCTCTGCAGTGTTTTGCTTAAGGGCTCTTATCAGAGGAAAGTTTTGGGGTACTCAAGACGGATCAATAATAATTATTTTCTTTTAGCAGAATTTTTATCCTAGAACTTGCTTCATATTTTAATATCTTATGGGAGAAATCAGCCCACAGTTTACATAAAAAGACTAAGAAAATAAAAGATTCTGGGCGTTTCAGTATTTGGAAATGAAGTAAACATGTATAACAGTATTCAAATTATTTCTCCTTTTTAAATAGGAGAAGTTGCTCAGATTCTTTGGTGATTCTTTACCAGTACATAGATAAGTAAAGATTATTCAAGCTCTTCAGAAGCAGAAACGCTTACTACTTCTTGCTGTAACAGAAAATTAACTCTTTTCCTTCCACTCTCATTAGTGGATATTTCCTAAGGTGATTTTATATTTATTCCTCCTAAAACAATTCCAGCACACAAGAACAGCCTCAGCAGCAAAAGACAAGCATTCTCACAGATAAATTACTTTCCCGAGCTTGTTCAGCTCCTTTTCAGCAGCCGGATTCCAAAATCCAGGAACCCGAGGTTCCAGAGATGGAGTGAAGTTGCCGCTCTGTTTCCAAGACGATCTCCAAGCGCTGGCACATAATGTTCATTCTGTATCTCAAATCTCTCTTGGAACTTTAACATCTAGCAATCAAAGATGTGATTTAGGTAAAATACTAAAAAAACAGTAAGGAAACAAAATTACTAGTATTTTGATTTCCTGAGAGTTCAAAGCTGAAAATAAGATTTCGGGAGAGACTTTATTCACCCTCAAAAAAATAATTAATTAATTAATTGGATTTATCAATCTTAATTTCTCTCTTTTTTTTCTTTTTTTCCCCCTCCTTAACCAGAAGGTCTGCAAACCCCACTCTTTTTGAGGGAAGCCGTTCTTTGCACTTCTGCGTTTCCAGAATACAGGTGGAGAACACAGCGCTTAAACATTAAGCAGCCGCCAGGAAACCCACCCGACACCCCCGGCCTGACCACCCCCGCGGCAAGGCCCGGGCCGAGCCGCGGCGCTCCCCCAGCCGCCCCCCCGCCCCGGTTCCCTGCCGGTGCCGCTCCCCACCCGCCCCCGCAGTAGCACCTCCCTTGCTGGCGGGTCCCCGGCGGTGGGCGGGGCGGGGCTAGCGCGGCCCCGCCCACTGCTGCTGACGCACCGCCTCCTCCCGGCCTATGGGCGGTGGCGGCACCGGCGCTGGGGCAGTGCGTGGCGGTAGCGGCGGGCGGTGAGTGCGGCGGGGCGTTGCGGTGTGGGTGGGTGTCGGCTCGGGGGGCGCAGGCCCGGCCGCGTAGCAGGTGGTGAAGCGGCCGCGGTGGGGCTGCCGGTGCTGCAACACCGGGCGCCCGGGACGGGATCGCTCGGTCGGTGTGGGTACGTCTGCAGCGGTAAACGCCGGCGCGTTCTTCGGGAGCCCTTCTCTGGTCTCCGGTGAGGCGCTGCCTGAGCTCGTTAAAATAGCGCGGGGTTTAGGCAGCGGCTTGGAAAGCCGAGGTACAGACAGCGAGCCCTGTGGCAGAGCTGCCGGCTGTAAGAGGGCTCGATTCCTCCCTGTCTCTTAAGGCGTATTTATTCCCCTGGCCCTTGATAGAGGGCTCCGCTGTGATTTACAGCTATGCAAATGACCACCCTTAGTAATGATTAACTCCAGGCAGTAAGAAACTTTGGTGTAAATAATTGTTAACCTTGTTTTGAACCACCGCTCTTTGTTTTGCTAAAGCAAGTCCATCACCTTTGACAACTATCATCATTATATGGGTGTGTAAAAGCTCCGCATGCATATGCATTATGTTATTATGTATATACATTATATAACCATGCATATTATTGTGTATAATAACTTATTGTATAAATATATAATGTATATCATATAATATATGTAATGGCATAATTTTATATTAAATACATCATATTTGTTGTACCTTTTTTTTAGTCAGGAGACTGCCTTATTTTTATTTTTAAATTCTGTGTGTTATCTAAACTAAGCAGCCTGAGCATTTTTGGGTGCATATGAAGACAACCTATGAAAACAGACTATGCGATTAAAACTGACCGATTTATAAACCAAAGGAAGTTCCGGTGATCGAGTTGCTGGGTTTGCCTTGGGCCCCATACTGGAATTAGGCACGGAGGCGCATGGGAAGCTGCCTGCGCTCTCCCTCGAAACACCCGTGTTTACTTGTTGTCTCGCACCCACCCGCTGGGATCACCCCATAGAGACATACAGTCACCGTCGGAGCGGTGCAGTGGGCTGGGTGTTCTCACAGCCCCTTCGAGGATGTGGCAATTTTAGGTAAATATTGCCTAATTCTGCTAATAGTGGTGAAGAGGTAAAGGTAGACGGAGGTATGGAGCCAGGCTGCTGGGGATCGGGGTCTGGCCCGCTCGGGTGCCTTTGAAGTTCCCATCTGGCACATGCCCAGGTCACCTATTGCCCAAGGGAAACAGCGGCTTGAGTTTTCATCTCCCACTCTGCTTCTCACATTGACAGGAGATAGCTGAAGCGAGGAGGACTGTCATCTTACTCGTGCCAGGGAAAACTGAAACTAAAAGTAATGCAAGGCAGGGCTTTCCTGAATGGCACAAACTGGACTTCCTTTAGAACAATGGAAGTACTGGTGTTTTCTTTGTGTAGAAGGTGAAAATAGCATTTATGCCTATTTCAGCCTAGGGTGTTACGCTATGTTTGTAATGCTTGACTTGAAATCCAGAAGTCTCTGCTTTATCATATATATTTTATATTGAATCTAAGAAGTATTTACCTTTTAATGAATTTCAATTTAAAGAACTTGCATTAGTGCACCATGCCTGTATTCATATAATTTTAAAGGCTTATAATACATGTGAGCTTTATTACAGATTATTATGATTTTAAATTTTATTTGCAAAATAATTATATTTAAGTATTTTTTTTAAAAAGGAGAAAAACATTCTGAAAATATTCTTGCTAAGGTATTATTAGCATCATACTCTCCAATGCTGTAGTGTAATTAGAAGACAGTAGCACCTAGAAGTCTCATCCAGTTACTTGTGTCTCATGGTAGGAGCTGTGCAAATACAGGCATAAGGCGGTCCTTGGTCCCAGAGAGCTTATGAAATAGAAAACAAGATGCTATTTGTGAACATAGACAGAAATAGTTGTTTAATCAAGTACCTCCAAATGTGCGTAAAAGTGGCAAACCCATTATAAATTATGTTGGTATCATGGTTCCTCTTTCATTTATGTCTCTATAGTTTAACTGCAGTTAGCTGTTACCAGCTGAGATACTGGAATTAAGGATTTGTTGCTAGCTTGCAGATGCACTGTCCTAAAATTAACTGTTTTGTGATAGAATCTGCTGCAGTAGTTTTTATATTTGAATAACATAGTAATTTATTTGAATGATGCAGATTTGGTGAAGGGTTGTTTTTTTTTTTCTATTTTTTCGTTTTGTGTGGTTTTTTTTTTTTTCTTTCAATAGATGTTTATGGTACAATCCGTCAGGGGTAGCCCAGTAGAAAGCTGGAGTGGCATCACAACACTGTGTTGCTGTGTTTAATGAAATACTGCCTAGATTCTATCTCCACAGACTTTCAGTTTTCTGAAAGTTTTTTTTTTTTCATTTTTTTTTTCCTTGTTCCCTGCCTTGCAGGCAAAGCTGGGTAAACAAAGCCTCTCCCTTTGATCTTTTAATACACTTAAAAGTTGTTTTCAGATATGCTTGTCTGCATCAGTGCCTGAAGAACAGCTATTCTCAAGGCAGCACCTTTAACCGGCCCTGGTGTGCCTGCTTAAGCCACCTCCACACTTGCTGCATGTCCACGGTGCTGTGATGCTTTTGGCATAGACGCGGCGTATGGGTCAGCCATGAGCTGTGCCATGCTGTGCTGCAGGCTCTGCGTGACCTGGGATTTCCCTTCACAAGCACGGTGCCATTCAGAGCAAAAACCACTGGGGATTTGGGTCAAGCTGAGTAATTCTTGGGTGTAAGAGGAGGTGGAGCATTAAATCAAGCCAGCAGTTGGTGAACGCGTTGTGATGTGACTTCTCTCAGTGAACTGTCACCATCTGGCCAGGACCAGTGATGTGATTGATGTAAGGTAGTAGCGATGAACGGATGAGGACCGGAGCATAGTAAGGGTGAGTGCCACATTCCCAGAATCTTTTTATAGAGCTCATGCTGCTGCTGCACATCAATCTCTTACAGAATAGC
Organism: Nyctibius grandis; assembly: GCF_013368605.1. Lineage (NCBI taxonomy): Eukaryota > Metazoa > Chordata > Aves > Nyctibiiformes > Nyctibiidae > Nyctibius > Nyctibius grandis. Next base: position 21,142,704 of record NC_090664.1, on the reverse strand, counting down.
TTTTCCCACCCAGAGAAGATCGTGGCAGTCATCGTTTTGAAGCTTCCTGCATCCTGTTCCTAGTTGAGCAACCTACGGCACTTCTTGATGCTTCCCTCCTTCCCCTGGCTGCTTATTGCCCCTGCCATAGGGCAGTGTTGCCTTTGACCCGAGGGACTGCACCTGCTGGTACCAAATGTGCTTGCTTAGGTGTGGTGTTCCCCTCCACCTGCCCTTCTGCTGGTCCTCTGATCCTGTGAAGTGAAAGATATGGTCAAGGATATCAATACAGAAGTTGAACCCTTCTGACTGTAAAAGGCTGAATCAGTCTTGCAGCCCTATTTTAGTCAATTAGCTGAGTGCTTTTCCTAATCGCCATCATTTCAGGCAACTGCAACCTTCTCTGCTTTTGTCATACAATTTTGTAATTTCTCCATATGAAAGAAGGAAGCACTTCTCTGGCAAGTTGATTTTAAAAAAAAATCATAACATAAACCCCAAAGCAAAAAGGTTGTGAACATTTGCTCAGCAGCATGAGCTTCTGGAGATGCTCCTTGCTTCCTGGAAGTAGGTAGGTAAGATAGGACAAGTGACGAATTCAGTGTGTCATGTCTCTGCAGTGTATCCCATGATCTTATTTCCATGCGTGTGGTATGTAGTATGCATAAGCTTTTGGCTTTTATAAGCAGAGAAATATAAGAGGTCTGGTTAGATTAGGATATTGTTTTTCTTTTTTTTCCTTGTTAAACATTTTATTTTACTATCTCAAAAAAAATAACTCAGCAACTTTTTGTTCTTCTAGTAATAAAAATACTCAAGAGGAAAGCACAGCTATGTGTCCTACAGGAATTTCCTGACTTCTTGGCAGAATAACTCTTGGGGTAGAGAAGCAAATCATGCTGTAGTTGCTCATTGACTACAGGGAACTACGTGCACAGGTTTGGTGCATAGTATTTTGGCTCTGGATCTGTTTATTTGTAGCAGTCCTTGCTAAATCTCTAACAGTACAGCTTGGAGTTTGTTGCCCGGATGTGGGTGACCGGTGCCTTTCAAGGGGGCTGTCCAAGGGGATCCAGGACATCTGTATGAGGCTGGTATCATGACACATGACCTACATGTGTCTTCTTGGGCAGCAGATGAAGAGTAAGTAGAACACCTTGTGAGCATCCACAAAGGTGATGAATGTTTGTGTTTAGCTATCTGAATCCTGCTTGTCCAGATTTCTGTGTGACGGGGGGATCAGTGGGAGATTTAATGAAATATAAACCAATAACGTAATTGCAAATGGTCCTGCATTTCCCACCATGTTCCTCCAGTGATCCTCTTTCGACTTGGAGAACTTCAAAATAGTATTTATCTTCTTGAGTTCTAATTAGTGATACATCTTCACAGAATCCTTCAATGCCCTTGGGGCTTCTGGTCCCAGAAACCAGTTTCCTTTTGGGCTTTGCTGGGCATGTTATATACATGCTGTCTCACTGGTAGTGCAGCATGAGTTATTTCAAAATGTCTCCCAGTACCATAGAGGAATTCATCAACAGACATGAACCCTGCAAAAACCTTTAGAACTCAGCATCAACCTGTGGGCCTGGCCCAAAAGGAAGGACTTGATCAGTTTGAAAGGAGTTTCCCTTTGCTCCAGCATCTTCACATGGTTAACATTACGGATTGCCACAGAGTTGTTTAGCAGGTTGCATACCGTTGAGTTTCATTTGTTTAAGACCAAATAAACCAGTGATGATTTTGTTATGGATCTTCTCTCCGGTAATTCTTCTGCGTAAAGAGAGAATGCAATTTGCCTTCCATGCCTGCTTTTTGTGGTATGAAGAAATTAGTGTTTCTTGATATTTAAAGGATTTGTGGCTTAAGACAATTACTTGTTCCTCTCCCTTTCTTCTCTACCAGAATTGTCTAGGAGGATAAACTCACTTATAGGTATCCTACACATCAAAGCAAAACGGATGTTTTGCCCCTGCAACAAAGCATCTATTTTACTACGGAGCTGACAATGAGTAATATACCCTGAACTCTGTGTGTGTGCTACCAACACATCCTTCAAGTTCAAGTTCCTGCCCCTCCTTTCCCTCAGGGAAGCCTTAACCGTTCACCTACCTTTGCTCCATGTGTACAGCAACAGTTACCAGCTTATAACTTTGGCCTTCTAATAGTCTTGTCATTTTAATTGCATAATGGTGATGTGTGGTTTTAAATTAGTCATAACTTTGGTACCTGTTTTAATGAGATCTTCAACTGTGTTCCCAGAGGGGAAGGCTTTGTCTTACCAAGAGCGGTGTACCTCTTCCCAGTAGGAATGAATTTCTACTAATGAGGCATGGAAAGGCGAGGTGGTAAGGGGAGTGTTGGCAAGTGTTTACAAGGAGAAAGGAAATAGCTGCAAGTCCTGGGTGCTGGAGAGCATTTTGATAATTCCAAAGCCTATGACTTGTTGGGCATTCGCATGTATAAATAGTCGCATCGGCGCGTAGTGTCGTTGCGATCATGCTTACTTTGAGAACAGCTAAATGTAATAGCCTTGTCTCTCACGGCATGGAGGAGCACAGTCCAAAAATACCCTCACATGCCTTCAGACGTGAAATACAGAGGCTGGTGTTTAATGGCTGTGACACCAGTTGGTCTGCTCCCCAAGAATTTATGACTACGTTGCATTCGTTATGTCTGTCTGCTCATGGGGAAGGCTGGTTGCGATATGACTGTTTGGAGTTGAATCAGTGGGGTTGTTGGGGAGACAGGAAGCCAAAGCACTCATTCCAGATGAGATGAAACATCTTGTATCCCTATCTCTGGGTGGATGAAGGTGGGGGTTGCTGTGAAAGGGAAGGCAGCTGGGTGGTTGGCTTAAACAGTCCCAGACCATGAAACTGGGTTTGGGCAGTAAGATCCAAAAATCGGAGAGGATTTATAGCCAAAATATCCCTTTGGGGAATCTTATGAAGAACTGTTTGACACATATAAATACTTGTGCAGAAACAAAGCCTTCCTAGTCTGCTCATCGACAAGGAAGCTTTCTGACTGCTGTTTCACTTGTCATCACAGGTAGATTTGAAAGGAAGATCTGTTTGACCATCCTTTGCTGTGGCCACGAAAAGGATGCCTACACCAGGTGTGTAGTCCCAGGCTAAATCTTACAGTAGGGATGCAAGATTCTCTCCCAGCTGAGGTCTTTTCAATGAGCTTTGCAGGGCTGAATCACAGGGATTTAATGCAAACCCTGGTAATTAGGCGTTAACAGTTCAGGTCAGTTTGCAAAGAAAGCATCTGACTTTCTCAGGAAAACCTCAGTGCCTGCACCAAACCTTGTAACTAATGCAAGATAGCTGTAAAGAGAATTTGGAGTGCTGTGGACTATCTTTAAGAAAACACAAAGACAGCTTTTGGGCTTCAGTCAACAGATAGATTTCACCTTCCTTTTTCCCATTACATGTTTGAATTTAAATACAAGATTTGAAAAATAATATGCTGTACTATAGTATATGGGTATAAGCAATGATTTTTCTTTCAAAAATGATTCTACCGTATTCTCCAGGCTCTTCAGAGCCACAGATCTCTTTGTCCAAGGCAAGTTTTTAATGTTAAATATCTTTTATTAGAGTAACATATCTTTTCTGCTTGGAAAAAATATGGCTTTGTGACGTGCAGCCACTGAAATTTAATTGAAGAAGGGCTTGAAAACCTGAGAGCTTGCTTATTTTTTCGAGTATACTTCTAATCTCTCGTAAAAGGCACCATCTCTGCTTACAGCACTGTCTTGCCTATGCTCTTGGACCATAACAGTGACGACCACTAGCGTGTTTCTGAACACTGTAGAATTATTTTGTCCACCTGAGGATCACTAGAGCTTCCATCATTCTAACCTTGGGTGTTAATTGACTTGTCCTGAGCATCTGGAATATAACTCTGTTGGCGGTGTGGAAAATGGTAGTTGGGTTCGGTGTATATGATTACCCGTTCACTGGATTTCTAGCAAAGCTTCATTCTAAGGAGTGCTGTCTTTTGCCCATAAGCTCAGCTAAACTAGATAACTTTCAAACCTCAAATGGCCTTATTCTCTCTATAATGCAAATGAAAATTTTCATCAGTCTTTTAGTAGCTGGCTCTTACAGCTGCAGAAGTTGTGGTGGTTTTGAGTTAGATGACAACCATGCTTCTTCCTGTTCTTCTGCTAGATCAATAAAACAGACCTTGTCAAGGACAGCATTATCCTCATAGAGTGCTTTCCAAGTATGTAAAGAACTTGCCTGAATGTAATGCTCTACAGAATTTGAAACTCGCTTATAAAGCAGAACCCGTCATCAGTAATGGCTGTTTCCATCTCCATTGGCCATAGTGGGACCCAATTGCATCAGTTCTGCAGAAAAGTTACTGGCACTGACTGAGGAGGCTGGATACTCACAGCGAGGCTTTCCTTTATGGGCTCCCAGCTGCAGAGGGTGTGGGGTAACTGGTACTTTGTGCTCCCGCCTCATCTGGGCTGTTCTGTTCGTTTCTCTGTGTTGCCTTGATGGCGGTTGTGTTCTGAGATGCATGTGTAGCCCTGGACTGAAAAGCCGTTGTCCCCGTAGCATCGTATTTCTGCAGAATGGTAGAGCTGGAGAGGATCTCTTAGTAGTTGTCAGGTCCCAGCAGCCACGTGATAGTTGTTTATTACAGATTTGCCTGTAAGACCACAAAGTAGGATTTCAAATATGTCCGTACATAATGTGTAGGTTTCAACTGGTTTAGCTAAAGGTGTGGTTATATAAATTGACACTTCTTCTGTTTTGAGACTGGACTGTGCTTTTTTTTTTGACCTGAAGTAAATATATTTAAGTGAATGTGGAATAAGCCTTACTTAAACAACACAAACCAGTTTCATCTCAGTCCATTGTTTTCCTATAGACTTGTAATACAGTCTGAACTGACCAGGTTTAAAATGAATTTAAATCTGCATTCTGCTCATTTAGGCAGCACCTACTCCATGAGTGGGAAGTCTTTCTCCTGCTAAAGGCAGAAAAAGTCCTTCAGATTGCTTAGTGGTCTGCTTGAATTCATTGTTGGAAAAATATCATGTGGGTTTGGGCACAGTGAAAGCAAGCTGTGGAACGTATTTGTCCTGCAGGCATGAAGTTTTCTACCTTTGCTTCTCTTGCTGCTTGACCTTGAGCCAGTGTTTGTTCCAGGCTGGCCGATGACTCCTTTGACTTGGCTGTGATGGCAAAGCAGTCAAACCCAAGTGCTGCTTTTCTTCCCTTCCTCCCATTTTTATGTGTTTGTCATGTCTCTTGCTGTTCTCTTACAACTTCTGAAAGGAGTTTTTCATACCAGAAATCTGCTTCCTGTGCTGAGAGTTGGCCAAGGGCTGATGCCAGTCTTACAAAGCCATAGTGCAACAGTAGGGTCCATAATTGGGGTGAAAATAACCAAAAATCGCATCTTAACATTTAGTGGACAGAAAAGAAATGAGAAACAGAAAATCCAGGGATATGGATAAATCTCTGTTTTTTCAGCCTTTCTTGTTGGTCAGTCTCATGAGAAGTTCCTCCTGCCAAATGCTGTTTGCTCCTCAGAATTATCTGCTTTAGTAATGAGTAACACTATTTAGAAGCAATGAACTTCCGAAATATTGTTTTCGTGCCACTGGCACAGGCTAGCTCTGAAAGAGCACAAAGCCCATTGAACAAACAAGCTGCCCAGTTGAAATCACTGTTAATACATTCTTAAATGGTTAATTTAACTCTTGATAGATCCAGCTCATAAGCTAGTGCAATATATGGATGCAGCTACACAGACGCAACACCAGTAAGGTTTTGCAGTAATTATGGGCCACCAGATGCGTTCTTCAGGGGAAGGAGAGCCCGAAGAGTGAATTGCTGTTGTGTGACAGACTGAATGACTTGATCAAGCTGGACTGTTGTAATCATCCCTCATGGGCTTGGTCAACTTAAAAGACCCAAGAAACACAACAGTTTGACTGGAGTTGATCAAAATGCTTGGTGAGCACACTGTATTGACTGCAATATTTTCTATCATCTTCCTCACTGTTTTGAGCTGCATTTATAGAGAATGCTTAGAATCAATCTGCATCAGGATGTTATTACTTGACTATTAATTTTATTTTTTACTGTATCTTTGCTCGGTCTTTCCCAGCCATCTCCCCAGATACACATCGTGAGACTGGGACTTCTAATTCTGTGGTTATGGCCAAGACTATTGCTTTTGCTTCACTTCCCTCTCTGGGGACAAGACCAAGCACTAGCACTTCCTAGACGGGACCAGGTGGTGCATCACAAAAATAGCTGGTTTGGTAGAATAAGGAAATCCACAGCAGGAAGAGAGACAAGCTAAAACATGTAGTGCTGTGTAACAGCAATTCAAGCAGCAGAGAAAAATCATATTATAAATTAAAAGCATTTGAAATGAGCAAAAAAATGAGAGATTTCTGGCATACGACATTCAAGATGGTCCAAGGGGTGAGTCAGGAAGGAAAGGGTCGGATGATGTCAGCGGTTGCATTTGAGAGACTGACAAAGAAACGTTGCAATAAGCCTGCATGGCATTTGCTGATTTTTTTGCTCTGCTTACTCAGCAGGAGAGATACGGCTGCCATCAGCCCTTCTTTCCCCATGATAAGTAAGAATTAGTTATTACAGATAGATACCTTGGGGAAGATAATATTTTTAGGGCAACTTAATTTGATTTAATGCAATGGAATATTTAATTCCTGTAAGAAACATGAAGTTTTGGAAGAAAGAAAAACATGCATTCTCTGAACATAAACCCCCCTTCAGAAGCAGCACTTAAGATTTTTCTTAGGATTTTAATCGGTGATCTGAAATACTGATACAGAGAAGGTGATTACCTTCTCTGTAATCCAGCTTGTAAAAGCATCAGCTGTCTAATGTGTTGTTTGTAACTGGCATCATGTAAAAATATGTAGGGGTGGCTTAGCTGTCCATGATTTTGTATTGCTGATTCTTATTGGTGTATCTAACGTTGTTGTGCGCACACAAACCATACGCGTGTACATCTTCGCTCGTGACTTTTGTAACTAAGCAGAACTTTGACTTGGAAAGTACTTGGGGATACTATGTCAGCAAGTGGTTTTAGCCTGGAAATTACTTGCTTCTTCCCCTTTGGTTTCAAAGGTAGTTTTACTGCCAGTGGTATGCCCTGTTTGTGTAAGTATTGGTAAGAAGTCCAGTGCCTATGTGGTATTTTCCATGTTGACTACAGTTGAAAGATGGTTGAACTTGACAGATTGCCAGTGTTGCTTCTTCCTCTGAAATCAGTTTCTCCTAGCTCAAGTGATCTCAGAAGTTCTCTGGAGCAAGCACACTTACTGGGACTTTACCTTGGAGGTCACCATTGTGTCCCTTCAAAGACTGCCTCATCTCTGTGTTGGCCTTCTGAAAATGCCCTAGCCACAAAACCTACAATTATTTACGCTACAAAATCATTTAGGGTAGTTTAAGCTACTTATTATGCACCATAATGCTTGGAAAGAGTAGCAAAGGCAGGCTCACGTGGCAGACCAGCTTGACAGGCTGCCTGGAGAACACAGGAGCCGGAGCTGCAGGAGAATTTTGAGTGGTCCCCAGGTTGTCTGCAGAAGCTGTGGTGAGCATCAACCCTGAGTAATAACTAATTACCACAATGAGGACTGTCACGTACTGTTCTTTCAGTGTCTTTACCCATAATTACCCTTCTCTAACTATTGCCTAAAAGCCTCATCTGCCAGCGTTAGCCTTACCGGTATGGTCTAACAGGAGAAAAAGAAAGTAATAGTTGTTCTGGGATCAGCGAACCACCCAAACTGCAGAAAATACATGAAGTCATTTGGTTGAGTATATATCTGCAGTTTGAGCCTGGGGGGAGGCGGGTGGGGAAGAGTGAAGAAATATCTGATGCTCTCTCCTACTGTGAACAGATTTCTTAGTACTTCTTCCTTGTTTATCTTTAGGCTTTTAGAGGTTTTGGAGAGGCTTGGCGTGTGAGTCATGCTGCTGTCCAGCAATATGGTATTACATTGATGCAATTCAAAGTGTAGTAGAATACCACTGTAATTGGAAATCTGTGACCCACACCTGATACCGCAATCCATGTCATGTGTATATTTTGGAAGGGAGAGGGAAATTTGTACGTTTAACTCTGATTCTTGCGTTCCTCTGATATTAATGAAAATTTCTTTGATTTTTTTCTTTTAAATGGGCTGAGTTCATTGTCTTGATAAAACAGGTCTCAATAGCCAGGAAGATTGCAGCACAACAGAATGACTGGTTGGGGAAAAATGATAATATAGTGTTTAAAGAGGAGCTGCTTTATACCTGGTGGCCATAAACAAGCATTTAGCAACCAAATGGAGTGAAATCCTGCAAGAAAAGAGTAGTTAACTAAGTATCTTAACAGCGGCTAAGAAGTCAGAGTTTCAAGTGCAGCTGGAAAGGCGTGATTTTTGGCATTGTGTTTCTACGTAGCGTTGTGGTTGGAAGGAAGGTGTGTGAATTCTGTCGGTGGTTTGGAAAGCTCTAGTTCTTTTAAAAGCAGTTTAGACAGTGTCCTCGTTTCCTGCTCAGCAGCAAAGTGATTCTGCTGCTACTGTAATACAGCACTGATGAAACCGGTACCTTGAGCTGGAAAGTGAGATGGATTTGCTCAAGGGGTACTTTATTTTGTTGACTTCACTAAGCGATCTGCAGACATCTGAGTGTTGTGCGGAGTTAGATGAAAACCCTTAGGTATTTCATATTTTTCTCACTTCTGATGAGCAAACCCTTACGGTGATTTGCGGAGGGAAGGCGAGGTGGGTAACCAGCAGGGCTGATGGAAGAAGGAAGGATGCTCTGTGACCTGCACAGTCTAGTTTCAGTCTTCACCGTCCTGTTCATGGACAGTGACGGACCGAAGAGAACTCATGACTCCTCTGATGACCGCAGCCAAGTTGATGCCAGGTATTAAACTGGACCAGGTGAAGTAGAAGGCATCTGCTTACACTAAGGCTGAATTACTCTGGATTGAGTGGAATTTCCTTCTTGGGGAACAGCATTTGAAGATTTTTCCCATCAACAAGAGCAGTAGTTCTGTGATGGCCATGTACCCAGTTCCCATAAATGCCAGGCTATGTTATCATGTGGTCAGTTTGGCATCACAGAATGATACATTTTATACGCATAAATGTATGCTACCTATATATAGTTTTCACCTTATTTTATTCAAAATTGGGGAATAAGCATTCAAAATTTTGCCTGCTTCTTATACTCTCAGATTCCAGTACAAGTCACCATCTAAGTCATTACTGGACTAGAGGGGCCTTTCCATTGATACTTACAGTATGGCTGGTCTTATGATTTCAGGCAGTTTTGTTCCATAAACAAGTTAACATTGCTTTCTGCTGCCTGTAATCCCTTAATTTGAAACCTATAATAATATTTCATCCATGCTTCTGACTAGCTGTGAGTTAGTACTAAGTGGGGAGTGAGCTCCTCCATTTCCTACTCCCTTGCAAGAGCAGTGGCACAGGGCTGTCTCAGCTCTTCTGCTCTGTGCAGGAGTTGTGGGAGATGCTCCTTCCCCAGCAGTGATGCTCCCTGCCAGTAACTGACCTTTCAGAAATAGTCCAGAACCTGAGGCTTCTGCAAACACAATCAGTGCTCCCCAAAACAAATTTGCATTATCCTATGCCGAATCTAAGTACTACTTATGTTTCAGCATGGGATTATTGAGTTTATTATAGTTTTTTTTGAACTCCCCAGAGCTAGCATCTTCTTTTGTGACAGCTCTATTCTTCATATCCTCCCCCTTCTACCATCACCCCCTGTGTGTCTGTTTTCCTTACAAATCTGTATGGATGACTTGCCTTTCAGGAACATAGTGCAGTCGGGTGCACGCAGGCATGTTCTGTGATAGTGAACTCCATGTATGGATGCAGTGGAACTTTCTACAAGCTGTAGATTAAAATTCTTATGACATTTTTAATGACTGTTAAGGTAAGCAAAATGTAAAATGCAGGAAAGATCTTTAAGTATTTAGAGATTTAATTGTGATCTCTCTCTCTCGGTCACATTGAAGCCTTGAACAAAAGTTTCATTTGATTTGGATGATGGGAACAGCCTTGAAAGTGCAGCTGAGAACTTCGCTTGTGACTGGACAGGACTTTCAATCATCACCAAGGTCTAAAAATAAATCACTCCTCCCCATTAAAGCTTGAAGGTGGTCATTTAGTTACATGCTGAGAAAAAAACAAAGGTGGGTGGATGGATAATTCTTGAGCCAAAGATCAACATTTATTGCTTGAGGGGAAACACTGGCCACGTGGAATCTGTGAGCACTGCCAGGGGAGACAAGAACATTGCATAGGCCACTGCCCAGCAATGAGTGAAATCATAAAATTTCAGTGCAACTAAACACAGCTACTAGTGAGGTGGCCAGGAGGGCTTGCATTTGTTTGTGCTGTTCTTATAGCAAGTTGTCATGGTTTTTGTCTGTGGTACTGCTTAAGTTTTAATCATTCAGTTTGAGAATGTAGGGGAGAAGTTACTTCCTCCTATAAGAGCATCCCATTTACATGATACAAGGATATTCCCAAGTAATATTAAATAATTTGTTTTAATTTAGATTTTAAAATATAAAATCAACTCTAAAATATGAAATAAAATTTAATACTTGATAGTGTTTATCTACTATCCCGAAGAAGAGCACTGTAGTACTTGCTTGGGGTTTTTTTTTTCCTCCTGATTTTTTTTCTTAGGCTACAGAAAGTATGGCAAGTCATCCTACGTAATCTTTTTGCTTTGGGTTGTTGTTGGCAGTTGTGGAGCCATTCCATGGTGGTTTCATTGGTTGTGCAATTAAGAACTGACAAATATATGTACTGCAAGCAGCAGGTGTTATATTAAGTATATGAAACTAATAATAATAAAAAGAAGTCTTCAGCCTGATAACAGATCAGAAGCAGAACGAAAACTTGCTCAAAGCAATGGGGTTTTTTCCCAGTCACAGCAGAAAGCATTTTATCAAAACTACAGATCTACCACTGCCTTTTTTGATTGTTTTTTCCCAGCACTTGTTCATTTCTGTTAGTGGAATTTTTTTTTAATGAGTAAAAAGGCCAACAACCTTCTGTTTGTCTTCTGAAGGCTTCTTCCTCCATCACCGGTGTTTTGGGTAGGGTTTTTCTAAAGATAAAAAGGCATCTTCTTAAGCAGACAGTTGAACTGTTCTGCTTCAGTGACTTCTACATGTGTTAAAGAAGTCCTAAAATACATGTCTTGCGACCAGACAGAATACTGCATTCAGTATGTTTGCAAGTGGCTGCAGCGTGACTGGGTGTCACGGTTTAAAGCTGGGCTGGCTACTAAACCTGTGGCAGATGCTCTCTGTTAACCCTCCCCCCCCCCCACCCAAAGGGAAAGCGAAAAGGGAGAGAGACTTATGGGTTGGAAAGTTAAAACAGTTTTAATAAACTATAGTAATGAAAAAGAGTATAATAAGAATAATAGAAATAATCAAATATATACAAATATATACAAAAACAAGATCAAGAGCTTGGAAATCCTCCTCAGGCAAAGTTGCTCCCCCAGCATGGGCAGAGGGGAAAATGCAGTAGCTCCACCCAGCACGAGCAGAGGGGAAAATGCAGTAGCTCTCCCTGCCATCACGTCTGCAGGCTTTTAACTGGAGATTTGGCAAAGCTGGTACCAATCAGTGGAAGACAGGAGGGCCCCTCCCTCCTGGGCCCCACCTCTAGGAGGCAGTGGGTTAGTGATAAATAGGAAAGTGAGAATGACGTGTATGGGATGGAATACCTCGTTGGTCAATCTTGGGTCACCTGCCTTGTCTGCTCCTCTCTGCAGGTGTGACCCCCTTCAGCTCTTCACTCATAAGCAGTGAGGAATTTAGCAGTGACCTTGGTTTCTCCAAGACTAATTGGCCTGGTTTAGGCCAAACCAGGACATTCCACCCCTTATTCCATACCATTCATGTCATACTCAGATCACCACTACCTTTTCATTTTCAAATATATATACACATATCACTAGTTTATGATTCATCTTTATGCAAAAAGTTCATCAAGTTCATTTGGTTCAGGATTGTGGGTTTCCATCTGGCTAGCAGTCTCTCAGCAGTCTCTCTGGCTAGCAGTCTCTCTTTTGTCATGGTTCGTGCCCACAGGTTGCAGGTTAAAGATGTCAGACTCGAGGAGGTTACTGGACGCCACTTGATGAAGCTAGCTCCGGTCTCATCACCACTGTCTTAACCTGAAAGACACTTATGCAGTAACAACATACAGTTCAGAATTAAGTAGTCTCACCCAGAATTAGATCACCTTCAGGGACACATCAGACTTCACCATCTTGCAACATCACCCACCAAGTACATCCAGGTCCCTGAGCAAAAGCAATCCCACGAATGGGTTTACCTTTGCCCATTGCAGGAAGAATCCAGACAGTTTTTTCCCAACAGATTCCTTTCATGTACCACAGGGACTTTATCTCCTTCTACTGTATGTAGAAGGTCTGACTGAGCAGGGCCAGCTCAATTGATAGATCCCCTGGTGTTAACTAACCAGGTAGCTTGTGCCAGATGTTTATCCCAGTTTTTAAAGGTTCCACCCCCCATTGCTTTCAGGGTAGTTTTTAACAGCCCATTATACCGTTCACTTTTCCCAGAGGCTGGTGCATGATAGGGGATGTGATATACCCATTCGATGCCATGCTCTTTGGCCCAGTTGTCTATGAGACTGTTTTTGAAATGAGTCCCATTGTCCGACTCAATTCTCTCTGGCGTGCCATGTTGCCACAAGATTTGCTTTTCAAGGCCCAGAATAGTGTTCCGGGCAGTGGCATGGGGCACAGAGTATGTTTCCAACCATCCGGTGGTTGCCTCCACCATGGTAAGCACATAGTGTTTACCCTGGCGGGTTTGAGGGAGTGTGATATAGTCAATTTGCCAGGCCTCCCCATATTTATATTTCAACCACCGCCCCCCATACCACAAAGGTTTTAACCGTTTGGCTTGCTTAATTGCAGCACATGTTTCACAATCATGGATAACCTGTGCAATAGAGTCCATGGTTAAGTCCACCCCTCGGTCACGAGCCCATCTGTATGTTGCATCTCTCCCTTGATGACCTGAAGTGTCATGAGCCCACCGAGCTAAAAATAGTTCACCTTTATGTTCCCAGTCCAAATCTATTGGGAACACTTTAGCAGCTTGATCCGCTTGTTGGTTGTTTCGATGTGCCAGGCCATCGAATCCACACAGTCCAATAAACTCGGTTGTCCCTCTCCTCCACCTGGCTGGAGGCAGGGCCCCCCTAATTAAGAAATGGATTCGTGCTGCTCACAGGGACTGGACCTTCATTTCTCCTATTCACACTTGGGAAAAAGTGATTTGAGGCCCATCTACCCTGGTTGGGGTCCTGCTCACTGGTAACTGGAGCAGCCATCCTCCTAGAAAAATTCTCTCTGGTATTTCTTTTAGCTTGCAACTCACGTACTCGTGCCTGTAGGGTACTGGTAGGTTGTCCACGCCATCTGCTCATGTCCTCCCCATAACCACGCAGGGCAAACCACAGGATACCTCGTGACGTGTTCTGTTTCCTTTGAGCTGGTCCTGTAGGAGAGCGTTTTCTCCTAACGGCTGCAACGCGCGCCTGTGTAGGTAGAGAGTCAAGTTTATTCTCGATCCTGGACAGTTTGTCTGACAGTTGTTTAAATGAGTCCTTGTTCTCCTTAGTCAGTTTTTCCACAGCCGAGATGCGTGCCTTCAGTGGGGAAGAAATACTATCTTCATACTGTCGCATACAGTTAGCCATTTCGCCCACAGTAGAATGTGCCATATCATCTTCTCCCCATACTAATATTGACAACGTATGGGTATGTGTTGGTGGAGCATTCTTCACAACCTTCCGGAACATGGATCGGTTGCATTCCACTTCATCAGGATCTACAGGATCTACAATGTCCCGTGGGTGTCTATAAATGATCTCTTGCACAGCTAGTTCTCTAAGGTAGTTAATACCTTTTTCTATAGTGGTCCATTTGCTCAGGTGGCTCATAACATCATCTTTATAGGGATACCTGCTCTTTACAGCTGACAAGAGTCGCCTCCAGAGACTGATAGTGTTTGACTTCCTTGCGAGAGCCTTATCAATACCACCATCTCTGGACAGGGATCCCAACTGTCTGGCTTCTCTGCCATCCAATTGCATGCTGTCTGCCCCATTATCCCAGCATCGGAGCAGCCAGGTAATAATAGGTTCACCGTCATAACGGCTGAAGTCTTTCCTTATATTTCTCAGGTCCTTCAGGGATAAGGAGTGTTAGGTTATCTCTACGTCCGAGTCCTCTTGTGATAGTTCTGCTTTAGAAGGACCTTTCTTCTGTGATGGGTCTGCTTTAAAAGGACGATTGAGGAAACCCCCATCTGTGTTGGGCCCTAACTCTGCCTGAGAAGGGCCCTCACCTGGGTCATATGATGGCTCTGCCTTAGAATGCTCTGAGTCATCATCCTTCTCTTCACGAGCTGATTTCTTTTGGTATTTCTTCCTGGTTACAGGAGCAATTGGTACAGATTCGATAGATGCTGGGGTCTGAGTAGATGCAGTGGCTGTCGTGGGAGTGCTGAGAGTCTGAGTAGCTGCAGTGGCCATCTTGGGGGGTGTAGCAGCTGTGGTACAGGCTGCCGAGGCTTCAGTAGGTTTAGTGGCTGTAGCGGCAGTACACACTGTAGGATCTGAGGTGGCTGCATAACACCTACAACTGTCCCTGCACCGATATTTAATCTTATCCCACATCAGAAACACATTCAGGACAACCGAAAATAAAAACATGCCACCTAGACAGCACCATCCTAATTTCGCAAAATCTAGTGGAATCAGCTTGGCAGAAAAGGAGAAGATACTATTTCCCGAAGTAAAACTGGAAGTGTAATCATTAACAGAATCAGCTAAAGAACGCCTGGAGCGTGCAGATGAAGTCGCTGCTACTGATTCGCGATTAAAGCTGCCCATCATTGTGTCATAGAGATAAGAGATCGGAATATTAACTGCCCAGTTTATCACAGCATAAATCAGTATCAAACCCCATACCAAAACAATACATTTCGACCAGCACCCACTGCTAAACTGCATGTAAACATTCATAAGAAGCAAGCAATAACACAGTGCCCACGGCAGGTAAGGCATCATTGCAATACTCAACTGTGAAAGAAACTCCATAAAAAGATGAGATAACACAGCATTCAAAAATGACATCACCGTCTTCACTATCTGTTTTAACTTTCCAACCCCTCGTAAATCTCAAAGGAAGAAATCTGATACTCTCTCAGCTGAGCTCTCCGGGTCTCCTCCCACCAGAGCCAAGATTCAACTTATCAGAGCAACTTTTTGGAGCTTCTCTCGAGCCCCACGTTGGGCACCAATAAATCTGTCACGGTTTAAAGCTGGGCCGGCTACTAAACCTGTGGCAGATGCTCTCTGTTAACCCTCCCCGCCCCCCCCCCCCCCCCCCCCCCCCCACAAAGGGAAAGGGAAAAGGGAGAGAGACTTATGGGTTGGAAAGTTAAAACAGTTTTAATAAATTATAGTAATGAAAAAGAGTATAATAAGAATAATAGAAATAATCAAATATATACAAATATATACAAAAACAAGATCAAGAGCTTGGAAATCCTCCTCAGACAGAGCTGCTCCCCCAGCATGGGCAGAGGGGAAAATGCAGTAGCTCCCCTCAGCACAGGCAGAGGGGGAAAATGCAGTAGTTCTCCCTGCCATCACGTCTACAGGCTTTTAACTGGAGATTTGGCAAAGCTGGTACCAATCAGTGGAAGACAGGAGGGCCCCTCCCTCCTGGGCCCCACCTCCAGGAGGCAGTGGGTTAGTGATAAATAGGAAAGTGAGAATGACGTGTATGGGATGGAATACCTCGTTGGTCAATCTTGGGTCACCTGCCTTGTCTGCTCCTCTCTGCAGGTGTGACCCCCTTCAGCTCTTCACTCATAAGCAGTGAGGAATTTAGCAGTGACCTTGGTTTCTTCAAGACTAATTGGCCTGGTTTGGGCTAAACCAGGACACTGGGGCGATCTTGGACTTGCTGAAGTGTCTGTGGAAAAGGTGGCTTTGGTGGGCTTGTATTTCCATTTTTTCCAAATTACTTGATGAAAAACTGATATATTTTAAAAATATTTTTAGGAAGGTTTTTGGTGCTGAAGTATTCATTTTAGTCATTAAATATTTAAAATTGCGATGGCTGTTTGGAGTTTAAACTGTTTTTTCAAAGCAGCACATAACTTGGTCATTAGAAAGCAGAAGACAAAATGTGTTATTTCAGCCCTGTCTCTCACTGACAGTGTCAGGAATGAGGTATTTTGGGCTTGCATAATTTCTTACTTAAAGCAGTTAAGAGAGAAAGAGGCTGCAGAATCTGATAGAATAAAGATATATAACTGAAAAAAAATTGAATTGCCATTTAAAAAACAAAACTACATTCAACCAGAGCAGAAAGGGGAAAAAAAGCCCCAAAACTGTGTACGTTTCCAACTGCACCCAACAAGGAGAGGTGGCAGGCAGAAGCAGCCCTTCCTCTTCTAACAACCCAAGCCCTGCACAGTGTTTTCTGTGGTGTGGGCTTGTGCTTGCCTGAGAGGTAAAAGCCATTTATCTTCACCAAAAGGAAAGCTCCTAACATACTTTTGTATTAGCAGCAGTTATAACTGGTGAGCCAAACTCTCGTCCCTCCTTGCTGAGCTGCTTGGCATTGCTGAGCCTGTGCAGCAAGAAGTGCTGCAGGGCTCTTCTGTGCCTTCAGCCTGGAGCATACATACCAGTTAAACACAAATACATTGAGAAAAAACCCAAAAAGTTATTGGGAGTGTGTTTTCAATAGTCCTCTGTGCTTTTATCAGCACAATCCTAGCTACTGAACTAAAATGGTGGCCTTATTTTTATGGAGATGAGAACTGTACTGGTGGTACCATTTAAGATGTCTGAAGTCCCATGCATGGACATCTCTATTTGGGGGCAGAGTATCCTATTTTGGTGTAACTCATGGTATAGAAATTTGACAACAGTGTGTTTGTTCCAAAATAATTTCCTGGTGAAAGAAATATACGTGTGCTTATCTTTGTGCTCTGTTTTATTAAAACATGTGGAGCTGTATTTTGAAAGTTAGACATGTTTGTAAGAGGCATTGGGCAGGGGTGGGGTGTCCAGGAGTCCTTAACTGGGATTGACCTAAATATAGAGTTATACAGTAACAAGAGCGGCTGTAAGCTCTGTATTGCTAAACCTTAGCAAATCACCTCCAAAAACGTAGCCATGTGTCTCTTCCCTAGTCAGATGGGAACATTTTGCAGCCAGCTGACAACATCTGCTGAGGATTGCCCAAGAAAACTGCAAATCCACCTTTTCCAACACAAGGTGCCTGCCCAGAGGGGTGCACGGGAGGATTTTGCTCAGCTTCTCCTGCTTGAGTGGCATCCATCCTGACCGTAGGGCCAGCGCAGGGAGTTGTACTCCTGGGGTGAAGGGGGGATCCTGCTTGGGTCCTTTCGGTTTGGAAAGAGGAGGCTGACTTGTAACGGCTGAGGAGGCGATAGGATGTTTTTGTGGCTGGAGGTCAATGCAGGTGTTTAGCTGGCAGTGGCTGGATGGCATGTGGGAGAGGCAAATTGCAAATCCTTTTTCCCATAGCCGTTTTTTTTTAGGCAGGCAGTGTGTGTGCAAGCTAGCAACTCAATAAAGCTGCCCCTCTCTTCCCGCGTGGGTACCTGTCCAGAGCAAATTGCTTGCAGAGGTAGTTAAAAATTTATCGGGATTTCCCGTGAAAGAATAGGTTTAAAACATAGGTTAATGACGGGATTTTTTTTCATTTGGTGTAATTATACACTTCCCTACATGGAGGTTTTAAAACCACAGACGCCATGAAATTTAGCCGGAGTTTTTGCTGACCTGCAGGAAATGAACAGTTTGTCCCTCCGCTTATCTCCGTTTCAGAGAAATGGTTGAGAGGGGCTTTTGGTTCTGCTGACTCGGATGTTTTAGCATCTTCTGGACCTCAGCCACAGTCACACAGACCTGTGCTCGGGTGCCTGGGAACAAGGCACAGGCAGCGCTGCCTCGTCTGTGTGCACTGAGGATGCTGGCTGTGCAGAGCTGCTGGGAGGTGGGTGCAAGGGTGAGCCCCGGGGGTGGCTCTTGGAGCAATGAAGAAAAGCACTGATCTCCAGAGATGGACAGGCATCACTGAACTGTCACGTATGACAAATATCCCCAGAAGGGGACTAACCCAGTGCTTCTAAAATGGGATTTTTTAAAATGAATGAATTCTTAGATATAGTTAATGCAAGCATGCTTTCTGGTTTATATGGCACTCAGCCTGGCTCTTTCCACTGTCTACTAATGTCTAGCAAAAGTGATAATGACCTTCAAATAACTACTAAATGCCAATCTGATGTCTGTTTTGTTTTTTTTTCAGGTTGATTTTTACTTTAATACAAACCAGTGAAGATGACACTGAAACATGAAAAACAAGTAAGTCAAATCTAAACTTTAATAGAAAAGGATTCTAGTTTGGTGGCTGTGGATTCGATTTCATTAAGGTTCACATGGATCAGGAAAGATTGGTTGTGTTCTTCATGCTTTGAATTGCCAGGCTACAGAATATTCTGCAGTGATGCAGTGCCGGTTCCTTCTATTAAAGTTTTATGGAAGAATCAATATTCATTGGATCAGAGAGAAGAAGAGTAAGTGACTCTGTGCGTAAGGGGCTCAGACACTGAGACAGGAGAGGAGGACTTGGATTTCAGTTTTCTTTCCATCAGTCTTCAGGTATTTTGTAGGACATAATGGTTGGAGCTGGGTCTGAACTCTGATTACCAGATGCACGGACCACAAGAATCACACTTGCACGTTCTCTTTTGCTCAGTCCCAATGAACATGAAAGGTTTCAACAAATTATTTAGTTTCAGCTGTTAGTCTCTTATCGGCCTTACTACTGAGCATGCGTGGAGTGAAGATGCCAACACTCCCAGCATGAAAAGCCCCGTGTCCTTTGTGGCTGATCCTTTTACTAATAGGCAACTTGATGGGAAACTATTTTTCTTGGAAGCTTTATGGAAAATGACTCTTCAGGGGTTATTGACTAATCAGATGTGTAACAGTGGCACCATGGAGCATGAGGTTATCACCTGATATGGTCTTGAGCACTGAGATTTGAATTAAAATGCAGCTGGAATGATTAATGCAAATAATCATCCAATGCGAGATTATTTTTATTCCTTCTCCTTGTCGTAGATTTTTTCCTCATATTAAAAATAGATGTTTCCATGTCAGATTTCCTGTTTTCCTAATAGGAAAATGTTAAAGAGACTTTTCAGAAGCACAGTTTTTGTGGCCAAATTCTATATAGTAGAGATTCTGGCTTACCTTTGTCTCTGAGCAATCCATTGCATTGTGCAGAAATATTTCCAACAGGAGAAGGGGGGGGAATTTAAAAAAAAGACACATTGTGTTTGCTTCAGCTTCTTTTATGGTATATTTTTCCTTTTGAGGCAAATCCAAATGGGAATGTTTCAGTCTTCAGTGCTTGTTTCTACATGACCTCAGTGCTGACCTTTTCCTCTGCTGTCAGCACTCGTGTTCTTTGCCTACGACTGTGGGTGTAGGTGTAAACCAGGCTTGAGGGTCACTTTGGCCATTTTGTCATTTATGGGTGACCCTAACTACTTGGACTGCTCCAGGCCTTGAGGACAGGGGAGCAATATGTCACCGGTGCCATGCCTAAACTGTCTGCTTTAGCCAGGAATAAAAAGACATGTCCAACCAGAGAAGTTGCTCTGCTGATTCCTGCTTGTTAAGTACTTAAGAGTACTTTTCATAGTAGTTATGACTGCTTTTGGGGCAGATTTGAAGTTCTTCATGAGAATGTTTGGGCTAACGTGGCTGCTGGGACATATCAAAGGTATAGCACTAGCAGTTTGGATAGGAAATGTTTAGCTTATGAATTTAGCAGTTTTCAGGGAGAAGGAGATGCCATTTTTTCTGGTAGCTTTCTGTTGAGTCTATGTTTTTCCTAATGCAATAGGCCTCCACAACCAAGCTTAGACACTTTAAACTGTCACCAGTAACTTCTGGTTTTGAGAGAATTTTTGTACTTAAGCATTATAGGATACGTATCGTTCTTGAATGCATTGTAGACACGCGAGCATTGTGCCCCTCAATTAAAAAACAAAAACAAAAAAAACCAAAACCAACCAAACAAAAAACACAAAACAAAAAACCCCAAACAGACAAACAAAAAAGAAAACAAACAAAAAAGGAAACTAAAAGTATATCTGATGTGGCATAATAGCTAGACCTGCAATTCTGGAAAAAACAAGCAGAACTGGGTGGGGGAAGAAGACCCCTTGAAAAGGATTGCAGCTGACAAAAGTAAAAAGTCCCTGAAACCTTGGCTGTCTTGGGGCTCTGCTTGCTGGGTTGTACGGCTGGACTGCAGTGCAGTCTTGTGACAAAAGATGAAGTTATTCTTCATGTGGGCTGTGGGAGGAAGAGGTCAGCTTCACCTCCCCTAGGTGAACAGTGCGTTACTTGAAGATAGACATGCCTATTGAGAGTATCCTAATTTTTATAACAAGATGGGGAGAGAAGGGAGTATATACAGAGGAGAAAGACAATTATTACCTGAAGCTGTTGTAATCTGGTGACTGTTTGTGACCAGTGAACACAGGATGGACTGAGCATACAACAGCAATCTCCCAGAGGAGTATTCTGCCACCTAACTCTGCTTGGATCCTAACATAGCCTATGTGTGAATATTGGCCTTTACAAGCCTACTTTTATAGGGACAGGGAGGCATAAGCACCTTTTCTGGCAGTATATCTGCATCTATGCTGGGCAGTTAGGGCTGCTTTGAATAAATCAATATTGTTGTCCCAGTGGGGTCCTGTATCCTGGAGAAGGCTTAAAGGTCAAAAGAGAAGGGATAGTCTACATGTGCAATGCCACTGTTTCAGAGCAACAGAAGCTGTAATGGGAACTGGGATTAACGCTTCCTGGATTCAAGATGTTTATAGAGGAAGTAACCATAGATCTTGAGAAAGGCTGTACATTTTTGGTTTTGTTTTGTAGTTGCTTAATGTTTATCTTGCTTCATTCTGAACTCAGCCTCTGTATTCTTTGGTAAATAAAGGAAAAAACAAAAAGAAACACCCAGTCTTTCTGAAATCATGGGTGTTTCAAATCGGAGCTGACACTGACTGTGTGGTGAGGGCTGCAGGATTGCTGAGGGTGCTCTGCTGTACCACAGATCATTTTCACTCTTGGGTCAGTGATACACTGCCCAGACACCTGCCTACCACAGCGTGTACAGCAGGTATCCTTTATTCTATAGGTAGAGTCTGAAAGGTGCTTGACTTCCTCAGTACTGAAACTCTGCCTATTTAATTGGAAATTAAAAGTGTACAGGGTTTGTTTTTTTTTTGTGTAAGTCGTGTGGTCTGGAATGATATGCAAGGTAACCCATAGCAAATGCAACTTTTTGTCGTAATACTTTGGTGTAACAGAGGTTGAAAGAAGCACTTTTCTTCAAAGATTATTTTGATTCTGTACAAAGGAGAGGGTTATATAAGGTTACTTGGAAATGAAGTAATTTGGGGAACCTGGACAAAAGGAAGGGCAATGAGAAGCCAGTACAGTGGTAGATGAGGAAGGGGACCAAGGTTAGGTTAGGAGCAGGCTTCCTGCCGTTGTGACTCCTTGGCCATGTTGGCATGGGGTTAGAAAGCTGCAGGGCAGAATCGGGCCTGCAGTGCTCTTTGGCGAGGAAAGAAGCAGCAGAGGTGACAGGAGCCTTTCAGAGCGGCTTTCTTTGGCAAGGTGCTTGTGACACGCACCAAAAGGGTATCTAACAATAGTGCAGAAAACACCCCTGTGACTAGGAGCTGGGCTAAGTGAGATGAAACCATGGGCTGTGTCCAGCCATCAGGCCACAGGCTCCCCATCCCTGAAGCAGTACCACCTGGAAATCAGCATGGTAAATGATTTATTCCAGACCATGAATGCCTCCCTGCTGTGTACAGAGTGCAATGACTGTTCAGGAAAAAAAATATCTTTTCTGGGCAAGGTTGTCGTTGCTTTCCTGTCGGTCCGTTGAACGTTGCTGCTGGTGACACGCTGAAGCGTGTGTGGTGGAGGGAGAAGGCTTGGCTGAAGAGGAAAGTTTTCTTTTCTGACATCTGTGGTTTGGGCATGGAGAGACACATTTTGAGAGCTTTCTAGTTCAAGGTTTCTTGATTTATGCACAGTCATACCAAAAAAGCATGTTATTTACCAGAAACACTGTCATTCCTCCCACAGTTGATTCCTGTACCAGGAGATCTTGTGCAGTGCCTTCCTCTCAGGGGGACTATATCTACAGCTTAAAATGATACGGTTTTCTTTAACTGAGTCATTGTTCAAGTGGTTGGCCTAGCTCTTGGGGTGAATAGATTATTTAAGCAACTGAAGGAGGGCAGACTATTTGTTTGCTTGGGAAATAGCAGGTAGTTAGGCACGTTTTCAACCTTTGTATTTTAAAGAAACCTTTTCCATCCCAGTATGAACATACAGAATTACCAGGTTTTTTGTTTTCTGTCTTTTTTTTTTTTTTAACATGATACAAGTTTTCATATGGTCATTAGCTAAGGATACTTGGAAGCATGTAATTGTTCAACCTTTTCCACTTCCTCTTAGTGATGACCAGTTACATGACAGTAGTGCCCACAGGCCTCTCTCACCCCTTCAGGACCCCTCTAAATTATAGTATAAATGTAGGAATTAAAAGGAAATAGACTATATATGACAACTTCTATGACAAATACTCTATATCATTGTCCCACCAAAATGGGGACTTATGCTCTGCATTGTGTCTGTGTTGCTTCCTTGGGCAGGTTGATGGGCAGACTGGGATAGCAGTGCCCAGGTCCTGCATCCTCATGTGTACTCCATGGCTTAAGTTCCTGGTGTATCAGGAAGCGTATGTGGCAGAGGAGGATTCGTCTCCTTCCACACAGTATCTGGGATGCTACGCTTGAGACCTTGAATTCCCTGCATTGAATCTGTGTCTGGGGCAATTGATAGTGGTACATCCTTTTCCACTGGGCTGGAGAGAGTTATTTGGGGCATAGAAAAAAGGCAGTTCTTCAGCTCCTTGTGGAGGTACCAAGCACTGACCTCAGATCCCTGAAATCAGTGGGTATAAATACTTGATTTAAAAAAAAAAATACAGGTAAAATGACGAAATCTAGGAGCAAATAAAATGCTATATGTATGTATTGGGTACATGGAGCAGGTTTGTAACACATCCTTTGTGAATGTTGACTACAAGGGTGCGAAAAGCCTAAAATACCTGCCTGGTTTGCTTACATGTGTGAATTTGAATGCTAGGTTTTTAGTTCGTAGCTACTGAAATCAACAAATCTCCCATGCATGAAACATGTATGACTTTTCACAGTATTACTTAATCTGAAATATTCCTTTTCAGCTAGCAGTTTGGCAAGGAATTTCCCGGACATGTGGTGTAGCTCAGATGATTCATTGCTTTTTGCTTCTCCTTTTGAGGGGTTGCAAAATTCAATAAAATAGCAGTTCAGCTTTTAATCTGAGCACAGTGGTTTGTGGAACAGCAGAGCAATCAAGAGAGTCTTTCAGGCTCCTTTTGTCTTCTGAAATTAATTGCTTGGTTTTTATTATGCACTTGCAGGAATTTGTAACTGTCTTGGTGCGAGACCCCAGGACACAAAAAGAAGACTCATGGCATTCTTACATAGACTATGAGATATTTATTCACGTAAGTACAAAAAATATCAGTGTAGATTTTTTGGGCTCTTATTGCTGTTTCTGTTCAAGCCAGGGTTCTCTTTGGGGTGTTAATGGAATTTCTTTACACTGCTTCTGAGAGGCTGGAGGGTGTTATTCTCCTTTTAACAACTGAGATGCAGTGGAACAGGTAAGGTGGGTGGGCCAAAGGCTGTGCAGAAGGTCTGTGGCAGAGCTGGGAGGTGAACCTGGTATTCACATGTGCACTCCAGAGTGTCTTGCAGCAGTGTCACGGTTTAAAGCTGGGCCAGCTATTAACCTGGTGGCAGACACTCTCTGTTAACCCTCTCCCCCCCCACCCTAAGGGAAAGGGAAAAGGGAGAGAGACTTACTGGTTGGAAAGTTAAAACAGTTTTAATAAACTATAATAATGAAAAAAAGAGTATAATAAGAATAATAGAAATAATCAAATATATACAAATATATACAAAACCAAGATCGAGAGCTTGGAAATCCTCCTCAGGCAAAGTTGGTCCCCCAGCATGGGCAGAGGGGAAAATACAGTAGCTCCCCCTGCCATCACACCTGCGGGCTTTTAACTGGAGAATTGGCAAAGCTGGTACCAATCAGTGGAAGACAGGAGGGCCCCTCCCTCCTGGGCCCCACCTCCAGGAGGCAGTGGGTTAGTGATAAATAGGAAAGTGAGAATGACATGTATGGGATGGAATACCTCGTTGGTCAATCTTGGGTCACCTGCCCTGTCTGCTCCTCCCTGCAGGTGCGACCCCCCTTCGGCTCTTCACTCATAAGCAGTGAGGAATTTAGCAGTGACCTTGGTTTCTCTAAGACTAATTGGCCTGGTTTGGGCCAAACCAGGACAAACAGATACTATCCTTACCTTTACTTATCAATCAACTAGAAGATTGTCATAGTCAGTGATGTTTTACTGTTATAGAAGAAGTTTGGTGTTCAGGTATTCATGGGAAAACAACTTTCTTTTCAAGTAATTATCTGGTTATTTGTACTTTAAATTCTCCAGAGTTGTTCTTTTTGTGAAGTTATTTGGTTGCTGCAGTGTGGTTGTTTTCAGCGTACCTTGACATTCATATTATACTAGTTTAGTGGTGCTTGTATACATCGACTAACTACATTTGGGTTTGCGATTGTAGTCTACCTTATGTTAATTGGAGGGCACTTAGAATTACGGTTGCCTTGTGTCTTAAATATGTCCTATACTTGATTTTGTTTTGTTGATTATTCTTCTTTGGTGGATGACATACGGAAGGAGTTATCCTAATTTCCCAAATCTAGATCCAGGGATTTTGATTGCAATGTAAAAAAAAAGAAATATGAAGTATATCAAGTATCAGGGGAAGAATTTGAGAGCACTGAGTCACATGGTTAATGCTTGGCACAACACCAAAAGCATTTCCTTCCTGTGTGGGAGAGCTAAGCATGCAGCGTAATGAGAGCAAGCAGTCAAATGATGGCTTATTAAATGTCCGTCATGACAAGTACTTCTCTCCTGTGTGGCAGTCAGAGCTGGGAAACTTTTTGCAATGTGGTTTAAGTACTGGTTCCAATGCAATTATATTTTTGACTTCTGGTAAATAGAAATTCTGTAGATTTGGTGGGGTGGGTGCTGTATTTCTGTTTCACAGGCATTGGTACTTCTGAATAGAAGTATATTCCTGGCTTTCTCAGCGACTACTACGTTGGGGTGATATCATTTAGACCCAGTGTTATGTGATTGGGCATCTCTGAAGCTGGTAAGCATCAAATCAGCTTCCTACCAGCACGATGCCAGGGCTTTCAGAGGCCAAGTCTCTGGGTCAGGCCTACTATCCAGGCTTCTCAATGGACTCAAAATCTTGGGTCTACTAGGCTGTTAGACCAGCAGGATTCCCCTTCTGCCCAGCACCTAGAGGACTTGGCTTCTTAGACTGTGAGGTATCCTGGATACTCATCTATTCCAGAAAGCTGGCATCTCTGGGCCCTCTACAATCTGCATCATGTGGCTGTCTAGGAGTTGTGGCTTCTGGCAGGCTATTGAGGGTGGGTTGGACTGCAGGCATATTTATAATGGAGTCGTCTCTGGTGGGGTTTCATCTAAATGTGTGCTCCACAGGAAAATCTGGCAAAAGGATTCAATTTCTGTGAATTGTTTCTCTTTTGATGAATTGGCATTTTACTAGTGGACTAATAGCATTCTATGGGAAAATTTCCAAATGCCGCTACTTGCGGAGAGCAGTGACATTGGTTTCTTTGATTTGATTTAAGTAGGACTGCACACTGGAAGAAGTCTACGTAGTTAACTGTTTGCAGGATTATAACTAGAATAGCTAAACGTGTTTTTTTTCCCCCCGCAAAGATTGGCATTATCTGCTGAAACTTTTTTCTGAGATCTTTTTTTCTGTTACTGCAAATTGTACCGTAACCCAGATCTCTTGCTTTTAAAAAGAAAAAAAAAAAAAAAAAAAAGATGAAAAATACTTCCCTGAGAAGCAGTAGAAACTGTCACCAGTCCTGTCTGAGATAAAGCACAGTCCTTAACCTGAACTGAATTCATGTCAAGCTTTCCATTGGTCTCTCAGGATTAGCATCTCAGATATGTTTTTAAATACCGTGCCTGCACTTTAGTTTAAGCTGAGTTACAAAGTAAAATGTTTTTTATCTCCCAACAGACAAACAGTATGTGCTTTACAAGGAAAACATCCTGTGTTAGACGACGCTTTCGAGAATTTGTTTGGCTTCGACAGAGACTTCAGAGCAATGCAGTCCTTATGTGAGCAACTTTATATATGGCTGTTTAATAATCTGTCAGTCATGGAAGGGGAGGATTTTTTCATCTTAATGCTGAGAATTACAGAAATCAGGTCTGGAAAGTGTCCTGTGTTTCTTACTAGCACAAGTTTATTCTGTACAAGGCATTTTCTCTGCTTTAAACTCGGAAGAACATGGTTTGTACTGATAGCCTTTGTTTGGTGAGCCCCCCTCTAATTTGTGACAGATTTGATCTGTTTCCTTTTGCTACACACAGGTAGCAGAAATAGCAATCTAGTGTAGGTGTACATACCTCCTCTCTGCGCTTTTAGGATGTGCTAAGGTTCTCTAAGGACCATAAGAGACCCAGCCAGACACACATGCAGGCCTAACAACTGCACCAGAAAAGTCTGGTTGATTTATTTTTCCCTTTGAGGTGTGTGGGAAGCCCTCCAGTTTCTCAGCCTTATGTTCCCGGATTTGATTTCATGAGCTTCTGGAACAT
Organism: Nyctibius grandis; assembly: GCF_013368605.1. NCBI lineage: Eukaryota > Metazoa > Chordata > Aves > Nyctibiiformes > Nyctibiidae > Nyctibius > Nyctibius grandis. The sequence goes on along the minus strand of NC_090664.1, from coordinate 21,115,666 downwards.
GAGCCATGAATTTCACATGCTCAGTGCTGGCATTTTCTTATTTAATTTTTTTCCGCTGTTTCAGATTTGGTTTTAACTGTGTATTTGCTTCTTGTTTATAAAGACAGTTACCTGAATTGCCATCTAAAACTCCCTTTTTCAATATGAACAATCCCCATCACGTGGACCATCGCCGTCAGGGTCTGCAAGAATTCCTGGAAAAGTAAGTACAGCCTATCCTACAGATGTTGGCATTTTCATGATGTCATCAGTTTTCTGGTTTAAAATAGCTCATCTCTGGTACGTGAGAGCCACCGTGTGGTCATCTGTACATGGTACACATTTGGTTTTGGTTTTCTATTTGCAAAATTATATTTCATACACGTGACTTCAGCTCTATTGGCTGTAAGGAAACGTCAGCTGGGTTTTTTTCATTGTGTTTTATTGCATTGGTTATAAATAATAACTTTGGATTTATGTCACTTTGCAATTGTGTACGAAGGTTGGGAGGTCTTTCACCGTGATGTCTGTTTCTAGCTTTCAAGAATGAGCTGGATATTCTCATACAAAGAAACAGACTTCTCTCCCTTTTTAAGTTCATGGAAAATCAGTGTCTTTGTGGGCTAAACCCCTGGGAGCCTGAGAAAATTCTGCAGCAAGATCTCCTAACATGGCTATTTCCTATAATGCCTATTACTTTGTTTACCAGTCCCACTAACACAAACAGGCTCTAGCAGCTGTGACCGCTTTCAGTACAGCTGCAATCTGTATAAAATCATTCATCTGTGGGGTTATGTAAAGGGTTAGTATAAAGGAACGGTGTAGCCTTAGCTAGAGGGTGACCTGCATTACAAGGGAGTACTGTATGAGTTTCAGTACTGCATCCCTCAGTCCTGCTGCTGTAACCACATCACCTTCTGCAGTGGCAGAGACCTTGTTGGTGTAATTTTCTGCTTTCTCTGCCATTCTATAGTACCCTGGCACTGCTGGTGTGAGAACAGGCTGCTCACAGCTGCTGGGGCAGGAATTGTGTGTGTGTTTGCAGGTTCTCTTTAGCCACCGCTTGGGTTAAGGGCATGGTGAAACACTGCGAGTAGAGACTATTCATCTTCCTTCAGTATCGATGTTTCCATAAATCAGAACTGCATAAGCAAAGGAAAAAGGCAAATAATTTAAGTAGGCTTTAAGCCTCATGGTCGGTGGGTAGAGGAATATTGGACCCACTATTTTTCCAGTCAGTGTGTTTAATTATAAGCCTCCCTAACAGACAACAAATCATTGGTCCTGAAGTGTATTTGTTAGGCTTAACAGCTGAAGGCAGGGAGGGCTAACTGCTGCAGGAATAATATTCTGTATACACTTATATAGGTCTGTGGCCAAAAGGATAGACAGTAAATACTGGTTGAAGGCGTGTGAGACACTGAAGGGAAAGCAGAGAAGTGTCAGAGGGTTTTTTTTCTGCATCTCAGGAAAGAAGGGCGGTGAAATAGAGTGACTGTGCTTCTAGAGGCAATAATATTAATGGTCAGCCAAAGGGTATGGTAGCTCAGGTCCCTGGGTCTGAGCAGTTCTAGCTTAGCTGTGCTGCCCCATGGAGTAGTGTGTTTCCAAAATCACTCTCATTTTAAAATGACAAAGAGGCCAATCTGGTAACAAGGTAAAGTATTTCAGCATCAAAAATATTTACAACACTGTCTGTGCTTCAGAAAGCAAAACAGAGAGGTAGATTCTTTTAAAACACATCCTCACTCTCCAATTTTGTGGATGTCTGTAGCTTAAATGGGTACTGTCAGCAGAAAGTGGCAGCATGTGGAGCATTTTACCTTGCTGATGTTAGTCCAGGAGTGGGAAAAGAGGCATCTGTGTTGTAAGGTAATGATTTAAATGTTTGAACTTGGATGCTGTTTAGAAAGGTGTCAGCTTTCTCTCAGCCCTGGAGAATAGTTGGAAGGAATTTTCAGAGATTGAGTTGTGTTATGACGAATTGGCTTGGCACCTTACGTGCTGTTCCATTGCCCTCTGCTGGCTGGCACCTCTGTGCTGCTGCTGCTTGCAGAAGGCATCTTCTTGCTGGCTCATCTAGGCTGCCAGGATGCTTTTATTTTTGTTTTTTTTTTTTTTGTGAGTCTGAACCAAAGGTTATGATTTATTTCTCTGAATTTATGGGACTCATTGACAAGCGCAAGTGTGCGTGTATATATATGTATACATACATACACACACTTGGCTTTACTAAAGCTCTGGGTCTGGATGCTGCATATTGCCTGGCACTGGTGAGGCTGCATCTTGAATACTGTGTTCAGTTTTGGGCCCCTCACTACAAGAAAGACATCGAGGTGCTGGAGTGAGTCCAAAGAAGGGCAATGAAGCTGGTGAAGGGTCTAGAGCACAAGTCTTATGAGGAGTGGCTGAGGGAACTGGGGTTGTTTAGTCTGGAGAAAAGGAGGCTCAGGGGAGACCTCATTGCTCTCTACAACTACCTGAAAGGAGGTTGTAGCCAGGTGGGTGTTGGTCTCTTCTTCTATGTAACAAATGGTAGGACGAGCGGAAATGGCCTCAAGTTGTGTCAGGGGAGGTTTAGATTCGATATCGGGAAAAATTTCTTCACCGAAAGGATTATCAGGCATTGGAACAGGCTGCCCAGGGAAGTGGTGGAATCACCATCCCTGGAGATATTTAAAAGATGTGTAGATGTGGTGCTTAGGGATATTGTTTAGTGGTGGACTTGGTAGTGTTAGGTTAACGGTTGGACGTGATGATCTAAAAGGTCCTTTCCAACCAAAATGATTCTATGATTCTATGTTCTGTAGTGTGGCAACGCTGGGGAAGCAGGACCTCCCTGGTATATAAGGAAGGGGGTAGAAAAGGAGCCAGAAAGTAGCTGTGTGGGGTGGTGTAACCCAGAACTGCAAAGCCGAGTGCTCCATTCACCCCAGCAATGACAGTCACCGTACACAAGCTCACAGCCCCGCTGGTGTTTCTTCGTGACAGTGGGAAGAAATGGGATTTGAGCCTATGTTTGCAGATAATATTTTTCGAATACCTGCATGCGATGTGAGAACCCGAGCCCCTCTCTGCACTCAGTGCCTTGCGAGGTTATCAGGACCCAAGCCATCTCTGAAATGGAGTTTAGACCTTTCACAGTCTCAGCTTGTGCCCTGTGCCCATTGCTGTGTGAGCAGGTTGCTGTAGTGTCTGCCCGGGCAGGAGCCACACGCCCAAGGAGTAAGGATCCAGTGCTAGAAGCTCTCTGATTCAGCTCCTGTTCCTATACGTGGACAGATACGGAGTTCTCCTGTCCTCCTTCACGCATCACTCCAGAACGAGTTAGCACAGGGAAAGGTGTGTACTTAGACAGAGGCGCTGTGAAGCTTCTCCATGCTGAGCACAGTCGCATGAGAATTAGGCCAACAACTGGACACTAAAGCAAAGCACGAAAGTTTAGTGAAATCTGGAAACGGGTGTCCCATTTTGATTTGGCTTTACTGCACAAATGCAGGGTAACACCTGCTTGTCTTACAGGTTATTATCTCTGAGTGATGAAGAGCTGTAAAGCTCACTTCTTGTCTGGGTGTAATTTAATATTTCAAGAGGCCATTTGCATTAACGGAAGTCAGCTAGCCCTTTTTCAATTATGAATTACTTTGTAAGAATAAGGAAAATTATGTGTTTTTCCTGGTAAGTATCCTCATACCTTTGAGGATGTCTGTAAATTCACAGGAAAAGTTTATTCTTAAATTGGAGGTCAAAATTAAAACATGGTCTTATAATATTAGGTTCTGTAAGATCCTCTTTGCTTTCATCCCTTTTTAGCTGCACAGATTTAGCTTTGGGATTTAGATTACCTTCATAGAAGATCATCCATGCTTGCTTATTAGACAACTGATTAACAAGACCATTTTAAATGAAGTTGGGTTCAATCACTGACACTTTTTTAATTGAATAGAATTGGATCCCAAAAAATTATGTGGTTTAGGAAAAAGGATTAGTCTTCAATTAGTTTTTAAACATGCAGTTTATGATGGGGTGGAAGGCATACTAGGAGTCTTGACAAATGCAGCACTCGGATCCACAGGAGAGGAAGGGCATCCGCAGTGTCGCTGCTCTTCATGGCTGTGCTTTGGGCTCACTTGGTGCCAAACAAGCCACCCAAAACTTGGCTGCCTAAGGCAGAGCCGTTCTCTGGAGGTGGGTGAGGTTTTGACTTTCTTCTCACCTTCCCCACTGCAGTCCCACAAGCAGGAGCTGGTGCAGGGTCGGAGGGCTCCCTCCCGGAGGTATCTCCACTGGATATTCTCTCAGGGATGCCCAGAGAGGAGGAGACTGGCTCCCAAGGGGATGGATGCCAGCTTGCTGGGGCTTGGGGGGAACATGGGCGGAAGTGGGGCAGGTGGGATCTCCTTGGGCAAGTGATGGCTGCCTCTTTCCAATGGAACCTTCGCAATATTTTCTATCTGGTGAGTGAAGTGAATAACGCCTAACAGGCACGTGTCACTTAATCCTTTCTTAAATGTATGCATTATCAGATGCCCAACAGTTGCTTTGCAGTTGCTCGCTCTCAGTAACATTTCCTCCCTTATGAAAAATGAAGGAGGAAACACAGTCTGCTTTTTTTTTTTTTTAGGAGGAAACTGGGCCTTTCTTTGCTGTGGGCTGGGGCTGACCGGCTGGGTGCTCAATAGAGGGCACCACAGCCCAGGCTGTCGCCTCCTGCCTCTCACCTCCTGTTTTTTTCCCCTTGCTCTTATGATATGATGTAAATGGGCAGAGTAAATTTGTCGAAAACAAAATCGGAGTGTTAACCTTCCACACACATGCAAGTGTGCATCTGTCATTGTATTAGGTTACAGTAGATACAGGAAATCTTTAGTTAGGATTAAGTTGTACTGTTCAGCCATATGTTGCTCTCCTTGAGCAGAACAGTGTATAATATACCTAATAAAATCATGTTGAAGAAAAACAGATTTTGAACCTTGTCCAAATAAGACAAAACACATGTTTTGTCTTTTGTAAATGTTCTTGCCATAACATGGGGAAGGAGAAATACTCCTCGTATAGTATCCAGCATTTCCACAAAAATGATATTATTTCTTTTGGTTATGAAGTGACATTTTTCGGCCCTGCTTCTTTAAAGGTCTAGAGGTCACAAGCGTTTACTGAAAGCTTACAAACAAAGATTCACATGGCTGTGAATAAAAAAAGATTTTATTATCTGTAATTGAAACGTAGAGCCTTATCTCGCAGCCCCCTTAATCACATAAGTAGTCATTATGCATGTGAACAATCTGGCAGAGAGGAGTGAGATCTCTGACAAGTAATGACTACTGATGGGATCAAGACTTGCAGGGTTTAGCCTTTCGTTCTTACTCCAGGCGTGCATAGGAAGCCTGTTGTTCTCTTAAATACACCCGGTTAGTTTATAGGAATTATCACCGTGAGCCATGACTCTTCCATTAGTGCAACAGCAGCGAGAGCTGATTTACATCGCTGTAACCGCAGCTTTGCACCGACACTGGCTGTAATAAAACTGTTTGAGAAGCACCAGGAGTGCTACTGGTTGTGTTCAAACTGCGCACGCGTTCAGCCTCTGCGAAGATGTCTGAGTATTAATATTATGACACTCTGTCTTTCCTCTTGCCCTTTTAATTTGTTAGGTGATGTTTTGTAATTTTGATTTTTAAAGTCCTTGGAGCCAAATCTGTTTTTTTTTTTTAGATGTACAGCCCTTCACACAGCGAGTCCCCAGGACAGTGGAAGCCCTGGAGAGCAACTGCTATACCAGCAGTTAATGCTACTAGTAACATCTGGTGACAAATGTATGGTTATTTCATCGAAGGAGTATTTTGAACAGGAAAGCATAATGCTTATGGATAGCACAGAATTTATTTTTCATTTTGCTTTCTTGAAGGATGCAATTAAAAAGTGATCTAACCTGGTGGTTGAGAGGGGGCAGGAAAAACAAGTTATTTTTTAATTAAAAGAAAGAAGAAATGCTTTAAGGGTATGACTGGGTGAAAGGTGTTCGTATATTTGCTTTCAGGATGGTTTTAAATGGTTTGCAAAATGCATGGAGCATTTGGTCCCTTCCCCGCCTTATGAATATATATGTATACACACATACATACGTACACGTGTGATTAGCTTTATGAACGTCTTTCCCTTTCTTTGCCTTGGTGTCTCTTCACTGCATTCACCTCCAGATGGCACTGCGAAGCAGAAAAGAAAATTACTGTGAAATAATGAGTCCAATGTAAAGTAAAATTGGAAATTGAATTATAGCTGCAGAAAAAGGACAGTAGCCTTGAGGTCCTGATCAGTCTGTACTCTTATCACTTTTGTTTGCTGTTCCATGTGTTCGGTTGCTACCGAGTTAATAACAGTGCTTTAGCAGTTCAAGGCTTAGCAGAATTGTACTGGACATGAAATAAAGCTAAAATGAATTTGTGTCCAATATCATTGACATTAGTGCTCATTACTTCTCTGGTGTAATGCCTCAAACCATCTAAAATCAATTTTAAAGATTACCCATTATTTTATAAAGAAAATAAAATACATTTCAAACAGCAACAGAGCTGTAAGTGTAGTGTAATCTCATGAACAGTTAGTTACTTGTGTTTTCGCTCATTGGCAGGAAACTTTTGAAGGTACAGCAAGAGGAATATCTGTGAAACTAAATGCCACCCACAGAATTTAATGTCTTGGCTTTTTGCTGGGTAACTTGCTATTAGACACGCAAATGTTAGAATTGCAGAAATGTGCATCCCCTCATTGTGCTCCTAAGCCTGGGAAAAACAGTAACTCTAGTTACTCTACAATAAACTCCAGCATGTTATTTTTTGTATTTTTTTTTTTTAAGAGGAAGGAGAATATTTTCTCCCCCAAGTGCATAAGCTATAAATGTGGATTTATTGAGTGGAATGATACTTCTACTTTTTGTTGCAATGCTTGTCTTTGTTTGGAATGTATGTTTATCAAGAGTCAAGGCTGAAATCCTCTTTTAGTGGCCGCTGAATGATGGCTTTTCAAACTGTATTCATGAAGCTGTTGCTGTCAAGGTGTATAGACCTGTAAATTTTGTGTTTTGAGTCATTTTTACACAGCATTTGCTGGCTTCTTTTAGACTACAAGAAGGTTTTCTGTATATTAATACACTGCGTGCATTGATTTTAAAGATGTTTATTTGCTGTGTTTATTTTTAAGTAAAATTATGAGAATTTAGATTGGATTAAAAAGGCTTTCTCTAGATATGAAAGTGTGCTTATTTTGAAATTCAGTAAAATCTGGTCGTTCTGAGACTGAATTTCAAATGCACCTGGTAGATCATTAGGGTCATTGCAGACATTTCCTCGCTGGAAGGTGTCAAAGTTTGAATTATTTGGTTGAGACTGTGTAAGTGTTTACCTAAGCAATTGAAATGTGCATGTACACAAATATCCTGCATTTTCAATTATCTCTCTCTTATTACTTACTTTGATTTGACAGATTTTTATAGGCTTAGATGAAGCCAGAAATCCTTTAGTGTATTTATGAAACATTATTGTAATGTTGGCCACTTCAGAGAACAGTTTTCAGAATGTATTTGTGTTTTAAAACATTACCGTCCAAACACACCATTAATCTTATTTGAGAGAAGGAACTAATCGGTTATACTTTTCGTTTTAGTCAGAGTACCTATAGAATGCAATATTTCTTTCTGCTCTTACTAGTTCTTGCATTAATGTCATCTCTTGTTTTCTATTGCATAGCAATAACTTTTTTGGTAACGACTGTAACCTAAATGAGTAGAAATAGGTAAATATTGACTCTTAATAGTTTTGATTTGTTTGAAGATAATTTAATAATTTTCTGTGGAGCACTGTTTGGCATGGTCATAGGCTCTGATGACTTTATTACACGAGTAAAACTACCTGTATGTGTAAATAAAAGTCTCCTGTTAATCATTCTAGGATTTGTGTATTAAAGAATTCCTTCTTTAGAGAAATGTTGCAGCAGAGTTGTGCCTTTCCCCCCCCCCCCCCGCCAAAATAGTGTTGATGGGCCTCAATTCTTAGTCCTTGTAAAAGTATCTCTGCAACTTTCTGTGTTGTGGGAATGTATTGTATTTTGTTTACTCTCACTCGATGTAAGTAAATACTCTATGCTAAATGTATTTCAAGACTTGATTTAAAATATATAAAAACCAACGATGAAAGGAGACTTTTGAAAAGAATAGCTGGAATGAAATAGTATTTAAGATTCCCTGAAACTGTTTGCAAGTAAATTTAAATCGGTGTTCAGTATTAGCATTTTCATTCCAGCTTAAATGTATGCATATTTGTAAAAGTGTAAATGATTTTGGCTAGTCTTGACTCTGTTGTTTACAGGTATTTCGAAGTCCTGACACTGTGTGTGTCTGAAGTCCTCTGTCTCTGTACACACTACTTTCCCCCACCAAAGAAATTGGTGACTTGTAATTTTTAAAAAAGCTTGGCTATTAAAAAAAAAAATAGAGAGTTCTCAAATGGAGACCAAATTTTCATAAGAGTATATGCCTCCAACTGCCTAAAAATCATTAATTGATCCATGTGGTGATAACAGATGGTTAAATGGAAGAAATGTCCTTGAAGTTATTCTAATAGCAGATGTGCCTAACTATTAGCTTCGTGTTTTTACTCACCTAAAATTCCAAATAATGTAATAAGAAAGTAACACACACCTAATCATTTTAATGTGTTCAGTACCTTCTGTTACTGATTTAGGATTCATCTGAAAACTTAAAAGCAGGGCATCATTTAGAATTTATTCTGGTAAAACACTTTAGAGTATACATGTATACGCGCATCTATATGAAAACATTTGACTTTTTTTTTTCTTTTTCCAGAATCCTACAAGACGCATTATTGCTTTCGGACAGCAGGCTTCACCTCTTCTTACAGACTCAGCTGAGCCCAGAAGATATGGAAGCTTGTGTATCCGGACAGACCAAATACTCTGTTGCTGATGCGATTCATAAGTTTGCCTCTTCAAACAGACGTTTTCCTATAGAAGATGAAGAGAGAAAAAAAGGAAAAAACGATGCGGACTCTGATTCAGAGAGGTGATTTCTGTCTTTCCTTACTTTCTGAGATTATATATACATACATACACACGCGCATGCTTCGCTTTTTTTGTTGATGTAATACTAAGATAATGAAAAAATTAATTGACTGAGATTTTATTGAGCTGTGACAGCTCATCATAGAAGTCTTCACACACACCTCCACACTGAATTAATGAATGCAGTAGAAATTCAATTATCTGCATTCTGATTATGTGAATTTCATTTAGTCAGACTTGAATTATTCGCGTTTAAATTATCTTGCTAAAAAAATATCCAACTGCACTCCAAATGGCTAATTAAAAGTCCAAATTTCCTGTCTCTCTTTGTGACTGGAGATAATTAAAGTTCTCCTCTGTTACTCAGGCTTTGAGTGTGTTGTGAAAACCAATTTCCTCCTTTTATTTTTTTTTTTTTCCCTCTCCCCTTTTCTGTAGTTCATCCTCCAGGCTCGGACCTAGTGATGACAGCATTTCATGTGGATGTAAAGCAAGCCCAGCTTCTGAAGAATGATGAAAAATCATTCCTGTATTGCTATCGTAAGGACAGTATAAAGTGGTTTCTGCTCTGTTTACGTGTACCGTGTAAACACGGCTGGCTGGTAACGCGTACCTAAAAGACGCATCGTCAATACAACTGTATATCCTTACAAAATTTTCAAAACGGACCTTGATACTATTTCTTTGTTGATTTATTACATACGTTGATTCAGGTCTACACGCTACCTATTGCATTTAGGTTTTTGTGACTATTAAAATCTCAGTGTTGGGTAAGTCATGCTCTACTGACATACGTGGCAGTTAAAATATTTCCCTTAGTGAGTGCATGTCTCCAATCTGAAAAAATAAAGATAATTTAATTCCTCAGCTTAGAAGTTGATATATCAAATATATTTGAAGCATCTTTTTGTAATTTGCATCACAGAAGTTTCATCTTTAGAAGTCATTTGACATTAGTGATGAAATTACATACACCACAAGGTATTAACTTTTTAAAGTAGCTCAGCAACATCAGCAAAACATTTGTACAAACTATATGCTGCTGACAATTCGAGATATAAATATATCTTCCTCTGGTCTTTCTGTAATGTTTATGGAAAGCTTAGTTTTATCATGTGTAAGAACTGAAGGCCAAAATTCTTGAGCATGGTTGCTTGGAAGTTAGAAATATTAATAAAAATGACATCATTTCTAGGCTTGCTGGAAATTCTTGGTTCCCAGGGAATTACGGATACTCGTTCCCAGTGAAAATTCTGGATGAGGTCCATTGAATGCAATGGCTGAATTTTGCATCGACCTCGCTGGGGCCAGGATTTCATTTTCAGCATGTTTAACTTTAGGCACCTGTATTTGAAGATGCCGGGAGAGATGTTTTAGTTTAGCAGCTGAAATGGAGGGTATCTCCCTCTCCAAGATGATGATAATCACCTAGCTATAACACGCTGTACGGACGTCGACCTCTCCACTCTTTGGGAGTAACAGGAGCCACTGATTTCATTGTGGCTGTAGTTAACACGTTGGAATATTGATTTTTTTCACAAACAAAAGGCAGGCTGGAACACAACTTGGTAACCACCAACGCTCATTTTGATTAAACGTCAGTTTTGTTCGTTATTGTTAACAGCAGCTGCAGAGTGTCTTGTCCCAGATTCTGCCAAAGGAATATGTTTCACTGTGGTGTTGTATTTATATTTGACATTTAACTGCTATTAAAAAGAGCTCGGGGGTCTGATCACCCTAGCAAAGCTCCCGTTAACTTCTGTGCTGTAGTTACCAGCCTAGAAATGGAGATTTTTTTTTTTTTTTTTTTTTTTTTTTTAAAGAATTCTGTGGATACTTTCAAAGAAGGAGCATTTCAAACCTGTAAATTACAGAAACAATAGATTATGAAATGGCCAGCTAATAAAGGTTAGCATAGGCATGTGTGGGCATGCTTTTTTTAAAGCATCCAGCTGGGAATCTGTGTAATTTTAGAAACATGTTTTAATAGCCTGAGGATAACATCTCTTAGGTAACTACTTTAAGCCACTGTATTTTGTTGATGGTAGCACTTTTATAAGATAAATATCCGTGTTGCTTTTTGCTCGGTCTTATTGAATTGCACAAATGTATCTATTCACCTTCTCAGCTTGTGTGTGAGTTAGCAGCAAGGCTGTTTTAAAGTAAAAGTGATAACATTTAATTAAAGCAACAAGATATCACTAAAAGTAACTTAAAAAATAGCTGTTATTGCCAGGCAGATATGTTTGATTACTTGAGGCTTTTTTTTTTTAAGATGGCACATTACCGGAAAAAATTGTTTAGCAAATTTATTTAAAAGATGGGGAAAACATAGAAACAAAAACTGGAATGTCTGAGAAAGATATTAATGTTCTTATTTAATGCAATGTTAGGGTAGTGGTTTTTTTTTTTTAATTTTGTTTTAAAAAATTGAGCTAATCTGTTGAAGCACTTTACAATTCTGGCCTACTAACACATCCTCAATATCTGACGAAAATTACAGAAACACAAAGCCTGGAGAGCCTTTGTGGCTATTTTTTATTTTTTAATTCTAGGAGCTTATCGGTATGCCAGTGAGTTTTTTCCAAATGAAGATGTTTCTGAAGTAAATATTTGTTTTCTAATAGTTCTATTGTTCTGGTATTTTCTTCGTCGCCCTGTTCAAAAATTCTGGGACTACTAACAGAACTTTTTTCCCCAGCTCTGACAGAAATTTGTTTAAATATTTATCTTTTGAATATTATTTGTGTAGCTACTATTGCTGGAATTTTTCTTATTAAGGGGAAGGAAAAGTATTCTATGCTCTAGTATGTCTTCCTTTTGTATCATCTGTATGTAACTGCATATAAATGCTTTAAGACATTTTGTTTGATTAGGAACATTTAAATGTAACTGTTACAAATTTAAATGTAAAAAAAAATTATTTTTAATGCCTTTTGTGACTTCAATGGTGGGGTGATTTTTTTTTCAACACTATGTAATATATTTTGATTCAGTTGATCACTCATATTTTGATTCTCATTTTTTAGTTCTGAATAATGCTGATATTTCCTGCTAGTTTTTTAAACAGGCAAATATCTAGTTTGTAACATCATCTAATTACTATTGCTAATTGATATCTAATTGCAATAATTCTGCACTCAGAAACTTTGCTTTATCTTTTGCTTAGAACTTTATATTTGCATTTTTATGATGATTTATTAAACACTTTTAAGTAATTAAATAAAACAAGTTACCACTTTTTGTGTTTAAACCTGCCAGTAACATTTCCTTTATTTTAATATCAATATCTTAATCACTTTATGACTTATCATGTATAATTACTTTTAAATTATTTTTGTAATATGGGTGTATATATATATGACACACGCACTGTTGTTTTTGGGTGGTTTATTGTTACTGGTTTTGTACAAAAGGTAAAGAAGTGAAAATAATTCCAGTCACAGGTGCTATCAAATTCTATAACGTGTAATTTAAGAATATTGTAAACTGATATTAAGCAACTTCTTACTTACAGTGTCATTGAAATATACTTTCAAGAAAGGTGAGGAAAATTGTCTTTTGGGATGAAAATTTTCATTTAAATAGCAATGTAGTTTTATAAGCATTGAGAAAACATCCTCTTACCTGCCTCACTGTATAACACTGCAAAATTCTGGGTCTAAGTCTTTTTTTGACATGTGATAGATTTAAATATTGCTCTGGAAAAAATTTTCAATTATATAGCATTTGTACTAGACAGCATTTGTGACTTGCTGTGTCGTAAAATACAAGGTGCAGATGAAGACACTATGTGTAGTCTCTCTGTAATTGTACGACAGGGTGCCCTGCTGATGACCGGGTAGGAATTAAGGCAGGGGATTTTTTCCCCGCTAGCTTTTACAACGTTGCAAAAATGTAAATCATTATTTCCAGTATCAGGTTCATTCTTTTCATGAAAGGCCTAAATGCTTTAGGAAAGACACAATTATTCTCCTCTTCAATGTCAAAAATAGTCTGTAATGTGTTTGAATATCTTCTTTGCCTTCTGGAATAAAACCGCCTTATAAAATAATTCAAGTGACCTTATAAGACAGAAATTTCTCTTGGGGGCTTAAACCTCCCGTTTTTTAATTTGCTCGCGCGTGTGTCTGTGTCACTCGGGGGCAGCGAGCGCTTCTCCTCGGCTCCCCGAGGGCGAGCGGCTCCGCCGGGGCGCGGGGGCTCCGCCGCCGCGCTGCCCCACAGCGGCTGCTCCGGCCGCGTACCGCGCTTTGCCGCCGGTGCAAGCGGCGAGCGCGGAGGAGGGCTTAAAAAAAAAGGGGGAAGAATAAAAAAAAAGAGACACAGGCAGGCAGCATCCCCGGCCGCGCTCCCCCGGGCACCGTGAGACAGGAGCGCCGCTCACCGCCTCCGCGCCCCGGCCTGGCCCTTCCCCGCGCTCGGTCCCCTCCCGGCCCTGCCCCGGGACCGCCGGCCGCGGAGAGGAGCGGGGCGAGAGCCTTACCTGGGGCCGCCGTCCTCTCCGCCCCGCTCCGCTCCGCCCCGCCCGGCCGGGGCAGACGCCCCCCACCCCCACCCCCCCCCCCCCGCGCCGCACGGCTCGGGTCGCGGCGGCGTGCGCGCGTGTCCGCGCTCGCGGGGTGGGGGCGGCTGTCAGGGAGCGAAGCCGCCCGGCCTTGATCCGGTAACTCGTGGCAACCGCAGCCCATGGCAACGGCGGGGGGAGCGGGAGGGCTGGGGAGGGGGGGGCGGCCGCCCGCGCTCCTGCAGCGCCCCATCCCCGCGGCCGCGGATGGCGCCGGCCCGGCTCTCCCCATGGGGCGGTGCGGAGACCGTCTCCGCACCCCCTTCCCGGCAGCCCGTTGTTGCGCGACCCCCCTCCCGCGCCGCCCCGGGCTCCCTCCTGACCCCCCTCCCGCGCAGACGGCGCCCCCGCCCCGTGCCCTCCCCCGCCGGCCGCGCTCGCCGCGCCGCGCCGCCAGGGGGCGCTGTGGGGCAGGGAGAAGCGCGCGGCGGGGCGCGGAGCGGCGCGGAGCGGGGCGGTTCCAGCGCGCTGCGTGTCCGCGGCTTTCCGCGTGGGCTGTAAAATATTTTTCGATTTATTTCTGGGTTTTACTGCTCCCCACTCCCTCACCCCCCAGCCCAGAGCCCCTCCCCTGCGCAGCCGCGCAGCTCCGCAACCAGACAAAACATGGAGGCGCTCACCGCGCTGGGGATGGGGCTCAGCCGGGGCGGGGGGGCTGCACCTGCCTCTCCACGGGGAAGCCCCTGCCGCCCCCCACGCACCGGCCCCCGCGGCACGGCAGCGCCGGCCTCCGCAATTAAAAATACAATTTTCTTAATTTTTTAATATATTTTTTAGATTTTTTTTTATCCAAAAGCAACCCGGGGCCAGCGCGAAGCCAAGGCGTGACATTTCGCAGCCTCCGTGGCAGGCAGGCTGCACTTAAATGGAGGCCTTTCTGCGGAACAACAAGAGCCAAAAGGCCTTGTGTCACCCGGTTATGTAAGACACAATCTCGCCTGAAAATGCACAATGAATCGGGAAGGATTTATGTAATTAATTGACCAGTCTTAACCTGTTATCGTGATGTAAGGAGTTTGGAACTCATTAATTTGGGCCCTGACAGATTTCATATTAGAACTGGCAAATATGGATTGAGCCTCTTATTCTTGTAGCAGCTGGAATTTCCATGACAGTGAGGATTAGTGAAGAAGACCTATTGCTCGAGTCAAACTGCCTCTTTTGTAATCAGCAGCCCTGCTCTGCATTAAAGGGGTAATGGGAAAGAGGAAAAAAAAAAATAAATACCAAAAGGGAAAAAAAAAAGAGAGAAATGTATTCATGTATGGAGCAGAGCAGGGGGAGGGAGAGGAGTGACCTATCCTGGAGAGCAGAGGCACCAGAGTGGGGCTTTCCCGGCCCCGTGGCAATAAAAACACCGCGAAGGCAGCCCTGGCACAGTGGAAAGGGCAGGTGCCCAAAAGACAAGTCTGCAGCACCAGTGTGGGGCTTGCTGCCTCTCAGCCAGACCTTCAGATGGAGCCTCCCAGGAGCCACCGAGCACTTGGAGCATCAGAGATGCCAGGAGGGAGATCTGGGCTACCAAGAGCTGGAGGGATTTAGGGATAGAGGGGTTTGGGTCATGATCCCAGGGGAGTGGGGACCGGGAGGTATCTGTCTTCCAGCCTGGACCGTGATGCCCTCCCCAGCGGGGAAAAGGATGCTCAGGGGGTGTAAGGACCAGGTCCAAGGGGGAGGACAGGCCTCCACGCTGCCGCAGAAAGGGTGACTCCACACATGACATCCCTCAACTTCCTGTGTACGAAGACAAGAGTAAGAAAACTCCCTTTGTCTGCTGGTTCATGATGACCTCTCAGTACGTTTTTCCATGGTGCCTGGCTGGGGAGGGCCCTCATCGCATTATCATTTCTAGGCATTGATGTAATAGTAATAACATCAAGTGTGGATGGAATGGAAACAGTCTAGGAGCTTTTCTTTTCTCTCTTGGCAACCTGTTAATGACTGCGCTGGTAGTGAATAGAGTTGTTGGAAATTACTTTAAAAGGTTTCCATGAGACACCATCGTATTTCACCCTGCAAAGTGTTTGCCTGCTCTTGTGACAAATGCCATGCAAAGATGGAGGGGTATTTTTCCTTTTCTCATTGTTTCTTTGCTTTATGATTTTTGGTAGTTGAACATTTCCCCTCCACGATCACTTAGATCCACTGTTTGCTCCTGTGGGTCATTTCTGCATAATAACTTGGAGAAGGGAAAAGATGTCAAACAGGGAAATGACAGTAAAACCACAATTGTTTGCAGAGACTGTAATGGCAAATGCAGATTAAAAATAAAATGCGGCAAATGAGGCCTACGTGGCTTGAATCCTCTGGTCAACCTTGTCCATGTGCATATTAGCCTTATCTCCCATCATTGTGCCAGGATGGTTATATGAATCTTGGTACCAAAACTCGAGCATTCGGTCCTATGGGAATCCCCAAGGGGTTGAGTACGTGGTGTTGGAGACCTGCCCTTACCAAATTGCAAACTCTTTGGAGAAAGGCTACCATGTCTTCCTTGAGGGGCTTGATCTAGCTCCATGGTAGCCTTTACACTGCTCTCATAGTTGTCAGCTAATAATCTGGATCATAGCTTTAATCTCCTTGATTTAAAACAAACAAAAAAACCAACAGATTACAATTTGATTGTGCTCCTTCAAATAATATCTTTTGTTTTATTGTCTCCTGATAAATTAAAAAGCTTCACACATGTCAACTAGCTCAAATTTCCCCCCAAGACAGTGAATAATTTATTTTCTATGGCGGTACACAGACCCGACTCAACCATTGTCTCACCGAGTCTCTTTGCTTTTTTTAACCATCAGGAGTGGCAAACTGCTCAGGTACCACTGCAGCTATAGGTGTTGCTCAAATGTTCCTCTTGTTAAAGTGTTGATCAGGCACAGCTAATTTCCATGCTGAATGTGCCAGCACGTGCCTGGGCTTAGCATTATTTCACACAACAAAACAAAACATTCTTAAGTTTAAATAGATATTGTAATTATAAGTATTTGCACTTTCTCTGATTCCTTCCTATGAATATATTTAAAATGTGCCTGAGTGGTAGAGCTTTCCTGTGATACCCATGATTTTGGGTGCTCACAAATTTAAAGTTAGCATTTACTACTTGTATTTACTAATATTTACTAGTATTTACTAGTTGGGGTGCTTTTTGCTTGTAGGTAAGAAAACAGCCATCAGCTGAGATGGGCATTTTGCCAGATTCTTACACTATTTTATTCTTTGATGGTTAATCAGAAAGCAAAGCAAAAACATGATACAGAAAACCGAATACAGAAAAAAAACACATTTAAACCTTCTGAACAAAAATACCTTTGCTGCAGATATTTTGTAACTTCTACCAATACAGAAGGCCTGTTTTAATTTATGTGCAAATACTAAATGCAAATTTTGGAGTCAAAGTGGTTAAGACATATCAAGCGCTGACTCAATTGAAGTCAATGGAAAAAACTTTGTGCTGCTTATACTGAAGATGAAAAAATTCTGTCTTCCAAATGGCACTCAGATTAAAAATGACATTCTTGTTTGAGCCAATAGGTGGCCTTTTTGAATGTGCTACAGTTAATGTTTTCCTGAAAACAGAAAAATGTCTGCTTTGAAGTAGAGAACATTTTCAAACAGTAATTTTGAAATACAGTGAAAATTTATTTTTGTCTCTGAAAGACAATCGGTGGTAGATGAAGTTCTGCATGTATTTCCTAGTATTCTAGAAGCATTCAGTGTACTTATGTTTACGTGAAGTCCTGAGTCTTCAATGCATGATAATGATCAATAACAGTGATGATAAAGTGGACTACAAAGTCTATCCTTTCTTTTTCATGTGTTGGTACTCTCAAAAATGCCATATATTTCCAGTTTCTAGGACCTCTCATAGGTTCTTATTTCATGTTATTTACACAGGTAATTAAAACAGTCTTAAAAGAACAGTATCTCCTTGTGCTTCAGGAAAGGAGCACTCATGATTTCTCAGAAGTCACACCTCTGAGCTGAGCATCAGGAATCTTGATTCTATTTTATTTCCTGTATAAGCAATACATTCTTAAAAGAGTTTCTGCAAGGAAAAGGCAGCCAGTAGCCATAGGTGGTCAAGCTCTCTTAAAAGCCTGTGTCAGATGAGAATGTTAAACACTTGAAAATGAAGCCCTGAGTTCTTCAGGACATCCCTCACTTGGGTCTGGACCCCCTGAGATATTTTAACAGCTCACTCCTTGAGCTGTGTTTTTCTGGATACATGACTATTTCTTGGTTTTTTTGCTTGTGGTTTTGTCCCCATGAAGCCAGCATGAGGCTGAGAGCTGGGCAGGTATCCCAGAAGGGAGGCATCACCCTATGCCTGTCTTGCCCCTGCAGTCTTCTCTAGGCATTTGCTGGTGGCTCCTGATCAAGAGCAGGTTCAGAGTCACAAGGACCGCTGGTCTGACCCAGTTCTTACGTTCCTTGAAGGCAATGGCCGTCAGGTAGTAACATACCACTTGGTCTGCACCCAGCACTCTTACCATGAAATTGGGCTTTTATTAGAGACCTCAGTGTGGGACAGTTCACCCATGAAGTCCAGTGTGCCTGTGTTACCATTTGTGTCTGTACACCATTTTTCACTTCCGATTTGAAGGCTCTGTGTGTTGAATTATGAGACTGAGGCCCCTAAGGTGGGGAGAGCTTTTCTCAAAAGCTAATGTTAGCCTAGGGAGGCTGGTTCCTAAACAAATTTAGTTGCTCTGACTCATCCCCTGAAGGAGTCCATCACTTCCCCAATATGTAAGAGCCTTGGGAGACCTGGTCCTATGACAGAATGTCCACCTTAGGACAGTAGTACTTAGCCCCAGGAAATAACTTTGTTGGAAGTAACCTGTATATAGCAATAGGATGGCTTCTTATTATATGGCAAGAAATGCCTTATTAGTGCTGTTTATATGAATCTTCTCTTTTATTACTACTTTCTGCTCTATAAAAGACCCACAACTCTTGCTCTTCTAATGATCTACAGCACCGGGAGGGGAGGGGAGATATGACTGTCTATCCATCAAAATGTTGCTTATTTGGTCACACAAAAAACAGAAGTCTTAAAGAAAGTTTGGCTCCTGGGTGGCTTGAATTTTTGGGGGAAGTCAAAGCTCCCCCTTGGCACCAGAGTCAGCACATCACTGGCTGGACATAGGAAGTTAATAATTTGTCTGTATTTATGATAAAGCTTTCCTGTTCAGACTCTCAAAGCCTTTTGCGATGAGGGATTAATTCAGCCTTACAATAAACAGGATCTACTATTTTACAGCTGGGGAAACTGAGGAACAGTGAGGAGACACACAGGGATGTACAGGGCGTCTGTTGCAGATAAGGGAGGAACAAGGATCCTTCCGCTGCTGGGCTCCACCGCTTTACCTGCTGTGAGGGACAAAGAGCCACGCTCCTTGTGAAAATCTCACACCAGCTATCAGCACGAGGTGTTCCTAAGAGGTAGCAGAGGGGCCCCAGTTTTTGATGTTTGGCTTGAAATGCCTGAAAGGGATTTGCTTTTTGCTTCCAAGCACTGTGCACTCTGGCGCTTGGAAACCAAACTCCCTCCAGCATCTGTTGCATGTGAAATTTTTGGGCTAATTATCCTTTGGGTTGTAGCATTCAGAACAGAGATTTATGTCTATTTTGGAAAAAGGGGCTTACTCACTCCTCTCACTAATTAAAAAACAGGAGGTGAGAAGAGAGAAGCAATTAGGGTACCTTGTTTGGATTGGTTAAATACGCAGCACTGACAGGATTTTCTCTGAGGGACACTTGCAGAAGTGCTGCGGTCTTGCTGATATCAGATGATGTTAACATTGGAACTGGACTGAGGGAAGCAGGGCTGATGTTGACTAAAAACTATAGGAAAGATTGATTTTGGCCAGATCTTTCAGTCTTTACTCATCCACCCATGACAGCACTTATTAAAATAATTTGGGACTGCTAGCATGAGTAAAGACTGTTCGTGTGAATGTGCAAACCTGGGCTTCATACTTCCCGTACCAAAGTTGTGTTGCCTGTTCAACTGATTCCAGCAGACCTCCTCACACCACATGAATTTATTTTGCCAATGGGATGTGTGACCTGACTTTCCATGCTACCATAAAAACAAGTCTCAAAAATTGAATTCAAATAAAAGCATTATGGGTAAATAGAATTTTCTAGATTGCAACAACCCATTTAATTAAAAACTCAAGCAAAATCTTTTAAGGTTCAAATTTTGCTTTCTGACCAGGTCTTTTTCTCGGGTTGATGACAGGGATACTTCACCAGAAGGTTCGACAAGCTCATCCTTAATTCTGCACTGTTTGTGCAAAGCGATGATGACTTCTGAGCAGGAGATGCAAACTGTGCCAAGGATAGAGCATTGTGCTGTGCCTGGAGCTTTACTGGCTCTTCCCTCCCACCCTGTTTCTTGCTAATCACAATGGCTTCCTACAATGCATTTATCAACACAGGCCACTGCCTGTAAATAAGAGAGTTCTTGTCCTTTCCAAAAGCCAGAAGTACAATGTTATCTTTCCTTTTTCCCACAGAAGAGAGCCATTAGGAAATTCCTTGGTTTAGTTTATCCCTCCTTGTTCCTGGATGATGTTGGAGCCATTGTAAAAAGACGAGGTTTACGTTTCCTTCTGAAGATGGCAAACTCATCGATGCGTTGGATTGATGAGCTGGATGTGCGCTGGTGTGTTGCATCCTGTAAGGAGCAGGGTGTTGTGGGCTACTTCAGGGCTTGGGAGTCCACAAAACATTTTGCTGGTCTGGGAACTGAGTACTTGGGATTTTCCTGGGTGAAACACAAAGCAGCATAGACTGAATGTTAAAATTAGTGAAAAATTATTTGTGGAGTCAGTTCACGGCAGCAGTGGTGAAGTGCTTGCACTCATTCGTGACCATCACCCTCAGCACCCCCTGAAATTTCTTTGAAGACAGTGCCCTAATTCCCATGTGGGAATAACTCGGGAAGGAGACCTCAAAGATTTGGCTCTTTAAAGTGAAATGCAGTTCCTAGAGAGGATCCTCTGGTAGTTCTTCATTTCCCTGTCTGCCATAGGGAAGACAAGGAGGGTCCCCTTGCTGAAGCTCTTCTGCCACAACCAAGGGGGACCACTTTGGCTGTGGGTGGTGTCAGGGATGTCACCGGTGGGAGGGTCACCTGCTCTCGGTCATCTGCTGTTTGCACCACTTTGGTGTGGTTTTTGCCTGTCCAGCTTTCCCCCCAGGAAATGATGATTTGGCATTCGCTGAGAGACACCTGCCAAATTCTGCAACTTTAATGTGTGATGCTTTGCGGCTCCCCTGATAGATCTGAGGAGTTCAAGCTCCCCTTTCGGTTAGGCAGGTACTAATAATGTGCACGTGCAGAAACTCTGCAGGCAGATAAAGGATTTTACTTTTCACGAGTCACAGATTAACAACCAAACCATCCTCACTGGAGTCATCCTCCGGGGTCAGAAGAACGATTTGTATTAGCAAGAGAGGCGAGACCTCCCAAGATGAGCCAAAATGATCCTGAGATGAAATTGCTCCGCTCTTCCTGGGAGGGCCCGCAGCACCTCGCAGGGTCGGCTGCATAAATTGTATGTTCTTCAGGGCAAGGACCTTGCCCTCCGATTTGTCTGGGAAGCACGTGTTCAGTGCTCCATACTGCAAATAATAAATAACTGCTTCGGCTGCTGGCTGGGCTTGGGATTATGAGTCGATTCTCCCTCCTGATTCATTTCTTGTTCCGAGATGCCAGCGATGCAGTTTTACCGGAGTATGTCAGTCACTGGTGTTAGCACCCTGCTCTTCTCTTCCTCACGGTAAGGCAACTGTCATCTCCTGTCTATAGCATACTTTACAGCACCGAGGAAGAATATTAATAAGACTTCAAAAGGGCTTGCTGCCACTCTTGGTGGAAAGGTTTCCTACAAAGGATGCGCAGCAAAACTCCCGGGAGACAGAAGGAGAAAACCCTCCCACCATGAAGAACTGGTGTCATCCTGTTTCATTGTCTCTGTGTCACCATAGCATGCCATGACTCTGACACACTGTTCTGTGCTGCTCAATGTAATTTTCTTGGTTGAACATCTTTATTTCAGGTTTGTAATGAGGTATTAACTAGTTTCCCTGTGCCTAACTGTTAGGTGTTTGCGGTTTAAGGAGCAGTCTCCTGCCTGGTAAGGTCAGATGGACTTTTACTTTACCCATATGTTTTTGTATCGCATCACATTTAAAAAAAACTCCTTATGTGCCATATTTCCATCCAGGTTAAGGGCTCAGGATCACAGCAGTGCATATGACAAGGAAACCAGAAATGCACCTTGTCAGTGAGCAACAAACATATTTAGCCTGGCAGCCAAGAAAAGAAGGTAGACACAGAAAATCACAATGCTAGGCGATGAGCCTCGCAGTTTACTAGTGGTGTTTCTCCTGGGCGAGCTGGCAGAGAATCTGCGTTACTATGAAATTACTAGAGTGCACTTTGAAATGCAGTGGGCATCCCTGTTATGGTGTCTTAACCGTGTCTCACTTGCTGCCATTGCACCTAAGCACGTGCTGAGAGATCCTGGAGGGTGGCCACCCCTGTCCTGCTCCGGCAGGGCACTCTGTGCTCCCACTGCCCCTTGCCAGAGGAGACCTTTCCTCTCCCTGAGCGGCTCTGGCGGGGTGCAGGTCTGCCGGAGGCAGCTTGTCGGGGCATGCCTGGCATCAGCAATTGGGAGACAGACTGTCTTTTCCAGGTCTGCTCCTGAGGACGCCCCTTACATGCGATCTGGGCATCCTCAGTAAGTCCGTGGACATAAACAGGGCTGCTTTCTAAATGAAGAGTTTAAGTGTAAGGGAAGAAGGCTTTTAAAGCAAAAAAACACATAATGCTAATTGCCAAGGAGCTCCCATTAGATGTTAGGCAACCTCAAGCAAATCCAACAGCTGCCTTTGCAGACCTTGACCTTTGTTATTTTTATCTTCTTTGGGTTCAGGGAGGCAACTCTTAAATGGAATTAGGAGTCTGCGAGCTGGGTCTGTAGTTGCAAGCAGAAGCTCATCAAGCAACTGCAGGGTTGACCAACAGATTGCCATACCTTTTATTGCTCATTTATGCATCATATATATATTTATATAGTTGAATAAGCGTAATACTATTGAAAGTTTGACTAATATATCAATTGCATCATCCAGACATAACTTTTAACATGGAGCAGTGATATTACTTGGTGTATTCAAATAATAAATCCCTAACTACTGCATAAGGCATATTGAGTTTTTGTTTCATTTTGTTTTAAGATTGAAACCAGGAAGCTGATGTACATGAGCTGCCCTGTTCTGAATCTTTGTCATCTTAGACAGCCCTGCTTATTGCCAGCTCATTTCACAGAGATCTATTTCAAATCAACTCATAAATTATTAATAGTACATGTGTAGGTCAGAGAGACACTAACCCTGACAATCACACCCTAATATTCTCTCTTTAGCATCAGAAATAAGAAAGGAGATGTGAATAATCAATATTCAACAACCAAGGCACATCTCATACAGATACGGTATATGCACTTCAAAAAAAAAAGCAGATCTTTGCAAAACCTGTCAGGCTGGCATTAATCCTGCATGATGAATAATGTGGCAATCTATGAATTTTTAACACCTTTAAAATGATAAAATTGTGGGATGTGATATCCAAAAGTAAATTTGTTCAAATTGGTGAATATTTTTGATCAAATGGAGATATTGAATAATGTGTATAAAAATATTTAAACATCAATTTAAATTGCACAGCAGGCAAGACAGTTCGTACGGGTTTGTGATTGGGAACAGCTTTCCATCACAAATAATTCGCCTGAAGATTTAATTATAACTCAAATCTTAAGAAGTATCTTTTCTGAGAAGAGACCTAACTCTGGAGGCCCTGAGTGGCTCCCAGGGCTGGCGGGCAGCTCTCACTCCCTGGCCACCACCAGCGCTGGAGGGGCCACACGGACCTAGCAGGCTCTCGGGCCAGGGAGCGTTGCCTTGCCTGGCTCCTGCTGTGCAACAGCCTCTGCAGAAAACCCCATCAAAATGTGAGTTGGATTCTTGCAGAGAGGATGTAACACAGCAGCTGAAAGGGGCAGGAACAGAATTTCACCCTTTATTCACAGCACGGCTGAACCCCAGAGGTGCTGCACGTGCATGGCTCTTGGCTGCCCCTGAGCACTGCCAGCGCTCACCAGTGAGCAGGATCAGGCTCTTGCTCAGCTGATAGTGCTTGGTGGGAGGGGGCGAGTTCGGGTTTCTAGGTTGGAAAATAAAGAACTGCTAATGTATAGAAAATAATGGGATGGATGCTGTCCTACCTGAAGTCAGTACGAATTTGTTGTTGACATTCATGGGGACAGGATCAGACTTTACATTCGAAGTCACCTCCCTCTGAGATTGCCTGACAAACACTAAACCAAAATGTTTCATTTAGAAACTGTCAAAAAGGAATTACTAACCTTTTATACTTACTAAAATTGCTATATGCATTCCTGTAAAGGGACTAGAGAGCAGCTGGACATTTTAATTTTCACTCTATGCAAAATAAAAATGACACTCAAGAACTTTACCTATTTTTTAAATCCTTTTAATGAAAACATTTCATTCCATTTTTATTGAACAGAAAATAAAATATGTTTGTTTCTCCAGATTTTAGGAGAATTAACATGTATCTGATTGTTAATATTTGATCCTTCTTTAATTATTTATGGTATCAAGGAATGAAACTGTCAAGTAAATAATGAAACGCGTACATGCAGCATATGTAGTTAGGTTAGGTGCATAAATCGAAAGTGTTCACTTTATAGTTGTCAGTGCAAAATTTATTAATAATGAGAAATGCTAAGTGAAGAAAATTCCTAACAGTCCACTCATTAGTGTAGATTAGAGCAGTTGCTGAAAAGGAAAGCTATCATTCCTTACTGTATTTCATCATTTAAGAACGTTAGTAAATCGCTATACATTTTCCTCATCTCTGCTTTAAATCTGTAACAAGAGCAGTCTTTAAGTTGTGCTGGGAAGGTGCGCTTTATCATCGTGCCGCAAACAGACAGCTATCAAAGTAGAGGTTTTGTGCAGCTTTATGTGGTTTAAAGCCAATGTTATACCCCATGTCTTGCTTTCCTTAGGACACGGGATTTCCTGTAGATTTAAAAGGGAAGAACTGCACTGTATTTATCTCCTGGTATTTTAGGACTGAAGGTGGAGAATGAATGCATGCTTATATACAAGAGCAAATGTGACTGTACCTTTGTCCGGGGGGTAGGACACAGACTGTATAAAATGGTAGGTGATAACTGTGCGTTTGCTTGTG
Organism: Nyctibius grandis; assembly: GCF_013368605.1. Lineage (NCBI taxonomy): Eukaryota > Metazoa > Chordata > Aves > Nyctibiiformes > Nyctibiidae > Nyctibius > Nyctibius grandis. Next base: position 21,090,743 of record NC_090664.1, on the reverse strand, counting down.
TTGTGTGCCATCTCCTGCATCGGTCACTTAGCCACAGTCTTCACACAATGTGTATCTTCCTATAACATACATGCGGCAGAAAATCTTGTCACTTAGAGGTCCAAGTTTGTAGCCAGGTGTAACAATCATTGTACCATCTATTTTGAGTGGAGACGTGCATCTGAGTGTTTCTTGGGTGGTGGGTGATTTGGTCTGCACAATCACGAACCTTAACGTATTGCCAAGAGCAGGTGACCTGAGCGAGGATCTGTGTGTCTGTGCCTGGACCCAGCGGTACAGGAGCCAAACTAATTGGCTTTAACAGCAGGGCTATGGCCCATGTCACTCTTCCCACCCCTTTGCCTTAGCTTGCCATCAAGTTGTTTCTGCTTTTTGCAGATTAAGGAAAAAATGGTTCTAGTTAATAAAAACCAAAACAAAATTAATCTGCGAGTTTATGCCCCTTGGGGTCTGAGAAAAATGTGTGAGAGAGATGAAACACCTGTTTGAGACAGAGAACTGTCATTGTGGGACCACAAAGAATGTTTCTAGATCCCAAAAGGTATTTTTCAGAGCTCCCTCTCCGAAAGAAGATTTGATTGCTAAATGTATATTTAAAACAATATTTCAATATCATTTTGAAGCTTATCATTAGCATGAGCACTTCATGGGCTAATTCTCTATATCCAAGGATAGGCATTTACCCCAGCTCACTTTCGCTGTCGAAAATTAGATATCTAGTCTGAATTAGTCATCTGGGATCCCTCCACAGTCGTTGAGATTCATCCCAGACTGAAACTGGTGCTTGAGGCTAAGCCTAAGACACAGAAGGTGAATCACCCTCTGGAGACACCCACTCTCTTCTTGGGCTGCAGAAAGCTCAGGCTGGAAGTCTAACTTTTGGGTGGCTAAATGAGATGAGCTGAATCCCACACTATGCATCTGCGCGGGATCTGACTTCCACTGGGGACTTTAGAGGGGAGGTCATCACACGATGACCCTAAGGTAGCTAAAGCTCTTGGAGACTGCTGCGCAACCACAGCGAAGTGCTTATGCTGGCTGTGCCTTATTTTTTCAAAGCATTAAAATAAGGAGGACTGGATTTGCTGATCAGCAGAAGCTGACCTAAGTCTGGGCTGTCACTGAAAGCCCCCAACCTGAAGCTGCATATCTGTATCCCTCGCTTCTGCTGGCCTCAGCATCCACACAGCTCAGCGGGCAGCTGCTTTGAGTGCTGATTTGGCTGAGCACTAGTCTTTGGGGGTGTCGCAGGGTAACTCTTCATTTTTAGAGATCTAGCTGACCATGCAGCCCCACAGTCGCTAGTGCTGGCACAAGGGAGAAGATGGGAAGGCAGAGGTTGCTGGCATCGTGGGGTGGGAGGGTTGCTGCTGTGGGTAGCTGTGCAAAATTAAACAGATTGTGAAATCGAACCCTGAGCAAAAGAATACTGACAGCAATTCATTAAATTTTGCATCACACTGTTAGATTTTAATCACAACGTTTTGGATCAGAATCACAAATCCTCTTATCTGCCATAAGAGCTTCTTTCAAGCTTAACATTTTTATGCCCCATATAGGATGCAACAATATTCATCTCTGCTAGTCAAGCTTAGAAATGCATTAAACTGCCCAACCAGAAAATCAGGAACAGGCATTTAGTGATGCAAAATGGTCATTCTGCAACCTAATGCCTAAGGGACAGATCAGTCATCACAGACTCCCACTTCTGCCTGAAAAGACCAATTAGGTGACTCTGCCTATTCAACTATCAATACAGGATTGCTCCCAACAGGATATTCCCCTGTGCTTTACCCACTCTAACTTTATATTACTCAAGTGCCAAGACTTCTATTACTTCCCTGGGGTGACCATTACAAAATTGAAGGCCTCACTGTGAGGAAATGTTTCCTGATATTCTGTCACAATTTTCCTATGCTTAGATTCATCCCGTTTTACCTACTTACACATTCTTGAACATCTCTACCTTCTTTCATAGCCACATTGTCACAAAATATGATGACAGCTAACGTGCACACATGCACCTACCCCCTTTATTTTTTGGTATAATTATTCCTGCTAAGCGTTAAACACATAGAGGAAAAGTCAGTTATTTCGACAACTGGTATCATTATTGGTGGTGTTCCGGTGCTGAGGTGCCCTGATCATTCAGCATCGAACAAAGCTTCTCTGAGAGGAACTGTTTTCTGCACACATCCTTTGAGGAAGGATGATGAATGCTGAACAAAGGTAAGTCTAGGAAAAAACCCACCAACCTGTGGTGTTGCATACTACTGTGGCAATAGAAATTTGCTTCTCACACACACGAGTCCCCTAACAATGAATAATTAGGGTGAAACTCCTCACAAGAAGAGCTTAAGGCTTACTCTGTAAGTCCAGGTTTTGGTAGGTAAGTGCCAACGCTCAGTGGGTTGTGGCTGTTTCGGGCAAGAGGCAGCAGATCCACGCCACAGCCCAGTGCTCTCAGGCACTGTTCAGTGCCCTTGCTCAAGGGAATAAGTCTTGGGTGCATCTTGTATAGTAGGAAAAGCCTTATCTTCAAGCATCTTGGGCAAATGAATGGCAGGCCTCCTCCTCAACGGTCCTTTTATGCTCAGTAAAAGGAAATGATATTATATTGCTGCTCCTTCATCTGAGTCAATGCCACCTTGAATTTTGGGTCGGGTGCATTCAGATGAGCTTTCCCAAGGTCGTTGCAGGACCTTTCAGCCTGCTTTAGGTAGGATTTCTTTTTGGAATTGTTTCCCCCACACAGTGAGTGTCGTATAGTCAAACCCTTCATCTGTTTTATCAGACAAGCAGAACTGGGAGCCTGATATCTTTTAAAAAAAGATACAGTTCTCTGATTAACCGAAGAGTAATAGCATGAAATTCTAGTCTCCAATAAGTAACATATTGATGCTTATGTCTAATTTAATCAGCATCAGCGGGGACGGGGGTGCCCATTCCTTCACCATCAGTTATGCAGCAGTTCAGGGTGATAAATCCTATCTGCGGAATGATATTCCGTCGACATTTTTATAATATTAATTAGATCACCGTGTCAGGCTGTAGGAAATTTGCTTAACATTCATTAGAAATTTCTTATAGATAGATAGGCATCCCTCCCTCCTTCTCCACCCCCCACTTTCTTTCTGCTGTGATTGACAGATGAGGTCAAGCCGGAGACAGCCCCCCTTCCTCCCCATGCTTGAAAAGCCAGGTCACCGGACTCCATAATGCATGGGGAGTGGAAGGGGAGGATTATGCCTTGAAGAAATATCCTATTAAATTGGACAAAAGCTTGTCTTCCTCCGGTCTCCATCGCCAGGTCTCCTCGGCCCGCAGCCAGCATGCAGAACGCAGGCGAGTGTACGACGCAAAAGCCATTTGCATTACCCTGCAGTCATTTTTATATGTGGAGGTAATGAAGTTGTCAGCGGAGCCCCAAGTGTGGCAGAGCCTGATATTCAAATAGACCTGCCAGCTCTTCCCCCGCCTCGCCACCACCCTCCGCCCCCCACTCTCCCCCGCATCCTCACAGCTGATCTACCCACTCCCTGGATTACTGCTTCGCTGGCTCCCCGGCTCCAACTGTGCTTGCACTCTTGCCCCTGTCAAGAGCTTTTGTTTCCCAGTCAGGGAACAGGCAGCTGCAGCTGCCTGCACGCCCACGCTGGCCCGAGCGTGCCCGCGCTGCCTGCACGCACTGGGTGCCATGGGCCAACTGCTGATGGTTGGCAGGTGCCCTGGGCGGCCACACCACAGCCCTGCACGTAGCAAGGCTGTGGCAGTGGTCCTGCCAAGGCACCACCTTAATCCCAGGTTGAACGTCTGGGGCATTTTGTTGTGGTCAAATGGAAGAGAAAGGCTTCAAATTTAGGTAGATTTTCTAAGTGAGGTGGAGATGAAGGTTGCACGTTCGTGCTTTGCACACCTACCATGCCCTTTTGCTGAGGAACGGCAGAGCACGGTGTGAACCGTGCGTGCAGCCAGGAGGGAGGCAGCGGCCAAGTGTTGCTCAGCCCTCACGTTTACCAGTGTTGAGGGGGTGTTGGCAAAGGGAATCGCAGACATACCTTGTCCTCATAAAAGAAATCACAGGATCATAAATAGCAAGGCAGACAGAACTGGTCTTTGGTAATATTTAAGTCCATTTTGGGGAAAAAAATTCCCTGTGGCAAAGCTGCCTGGTAAGCAAAAGGTCTGAATCAACCCCATTAGCCTTGGAAACTATCTTTTACTAAACATGGGGCTAAGCTCTCAGCTGGTGTTAATTGGCATAAACCCACTGAAGTCAATGGAATGACAGTGATTTATACCAGGACGAAGACTTGGGGGATGGATAGTTAAAAGGAGGGCTGTCTTTTCCCTGCTTTCAGTAACTGGACCCACTTGTGGTTACAACCCTGCAGGAGCAAATTATAGTTTTTAGGCTTGATGGGCAGATGTCACTAGGTAGCTAAGCATCTGTGGGTTGTCAAATGCGCATTGCAAAACTGAAGGCCACTTAAAAAAATTCATCACCCTGGTAAATATTTAGCTGCCTCAATAGTCTCATTTTTGGATCAGCAACTCATTCATTATTTGCAGAAGGATACTTTCTGTGCTCTTATGAAAATGATCAATGATCCTTTAGCACAGAAGGCCCATGGGATTAATTTATTTTGTAAGCAGCATGTTAAAAAGACTGGTTCAAGCATTTTTTTAAAAAACTTCCAGGAGGGTCAAAGCCACACAGGTTTCAGCAGCAGCTTTTTTTTTGGCCTTTGTTCCTACATGAGATTTTGAAAGATTCCCTAGAACCCCAGCAAGCTACGAATTTTCATGGCATGATACATCATTGCGCCACTGGAATTCATATGCCTTCAGGAGCTCCTTTTTGAGCAATCTGAAATTTATTTAAGAAAGTGAACTTTATGTTTACACTGCAACAGTTAGTCTACAAGTATTTCCAGTATACAGGGCTACTCTAAATGCACCAACCTGCAGATTAAAGACTCCCTCAGCATAAATTGGCACGATGCACTGTAAATGATTCACAAATGGAGGAGTCCCTAAGTGTGCATTGACTCGCTATGCCATAACATCTCCTACAGAGATTTTACAGCATTGTATGCCAATGATCCATGGATTAAGGACTCCCTAAGTGCACATTGACACGATAGACTGGAGCTGTTTTGGTCTATCGTGTCAATGATCCGGGGATAATGACAGTGTCTTGTGCAGATCTGCTGAGACCAGAGTTGTTGTGGTTCTTAATGGAAGAGTCAAAATTGTCCACTTAAGTCATATTGACCTTTTTGGGTGCCACAGGAACACGGACAATGTTCTCATCCTTCATACCAATTGAGCAATGTCTTCAGTAATGCAGTTCTGTTGTCTGGGTGGCTTCTGTTTTTTGTATGTACATGCATATACAGGTTCATATAAAAAACTGTGGACAAGTGTACTTTCGTACATTTTATATGCATATATCTTTCTTCATACAGAGCAGGACTCTCATACTAAAATTTTGTCACTGTCATTGAGTGTATCAAGGCTCAAACTGAGGAAGAGTCATTCTAGATACAGATCAACTTCCTCCGCAAAAGAGCAAAGCTCTCCTAGTACAGAGCAGGATAGGAAGGGGAAATGAAGAACCAAACCATTATAATGCCTATTTATTCTGTGACTTGCATCTCAAAAAAATGCCTCTCCAACTGTTGTAAACCTCCCCTTGAACAGATGGAGAAACTGGGATGTAACGAGTTTAAATGATTTGGTAAAGCTGTGACCACAGTGCAGCTGGGACCAAAACACAGTCTTTTCTAATATGTCTCAAGCCCAACAGCAATGGTTTAACAGGTTGAAGATAAGACTGTGTAATCCTTGTGCCTCATCGTGAAGACTATACAAGAGAAGACTACTGGAATGCCTTCAGAGACAGGTAAGAAGAGAGCGTTAGGGAGTGTTTATCCTCTAGAAATTGTCTGTGCTGTGTCTGCAGCATCCTGGGTCACAACTTTCACCTTCAGCTACTCAAGCTTTAGAATTGCTAGAGCAGAGGAAAAGTCAAGATGACAAAAAACAGGTTGCAAATACAACTCTAGGACAGACAGAGTCAAAGAAAAAATGCAATACACTGAAGATAGAAAAAGGCTGTCTCAGGGCCATGGTTATCCATCTGCTCCATGTGGCTGGTTCTACCTGATCCCATCCAAACAGCAGAACCCCCGGCCATGCAGGTTGGAATGAGTCTGATGTCCAAGCCACACTTCGTGTTGGGAATTTCCCTTCTGAACTTACTAAAGCAGATATTTCAAAGGAGATTTCTGAGTTGGCTTTGCATTTTAAATTTTGGTGTTTTTTCTTCTCCAGAAGAAGGAACGACACAGATGACTGATAGACAAAGGCCAGGACAAACACTGTGCGTGTGATGGGAGCATGAGGAGCAAATGGAAAAGGAGCAAGTCTGGAAAAGGGCAGCTGCCACAGATACAGTGCGTGCTGTTTCTGCAGAGAGAAACAAGGACACAGTTTTAGTGTACAGGAGGAGTAGTTTTAGCAAATTGTAAGAAAGACACTTTTTATGTCCCAGTGGAACATTATTTCCGGTTTATATAATCTCTCTGCATTTTCCTATGAGTTTTGATAAGAGTTAAACTGATTTCTATAGTAGGATGAAATTAGAAGGGGTACAGTACATAATTAAAAGGGATGAAGTTGACACAAGACAGGATTATAAACATCAACAAATGCATCTAGGATTAGGGTGGCCAGGTTGATGTGCTGTTTACACAGAATGTCATGAAGGTGTTTTATGGAAGAAGAAGGAGAACTAAGCACAACTGATGTTTGTCCTGAGTCATAAGACTTGAAGGATCTTCAAACAAACATTCACTGGATATTCATCCATCTAAACCTATAACTTTTGGATTAAGCTATTTAATATTTCAGCGAGCCTGGCCACAGCTCCACCTGAAGTCGCCAGAAGATGCTAGGCTCTACAGTAAATTTCTAAAATTGAGCCTAAGACAGCTACTGCCAATTAGCTGTATGTGTGCAAACCCATCTGTTTTCAGCCTGTGGTCATTCACACTTCTTTCTCCTCTTTTCCCATAAGAGGAGGACCTATGGAAAGTTTCACTGGAACAGCAATTGATAAGTGCAGAGCACTTGTCCCTGTTAATGTACTTAGAGTGGGGCAGATGATAGTTTTTTATCATTTGTAGGTAGATTTGTGTTTAGAGTTGGAAAATATGTTGGAGAGCTTGATTTTTTAATAAATAAAGGTGATATTGAAGGTTCCAGGAGATGACTGAAAAAGAAAATATAAAATTTTAAATATAAAATTAAAATTGGAGTCCCATCAACCTCCACAGAGCTCTCTCAGAAGAAATGCATAATGCTCTGAATACATTTAATTGAAAAGGAGAGAAAGTCTTTGACTGTGATTACGATTTAAACGAATACATTATACATTGACAACTGAATCCTTTGGTGAAAGACTGCTTAAAGTTGCAATATATTGGCTTCTTGGGTCCACTGATGTTCATTATAAAAATTTCCATTATAATATACTATTTTCTGAGATGTTTAAATTCCCTGACTCCTGACAGTCAAGAGAAAGGTGCATATTAAGAATATTAAGAGTATTTCCATCTTCTGCATAATTTTACCTTTATAGAAGGTGAAATCTGACCTCATTTTATCTTCAGAGGTAAAATACATGCTACTGAGACCCGAAGAAAACTGAGAAAGATCCAGAGATCATCACTGATATTTGGGAACTTAAATTCAAAATAGCTTTTTTCTGTTTATATTCCTGGAATGACAAAATTAATGAAGTTTGCCATTTTATTGGAAGATATCACTTTATTTATAACACACATACCACTACTTTAATCATGTTCAAAATGATCAGGAATGTCTGATCAATTGCCGTACTTCTTAATGCATGAAGTAAGAGTTTCCCCTTCCCAGGATTTTACTGACTGATTTTCAAGAGTGAGCTGCTCCAGTCTCGTCATTCTTAGAAGCTCCCTCTCCATGAAAGTCTGACAGTTTTTGATCACAAGTGTGGAGATTTTGAGAAACAGAAATTATGGCAAATATTCACTATGTTAATGATTCATTTCAAGAAACACAAAACATAAAAAATTGACAGCAGTTGTTCAACCACCTTCTCTCTCTGCCACAGAAAGTCAACTGTTGATAGATGGTATTTAGTGCTATGGTAGTCACAATCCCATTAGCTCCTGCTTGGATGGCAAAGTACAACCTTTCTGGCCTCTATTAGGAATAGTGTAGCCAGCCGGTCTAGGGAAGTGATTGTCCCTCTGTACTCGGCACTGGTGAGGCCGCATCTTGAGTACTGTGTCCAGTTCTGGGCCCCGCACTTCAAGAAAGATGTTGAGGTGTTGGAGCGAGTCCAGAGGAGGGCGACCAAGCTGGTGAAGGGTCTGGAGGGTCTGACCTACGAGGAACGGCTGAGGCAGCTGGGGTTGTTCAGCCTGGAGAAGAGGAGGCTCAGAGGTGACCTTATTGCAGTCTACAACTACCTGAAGGGAGGTTGTAGTGAAGTGGGAGTCGGCCTCTTCTCCCAGGCAACTAGCGATAGGACAAGAGGGCACAGCCTCAAGCTTTGCCAGGGGAGGTTCAGGTTGGACATTAGGAAGCATTTCTTTTCAGAAAGGGTTATTAGACATTGGAAGGGGCTGCCCAGGGAGGTGGTGGAGTCACCATCTCTGGATGTGTTTAAGAAAAGACTGGACATGGCACTTAGTGCCATGATCTAGTTGACAGGGTGTGTCAGGGCAACGGTTGGACTCGATGATCCCTGAGGTCTCTTCCAACCTGATTGATTCTGTGATTCTGTGTGTGATTCTGTGAACCACAGCAGGAAATCAGGGTATTGGGTGACCTGTTTTGGGCTTCAGGCTGGCACTCAGCACAGTCTGCAGAGGGCAGAAGTAAAGGGGGCACTTCCTAAAGAAGTACTGGGAATACAGAAAAATACAGAAGAACTGGGTAGTCTTCCAAAATGGGAATACTTCCTTGGAAATGCTCTTCACAAAACCTATCCACCGCTGCTTCACAATCTACCTCCACACAAATGCTTAAGCAGCCCATCTCAGCTGACTATTGATGATTGAGCTGGGCTTCAGGGAGCCCAAATAAGGGGGTGATGTCTTTGTTGCCTTTAGGGAGAAAACACTGAACTCAATTCTAGGTGAGAGATACTGTGTTTCTCTATTACTAGTGCTAACATCCCTAGTATGTCCTGTATGCATATATACTGCAAACTCACCCACCTTGATAATTTTAAAGACTTTTTCTGCTCAAAAGCTTCCCTTCCACAAATCTCAGCTCCATTTTTAGCCAATCTCCATTCTTAGCCAATGTCCCTCTTCACTCCTCCCTGCATAAAGATGTGCATCACGAAACTGAAATAATAATAAAAAACAAAAGTAGGAAAGCCACAGCAAAGCTTCACTGTCTTTCACCACTGGTAAAAGGAAGGGAAATACCTAACTCTTTGCTGGTTAAAACGCATCCTCCAGAAAGGCATCTAGCCTTGTTTTGAAGACATAAAGAGACAAGAACTCCTACACTGCCTGCAGTATTTACTTCTTAAAAAGTAATTGTATAATTGTTTTGATAAGCTAACCAGATTGAGCCTCTTATATCTCTTGCTCTGAGGCATTTTTGCCAGTCTCTAGTGTATATAGAAATGTACTAAAAATCTCGCCCGTGCTACTGAAATCCAAGGAGTCACTATGATTAAGTTCAACAGGGCTGGGGTAAAACACAACAAATGGTACCTGTTTCTGTTAAGAAAGATGAAGAGCATGGATAGTAGGAAGACACAGCTCTAAATGTCTGTTTTCTCCCCAGGCATCTGAATTTTTTTGGGTTTTTTTTAGCTGTGGATAGTTATCTGCGCTATGTCTACCTGAGCAAGCAGTGCTGCCTAGTAGGAGTGGATGTGCAGGATAGAACAGTCAGTGCTGAGGAGCTGACACACACACTTTATGCTCTCTGGGGTATTACTTAAGATGAACTCTAGCCTGACCCCCAGAATTAAACACCTATTACCAGCTGGAGTATATCAGGTGCACTCCTGGGTCTTATCTTCTGGTTTGTTTGCCTCCAAAATTAATTCCATGCTCCAAGACTGTTCTGCAGTATGAACCAATATGAAATAAATGGGGACTGTCAAGAGATTTTTACTTCTGCACTGATCCATAAGTGGGCCCCTGCTATAACCTGAAACGCTGCTGTAGATGAGACCTGTAAATGTCATGCACCCCATTCCAGCTGAATCTCAGCATAAACTCCATGATTTTATCTCTATATAGTCCTTAATCTCTATTGCTTAGCACAGCTCAAGGCTATTACTGCTCAAAGAAAACCAGCACCCGTAAACCTCCAGCTCTGCACATATGGGTGCACGATACACTAGCAAGCCCCTCTGGATTATGGCATCACTAGCACCTACTTGCTTTCCACATCGATCTGCCACGGCCTTAGCCTTCTGCCATAATCCAGAGAGTTTATTCTCAGTAAGACGTCTTATGAATACACACACATGCATGTAATTTTACAGAAAATCCCTAGCTTTCTGAAATAGGTCCCTGCAGAGATGATGGTATGCTTTTCAGCAGCACCACTTAATGTCTGAACAGGGCTGGATCTGTCCTCATCAGTAGCTGTGGGATACATAGGGGATAGGCACTGTCTGTTTCCTGCTGAGAATGCTCCTAGCCATACTGCACACTTCAGTCAATTTGAGAAGAATACTGCTTTTTCTTTTGCAATATTAATGGGAAATGGTATATTAGTGTGAAAATTAACATGGATCCAATGCAGCCCATGAGGGAGTTGAAAGGCAGGAAGAGGAAGAATTATATTATCTCCCCTTCTTGAGAAACCTAGCCAATGCCAGTTACTACTGTGCTCAAAACCGTGCTGCAAATTACAGCCCTGGCTGTAATATGGCCACAATCCTGATATATGACAGAGGAATGGAAAGCCTAAGGAGGAAATAGATGGAGAAATGAAGGGAAAAGGGAAAGGGAAAAGAAAAGATCTTTGTTGATTTCAGTTTGGCAGTCAGAATCTAAATGGATCTGGAATGGCCGGGTCAGGAAAGGATCTGAAGTTCACTTTTCTTCAGAAGTAGGGAAGGAGAAAGGGAGGAAAGAATGCAAGGAATCCATCCGTACCTCAGAAGTGCTTTTTCTCAGATGGTGAGACCCACTTTTCAGTGTGTGTCTGGAGAAGAGATCTTCCCAGGGACTGAGGTATGTGTCTGTATGGACTGAGGTATCACAGGATGCCGTCTGTGATAAAGCTCCATGAAGTGTGTGTGAAGATGGATGGAGTGAAACTCAGTTATCCACACATGGTTGTCTCATTCCATTTGAGGTGTCCTCGGCCACTTGAGGCATCTGTTCAGGCTGACTGGGGTGACACAGGACCTGTGGGAGAACTGTGCCCTTCTGGAGTGGCAGCTGAAGGCTAGCTCAGCTGCCCAAGGGCATCTCAGGTGGCATCAGCCTCCTTGTCTGCATAACAGAATCAATCTCATAAAAACTGCACATCTTATTGCAAAAATGGTGCTTTGCATGTGCAATTTATAGCTGTTCTGAGAACCTTTAATTCCTGTGCACACGCCTGAGATAAATATACCCTGAAAAAAATCCTACTTTTCTTTTTTAAACTTCCAGATTTTGACATTTGTACCCCTAGCATTTAATTTTGAGATGAAGGGAACCTGGCTAAACTTTTCCCTTATGAAAGATTTTTCAAACATTAGCTGAATAATTTTTGTCTGAGTAATTACTATAGAATGTCCTCTCCTACATTTCTTTGCTAGCAGTCAGACCTTTGTAATAAAATATAATGTTTAAAATATATTTTAGAAGAAAGGTATATAATCCTATTAATGGATTTCTTTAAACTCTCTATATGTGTTTTGCAATGAAATAAGCATATCCATAGCAATTTTTAAAGTTCTGCTTCAGGATTTATGCACTTTTAACGGACGGAGATTATTTCTTTGGCTAATATAAATATCCCAAAGATTTAATGAAGCCATAAAGTTATTCATTAGACTTCTGTAATTAGAATTATAGTTACAAAGCTTCAGAGTGCTAAATACACCTGCAGTATTTAATTGTTTCAAGATTTCAGTAAACAGTTTTCATCTGGGGGAAGAACTCAGAGCTGTGGGGGTGGAACTCACCTCCAACCTGGCAAGAGGGCCCTGAATGTCACCTTCCCTCAAAGTGGGCAAATAACCTATGAAACTGCATTTATGGAGACCAGCTCCTCCAGGCCACCTGCAGCCTACCAAGATCCTCACTTTCGGCACTGTTGTGGAGCATGTGTCAATTAAATGTCATCTCCAGCTTGCAACAAAGGCTGAAGATAGATCCCTCATTTCTCAATCTCATGTTTCCTTGATGTCAGATCAGGACCACAGATATGTTTTAGAAATCACTTGGAGGCCTTGCACAACTGTGTATGTAAATGTTGGGACCGAATTTGGCCCTAACTTCTCACTGGAAGTAGGAAAGGGTAATGCTTTTCAATGAATGTTGCAAGTCAAGCCATTTCTCCAGTTCTGGGTTTGTTCAGGTCACTTTGCTCTCATGCAAAAGTTTTCTCTGTTTTCTATGCAAAGAACAGCAATGACAGAGTCCAGTGATGATGTCTTGGAATCCAATCAGAAAACCTGCATAAAGATGAAAGGTCTTACCAATGAGAAGTGAGCTTGCTAAACTACACCTTTCAATGAATTCAGACAAAACTGAAAAATGTTGTTGATATCAGATCCTTAGGCTGATTACTGAACCGTTCGATTTTTCAGCATGTCAATTCATCACTGTCTACCTGGTTATATTTAACACTTTCTCCTGTTTCCATCCTGTCTGCTGAGATAGGCAATCTCTGTCACACGGTATCTGCTTCACCAGAAGGTCAATAGACCATTGTGGAGGCCCATGAGTGCTGTTCCCAAGTCGCCTTGATTCTCTCCACGATATTGCTGATGGCAGATGGAGCTTCCACGTCTTCTGGCATCTGAAATATTAATGAGATTAGAGCTTCCATCCTTCAAACAGTTCACGGTTTCCTTTTTGGTGCTTTGCAATTATGCAGCCAGTCAGTGGAATGCAAAGCCTCCGTAGTGACGGTTGTTACCCTGTGCTGGTACTGCCAAAGTGTTGCATTAGTTACACTGGTGTTAATTTTCTTCAAGAAAGTCCCACTTTGCATTTTAAGCCAGCACAGGTTCAAAATTTTTGTGGAAGATACTCAGCTTTGGATAACTCAGTCTGGAGCTGAGAGGTTTGGGATGTACGTACAGAGTTTATGTTTGGTTACAGCTCATCAGTCCTGGCCAAATTATGCAAAATATGTATACGGAAATGGCGGCTCACAACTTCCATGTGTACTGGCCTGGTTTTGGGGCTACATGGGAAGAGTTCTTAGGCTTCCCTAACTCAAGCCTGTCAGAGGCTACCTGTGGTACCACAGCTGTGATGTGGGACCAAAGAGGATTAAACAACCTTCTCCTCCACTGCTGTTTCATTGTCAGTGAGGGGATGGAACAGCTGCACAACCTGTTAGGTTGCCTCCTTGTCTCTATCACTTTATCCCTCATTATGCACCTGAATCTTGGATGCGTGTATGCATACATACACACATATAGAGCTTTGAAAATTGACTTATAAATGCAGAGAACCATCACTGAGTGATTAAAAGGCATTTATTTTTAGAACTTCCTGATAGTTTAGCACAAAGTGGCTTCACTGGTTTCATGGGTTGGGATTATTTTCCAGTGTGAGCCCTGAGCCAAACTCAGGATCTGGATCTTTCTGGATGTTAGGGAAATTGGCTTTTTGATATCTGGCTTCTCCCCTTTGTAAAAAGATATCATGCAACTTGCCTAGCTTTGTAAAGTGCTTTGAGATCTACAGGCAAGACACACTATAGGCATTCCAAGCATGATTTATTTCCTTGCAGGGCCCATCCCTAAGTGGCTCATTGAAGAAATAACATTTATAAATATGCATAGCTTCCTGGTATAGAATTTTTCCTATTCTTTTCAGAATATACAGGCTAAACTGTTATTATTCACTTTTCCATTTTTAGAATCAACGATTAAATTGCACCGCACTGCTGTGTTGTACCAATTAAAATAACTGCTGTCTATTTGGCAGTCCTTTAATGGGAAATGAAATTCACTTTTAGGTGTATATCATGGTAATACATATATCATATGGTTTGCAATTTAGATCATTTTGGAGGACAGTAGCTGTATTAGTTCTTATTCCCTAACTAGTCCTCTTTTCGAGCATCAATTTTGTTAATTAAGAATTTTAAAACCTGTGAATTTATAGTACAATTATGTTTTACTTCATAAGTAGGTCTTTGCCCCTTTACAACTATTAACAAAATGTCCACTTATATTATTTGCCGGTGGTTTCAAAGGCTGATGAGTTTTTGGATGAAGATTTACCCTTTTTTCTAAGTGTTGATCACTGTGTGTCAGCTGTTTGTCAGCAAAACATAACAGTGAAGACTTTTGACTTAAATCTTATTTTTTTTTAAAGAAAAGCCAGTTCATCAGGTAGGAAAGACTGCTGCTCACAGTCTCAAGTCCTGCCAAAGACAAATGGCTGTAAAAATTTAAAATCAATCATTAACAGATTAGCTGTTGGTCCAAAGTAAATAGCAATCAGCTTATTAGGCATCAGGCAGAGTGAGATAAAGGGGAAGAGTTATTGAAAATGAGGATGTTTGCTGGGGCTGTGCTGATGGAGCAGAACAGGGAAAGGCTGTTTCTTTGTTGCTCTAATTACAAATGGAAAATAACCTACAGTGCTGAACAAGTTGAGCTCCCTCGCTGAACTGAATGGAGCATAGTGCTTATGTTCTACGTCATGGCTTGATTTATCTTGATTATCAGTAGTTTGCACTACTTCTTCCCTCCCCAGAAGGCCTCATTTGGCATTCTCTTATACTGAAATAAATGCAATTTTTGGCTCTGCAAAGAATGGGGTGTCGGGGGGAAGGAGTTGCCACAGGAGAAATGCCCTTCTCATCCAAAAATATAATTTCCATACAGGAAATTCCTCTCATATGATGGAATTTTGTTTGGGACAGGGTTTCATTATGGTTAAGTGACAGATTGCTGGTGACTAAATCACAGTCGGCTTTGTGCCACGGTTGTATTCGGACACGGTGAAATTTTGCAGAGCAGATAAATTCAGAAAGAGAAGGATGTTGTAAGAGGAAATGGAGAGGGAGAAGGAGTGGAAGGGGAAAAAGGCTGAGAAGACAGAAACAATAGACGCTGGGTAGGAAGCGAAGCTGAGGGGGAAGAAGACGACAAACAATAGCTGAGAATAAAATGAGATGAGGAAGCAGAAAACACAAAGAAGTGAAGTAGGAAGTAGGAGGAAATAGGTACAAGTTAAAGTTGATGACAAAAGCTCCCTTTCATCATGTAAACACTGAAGTGTTTATACAGAGAGTAACTGATCATTAGAATGATTTACCAGCAGTTTGGGCTATTTCTCCATGACAGGGTATGTTAAATTCAGACTAAGATATTTTTCTAGCAAAACAGCATACCTGAGCATTGCCTCTTCAGTGGTTTGAGCCCAGCAAATAGAAAGCTGGCATGTTTGTATGTGAGGAAATCTGGAAATGGTACCTTTCTGTTAACGACTTGATTCCACATGTTATAGTTGCGAAGCCCCACACAGTGCATGGTCTGAAGGTAACCTCAGGAAAATCACTGTCCACCAGCCTGGTGCAGCCTGTGGTCCCTTCTGCCCCAAGCATGGGCAGGAGGTTATACATTGGTGCCTCCTCCCTGGCACCCGCGCTGTGTGACTGACACCTGTCTCACGACTGCAGAAATGAAATGCAGTGCTAGTGCCAGCTTCAGTCCCTCTCAGCTAAACAGTCAGGAGCCCACAATGCTTCAGACAGCTTGATTTGAGCAGGTGCCCCTCCATCTAAGCCCCAGTAGAGTTATATCCTTCCCAGTTATGTGTTTGGGGCCACTGCTCAGGCCTGGAGGAAGGCGGGAGGTGTCCCCTGAGCCACACTGGCACTGGAATGGTTTCTCACACTGGTGCAGAGCTGTAGCACTACAAGGGCATGTCCCCAGCAAGGGCTTCTCTACCAAGGACTATACAGAGGCCAGACACAAAAAAGCGGGGATCCTTCTTTCGAAGTTTCTTATTTAAAAAAAAAAAATGAAAAAAAAAAAGACCAAATGAATAAACTCCCACATGCTCTTACTGTTTTTTCCCTTAGTAGGAAAATATACGTAGGGCCTGTCAGAAGAAAAACTATTCTTGTACTCTTTAAACTTACTTTTCCATTAAATAGCTGTGGAAAAACAGGAGAGTGGTTATTTCCTTTCCACCTTTCACATTTATTTTTGTCCTTTTTTCCCTGCTTCTCATGTGGCATAAAAAATAAAGTGTCTGTCTTCCATTCATTTTCTGCTGCTTTTGCTTTAAGTTAGTGTCAAAGATATCCAAGTGAAAATTCATAAAATGACATAAATGTGATTTCAACAGAAAGAAAAAAGTGAGAAGGCTCAGAACAAATACATCCTAACGATTATTTGCCAGCGTCTTCACAGAAAAGAACAGTCAGCTGAAATGGCAAAGTAGCAGAAGTCTCTTTTCCACATGCTGAAATGGCTGAACAAGCTACACAGAGCAAAAATGACTTTTCTGCCTGCAATTTGCAGAGTCCCAGGACAGAAGCCCACACCTGGGGGCGACAGAGCTGTGGCAGCCTGTCATCCTTGAGCTATTTCTCCATGCTCCAAGGAGGAGAGAGGGGTGACACTGCTTTCTATCTACAGCAGGAATTGTTTGAATTATTTACAATGGACAGAAGGACAGCTCGGGGAGAGGATGGGGAGGCTGGTGCGATGCTATAGACATTGATCCTGCCAGGAAAAAGAGCAAACTGACTTGCAATACAAACGGTGGTCTTGCAAATGTGGAGGGAGTGCCATTTTCCGACGTCATCTTCACAGTCTAAAAGAGGGCTCCATGCATATTATTCAAGGGAATGCAGCTGGTAGCGCTGTCTAGGGGTGCCATATCTCCAAATAGATTCTTGTCTTCTTCATTTCCTATGTATTCGTGTCCTCCAGTCTACAGTACGATGGAAACTGTGCAGCGAACTTTGCACATTTGCAAAATTTATCTCCCTTAAGAAAAGTGCCAGTTTTTCACTAAATTCCTTGTAAGAACAGATCAAAAGCAGAGGAATGGTGGAGGGCTCAGGGCTGGCCAGTCGCTGGGATGCTCTACAGAAAACCGAGGAAAGGAGCTGCAGGACTGGCTCGTAATAACAGAGGAAGACCAGCAGTAGTTGACAAGAAGACTGTAAAGAAACAGTTACATTGGTGACACATCTTATACAAGGACTGCCCTACTAATTTTTCCACCAACATACTCCTGTTATACAATTTTTCCTTCTTTTAATTAAGCGTTTCAAGAGAAAATAATGGGATCTTAAAGCCTCATGTATTTTGGAAAAGGTAGTAGTAAATTGTGCAGTTTTGACCTTTTCAGCTTTTTGTAATTTGATTGGCTGTCTGTTCTTTTTCCTCTGCTATTTACAGCTGCAGTGAACTGTGCAGAAGGGGTAGGATGGCTAGCCAGCTGAAATACGGAATATTTAAAAGGTTAAAATGCTGCAAAATACTGGTTCCTTCCACAGAGTATATGGGCATTGTAAATTTCGCTGCGTTGATCACATAAAGGATTGAGAAATTAAATGACTTCATGAATCATTTTTTGTGGGACAACAAATGTGACCAAAATGGGGAAAAATGGTATCACTTTGACCCCAGATCTGGGAAGCATATTTTTTTGTGTTTATTATTTCTGCTGCAGTAATAGATGAAGACTCCCTCTGAAGCACAGGATCATTTTAGCTGATGCTGAGTATCTACGAGTGACACAAAGACAAGTCCTGCCCCAGAAAGCTTGCAATCAAAGCATCCTGAATCCATTCAACAGGTGACTAAATAGAGGTGGTGACCTTCTTAGGAAGAAATATTTCTTTTTTAGCGTACCAGAGGGAGATCTTAGGGAAAACACAGTATACTTTGAAAGTAATTCCTTAGCAGATGGAGACAGTAACATGGAGGCATTAATAGCCATGTAATGAGTCCAGAGGGCATCTGAGGGGCAATGTCAAATAATTTGGTACCCAGGCAATATGCTGAGGAGATTGACAGAAAGCTAGCAGGGCAACACGAGATCAACAGAATCTCGGACCAAGATGACAGCTGAGAAACTAATAACTAAAAGAAAAAATCTTCAGGATTTGGTACTTCCCTTTGTCATCAATAACAAGTCTGCTGAACAGTGTTCAGTTCTATGAAAGCTTTTCTCAGTGGAAAAGACTGCATAGGGCAAATCAGAAAAAAAAAGAGCAAAGCTTGAGTCCTCAGTCTTTAATTTCTTTAGAGACCCAAGATCCGCAAAAAAGTTTATTTTGTGTGCAAGACAAATATGAAAAGTGATATCAAAGAGATTAGGAGTTGGGTCTTATAAATGCCAGCAAGAAGCTTTCTGGCGCTGTGTACCACATTAGGGCAGGGTGCCAGTGACTGGGCCTTTGCGCTGAGGCTGGAGGAGTAAGGCTGTGTCTCGGCTCCCTGCCCTGACTCCACACGAGTCCACACGTGGCTGAACATAGCAGGGGAAACACAGGAGCACTGTAGGTGAGCAAGTAGGAAACAGATACAGGCAGAAAGAAATGATCAATCCACCTGAGTTGCAGGCACAATTCAGAATTGGGGCTGATTGGGAAAATTTCACTATGTTAGCTCTAGTTCCCTGTGCTGTTGGAAGTGGAAAGTTTCATCTTGTTCCAGTTGTAGCTCTGGATTAAAGTCAGAAGTGTAGGGAGAAAGATTGTTACCATGCTGAGATGCTGGGAAAATTTCCTGAGAAGGAAATGCCAGTATTGCTTTTGATCCATCATTTGAAACAAATTCATGATCTTGAGGGATTTATTTTCTGCGGTCATTAAAACTGAATGTTTTCATTGATTCGGATAGCCTCTTTCTGGAGGAGGTGCAGCTGCAGGGACAGACAAGCCTCCATTCTGCTGCGCTGATCCCTCTGGGAGCTGGGGGTGATTGACAAGGGGCTCTGGTTTGGGCAGACTCACACCCCGAGGTAGGGGAACTGGTGCATGCATTTCAGCGAAAGCAGCCTCTGCAGCACTGAGGCCAGGGGGATTTTCCTCCTTTCCACAGGCACTGAGAGGCGGAGGAAAGTGTTTCCAGCCTGTCTGTGACCACAGGGCATGCAGAGACAGCCTGTGAAGCTGGTCCCAGCCTTCTGCTGCTGTCCCCAATGTGGCCTCTCTCCCAGTGTCCTTGGGCCTTCCTCAGCAGCAGCAGCAGGAAAGCTGTGCAGGAGACAGGGCATCTCTGGAGTTAGCTGGGGCATCCATCGCTTGAGGAACAGGAGGTCCGGAACAAACAGCCTCACCTCCAAAAATGCCAAGGGGTGGAGATGAGCTGGACATACTGTAGGGACTTCTCGTGCCCAGGCATCCTCAGATGTATCTGCATGCAACCTCCTGATGCCTTGCTGCTCTCGAGGGGGAATATTTTGATGTCTTCACCAAATGTTACAGCTGACTTGGAGGCTCAGGTACCTCACCGGCCTGGGGACCCAGCTGCTTGCCTCCTCCTCTCCCATCTGCACCACAGCTGCTCTGGGATGGCCTTCTGTATTTATCCTTCTCTTTGGGGAAGATGGAAAGATGTAACTGAGGCAGGCTGTGTGGTTTTGAAGGCGCTGAGCTTCAGTGCTCCACTTACTGGGCCCTGGAGGCCGGTTGCTGGGGGAGGTGGTGGCTAGGTTTGCCTTGAGGGCTGAGGGAGGATGGCATCCGCTCCTGCTCAGCTGCTGCCGCTCTCCTGAGGAGCCATCACCTCACCTCCCCTCTGCCCCCTTTTTATTCTACAACCCGCCCATCTGCAGAAAACATATCAACATTATAATATACATATATATACGGTTATATGGTTATATGGAGGCATAATTTAACGAAGCAGTTGTTTAGGCTGCCCAAGTGGGTTGCCCGGAGACTACAACTGCCCAAGCGTGAGGCAGCCGCTGGGCCTGGGAGGGGACAGCCCCATGCCCGGAGGGCACCGCCACCCCCCATCAACAGTGCCGGGCCGCTTCCTTTTCATCTGCTGATCAGATATATTTACTTCTTGGATATTTCCCTAACCAGAATTGACTGCACTATAATTGCCTATTTCTTTGGTCCATTGGCTGTTAACCTTGAAGCGCGACGGGTGGAGGCAGGGAGGCCCTCCCTGTCAGGCCTGACCCCGGCCGCGCAGCGGGCTGCCATGACAACCGCGACAGATGTCAGCCATGCCGCCCGAGCCCCCCGGACGGGGAAAATCGATCTTGCGACGGCGCCGCTGCGCACAGCCACCGACCTGCCAAGCGTTCCCAGCTCAATCATTTGTTTCATCTAGCGGGGAGAAGAAAACATAAAAGAAATGAAATGAATTTGACCTCTGTCTTCCAAGTGACTCCGGTGCGGTGTTGAATCCTAGCAAGCGCCTCTTATGAATTTGAAAAAATTACATTAGGAATAACATTTTGAAGTGAAATGACTCTTGTAATGTCAGCCCTCCAGAAACATGTTATTTCAAATGTCAGATACGTAGCAGTCATTTGCTATTTTCCGGATGTGTCTGGAGGTTATCTTCACCTTGGGTGCATTTCAGGTAAATTATTGTAAAGAAACTGACTGTGAAGTATACAAAAAAGTATTGTCTGTTCTCTCGCACTGCCCCAGTGAGGGGACCTCCTTTGCAGCTGCGTTAGAGCATCACCATGATAAGAATAAACAATGTTGCAAATAGACAACATCTCTCCTTTCTCAGAATCGTGCCAGGGTGGAAGGACTTTCCCAGTCCAGAGCAGGGTTCCCTGGGATGGCGACAGGTCCTTTGGCAGGGGCAGCAGATCCTGGGGGTGCAGGGATGAACCCCCCGCATCCCCAAGTTGCCCAGGGTTTGCTCGCTGCGCATGCAAATGATTTCATGACCAAACTCTACAACTCCATGCTAATGTTTACCAATACATCAATGTCATCCCAGCAATGTTATGCATGTGTCTGACAAATAGGGAAAAACCCAAACCCTGCGGGTTTGGTTCATGCCTACCACTGGATGGACCTACTGGCAGATTTTAGAGGCAGCCCCTCCCAAATCTGTGAGAATGGACAAATATCTAAGATAACCTTGTCCTTTTAAAAAAAAAAAAAAGATAAACAACATGCTGCTGAAGGTGATTATAGTAAAATGGATCTCTTAAAATTTTCAATGCGATATGTCTGTCTCTCTGCTGTGGGATATTTTATTGCATTTTTGCCCTCAAGTGAAGCTGACAGGAGCCAGGCTTGCAATTTAAATCAATAAGAACCCTTTACCATGGCCATAAAATACTTGGCTAAACCTTTGAAGTGGCCACAGTTGAATGCGCAGTGAACACAGCGTAAATGCTCCTTGAGATGTATTGTGTTAGACCATTGCTAAAGAGACACTCCAAGGAAGTGGTGCCCAAGCACCTTCTGGGAGTGGGGCAGAGTGGCTCAACATTTCTGGGTTGCTGGTGGGGTTACTGTAAGCCAGCACCCGTAACTGGCACGCTGCCCTGCACCGCAGATGTCCGGTGTCTGTGTTCCCAACTTGATGGGTTTCCTGGGATGGGGGGGTCAGGCTCGAAAACCCAGTAATGTGTTGCATGCCTCTCAGCGATGGCCAGGGAAACACGAGACAGATGTGGCTGCATCAGCAGTGCTTCCAGGGCCAGGTCCTCAGTTACATAAATCAGCATTTTTGCACAGAGGAGCAGGTCTGAATGACCTCAGATAAGGTGTAGTCTTTGCAGGATGCACAGTGTCTGTGTGAATGTATGTCTATCTAGCTTTCAGCATGTGCATGCATGTATATGTCTCTACATACATGCAGGTAAAAGCCTACATAAAAGAAGAAAACTCTCTGAAGATACAAGCCTAGTTTGAATAACATGAAGAGTTTGACCATTTTATATTTAATGTTTAATACTCTCAATTAGGATATCACTTCCTGCAAAAAGCAGTAGGAAAACGAGTAAAGTTTAAATCCATGCCCTGACTTTGTGGTTGTTTATGGCAAGTCCTTTGGATTCTTTAAGGAGAAATCTGTGGGTTTTTCTTCCTTTTGTGAAGAAGTTTTTCATTTTAGAAAACCAAGGACCAAGCACTACTTTATTATTGGATAAATTATACTGCTAAAACCTCTGGCCCAGTGACAGAGGCGAAGTGGATGAGGCATATGTTTTAGGGACATAAAAGACTGGTTCATCCAGAGACACAGGGAATATGTTCAGAAGCAGCATTAAGTGCACATACTACAAAGTGCACTGCATGCCCTCTGGTTGCAGCTCCCTGGCTGTAGAGAGAGTCCTGTCCTGTGGGTCCATCCTCAGGCTGCTGAATCTTGCCCAGTTTGGGACAAGCAGTCCAGCTGGCTGCACTGCTTGTTCTTTTTCATTCCCTTCAATGAGGGCTGGATCTGGTCCAGCAAGGTTCAGCTCTTCAGCAAATGTGCTAAGAGGGAAAAGGATGGTTTTCCTTTCTGTCTTGTACATTCACAGTTGGACATTATGCTTCTCCTGGTGTACCTTATTATTACAGAGGTAGCAGCAGCATGTGTAGAAATACTATATGCTCAGCAGATTGTAAGAATGTAGGCTAAAAAAAGCTTCAATGTATATTGTCTATAGCAATTGTTATTTGTAATAGATCCCATGTCTAGTAGGCATAAGCCTATTTAGGGGTTTTTTTAAAATATATATAAATTAGGCTCACTGTATTTTCAGGTGCCTGATTAGGTTTGGAACTTGTCTCTGACATGTTATTTTATATAACGTATTTGGAAGGAACACACATGTTTCCACAACCCCAGGAGCATGTCAGTATTGTCACAGGTGTATATTAGTTGTCAAATATGACCTTCTGTGTCAATTTGTATGAGTAAAATTACCTCTCTATACATCCATATTGTAAAACGTGCTATTCACAGAGACTTCATATAGATGCTGTATGTTTCTTCTGCACTGAGATACACAGTGGCTTTGTTATGCTCTGCTGAGATGTTTTGCTCAGTTGTAACTAGTTTTCTCCAGTGAGCTTTCATTGGCTTCTCTTGCCTTTACTCAACCTATGTCCTTCCACTCCTTTTAGCTAAACCGAAGTGTCCTGGCAACTGGCACCAGGCATCAATACTTTGATGTCTCTTGCCCTGGATAAATTCAGCAGCTACATGCCCTTGGGTGCAAACAGGAGAAATAAAACCCTCAAATTACCTAGATAGACTCAAATACATTCCTTCTATTCTAGAAAATATCACCGAGAGCACATCGCAGCTCAGAGTCCTGAACTCACAGTCTACAAGGATAAACAGTACTATGGGGAAATAATCAGATGAAAGAGGATAAAATGTTATTTGTTTCACTGTATTACATCTGACAGTAAGTATTTGTCCTAGCTCACATCTTGTTTACTAGTTAGGCGGTGTTAGTTTGGATATGTGATTGTGGGTTTAAAAAAACTCTTCCTGTTTCATCCCATTGCTGGAGACTTCACATGCTTGGACACAGACACCCGAGAAATTTTTCAAAAGAACATACATCCAGACTTGTGGTGAGTTTATCTGTTTATATTTCTTGCTCTTATTCCTCTTTTTCCTTGGACTAAACTGGTAATGAAAGGCATTTCTCTCTCATGGGGCATCTGACAAGAAGACACACAGAGCTTTCTGACATGGGCACTGAATGCCTCCCTTCAGTCTCTGCCTTACATAGACATGACTGTCCAGAGAGGGAGACTAAACAAAGGTCTAGATTTTACCATCTTTAATTTGATATAGTGGGCCTTTAAAATTAAGGAAGGAAATTGCCATGACTATGCTATTTCTTCACAGGAATTTTTCTGCAAATCCATCAAAAGAAAATCAGACATGATACAAGAAGGATCCCCAGTCCCTGCTATCTGTGCTGGGTAAGCTGCCTCAGTACCGCTTCTGGCTTGGGGGCGGTTTTCTGTCTTCCTCCGTAGCAGGAGAAACAAAGGATGAAAATGGACTTTTAAAACCGGGAAATTCTGACTCTGTAATCTGAACTCAATCTCACAGGTAATGGCTGAGAGCCCTAGCAGGGACAGCAGGAAGACGAACCTTAGAATCATAGAATTGTTTTGGTTGGAAAGGACCTTTAAGATCATCAAGTCCAACCGTTAACTTAGCACTGCCAGGTCCACCACTAAACCATGTCCCTAAGCACCACATCTACACATCTTTTAAATACTTCCAAGGATGGTGACTCCACCACTTCCCTGGGCAGCCTGTTCCAATGCTTGACAACCCTTACAGTGAAGAAATTTTTCCTGATATCGAATCTAAACCTCCCCTGGCACAACTTGGGGCTGTTTCCTCTCATCCTATCATTTGTTACTTGGGAGAAGAGACTAACACCCACCTGGCTACAACCTCCTTTCAGGTCGTTGTAGAGAGCAATAAGGTCTCCCCTGAGCCTCCTTTTCTCCATACTAAACAACCCCAGTTCCCTCAGCCGCTCCTCATAAGACTTGTGCTCTATATCGTTCACCAGCTTCATTGCTCTTCTTTGGATGTGCTCCCTCACCTCAACGTTTTACTTGTAGTGAGGGGCCCAAAACTGAACACAGTGTTTGAGGTGCAGCCTCATCAGTGCCGAGTACAGGGGAACGTCACTTCCCTAGCCTTGCTGGCCACACTATTTCTGACACTGATCCTACTGCAGAAGGGACTGTTTTACTTTACTTTCATGTAATTCAACAGTTCCTGTGTTGTCCCTCATAGATTTTGATAGCAAACCTCACTGGTTCTTGGGCAGAACAACTGGCAGAACGAAATTCCTGAGGAGTGGCGCTTATGGATTGTCCTAGAGCATTTCATGTAAAGGTGTCCTGGTAGTCATGACTTGTTATGGCCAGCACAGCAATCCACAAACAGTCCCTCTGAATTAGACAGTACTTCTGTCTTATTTGCTTGAACAGCATGTAAATGTCCTTTCCCTGCTCATGCGAGCACAAGGTGAGGTTCTTGGTTCAACTTTGAAGCCATTGTTTTTGCCCTGGATGCGCGGACTAGGAAATGCGCGGTGCACAGGCAGAAGGGCAATGGTCAGAGTTGTCTGCAGTGGCTAGTTACCCTCTTGGGCAATACCATCTTTTCCTCTAAGTCTTCTAGATACATCTCTAGAAACTGGTGTCTTCCTAGTTCTGGGCCTTGTGGGTATGATCCTGTGAGTGCAGGCACACTATTCAACATGCTCTTTGCACCTCTGAATTAATCCCTCTGCTTTCCCGATTCCTTGGCTGCTTAGTCCCCTTTCCCTAGGCTCTACGTGCAGGGAAACTCTAGCAGCATCCCAGAGACAGTGAATCAGGAGGGAAGGATGTTCTTAATCCCAAACACTTCACTGTTAACAAATCACTCTAGAAAGAGCACAAATCCCGAGCACAGCTCTCCTACAGTCTGATCTTGAGGCAAGCTTTGGTGAGTTTTCTTCCAGCCTGCCTGCGTTTGGGTTCTGCTTTATTTTGTCCGTGTGCTCCTTCTTCCAAGATTTACCATCAACCTCTTCCTTAGCTGTAGTTGGGAGAGGTATTAAAAGATGAAATCTAGTAAAATACATTTGTTCCCTTAAGAAAGAGTTTTTCATGGCTGATGGCTTGTTTGCTTCCACAGTAAAATGTATGGTGTAATCTACAAATGAGTTTGCAGTCCAACATGGGGTGACATTCTTCAATGAAGGTCACAGCACTATATATACAGGCATTGACACAAAACACGTTTCATAGAACAAAATGGAGTTCACAGTTTGACATAGACATATCCTCAATCTGTCTTGCTGGTTTCTGCCTTAACTTGATGGTCAAAGTAGCTGGCCAGGTGTGAGTAGGGAAGTGATCTATGTCTCTTCAATAGCTGCAGTAATTTCCTTGTTCCTCCTCAAACTCGCCCCTGTTCCAAGATGATGGCAGTGCTGGTCTCTTGTACGACCCTCTGATCGATGGAGTGACAAGCCATTTCTTTCTCAAGTGAGTCCTAATCTCCTATTATGCCAGAAGTACACAGGCTACTGTGATAAAAGCTTACAGACTATGACACCTGGTCAAAACAATTATTTTGGTAGTTGTTCCCTATGGATTTGGGCTGTGACATGTGAGGTGACTAAACTAATCCCAGGAACAAAGGGATTCCTAAAGTGAAATATGATTTAGAGGGCATTGGCTGGGGTTTGGAATTCAGTACATGATTCTTAAGACTAGTCAGCTCTGGAGTTATCTGCCTTTCATTGTATTCTTGTACTTGACTTTTTAGTTGTATAGTTTTCTTAGCCCAGGAGCATTTCTGGGTGGGTGTAGCCTATCATTTTGTTAGGCATGTCCAGCACCTCTCAGGATTTGCTTCTCATAAATCAAAGTTATCTGATCTGTTCTCTTGGCACAGAAGGACAGTCTGCGAGGTGCAGAAGTTTAATTTTCAATCTGCTTGTAACAGCCTGTTGAGACAGGATTCTCCTAGGCCATGTTCATTCCTCCTGGGAACAGTTCAAATGAAGGGATTTCCACCACAGCTCTTTTGGGACAACTTTGTATCTGAAGAAATCTTTCTGTCAAGTTGACTATCAAGTAGAAGATCCCCTCTGCAGCTGTATGATCATTTTCATCCATTTAAAAGGGAAAGGATTTCTGTACCAGTTTTGTGGAAGGAGCATTGAGGACAGCAGGGTAGCTTGCTTGATCCAAGCTGCACAAGAAACTTGTGACAGAGTAGGGACCTGAGCACCTCACATAACTGCTGGGCCAGCCATCATTTGTACTGTTTTACCTAATTACATCATGTTGTACCTTATGAAGGCTTCCTCTCCAGCCTTGAAGCTGACACATTTCCATGGCCAAAAGTGAGTTGCTGTTAGGGACAAAGAAGTTCTGTACGGTGCAGACCCTAATTCCTCACTCTATTAAACTCAACCCAGCACGATAGGGTGCTTCAGCTCAGAGTTAATTTATAACAGCTGGACCTCTACCAAGTAAAAAGGACTGTAGTGCATAATGCAGTGCTGTTGTGTTATGCCTTATTTCTGTCCATCTCTTTCTTCTGAACCCATCTTGATGTGTCCCTTCTCATGAGCCATGGAACTACAGGCAAACCTGGTGCAGAAAGGTGTTGTACCATCTCTGTTACCTGTGTGACACTGTCCCTGCACAGAGGGAATTCTCCACTAATATTATCCATGAACTTTAGGGCCACTTCATGCTGATTGCATGAGATAACATGTATGAGAATTTGGACCCTGAATTCTGGATTTCTTGTTTGGTGATGAGCAAACCATGATGCAGAGCTGGTCATATCCGTGGGGCCAGGATAGGTTAGCCACTCCGCTTCTTCCAGGAGATCCAGCAGATCCCTGATGAAAGAAGAGCACTGTCATAAAGTCTAGGTTTGTTTGGATTCAGCCTCTGATCAAGTACAACAAACCATGTCTAGAAAAATTAACTTGCTTGATCTGTCAAAGACCCTATGGCCCCTCCATACAGATTTCCTTGACTACTCTCTTGCCACAGTGGGTATTTCCCTTCCTAAATTTGTCAGACTTTGTTACTGGGCAAATCCCTACAGCTTGCTCCAGAATTCTCTTGCTGCTTCAGTATATGAATTCTCTTTTCAGGTGGTAATCAGGACTATGTTTACGTTAATGGATCCACGACCACATCAAAGTTCATGGGTCTGGATATGTGTTTCACACATATGTGATAACAGGCTGCATATTGACTTCTCTTGTGCTTCCACGCTGGTTTTCATGGAAAGAAAAATTCAGTATATGGGCCACCAAAGGACAGGTGCCTCCTTAGCCCTATGAGCTAAATGTAGATATTGCCCGAGTAGCTGGATTTCAAGGAGACCCTTTCATAGGACATCTCTGTGATACATTTAAGAATATAATTTATAGATTTACTACCCTGCAAACTGTTATATTCTAGTCTCTAGATGGTCTCTTTCCCTCTCTGACATAATAGGCCATCTCTCATTATAGGAACTTCCTCCCATTTACCTTCAAGTCAGATAACAAAGGGCCTTTATTCACTTAAAATGGATCTAAAATAGTAAAATCCTGCTGTCTTCAATATGTTACTTCCAGTTCATCAGCTTGAGATCAAGGCCAATTTATTTGGTTATTTTTCCTTACACATCAGTCCCTCTTGTCCCTTAGTTATTTTTGTGACTTCTTTCTGGATATGCTCAGCAGGTAGAAAGATGCTCAGTATTTTACAGATTTGATCTGAGTGGCTGTTTAGATGGATATGCCAGTTCAAATGGAAAGAAGCACAAGCCTGCTAAACAATCAGTAAAAAAAATCATGAAGGTGAAACAGAGCTTTTTAGTATTTCTTTTTCCCAGTTGGAACGTACATGAACACTATTCATAGTGCAGTCTCAGAAGCACTATCCATGGTCCATGTCTTGATGGTTCTGTGGCCAAAATAGCTTTGTTTTTTTCATTTTCACACTTTTTTTTTTTTTCTGGAGGGGTAGTGTGTTAATGGCTAGCTCTTTATGAGAATAATGTACTTTATATTCTGCTTTCCTTTCTCAGTGAAGTGGTGGAGGGAGGCCGATGCAGTTATTACACCTATGTCCACTGACCTTTGTGGCACTTAGTTAAGTACATTTTTTCACTTCAAAATGCCCAGTCCTTTTCCTGATACCCAGAGACTGCCTTTTAAGCTAAACCACCAGCATCTTTTGGTCATAGCTTCACTTAACAAGGAAATATTTGACTGCAAGATGCACATTTAAAACATAATAATTTCTTGCCTGCATGTTGTAACAGAAGATGAAAACCAGACCAAAGCTGGGAGGCTGTTAGGTGTGATATCTCCAAATTACTTAAAAGAGCAGTTGCTCATGTTCATAAAACAGAAGCTGAAATTATCTCATTTAAGCCATTCTTAGCAGTTGTCCTACAGAGTTATTGATCCTTGGCTGCTCATCTAATGAGCAAACTATACAGTGGACCACAAGTGCATTTCAGTTTTATGTGTAACTGCTGTAAATACCATTTTCAAAGTTAATATATTATTTTTGGCATTTTTATAGCAGCTTATTTAAAGTGTTATTAATGTTTAGAAACGTGATTTGGGGTTTATTTTATGGGTGTTTGACTCAATTTTAAACTCTGTCTTTAT
The DNA here is from genome assembly GCF_013368605.1 of Nyctibius grandis. NCBI lineage: Eukaryota > Metazoa > Chordata > Aves > Nyctibiiformes > Nyctibiidae > Nyctibius > Nyctibius grandis. The sequence goes on along the minus strand of NC_090664.1, from coordinate 21,061,401 downwards.
CTCCTATCCTCCCCACTATGTTCGGTCTGCATATATATAACTTTTGAAGTCTCTGGTCTCATTTTGGGTTTGTCCCTGATTGTTTCATTAATCTCGCTTGCTCCATAAGTCACTTCTGCTATCCTAGAGGAACAGTCTGGGTCCTAAATTGTAAGTCTTTGTGAGTGAAAGACATCAACAGGATCGATTTCCTGACTGCAGAAACTGCAAAAAGCATGTGGCTGAGCCTGAAGGGTAGGGACTCATGCTCCTTATGGGTTTGGGTTTGTGCTCAGGCAGTGCCCCAGTACAGGGTGGGACACACACTACACCAAACCCAGAGCACGCCAGGGAGGCATTATAACCCTGCAGCTCCTCTCCAAGCCACAGGCCCTCCCCTGTTTCCACCTTTCTCTGGAGGAAGCAATTTTGCTTCTGTCCTGGATTTCAGGAGAAGGACAACCCTGCCTTTGTTCTGTGGGTGGCCAGGAGCAAACTCCAGGCTTCCCAACCCACCTCCTCCTCCTCCGGAGAGAAATAAACACACATAGGGCAGCACACACACTAGTTTATAGTAGGGGCAGCTGGCAGCGAGCTGTGCTGGGAGGTCTCACACCCTTCAGCTCTTTTGGATAACTGTCATCTACGTCCCCCCTCTTCACCTTTGATGGAGCAAGAGTGCAAAGTACAGCCCTGTTGAGTCAGCTGGACTGGCATGTGCTGCAGGGTATATGCTACCAGACGTTGGGGCAGGTATCAGAGTTGGGACTTTAGGGCCTAATCCTGCGCTCAGACACCATAACCAGGTTTGTAGGCAGTCCAATACAGCGAGCATATGCAATGCCAAGTTTCTTGATCCCAGAAAAAGAGAGGGTGTGGCCTTTCTTTACACATCTGCACTTTGATGAACCATCTACGGATTCTCCTGGGTGCGTAGTGTAAAGCGAGAGGTACCATCACTCCTCTGAGTGCCTGAGGTGTCATGGTATGGCTCCTGAAAGAAGAGCCTTAGCAGCAAAGGACGGCACTTTCTGTAATTTCAGCATGCTTGACACAGACAGCCCTTTGACATATCCCTCAGGGTGAACTGAAGCCTCCACCCCTGCAGCATGTTCAGGGCACCTTCCAGCAGTGCATGTAAGCATGTACTTAGTTCTTAATGCATGGATGGTCCCAGTGAGCTTCAGGCATATGCTGAAATATGGATGAGCGTTTGAAGTGCTCAGCATCTTGGGGCTATCAGGCCCCAAATGGATCAATCCCAAGACATTATTCAAATTGTGGGTTTCCAATTCCATGTGTTAAAAAAAAAGAGAAAAAAGAATCATTATCTCCATCACAAAGACAGAAGAATTAAGGTACAAAGAGAGGTTGAAGAACTTAGTCAATGTGAAGACACATGTCATCGAGGGAAATCCAGAAACATAACCTGTTTCTTTCTGAAATCCACTCCTGTTCTTAGCCACTTCGATACCCCTTCATTGTTTCCATACTGTTCTTATTACAGGTGGTGACTATCACCAAGCTGGAAATCTGAACATAAATACATTTAAATGACTATGCTGTTTGCAGCTTTCTGCCTTCCATATTTTTGTTGTGTCTGTCATTTCTGCTATTTGTCCCACAATTTAGGGGACAAGCCAGTCAGTGGGTTAAGTGACAGAATGATTTTCATCTTATTTAAGTACGTCTCTATTAAAACGTAAACTGCTTTCTACCCCCTTTCGGGAAAAAAGAAAAAAAAAGCCTACTCCTGTAGATGCAGTAAAGTCATGGTAATTTTCCCCAATTGAAACTCACGACTTTGTGTCTTAGCATCATATACAGCATAATTTATAAAAGTGTGAGCAACTGCAGAATTGTTCTCCTAATAGATTCTGAAGATTCCAATTTCCATTCTGCCACACAAGACTGAAAATCCACTTGTGCTCAGTTATCTGTATCTTTGCCTCATCCTCAGACTGCATCAAAAATCAGGTTCAGGTGCAGGTTAAGAGCATGCATTTACCTCAGGAATATGGGACTTATTAAATATCTCTACACAATTAACATGACCATATCAATAAGAATTATCATTATGTCCTGTCAATCAGGTGCTGAATTTTGCTTCAGGGAAACAAAACCATTTAAATTATAGCAAGTACCCCCCCTTCTTTTTTTACATGCTTCTCTTAAAATTGGATAATTATGTGGCTTTTCATTAGATTCCTCTAAGCATAATAGATCACGATATTCACCCTTTGACCTCAGTGATGAATGTTTCTGGTGAAAACATGTGACAAGCAGTGTTCTAATGAGAATAAAATACTGAATAACTATGAGTCTTACATAATGAAAGAACAAAAGCAAGAAGCACAACTACTTTTAAGGCTGCAGTGCAAAATGTGTTCATACAGCAATTCTGATGATAGATTGGAAAAGCAACCCTTTCTTTTTAAGATTGTACCAACAAACTTTGGTGTCAGATGCAGAGACAAAGGCAAGAAAAGACAAAGGAATCTTTGCATTCTGTGTAAACTCTGCAGGAACATGAGAAGTGGTCTTTCTCTGTGCTGTCTAGGCAAGTTACTACACAAAGCTCTGCTATAAAGTTTTCCTAAACATCCAAAAATTTTATGTGTGTATTTACACTTTGAAAGAACTATAAATTCAATTTGTTTCCAATAATTTAGAGTGGGGCTAAGGAGGTCAAATTCTCCCTCATGCAAACAGCCACACACGGTAGTCAGTAAAGTTACAACACTGGTGATTATTATTCAGTGTGTTTATAAAGAATTATTTTGTGGACTGACAAAGATGACATACCAGTTATCAGTGCCAAAACAGGGAGGGAAAAAAAGAGGGTTGCCTAAATCAGAAATTGTTAGCAGCTACTTTTTTTTTGGCTGTTTTGCAGCTCTGAACCCTACTGTCACCTTTCAAAAGCAAGCTTAGACCAGGGTTACTTACATCCACCTCTGCTGTGGTCATTTATGGTCATCTATGCTGTGATTCTGTGATTCTGTGATTTAGACCCTGGTCTCGCTGGAGCAATGACTGCAGCAGGAATGTTTGATTTAGAAGATAGTTATCTTCTGGTTTTGTTCTATCTTGGATTTGCATGTGTTGGGTTTTTTTGCATTTTGTTTGATGTCTGGGAAACGTTTATTTGTCTGAATGATCATTTCTGCTAATCAAACTTTCAGTAAACTTCTGAAGAAAACATTTTGCTTCTTATTTCTGGCTGGGGTTCATCTCCTGCTCAAGGTCAGCTATTCCTTAGCATGTAATAGAAATGGCTTTTTGTCTGAAACCCTGTCCCTGCAAAGACAGTGCGTGTTTTGCTGTGGTATTTTGGGACCAGGATTTCACCTATGCCTCGTGCCAGGTTATACTTTGAGTTATTCCATTTTTGCAGTTATTATCACGACATAATTGTGGCCCTCAAGGGGGGTCACAAAGATGATCAGCGGACTGGAGCATCTCTCCTATGATGAGAGATGAGAGAGTTGGGGCTGTTCAGCCTGAAGAAGAGAAGGCTCCAGAGAGACCTTATAGCAGCCTTCCAGTACCTGAAGGGGGCCTACAGGAAAGCGGGAGAGGGGCTTTTTCAAGGGCAAGTAGTGACAGAATGAGGGTAAATGGTTTTAAACTGAAAGAGAGTAGATTTAGGTTAGATATTAGGAGGAAATTCTCTACTGTGAGGGTGGTGAGACACTGAAACAAGTTACCCAGAGAAGTTGTGGGTGCCCCCTCCCTGGCAGTGTTCAAGGCCAGGTTCAATGGGGCTTTGAGCAACCTGGTCTAGTGGAAGGTATCCCTGCCTATGGCAGGGGGTTGGAACTAGCTGATCTTTAAGGTCCCTTCCAACCCAAACCACTCTATGATTCTATAATTATTCTGAACTGAAGACTACATGATGGAGAGGGAATTTTGGCTCTTGCCTTTATTAACTTTCCATAATATTTTGGTCTAAGTTATTGCTGCTATTATTTAAAAAATTGAATTAAATATCACAAAATATTACTAAGGAACAACAGCTAAAATTTCCCTAGTAGTTGGGCAGTAAAGCTCTCTAAGTAGCTCCTTCTGAGGCCAGACCTTCTGCTCTCACTTGTGAGGAATTTGAGGGCCACAGCCTGGTTCAACTAAATGAGATGAAAAGTCAGGAGATTTGTATGGTAATTTGAAAGCAAAATGAAAAACCAGCATAAGTATAAAGTGCTATTTCTCCTTCCCCATGTCTGTAAGCACCGTGGACAATAATGCACTTTAAGGGAATTTAAAGGATGAAGAAGACCTAACGGGCATGCTGTGCTGATAAGCAGATGCATTTTCCACGCTTCCTACAGGATGATCTGGAGAGCAACCCCCCAGAGGGAAAGATGCCCCGTGGAGTTCCTTTTCACTGACAGCCCTTGCCTCCTGGGTTAACGCTCCCCATCAGCTGGTCCGTGTGGCGTGCGGGGCTGCCCTGGGAAGCACTGGGGAGGGCTCTGCCCTCATGCTCCCTCCTTGCTCCAAGAGGCTCTGAGCCTGCTGCTGTGCTCTGCCAGCTGTGTGTTATCTCTCCCCTTCCAGCCCTGGGTAAGAGAGTGCCTGTCGCTGCAGTCCCTCCTGCTGCAGGTTCTCTGCACGTGTGGAAAAATCAGGGGACTTCAGGGCAAGGCTGACTTCTCCTGTGCCTCTGCACATTCGTGTCTGGCCCGCTGCATTTCACAGCAGTCTGAATCACACAAATACTTGGTCGTTCAAGACCCGGGCACATATCTCAACAGCTGTGAAAATATCCAGAGAGGAAAGAAGAGCATGCTTATAGCAAGGTCTAATGAAGAGAGCAAGTTTTGTTTTTCATGCAGGTGGAACATTAAAGGCAAAATAATCTTATTGATTGTTTGCTACAGTTGTCTGAATTAAAGGCTGTCTCCTAGCAGATTGAAATTTACTGTGACTGATGGGATCTCATAAACTCAGATCAAAAGAGGAATAAAAATGAAGGATCTTAAAAGAAAATTACCCCAAATAAAAATCTTAGTGTCAGAAACAAGTAGATAAAAATGTACTATATGCATTAATTAATGTTGTCTGCTTACCCAGTGACTATCATTTAAAATTACAATGAAAAAGATTTTGATGTTTGCTATCAGCAGCTCAAAGCAGGTGCTTGGAGAGCTGGAGCTGGTCTAGGAAAACACCTGGCTACAGAGACGTGTCAAATAACAGGGGGCTGGAGAAAGGGAGCCATTTCATGCCTTGCATTAGCGACCATGCTAACCGTGTTGCATTCTGCTCTGCCCAAAAAACACTGTTCTGCTGAAGGAACCCAGAGGCTGTACACAAAATAAAGGCGGCTTGCACACACCATACAGAAAGGTCTTCATCCTGTCTCTGGGTGGGTTTCTAATGCTGATTACCAGCTAGGTGGTGACTTAACCTTCCTGTCTGCAAGTGCTGTGGGTTGTTGGTTGACCCTACAGGGAGGGCTGAGATTGCTTCCTGTTGTTCCCTCTCCAAAATGTGAAGTATGTGAAGGGAAGATTCCTGGAGAAATATATGTACCTTTTTTTGGAGAACGGGAGGGACACACACAACGACTGTAATAAGCCACAAGTAATTGCATGACTTGTTACAACTTCATGGATACCCAAGGTTTAGTAAACATGCTGTCAGTGATGTGGCAGGAGTCTAGGGGAGTTCCCCAGAGAGCTGACAAATCTGATGATGGACTATCTTTCACTTGCCCTAATATATTGAAACTAGCTGACCTAAAGGAAAGCCTACCTTCTCATGATAGGATTGGCTTCTTGAAGGATTGGAGATTGACTGATGCCTGTGATTCTTCAAGCCCAGAATAAATAATGAAGAATTATGCCAATAAATCATATAAATAATATAATAGCTGTCATTCTAGTTAATTTTATATCTTTGGTCCCATCACAGATCCATTTCTTTTCCCATTCACTAAGCCTTTCCTTATTCTCCTTGTATTCCTTCTCATCATTGATGTATTTGGCTTGAACTGTACTATAGAGCTTAGCTACTTTTGGTAAGAGGTGTGGAAAAAAAATCATCCAAACAACTCACAAGTCTGTGCCAGTAAAACTCCTGGTATAGACACAATTTTACTGGCAACAAAATAATTTTGCTCCATAACTCATTTTATTCTGTGAGCTGGTAGAACTTCACACAAGTTATAGGGACAATAGAACTCTTGCCAGCTTTACTGGTAGGACCAGCTGCCAGAGGTATTTCCAGATAGTTTTAACAGTAACCATTTCTAGGAGGAAAAAACCTTACAGGATGGTTTTAACAGCAACTGTTTCTAGGAGGAAAAACCTTGTTCTCCTTCACCTTAGACTCTCCTTTACTTTTCCTTCGTTTTTGATATGAGAATCACTCACTGCTAACAATAAATGTAGGTGATCCAGTATCAACATAATTTCACTGAATATGCAGACAAGAACAAACTGTCTCCCAGCCAAGAACTAGAAGTATGTAGGGGGATAGTTAATTTAAAGAAACCCTGATATAACTTAGGAAAGATTTTTAGTATATGATCAATAAATAACAATGACGAGCTCTGGTATGTTTATTCCTGGACCCAGGTAATAGTTGTTTTAGATCAGAGTGACCCCCAATTTGTTATCATGCAGAGGAGAACCAGCACGTGTGGTAAGCAAGGTTCCTCTGAGGTTCAGGCTTTGCCCTTCACATGGGAGAAGGAAGGATTTTTTTCCTATTAAATCTGCAGGGTGATCAAGCCTAAGTTATCCCTAGTCCAGATACATTTATTTGTGTCATTTACCTATCTGCTGAGACAGAAGTCTGTGGGATTTGCAATTGGTGGGTAGAGGAACATTTTATGGATTCCTGTATGATTTTTGAATTGAGAGCTTTTCTGTCTCATGCAAAGGGAGAACAAGAGTCTCTCCTTTTCCTCTTCTGATCAGAATTAATCAGAAACTCTGCAAGTAGAAGCTGATGATAGGTTAGGGGTTTTTTTTCTCTTTACCAGTTATTCCTTTTCAGGGACAATGAAGAACTTGTTATCCAAGGTTTCCCTGGCTACAGTGGCACATAAGCCCCCATTAGGCGACTCTTATCAGCTTCCTCAGCCCAGTCCTCATAATCACCAATTATGTTTCATAGCATTAAAACACACACAACATTGCCCTCCAGCATCTGCAACACGTGCTTTTGTCAACCCTCCCTGATTTGCATTGGGGCTTAAGTCATTCCTGAGCCCTGTGGTCATGCATGGAGCTCAGCCAGGGCTGTAGGAGCCCATCGGTACCATCAAAGCACACAGCCATCCGCTGATTTGGGGATCCTGCGCCTGCTCTGTGTCCAGCAGTGCATCTTCCCTAATCCTGCCTCTCTGAGTCATTTTTCCTAATCATTCTTCTAAATAAAGTTAGCAGCTATGCCCACTTCGGAAACAGTTTTGCTTAGACTAAGAAGCTGTCACCGTGCTGAGAAAGCTGCAGCTTTAACCAGATTTCATCTTTGTGTGTCACTGCTCATGTCAAAGTATAAATGTACTCAGACATAAGAGTTGTCCTGCTTTCATCAAGGGAGCCAGCCTGCCTTCGCCTAGTTCCACTTGGTTAAGCTTGTTATTTAAATTGTTAAAATTGAGACATCGGCAGTAAATTTCAGAGAAGATATAACAATTATTAGATACAAGCAGGGCTCTTGTACTTGTGAACATATCATGCCCTCCATCCACACGGAATTAGCCACAAATAATTTACAGCAGTTTCTTTAAGAAGTATGCCCCATAGTACCTGGGTGACATTAAATCATAGTCATTCCCAACTGAATCATATTTCCAACCTTAAGACAGATTTGATGCTCGTCAGCACTGTGGCTCGGCACTCCAGGGGACTACCTTTTAAACCTGCCAGCTCTTGAAGAGCTGAGCTTTGATTCCCAGTGCTGCCTCCCAGCTGAGATCTGCAAGGGTCAGTGTGTTCGGTATGCCAAGCCAGGCAGCACAGTCATCCCTTGGAGGCTGAGGGCTGGGAGGATGTTTGGGTGACCTTGTGCCATTCAGCTTGGACATGAAAATGACTGACGGTGGTGGGGTGGCCCACATCTTGCTCTGGCAGCTGTGAGCAACAGACGTCTCTGCTGAGGCTGGAAGGGAAAAACAAGAGTTAGAGGGAATCTGAGAAGGTTACCTCAAAAAGGGGTGACATGCATGTATATACAAGTGAAATGGGAGATTTGTTGAGCTTATTAGGGATTGTACAGGGAGTGGAACTCATTTTATTTTTCCATGTGGGCTTGACTTCCACATGAGCTTCACATGCCCTCAGAGAAGACGAACATAAACAGCTAAAAGGTAATAGGAATATTGGACAAATGCTGTCTAATGCAAGAAGGGGAAAGAAGGAAGAGCCAGCAGAAGGTGTCTGTGGTGCTGTCTGTCCCCCTGGGGAGACATCCCTTTGGTGGTGGCACATCAGCTGGGTGCCCACAGACACAGGGTGTAAAGACATTCCTGCAGCGCAGAGATGGGCAGGGATTTCTAAAGCCCTCCCACGCTTTAGGTCTCCCAGTACAAATCTGCAGCTCTGCTATACATTTTTGCAGGAAGCAAAGAGTTGTAGAGGGTCCCCCTTCAGTCCAGGCTGACAGAGCCCTTGAGTAGCATGGTAAGGGTCACCAGCTTTCCCCCTTTCCATACAGAGGACTGGAAAGGGATGGAGCCTCTGTATTGCCCTCCCTCCTGCACCACCAGCACTCTGCCAGGCAGAAGAAGGGGAAGGCTAAGGAGTGATTTGTGCCAGAAAAAGACAGGGGCACACTATATCTTCTTTGAAACACCTGTTAAGACAGGGATCAATACATGGCTCCCAGAGTTACAGTCTGGCTCCTGCCCTTTACTCACAGTAGTGTGAAGGCTTCAGTCTAAGCTTACAGAAATAAGGGACAGCAATAACATTGTCATTGAATCCCAAGAGCCCTCTGTTGTAAGATTTACCAGCCACAGGTCTGTGAACACTGGAAGGTGGCCTGGATGGCCCTGGAGAGGGAGAAATGGAAAGGCTGGTCAGTAAGCCCTGTGCTGTTGGTTTTACAGAGATAGATAAAAATATTCTTCCCCTGGAATTTTGGTTTTATTCAAATCCAGGCACAAACAATTTTGGGGAGGAAGAATATGTAGTTCTGAAAAAAAAAAAGAGGAGAGAAGAAGAGTGCTGGGACTCAGTAACTCTCTCTGTGCCCAGGTAATGCCCGGCGGTATGTACTCCCATCTCGTTTTCACAGACGCAGCCTTGCACAAAGTCATGCATATTAGGTGACTAACCACAGCTTTACTGGGCAGGAGGGTGTTCCTGCTTGAAGCTAAAAATCAGAGAGCTCTTATTTCTGCTCAAGCAGAACTTGTGCAATCCATCCAATACCCTGTGGGAAAGGCATTGTGTGTTGTGTCCATTGCATCCAGTGTGCCTCGGATGCCTTGCCATTATTGTGCATGCATGGGCCACCTGCTCAGCACATTCACAACAGGTTGACCCATCCTTGACGTATCGGACATGCCACTCACCCTAATGCCAGCCTGTGCATGCACATCTCTCTCTTGTCCAGGACACCCAGCTGCCCTGAGGCATGCTGAAACAGCCATGGCAGTACTGCATTTCTAGGCATGTCTTGGTACACCAGGAAACGTGGTGTCCCAAAAATTGCATGGCACATATTAAGGATGTTGGCAGCAAGGGGAAGGGATGTTGACAGAGATACTGATGTCCTTGACAGAGGTGGAAGCAAGGAGGGCAGTGAGGGAGGAGATCAAATCAGAGGGACGTTGGTGACTTGGATCTGGAAGGCAAAGATTAGTAGAAAAGCAAAAGTTGAGAGTTTAAAAGACTGTTTTCCTCTGCTCCCACATTGAATGGTGGGACCATTCTTCTCACTCCTGGGGGCACAGATTTTGTCCCATTATGTAGGAAATTTCTGTCTCCCTCTGCAAAGGTTGAAAAGACAAACATCAGACAGCGAATTAGGGACCCCACGGAGAATAAGTACTTTCTGGGGATCTGCTGTTTGGAGGAGCTGGATGCAGAGACATGTGGGTGCTGAGAGAGGCCTCTCCAGTGTAAGGCAGCGACCATACCAGAATTTGAGGCCGTGGCAGAAGGAGCCATGCTGAGAGGTGAGAACCTGGCGCAAGGATTGCTCGTCCATCCAGGTCACTTTGGGGTACCTGAGAAGTGAACCATGCAAGCAGACCTGTTGTCTTCAGGTTCGTGTCACACTCAGCTCCCATGAATGAGCTTTGAATCATTTGGGTGAAGAACCTGAGCTGAACCCAGCAACTTTCACCAAGTCTTACTGTGCTACTGAGTGCTCTCCCTCACTGGGCTGACTTTCCATGAGGGAGAACCCCAAGATCTCCTTTCTGAATGACTTTTGCACCTTGCACAAAAATGAAAATGTCAAGACATTTTTTTACAAAAGCCAAACCACTCATACAAAAATTACCCATACGAGCCCAAAGTGTCATTCTCAAGGGAGTGCTGTTAAAATAGGCTGCAAATGCCATTGGGCTTGGTTTTCAACTTTTCTCTCTCAGTGTGACTATGACATGTGCTGGTATTTGCTTTGCAAGATAACAACAGACATAGGACATTTCAGGAAATGTGAGGAGACAGCTAACTATAATATCTGCAACATTATCAAAGCCAGCATAATGCTGGTCTGAGTCTAACAGGAAAGCAGCAGTGGTACAAACTGGATATATAACTTTAAAAATGACATGTCTCGTTATCAGCAACGCAACTAGCCAATCCTTGGTTAAAAGTGACCGTAAGTCTATAGAGGGAATGCAATGCTACACTCTCCCCAGGTGTGATAGAAGATTCCAATACACAGCATCTTCACTTTAAAATATTGTGCTAACTGGATATGGATGTTGACAGCAGTCCAAAACTCATGATGTCTGGCTGGCGCCTGAATGGAAGAGGAAAGCTTTGCTTTCATTTCTCCTGGCCTGCCTTCCTCAGCATTGTCCTCGTGCGAGCCCCGCCGCGCTCCTGCTTCAGCCTGAGCACCAATAAGCACATTTTACAATTGTTTGCTGGGTTCAAAACACTCGAAACATTTCAAAGCACCTGACATCCTTTCAAGTTAGCTGCTAAAAAACCGAGCGCAAACAGAATGGGTTTCAGAGAAGTTCTGTCAATCAGTGCTCAATCTGTATGTTCTCCGGGACATTCCTTATCCTGGCTGATTTATTTCATATTAAAAGGGCTGTCAATCTGTATCACAAGAACAGGCTGAAAAAAAACCCGTGAGTGATGTCTGTGACTTTTTTTTGTTTATTTAAAATTATATTTCCCCCCTCCTCCTTTCCCCTTCCGTGTTCTCTCTTACCCACCCCCACCTTTATTTTTCTCTGCAGGTAAGGCATGAGTGTTTTATACCACATGCATTTAAATTAGAAATATATTTTGCAAAGCTGTGGCAGACTTTTTTTTATTATCCATCAAATATATCCCTTTTACCATCTGATGGCTTGGCAACAGGATCATCTCTCTTTCAGTTAAAATAAATGGGCCAGTAAAGTGGTGGAATATTCACTGTGCTGAAAAGACTTTACACTAGTTAATGTACACTGCGTGTTGTGGGTTTCATTAGAGCAGAATACTAATGATGCACTGCATGTCTCCCCACGGTATCGCTTTATAGTACCAGCTGTATTATTGTTTTATATTAATATATTGATTATTGTCTTTTTCTCTCATGTGTGTGTTTTATCTCCTAACTTTTTTCTCCTGGCATTGCCTACCTCTTACAGTTGGCAGTTTTTTTCAATATCACATTTTTTGAATGAATGTTGGTATTTATATGATTTCTTTTTGTTTTCTCCCATGTCTCCGAAGTAATTAATTTCCCTTTTTTTCTGTACAGATGTTGGGATATTTTTCAGTGAAACTTGATAAAGAATGACACCTTCACATATAGGTATAGAGGAAAAATGGATAAATGTCTTTTGGCATTTCAGATTCCAAGGTGGGGAGGTATCTAAACTCTTAACAGACTGATTTTGGGGTGAGACAGAGGCTGAGAAAAAATCTGGTTTCTGGATCTTTCCCACAGTTTGTTGGACTTCAAAGAGCTTGTGGAATTCAAAGAGCTTGTTTACTGTAGCTGTGAGATAATCCCTGCACCTGGGCTGCGTGGTTGTTCTCTTCCTCTGAGAAAAGGATGGGTGAAAGCTGAATTACCAGGAAGAATTTGTAATTTAACAATGCTTGGAGTGTAAAAGCACCATCACTTTGATCCATGTCAATTCGGCAGCTAACACCATGGGACCTGGTCCAGGTCTGGAGCTTGTAGGCATTATGGCAATATAGATAACAAGGAAGAGTAACACCCTGGTAAACATGCAGTTATGCAGCTGTTTATATCCTGTGGCCGATAAACAGTGAATTCTCCCAGCATTTTTTAAAGTATCATAATACGTCGCTATCATGACTTTTTCACAGAGAGCTTACTGATGATGGTAAGTTTGTAAGTCACCTGAAGACACCACTGGCAATGTCAGGAATGAGCAAGCGGAGGTTGGACAACTGGCCTGTTACTGTAGGAACCCAAAATACCTCCCCAAAATACCATCTTGGCAGGGTGCTGAGTGGAAGTCCCTGTGAGCTTGAACCAGTGTGGGAGGATATAGGACCTTGAAGACTGGAAGGCAAAGGAGCTCCAGGAAAAAAATTATTTGGAAGAAGATGTGACAGTGTGGCCAGCTGATTCATGCAGTGAACACCCAGTGCATGGCCCTGCCCTCTCCAGGTGTGCAGGAGGTGGAGCGAGCTGTGGCTGGCAGCTGGTCTGTGAGCCTCACAGATGCAAAGTGCCCGTGTTATTCCTCCCTGGCTTTCGGTGTGGGAAAGTTTCAGTACCTCCTTCTGACAAAACAGCATGGATAACGCTTTGCTCCCCACAGTCGAGCTCTGTGCAAGTGAGTGGTTTGCGGAGTGACGGGCATGGCCAGAGTGATGTTTGTCCTGCTGCCCAGGAATGAAGGTGATCAGCATTACTTGTTTGTTGGCATAGGAAGGGATAGGAAAAAGCTGTGTTTGAAGAGAAGATGCCAAATTGCTGTGTGACTCAGGTGACAGTGCTGGGTTTCATGACCACAGGGGAACAGCCTCCTGTTGCCGAATTGGTGTCTCTAGGGCTTAGCACCCTTCCACCACAGTGACCTCGTGCTGGAAAATCAGTATGCATTTGCAAGCCCTGCTGTCAAGGTACAAGCAACCTGTAGGCAATATGTAACCACTGTAACCAGAGAACTTTGTAAACTCAACAGCAGTTAAGGAAGGAAGATGGAGGTTTTTCCCAGTGTGAAATAACGGTCAATCACAGAATCACAGAATCACAGAATGTTAGGGACTGGAAGGGACTAATAACATTTTCCTTGAAATAATGAAACAGAAGGAGACACAAAGACTACCATGTACTGGACTGTAAAAGCACTGGAATAATCCATAGTGAGCCTCTGCAAACACAGCGAGCCCCTGCGAACAAGTGTTTCCATCCTCTCCATGCGTTTGCAACTCTGGCAGTTAAGACACAAGGAAAGGTCTTTCCAGCAAAGTCTGTTCTGTCACTAGAACTGTTCCTGGGGAGTAATTCCTCTAGTCTCTTCAGCCCAAATTTGTGATTGGTGTTACCCACCAGCTTTCTCCACGGAGTAAGCCAGCATGATTTGCTGACTCCAATAGGGGAAAAACAATTTACAATCCTTATGGGTATGATTGACCTTGATGGATCATTCTTAAAATGTCAGCATCAGCATTACAAAGACTTTGTGAGGGTGATTATAATGGTAAAGCTCACCAGTGGACAAGGAGTTCATAATGGCAAAGGAATTATTTTGCTGAGACAGTGAAATCATCTACCCTCTGTGGCAGAGAAACTGCCAGCAGAAAGACTTTTTTGTTGATTTTTTTTGTTGTTGTTTCTGTCTTTTACTGGTACAGTTACATAAAGTAGGGCTAAGATGTCAAGGTGGTGCAGCAGCCTGTATTTTTCTTTTTCAAATTAGAGGTTAAGTAAGCCAATAGAAACTCAGTGGGAGTTGGAAAATGCTGACTCTTAGAGAGGCAAGATGCTGTCAATCACCTGATCAGTGATATTCCTGTTTGTGTTAGTCAGTATCTCCTGAACTCAGAGCCTGGCACGAGCAAGGAGCTGGAGTTTCTGCCTCTCACAAGAATTGTGGTCCCCAGTGTCCTGCCTGGCTGCATGTCTGCAGGCCACATCTCATTGCTGACCGCTAGTTTCTTTACTCTCCTAACAGAGCTATACAAGAAAATCTTGTCATTGCCTCCCTCTCCCTTGTTTTAGACTCCTCTGTTTCAATTGTAAGCTTTCTTGGGTGAAGCCTGTATCTTCTGTCTTTCTTTGAGGGCTGTGATTTTGGTGAGCATCTCTCAGAATGGCAGTGTTTGTGCTGCTTCATATTATATACTAATATGTACTTCAGATTTGTTATCACTAGCATCACTAACAACTTGAATAGGCTCATAACATGCTCTACAATTTTTTCAGATAAGGTTTTGCACTTGTACTTAATTGCCATTTCCTCTGGTTTCCAGGATATCAGTGGGCAAAACAATGCACACTGGCAAATTTGTGGTATCTGTCAAGCAGCTAATATGCCACCATGCTGCCATTTGTGCCTGCTGCTGTATTTCTTCATACAAAATTGTAGGCCTTTCGGTCCTTTTTTTCCCAGGTTGGGAATTCTGAGTGTGCAAATCTGACAGCACGGGAGAAAGCTGATCCCACGGCAGCAGCAAGGGACTCGAGGCAAAGATCTGGGTGGCAGCACTCCAGTCGGGGCATAATCAGTGTGGTAATTCCTAATGCCTTGCTAATTCCTGTGGTATTTTCTGTAATAGCATTTCTCACAATTAACTCATTTGATATTAATGCGAGTGTAATATACTGTTCCACAGAACTTCCATTGTAATTCAGCATTCATTAGAGTCCACTTATTGTAAAGTGTTCCTGAAAGCACTTTATTGAGCAGAAGTTGTGAAAGGTGCTTATTATGTTTTAGATCATATTTTGCCTTTTCTAATGGGTTCCTGTGGTCTTGGAAAGTGCTTGCAGATAAACTTCAGGTAAGGGCCCTGAACATAAATCAAGCTGGTAGGACAAAATGATGTTGTATCACAAGGTCAAATGCTTTGTACAACAGTTTGTCTAATTTGATCCCTTGCCAGCGCCCAATCTAGATGTTTCAAAGCATTTATATGCTCTGGAATGGCCACATTCAAAGAGGTTCAAGTCTACTTCTCAGCAGTTTCTTTAGCTCATCTCAGACCACAGAGACCTCTTGCTCTGTCGTTTCCCACCCTCTGGCTCTGATAGACCTTCAGATGAGCACCTGCATCGTAGGTGCCGTCACCGGCAGCTTCCCTTCTTCTCGTTTCTCAACACCAGTTAAGCTGAGACCATTTGAACTCATTCCACTTACGAGCTAGCAAATTTCTACCACGATAGTTTCAGTCAGATTTAAGAAGCAAGGCAGAGGTAAAAGTCAGTGTAGCGATTAGGTGCGTTAATCTACGGTGTCAGTCTCTCTTCGTGTTGCTTTTTTATTCCTACAGCGTGATAGATAATTTATTTATACGCAATAGGAAAAATTTACTTTGCTTCATGCAGCACATTTATAAATGCATCATAAAGAAATAGTTTTTAAAAAGGTTATTGCTGCTTTGAAAAAATATCCTGGACTTGGCTTTCTCCTTTTGATACCATTTTCTCTGTGATGTAACTGAGTGATTTTGCAGCAGAAAGCTCCAAAAATTAAACCTGAACTTTCCAAATAGCTTCCTAATAACAGTTGCCCAAATCAATGGGGCTCCATGAATATTTTGACACAGTTTAAATGGGTTTGTATCCTCACCATTGAGATCTGGTGATTTAGCCTGTCAGGTTGCAAATGTGGAAGTATCACCTCTCACTGAGCAAAGTCCAATATCTCATTAGAAATGAAAATAGAAGAGAAGGGAAGCACAAATGCTGTCAGTGGCAGTGAGGAAAGAAATTAAACCTCCGGAGGCCTGTATATCTTATACAAAAGATTATGCACTGCCAGGCTGTATAAATCATGCCAAGGCTCTGGGGCTGCAATGGGCTAGAAAATAAAAAACCATAAAAGTGTCATATTGAAATACAGTCACTGAGAATTCTTTTATGATGAGTCTAAATTCGCCTGACATTCTCGCAAATTCAGGGGCCTGCTTGGATTGTTTATACCCAGACTTTCGCTGTCAGTCACGAAGTCCCAGTTTCCACAGCAAATTATTCTAAACAGGGCTTATTATCAAGGCATAAAAAAGTTAAAACACAGATGGCTGGAGAGTTCCTGTTTAATTTAAATGCCCTGTGGCCCACATCAATGTGAGTCTGTCTTGTCCTAGATTTACTGTCAATAAATTGGCTGCACTTATTAGATAGCAGAGTTTTAAGATGATGGTTGGGAGTATTTCAAATAGAATTAACATGAAGAAATGCATAGAGGTTTCCTATCATCTTTGAAATATGTCCAACAACACGATATACATAACAAGATATGATCATTTGCACACATGTGAAAATGAAATTGATACTTCAGCGTTGGTAGGAAAGAGCCTCTCCTCCCATAAAAAGCTGTAGTTCAGAGGTAGGCAGCCTTTTTTGTCAGCAACAGACACCTTGTTCCATCAATGGCAGTGGGATCAGGTTCAGAATTAACAGATCAGATTTGCCGTGTAAAAGCTGCGTTTGTCATCTGACAGGTGGGGAAAGCAAAAGGCGGAATCAGAAAATTTAAGGGAAACATCATAGCATCACGTCTGGCCAAATGCCCTTTCTCCTGCTGCGCCTGCAGCATGGCTCCCATTCACACATGGCCTTTGGCAATCTTGGGGATTGCTTTCACAGTTTCTCTGGAGGTAACGTATATAAATATTTGTCTGCTGAGGTGATTTGGCCAGGCCAGGGCTTTCCAGTGGCATACAATGCCAGGTTTGCACCCCGGCAGTCTGTGAAACCCAGCCCCTTGAAGCAGTCGCTGGCCCCTGCATCCCGGTGTAAATGCAGACCATTTATGCAGCAGGAGAGAAAGCCTTGCCAGTGCTAATGAGTCATGTTGTTTACACGTGTAGTATATATAATATTATATGTTATAGCCAGAACTGCTTCAGAGATGCCAACAGTTTCAGTGGTGTTAACTGACATAAGTAGGAGCAAAACTGGGAGCGGGACATCCAGATGCAAACTCTCCCAATGTCTGGGCTTGTTCAGCCTTTGATTCAGGGCCATAATGAATCAGACCAGGATATTTGGTAAAAACAGGGCCATTCATCCTCTCTGCAAAGTGACGGGACATTTCTACACAGACCTGTAACTCCTTCCAGAATCAGCAAGAATTTAGAATCGGGGTCATATTTCTGTGCAGTTGATACCTGGGGAAAAAGACACAAGGAGAGCACACCCTAGCATGCAGAGAAGTGTCAGAAAGGATGGAAGAGTTTTACCTTGTGCTCTGCTTGCACAAGCAGCTGAAACACTGAAACGCTGCTTGGAAATATCGCAGCGCTATTAAGGAAATTCTGGTTTGCAGCTGTACTTGTAGATCTATTAGATTGGGATTGCCTCCTAGGATTAGATAATTTCTTCCATTGGCAGTGAATTTCTTGCTGCTCGCTTTGTAAAGTATTCCACCAGAACTAGCACAAATATTTGAATTTAGCTTATTAATGGTTAAGTGCTTGGCCATGAAAGAGCAATGAACTGATTAATGTGCCACCTGGATTATCTCACAGCAAAACCATTCCTAAGGAGCCAGAGAGTCAGCTGCAAAGGTCTTCATCTTTGCTCTGCTGAACATAGGCACGTTCAGTTATTGTGAATTATTTTACTGAGACACTTGCTCATGGAGCTTGTGCTGGTCCGATTCCAGAGGCTGTATTGTCTCCCCTGGGAGCAGGGAAATAGAGCAGGTGACCTAGCAGATCTTTTCTAGCTGTGGCTTCTCTGATACAATCCTGTCAAAGAACAGACATGACTGGAAAAATCCCTTTTTTTCTGAAAAATCTGTACTGTGTATTAGATCAATGCATGGGAAAGTGAATTGGTAGCGTTATGTGGAACAGCGCCCTACTCCCAGGTGATTTACTCTTTTATATTGCTATTTAACTCAGTTCACAGAGGTGGATGACACTTTGCAGACAAGTACAAAATGTTCACTCCCACCTAAGAAGCTTACGGTTTCACTTATGTTAATTATTATTGCTAGAGTACATGGCTCTGCTCTTCACACATTTAAAGATTCATTAAGAATTAATTTTCAGAATGGTATAGCCTGAGAGAAACAGACAGGTCAAGACAGCTTTACATGTGAAATGTCTATCATAAAAAAGAGTTTTAGAATTACTTCTCACTCACTGTATTTGTTCCTTCTGTAGGAGCTCCCTCGGAGCAAGTGTTGCCAAAGGCAGTAGAAATAAATTTTTCTGGGGAAGGGGTTGAAAGGAAGGTTCCGTGTTGCTATTAATACTTGTGTCTCAGCTGGAATAAAGTGTTCATACAAACGGTGTGTGCTGCTAGATAGCAGAATTTATAGTACTCCACCTGTATGGGATATTCAATATAAGGCACATTAAAAGGATTTAGAGCGGAAGAAGGAATCACTGCACTTGACTAGGGTTTGTTGCTATAGCATCCACCTATTTTATTCTATTAAGGATTTTATACCATCGTCATTGTGTCATTTTTTGATGTCTTTATGCCTCTTGATTTTGGCTTGGCCCTTCTCAGCATTCACCTCCTTGTTGAAAGTAAAGGCTTGATCTCGAACTCCCTGGAATGAGGGGCAACCTAACTAACCCTGAGCCCCCTTGAATCCTAAAAGGCAGTGAAGAAACCTCCCACCCCTTACAACTTTGTCTGACTGATGGTCAAGGACTTGGAACACTTGTGACAAAGCTCACAGATTTGGAATGGGTCCAGGATGCCATGTAAAAATGTTGAGCTGCAGTCACGTAGTGGATAAATACAAAGTCCAGTGCTCAGTGCTTTAAAATATCTCTAGAGACCTCTTGAAATTGTGGAACAAATCAATGGCATTGCTTCTCACTTCCCAAGCTTGTCTTACCCTCCTTCCATTTCTTTTTTTGACAACCTAGATGTATCATTTGCTAATATCGGCCATTTTGAGCAGTCAGAGATGCAATCCATTCAATAACATCTCATTACAATACAGGTACCAGTGGGCAGCAACTCACATATGGATTTTCAAGGCAACATTGCAGCTGAGGAGCCCCAGTGATTGAACAGTGTGGAGCAGGTGGGTAACATCATTTTACTGTACAAACCTGGAAAATTGCACCTAGAATCCTGCCTTTGATGCCTTTTTATCAGAAGGAAGCAGGCAATGTGGAGGGAGTTCAGACAGAGCAACACAAAATGATTAAAGGGCTGGAGGGAGAAGGGCTGGAGGGAGAAGGGCTGGAGGGAAACGGCTGGGCATGTAAGCAAAGCATGAAAACTAAATGTGCATAGTTTATGTAAGCAATCTCTAAGGAGGGGGCATGATGACATAAAGTATAAATATCAGGGAAGGAGGGGAATTATTTCATTCATAGAAGGGATTACAGCTAAAACAGAAGAAGTGAAAGTGAGAAAAGGAAGATGTACAAGGCCTTATGAGGAAAATTTTCCAGAGAGTGAGAGCTACAGGACCATGGAGCAGTCCTCTAAATGAATTGGTAGAAGCTCCATCTCTGGAGACTTTTAAATCTGGACTGTACAGAGCATTAGAACATATAAAAATACACTGTAGGGAACAATCCTGCACTGTCAGGGGATGGACTAGATGACTTAATGCATCTTTTCCATTTCTAATTTCGATGATTCTATGGCTCATTAATTGCATATCATACAAACGCAGTAAAATTTGATGGGAATTAAAAAAAAGGAACCCACATTGTAGGAAGGCTGCCAGACTGAGTATAGACATATTCCTTAAAACATAGGAGACAAGTACATCTCTCCTTAGGGTTGTTATTATTATTCTTAAAGTTATTCTAGTCACATTTTCTTTAGGATATTCGTGCTGCATGTAACCAAGTGCAGGATAGGTGATTCTTTCCTATGAGCATGTCTTGTGAATTGATGCTTTGCTCTGTTTCCTTAGGAACATAAAAATGCACAGCTTCCTACACTGGGGCAAAGTGAAGCAGTAATCTCCATTTGCAGAACCGATATTATATAGGGCTCAATCTTCCTCTGTTGAAATACATAGCAGAACTTTGACTGATTTCAGTTGTCTGGGACCTAAACACCATATTGCTAGGAGACCCTGAGTCCAGAGCTGGCTAGAAAATTCCATAGCAGTTTGTCAGTGAGAAGACAACAACATTTTGAGGAAGTCTGGGATTATTTGTTTAAGGTCTTTAAATAGATGCTGGTTCTTGATGCTACACATTGGCTGTTCAAATGAAGTCATTACACAGCTCAAGCCAATCTTTTTCTCCTCTGAAGCCCATCTCACACCTTGATTGGGAGACTCGTGTAACAGGCTGCTTCTTCTTCAGCCTTTCCCACAGAATGATCTACATCCCATATTTTTACACAGGGTGTCACAGTGACCTCGTACCTCAGAGTAGGAACAGCTGAGCAGCAGAGCACTGCTGTCTTCCACCCAGCAGTGACTGGCGTGGTGATCTTGGAGCAGGAAAGAAACCACAACGTTGCACCTCAGCTGGGGACATACCACACCTCTTGGCATGTAGTAGACCATGACATTGGCTTAAAAGTGGGGAAAATAATACTTGAAAAGTCTCTTCCCCTGTAGGGACTTTGGGAACACAAGACTGCGGCCAAGTTCTCACCTCAGCTGAAGCCTTTGGTGCTCAGACTCTGCATCAGTGAACTCATGCTAGGCAGCTCGCATGTTGGGCATTTTTTTTTACCTACTTGTCTAGAACAGTATAATAATGTTTAAAAAGCAGCACAGTTGCGTGCAGCTGGCCAGTAACTCAGCTTTATGGTATCTTAGCAGAAAATTGAGTGAGGCAGGGAATCAGGGTGTACTAGCACATATACATAATATATTTCATTTCACTAGCTGCTCACTAAACACAAACCACATCTTTTTCTTCCTGTCTAAACATGCTGCTATGGAAAGTTAAGTCCTGTCCTTTTAATTTCTAACCTCGATCTGCTAACTGGCTCTGTCCTGAGCTGTCTCCCTGACCGTATAAACCGTAAAACATAGAGTAAATCAATTTATGTTTCCATTTGAACTTCTTGTTACAGATGTTCGTTTGTTTTTGAGAATTGCACAAACTTCTTCAATAGGTTAACAATGAGGCCCCTTTTTCTCCAAAGAGCTCTATAATAATTAGCTCATCCTGAGCCTCGGTGGAAGGCTGTGCCTGTGAGTAGCACACCATGAGAGTGCCATTTTCCCCTAACCTCCTATGATATTTTTGGCAACAATCATTTCACATAGTTACTAATTACTTCTTATAAAGGGTGTGCTCACAGAAATCACTAATGAAATGTGTAAACACATTTAGAAAAGTACTTCTCATTGCAAGACTGAGAAATAAAGGAGAAATGCATCTGGCACATCCCTTCAATGTTCATATGGCAGGTAGCTATTCCCTTTTCTGAGTGAATGCTCTGGGAAGGAGAAATTTGTGCTAATTTTAGTGACTGTAAGAGCTAGCCTGTAGGGTGAGAAAAACCCTAAACCAGTGAGGTTAGTATGGCCACATAAGAGCCTAGTTGTCCTCCAGCGCGGATCTCTGTTAAAAGCAAGGGATTTGGTTTCATTTAAGAAGAAATAAGGGGCAGGAACAAAACCAGGTGGCCATTGCAGAGAAAGGCAAGGGCAGCAGAGTCTTATCTGAGTTATAAGGCACCTTTGATTGTTGGGGAACTGAAGGAGAGGGTAGAAGGAGGACCAGCTGGGCAGTGGAAAGGAGAGCTCTCTCGCTACCCTCCTCGTCCAGGCTGGGGAGATGCCAGGGTCACTTATGGCACAAGCATGGACCTCAGAACTGGACACCTGCTCAGACTGTACCTGGAGCACTGAGGAGGCTCAGCAGTGAACTTGTGTCTCCTGAGTACACATGTGGTGTGTCATTGCTTTACATCTAGACCTCGATGACTGCACGTTTTACTAATGAACCATGGCACAAGAGCACCACCACAATGTTGGTGAAAAAGAGCACCACAGCCCTTTGGAAGGATCTCTACTGTTCTGTATATACTGTTCTGTATATATTTTCCTTCAGGAGGGAGTTCATGCAAATTTCTTACCCTTGCAACGGCAAATTCTTTATTTCACCCTTGTTGTTCTGCTCTGCTCTCTGGAATAGAGTAACAAGCAACAACCATGATGATTGCTGTAAACCTTCTTTGTGTGGCCCCTTCCAGAGCTCCCCTAACCTTCCTCACTCTCGTTGGCTTCTTTAGATCCCAGCTGCAAGACCTTTAAAAGATAAGACCTCTCTGTAGCTATTCTGCCAAAAGAACAATAAAAGGAGAAGAGTGTGACCTGTACTCACAGCCTGTAAGACCAAAGCCAGCATCTGAGAAAGAAGAGTCTTAAAAAAGTAATAACGTTAATGCAGATGTAGAACTGTCATATTTAATTTACAATGGGCAGGCAATTCCGGGCAATCACTCCCACAGCTATCATAACTCAGACACATTGCATATATGTGTGTGTGCGTGTGTGTGCACGCACTGCATTTATATGTGTGTGTTTATTGCATATAGATATGCAGAAAACTCATTATCGTGTACAGTAATGGTAAATATTTCATGGGCCTCATTCTTTAAGTCTTAGTCCTTAGTGAAGCCACTGAGGGGAGGTTTACCTGAACAGAAAATAACAAAGGCACCACGACTTAGCTCTGTACAGACAGGTCAGCTTCATCTCATTGTGCTGTTCCTCTGTGGTGACAGTAAGAGCAAGGGGACACCCCCTCTTCCCCTGTGAGGGAAAGACCCCTGTGCCACAAGGAACAGGCAGAGCAGTGCTTGGGTGAGCAGTGCATTTTCTGTCTCATTTTAGAGAGAGTGGGACAGTGAGGATGGAGAGATGGCTCTGCTTCCTTTCCACACCCCAAAGCTCTTCCCCTGGGAAAACAAGAGCCTGGTGGGAGCTGCTTACCGATTTGCCCGCCTGCAGTGCCCCTGGGAGAAGGTCTAGCTGGAGTGTGGCCATCTATCTTTGCTATGTAAAACCAGATTAGCTCTTTGCAGCTCGTTAACAAATTATTTTAAAAATCAAATGAGAAAACTTGATGCCACTTCTTCATTGCCTTAGTCCTCCTATCTGAAATGACGCTCATTTGATGTGAAATGTCTGCTTGCCTGTGAAGCCTGACCTGGCACCAGCTCTTCAGATCTGAGCTGATTCAGCTCTCTTTGCTCACCTACAGTCTTACTCCAACAGGAGTCTCCTAAGAATTAACAGATTACCACATATGAATAAGGGGGGAGGAATCAGGTTTTCGTTGAACACAGGTATGTTTCAGATTCATCTGCCCCACAGACAGCATTGCTCATGCTGAGTGTATCTAGCCCAGAAAGAGTCTTCTGCTTTTCTGACTCCTTTCTTGTCGAAAGGAAACCAATCAATCTCAGAGGGTGCTGAACAGAAACCAAAAAGCTGGTTTAAAATGTATCTTGCTGGAAATTGGCAAGCCTATCTACCTGCTCCACATCAGTGCCTTTCTGCTCAAGTACTGTCTTTACCTGGCAGCAACACAAGATGGAATAAAAACAAGCAGTTCTTCCCAAATTCCTGCCTGCTTAAATTTACATACAAGATTAAATGATTTTTTGTCTTGTTATTGTACCCTCTGGGTTGCTGCAGTACAGGTTGTTTTATGCATAAATCATTTATAGCTGACACATTGCCTATAATTTTCTCCAGAAACTCGTAATTTCTTAGTGCAGTAAATTCACTATAATTTATAACAGAAAACACCTTGGAGTTGTCGAGCTAACATTCCTCACTTGTGGTCCTAAGCTGTCAGGCGTTGCTGTGCTGCTGCCTGCTACCAAGCAGTCACTGTGCTTCCCCCCCAGCAGCGCCTGCGTGTCAGATACGGGCAAAATTAGGCAGGGAGCCAGAGAGACCCTGACAACTTGCTTGCAAAGTAAAGTATTGCGGAACCAGCCAGATGAAAAGATGCTTATTTTGCTTTATTTTTGGCATTTTATTCGATCATGGGCCTGAAGAGACTTAGTCATCCCACAACAGTTAACCTTTTCTATTTGTTGCAGTTTAACTCATTAATTAAGAAAAAAAGAGTTTCATGTGTCCTGTGGAAGAAGTTTTTCTGAGGAGATTAATAACTTTCTCAGTCACATATGGTCAAGCCCTGTTTCCTTCCAGCCGTATTTCAGAATGCTCTGGGGCTTTTTTTGGTGGTAGCTTGTCAAAAAAAGCCATGCATTACCCTGATTTATCAGAGAGCCGTTCATGCCAAGCCTGGAACTGCTCAGCCGTGCTTTGCTTGTATCATTTGTCCAGTGAAATGATAAGCTGCAAGCTCTTGCCTTGTAATACTCGGTAAAATGCTCGTGTGTGCCGCACAGCCTTTGGCCTCCTCTGCAGCACGTGAAGCTCGGGGAGCAGGGTGTGTGTAGCTGTTGTACTACTTTGAAAGCTGCTTGTACAAAGGCAGTTGCTCCCATTGATGAAGGAAGGACTAATCACGCTCTTTTATATACTTCGCAACTGCGAAAGCAAGTTATTATGGACTAGGGTATGAATTTGCTGCTTACCTGCTGCTCAAAGATAAATGTCCTTCTATGGGTCAGTAGCCCTCCTTGGTGAAAACCTGGTCTGCTCCATGCCATGCAGCTGAGCTGTGGTGTGTGCAAGGCTATGCACAAGGGCAGGTCCTACAGAGCATCTACAGCACCATAAAACCCTTCCCTAGCTTCCCTCCTAGTGACATTTTCATCTATCTTACCTAAGGACAGCTGGAGATGATGAAGGCTGCCATCAAAAACATCTTGTCTCCCCTCTGTGCAGCCCTGGGGGACACTGCCTCAGCCCCCCGTTTTCCGTTGGTGACCCTCAGACCAGCACAAGGTGGTGGGGCCAGTGAACATCTCATGGGGCTGGCCCAGCACAGCGGGACTTGTTTAGTCTAGCAAGGGGATGGCTGGGAAGAGATAGGATTGCTCTCTATAAATACATCAGTGATAAACAGCAGCAAGGGAAAAGGATTTTTAAATTTTTTTTTTCAGTTTTAGGACCATGTTGGTACAAGAACAAATGGTTATAAACTGGCCGCAAATAAATTTAGGCTAGAAATTAGAAGAAAGTCCT
Organism: Nyctibius grandis; assembly: GCF_013368605.1. Lineage (NCBI taxonomy): Eukaryota > Metazoa > Chordata > Aves > Nyctibiiformes > Nyctibiidae > Nyctibius > Nyctibius grandis. The sequence continues at coordinate 21,036,062 of NC_090664.1, read as the reverse complement.
AATCAGAGCAGGGAGGTCCTGGAACAGTTTTCTGATCGGAGCAGCAGCAGGGAAACCAAACTGCTGTCAGGATGGTGGTGGATAACTACATGAATGGTTTTATATGTTATCCTTGTGCTAAGAAGACACTGGTCGGAAAGCACGGGAGGTCCCTTCCCATCCTGTCTGCCCTGTAACGTCTCTCAGTCCCTCCTTAGGCTCCTCAGAGGGAACTATCCTAAATCATTTCTTCTCTGAGCACCCAGAGGCATCAGCCTCTTCAATCCAGAGGCAAGGCATTGATCAGGGAAGGGCCATCCTCTTCCTCATGCTCCCAGAGCTGAGATTAACCCAAGTAAAATAGGAGACTGTAAGCTTAGGGAAGCTAGCAAGATCTAGGTTTTAAGAAATTGTTTTTCAGAGAAACTTGGATATTCTGTCAATCCCCGCTTATTATTGCCAATGTCAATGGCCCAAGTTTTCATTACTTATTTATGTCTAAATCATAACTATTTACTTTTGCAAACACAGGCCCACGTTTAAAAAACCTACAGGCTCTTGCTGAAAAAAGCAGCATATGTAACCTGTTTGTGGGCTTTTTTTCTCATTTATAAAGACATTTGAACTGAAAAGAAAGCATTTTATCTACTAGAGTAAAAAAACTATGGCAAATACTGTTAGACCTGACTACATTCAGTAATAAGCTATTACTTATGATATCTTGGATGTTTCTAACTTCCAGAATGTCAAATCACAGTGTACATTTATACATTATCTTCACATGCAGAAACAATATTAGGCAAATAGATTTATTTCTAAAGATGACTGAAGTGTTTTGGTCAATTTTTCAGCTATATTTGGGGACTGTCACAGTTTAAAGCTGGGCTGGCTATTAACCAGGTGGCAGATGCTCTCTGTTAACCCTCCCCCCCCCCACCCAAAGGGAAAGGGAAAAGGGAGAGAGACTTATGGGTTGGAAAGTTAAAACAGTTTTAATAAACTATAATAATGAAAAAGAGTATAATAACAATAATAGAAATAATCAAATATATACAAATATATACAAAACCAAGATCGAGAGCTTGGAAATCCTCCTCGGGCAGAGTTGCTCCCCCAGCACGGGCAGAGGGGAAAATGCAGTAGCTCCACCCAGCAAAGGCAGAGGGCAAAATGCAATAGCTCCCACTGCTAGCACACCTGCAGGCTTTTAACTGGAAAATTGGCAAAGCTGGTACCAATCAGTGGGAGACAGGAGGGCCCCTCCCTCCTGAGCCCCACCTCCAGGAGGCAGTGGGTTAGTGATAAATAGGAAAGTGAGAATGACGTGTATGGGATGGAATACCTCGTTGGTCAATTCTGGGCCACCTGCCCCATCTGCTCCTCCCTGCAGGTGTGACCCCCTTCGGCTCTTCACTTGTAAGCAGTGAGGAATTTAGCAGTGACCTTGGTTTCTCTAAGACTAATTGGCCTGGTTTGGGCCAAACCAGGACAGGGAGAGTGTATTGATACAGAAAATAAGAGTAAAAAGGCATGAGAAAAGTCAGGTAAAACCCAAAGAAAAGGCCACAGACTATTAGTAGCAAAATTCCCTAGGTCACAAATCACAGTATTTTAATCAATACAGCTTCTAGTTTGCAATTAGGACTATTCAAAGAAACTGAACAGCTTTTAACTGAATATTTAATACTGGCTAAAATTGCTGCCCTGGTACAATTAGTTTAGCAGGACAGGTAGGTCTAGCACCTGCCTTTACATAGCTGCACAGGCTTGAGAAAGAGAAATGAAAACTTGGGTTAGGTTTATACTTGCAAATGCACCCAGTGAACTTAGCAAAATGCCTTAGTGTAGGTAAACATCTAAACACAGAAAAACAACAAAAAAGTGTCATCGCTTATGATGGCTTGTTTCCCTCTGGGAAATTGTAGGCAAAAACCCTTGGCTGGACATACTGGCCAGTAAAATCTTTTAAACCTAGGCAAGACTTTGGTTTTGCCTGCCCCACTCCTGAAATCCAGAGGCAGGAGAGAGCCCGTGGCACTCACTGCCATCACCAGTGACAAATCACTGGAGACTTTGTTGTCTCAGCCTCCTGTGTGGCTCTGGTGTTTGACTTGGCAGCTCTCGACGTTCCTAGTGTGATTTGACTGCTTACCGTCACATCCACCGCATGCAAACCCTTCAAAATGTCAAATGTCACAGATTAAAATAAAACAAAATACGATGATCACAGGATATGTGACTCCCAAGGCAGCCATGACAAAAATGCATCCTCAATCACAGGCGCTTTTGCCACTTCAAAGGAAATGCTGTTTAATGAAAGGCTAACTCTTCATCAGGACTTTTCAGATCAGGCATTTTTCTCAGGTCTGTTCCTGGAACGTGTTTAAAGAAAACTTTCTCCCCTCACTCGTTTGGAAAATGTTTTACATTCCAGTGCTAAAGCTCAGATCACCGCATACTCTCCATTCCTCTCTAGGGCCCTGCAATAAATGTCACAAGGAAAAGGATAAGGAGGGAAAGGCTTTGACTGGGGCTGTTTCAGGTGCTAGTTTAATTTTTAGTTGTTTACTGTAGCTTATATGTGTTAAACTCTGAACATCTTTCTCCTCCTCTGTTCCTTTCAACAGATTTCATGCCAAAATATTTCCAGGTATGCAGGCGTAAATCTGGAGAAATTCCCCCGGGTTGACCGAACCACAGCAGACGTACAGCAGTGTAGAGCCGCTGTGGTTACAAGATTGGCATGAGCCTAGGCTTTATTTTTTCCTTCCAATGTTGCAAAACTTTGGTCTCAACACAGTTTATACTGGACATTTTCCATCCTCCAAGAATCCAACAAGTAAAGCACATTTGTGAAAAGCGTGTCCGAGATTTCCAGAAAATGAGGGATGTAGCTTTAGGTTGTTGATCTGATCTTTGGCACTACCACAGAGCTGATTTCAGCACAGTTGACTCCCAGACCACTTATTTGGAAAACCTTCACCTAATGGGAGAAATTTCAGATGCACCTGCATTACTTTGGAGACATTATTCAAGCACGTTTAAATTCCCATCTTACATATCATTTCTAGAGCTTGATTTCAGGTTCCTGACACCGAAAACTGTCCACTTTGGAGAGGTATATTTACATTTTGGTGGTGTATATATCACTGGAGACATCCAGGATACCCGTAAAACCTGCTAGTGTATCAGTGGGTCCTGTTCTGAAGTACCAATGCATGGAGCTCTCTTTCTACCTCCATGCTCTCACTGGACCTGCCATCAAAATCCCAACAAAGAGACAAAGACATGCTGTTTTTTCTGGTAACTTAATTAAAGATAGTGCATCTTTAACTGGCACACGTATCTGGTTCACAGGTTTTTGAACTCCCCTGTCATCCAAGTAAGTCCCAGGAAAAGTCTCATTTCTTGGCTTTGCGGATCACTCCTTCAGCTCTCTGTGACTTCTGAAAAGTGACCCCTTGTCTTGCTTCTTCAAGCCCTGAAACCAACCAGAGTTATATCAGACAAGACTTCCCAGCAGCAAATATGCTTGTTTCCTGCTCTGATCCCTCCTCTCTCTCTTCATACACATGTAGGCTAGAAACAGGCAGAGGTTCTTGCAGATACAGGCCTAAATCTTGCAAACACTTTAATTCATCAAGGATAGTTGCAGCATCTTCCCTCTGTAAGCCTCGTTACTGAAGGATTGAAAGAAGAGTTCAAGACTGTGGAATATCATCTTTCTACATGTCCAGAGACAACATCCTAGAGCAGAGCATCTGAAGGCCTGTGACAAACCCCCACTGTGAAGAACCACAACAGAGATCCTGATAAATCTGTGCTCATCCTCTGTATGAATTTGGCATGTCTTGCTGACAAGTCCAGAGCTCATGTGTGAACTGAGAGAGAGAGTGTGCATTCACCACCACTCCTGGCAGAGGATCAGGAGGGTGCACTGTCTTGTGGCATATATAGATGTGTAGTCTGAAGGAGTCTTATGCTGGATAGAAAGTGTGACAGCAGAGTGAGATGAACATCAGACCGAGTTGTGCAGAGAGGCTTTTTTTGCAAACTGCAGAATCACCAGGAGTTGAGAATGGTTGCTGAATGATGGTCTCAAGATGGGGCTTTTCTCCCCACACCATCATATCACTCCCCTTCACATTTTTGTCCATACATTTGGTCCATACCTGTGCTGGTCCATTTTGACCTGTCTACCCCAGAAAGCCAGCCATGGTAGCAAAACAGTCAGGGGTAGCTTCGTTTTTGGTGCTGCCTAAGAGAATATGTTTCATGATAATCTCAATTTTAGGAGGTTTAGGACAGGGTCAGTAATATAACTCAGAGAGTATCCCACTTTCTGATGCTAAAAAGCTTCATACTTCAGTGTCAGAGACGAGTATCTCACTCTAATGGAAATTCTAGTTAATATTTTTTTTTTCAGTTCCCAGTGCTTCTTGCTGAAAACTAGGTTTTCAGTCATGGCAAAAGGTTTTTGAACTAGCACTTGTATGTTTGGGCACTAGCAGAGACTAGTTGAGAAAGTCTGATGGCATCCATTGGAATTTCTAGTATGGTAAATAGGGGAAATATTAATCATTTCTTTTTTAAACACCAGCAGTATGTTCTGTGCTCTGCTATACAGAATCCAAAGTACAGACAGTGCTTGTACTGAAGAACTTACATGTCCAAACACAATGCTCACGGGCCAGACAGATTGCAGTGAGTAACCTAGAGGTACAAAAGCTTTTATACTGGTATACATTAAATAATTATGTGTGAATTGTCAGGCTTTGTAGCTAACTGATTGTAAAAGGAACATGCTAACATATTGCTATGACAAATATTATTGCTTTATTTGCAGTCAGTCACCAAATGTACAGAACTATTCATCTCTCTCATACACTGTTGAAATTTTGTTCAAAAAGTTAAAAAAGCACCACAGTCTCTCCGAAAAGGCAAAGATGAGCATTTGATGAGGTGCTTTGCTGCCCACATTACCTTCATTACATTGTCATACCCTTCTGCTCTTTATTTAGAGGTCTTATGGAGTATGTGAAGGATTCTTGCTGATTGTAGACTGAATTGTAGAAAGAAGGAAAGAAAGAGACAATCATATCCTGGGTTTTGGATATGGCAACCAGTCCGAGGCATTGATATGCAGCTGGACCTTTTGCCCATTCCATTTTCTTTCTGCACAGCTGAATACCAATTATTCAGTTGAACATGCCTTTCTGTGCTACACAGTTTGTATGCCCTCGGGATGAAAATGATAGCTCATGAATAAGGTAATGTGTCAAACTAGCTTGGCAAAATCAGGAAACTGGGCACTTTTTAAAGGTATTAAAACTTTTTCTTCACGATTAGATCAGGGACCTAATACACATCTGTTTCCCAAATCCAGCAGCCCACATCAATCACCAAGCTCTCAAATGGTTTCCTGTGTGCAATACCAGTCAGAAGGCAGGATGACCACACACAGCAGTCTGCTACAGCATAGGACCCATGAATGAATATTTCCTGTAAATAAATGTTTTTGTGCTTTGGGGAATCCTATTGTCTTAGGCCTTTCCCAAGAAATCTGTCAAGACTAGGGTATGAAGTCCAAGGACAGGAAGGAAGCTCAAAGACCCAGAAATAAGTGTTGAAAAAGGGCATGTTTTATTCAGATAGCAGTGGGTTAGAGGGCAGGTCATGAAACAGCAAAGTTAGTATCTTATCCTATGCTATAAAACAATCTATCTCAGGTGCTGAGCTCCAGACCTGGTTTGGATTGAAAATTTCCATCTGATATCCATACTACTTTGCTGCTTTCCACGTTGTATTGGTTGAAAATCATGGAGTAATCGCTCCTCAAAAGCGAAATGACTCACTCACAATGAACAGTTGGCAAGTTTGCTAATGGATCAAGAAGCAAGAGAAAATGCAGATGTTCATTTGCTGTTGAAAGAGATTTTCTTTAATATGGTTGGAGAATACACAGGATACTGATAAAATTGATGTTGGCAATGCCCAAAAGATGGGAAAAGGAAAGGAGCAATGGTAAGTAGAATAGAAAGGGAAAAAGGCAACAAGACATATACTTTTGATGAATTTTACATTCCATGTAGGTTTTTTGTTGCTCTTTTTTAGTGAAAGACCAACTATTTTGCAAAGAACACTCAGGGTGTTAAAAATACTGTGGAGCAGGACAAACCTTTTCTTCAAACACCTACTGAAAAGATGATAATTCCATACCCTTTTTACAGCTGAATAAGTTTAGACACAGTGGATTAGATTATGAAATGTATTTTGGCTTGTGAAGAGGTTAAGTGCTAAGAGGATTTTTGAAGATGCCTAGACAGATCACACATCTATTTCTAACTAATCTGAAAGAAGTCAGGATCTCAACAGCTTGCTAACATGCTGGTAACATACTTTGCTTGTAGAATTTTTCACAATGGCATAAAAGCATTTAAACAGCTTTTTGAACAACTGTTTGTAAGGCAGTGTCAAAAGAGATCAAGTGAACCGCGGCAAGCCCTGAGAATTCAGCCATGCACAGCTGAAGAGCCGTCCGGGAGGAAGCCATGGACCAAATGTGGATGCAGGGCTTGAGGACAGGATGTGTGTGTAATTACAGAAGCATCTCAAGGTCTGTTTGTGAAGTCAGGACAACCAAGGTGATGTCAGGTATTTAAAAGAAGGGCTGTGGAGAGCATATGACTTAGCATTTGACTCTTAGCATTTTTGCTGCAATGAAAACATTAAAGAAAATGCTGCTGAATCCTAGGGCTCCCTCAACACCATTGGAGAGAGAGGCGGGGGGGTGAGGGAAACAAGGAAAGACATTATCGTTATATTACCCATTATTGAGTCTGTACCCAGGAAAAAGTCCATTACTGACCTCACTTTCTCTTATGAAGGCATGCTTTTATTTTCCAGCCTGTGTCAGCTCTCTACACAATTGCCTGTAGGCACAGGCAAGAGATATGTCATGTGGATGTGGGAAGGAAGTAAGGAGCTTGAACAAGCTATACTATACTCCAGTTATTTTTTCCCATATCTGTGTTGTCTTGGAATAGGAATCTTAAGGGTTTAGTTTAACAAGGGGCACAGAGAATTGGTGAGGGAAGCCCTTATCTTTCACCTGTGTGATATGAATAGAAGAGGACGCTTGCACAAAGCAAAATGAATTTGTTGATCTCTGTTCAGCCTCACTCAAATCCCAATTCATGTCACAAAGCCACCAAACATATCTCAGCAGTGTTTGGCATTACTGTGGGTCTTTTTTACTTCAGAGATGCCCAAGGCTGTGCTTACATAGATGTTGAGTGGACCGGTTTGACATGCACAACATAGTGATGCCCCCAAAGGGAAATCTGAAACCAGCCTGATAGAGACTTTTAGGACCGAATAAGAACCCTTTGTCATATAGCTCAGCAACAAATGTGCTGCAGCCATCAAGTACTCCAGCTGAACTCACAGTGGTGTCTCCACATTGATAACACTCATGTATCTGTGGGGTGTCTATGGTAGGGTGAGGAATGTGCCCTCTGAATGCGTATTACAGACTTCCCGTCTTTGTGTGCAGGTGTTGGGGCATGGAGCAATACTGGGGTTCCCCGTGGGTTTCACTGCCAGGAGCCTGTGTGAGATCGGGCAGCAACTCCCAGTGGTGAATGGGATGATCCAGTCCCTTTTGCCTCCTGTCTTCTGGTTTAGAGTAGCAGCTCTTTCCATGGAAAAGCCAAAAAACTCATCCCCACAGCGCATGTATGAATGTATGCACACTCTGTGGTTTGTTTAGAAATCTCTGTGATTAATTCTGAAGGTAGATAAATGCTTTCTCTTGGACTTATAAGATGTTCATATCTGTGCCCAGTATCTATTTCTTGGTTGGGACTCTGTACTTAAAATCAAGACTTTACTGGAATCAAGACAAAACTGGAAAACAGGAGCATCTAGATTAAATATTGCAGATTTTTCTGCTGGCCTCAGCAGAGCAGCTTCTTTAGATGAACAGAACAGCACTTACTTCAAAAAACACTTCCATTCCAACTTCAGTGTTGGCTTCACTGTCGAGTTAATTAATCTCTGAGGACTGGAGATTAAGTGAATTTGGAAAGTGAGCAGAATTTGGTTCTCAGAGAGTTGCATACATTTGCCATTTGTGGTTAGGAATAGAACCCAGAGACTGTTTATTCCATGGTAGGAAAAACAATTTTTACTTTTCTTAAACACAGCTAGCTACTTTATGACTCCTGGCAGGAGTACAGTAAGTTTAAGCAACTAGTTTGTTTGTTCCAGCTAATTTATAGAGGGTGGTATTCATTTTCCGTTTCCCTTAAAGGGGTTCTGTCATGTAAGTTAGGCCCCCAACGAGACATTGCTTAGACCTGATAGAAATCAGGCATACAGCGTTCTCCAGAATCCAGATAGCCAGACAAGGGTGTGCTAAATTCATCACACCACAAACAAGATATTAAATGCAGCAGCTACTGCTATGTCCTGTAATTCTTCAGTTCTTCAGCGCAAGAGGCCCCTTTTCAGACAACGGACAAGAAGGGCGTGAGTTAATTAGCAAATCTCATTCCAAGATATGGGCTGACGTCATTCTGCAAGCTCAGAGAAAGGCAACAGCCATGCTGGTGTCTTGAGCAAGCAAGGAAAAGAAGGGTGAAACACCACCATATTAAAGCAGCCATTTAAGACTGAAATCAAAGCTCTCAAGAGCCGCTGTGGCAATTTGCTCCTGGTTTTGATTCACAGTATGAACCCACCATGTGCTTTTTAAGAATTCCCTTTCTGTTTGAGTTATCTGAAGCATGGGGTCATGAGTAGCAGGTGGTGTAAGTTTGGGAAAGCTCCTGCCAGCTGCCAGGGTTTCCCAGCTCAGCTGGATAGAGGTTAAAGCGGAGGCGGTTGAGGCCCGGAAGACTTTGCAGAGCTTTCCTTTCTATCCCTTCTGCTTCTACCCGAACAGTTGACTTCAAACAGTGCTGAAGCCTGTTGCCAGCTCCTTTCCTGCTTACTTCAGCTACTCCAGGATTAGGAAACCCTTTACATGAATACGCTGAAGGTTTGGGTGTGGGTTAGCATCCCAGAGAGGGCTAGGAGGCTTTTCTGCACCTAGTAACTGAGTGCATTAAAAATCCCACTGTGGTCACTAGCAAAGTCCTCTACCCTGTATGGCAGCATGGGCAGAATGGTCTGAAAACAGATGGCCTTATTCACCCGTGGGCAGCCCCAAGGAGAGGCTTAGTTGTGACTCAGACCAGGAGTATTTTATAAAACGCAGCAATATCAGATGATGTTTAAGACAAACAAGCCAGTGCATTTTATCCAGTCTTTTTCTAATTTGGGTAGATAACATTTTGTGCTGCTGTGGGATGTGGAGGCTACTATGGAAATTGGGGGCTGGCTGTGGCGAGGCAGAGTTCACTCCCAGTGCACAGCAACGGGAAATAAATACAGTATGAGAATAAAATCAGGTATATGCAATTGATAGAATTTTTAAATTACATTTACTCCCTCATGTGAAAGGAATCCATCCTTGTGTGCCTAAACCACAGTCTTACAATAGATGCTATCTCACATTGGCGCTTGGAGTAACCATGTATTTCCGATGTGTGAGTTATTAAAACTTAAGCCTGCCTGAATCTTGCAATAAAGCTTTGCTGAGTGTTAGGTCAGCTGACGATCCCAAAGCCAAGCAGAACTACTGAGAAGGGAGGCCCTTGCACAAATTCTTATCCTGGTTTTGCACTCTTCCCTGATTTACACATTAAAAACAGATTGTTGCATTCTAACTTGCTTACTATAATCACACAGAAGTGTGGGTTTCAATGCCAGTGTATGTATTTTTAAAGCTTAGATTGGAAATTTATTTCTCCACTTAACTTGGGAGACAAAAAAGCCATAAGGAGGGATAAAGACCTTTATAAGGTTTGATGAAGCTTCGCAGAAAACCACAAAGGAACAAACACTGCACAAAAATAAGTAAGAGTAGAGGAAAGGGCGAATCTCCCAGAAGACCTTTTTCTCTGAGGAATTTGCTTTGGCTCCTTTGTAAGAGCCAGGATTAGTTGAACTCCTTGACAAGCTTCTGGACCCATTTATTTTCCTGAGCATTTAGGGAGAGGCTGCTTTGAAGGCTAAGGAGATAATAGTGGGATGAAAGGGACTGCTAGTTTGAAAGAGCCCATTTGATGAGTGTATCTTTTTATTGAGGATTTATTTTGTCCTCTGATAGCGTGTGTGTGTGTTTTAAGTGCTGTACAAGGTATTCACAGCAATGGAGAGGCATTTAAAACAATTACATTTGAATTAATTAGTATAATGAATGACTGATAGGAAAATCAAATCGTTATCTTTTAGTGATAAATGGAGGGTGGAGGGGAAGCAAAGAAGAAGTGCTGGCATAACTGGCTCCAGCCTAACACATGTTTATTTAAGTGACTCTATACAAACATAACCCTGGATGTCAGTTAAATCAGCAGCGTGTCAGTCGGCACTTCTGGTTACAGACTATTTCAGAGTCATTCATCATTCAGTGCTGTAAAAGCCGTTTACCCTCAGCCCACCAACCAGTCAAACCAGCTGGAAAATGGAGCAGGAAAGAAGCACTAACAATTGTCCTTAGCTTCCTTTTAACTTTTGCTGCAACAATTCAATACATCCTGTGTGGTGGGATAGTGGGGAGGTTTTGCTGAACTAAACAGAGCTTCCTTCACCAGGTCATTAAAAGCGGGAAAGGGAGGGGAAAGAGAGAGAGAGGAGCAAAAAATGAGAGAGCAGAAAGTTAACCCTTGCTCTACCAGTTTTTCTTTCACAGGCAACATTTACAAATTGCCTTTATCTGTATCTTTCACACACCTGAATATGATTCCTAATTATTTTGTATCAGCTATAAAGGCAATGCAAGGTCTCAATACACCAGTCAAGCTCTGATGTAAGTCTTCATGACTAGGAGCTGCTCTGCTGCCCTTAAATTCATCATAAACCTTCCAGGGTTGGGCTGCTAAGAGAGGAAGTAGTCAACAGTGCTATTAGGGCTTGATGAGAGATTGCTGCATCTTCACAAATGCCACCCTCCGAGCCATTCCTTTCTGCTCTGTGTTCCCCTTCAAACTTTCTCCAGGTAAATAACTTGAATCCCAGATGCGTGAGGATGCCTGAGTCTTGAGTGGTCCCCCCTCTAATTTGATAACAAACTGCTGCTACTTTCTCCCTATTTATGCTGATATATGGCTTGATCTGCCAAACCTTTACTCTTGTGAGTGATCCCATTAAGATAAATGAGACCTCTCTCATGTGACTGAGAGTGGGCAGGTATCTGAACAAAACAATCAGCAAAATCAATCAGTTCTCCCTTGTCTCCCTAGTAAAAGTCCCTCCACTATAAGTGCACTAGCATGCAAAAAATGAGAGTATTACTGGGTAATAATGTGTAAAATGGCCATATCCAGTTGCTTTTTGACTGTTTAACTATGGTATTTTTCTAGTTCTATCTGTGCTCTGCCTGATTCAAAGCCTCCCCTCATGTTTATTATTAGTTAACTATTTCTTAATGGACCCCTTCATTTATGAATAAAACTCAACAACAATTACCGCCCCAGTGGAGACCAGTACACTCCCCATCTGCTCCGTCACTCACTCTCGGCCTTGGCATTCTGCACAAGTCCCAGCCCCTCTCATCGTAACAAGCTAGGAACAATTTTCCAGTGGCAGCTTGGAAATAATAGTACAAAATGTATATTAATACAGAAATATATTGTGAAACTGTCCTTAAACAAACAAATGAGCCACTTTAAAATATTACTGCTATAAATGACCATGACAGTAGCACAGCACATATAATAAAAAATAACTACTGAAGAGAAGCTGCTGAATTACTATAGTAATAAACCAGATGTGATTATTATCATTTAACACAGTCATTGAATACCATGAATCCCTGAAGCCATTAAAATATTTATGATTAAACATTTGCTATTCCTTATAATAGAACATATAGTAGGGTACTAAAAAACTGTTAAAGTATTATTTTGGCTAATACATGCTAGTGTCATGACAAAGGTCAGCTACCACTGTTTAAGTTTTCTGGAAAGAGCATCTAACAGCTCTCCTTTTTTTTTTTTTAATAACCACTATAAGGTTAGATACCTCTATAGCACTTTATTATATTTAATAGAGAAATAGAGATCTACGTCCACACTTCCCCATATGCATCTATATAAAGGAACAAGCACAAATATCTGGTTTTATTTGTGGGGGAATGCATGCTTTCTGTCTTCAAGGAATTATAACAAAATATTTAATGCTTTTAGGAAAAATAGACTTGAGTCTAAGCAATGAGCATATGCAAAAAGAAGTCTAATTACCTCCAGGAATTTTAGCATGCAGGCACTGTATTACCCACTGAACATGTTTTATCTTGTGGGCACTGAATTATTTTTTTCACTGTTGGAAGTGCTTGCCTGCCTGTCTCTCCATGGTCTGCAGCAACCTGTTTGCTTACTGTTAAAGCATCCTCGGCGGCTGTGACCTGCAGGTGAGAGGTGCCTGTTACTGGTGTGAAGTGTGAGTGAAAATGGGTGGTGGTGTTCTGTGCAGGTGCCTGGCCCTCTTGGGGTGTGCAACCCATAGCATAAGGGCCAGGCTAATTTGTGAGTGGGGTGAGGAAGGCCACTGCGACCCTCCTAGCCCATGATGGGAAATATTCTCTGGCCAAATGTGCATTACCGCTCACTGCAAGTGCATCCTGCTGCCAATTGATGGGGATTCTCCCGTAGCTCTGGCACTCTCCGTTCTTCAGACACAGAGTCCCATAGGCTTTGCCGACTGCACTGTTGCTGTGAGGTTGCTCTTTGCTACACACAGGTAACTGTCAAGTCACAGATTTATTATAATGCTTTAATATGCATCTCCCATGATAAACAAGATGCCTCTTCTCACAAATGCTTCCTAAGGCACTATCGGGTAAGAGACTTTCCTCCCTCATACTCCAATACTCTTTTTTTTCCTACCATCACAGGCAACCAGTTACTCTATCTGGACACTGTTAAACAAAAGGAAGTCAAAACTAAGCCTCAATGTGATGGGGCATTGGTATGGGAAATTCTGACTTTGCTTTAATGGGATTTCACTGTCCCAGCTTAGAAAGCAGCCTGCAAGCCCTGCAGTGGCCAGAGCATCCAATGTGAACTGCAAGTGTGTGTGTGGGGAAGGGTGAGGAGCTTTAGACACATGTTGCTTCCAGAGGAAACTGGAACTACGGCCTGAGGTGCCTGCAGCAAGCAAAGGTGAGTCGTCTTTGGTAAGTGAGTCTGCTCTGGGAAGTGTCTATCTCTCCCTGCTGACTCCAAGAGAAGCCTAGATGAGTGTAATAGAGGTGCCAACTGTTAGAAAGCCGATGTTAAGTAAGATGAAGCCCATCTTCAAGCAATGTGTAACACACAAGCCTAAAGCCCTGCTTGCTTATTGCCTGACTGTGAAGGCACGTATCCTCCATCCTTGCCCCCTGGGTTGTGTTTTGCATCCTGAGCATCTCAACATTTGGCCCAGGTCTGTCTGAGATACAAAAACTAAGCCCTGCTCTAACTAAAACCCTTGGGCAAGCTAAATCCAATGGGCATTTGCAGAGGAAATGAACACACTGACAATTCTGGGGTCCACAGGGAATTTTGGGAGAAAGAGGGGTGGCTGCTGCTTCCTTCTTGTAAATGAGAACATATGAGAAGTGCATCACACCCTGCTTTTATATAAAAGCTGGGTGGGAGAACACTTACCCAGGGAGTGGGAAATATGCACTTGGCTGTTTCCTCTGCCTGAGAAGATTCAAACTCACATCTTCTACAGCAGTAAGTAGTGGGCTAAGCGCAGGCTGGTCCCAGTCGTGTGTTAGTCATGTCTGAAGGTTGCCCTCCAGGGACTAATGTGGAAATTTCTCTAATTTCTGAATCTGGCTAGGTCAGGGCAGAGTAGAGAGGCACAACTCTATGTGAAAGTGAAATAGAGAGGCAGCACTGATGGATTTAGGCAAGGCAGAAGCTGTGAAAAGGTTTCCAGCACTGCACTGTTGGAGTCAAGCATCTTGTGTTCACCAAAGATCCACTTCAGAAGCCCCTGTGCCCTCTCTCTGGGAACCCACACAGGGCGGGGGTCCAGCTGCCTGCAGAACACACAGATGAGGGTTAGATGCTGAATGCCATGTTACCCGTTAAAGTCATCTGATAGTTCAGAGAATATTCAGTTCTTCAGTGCACTTAAGATTCAATAAAGTGATATGGGGGGGATTGCACGAGTCCTGGTGTCAGGAACACCAGTAATTAAGCAAAGAATTTATTTTCTTTTCTAGGTGATCATGAAGGACTCCAAAGGCCACTTGTGGACTACAAAGATGACTATCTGAAAATCCTCCATCTAGACTTGTGTGTTTTCTATCCATTATGGCTGTGGATATGCTACTTCAACCCCCAAGTAAGCCCCATATACCTTCCTCTTGTGTCATTCCCATCATCGTCGTCACCAGACGCTACCCAGTATGAGTGGGAGCAGGTGCATTGTAACAAATCAGATAGCACCGCATCCAAAAATAATTACTCTTAACCAAGGGCTATTCTGATAAGACTGGTCTTCCATTCTCAACCATCTGAAATAAAGATCGCTTTAGTTTACCTGTAAGGCATATACAAAAGTTTCAGGCTTTGCGTTCAATATTAAATCAAGGATGGGGTTGGGTTTCCTTGGATGGTATTGTTATACCCACAGATATTTTCTCAGTGCTTAGAAATGTCAGACAATGTAGGGCCTCATTGGTGCTTCGGAGTTTCCCGCTGTCTGGGTTTACCAAAATCAAGAAGTTTATGAGAGATTTTAGCTGCATTCAAATTGGAAAATAAGGGTGTTGCGGCAGTCGATCCAGCATCCATCTGTTCAGAGCCAGAGATATGAATCCAAACTCCTCATTCTTCTTCTCCTGAAATTTGAGGAAGGCTGGAGTTCCTTCACGCTTGCTTTGATGAAATAAGGAACTGAAGGATCTGTTGGCATGACTGGAGGTTTCACAAATTAAGAGCAGCTCTCAATATGATGCAAGATTTCTGTAAGCTTTCCATTATTCTGATTTATTAGTCTTCAAGGCTATGTGGAAAGTGAACAGAGAGCATACTTGAAAAAGAAATTAAATTACAAGAGCTTTCACTATTCTGAGGTATATTTGGATTCCTGCATTTATGACTCATAAAGGGTGATTGGGTTGTGCTGTTGCAATAGACCCCAGGTTTTGGATGAATACATTTGTTAGGGAGCAAAAACATGGGAAAAGATTACCCCTGTCTTTTGATTTTGATAAAATCCTGGACTTTTTTGTCTTCTGCCTGTTCCCAAGGGCATAGATCCAGGCAAAGCAATATCTAGGAAAGGAAAGCATGGGAGAAAGCACCCAGAATTACCTAGCTAATCAAAAGGAATGACTGACTGGTATCGCAAGAAGGCATTTAGCTGGGACATATCCTCGCTGGGTTCATCCAGATGAGAACTGACACTGGTACTAAACACCAAAAGGTGAGCATCAATGCAAACACTGTTCTGTGTACTCTGGGGGTTATCTGCACAGCTCATTTTGGGTCAGTGATGCTGTAGCTGCTCTAGCTACATTTTGTGAGTATAATAGACATTGCTACAGTGCTAGGGCTCAGAAAACAGTGAATGGCTCTGACCATGCATCTGGAACCAAAAACCTGATACCCTCCTGGTATGGCTCTTAGGGGTGAAAGAGGAATCAGGACACAGTTTTGTATGATACAGCAAGGAGAACCAATCAGAAAAATGCTGTTAGTACTGCATGCCGTCTGAAAAAAAGAGTCCTGTTAAAATCCAACTCACTGGGACAGTATTGCTTTCCTTCCTCCCTCCCGTGCTTCACAACTTCCTCCTCTCCTTCCCTCTGCTTCCCGCCTTCCCCCTACTTTCCTCCCTTCCCTCCTTCTTCCTTCCTTCCTTCCCTCCCTTCCTTCTTCCCTCCCTTCCTTCCTTTCTTCCTTCCCTGCCTGGACATTTGGAGGCAAGGCATTGAATTTTTGCTTTTTCAAACACTTTTTCTTTCTGAATTGTTATGTTTTTGTGGTGTGGCATGGTTTATAACATAGTCATGAAAATAAATTTAAATATTTTATGGAGTTTATTTTTTCTTTCTCTTCCAAGCAAAATGGAAACAAAGTTAAAATCTAGAAATGACCTGAAATAGGATTTCTATTCTCCATGTAGATGAATGGCAACTGGGATTACACACAATAGATTTTAAATGCTCTGGGTATATTGGGGTAGATTTATCACCATAAATCATTGGCATAAATAGAGGTATGTTGATTGTCATCACTTGAGTACCTCCTGTAGCTGATGTTTTACTACATTTCTCTGTATTTCTACTAGAGTTTCATGAGCACAAAAAATCAAAGAAGCAATGATACAAAAGAATCAGTATAGCTGGCCACTTATTACCCAGTGCTTTATTTTCTCCATGATATTTTCAGAGTGGTTTGGGGAGTAATTTGAAACAGTCAAGTCAGAGTCCACTGAGAATTGATTTTTGTGACCTCACATATTGTAACAGAAAATTATAACAGGAAATAAACCATTAAGTGATAAACAAGGAAACATGAATACAATTACTTTGAGAACATAATTTTACCCACTCCAGTTTTGAAAATGAAGAGATAGTACTGACTGGAACACCTCAATTCTGAATGCAAACTGTACAATCTATTATATTAAACAAAGTCAAAAGCAATGTGAAAGATCTTGAATCTATTCAAGGCATGCACCTCATTACAGACTTAGCAAATTAAAACACAAATAGGATTAGAAAAGAATAATGTAACAATCTCCCACTATGGTCCCTGGAGCATTAAGTCATAAATTGGGTTTGCATTAAATTGTGCCTGCAGTATTGAATTCAGGAAAAGAGCTATAGGCTGAAGATAAACCTTGCTAGGCTAGCCAACTTTGGTATGGCTGTGTGTTTTCATAAACACACAATGAATTTGTTGGAATCTAAAAAGGCACATTCAAAAACATGCCTTTCATACCTTAATTAGAAAATGCAGATAAGGTATAGCAATTTCTGGCTATACCAAAGCCAAAAGCTGCAGGCATTTGAAATTGTCTCTTCACCTGAAGATGTTGTTTAAATATGGAAGTTAAGCACTTTTCATCAGATCACCTACTGTGTTTCCACAAGTTTTCCGGTTTGCGCAAACCTCTACCATGTTACAAGCTTCTTTTTAAGTGGAGGAAACAATCTTACCCCAAAAGACTAGACAGAAGCTGAGTTTCCATATTACAAATGTATTCTGTTGTTATGGGAACTAAAATTGTGAGTGATGTGAAAAGGATCCTCAGCTAACAAAGACCAGCTTGATGATATTATGGCAGTAGCTATACAAAAATGCAAACAGATCTGCAAGGAATAGATAGAGGTTCTTTTCTTAAGGAGATGCAGACTCCTGAAAAATATTGACTCTAAAGAGAGTCAAATTCAACCTTTGTGTGACCCTAGACAAATTACTGAGTAATACTAAGAATTAATTTTGTTAATTTTTCCTTAATAAAGGCTTTATCCTTCAAGGGTATATTATTACTGTCATCATCCTCCTAACTGTCATTTCGGGGATCGCTAATAGCAGATGCTCTGGTTCAGGTGCCTGTCATTTCACACTACAAAGGAGCCTTCGTAGGATATTTTACGGATTTTTTGCACCTTTTCTTTTAGGGGTTCTCATGGCTCCATTTGTGTGTAGCAGACTTTCACAATTTAGTTGGCAGGCAGAAAGCCCTTCAGGCTAGGTAACCATCTTTTCTTTGTCGATGCATCTTTTCTCAACTTTTGTTGCTACGATCTCTTAGCATCTGCCAATTCCCTCCCCTAGTTTTCACTGCACAGAACTGTACTAGCAGCATGCTAAAATAATAACACAACCCATTAGTATTTTAAGTCTAGTCTCACAGCCACTGCCAAAAGAGCACGTGCTCTCCTGGGAATACTTGGATTTTGATAAAGCGGCTGGAGAGAGAAGTGAACTTTGTGCAGTGACTGGGGAATGCTGATACCAGGAATTGGTGCAAATTGATGGGGCTGCAGAGCCTGTATCTACACAGTGGGATCCAGGGATATTCACATCTAAATTTGTATCAGGGCATCAACCAAATGACATCTCAGGCTAAGAGCAGGCTATTCTTGGTCTCTTCCCTGCATTTCTGGGGATGGGGAGGCACAGGGGCATTGCCATGGGACTGCAGCCCACCCAGGGGAATGCCAGCTCTGTAGCTAGGACACGGCAGCAGCACTGTGCCTGAGACTCATTTCTTGTCATATATGAATTGCGAGGAGGCAGACAGTGTAGAAGCTGAACCTGGTTTCCTAGGCACAGCGTGCAAGGGCACTCGAGGTCAGACCACGCGCACAAGGTGACCAGCTCTGGGCCCATCCAACATGTAGGTGCTCCAGCTCTTAGAAACTAGCAGCTGTCCAGGATGCCCAGCCCCAGAGAAGAGGATTCCGAAAATGGGGTGTTTTGGGTCTATAGGGGTACAACTAAACTGAGGCTGCTGGGATTCCTTCCCCAACCCCAGGTCCCTGGGTCACACACAAGGCTTACCGGGGGTAACATAGCCGAAGCTTGTGTGAACGCCACTGCGCCATGCACGCTCCGGCTGGGGCTCTGGGCTGCAGTCTGGCGAGCAGGGTTTTGGGGGTCACATCACAGATTTTAGTGGCTCCTCATTTTAGACACAGTGAGGTTTTACCCTGGGCTGTGGTGGGAGGGGGTCCTCTCTCCCTCCTCAGTTTGCCAGTGCAGAATTTGTTGGCTAAACAAGTCTGTCTCCTCCTCCTGGCTGACAGCTCCCTTCTGGAGCAACCTTTTAACATTTTTCTTGATTTTCTTAAACAGCAAACATTAGACACATTAAGAACAGCAACAACAAAATCATTAAGCACTATAACATTCTCCGAGGAGCCAGACGTATCTTTTAATCAGGTTATGGAAAATTCATTCCTCTTCTAGCCATTTATCTTCTTTGTTTATGCACATACCAAGTGACCCACTTCTCAGCATCAAAAATAACAACAAAGAAACAACTAAAGATTCTTCATTGTTAATGGATTTATGTACCATTTATTTTGCTTTATTGGAAACCAAATAATCAAGTTCATTCATTCCAATTAAACACAACACACACTAATTGTCTATCATTTCTATCTGTGAATCCAGTTCTCTCACTTCAAAGTCACTACTTGACCTCAGTGGGAAAAGGATCGGTATCGTGCTTCCTTCTATAATGATTGATTGTTTGCATTAAAATGGAGAAGCAGAGATTGAAATTAGTGGTATACTGTGCTTTTCTCCCTGAGTTAGCTTACACCTCCAGCCTCCTGTACAGATGCAGGGGTATAAACCTAACATTATCATTTTATGAACTAATACTGTAGACTGCATCAGGTCAAATTTGTCCTCAAATTTGCCTGATTCAGCTATTATCATGTAATGAGTGATGCACAGATCTCAGGCACAGATCTCTAATGAAAATTCTATGAATAAAAATAATAAGCAACATGCACAGGTTTATAATAAAAATGGCTTATTAAAAGCAATAAGGCCAGCTCAGCGTTGGCCTAAAACTGCAGAATTAGTCAGGTAGACTTGACAGAAATTAGTGACCAGAGAATTCCTTGTTACACAACTTGTGTGCTGATGTTATTCACATTTTGTCAGCTAAACTAAATCTCTCCCAAAAAGGCAACTTCAGAAGAAATAGTCTCATCATTTTATTGAGGTTTCCTATCAGGTAATTTTTGTTGTTCTTGACAAAACTATTCAAAATGAAACTCACTTGATGAGAGAAGTACAGGAAGGTAAAGTAGCAGTAGAAACTGCAAAAAAACTACTCTAGAAAAGTAGTTATATCAAGAAAAGCTGTTCATTAGTATAGGCAAGGATACTTCTCATTTTAAAGAGACTATATTGTGTTTTAACTGGCAATTAGTTGCTCAATATTGACATGGATTAGGAATCACAGCGCAAGCCATAATGGAAATAACAGAGCATTGAAAAAGATCTCTACCAGTATGGAAGAAACCCCAACAACTTAACTTGCTTCTTTAGCCTGAAAAATATATTTTCTTACATTCCATGTTAATTTTTATTTTCTTTCTTAACACATAGTTAAAAAAGATATTTAACTCTAACATTGTTTTATTAACACAAAGCTGGCTAGATATGAAATATTGCTCAAAGGTTGTTAAGAGGGCACCTTATGGTACTTAGGGAAGCTGGAAGAAAAGGTCAGAGGAGAATGTGAGGCAGAGAAAGGTAATAGAAACAGGCTTCTCAAAATACAGAAAAATAAATAATAAATATTGGGAATGTAATAAAGATCATCTTTGTCACAGTGCGTGATGTAACTCCGCTGAACAGCTGCTAGTAGGTTTTAATGCCATGTCAGTGACATTAACACTGCTTATGATTTTCTTTTACGTTTTCTGACACAACCCCACAATCATGAGCATTTCTAAAAACTTACCACAGAAGATGGCAAGGTATTGGCCCACGGGGACTGGACTGGCAGGAACCCAATCGGTCCCTTTCCCACAGCAGAAATTTGTCATTTCAGGATGCAAAGGTGTTTTGAGTGAGCATATTTTCTGTTTTTATTCCCTGAGTTATTACGGGATATGAATGTCAATAATAGATAAGCACATCGCAAACAGACACAGCAAGTTCTGCTTTTTCTGCCCCTGGAGAGCAACCACTCAAGCAGTATCTCAGTGGTAGGGTGACAGTTCTCCCTGGAGGGGGACAAGAGACAAATCCCTTCCACTCCACAAGCCCCCTGGCCTGCACCATCTGATGAATTTATAGTCTACAATACAGTTAGGGGTGTATAATTCAATGTATTGCTGAAGACCAGTTACTGTAGTTTATAGCTGACATTACAGGGGATATTTTTTTCTACGAAATAAAATAATATTTGTTTCCTGAAAGGGAAATGTGCTGTCTGTAGCTATCAGCAGCCAACAGTTGCTGCTGGCTACATCTGAAGGAGAAAAAAGAGGTGGATTTTACTTTAGTGATATTGGGAAGAAGAATTTATCATTCACAGTGCTTTTCCAGGATTGGAGGGCCCATTTGAAAGTCACTATAGGATGACTGCTTTATTGTACTGTATTAAACAACTGCATTAAAAATAAGGGTTACAGAAGATATCCTCACACTTCGAATTCTGTAACTGAATCCAGATTCCTATGCTGTATGTGTCTGTGTGTGCAGGGGTGTCAGGTAGGGGTGTGGGGTGGGGGGTGCTTATCACTTTGAGGGTCTATAGCTGTTTGCCATCAGGATCTGATTCTGTAATTTCTGAGCACTTTACAGAAATTCACCAGTCCACTCACACAGTATGTGTATGGGATAGAAAAGTGAATATGGGTCTGGAGGGATTTGGGTCTTTATTTGCTTTTGGCCCTATTTCAGAGCTTGGGAAAGCACTGATGAGTGATTATGTGGCTTGCTCCCTGGAAGGCAGAGCTACTTCGAGGCATCAAAAGTAAAAATGACATTCTGAAGAGTACTTGGTGTCAATCAAGAGCTGAAGGTCCGTATCAGAACAACAAACCAACACCAGCAGTATCTGCTCCAAAGGGCCTCCACTGGACTTGTCTGGGGCCACAGAAGGAGTTACCCTTCCCAGAGGGATTACAGACCAGCTTCTCCTGCCCTACAAATCCCTTGCTTAAAACGTCCATTTTAAACTGGTTCACAGGACACTGGTTTGGGGGTATTTTGGGGATAAAATTTTCTTTTGGTAGGATGTATTTTAAGCATATAGTGGACCAGTTAGCATTGCAGGTCAGATATTAGCTCTTGCAAAGGACATCACATATACTACTCTCCAGTCATACAGACCTTCCTATTTATTTATTTATTTATTGTTTCTTTTAAGCTAAAGTAAAGGCCACCTGGGGTGCAGGAATAAATCTGTGAAGAAAGAGCAATTTTTTTTCTACCTCCAGGAGTCAGGATATAAGAAATAATTCTCTTCCATGGTTTAGATTTCTGCTAGGAAATAAATGCTACAGAGGAGTTTAAGGAAGAGCTGTCAATAAGCAGGTAGAAATACCCAAAGGCTGCCCTGGTAGAAAGCTGTGATGATACTACAGCTTCTACAACAACATTTAAAAGGCCTGTGAATGGTCAGCAAATGGGTAAGATAGCTTGTAAGGATGCAGAGTCCTTATACGTGCTTTGCATGAAAAAGCATGTAGTACTTGCATTTTGCAGCCTTATAGTACAGTTATTTGGCCTTTCTACCATGATAAGCCTACACCAGACCCGTTGAAGGTGTGTGTGCCTCCAGGTCATGGATCTGCAGTCGTTTGGCAGGCATGAGGCAGGCGATGAGCAGCTCTTGGGAGGACTCAGACGGGCTTTGAAAGCATCAGAGGATATTCAGAGCACTTCGTGCCCAAACCACATGAGGAACAGGGTCCATCACCTCTGGAGCGGGGTGTGATGCAGCGGGGACCTGGATGACATTTACCGGGTCAGTGTGCATGGCTTATCTCCAGGCATCCCAAGCAGATTCATGTGTCTACAAGTGAGGAAGACCGTGTGATTTAGGAAACAGTCTGCCTTTCTGAGAAAGCCTCAGTGCTTGGGCAGTCCATCAGCCTCTCCATGAGCACCTGTATCTCTTGCTGCTCACAATTCGTTTCTCCCAGGCATTAGCTGTAATGAAGACAGGATGGTCTACAACTTTATGACAGTACCATTTATTTCTACTATTTTCAAGTGAACCCAAGCAACGAGAAGCAGTTGCTTCCTCTGCAGCTTGATAAATGTCAGTATTAATTAAAATTGTTCGGAGTAGGATCGGATTTTTTTCCTCTCTCTGCACCAGGCTGGCAGGGAGGAGAAGCCTGACAGGCAGACGCAGCTGCTGAGCTGTTGACTGGAAACGTTGTCACTGGGAATGAGGCAAAGGAGCAGTAGCCGGTCTCTGACAAAGTGGATTGGAAATAGTGGAAGCATTTTGTCACCTGCACCACGCTGCCACTCAGCGCAATGTGGGGGAGGATGTCTGGATATGGGTCTTGAACTTAATCCTTTGCTCTCCTGGCTGGGAAGTCTGCAAAGGCAGCTGTTCAGCCCATATGGAGGGGATAGCGCTCCCCCACCACCACTATCTAATGATGCTTAGCTGACTGACAATCCAGAGAGAGCCCTTGATTCAGAAGGGAAGGTCAACACAACACAGTGCCTGTTAGGATGCAGGGGGGAAAATCAGGGGCTGCCCCCCCCCACTAAACCTCCCTGTGCCACCGTGTATTTATATGCAGTCTCTTCTAATGCTGAACCCACTGAAATGTTCACAAACCCAACATCTTCTGTCATCCTTGTGGGGGCTCAAGCAGCAACCAAAATTATGCTTCAGTGCTTGTGGATGTGCCTGTTTCCAACTGTGGCAGGTCTGAATGCAGCCAAGGCCCCACTCTGATGGCTGCAGCGCTGGCATCCTCATTTCTGTTACCACTATGAGCTCAGAGGAGGCCGTTATTATCTGCTACAGCTAGTTTTCATACAAGATTATGAAACAATTTTCTTTTTTCTTCCCAAACTTTACTAACAACAGAGGGAAGAAATTCAAATGAACCCATGGGAGTTAAGTGCACATGATCTCCTGACTTGGACTGAAACATGTGCTCCACTGTCACCCGGGCACATCTCAATAGCCTCCCTAGAGGGTTTTTCCTGGTGGAGAAAACAGCTTGGCTTGCACAGCAGGACCAGTCCCTCTTTTGCAAAATGTTGTCAAGAAAAAAGGTGAATGGTTTTATACATGCTTTTCCCAAAGTCCAGTGTTGTTATCTGGGAAATTCAAGTGGAAAGACAGAGAGGAGACGGGGAAGACAATAACCTCTCCGGATCAAAGGATGGATCCCAATGAATAAAGAGCTGAAAAGGTTTTGGAAGTGCAAAATAAGATTTTTGCAAAATTGTGCTTCTTACTACACACACATGGAGACCTAGGCTTGATTTGCAGAAGCACTTGGTGAAAAAAGGAAATATACTTCCACTTGGCATCCGTAAAAATCTATCTACAAACACAGGTGTGGAAATGTAATTAAGTGAATATCACTGTTGTAAATGACATCTCAGTTTCCTTTCTATATTGAGGTTTTTTCTGTTTCCTTTTTAGATTTCTAGTACCACAGGCTGGTTCTTCTAAATACAGTCTCTTGCAGCTATACCTTGATTCAGGGACAAGTCCTAGTTCCCTTGCTCTTGTTTGAATTTACTGTAATCCTTTGATGACTTCATTTGTTTGTATTGAGCACTGTATTAGTTTCCACTGCTGGTCTGTACAAAGCATGTTTTTTCTAGAAAGATACTGACTTCTAAAAGCCTCTTTTCTGTGAAGACATCCATCATGCCAAGTGTAGTAGTATTAAAAAAAATCCTAAGTAGAAGTGCTTTTTACTAGCATAAAAAATAACAATCAAGGCTCTCCCACCTGTCCTCCTGGTCTAATCTTACAATGGGTTAGAGTTTCTGTCTGTACGCTCACAAGAATCCTGGTTTCTGTAAATTTCTTTTTAATAAAAATGTGTTACCTATGATAAATATATATTGCCTAGGTCAAATGAATATGATTGTGAAAACATACTGAGCAAAAGTATTGGTAGGATTTAATTTCATCTCCTTAAAAAAAAAAAATCACCAAAACCCAAACTGTAGCTATTGAATGTTGGTTTGAATTAAATTCTATTTGTTTTAATAAAAGTGTAGTGGCCTGAGTGTACATATATTTGTTTTAGTGGCAGTGCATTGGATCCAATAAAACTATATTGGCTTCACTGCTTATGTCTCCTTTTCAGAGAAAATGGATTGAATGGCAAAATGAAACAGGCATGAATCAGCCAGCCCTGGGGACTCTGCTCAACTCTGGCATCCAAATAAACTGCTAAAAAACCCCAACTTTATTACTAAACATTGCTTTTAAATTTAAATATGTTTTAATGTCAAGGCTACACACATGAGGAGTTTAATTGCCTTCTGTAAAAGAGAGCAGTTTTCAGAAGTAGACTTGGCTGTGGAGGGTGAGTGCATCTGCTTGTGGCTGCAGCAGAAACCTAAGCTGGCTTCGGCTCTCCGTTCCGCTGGTGTAAGTCAGGCTCGTTTGCAATAAAGGCACTCAGCTGATTGCCACATACCCGCGATAACGCAGATTGAGTGTCAGCAGCCTCAGCGCAGGGGCATCTCTGTCCAAAAGTGCTGGTGCACGCAGCATGGGTGTAAATCATGTCCACGCTGGGTGCCGGCTGCCGGGGACTGGCATTCCCACGGGAGCCCGGCTGCCGCAAGGGTTTACTACATGATCCCCCAGGATCTGTCATTTCAGTCACCTGGAGGGAACACTATACTCATGTACTTTTGCACCAGATCTCACAAATATCCGTGTTTTCTACGCAGTGATATTACCTGTACATGCTATTGCAGGTAGAGAAGCCACCAGAGGCCAACGAGGGGCTGGTCTGGAGCACGTTCATGGTGGCTTTTCAGAGTAGTATGTGGTAGCTTCTGCTAAATGGGAGTAAGTACCTGCTCAGCAGAGAGTCTTAGGTAAGTTAAAGTGAGGTTTAGCCATTTGTTTTACATTTGCAAACTACACTGTCCAAAATTTTTGTAAGACCTGAAGAGAGCAGCTCTATGCAGCTGGCTGATGCCCATGTTAAACACAAGAACTCAGACCATCACGCTCTTGCAAGCGTTTGTTTGAAAAATCATTGTCATCCCTGTGTCAACGTTCCTAAAAATGTCACCAAGTGCCCTTTCTAAATTCCCTAAATTGAATTTAAAAAGAAAAATACACTCTTGTCCTTTTCCAAGCTTCCCCAGTGCCACCTTTACAGCCAGTGAAACTGGAGGAGAGCTCCACGCAACGTCTCTGAGGTTAGAAAAGACGCTTCACTCTCAGCATGGCAAGCACCATCTGGATATTTGCTAGGGGGTGAAATGGATGCTGTTGGCTGGCCTGGCTTTTCACATACCTTAAATTGCTGTAAGCTGACAACCCAACCTGAGTAATACTTTGTTTGATGCCATGCTTCCTTTTAGGAGATGGGAATCAGGTTGTGTGAATTCAAATCTGCACGTTATTCCTTCATGAGAAAATATGATCTGCATTAACTCATTTACAGTTTATGCTGAACTGGGTGCCCCTGGGACCACGGGAGCTAATCCAAGTGAGGAGAATTTGGCTGCAGCAGTAGTTTAGCTGTGGGAGAGGAGATGGCCGCAGGCTTCTCCAGTCCTGGCTCCTCAGAAAACCGTGAAAGAAGAAATAATTCAAAGAAAAGGAAAGCAGCCATTAGTGAAGCAATATTCAAATAAAAATCCAGCTGAGGAGTGGGTTTGAAAGTACTGCACTGAGCATCACCAACAAAATCCCCGTGATCTTGTGGAAGTGGAATAGAAGTTATATGCACTGCAGTCAGTTCATATACCCCAGGAAGGTGCTTTCTCCTGAGCCCAGGGCAGCCAGACCAGGTTTGTAAGAGCTGTGAGGGCTTCACCACCGTACATGTGATGGTGGTGAAGGTGGCAGACCTCAGGAAGCACCTAGATAACTGATTTGAGAGTGCTAGGGAAGATTGGTGGGTGCCAGCAAACAAAACGGCTGCAGACTTCACGGTGGTGTTCTGTGAGATGCTCCCTGCGGAGGGCTGTGCAGAAATGCAGATACCTGTGAGGAGCTGAGAGAGGAGCTTGGATTTTTTTTAAGAACTTGGGAAATTCTTGGAGGAGCCTACCTGGGAAAGATGGGCTTTACAAAAATTAAAATAGAACCAAGTAGTTGGCACTTATAGTGTAAAGGGTTAAAGAAGAGTTTTAACTAGAAGCTGGCATAATTCTGGGTGCAGAGGAGTACACATTCTGAGGTGACACCACCTCCAGAGGTGAAAACAAAAATTATGCATCAGAAAGGGATTGGGTAAATTAAAGGAGGACAAATCCCACAAGGGCCATTGAATTCTATGGTCCAGTTCCTCCTGGTTGCTGGAAGCTGGAGATGTAAGCGGGGGATTTATCAGAGGCACCAGGTCATGTGATGGAGATGGGTCTTCATGGCCTCTTTCTTGATTCATGATCCCCACAAAAGACAGAGTGATGGAGGTGGTGATGGAGAGATCTTTAAACCGCCTGCCCACCGCAAGGTCACCCGCCTGGACCCACAGCCCGTCTCTGCCCCTTCTCACCTCCCACCCTGGCTCACTCATGGCCCACCAAGCACTGGCCACCACACAGTGCCAGCCCCACATCCCAGCCTCCTCTGGCCAATACTTCACCTCACAATGAGCAGCCACTGACAGCTTTTCTGCCAAGCTGGGGACATTGCATCCACCTGAGCAGCTCATGCAAGGATCTTCTGCTCCTTTTATCCCCTGCCCAGGCATGTGGGAGATTCTTGTTTGAGTCCTAAATATGTTTCACTTAAGCCATGATGATGGTGTACTAAAGTGCTGTAATCTTTGCTAGGTCTCTCCCTACATTGCTGTAATTACCGTAATAAGCTGTTTTAACTGGCACTTTTATAAGTTACAGCAACATAAAAATATCTCAGCATGTTTTCCTTTAACGAGCTACAACTTCTGTATAATCTTTCCTGCACTTCTTTGGTGTCTCTGCGACGGATGCGGCATTGTTTTCACCTCCTCCTGAGCGTATTGCTACTCCACCCCTGAGCTAGCAAGCTGGCCCTAGGACCCTCAGCTGGGCTTTGCCCAGGCTGCCCCAGTCTGGTAAACACAGTGGTGGTGATGCTCAGTGATGCCAGCATGGCGCACAAGAGCGTTCCCCCTGCTCAGCCCCTCCGCCAGCAGCAACGTTTTCAGGCAGCCTCAGGGAGCGAGGTGCCTTTGTCTGTGGGTATCATGACTGGCTGAGACGAGGGAGGGGACATTCACCGCCATGGCTGTGGGCCCTGCCAGAGTGTGGGTCACACAGGGAACACTGCAGGGAATGCATGACCATCACCTGCATCTCGAGTCCATTTAAGGACATCGGGGGAAAAGTGATGACAAAAAGGATTGATACCCGAATGCTAAGGCAGAAGTTCGTTGCCGGGGCCAGTAACTGATACAAGTGACTACAGGCGAGCTGTGAAGCAGAAAGGGTTTTGACTATGCGGCACAGGGATTTGAGCGACAGCTGTGGAGAGCTTTCTCCGTCATTGCTGCTGGCAGAAAGCACTAACGCAGTTCGGCAGTGCCTCTGCTCCAGCCATCCATTCACCTCGCTGCTGCCCAGCTCCATCAGCCCAGTCTCGAGGAGCACCTCTGCCCCTCGGCCCTCGCCCATCGAATGCTGCTGCGGGAGAGTCAGCACATGGGCATGGAGCATGGTCCAAAAACCCTCAGTCAATTACACCATCGTAATACCACATCAGTGAACGCACAGTTTGACTGCTTATGGCAGATGGATGAACACTTGTCGGTTATCTGGTGCTGAGCAAGAGGCAGATTTATTTCCAGAGCTTGCGACTCTTAGTTCTCCCAGCTGAAGCTGCAAGGCAGAGTGTGCATCTGTGATATATTTTTTTTCAGGCGCAGCTATGTTGCAGTGAGGTCTATCACCAAAAGCAATGGGATTTTTGGCGTGGTTTTACAGGAAAGGCAGGAAGGAGGGTGGAAAGTGTTGCTGCTTTCCATAGCACTGGAAGCTGCTTGAATTCGCACAAGCATGAACTGAATTTTCAAACCTCAGCCATACCCTCTGTGCACTGACAGCTGGTTCACCAGCAAAGGACTGCAGAGCCCCATAAAACATTGGGATGATGTTAAAGTGCACTCTAAAAATAAAGGAAACCATGAATTGCCACCTTGGAGCTGGCCAAGGGTCCACACAGCCCTGTCTCCAGTCCTGGCCGTCAGCAACACTGACTGTTTCAGGGAAATGGAAGGAAATCCTTCAGGAGACATAAACTGTGCTGGTCTCTTGAGTAAGGCTGACTTAAAACCTGAAAGTAATGCATGGACTACAGAAGTAACTGCACTTGCTACAGAAACAGCATTGTATGATTTCTGCCACCATTTATCGAGCGAGACATCAGTGCAACACAACAATTGTTGGCAGGCAGGATCTAACAGGGACTGAAATATATTCTGAGGTGTGAGATTTACTGAAACCTGTAAACCAACAGCTGCAAGAACCTCACTTACTAGTCTCACCAAGGCTCTTTCCTTTCTTGAAAATATCCTTGTTGTAGGAAATTTGGAAAAGATATACAACATGCAAATGTCCATGAAAAGCATCAATACTGCTGCTAATGGCTACGAAGTGCACCATAAGATCTTATACTTTACCAAGTTTTTTTGTTAAGGGCTGGGTAATATTTATTGGAAACAGGTCCTGAACTCAACTGCTGACTTTTAGCTCCTTCATGTTCAAAGCTGGCCAGTGAGGGTTATTAGTACCTCCTGACTGGACAATATTTTTGGTAGAAAGAGCAGTGGAAAGTACACATCAAATGGGTACCAATTTTCTGAACAGTTTTGTCCATTCATTTTTGATGGGTTCCAGCTTAGAATGACAGAAATAATTTCATTTGGAGCAGGTCAAATATTTTGAGATGCCACTTTTTTTTTTTTCCCCTGAAAAATATAACACAAGCAAAACACAAGGGAAACAGGAAAAAAAAATCAGGTGCTGTGCTTATTACAAGGAAATCTGTTTATGCACAATTTGAAATCAGAGCAGAGTTTCACTTCATTCTGTCTTGTGTTGTTGTGTTTCATATTTCATGCTTTGGTTAACACTTATTTAGCCTATTCCTAGAGGCTGTGACAGGTTGTCCCGAAAGTTTTTAGACTTGCTGAGCATACACTCTCCACTGAGCATGTCAAAATGAAAGGAACAAAGTATTCATTCATTTTATGCAAAAAAAAAATCATTTTAATATTTTAGAGACCCATCCTTTCCTCCTGACATTGTAACGTGAAACATGTAAGTCATCAACACATAAGTTATCAACAGCTTTGAAGAAAACAAAACAATTTCATGTGGAATTTCCTTTCTATAATTGAAAGAAATACAAGTAGAAGATTTGGTTATCCTCCTGAATTCCAGTGAAATAAAAAATTAACAGTGTTATTTTTTCCCCAAAAATTTGCCTTTTCAGCCAATTCTAATTTTAGCCAGTTTCAGGGGCTTTAGAAAGGCTTTTTCTTCTTCCTAGTCACATCTCTGTGGGGAAGGAAGATATGATCAACACGTAAGGGTCAGTCCTGTGCTTGTCAGATTGTGCTTTGGCTTCATCATACACTGGCCAGGTCCAATTATACTGAAAATATTTTAAGAACACGGTAACAGCATTGGGACCACCAGCATGCAGAGGATCCTTCAGAGAGACAAAGCGATGTGTGGAGGTGACTGCATTTGGCCAGGATTGTGGAATTCTGCCTGTATTTCTTCCTTTTGTCCCAAGCCAGGCACTCTGGCCATTGCCACAAGAAAACATCAATTGATCGATCGATCGATCGATCGATCGATCTATCTATCTATCTCATGGATTCGAATGAGCATCTTGCTTTGCCGTGAGGGCATGAAAAAGGGCACTGCATTTATTTTGGCATAAAGTCCCTGCTTCTCCCCAGGTTAGTCCTGGGGAGCAGTTGGTGCGACTCTGGAACCTGCATGAGCTGGGGTGGCTTTAATGCACCGTTTCTACCCAGCTGAGACCCTCGCTCCCTGCCTTGAAGATTTCCATCGGGGTCTGACAGCTGGGCATCAGCTGGGCTGACCCAAACCCTAATTGCGTTTCTTGTGCTGGTGGCTGCCAGGAGGAGGGCAGGGAGACATGCCAGGGGCTCCCCCAGGCTCCTGGCTCCCTCCTACTTGGGGGTGTTTTGCCTCCCAAGCCTGGGAAAGGGCATCAGTGCCAAGCACACCCCCGCTGTTTCCCAGCTCCGTTATAAATCTGCCACTAAAATGCACAACGGAGGGGCCTTTTAAAAATCGTGAGGGAGAGACTCTGCAGCAGTCATTTGATTTCTAGACTAATTAAAGGTGTGCACAGAGACACACTTTCACACACACACCTGATAAATGATTGGGCAGGCAGCACGGCACTAAATTTTCATTACTATCTCTGCCCCCTGCCCCATCCCTGTGTTTGGTGCTCCAGGAAAGGCAATTACCCAGTTCACTTTCCTCACCGCCTACCTACAGGCCCAGGAAACACTTCACCAGACGGGCAGTGCCCAATGCCTAATGACGTCCTCAATCTTGCTTTACAGGCATAGCTGCAAATGAAATCTTTTTTTCCTGGCTGGATCCCTGTGTTCTTTGGGTTTCAGGTGTAGCCCCTGCATCTCTTTGGTCACCCTGTGTGTTGCAAGCAATGTATTTTTTGTGGAGCAGGGCGAAGGCTGACATTTATTATACCGGGGGAGCACCGCTGCTCACTCGAGCTGACACGAAGCACACTCATCCCCGGTCTCTCCCGCTCGCCTTTGCCATTGAGGAAATTCAATCCGCTGCCACGTCATTGCTATAATAATCTCCTGCTCCTTGACACCAGTCCGAGTATAACAGTCACACAAAACCGATGTCAGACTCATCGCAGACAGCCTGTGCTTCGGTGGTACGTCTTCATTCCTGGTGGCTGCCACGCTGACTTCCAGCCATCATTCCCCTTTGCGATGGCTCAGGGCCGGGCACCGCGAGGAAGAAGAGCTGGCCATGGCACTCCTTCCTGCTATGGCTTTGCTAGACCTGACTTTTTTTTCTTGCTCCCCAGAGCAAAAATCCTCACTTGTGTTGGTGGCCACAGCCTCCTTCTGTTCTCTGACCTTGGCCACACAAAAAATGGTGGGGTCCTGTTCAAGTAGGCCCCCAAACCTCGTCCAATCCTCTAAAAACTTCCAGTGCCTCCTCTTTTCCAACCAAGTCAGGTTTTTGAGAGCTTTCTGCTCTCAACTTCAGGCTCTTTGCAGTCTTGCTCCTTTCTATTTATTGCTCTTGATTTTTCCAAGGAAGCCAACAGTTCCACAGTCCATTTTTTTAACAAAATGTCTCTCATGCATTTTTCAGTACCAATTCTTATGCATGGCATATCACTCCTGAATTACCCACAGCGCCTTGGTTCCTTCCCATCCCTCCTCAGATTTTACCATGAAGGTTTGTTCTATTAGCGGTTCAGAAAAGGGGCAATTGGGATAAATGAAATTTATTTTAAAATATAGCTTCATGTTGCACTTTCTTTTTTTTCTCTGGGCCTCTGTCTTTTATATGCTGGATGCACTGTTGGTTTATGAGCTTTTCTAAATAGCAGTTCTGTCTTTTTAAACGTGCAAAGAATAATTCAGGGTAATCCAGCCTGATACTGCAGCTCTTCCTCCCAGCTGAGGTGTCCTTCAGTGAGCACTTCCAAGGGGGAGAGATGCTCATTAAGAGCCTCCTGGCTGCCAGTCAGCTGGCCGGAGGCAGCCAGCCCTGCTGTACGTCGGGAAGAAATGGCTCATGGAGGAGTTTCGCTGCTGAGGGCTCAGGGAGCATGGCTGGGACCCCGTGGCCTGCTGGGTCTGATGTGTGGGCACATGAATATTTCATGTCCTTGGCCTCAGCAGGTGTGATTGAGACTGTGCTGCTCCGGAGACTGGCAGGACTGTGGTGGGTGGGGATGTTCACTCGGCAATCCCATTGCACCGGGCACTTTTGGGGTGTCGAGAGATGGGGCTTCTGCTGGGACTCTGCCCTGCCTCCTTCTGCGCAGCCCTCTTGCGTTACTTTGGTGCTTTCTTCTCACCTAAGATCAGGGCTGAGAAGTGCAAAGGCCTGTGAAAATGAAGAGGAAAAAACCAGGAAAATATTCCTGTGGGTTTCAGAGGCAACTGCCGCTGGAACGGCAGGCACTGTTGTCTGCCCAACAGGAATGAGCCCTTTGTTTGGGATTTCAGAGAAAACGAGCTGATTCTTCACCTGTGTGCAGATTTTACCTCTGCCTATCCACAACTGGATGCCTTCGACCCTCCATAACAGTTTTTATTAACCCAGGGGCCAAGTCCACAGGCATGGGAAAATGACTATGAAACCACTGGGATTTCAGACACAAAACCAAACCAAACACATCTATCTCGTCCCTCATACACCTGCACTAGCAACCAGGTGAATGAAGGAGGGAAGATGAATGAAAGGGATAACCAAGCTTCCTAAGATTTGCCTAATTTTTAATGGGTTTTAAAGTAAAACAATTAAGGAAATGCTGTCTGAAGTCATCATTTCTCAAAAAGATTAGGTGACTCTCTAGTTAAAGACCCACTTTAACTGAGATACCCTGCTCTAAAAACCCATTCTCTGCTCAAATTTGCACGAACGTATTCACTGATTATTTCTGAACATGTAAGTTGAAGGAAAAAAGGCAAGCAGCGGTGTGAATAGTAGCAAACACCCATCCTGCTCAAGACCTGTCTAGCTGATGCTGACTTGTTTCTTGTTTTGGTTTTTTTAATCATCTTTCACATCCAGGAGCCGAGACAGGGATTACTTTAAGTGGACTAGTGTTGCTGGCACTTTGAAAATAGATTCCCTTTGCCCAGACTTCCCAGCTCTTTTCTGCATGCTTTCTGCAGACATTAGAGCAATGGAGCCTGGCTTGCATGAACACCCGTGGAAAGCCCATTTGAAGTCTGCATGCCTGAATACTGCCATATAGCAGAAGTGCTGGGCCGCTGAGATGACAAAGCTCTACTGGAGCCTCGAGCATCAGCTTGTCTAATGAGGGACAAAAATTCTTCATCTACCACTGCTGTGACCATTTCTCTTCATTCTGTGCTCTGCAATTAGTACATTTAAAAAGGACATTGCTTAATACAACGGGGCTCCCAGTTCCTCGGGAAATTTTTCTAGATCCCAGGCACACAGGCAACTGAATGGGGTTTTGGCTGTGCCATTGCGCAAACTGGCCTGGGAATGCAGTTATTTCAAGTGAAGGTAATAAAAAGAAGATTTCATTTGAACTCTGCACATAGACAGCAGAGCTTGCGGTACAACCACTTTTCCAGAGCTGAAGCTTTGGGGAAAACCCCTCCATCAGGATAAAATTTATGTTATGAACCCAAAGCTCTTCCCCTGATCACAAAATTTGCATTCCTGCAGATGGAAGAAAAAACCAATCCTGTGTGATGCCACTCATGATGTATTCAGCTCTCTTTTTGAACAGGCAGGTTGAAATACTTGTAGCAGACCCTTCACAGTCTATCTGATCTGTTAGGAAAGAAGAAAGATAACAAACTGGACAAGTAAATTTGAATTACAAATAAATTAGAGGAAGCCACAATCAAGGTACTGACATTCAGTAAGGGAAAAAAGAAAGCTTTTGTGCGGGTAAATTATCTACTGTGAAGTATTTACTCAGCTCTGCTGGGAAGAGCTCTCAGGATGGGGCAGACAGAAGCAGGTACTTCGTTTGCTGGTTCAGGCTTCTGGTCCTGAGAATCAATCTTTGACCATTAAAAAAACACTGCTGCCTTTTCAAGAGTAATTTATTCAATAAGATGGGGCTTTTTTTCAGGATGCTGCAGAAATTCTTGATTTTCATTTGTTTTTGTCTGGAGATGTGAAATAAGTTTGCCATATTGTCCATTTCATGCTAATTTCTCAATATATTCATATATTCATTTTGGATATGGGATTTGTGAAGGACTCTGCTGACTCTCAGACACTGCTGTTAAAAATTGAGATAAACCTGCTGAAGATAATTTAACTCTATTTCTGTATAGCAGGTAATATTAAAACTAATGGCATATGAGAAGAGCTGGGGTTATTTTTCGCTTTGAGCGCTTTATAACATTTGTGAAGAGCAGTGGACCTTGGACGGGGAGCAGGGATCCCCGGCTCCTGCTTCACGCTGTGCTGCCAACATGCTCAACCTCTGCTTGAGGCATTGGAAGAGGTCCTGCAGGTTTCGGGCAAACCACACACCCCCTTGGTTCAGCCTCCCGGTTCCCAGGAGACCTTGTATCTCATGAGGAGCTCATTTCACACACCCAAGTAAAATGTTCTCCAAAGGCATGGGTGCCTCTCGATCCAGCCCAGGCAGTAGCAATCTTTCTGCTGCTTTCAAGCCAAGTCCTTCAAACCAGGAGTGGTGGGAGGGTGAGGCATGACATGAAGCCTGGGGCTCAAATA
Source organism: Nyctibius grandis (assembly GCF_013368605.1). Classification (NCBI taxonomy): domain Eukaryota; kingdom Metazoa; phylum Chordata; class Aves; order Nyctibiiformes; family Nyctibiidae; genus Nyctibius; species Nyctibius grandis. Next base: position 21,000,873 of record NC_090664.1, on the reverse strand, counting down.
ACACCACCACAAAGGTGCTCCCTGGGACACAGATGGAGGCAGAGCAGAGTGTTTTATACCTTCTGTATCTTTATCTTCCAAATTTTTGTACACTTTGGGTTGCCACTGCGTTATTTTTAGGTCATTTTGGGAATATATATTTCTGCAAGAGCTATTTCTGGGAACTCTGCCAAATTGGAAACTGTAGTAACCTATACATCCCCAACAAGGATGTATACCAAACAGCCACTGCCATTCTCGTCCTCGCTCTTGCTTGCAGCCCCAGGGGAGAAGACACATCAGTCTATAGGAAAAAAGAGTGTAAAATAAATGTCCCTGAGAGGCTCTGGAAGAGCCGGTGCCCAGCAGAGCTGCAGGCACATGTTCCTGCTGGAAGCAACACACATGCGCTCATTACCCAGCCAGGCTCTCCCCGTGCGGATGCCAGTGCACCAAGAGCAGAGGGAGTGCTTTGGAGGTGTGAGGGAAGGGCGAGGAGGGGCCATGTTGGGGTACAGTCCCCACTGCCCCCTCAGAGCTGTTCTGCTCTGTGTTCTGACGTGGTGGACAAAGCAGACAGGAGTTATTCCCGTCCTGGGCTGTGTGAAGTTGTCTGATAACCAGGCCCTGCTATGACTGCTGTAACTCCAGATGTTGTGGCTTGCAGGGTTTGGAAATTCCTTGTGTTATAAATGTTGGCCTGTGTTTGGAGTCCTTGAATTTCATCTGGGAGCATCTTTCCATTTGTCGAAAATGCATCATGAACCAACCAGCAAATCTTAGTTTCTTTGGGTTTGGATGTGCTTGCGAGGGTTTGATGCAGCTGGAAAACACAGTGTGCAAATGGATCCCAGGCACTGCTGGGGCAGGGCGGAAGCACGGCTCTGAACACAGAAATGAATCGAGTCAATTTGCATTTTTGCGGGGCTTGAACGGTTCTGTACTTGGTATAGTAGGGCACAGTGCTTTGAAATGTGGCCAAAGCTACAAAACACAGTTGCTGCTCTCTCCTAATCACTGGCAATGCTCTAGAACTAAAAAAAGTAACTAAATCCCTTTTCATGGCACCATGTCAGGATTTTGTAGTATGCATCTTAATCATGTCTACAAGCCATCATGCTGTCAGCATTATGGGGAGAATTTTTTTAATATAACACTGCCTTTTTCCTTTACTACAAAAATATGGATCAGCTAAACTCTGCTGTACATAGGGGACCAATTTTCCACAAAAGAATTGAACAGAGAAAAAGAATTTAAATGCTAAATTAACCCCCCAACAGAAGCAATGTCTTAGCCCAACGCCTCCTCGAAGTCCAGAACAAATTTTGCTAAGAGAGAGTTTTATAAGGAATCTGTGTCAAAGTAGATCTATTATCTGATAGATAAGTAATGGGCTTCATCAGTCATTTTTATCCATGGGAAGGGGGCAAAGGAGGGAAGAGGAAAGCGAATCTGTTGGAAGGCTGTCCATTGGAAGCATTACCCAGACAGTGAGATTGCATGTCTGCATGCAGACTTGAAAAGACACAGATCATCAGATACCAGCGCATGCCTTTGAAAACGGGTCATAAACATTAGAGGAAAGGATACAAGGACAAAGGGAGTAGCAGAGCTTTAAACTACAGAGGTTATTTAAGTGTGTGTATGTACGTGTGAGTGTGTGTGTCTGCATATGTGTAAACAAGCAGGATCAAGACCTCAAATCTGCCAAACAACGATACTGAGTTAAAGGCTTGTTTATAACAATATTGCTTGACGTTCCTCTGGCTCCCTGCTTGAAGCTGTTCTGGGAGCTATATTAAAATACATTGTACAGTAGCATCTAAAATACACGGGGGAGCTGAGGACGCATGGAGCAATGGGAGCTGTACCAGATAACATGTCTCTCCACAGTAGTAGCTCTACCCATTCCCAGGTGCTGGAAGGCAGTTGTCTGCTCCATGAGGTTGTCAGTGTGCTCCTGACCTGGGACAATGAACTCTCCCTCAATCAGCCCCATGGCACGGTTTAGGAGTCAGCATGGATCTGGGACAGCAGGCAGTTTGGATGCCATCATGCCTTTCTTAGAAGGTGACCTTGCTTAGAAGATGTTGCGTTTCAGTGCACGAGCATCATACATACAAAGCAATGCTTTCCAGACGAAATGGCGTGATTTGCACCCTGGCTGTCGTCCTTCCACACACCACCACTAGCTTCAAGGTAAAAAATGGTCAATAAAAGTCTGTTAGTGGCATACAGGTATTTTTGGCTGCTGGTTCCTCCTCTGCTCATCTCACACTCACTTGGAAAAGAGTTTAAACCAGTAGTAGCTTCAATAATGCTCCTTTGGGAAAACAAAGTGAAGTAATTAAATTTAAGGAGCTGGTGAACTGTGGGTTTCTAGAAGATCGTGCTGTCCATAACACGGCTTTATTCCTCTTGTGACTCAGGGGCGGGAAATGGGAATCTGATAAGAAAATAAGTCAGTTCATTCATATTGCAGGAAGCCAGAAACTGAGATGGGCAAACATCATGTGAGAAGTCCTAACATAATGTGACGCATCAGAACCACATCATGCTCAAAATCCAGCAGAAACAAAGATGTTCAACAGCTTGAATTAACTGAAAATAGGGAGTATTTCTGAGCCATTTGCTTAGTGCTGTCTTTATTAGAAATGTTGCTGTTCCCCTTCAAAATATGTAAGCATGTGTTGTGGCTGGAAGGTAAACAGCATGTGCTCAACACTCAGGCATCCTCTCCATAAAGGGAAAGAGCAGCCCTGTGAAAGACCTCCCACACGCTCTGGGAAGGTAGCCTCAAGCACCTGGGGTCTCAAAGGGAAAAATATTTTATGTATTGGTGAGCACATGAAGCCCACCTAACACATGTACACACATACTCCAAAATCCCCTATGTATTTGCCTCCAAACAGATTCTGATATTAATAATAATCTGCCAAAACCAGCAAACACTGTAAGCAGTAAGCTCAACCTCAGCTTTAGTCACTCACCTGGCCTTTGAAGTCATGGAGGGACATCCCACTAGCAACAACAACCCCGCAGTGGCGAAGACCCTTTTCCTCTCCAATGCAGCCATAGAACGAAGCACAAAAGATTTACTCCAGTTCTTGAGGCACTGAATTGTTGAGACATCTGATCCTTGAAAGAAAGAGAGGAAGGCTTTCATTTTGGAAGAGCAGGCAGAGAGAAATCAGAAGGCAAAAAGGGTTTCATTCACCCTCTCTCTGTGCCGCCTTGAATGTAGGAAGAGGCATCGGTCTCATGGGACATGCCAGCACACCCCAGCTGAGCAATACCTAAAGAGAGCATCCACCATGGACATGGAAGCTCCTGGCAGCTGAGGCGGAGGATAGTCAGGCTGGTGAAGGAGTGTGCTGCCTCAGGGTGAAAGGATGCCTGGGGGGAGCAGTAGCTCTGGAACAATCTGCTAGCATTCGTATAAATACCATAAAAGCCTTCATGTCTCCTCCACTCTCAGGCCTTTCTCCCATCCTGCCAGCAATGGTGCAGCCCCAAGGCTGCTATGTGAGTAGCAGTTTTCTGTAGACCATTCACCAGATGTGAAGAGATACACAGCAAGTTATGCCCATGGTAGGCTCGCCGGGATAGCTGCGATCCAGGCTCTCCATGAGGTGACCACAGAGGGACTCCAGAGCTCCTCTTCACCTTCTGACAGGTGAACGTGACAGTCCTCGGACGCAGCAGAACCGCTGTGAAGCTGCCACACATGGGATCCAGGATTAATGCACACTTAAGGCATTGCAAGTGATATTTTCGTAGTAGATGGGCTTAAGCACCACTTTTAAAGCTACCGTAACAGTGAGCGACATAGGGAGGTTACAGAGCTACAGACGAGCTTCAGACTATTATTATTATTTTTATTGCTGAGTGCAGTTGTCCTAGTTTCAAGAGGCAAGGCTGATGAAATTTATTGCTATATTAATAACCTTAATCATATCCTTTTTTGCAGATCCATCTTGCATATTTCTTTAAAACCTATGAGATCATCTGCTGCCAGTTAATGGAAAGCAGTTTGTTTTGAAGGAGGACGAACTGGCAGATTTTTGTTCCCATGAACTGTATAAGAAATCTGACAAAATAGATGCAGATGGATCAATACGAGCTGTTCTTTATTTATCACCCTCTACCCTCTATCTTCCTCACTTTATTTTTATGGCTATTAAAGATGCTATCATTGATATACTGGTTTTGACTGTCTCTATATAATATGTACACTGGACAATGCTGCCATTGATATTCACGTAAACTGCTGGAGTATTGAATGACCTAGGAAAGCCGTGCAGTCTGTCTTTCATTTCTGCAGCCCTAGGTTTAGCCAGGGCAGGATCTCTAGTGAGTAAAATTTCTGCTACGCTTCAGGAGGCACAAGGGAAGTTTGATCTTTGCTCTGAGTTTTTCTACACTCTCAAGTGTGCTTGAGCTTTCCTTTAGGTGGAACTTTAGCCGGCGAGTTCCTGGGGTCTCTGCTTCATTAAAATCATTCCCTTTGGGCTTATGATCACCAAGAAACATAGCAGTGCTTGACTGCAGCCCTTTGATGATGCAATTTCAATTAAAACTCACTACTCGCTACCGATGAGGGGGAGTCATGCTCCAAATCATGACATTTTGTCACAAGTAAACAACTGATGGGAGCTGAGTGAATCGGAAGCTTGACATGGCTTATCCTTGCCTGCACTGACTGACAGCATTCTGTCAGCTAATTTGAATGTCAACAAGAGAATTAAACCTGGTTACAGAAACACTGGTATCAGAGATGAAAGTGTCTATGTTGCAGTCCTGATTGAAACTGCTGGACCCGCAAGTCACCCGCAAGCCAGTTTTAAATGATCCTCTCTGAGTCTGGAGGTGGGAAATCAAATTCAGCAATTACTAGTCACCCCACTACTTGGAGAGATTTACAGCCTGCCATGTACTCCCAGTTTAGGATCTGAAATTGGACACAGAAGGCTTGATTTTCCAGGCAAGTCAGCTCAGCTCCTGTTAAAAGCAAAGCAAAGGAGAACAACGCCTCTATGTTTATCAAAAGCAGCTTCAAATGCGGTCCTGCGGCAAGATTTGCCTCAGATGTCAAAATGAGAGTGTGATGCTCTTGTAGGTCTGGCACCAGGTAACTAGTGCTGTGTAGTTGGGAAATCTGATCTATCTAGGCAGCTTGTATTGGTTGAGGCAATGCCTGGAGATTTAGTAAAAAAAAATAATCCCTTTGCCCAGTTAAATCTGGGATAAGCAGTTAGAAATCCAGGGCTAAAGACTTACAATAGAAGGAAATATTATTCCAGCAACTCAATTTGCTAAAAACAAATGATGTGGCATTTAAATTGGGGCATCTATCTCTAGCAAGCCAGCACCTCTAATCAGCTTCTCACCTTTACATTTGAATGCAGTGAAGGCAGAGGCACTGCATTTACAATTATAGCAGATGACTTCATCCCTCTGAAATGACTTTAAAAGATTAGAATTCATAGATTATTTATTAACTCTTAGGGGATGTATTTCCAGAATGGGAACAACATATTGCATCAACATCTAGTTCCCCAGTTTAACTATTTTAATTAAGAGGGAAATGTACACTGTGCTAAAGAACTCAGCCCACATACCACTGAGCAAGGCTTTTTCCTTAGTGTTTCCTTTTTAGTACAAAGCCTTTGTTCCTTTAAACTTATGTTAATAACAGTGATCATAACACTGGAATCCTCCTGTGATAACTCATAAATAACAGGTCTAGCTAAAACAAGGCTGTTCAGCCAAGCTACCCTAAACAGGCAACCCGACAGTTTAATTGACCTGTTTTGATCATGAGCGTCTGATTCACAGGTTGACAGAGAGATTTGTGACATAGTGGTACTGGCGGTTTAACCCAAACACTCCTGGTGCCTGGATAGCAAAAGAACATCTCGTGTAAGTTCATGACAGCAACTGCAGCGTATCCAGAATTGCTTTGCTTCCTTTTTGGATTTTGTAGCAAATCTCTCCCCTACTCAAGTCTTCACTTGGTTCCTGGGTAGTAAAACGGCATGCCTTAGAAGTGGCAAAAAAAAGAAGAGATGAGCATAAACATTGTGTTCCAGACCTGCAAACCAGGTGCCAGTCCAGATGAAATATAAAGCTATTCATAGCTAAGCAGACAGAGTTTTCCAAGGAAGGCTGAGAGGGGTCAAGTAGGTGAGAAGCCAGACCCATCCACTGTGGGAGGAATGCTGGCTCCTTCCAACAAAGCTGGGGAACGAGAAAGAGGTAAACACAGCCCCGGATGCCTGTGGTAGCTGATCAGCTCCAGCATACCGACGAGCCATGGCCCAGGCTCTGCTGTGGGAAAAGGCGGGGATCAAAGTCAGGAGGCAGAGTGAACTGCATTGTGATTTACTTTGACAACGTGTTATCCCAACAGAAAAAGAAAACAACTTAATTTAAATGCTGTCAGGACAGAATGTGACCATTAAAGAAATGGAGATCTAATTATCAAGATATTGTTTGGGAGACCTAGTATGGAATAATTCACGGAAATAGTGAAGAATTAGTCTTTCAAAGACACATAAATATATTCTTCCTTTATCTCTAGTACTTATGATTTTCAGCTAGGTTAAATGCATCAAGCTTAATCATTGAGCATTTAAAACCACACTATATAATGCTTTTAGGCTTGATGTAAATTGTTATTACATACTAAGATGCTAAGGACTAGTTTCACCTCAATGTTCTGATTCATTAAACAACTACAGGTGCCATCCTTGAACAATAAGGCATATCTGAGAAATGCAGCAAGAATTTGCAGGATTACACTTATATGATTAGGATAATCTGTAAGGCACAAGAACTAAGAACCAGAAAGAAGACCCATCAAGTTCGTGTCAGGCTATTATGACAGGACTTGTTCTGTTAAATAACTGAGTTGATTTTTTAAACGCTTTCGCTTCAATTTTATAGTGGTGAACTCAAGAGCAGAATAGTTACCAGGAATTGCCAAGCTGCTCTGAACAAGAACTGTCTTAAAGCCACGCCAAATGGAGCATGAGACTCAGGTTCCAAAACCAGATTTGTCATTTTCTATTAAAAAAGAATTTGCCTTTTTGGAAAGGTGCTTTCACAATTTACTGAAAATTTTGAAATGGAAGATCTTGTTCCAGAATTTTTCAGCAACCTAAATTTTTTCCTTTCTTTCTGGACAAATGATTTTTGCACGTTTGGACAATGCTTAGGACAGGCAGCCAAACTTGTGCATACTTATTAAGCAAAGTGCTAAACAGCTCCATGGCTAATCCTTTGCTTGTTGCTACAAATAAAGGTAATTGCAATGCTGAAAAATTACAGTTAATTACAGTTAAGGAAGGCAACTGTGGAACCTGGTCCTGCTTAGTTTAAACCCTCATCTTTCCTCTGGGCCAAATCCCAAAATCCTTTTATGCAGTTTTTTATTTCCTCAAACTTCCTTTATCTTCTAGCTTAAATTCAATGCATACAACATAATGGCTGCTGAGGTGGAGTTATGGGGCATGCTGGGAAAGGAACTCTGAGCTAGCAGTAATTTGCATGTTTAATTAACAATATAATCAGGACACTTGGGCAAGACTTTTTTCCAAGGAAACATTCTTCACCTGGATATGTGCCATTGTCAAATCCAGAAACTTCTTGTGGAGAAGTATGTGCCTCTCGAGTCTGGAGTGGAAACTTCTGCCCCAAAGCAGAGAGCGAGGCACATCCTCCTCCCACCACAACTGCAGGCTGAGCAGGCATTTGCAGCTATATCTTCTGCATGCAAATGGTGGTCTCTCCCCACCAGCCTCTTCGAAAGTGGAGCCGTGTCCACTTGTCCCACCCTGTCCACATGGGAGAAACAGTTAATTTACTGAGAGAGCTTCTCTGGCTAAGTCATCATTACATGAACCTACAAATAAAATATTTGGGAAGCAGATTCCAGTCTGAATCAGGTACTTCAGGGTTGTGAATGCAAATCTCTCATGGTCCAGATGGCGGCACTGGACTTTTGGCTACTGGGACATGCCCTGTTTTGGGACACCACCCCTGCTCCCTCCCCTTTCTAACGACGAGGAGGTGGTCAGGTTGTTCCCACCCCCCACAAAATCCAGAGCTAAAGCTCAGGCTAAAGCATTCTTATTCCTGCTAAGACAACAGCAGATTAAATAGGATGAACTGATCGGCTATACTTCTTGTAAAGTTATCCCCAGAGATAAATGTACAATGTTGTTATGGAGGCTGTGGTGGTGTCTGCAGCGTAACTAAGGCTGACAGACTGCTTGCATGTGGGTGGCTGTCTTCTTTCCAGCTGTGACCAGCTGAATTATATCACCTGTCCCTCTTGATATATTAGGATATGCCCAAACTCAAGATGCATGTTGCTGCAATAGGGAAATTAATGTCCACCACTGGAGGCAATTAATAATGATTAGGAGCAAAACAGCAGGGTTAAATCTGCACATTTAACAAAGTGTTCATACAGCTTTTTTATACTATACTTCAGCCACCTGATTCTCTCAAATTTCTGCTCCTTTTTTGGGGGGGCTAGGACAACCTTATCTTAATTAATGTGTAAACTTAGTTGAAATGTCAAAGTTGTTTCAGTGAGACATGTTTATTCACTACTTAATTCCAGCTTCAGCCCCAGTAGAGGAAAGCATCAAACATGCCTGTGTGGAGGAGACTATAGAGAATAATGCTGATGTTCATTTCTGTGTCCATTTTCATTCAGAACAGCACAGCTCTTGGTATTTGTGTTTGAAGTCCCTGAGTCTCTTTGATTTCTGGACTTCTCAGCTAGTGTACTAGAAAGTGGCAGCAAATTGGCACATGGAAAATTAGCAATGCTCAGTTTAGTGCAACTCTTTAATTACCATAGAAAAGGGTGAGTGATGGGTTATTAATTTCTCTTTTGTGGCCAAAACGTGATTTCAGATATGAATATTGGGCATCTAATAGGAACAGGATGCTTTTGCATATTTTAAACCTCCAGGATACAGGAAACCTTGTGGTGTGCAGTGCTTTGTGAACCTCTGCAAGAAGGCACACAGTATTGCCAACTCCAGACATTCCAAAATTGATGACTGAGGTTTCTAAACTCACAAGAATTTACTTTTATTTACTTTTTAAAATGAAAACTTTACACGTTCAGTACTGATATGCTTCACAAGTCCTGCAAGTTCTTCGGATAAAACTGCCCAAATTACAGAATCACAGAATCACAGAATGTTAGGGATTGGAAGGGACCTTGAAAGATCATCTAGTCCAATCCCCCTGCCAGAGCAGGATTGCCTAGACCATATCACACAGGAACGCATCCAGACGGGTTTTGAATGTCTCCAGAGAAGGAGACTCCACAACCTCTCTGGGCAGCCTGTTCCAGTGTTCGGTCACCCTCACCGTAAAGAAGTTTTTCCTCATATTTATGTGGAACCTCCTGTGTTCCAGCTTGCACCCATTGCCCCTTGTCCTGTCAAGGGATGTCACTGAGAAGAGCCTGGCTCCATCCTCATGACACTTGCCCTTTACATATTTATAAACATTAATGAGGTCACCCCTCAGTCTCCTCTTCTCCAAGCTAAAGAGACCCAGCTCCCTCAGCCTCTCCTCATAAGGGAGATGTTCCACTCCCTTAATCATCTTCATGGCTCTGCGCTGGACTCTCTCTAGCAGTTCCCTGTCCTTCTTGAACTGAGGGGCCCAGAACTGGACACAATATTCCAGATGCGGCCTCACCAGGGCAGAGTAGAGGGGGAGGAGAACCTCTCTCGACCTGCTAACCACACCCCTTCTAATACACCCCAGGATGCCATTGGCCTTCTTGGCCACAAGGGCACACTGCTGGCTCATGGTCATCCTGTTGTCCACTAGGACCCCCAGGTCCCTTTCCCCTACGCTGCTCTCCAACAGGTCTGCCCCCAACTTGTACTGGTACATGGGCTTGTTCTTGCCCAGATGCAGGACTCTACACTTGCCCTTGTTATATTTCATTAAATTTCTCCCCGCCCAACTCTCCAGCCTGTCTAGGTCCCTCTGAATGGCTGCGCAGCCTTCCGGCACCTCAGCCACTCCTCCCAGTTTTGTGTCATCAGCAAACTTGCTGACAGTGCACTCTATTCCCTCATCCAAATCATTAATGAATATATTGAATAGTGCTGGTCCCAGTACCGACCCTTGAGGGACTCCGCTAGACACAGGCCTCCAACTGGACTCAGTCCCATTGACCACTACTCTCTGGCTTCTTTCCTTCAGCCAGTTCACAATCCACCTCACTACCCGATCATCCAGACCACACTTCCTCAGTTTAGCTGCGAGGATGCTGTGGGAGACCGTGTCAAACGCTTTACTGAAATCGAGATAGACCACATCCACAGCTTTACCATCATCTATCCACCAGGTTATGTCCTCATAAAAGGCTATCAAGTTGGTTAAGCATGACTTCCCCTTGGTGAAGCCATGCTGAGTGCCCCTAATGATCCCCCTGTCCTTGATGTGCCTAGAGACAGCACCAAGGACAAGTTGTTCCATCACCTTTCCAGGGATGGAGGTGAGGCTGACCGGTCTATAGTTACCCAGGTCCTCCTTCTTGCCCTTGTTGAAGACTGGAGTGACATTCGCTTTCCTCCAGTCCTCAGGCACCTCTCCCGTTGCCCACGACTTAGCAAAGATGATGGAGAGTGGCCTAGCAATGACTTCCGCCAGCTCCCTCAGCACCCGCGGGTGCATCCCATCAGGGCCCATGGATTTATGGACGTCCAGATTGCTTAATTGGTCCCTGACCCAGCCCTCATCTACCAAGACAGATTCCTCCTCTATCCTGACTTCTTCTGGGGCCTCAGGGGTCCGGGACTCCTCAGGACAGCCTCCAGCAGTATAGACAGAGGCAAAGAAGGCATTCAGTAACTCCGCCTTCTTTTTATCCTCTGTCTCCAGGGCCCCCACCTCATTCATCAGTGGGCCTACATTGCCTCTAGTGTTGGCTTTACCTGCAATGTATTTGAAGAAGCCCTTTGTGTTGTCCTTGACCTCTCTTGCAAGGTTTAATTCCAAGGAGGCCTTAGCTTTCCTAGTTGCCTCCCTACATCCTCTGACAACAGACTTATATTCCTCCCAAGTGGCCAGCCCCTCCTTCCATGATCTGTACACCCTCTTCTTCCACTTGAGTTTGCCCAGCAGTTCCCTGTTTAACCATGCAGGTCTCCTGCTACCCTTCCTTGACTTCCTACTTGTTGGGATGCTCTGATCTTGAGCTCGGAAGAAGCAGTCCTTGAATGCTAACCAACTATCTTGGGCCCCCTTACCTTCTAGTACCCTGTCCCATGGGATTTCCCCTAGCAATTGCTTGAAAAGGCCAAAGTTGGCCCTCCTGAAGTTCAGGGTTGTGATTCTGCTAGCTATTCTGTTCCTGCCACATGAGATCCTGAACTCTACCATCTCATGGTCTCTACAACCAAGGCTGCCCTCAACCTTCACCTCTTCAACCAGACCCTCCTTGTTAGTGAGGATCAGATCCAGCAGCGCTCCTCTCCTAGTTGGCTCATCCACCATTTGCATCAGAAAGTTATCATCAATGCACTGGAGGAACCTCCTGGACCGAGGATGGCTGGCTGAGTAGGCCTCCCAGCAAATATCAGGGTAGTTGAAATCCCCCATGACAACCAGGCCCTGTAATTGTGAGACTGCTCTCAGCTGCCTGTAGAAGGCCTCATCACCCTCCTCATCCTGATCCGGTGGCCTGTAATACACACCCACAACAGTATCACCCCTGCCAGCCTGCCCCTTAATTCGCACCCACAAACTCTCAACTCGCTCCTGATCCGCCCCTGGACAGAACTCAATACATCCTAGCTGCTCACTCACATAAAGAGCAACTCCACCACCTCTCCTTAGCGGCCTGTCTTTCCTGAACAAGACATAGCCATCCATGACCACATTCCAGTCATGCGAGGTGCCCTACCAAGTCTCTGTAATTGCCACTAGATCATAGCCCCCCGACCGAACATGGATTTCTAACTCCTCCTGTTTATTCCCCATGCTGCGTGCATTGGTTTACAGGCAAATTAGGTTCTGCATGTGAATGAAAATACAGAAATTTTTTTGCTGCTTGTAGATACAGTCTCATATGTTTGCTCATCTGGAAGTACAAGAAAAGACACTAGAGTTAAAAGTGATGCACTATGCCTTCAACTGCAACCTAATGGTTGGTAGGAAAGCCACTTTGTAACTGTTATACATCAGATTTTGGGGGAGGTTTTGCATGCTTTTCTTGTTTTCACAGTGGGTCAGTACAATGTTATTTAGCTTACATTCAGTCCTGAATACAGACTTGTCAGACTTCCTTCACTTGCCAGGAAAAATGTACTACTTTGGTGTTTATGATGATGAGCAAAAGAAGCCATACAAAATGCATTTCACTGAAAATAATAAAATAGTCAAGGAGAGAGAACTTGATTACTTGAAACATATCCATCTCTGGGATAGTAATACAAAAATTGAGGTAAAAATAGAAAAGGAGACCAACAGGCCATACAGAATGAGCTAGGCAGAGATAACAGAAGTGCTCAACAGACACAACACCGCTCTCATCAACTTGGCCTGAGAGGAATATTTGCTATTAGATATAAGACTCCTGCATAAAACATAGTGGTAGTGGTTACTCTGAACTGGCTTCTTCTTGTGAAGAGGGATTGGTACTGACAAGACAAATGCGGCTATAAATATTATTTCAAGACCAAGAAGAGAGACCTTGAAGGGATGAGATACTGACCCAAGACATTTCCTCTCCTGTGAGAGGGAGGGTTGTCATGAAGTCTTCCACATTCAAATTGTTGTTGACTGCACAGAGCTGTGATGATCTTTAATGACTACAGTGACATTAATTGAAGAAGAAATCTACTCTGTACAGTATGTCAGTTTTGAATAAAGTAACTGATGACAGATAGGAGCCAAAAAAAAAGAAATTTGGGAAAAGAAATACACATTTCAACTGTATGAAAGGAAATATTGAATTGCTTCAAGTATTCTACCTAATTATCTGTAAATCTAGGCTCCCCTGCTGACATACAGGGAAAAACAACGAAGAAAAGTTGTAGAAATCGTAGCATGGTTCCACGATAATAATGACAATAATAATGATAATAAAAATAAAAATTAATTTAAATCTTCTTGCGGCCAATTGATCTCAGGGAAGACCTGGGTTTTGTGACTGCTATCACAACGAATCCATGGGTTACCTGCTTTGTCCCAAGAATTGTATTCTTCATTTGCTGAATTAGTCTTCATTATACAAATGAGAGCATAGGCAGGTAGCTTTTCTATCTGAAAGTTAATTTTCTCTGCTATTGTTTTTTTGACTTAGTTGACTTTCAGCAATTATTTATGCAGACCTATCTCTCTAACCTAATCAGTTTCAACACATTTTTCTGCAGTACTCAACCTTGGGTGGCAGGAGAAAAGCTATTATTTTAGATGCTGCTTTATTGGACGACAATAATAAGCAGATAGGGAATAATTGCTCAATCTTGTTGTTGGTTTTAAGATATGAACTGTAGCAGGCTGGGTTGAACCAAGGAAAGGAGCAGACATCTGTTCACAGGTCCTCGGGCTACCTTTGCTTGATCTTTCTTTATCACAGTGCCTTGATCTAAGAACAGGGAGTGCTGTGTGCAGCTGGAGGATGGAAATGTTGTGACGTTTTTTGCTTTGTCCATTGATCTGTGCACTGCTGTACACGGATATGAAGGGTTTCGGTGTGTCTCACAAATCCCAGTGAAATTGACTCCCATTTGTTCTGTTATTTGGCTATTTACTGTTACTCTCTTTTTTTCCCTGCAGGCCTGAACATGACACATGGGTTCACACTAGCATTTTTCAAACACTGTGCCTCTGTAGCTAGGTTAATAAAGAGATGGTCGGCTAGTAGCCTGCTTTTAGATGATTTTTTTTTCTAAAAATAAAATTGTGCCAGATGTTTATTAGAAAGCTGGTAGAACAGACTGAGAGTATTTCCAGTTTCTGCCAGTGGAAATTGGAATCCATTATTACTGGGCACTAAATGTTCGGATGCTTTTTCGAGCTCCTTAAATCTATTTCATTTCCATGTTGACAGAGATATTAGACAGCTGTTGGAAAATCTGTCCTTTCTTTCAGTGCTACAACAAGAAAGCTTTCCGTTTAACTGCCAGGGGTCAATAAAGCTCTTTAATGTACTAATCAGTGTTGAGTGATACGTAGGAAAGTATAAGAAAGAATTCTTTCACTTTGATTTTTGTGTGAAATTTCCTCAGCTCTTCCAGCTTACCGCTGTCGCTCCTGTCCGTGTTCATGATGGACGGGAGGGCTGAAGCACATTTTCTGAACGGTTGCCCCAAGGGCTGGGCCCATTGGTGGCAGATGTAGCAGGGTCAGCAAGAGGTTTTGCTTTCTGCAGGCTTTCCAGGCTGGAGAAGGAAAGTCTCCCCTCCCTGCCCAGGGGTAGGACAAGACTGCTCGACCCTTTCCTTCCCAGCCATGCTTTGGGGACTGAGCAACTGCAGTGCGGGGCATTTTTGTCAAAGTGATTCGAGGTCTCGTGCCTTTTCATGGTGTGAAATGTCTTATGGCCGTCTCCTCTCTTGCTTGCAATCAAGTGACATCACTATGGAAACCGCTTGCATGGAAGTATAACATTAGGGAAGGCAATCTGTGGTGTTAGCTTGCTTTAATGCAATGTGTGTCTTAGTCTTTCCTCCCAAAAGTGGAATTAGTGTCTGGCTTTGCTCTTTATGGGAGCTCTCCCATCCCAGCTGTTTTGCTTCCCCACTTCCCCAGGCCATTCTTTCCCGACACCTGATTTTTTTTTCTCCTCAGTCTGCTCTCTGAGAGCTTGCATCCTTGCTCCCTGTGAGTTTTACACAGCCTGCTCTACTCTCCCAGGCTGCTCCTGCTCCTCTCCTGCTTGCAAGATCTGCTGACAAGATCCAGGCACACTGGTGGCTTTGCCCTTAATAAAAGCCAGTCTCTTTTCCTCTTCTTCTTCTTATGGCACAGGAGAATGCCTAAGTGGAGCATTTAGTGATGTCCTCCACCTTCTTTCCAGCTGCTTCATCACAATTTCAAGATCTTCTTAAGAAAACAGTGTCCAGGTGGCTACCAGAACGGCTGCAGAGGAGAAGGACCTGGCTTCATCTGAGCTTTGAGGCCAACTTTCAGCAGGGAGTTGTGACCAGGAGGTGTTTGCAGGTCCTGCCTTCCAGGGTATGGAGCTGTTGCTGTAGGGAAGTGTTTATTGTAGGTATATACCTGGCTGTCACAGGACATTGCTAAGATTGTTTCCTATGAGACACAGTTCTCATATAACATTCACCATGCCAGTACCTAAGAGGAGGGGATTTTCTGCCTCTTCATTCGTCAGTTGGTGCTTAGGTTATTTTTTTTCTCACATTCCCCACATCAGAGCTTGTTGAATGTAGAGCTTTTTTCAGTGCTCAGTGGCCTTCTTCAGATGTGATGGTATAGTGTGAGTCCCTTTCAAGTACTTCAACACTGGAGCCCTTTTACTTTCCTGGAAAACAAGCAATAATTCAGAAATACATGGCTGAAAAAATATGTGCGTGGTGGTGACTGCTGAGGAGTAAAGGACTGACTGGGTGCTCTTCCACCTTTCAGCCCTCAGCGGTGCCATGACACAGATCCAAGTCCCTATAACACTCTGTGTCCCTGGTTAGCTATTTGTAAGATATATATAACACCCCTTTCTTAAGAGAGGAATAAGAGTGTGTACAGCTCCAGTCTTCATGGATGCAGGGCTGTAGATCAGCACAAAGTATTATTATAACTAATAAATGTTAAATGCTGTCTTTTTTTGACAGATGATTTAATGAGTTCACTTTCTGAACAGAACTTACAGGGGTATTTTATAGTAATTTTCTAATGGGATGCTTGGTGCTCAAAAATCAGTAATCTAAAGCAACATGCAAGAAGAAATAAATATTTTCTGCTGGTGTAGGCAATGAGCACACTAGCACTCTGACGTGAGTGTAAATGCTTTGCAACTGTTTGCTATTAAAGCTTTAAAATCGATTTTCCAATAGCTTTAAATACTTGGGTAAAACTTTATAATAGGTTGAGCGATCATTTTAGCTTTTATAATATAATGTGAATTCAGACACATGGTTACGCTAAAATCTTTCCCACTTGCATACCTCTTACACAGATTACAAAGGGAACGTGTTATAGACAATAAAATCTAGGGGGGGAATTGTCATCCCTTTTCTCCAACGCCATTAAGCACAGAGACGGTGATGCTGGCCATTGCTTTGTAAAGGAAAAACAACAAGTTTATGGTTCCTCATTTCCCATGGCAAACAGATTGCTTATTTTAATTTTGAAAATAAAACGATGGAGGCGATGTGGGTCTGTAAATAAGAGTGTGCATCTCAATTTTCTGCAAATGCTTAAGTGGTTTACATCTGTTTCCTCCCAGTTGTATTTCTCAAACATGAATTTCCATTTTAAAAAGAGTCATAAAATCACTACTGTTTCTCTGTGGATCTATTAGCAATAAAATAGCCTACAGAGGTTTGCACAGCCATGGAAAATGTACAGTGATAATAGGCTGTCCTGCTGTTAC
The DNA here is from genome assembly GCF_013368605.1 of Nyctibius grandis. Lineage (NCBI taxonomy): Eukaryota > Metazoa > Chordata > Aves > Nyctibiiformes > Nyctibiidae > Nyctibius > Nyctibius grandis. The sequence continues at coordinate 20,984,288 of NC_090664.1, read as the reverse complement.
ATGGCTTATGCAAACTTTACATTTATCACTGCAGAACCATCTATCCGCAGGGTTGGAGTACAGCAAACAACTGAATAAAAAAGACCAAAAGAAGGAATATGACACAGAAAGCTCTATATACACATCATTAATCAGACAAGATGAATTCTCAAACTTGAATATATGTTTTCTCAGAGCCAACTGAGGGAAAAAAAATACTGATCACAATCTGAAATGTAAAACTTTACATAAAATTAATCTCCTGCAAACTGATATTGCACTAAAGGACAGAAAGACAAAGAAAAAGAGAGAGGGAGAAAACTTATTTTCATATCTGTGTCAGCTTTCAATTATGGCACCCCTGCTATCCAAAGACTAGCATCTTGTGCAAAAAAGCTTGCAGAACGATACTGCAGCTGCTCAGTAATTAGTGCAAGTCAAAGTGTCAGGAGTGTGAAAAGGTAGGAGTTGCAGTCAGGCCCAGGAGGATCTCTAAGCCATCCACCAGGATCAGACATACCAATTTCCATTAGCCAGTGTGAAGCCAGTGCTGTCCCAGTTTAGCATCTCCAACTGAATGGGGATTTACAGCCAGATCGAATTCAACATAAGAGGGCCTCTGGTCACCTAAGTTCAAAAGAAAGTTAGAACTGGCAACACCAGGTTTATAGCTGCAGGTCTTCAGAGATTTGTCACCACAGGCAGAAGCTCAAGACTCTTCTAATTTTTGCATGGCCTTGGGTAGGCTGGAGCATTTCCCAAGGCAGACGGGAGCAGATGGTAGCCCCTAGCATCCTGACCACATTGTCCCTTTGCCAGCTACGCCTCCTGCCAGCGGCCACCAAGGAGGATGACTGGACAACCATTAAGCCCACCCTTTACCAATTTGGGACTGTTTAGAGTCTTCCACAGGAACAGTGGGCTGCAGCTCCTATAGAAGTAGCATGCATAGTTTAATCTCTCACAAGAAAGCCTCACTGCGTTGCTCCTTGTTTGCCTCAGTGTAATATAAATGTTTGTCAGTATGAAAGCAAATGGCTGCTCTTTATAGATGGCAGAAGGCGACAGTAATATCGTCGGATGCTTCTTAGCTAAAGGGTAATTGGAATCAGAGAAGGAAAAGGGGAAGAGGGGACAAATAAAAGAGAAGAAATGTGGCTTCTAGAGGGGTCAGGAAGACTGGTGAGAAATAAAGCCTCTACCCATTTGGATGGATTCCTGCCATTATTCGAGCTGCTAGCTTCACAGCATGAAAGCAGAAAAGCACCCGGTCCAGGCACACAACGTTAATCTGGTTGCCTAAATAGACTAAAAATGTGAATGAGGAGAAATGAATCCTCGAGAGAAACACAAGACATATATGAGCTCAGAAAGAGCAATGACTTTTTGCACATTACTTTGGAGTCAAAAGCAAATTGTCAAAAGTTTCTTTTTGAAGGTCTATATGCTAGCTTTTGTATAAATGCATCATCTTTTTCTCTCATCAGGGATCTCATGGGAAGTGCGACAGCAGCCTTTATTGCTTGTACATGCCATACTGAAAAACACAGGATAGATTCATTGCTGGTGGAGTCACAGTTTTGTAAAAGTACCTCTGTGGATGAGTTTGATCCTGTGAGACCTCAGTGCATTGGTGTTTTTAGCCAAATGTAAACATGGTTGGAAATTTCAGCTTTGTGAGCAGGAGCTTGACTGTTGTCTGTTTTGGGAGGGACGCATAAGTCTCAGTGATGATAAAATACTTCCATATTTCAAGATCAGTGAAAGAGCCTCAGTCAAAAAACTCCATCACACTGGAAGAAGGTGCTTTTCTTTGTCCTCTCAGACAATACACTGGCATTTTTCTTGTGTCTTTAGCTGTCTTGAAGGTTTGTTTCTTCAGCTAGCTCTTCTGTTGGGGCCAATACACAATGTGGTAGCTTCATTATTTCTGAGTATAATTATTGCCCAATGATTTTTAGAGGTAGATTGAACAAGTGCTACAGTGTATGTTCAACAGAGAGCCTGATCATCACCTCTCTGAATCTGTATAAAACCTCGACTTTCCTTCAACACTGCCAGTCACTTACTGGACTTCTCATTTGCCACTGCTCCAGGACTAACTCTAACCTTCCAGGACCTGAAAGGAATCTTAGTCTGTGTGTTTATGCTATCCAGGGCATTTCTCATATTCTCAGGGAATACGAGGAATCACTTTCTTGTGGGAGCTTTCCTTGATGCAAGCAAAACTGCAGCTGCATTGTGGTCCTGTGGCCATGGAGCCTGGAGGGAGGCTGGATTTCAGGTCCTGGCTCTTTCACTTTATGGGCAGATGCCATGAAATTTGCAGAAAATTGTTTCCCTATTTGTTGTTTTGAAGCACAGGGACACCTGTCTTGTTTCAGTAAGCTGGGCAGTTTTAGCTTTGTATGGACCATGCAGACAGAAGATTGCTGGTGTGGGGAGGGACTGTGAAGCACCCTCCTATGACAGTGCTATGGCAGCCCTGACAGTGGTACATGCTGGAGATGATGTTCCTGTGGATGATTGGGAGGATATTTTTGTTCTGGTAAAGAAGCTTTAACACCTGAAATTATCATATGACAACTCTTTCTAAGATTGGCCACCAAAAAATAGTATTTTGGAAGACCTAAATAGAAAAGCAGTGACTGATATCCTGAGTCAAGAAAAAAATGGTAGCATGACATTTTTCAGCAAAACATTAGCACGTTTACAGGACAGTGGTGTTATTTATTCAGTGCCTGGTGGCTTTCCCTCTTGAACAAATAGTAATGAGCAAGTGTTTAGCAAACAGTTAGGGAGCACAGGACTGCTTTTCAGGTGAAAAAATAGGGTTATGATCTTGGGCAACAGGATTTTTACCTTTGATTTGCTTAAGTTTTTATACTTGACTGTTATTAAGACTCACATAACACTGGATTAGGGATGTTAATACGATTGTTACGGTTAAATTCCAACTCAACTTTCAGTAATAACCTCTTTCCTGTGCAAAATTCCCTGCAGTTTCAGCTGGGTGAAAGACTTCACTCATCTCAATTCTAGCTTTTCTGTGCATGGGAAGAAGATTTGCACAGCTCAGTCCAGAGGTGACTGCAGTTCACGGGTGAGAAAAATGATTGACAACATGCAGGAGTTTGCCAGTCCCTCAGCGGGGAAGAGTCCTTCTGTGTAAGTGTCCATGGGTGCCAGGCAAGAGACAGAAAGAAGGGGAGTGATCAGCTGTGTGCAACCCTACTTCATGACAACTGGCTTGGTTTTCTTTGTAACTAGCCTGAAAAGCTGACCCCACACTTCAAAGCTAACAGGTAAAGGGCCAAGATAAAAGATAAATATCTATGGTCTGTTAAGCAGCACGAATTTTGGAAAGCAGAGGAGGTCTGTGTGCTGTCTGAGACTGAGACCAAGGGCTGCAGATTTGCCCAGGCAAAGAGGAGCTCATCCACAGGACACCTTCCCGGCTTCAGCTTGGCTGGAGCTGGGCTGCCAACTTGAATCACCCCAAAACCCCTGCCAGCCCCTGATAGGGCCAGCTCATTTCCTGGGCTCAGGTGACTGAGTAGAAAGACCAGCCTGAGCTGTTAAGGTGGGTCTGGTCTGGCTGCAGAAAGGCTCCATGGAGAGCCATCCTCTACCACAGGGGGGAGGAGGAGCCGGTGGGCACCCATTGGACATAGAGGACCATCAGTCAGACACATGGGATATACGAGTGACCAGATCCTGAAATCAGATGATTTCTAAATAATGTCATTTTTTTGGTTGTTTTTGATTGTTGCAGCTTTCAGGCTCATGGAGGGAAGGTTGGAAGCCTGAGTTACTGCTCAAATCTCCTGCTTTATAAGGCCATCTCAAAGCAAACCTTTGTGAGGCCTGCAGAAGAGAGGAAAATCCTGGCTAAAGCACCTTCTTAAGAATCATTTTAAACAGCGAAAATATCTTACTGCTACTCAATCTAGTTAAAAAACAAAAACCCAGTGAACTCCTGCAGCTTCTACTGACAGCAGCTCCATAACATCGTCACTGATATGAACCTTAGGACAACGTGCTCTCTGCTGACGGCACTCCATAAATAATATTCTTACTCATTACTAAAACCTGAAAAAACTCCGAGGAAAGAAATGTCATGTGCCTGAATATAACGGTATTACCCATCTGAAAGCTAATGCTCCTATTTTTTTTTTTTCCTCATACTGCATAGTATATTGAAAAGACCCAGTATATGCTATAAGGGAGGATACCTATGATTTTTTTTCTCCAGGAATCTTCACACTTTCTAGACTTACTGAATGCCATAGAGGGAAGGAACAAGTTTAAAAAACAATTAGTAGGACATGTGGTGCTCATTCTTGGCTGAAACTGCATATTCTCATCTGCCTGAAAATACTCAGCAGTCGTTCATGAAAAATGTTTTTGAACTAATGAGCTATATTTGCATTCCCCTTAGAAGAGATTCAGAATTTTTCATCTACACTGCACCATGAAAAATGGATGTGTTTTTTCACAGAGGTAATTTGAACATAAACCACTGCATCCATGGGAAGACAACCTTTGCAGAAACTTTTTAACTTAACACATTCCATTTGTTTTCTCCAGTGAAGGTCAAACGTATGTGAAAGGTGTAAATTTCATGCACAAACCTAGATGCTGATGAGATTTTGTTTTTGGAGATAAATCTGCAGAAGAGAAATTTTTCATAAGTGTCACCGCAAAATAATATTAAAATGTTCATCTTCATAGTGGCTGGTTCCATTGCATTAAAATACATGTTGCAAAGCTCATTTAATTAGTATAGTTAGGAATGTCTCTTCCCTGCTTCACTGACTCTCCAAATCACAAGTTTAATTTTGTCAAAATCAGACCATTGTTTTTCCTTCATTCTTCATTACTGAAGAAGACAGCCCCATGTTAAATAAATGTTTTATGCTACTGAGAGCAGAGCAGTGAAACAACCCCAAATATTTTCTAAGCCCAGGTTTGGAAAAGTTTTGAGTGCAAAGAGCTAGAGCGCTTTTCTGTGTGTGTGTGCATGTGTGTGTGTGTTGTTATTGGAGTATTTGACTACTGGAAAGGTACAAAAATTGAGCAGGCCTGCTGTAAACTGATGATGTAGTGCACACCATCTCTCATGCCAGCAGCTACATGCTCTTGGAAGCAGTTTCTTCTATGTTTTCAAAGACAAATGATGACAAAAGATACGATCTCTATAAATTACCCTAATCAAAATCATTCTCTTTCAGAACTCTTGGTTAATCAATTAGTCAGTATTCACAGTTTCTTATGAATATCACTTCAGAGCCTCCCATAGCGTTGTTCTCTTCCAACAGCAAATATTTAGAACATTTTATTAAAGAAAAAAAAAACAACAAAAGACTGCAACAAATTAAAACAACAGCATATATAGCAAACAGAGAACTTCTGCAACCATACGGAGCCATTAACAATAAACTCTTTGGATTTACAGATATCACTGATGTAGCAGTTATTTGAATTTTGTTTGTTTGATCGGCTTAGTTATTATTTATACCAAGGTCTTTTCAGAGGGCACCTATTCTGAATGAATGGAAAAGACCACTAGACCATCATCTGAGCCCCCTACTAACACGTTTTCACACTGTATGAGGCAGGTATTGCTCCTGTGGAATATGCGGCAGTGCTATTCTTTAGCCTTCTCCAAGAACCTTTCCACCTGCACAGGAACAGCTTTTACATCTCAGCACTATCTTCCTTCTAACTCAGAGGACTCAAAACAATGCATTTAGAAGACTGTTGTGATTTTTATCAGGAGGCTTTGGGTTCACTTGGGTTTTTTTTTTGTTTGGGGTGGGTTTTTTGCTGTTTATCTGTCTTCCCTTTATTTCTTTGTGTCAGTTGTCTGGAAGAGGGCAAATGAGGGCACGAAAGAGCATTCTTCCGTCTACGTTGCTTGGCATGGCAGTATTTTAAAATGTCATTCAAAATCTGTATCTAATGTGCATCTTATGATACTGTGAGGGAGAATCAACCCTATTTTCTTTTTCAAGGGCTTCAAGACGAACCTTGTTTCATTAATAAATCATGTCATTAACAGGGAAATTTAATTGCAGTGATACTTCATGATTCACAGTAAAAGCATGCTATATATTAATGGTCGGCATATTGACTTCCAGACATAGGAACTCTTGTGAACTGTGGAAAATTGACATGTGCAGCTGTTAGGAAAATCCCTCCAAGATCACCAGAACAGCTGAAGAGAGAGCAATATATTGAAAGGACTTGTTCAGAGCAAGCCAGAACCTGGATACATCTTTTAAGGGATCTTGCTGATGCCATTTTCTGACATGATCTCTACTTCACCTTCCTATTTGCATTTGTAGCGGATAAAGCACCCCAGAACAGGAAGAGCAGCTGTCATTAGGCAGTTTTAGGTAGTGCAGATTTCTTCAGGCACAGCATGTGTCCCGGGGCTGGATCAGCTGTGTAGCAGGAGAGCTTTGCCCGACATCTGAGAGGAGAGAAGGCGGCTCTGTCATACTGCAGGGCTGGGGCACCTCTCTTGCCATGATGGCCTTCCTTCTTTTGAGACAGACTGGAGATCTCACCAGAAGCAAACCAATCTCTGTAGCCAGTCTATCACTTTATTTAAGTGCCGTTCTGGTTGTGGGGGTCCTTTCCCACTAGCTCCACAGAAATCCCCACGTGGATCTGACAATCCTAGGATCGCCTATGATCTCACATGCTCTCCAATTAAGGGATCATGAAGGAGAAAGAAAGAATAACATCACGCTTTTGGGCTAGCAGGTGCCCATGGAAGTCCTTTACTCTTGCGGTCAGGCAGAGGGGAGGCAAAAGACCAGTTTTAGCAATCTGCCCCCTCCTCACACACACATACACCCATGGCATCTGGAGTACATGTCTTACATTTCCCTCCACCATGTGGACAGCAGAGATACCCATTGAGAAGGATGAAGAACCTTGGGCAGGAGGTGCAGATTTGCCTTGGGTTCCTCCTGCTCGACCATTTGTTGCACAAGGAGAAGTTGCTGAGGAGTGTCCAGGTCAAGGAGACAAAAGCCTCATTGCCCCTGCCCCCTTTGGGCCAGCTGAAGGCCATTTCCACTTCCGCAGCTCTCTGGAGAAGAGGATTATAGGATAATCTGAAATTACCTCCTCCTTTTTCTCATAGGCCATCTGATACAGCTCCTGTTATAGCTCAGCAGCAGAATATGAGTCTAGGAAAATTAACTGTAAAAGAAAACACTGGCGGGTTTATTATTCTTCTATAGATTATTTTGTATATGAAATGTTTTGAAAAGTACCAGCCAAACTTGGACTCACAGGGCCTGGTTCTCCTCAGCAAGTCAGCTACAGTAGACTGCTGGAATCAGTAGGCTTCGACTTGTATAAAAAGTTTCAATCAAAGAAGACATATAAATCTGTACATTCAAACAGCTATTATACAGCTTGAGCGTTGCCAGCTCATACTATTTCAGATTTTTTTTCTTTAAGACTCTGATGTTGAAATCAAGAGATTACACAAGAATCAAGGTTCCAAAATAAAACTTCCCAGAAACAATCCTGTTGGCTGCAGAAGAAAACATGAACTGACATCATCCTAAAAACTGAGAAACCAAAAGACAAAGTTAAATACTTCATTTTTAGCAATTACGGATCTACGAGACCTGTTTTTTCAGTGCTGTGGTTACCTGGTGGCTTGCTCTGAAATACACAGACTGAAGGGGTTGCAGTGCAAAGCTGTGCGCGGGGAGGTCTCTGCTATGCACTTTCTGCCTCAGCTATGAATTCATATTCTGGGCTCAAAGCCTGCTTTAAATCCCTCTCAGAGGTCACGAACAGGAAAACCTTTTGCTCTGGCCAGCTGCTATCATCCCGTTAAGTGGCAGCAGTCCTCTTCATGACCAGGTATGATGGGAGCTAACTGAAGTATCTGAGATTTGGGATGTGGCATTGATGCTGCCTTGCGTTGCTGCAAGAAGAGCAGTGGCTGGAAGATGGGGGAGGCAAATTCCAGCTGTAGACCAGGTCTGTGAGGCCAGACCTTAGATGGTTTAGGGTAAGTGAAATAAAAGCTGGCTGTGATAAAACTTTTCACAATGGAAGCAGAGCTCATGTGCTGGTATCCAAAAATCTCTTGTGCTTTTCCACCCACACTGAAGTTACAGATGGCGTTTGTTAAACAGAAAAAGAGTGGGAAGTGTCTTCAATCAGGCAAATTAATCTGATCCCCTCTCCTTCCCTGGGAAAGGAATAGCCTTGGTTATAACAGAGAGCTTGTTTTTGCTTCAGAGAACTGAAGATTGCATCAGAAACTCCAACGAGACCTTTCTGAAGAGCAAAAAAAGTTTCATGACGCTCCTTTGTTGTCAGTGCCTCCAGGACTCGGCTATGCAAAAAGATGCTGTATCACCATCCACGAACAGTGTGTAAGAGACACAGTGGTCTCCTAAACAGACTTGTGCAATAAAAAATGACAGGAGGGAATGCAGAGTACAATCTTGTATTACAGGAATCCATCTTGGCTTTTAAGAGCCTATATATGGCGATAGCTTTGTTCTCGCTGTTGTAAAAGATCTTAAAACAATGCAATAACAATTTATCATTTTCATAAATGTTAGTCTGCAAAATCACACCCTCCTCACTGCACTGCAGGGCACTTAAAGCTATTTGCAAATAAGAGAGGGGCAGGAAGCCTTTTTTCCCAGGATTTTTAAGGTTGTGCTGAGGCACCAGCTGTACACCCCCTTTACCTGAAGGTGCCTGTGCCCCAAGGACTGATGGTAACAGTTCTGGTGGGTGACTTTCTCACTCTCTTTCTTTCTCCTTTTCAAGTTGCATCTGGAGATCACGGTCTTGAATATTTTCAAGTGGAGAAATATACACCAGAATGGTGTGTAGTTCATTGGCATTCATTAAAAAATGCCTCAATAGAACACTTGCAGGACAATTTGCACAGGCAGGACCATGAACAGGTGTGATAAGACTACAGGTTAGGTCATACTAATATTTATACTATGCATTTGCTACTTACATCAGTCTCTATCTACGTATGTTAACAGAGATACTGCAAAATTCTCTGAGTCCGACTCTTCACTATTGCACATCATGCCAAAAGCTGCTGCTCTCTCTCTTCTACCTATTTACCTGTAAACGTAATCAGAAGACAATGCCACTATATTCCTTTCTATTTACTACCTGGGAGACATCTCCTTCTGTTTGTGGGAAGCAGTGCTTGCTACCAAACTCTGCCTCAGAAAGAAAGACAAAGCTGTACATAAGCATCTGAGTAAACTGCTTCACCAAGAAAATCTGAGTTAAGCTGCCAGTAATAAATACATTTATTGGGTAGACAGTAAAAAGTACTGAAGAGTTTAAAATAAATTCTGAGTTATTTAAACTTAATTTATGACCAGGAAAATAAACCCTCTCTTCTACTATTAATGTTTTTTATCTGGGCCATCAAACGTCACACCCTACTGATTTTGGATGTAAGGTCACTGGAAACAACATATCAGTGGTGTCAGCAATACAAATCAACTGAAATTCCCCTAAAAATAAAAATGTCAGGAGTAAAATTATAGGCAATAGTTATTTCATGGTATGAAAGACTTGTAATATATCACGAGTTCACCTTTCTCTATCTTTATCATATATCACTTTGAACATTAAGTATACCTCCATTTCATCTATTTTAAATATAGATAATGTATCTAGATAAAACAATAATCTTAGAGAAAAGTGCACTGAAATGATTGTTTGGGTTTGCATTCATTTTTTGAAATGTCGCCTAATTTATACCAAATAACAAAGCAATAGCCCTGTCTATAAAAGGCAGTACTATGCACAAGCTGATGCTTTCTAAGAACATATTTCTGTGTTAATGGAATACGGGAATAAAAAATTCATCTGGACTAATGATTTTAGCAAGAAGAAAAAGAAGGGGTGGCCCTTCACTCTGACTGACCCTTCATTTGGCCCATGAAGACAATACCCAACCTAAACCAAGCATTGCGGGAAGCGGTAACAAATGCCGCTGGGAAGGCAACAAGCAGCACATATTTGTGAAAGTGCCTCCTCCGAAGTTTCTGCGTAGATGATGAACACATCTGTGTCTGTTAAATTGTCTTTAGTACAAATGGGGATTTCCTCAGGCCATTTGTGACTGTTATTAAATGGCTCCCAGAAAACAAGTTACTAATTTGGCTTGCATCACCATGCTGAATTATAACTAAACACGCTAAATGTCACACTGCGCTGCATGTGGCACTCACACAAAGAGAAACAGGTGGTTATAAACCCACATTGTACTGCCATAGAGACATGAAAGTGCATATCCAGTTCAGATGCAGTTGGTTTTTCTGGTAATCGGGTAAGTAACAAACTGCTAGTGTTTGGACGTTTTGTGTTTGTGTATAACGAGGAAGAGGATGGGAACGGACTCTGTCTCAGTGCTGTCACATCACTTGCCTCTAACGAATCTGGCCCCAGATCTGTGGAGCTTCCAGGCCTGGAAATCTCTCAAGGTCCCTGAATACCCTTTTAGGGTTCAAGCCCTTAGTCCTGTGCCCTACATGAGAGCAGGAGCCAGGAGCCTGGGTGCCTGTCCCCAGCACTCTGTCTTTGGATGCTCGCCAGTGCTGTCCACCGAGCAGGTGAAGTACCCTCCCCCCCAGAGTGGGGCTATAGGATGACTTGTCCAGCTTTTCCCTACTTTTTGAACACAGTGACTCTGTCTCTTTCTTAAACCTCTGCCACATCTTTTGTTTAAGCCATGTGTGCCACTTTCATTTCACCTTGCCTTCAGAAATGAGAAGGAAGTGCCTATACTTCCACGACAATGCTGCAGAGTTTTGGCTCACCATGGTGTCTGGTCTGGCAAAGACGGGATGCAGTCCTACCATGGGCTGCCCTGTGCTCATGCAGAGGTAGTGCACAGCTATTTGGGATGGCTTTTAAATAATTTGCTATCAGTCAGAATTCATAACCTTTTTTTCTCGTGTCACTCTTTGTGCATTTGAGTGATGTTTGTAGCAGGTGTAAGATGCAAGTTATCCCTGTTGCTGAGGCGACAGTCGAGATGACAAAGAAAGGGAACAAGGAGAAGTTGTTCTCACAAGGCATGGTGAGATGAAATCCTTTTGGGATGGGATGAACACATCAGAAGCTAAGCCAGAAATGCTCTCAGAATCTTTCATCTTGAAATGGGAAAGAGAATTCAGAAGTCTGTGGGAAGGTAAGATACCCAGGCTCACAGGAAAAAAAAACACCCTGCAATTATTATAAACATTTCTTGTAAAGGAAAGATATGACAGTGATTAGAAAACACTTTTGATGACAGATTCTACCAGTGTGTCTCTCAAAAAGTTTGTCTTTAGGGTCCTTTCCTAGAGAAGGCAACACACTCGTCCATCAAGTCTTTCTGTATTATATGGGAGTGCAACAGCACCCCTCTTTTTGGGCACGTTAGAGTTGTGGGTGCCCAATGCTACAAATGCACAGCATGCAGATGTGTTGGTGGTGGAATGTGAGGTAGTGACTCAGATAAGTGAAACCTGACAGATTAAAGCTAAATCATACCAGTCAGCTCCTATATATGTTCAACTAGCAGGGCTGATCGATTACTGCATCATGTGGAGCACAAGCCAAAAGGTACGTCATCTGGAAAGGTCAGGAAGGGGGGATGCAGCCTAGAAGGTAGGAGAGATGTCAGCAGGTAGAAGTGAGAGATCATTTCTCCTGTAGCTGAAGCCTACAAAACAAATGCTGTAATATTCTCACTGGGGAGTTTGGAAGCACTTCAGTGATAAGAGAACTGCCTTTCTGTCTATGTTTTGTGATAACTATTGCCAGATAGGTGATTCCTGAGCAGTGGTTTTCCTGTTCCTCCCAGCACTTTTCCTTTATATTGATTTAACAGTTTTCTCAGGCAAAAGAACTTGGATTTCATGGCAGAGACACATGCTAGCTTGGACCAGTAAGGTGTATTCCCCAAAAGAGAGATCCTGGAAACACTTTTCGTTTTTTATCATTTATGCCATGCAAGAATCAAGATACTGACTTTGATGAACTTTGCCTATCACCCTTTTCATTCCCTGTAGTACTGCCAAAATACTGTCCTCGGTATGGAAAAGGTGAAATATACCTGATGAACAGAGTTTCATTATGTCAGGAACTCTCTGCTGTTCCTCGTTATGATGGACTTCTCCATTTCTAACTCAGATTCTGATTCTGTCTCTCTCCTGCATTAACCTGCTGTGATCTCATCAGGAAAGCTGATCCATGAAGCTGAGGTTACAGAGAATGTTACTTAACCTAATAACTGGTCTGACAAGCTTTTAAATGTCTTTTAATATTTTCTCTCCAGTTGTGTTTTCATTCACACTGTGCTGATAGCAGCTGAGTAGCAGCAGCCATGGAGGTAGGCATGAAACCTGCATTTTCCTTACCTATGGCATACGAACATATTTAAAGTCCAAAGGAATCTGTGAGATGGTCTTATTTACTCTGCTTGACCCGCAAGCATACCCTTTCTCTGTACTTCTAGCTGTAAGACATTTTTAAATCTATCCATGGCACAAAACATAAGGTTACCCATGCTGGGGGAAGAAATCCTTTATTTATCTGCAGTAGGTTCGAGAGCACTACAGATAGACAAGGTCCATGCTGTTTCACAAATACATATCAGCCTTGACCTGCAGAAACCAATCGTGGGCTTATTGTCTTATTTGCATGATACAAACCCAGTGCCTCTTCCTTGTTGAAAGTAAACTGAGTTGACTAAACTGCCTTTACTTGGTAATTCTCTCAGCAATCTGATCAAAATGATTAATGGTCATTCTGGTCAACGCTGGATTTAATTCAAGGTCACAGAAAAAAAAAGATAAAGGTCACTGTGCTGACCAACCTCTATTTATCTACAGATTTTTGTTATTAAGGAATTAATCTGATAGTGTTTCCATACACAACACATTAATTATTTATACATTTGATACAAAATGACTTCATACAAAGATTAAGATTGAGTCTTAAATTGCTGGCATGGGGCACAGAGATGTAGTCCTGTGATGAGCCTCATCTAGGTCAACATAGCTGAATCCCAGTTTAAATGTGTACTGAGTCTGGTATTACACACAGCCAGACCGATTTACACCAAATCTTACATGTACTGAGCAAACTGACGTCCAAAACTAAATCTTGCCTTGAGAAAAATCTTAGCTTTTGTGACACATTTATCAGAGTGTCTGTTTTCAGGAAGGCTTAGCCCACTGTCCTTTATTTTGAGATTCGAAGTGACAGATATTTGAAACAAATAATTATATAGCAATTTTATTCAGTCTCCGGAAGTTTGAGGGGAACATTCTCAGCCTTAAGGCACTGAATTTCAGTCAGAAGTAATTTCTAATGTTGCTTCATCCTATTACTTGTAAATTCAATATAATTAGAGGCATATCCAGTTCATTACCAATTTGAACTCTTGCCCAGTTTTTTTCAGTCTGTTGCTTTTTCAAAACACTTTATTAAAAACTTGTTTTGCTGTCACATGTTTTAAAGGGAAATAATATCTCACAACTAATCATTTATTAAAATAATGCAACCACACAATGGAGAAAAACAATAACATAACCTCGCTAGAAACAGATGGAGAGTGAGAAATAAACCTTTGCTTGGTTGCACATGAATATTTTGAACTTACACTTGAAATATATATTAGCTGTGTTTTCATCCCAGGAGTGATAAATACAACATTAGATTGAAAAACAATTATTTCACTTGCTTTTGGGCATACAGTACATTATTACCTAGACTCATTTATTGTTTCAAGTAATGCCTTCTGAATTTTCATGTGCTTTTCACTTCTTATAAATGCCTATAATGAGAGACAGAAAACCTGAGCAAAATGTGAAAACTATTTCACCATATTACTGTTATTTTTTTCTTTTCTTTTTGCTGCCTCATTAGGCCAATTGTGAAAAATCACACAGCAGAGAGCAAAGGTTTCCATTTTCAGTGATGGATGATGGGCAAGAGCGATCTTCTAAAACTACAGACAGTGCCTGCCCAATACAACATCCTTTGATGTTGAGGGGAGATTTTCCATGGATTAGTGATAAAAGAAACATTTATATATTAGTCACAGGATCCCGCAAAGCTCACATTAGGAACCACGCATGCCGAACCTATTATCATCACTAAATATTGGGTAAGCATTTTGTCTGGTCTCAGGCAAGCGCTAGCAGGAGTCTTGTTGCAGTCCTCCTGTTTGCATACAGAGTGCTGCTGTGGCTCTACGCAAGGGTATGAAAACTGGCTCCCCACACACTCTTCAAAGCTTTAGCAAAAAGCTCAAAATCTGTATCTTCTGTGTCCCAGGGTCATCCTTTCAGCAGCACACCTTACCTGAAGGTGTATGTGCTTCGTCCCGGGTTAACAAGATGCTTACAGAGAGTTAGGTGCTGGGACAGCAGTGAAGGGCATGTGCTCACTGCCTGGCCCAGTCATGCCCAAGGGCCATTAGCCTTGCTGAAAGATGAGTGAGGATTGCCAATAATTCCCCAACAGGAATGTTAAAGAAATAAATCCTGACTCATGTTTACAGCTCCTAAGGGAGGAGTTTGAAATGTAAAAAGAGCCCTGCAAAGAGTTTGGGTAAGGGCAGAGCGATCCCCAAAAGTGATAGCTGGACCTGGGATGCAAGTTTTGTGTGGGAGCTGGACTGTTCCTACCCAAGTACTGTTGGCCTTGTGCAATCTTCATGACAAATTTCTAACTGGATACCCAAGGAGAGAAAAACCTCTCAGAGCTGCCCTGTAGTATAGGTGTATGCTTTTAATAGCACAGCAGTGCTTAAAAAAACCTGGTCCCTGGACCACTTGTGCAGGCCCCTGTTTCCCAGTACATCTCTCAGCCGTGTCTAGCAGGGGCCCATCCCTGCTCACTGTCAGTGCAGGTCAGCAAGAGAAAAACCAGGTCTTCCAGTAAGCAGCATTAGGGGCAAAGTGTCTGAAGTGCAGTAAAGTACCAGGGAGAGTGTCTGCAATCGGCAGTCTCACAGACAGTATTTGTAACAGTATTAAATACCTTTATAGCTATAATTTATTCATTGCATTCTCTTACAGCAGCATTCCTCAAGAATAAGTATTCACCTATCTATATATATATGTGAGTTTTTGTCTTTTTTGTTTTCTATGTTCTTTGTCCTTTGCTTCATTTTCTTTATCTTCCTCCTTTTTTTTTCTTCCCTTCTCTTTTGTTTTACTGTTGTTTTTGCTTTCATTTTCTTCCCCTGCATTTT
The DNA here is from genome assembly GCF_013368605.1 of Nyctibius grandis. Taxonomy (NCBI): domain Eukaryota; kingdom Metazoa; phylum Chordata; class Aves; order Nyctibiiformes; family Nyctibiidae; genus Nyctibius; species Nyctibius grandis. The sequence continues at coordinate 20,969,026 of NC_090664.1, read as the reverse complement.
TTATTCTTATTTTAGCTTGTCTTCTACTCCTGGCGTCATTCCTATCCCTGCTTTTCTCATTAAAATGTCCAGCAATGGAATGGTTAATGTTGACAGACAGACAGAGAGACATCACCACGACAGGGGTTTTAAGTTAATACTCTGCTATCCTTGAAAGTCTGAGGGAAACTGAGCTCCTAGATCTAATAATTAGGCCTACTTGCTGATTCAGGAAAACAATATTAAATTGGTTGCATTTCTTTCAAAGTATGTTGCAGCCATGAGGGCCAGAAACATCGTGTTTTATTTGTTTAAAAACCCACAACGTATTCTTTAAAGTATGAGTGTGTTGTTTAGGTCAGATAAATGTATAGGCTGGGCTGAACCCACGCTGGTGCCATCCTCCTGCTGAGATAGGAATGGCAGAATTCTGTAATGAAGGGATGAAAACACAAAGCCTGAAGTGGTCCAGGGTTTGCCAATACACGGGGTATTCCCATAAGAGGGGATACTGAGGTCTCTGTGCACCTGAGGACTGGGTGGCACACGACAGAGGTGTGAACATGAGGATGCGTGCCCTCGACCTGCTCTGATAGTACATTTTGGACAAACAGTAACATACAGAGGACTTCACACTTCTGTAGCAGCACTAAGGCTGCAGGGTTTTCTTATGTCCTGATAAGGGACATAACTCCTTTTCCTTTTTTACTTGCTATTTGATCTGGGTGTGAGCTGTCCTAGGGGTTGAGGAATTCTTTAATTCTTTATCTTATCAGCCTGATGTGTAAATTAACTGCCTAAGCATATCTCAATAGAACAAGTTGCAGAACATTAAGGTTATACAAAACCCAGCAAGAACTGGTCTTGCGGTTTGAGCCAAGATGTTACCACGCCCGTGTAAGAAGAAAAGGTGAGAAGTGCACAGCGAGGAAGACATACGGCCTTCATCCCTGAGACCCCGGCCCAACAATGTCCAGGAGGAACTTATTATAATAAATACCGCCTTCTCGGGGAAAGTCGTGAATATGTACAGGCGTCCTTGAAATGATGAATATGTAACACTTTGCTACATAAATACAAGCTGAATTACCACGAAGGCATGCACGATTTTGGTGGGACTACCCCCTGTGCTGCCCAGCGCTGAATAAATATACCTACTTTACAACCCTGCCGGTTGTGGAGTCTGTTTTCCACACGTCAGTCCTTACCTGCCCAAAGCTCACTGATTTTTGGCTAAGGTTTTGCTGTTTAATCTTCTATGGGCATGTAATATATCCCAGCGGATATTACATGACTGTCAGTCTAAAATGGGGATCTCGGGCAAGTTCTTAGTGGTCCCTGGCTCCGCTGTGCTTTGCTTGGGAGGGGAACCAGTGTTTGCAGCATCTAGGGTTCATAAATCGTTGACCAGATATTTCACCTGGCCTCTGCAACTTCTGAAAAGCCTTAATGTAGTGATGAAACGTAGTGACACAGAGGTGGGGATCTGGAGCTCTTGTTGCCCTCGGCATGTCTGTCCTGTCCAGGGAGAACCACGGTCTACAGGTCAATCAATCCGGCATGTTGCACAGACACAGACACATCCCTGAGAGAGCTAAAGGGGTTGACAGGACAGTGCTAAAGGCATTCTGCAAGAGTAGTTACTACTTGGGGTCTTCTGGAAACCACAATGTACAGATAAATCAATCACAGACTAACCATGGCTGGCATTAGATACATTCACACCTCATGAATGGAAGTGAATTGTCTTCTTGTTTGGTAATTCAGTTGTTTAGTCCCAAGATCAGTTTGCCAGTTTGAATCAGAGCTGATTTCTGTAACTCAGCACTGCACGTCACAGCTCAAGTGAAACAAATGCTCCAGTCTTCTTTGAACTTCTGAGTATTTTGACCTTCAGAACTTGTACCATGAATTTTTCAATTAACTAGCTCATAATTAAATCAACTGATTAAATAAAGAAGTTTTAGTTGATAAAGTACCGTTATGCATTCAGATAGCACAGGAGTTTTAATGATATGTAGATTGTCCCTAAGAACAGCTCAGAAATGGACTCCATCCTCCTACACAGTTTCACGGGTCCCTCCCTGCCCCGCAGCCCCCTCACTGCCCAGTCAGCCCACCCAAACAAGGCACGGTAGCCCTGGAGGCAAGGATTGAAGACACTTTATCTCTGTCCTTGGCTCCACGGGCACCGGCAGTGTGTACTGCTGTTTCGTGCCTCCATTTCACACTCCAAAATGAAGCTGTGATGACACCTCTGCTATAGGGTGCTCCAAGAGGAGCATGATCTAACTCATGCTTGAGACTCAGCCTCGAAGCACAAAGGTATGTTCAAGCAGGGGCTCTGGAGTTAGGAAGGGAAGGGTTGTCATCAGGTATTTTTCAGTGAAGGGCAGGTGTGGTAAAAGCTGGAGGAAAAACAGGAGACAAAGGAAAGAATAGACATTGCTCAAGCAACTATTGGGAGATGTGGCGTTAAAAGAAGCAGTTCTTTGACTGAATGTTGGCTGAAGCAAGCTTGCAGTTGAGAATGAAGATGCCCTCTCCTGTTGTTTGGTTTGGCTTTGAGCAAGAGACGCTGGTTTGTGTGTAAGTAGTCAGCTTGCCTAAAATATTATGGCTCATGTGAATTCCTCCCTTTAATGGAAGCAACTTCCAGAGTTCTCAGTCTTGGTTCACCACTGGCTCCAAGCACCAAGAGAGACTGGGTGAAAGTGACTATTGCCGGTATCTCAAGCTCAGGCCACTCTTGTCCTTGCTTGAGCAAAAAGAGCTTTCCATCATATATGAACTCCACCTGGCTTTGGATCATTACCAGACTGCATCAGGAAAAGCTGTTTGACTTAGAGGTGTCATTTGGCATATTCTTCCCCATCCTTTAAAGGTGAGCACCCTGAAAAAATGCAACAACAAAAAACATATTTCTCAGAGGATAGAAACAAAGCACTCAGGATTTTTCTAAAAGCTCTTTAGACCAGTTCCTCAATGCAAATCTTTCTTCCAAATGTAGGACTTGATATGCACATGAAGCCATACCTACTGCTCAGAGTCTAAATTTAGACTCTCTTAACAACTGAAACTATACCAGACGAAAAACATTTAACAATGGTCTTTAGTTAATTTGACATATCCCTCTTTAAATACTTGCCTTGCAAAATCCTTTAGAGTTCTTTTTAGTAGGACAGTTTCTTTCCGTTGTGTAATTCAAGTGTGGCATAAAGTGGGAGCTATCCATTTAAAAACACACACATCCACAAGTAGAAAGATAAGAGAAAACAAGTCTCAAACATCCAAACTGGTTAATGTTGCAAGTAGGGAGTAAGAGGGAGGAGGGAAGAAGAAGGAGGAATGAAAAAATACTAGAAAGAAAAAAGAAAAGGAAAGAAAAAATTTGCACAACATTTTGCTGATTCTTCTCGTGCTAGGATGTGTGTAATATTTATCACACTGTCAATATTTTGTCACTGTCACTTAAATAACTAACTATTGAATCAACCTGAAAAGTGGTAATGTCATATTAATAATAATTATTATTATTATATGCCACAGATACATTCCCTCACGTGCATGCCTTCTGTCAGTATTTCTTCTGTGTATTTCTTTCATGGAAGCACATGAATGGGAGCAGGATTCATTGCTACTCCTACCCAAAGTCATAATCACATGTTTCGGACATGAGACCTAACTCTTGTATGATGGACTGTGGTGATGCAAACAACTGATAATAGGATCAGAGAAATCAAAATCAGGCTTCTTATAATCAAGCAAATGTGTTTAATAACAGAGAGGAACTCAAAAGAATAAAATAATTCATATCCTGAAACAGCATTAAGTGGAATGTTTTTAAAAACATTTTCAAGATGTATTACTAGATTTTTAATTCCTGAACTGTGCATATAGCACATTTGTTTGATTTAGTGTCTGAAATAAATTTTACTACTTTTTATTCCTGCTAGCATTGAAATAATTAACACATCAAAGGGAGAGTGTATGAGACTCCCCCCAGCCCACCCATCAACAGAACTCTTCAGTGCACTCCTGACTGCATAGTCCAGCTTTGCCCTTAGCTTCACATCTGCAGCCCCAATGGTAAATGTCTCCTGATGGTTGGAGAGGGGATGCAGTTTTGTTCTGTGTTAGGAGGAAGACAATGCAAATACGATTTTCCAAAACTCAAGCAGCTAGGTATTGTGATATTGAGATGCAGGTGAATCTCAGAAGGGTATTTAAACAAGTGATGGAGACAAGAGATGTCAGACTCTAGATAGCTTCTGAGCAAGATACTCAGAGGGCAGATCATTAGATGATGGTGCATGTGGAAGGTGCACCCATGGAAGAAGAAACAAAGATCAGCTAATAAAAAAGCAGAAAGAGGCACAGATTTGCTTCACTGGACAAAAGAAGGAGTATGAATAGACAAACAATGAGAGGACAAGAAGTATATTCAGCCCCAACAGAAGAGAGAAAGAGGCAGCACACAAGGAAAGAACAAGGATGATCCATAGGATGCTGCACGAAAAAAGAAAAGCTAGACGACTCTGTGGGCATTTTTGCTCACATTAAGAAGAGGAAGGTCTTTGTGACAAATGATTTTTAGTAAGAGTAATTGGGAAGTCTGTTGTCAAAGTCAGATTTAGACAAGAGAATGGGTACTGGCAGCTAGGAGCAAGGATGTGCTGCAGGGCTGGAAAAGATCCTGATTGGAAAGAAAGAAAATCCACTGTCTGTCCTTCATGGTGGGCCAGATGACACTGCCATAGTCACGTGACAGGTGACCAGGGATGGCTGCCAGGTGAAAATGCAGAAAGGAATGAAGTTACAGGTTCCCTTCAGCAGGCAAAGAGCAAAGGTATGACTCAAGAGGTAGGATAAGCTGATGGCTCATAGGCCAGCACTATGAACAAGTTTCTGAGATGCATGACCCCCAAAAAGGGTTTCACAGGGTGAGGATTGCTCTTGGGAATATACTCCACACGGATAACTCCTAAGATTGTGGTTGCAGGACTGATAAGAGCTTTAAACTAGAAACAGAGGGGAGAGGGTTGGGAGCTCACTTAATCTCCATGCCTGATTCTAACGCAAGGAAAAAAGGAAAATCAGATAAATGAGACTATTGCAATGGGTAATAGGACACGGAAGGGGAGAGGAATAGGCAGCAAGAGAATACGGGAATAATATTGAAGAGAGGAATAAATGTTTGTGTGATAAATGTCATTTAATGACATTTGCCATTTAAAACTGGATTAAAACAGAGAAAATCAAGAGAAATGCTGTGCATTAAGACCAGATACATATAGGAAGTAGAATCTCTGGTGTAGAACAAAAGAAAAGGATATTACAAGAACAATAGAAACACATCAGAATAGTACTCTTGCCTCAAACACAGGCATTGAAAGACATGCATTATTTAAAAAAGAAGAAAAGGTAAAAGGTGGTGAGGTAGCAATTCTCATTAACTGATGAAGTAGACTGAAAAGAAATAAGAATTGATTGCTTCAGTAAAACCCAGAAACAGGCTAAGTCAAAAAATCACTTTTGGAAAGCCTGAAAAAGAGGTTCTATGGTAATTAAAATAGGGTCTGCCACTCACTTCGATGGTTGGATTTTGTTATGGCTGGAGATCACTATCTTATTAGGAGAAACTAAGGGAACAAATCATTAGAAGCATTTCAAATTCACCATGCAGCACACAATGCTTCCAAATACAGAAGGACAAAATATCTTTGCACAAATTTGCCGAATTTCTACAGCAGGTAGTCCCAGGCTCTAGAGCAACATCACATTAGATATAGTTCTAGTAACTACCAAAACACTTCAAGGTAACTGCTTGTGGCATAGAAGTTTGGTCTAAATGACCATGAGCTGATTCAATTTTAAATAAGCAGAAGAACAAAAACAGGCCTAGACCCATGATCTGTGAGTTTGAACTTGAAATGTCCAGCAAGGCAGGAATTAAAATCTTAAGACCTCTAGGATCTGAATGTAGAAGGGACTTGGCCTCAAGGGTACAAAAATTCCTATGAATTTGCACCCCCATCCCACCGTCCCTACTCAGAACAAAGGGGAAAAATCATTGTGGAGTAAGACGAACACCCCTCACAAAAGCGATAAGGAAGGAGCTGGCACAGATGAAAGAAAGAGTCTATCAGCAAAGAAAAACTTATCTAAGGTCAAGAAGTGCAAGACTGAACTACGACTGGGTAAGACTTGGGCTGTGGGAGATCCTGCCAAAGAATCCAGAGACACCTGGGCAAGCTCAAGAAGTGAGTCCATGTGAATTTCATGAGGTTCAGCAAGGCCAAGTGCAAGGTCCTGCACATGGGTCAGGGTAATCCCTGGTATCAGGCTGGGGGATGAAGGGATTGAGAACATCCCGGAGGAGAAGGACTTGGGGGTATGGGTGGCTGAAAAGCTGGACATGAGCCGGCTATGTGCACTCGCAGCCCAGAAAGCCAACTGTGTCTTGGGCTGCATCAAAAGAAGAGTGACCAGCAGGTCAAGGGAGATGATTCTGTCCCTCTACGCTGCTCTGATGAGGCCCCACCTGGACTACTGCACCCAGCTCTGGAGTCCTCAGTACAGGAAAGACCTGGACCTGTTGGAGCAGGTCCAGAGGAGGGCCACAAAAATTATCAGAGGGAATTATCAGAGGGATGGAACACCTCTCCTATGAAGAGGCCTGGAGAAGAGAAGGCTCCAGGGAGACCTTATTGATGCCTTTCAATACTTAAAGGAGGCTTAAAAGAAAGATGAGGGCGAAATTTTTAGTAGGGTCTGTAGCGATAGGACAAGGAGTAGTGGTTTTAAACTAAAAGAGGGTAGATTTAGACTAGATATAAGGAAGAAACTTTTTATGATGAGGGTGGTGAAACACTGGAACAGGTTGCCCAGAGAGATGGTAGATGCCTCATCCCTGGAAACATTCAAGGTCAGGTTGGATGGGGCTCTGAGCAACTTGATCTAGTTGAAGATGTCCCTGCTTGTTGCAGGGGAGGTTGGACTAGGTGACCTTTAAAGATCCCTTCCAACCCAAACTATTCTATGATTCTATGAAACACACAGCAAGTGTGCATCAAAATTAGTAAACATACAGACAAACGGATACAAATATTGCTGTTGGGGCATTTTCACTGGCCCTCTGTTCCAGCTCTTCAAGTGTAACTCAATTTTTACCAAGATCTGCTCAGCAAAAAGCAGCATATCCACTTCCAAGACAGACTGGAACTGGTTTATACCGGAAAGATCTGTGCAGTCTGTGAGCCTACCCTGTCCCATGTCATTGCAAACAAGTTAAGCAAATCTGTTTTGCTTTACATGGCACTGGGATGTGAGGAAATGCAGACAGCTTAGTTCCATGTCTCCGGTCTGGGTAATTACTTATCCAGATGTATCAACAGCACTATAAATCATCTCACCATACCAAACTACTTTCGACTACAGGAACTGGCATAAGGGGAGCAAGCACCATCTTTGAGCTTTTATTTATATTTCGTAGTGGTTGTTAGATGGCCGTTTGGAGAGAGCAGAGTTGGCACAAATGGGTGAGAAGGAAAACACAGCTGAGGAAAGGGTGAAGAACTTTACATATTAATTAGCCCAGTATATAAGAGAACCTGATGCTTAGGAAAAGTAAGAACTTGAAACCAGCATTTGCAGAACAAATATCATCAAATAGGAACAGATAGCACAAACTTCCCACAACACAATCCCAGTGCTGTGCTGGGAGTGCACGCACTGGGAGTAAGCATTAGCCCATTAGTGTTTTGGGGGCAGGGATGGTGTTTATACTATATTTGCATAGTGAGTAGTGCAAGGAGGTATTGAGCTGTGACTCAGGTTTCTGGGTGCAACTGTAATAATTACAAAAATAAAAATAGCACAGTCTTGGGCCTCAACTACTGTTTACCCTGAGCAAAAATCAACAAGTAACAGTGGGTACCTGTATCACTGTGGCAGGCAGGATACCTTCAGGTTTTCTTCTGGAAGGTGGCTGAGATCTAGCACTTCATGCTATATGCCACAAATTTCAGCTATATGCGAAGCCTTCTGAGCATGGTGACTGGACTACGCTGAGGGCTGTCTAACTTGGGCAGATACTCCTGTGAACATGAACCCATCATGCCAAATGCAAGAATCAAAATTGGATGCCTGGCTGCAGCCAAGGCGAGTCCAATCTAACCACAGCTCCTGTCACCATGGGGTACCTGGTCTGGCTCAGAAGCATCCCACGTGACCTGTAAAGCCCGAGCCAATTTTTCATTATAATCTCACTGAGGGACTGGGGTTGGTGAAGGCAATACAGAGCACCAGGCCCACCTAGCAAGGTGGGCAGGTATTCTCCAGCCAGCATCCCAGCACCTGGGGTCAGAGTAGCCCTGTGTTCATACTGGAAAACCGTGACCTGCACCATTGATGCAAGGCATGGGGATCCTTTGCAGTCCTTTACCAGTCCTTTGATCTCTTCAGTGCTACCTCCCAGTGTCACTGGGGTTTTCCCAGCCAATTGTTTCTCCTGCCACTGCTGACCATGCACTGGAAATGGCTGCCCACTGTGTCACTTCAACGTGCTATGGCATGCGACAAAGATTCCCCAAAACATCTCCCTAGAGACAAAATTTCTTTTTTAGGGTTACAGAAACTTTTAAAAGCAGTGGATCTCACACAGGGCGTATGCCTCCACCAGTGTGAAAATAATGTGTGTGGCTTTGCTCCTTCAGGTGACTTCTTTGTGCATCAGGTAAATGATGAATTACCCTGTCAGTCAGAGCTCTCCCTTTCAGGGAGATAAAAAGCATGTGCCTGAATAGAAGTTACTTGGTTTTAGCTGCCACACAGCCTCATGGATGGATGTGACAGGTTGCTTCTGTGGTGTCCAGTCCTGGGAGCTGCCCCTTAGATTCAGCATGGGATTCTGCGAAGTGCTGCAAAATGGTGTCCAGAGCTGAAGTCTGGGCTTCTGGGCATCCCCCAACTACACAAAACACTGCAAAAGCCACAGGGCGAGGACAGCATGGAGCTGCTTTCATATCTAAACCAGGTGGCTGACACACACAGTCCCCACTCCGGGCTACAGCATAGCAATGGCCAGGGCAGGGCGTTGGGCTCTGTGCTTGGCAGATCCGCCTGGACTGGGAAATGGTGGACTGAGTCAGCAAAAAGCTACAGCCAAGCCAGGACAGATCTCCCTGAAAACTATAAATATGTTTAAAAGTGGCATGAGGAAAGAAAGGACTAGAGGAAATTCACAGGCTGGGGAGCAGCCCTGTCCTATAGATGTCTCCATGGAGCCTGTTTTTATATTTCTCACAACCAGATATTTACCAAAGGAATAAATGTTGTTCTTGATGGGCAATCAGTCCCAGCTCTTTACTGGACTTACCTCCATCCTCATGGCACTACTTTGGTATACCCATAAACGTTTTCTTCAAGAATGATGAAAGAAAGTTTTATAGAGCTCTGCTGGCTCTACCCAGTGAAATGCACTGTGGGGAGAGGATGGCTGCTGTGGGGAGAAGATGGTTGCTGTTTATGGGGCCTTTCTAATGAGGGATGATCCAGAAAGATTTTAACCTCATCATCACGGTATGATAGCCATGAGGAGAGTGAGCATTGTACAACCAGGTTGACCTACTGCCAATCAGTCTGAAATTTACTTACAGAATGTGGGTGCCTATACCAAACAGTTTGGAGCATAAAGAAACCTGCACAAGTCCTACTTTATTTTTTACTTTACTGCCTAATAGATGCTCCATCAAGTTATACATTTCTTGATGTGACAAATTATTCTTCCTCTCCTGACAGGACCTCCAGCTGAGTCTGCTGTGCTCAATTAGGAGAAAATGCATATTTTAATCTGCCCCATGGTGTAGTAACATTTCACTCTGTGGCCTTGGCAAAGGAGCCATTTAACTGTTTCTGCAGTGGTTTCACATGCAGCACATTATTCTAATGTTAGCAGCATTTCCGTCTGTTCTAGTTTCCCTGGCAGCCCTCCCCTAGGCATTGAGATGTGGACAATTAAAGCCCACTTTACCATTTTGGAACCAATGATTTCCTTCCCCTGATACAGTTCATCACTACACACCAACTGCTCTTACCATCGCAACCACCTCTGCTTCTCCAGGCCACTGCAGTCTCCTGGTAAGTTGTTGTGACCACTCTCCACTGGAGGACTGGCAAAAGGTGCGCCTATACCCCTCCTAAAATGTTGCATCAGGTTTGTGCCCTCCTCAATAGCCATGACCAGCTCCAGATCTCCTCCCATCTACGGCAATGAACAGAGATCACCTAAAAACCGCAGAGCCTATGTTATATGGAAAAAGGCTACCTCTTTCCAACGAATCATCAGGACTTCTGTGAAATGTCTTCTAATGCTGTAGTACCACTTGAAAACTACCCAGGCGTGTCTCAGCAGTCATGGAGAGCTGATCAGATGGGAACCCACATGACATTACTTTTATGGTGCAATATGGCTCTCTTCACTGTTTGCAGGGAAAACAAACAATTAGCGGTTATTTGTGGACAAAAAAAACAGTCCAGGGAGAGGAACAAGCTGCACTAAAAAAAGGAAAAGTGGAAGATTGTTTATAGGGAATCAGGATCTCTGTGGAAATATTCAATTGTGCTGGTACATTCAGGATGGGGTCTGTCCAGAGGGATGGCACAGCTCTTTGTGAGTGCCTCCAGGCTATTTTTGGCCCACTGAGTCTCAGAAATACTTCTAGAGAAATTTTAATTTCAAATCCCAATTTTTAGCCTTTCAGCTTTTTGCAGAAGATCTTCTCATATGATGTTTTGCTTACCTGTAGTCAGAGGTTTGATCATTCGAAAACCTTGTTAGCCCAAAACAAACTCATGGTTCCTGATGTATTCAGTAGCCTGAAAATCCCATTAATTATTTGAAACCATGGTTAGCTGAATTAGTTCAATGTCTTCTACTCAACTTGGATAGCAAAGGTTTAACTGCATTTCTTTTTCTTTTATGAGAAGTGTGCTCTCTGGTACTACTTACCCTATTAAAAATATATCTTGCCTTTTAATCAGCACAAGCAAAACAAAGATAAGCCTGATGAAAAGGGCTTTGAAAAGCAGTTAAAGTAGCAGGGGAATTATGTGCAAGTCTGTAGAGTATATTTATGGTTATAAAACATTATATAAAAATTTAATTGGTACTCATGAAAGGCACCAGCAGCTGGGTTGAGAGGGTTCTCCACAGAACAGTTCAGCAAGGCAGCAGCAGAACAAATGTTTGCCTTTTCAATACACTCAAAGCCTGTCTTGGAGCACCACTGTTGAGTGGTCAAGCCCACTCAGTCCTTAACTTCTCTAATGTGGCCAGCCAAGTTTGAGCAGGGAAAGGGATCCGTGAGCAGTCTGATCAAATGCCTCGAGTTAAAGGTTTAAGGTTTTGTGTTGGCAATGGCAGCCAAAGCAAGCAAATCAAACCAGCTTGAGACTAGGACAGATGTATTTAAAACAAAATTTTAAGAAATGGTCACCTCTCGCACTGCACTGCAATACGTCTGCAAGTCAACGGACTCATCCACAGTATCTCTGATGGCTCTGGCATCTAGTAAGGCATCTAGTCTGTTTCAATCAGCTGCATGATCCCAGAAGTATGGAGGAAAATCCAGTGGCAATCAGAGAGCTCTGGGACATGTCAGCTCCCTGGGTAGGAAATGGTCCAGTAGCTACCCTAGATACAAAAGCAGAGATATGTACACAAAAACGTGGGCTTTCACTAACAGCACCTCATTTCCATGAGTGAGCACCAAGCTCACACTTCACATGCTTTGAGCTGCTCATGCAACACCACTGGTCATTTTGACGCTGTGCGTCACTGTCGTCTGATGTGGTGAGTGTACTGCACAGACCGCTATTGGAGAGCTAGCTCAGCCATGAACTCCTTTGAGCTAGTTGTTATTGCTTTTTATTGTAGATCCGTGTTGGATCTGAAACAGTGCCTTAGCAATGAAAAGCTCCCCAGGAGATATGGGAATATCTCATTAGCAAAATTCCTTTTTTCTAAGAGTGGTTTTTGTGTAAACATAAATCCCTTCATTTACAATGGGAATATTTCAGCAGCCATCTCTTCTTCCTATTTTAATGTAATTTGCCAAGAACATGTATTCTTTTCTTGTATTCATATGGAAAGGACCAAGATCCTTCAGGAGTTGGCTGATGAGGTGCATGTTTCAGGAAAAGATAAGTACAAAGCAAATGCAATCTGGGGGTGGCTTTTTGTTTAGTTGTTTTCCTGTTGCTTACTTCTTTATCTTATCTGGCTAGATTAATTCTAGCCCTATCGTAGCAGGGTTTTACTGGATTGTGGTATCACATGTGGCTCACATCACAGAAAAGAGTCGAGGAGAGCTGTTTCACAGGACTTCTTTGAAGCAGGTACAACCCCCCTCACTTCCCAGTACAGTTGGCCCAGACCACGCTCAGTCAGAGGCACTGGTCACCTCGCCAGCAACTTCAGCCATTCTTTACACCCAAATGGGAGGTAAGAAATACTTAATGTAGTTTTGTTGTCTCCTTTTTTTTGCAATTAAGGAACCAGGAACAAAGAGAGAAAGCGAGGAATGGTTCCAGGAAATTCAGTTAGGGAAGCAATTACATATTTATGAAAAAAACTTTCAGACAAATAACTTTTGGGGTGAAACTTAAATAACCTTGACTTGCTTTCACAAGCACAAAATAAGAAAGTTTGGGATATTGTTGCCAGGCCATGAAAGAAGAATGCAGGAAGGAGACTAGATAAGGCAGGAGAAATGGGATATGCAGCATTTTACCCCTCCACACTGTGCAAATAGCATAGGGGGGTTTAACAGAGACTGTAGGTCCTGCACAACTCACAGAAATGGGCTGCGGGGCAAGGGTTTGCTGGAGAAACCCTGGCTGTGCAGCCCCAGTGCAACTGGTCAGGCCAGAACACCAGTAGACTGATGGCCATCTGGGTGATTGGATGTGCTGGTAGACAACAGGGACATGGGGATACCTCTTCTCTGTCAAAGGTGACCATATGGAAATCCCTGTAACTTTGTGTGGATTAGGACCTAGATGCTCACTTCTTTTTCCCAGGGGACATTTTGTTGCCATACTTTCATCAAGTTAAACTCACGTAACTTGATCTCAGCTTCCCACCCCAGTGATATATCCAATGCAAAACTGAGACTTACTAGTACTTTCTTGGTGATGGTTTTCTCAGTCTAGAAGACAGAAGGATGAGCAAAAAAACTCAGGTCAAAGCCTTGATCTGGCAAAGGATAAGTTATTCAACAGCACCTAGAAGCTGCCAGCCTGCAACCAATAAGCACTGAATGAGCAGTGTGGTCATATAGCCATGGGAGAGAACTTCCTTCTGAGCATCACTGTCTCAGGGACAGAAGCATACTGGTAGCCAGCTTTTATGCCACCATTTCTATCATAACTTTGCAACGTGGTTGACAAAGCAGGTCACATTAAAAACCTGCAGATAATGAAATGAGTCACGAGGTCAAAAAAGACGCATTAGTCCAACCAATTCCAGAGCTGAAGGTGAAACCTGTCACTCCTAAGTCCCAGTCCAGCACTCTGTCACAGCTTGTTTCCTCCAAGCTTTCTTACCTACCCCTGGATGCAATGGCAGCATATTTGCATGCCATCTCCACTCCAGTGAGACTCACCTTCAGGAAAAGGATACCAGCTAATTATGAGCAAGCTCTCTGATGATCAGTTCATTTGCAATTCCTCGCAAGCATGGCTTTGGGATTGTATAATACAAGGCATAAAACCGGCCACTCCAATAAGACGAGTCAAGAGAGATGTGCAAATGAAGAGATGAGCATTTGTCCTTGAGGGAGGACATTTAGCATACCTAGAAACACAACCATTTTTAAAATTAATTAATCCCCTTAAGGAATTGTGAGTGATGGATTAGAGACCTTAACTGGGGAAGCAGTCTGTGACACAGTGTGTGTTGGAGGAGGCACTGAAAAAGGACGTGAGTTTGCAGTCTCATGTGCCTAAGCAAAACCATCAGCCTCAGAGTGGAACGTATTAATTGGCTGGAGAAGAAGAGGCTCAGGGGGACTCTCGGAGCTACGCACAAGCAGAGGAGGATCTACGGCACCTACTGCTGGCCAGCCAGCCAGCTCTGAGAGGAGCTGTGTGAGAAGAGCAGGGGGAAAGCTTGGCATAGCATCACCAGGGAAGAATATAGTATGCAATGACATTTTAAAAACACATTCTTGGTTCTGAGAAACATCTAGATAAGCAGGGTATCCGAGGATATGTAGATTTCTTATTTTAATGGAAAAGAACAGCAGGACATTGCTTCAGATGTGCTCCATTACCAAATCTGCCTGTTAGTTTTTGAGTCTGAGTCATCTCTATCTTAGTATGCAATGCGTTCCACCAACTAATGAGATTTCTTTGAGTTTCCACTGTATTAGATTTCTCTACACATCAAATATTTAATAAGAATTAACATCCAGTCATCCTCCTTCCTCCCCTCCACAATAATATTAACTTCTACTGAGACATCAACATTTTGCTATTCACAGTGCAACTTTGAAGGATAAGTGAAAAAACCCTGTATATTTTTCCAAGGAATTTACTGTGGCCCTGTGCAAACACACATTAATTAAGAAAAAGAATGACCAAGAGAAAAAAAGACGTAGTAAACTGAAGGTGTGAAAAGAGACCTCTCATTAGTCTTTGTGTCAATGACAGTATCATCTGAGGAACAATTTCATAGCAATAGCATATTTATTTGATGTGGCACAGATATCTGGGCTCGCTGTTACGGATGGCATTTGCTCTTAATGCTTAAAGCACCTCTTTAACAAAATGGCACTCCATAAAAATTTAGTGTGTTCCTACTGTAATTAAAAAGCCCTAGTCATTTTTGCATTTATGATATAAACTATGATAGCTGTAAAATCCTGCAATTAATTTGTGCCAACATTTCATACTTGGGAAATTCTCATTACAAATTTCATTACTTACTCACTTATCTGTAATTTGTCCTACATAACCTAAAGAATATTAACAAATTTAGAGTCACTTTTGCTCTATTAAAAGCTAAATAGAAAAGCTTTTCACCTAGCAAGCCAATCGTGATAACATTCCCAAGCCTGCTCCAAAATGGTGGTGAGCTATGTTCAGGCTATGCAAAAAGAGATAGTCTTTACGAAGCACAAGCCATAAATGACATGCAAAGCCCTTTGGAAACTGTGTGATGTATCCTGAGCTAATCCACTGCACCCTCATTAGTTTAAAAGCATTACAAGGCTTGAGTGTCTTACGCTGTGGCTGTGAATACGACACACAGCTATCTAAGGGCAGGACTGGCCATAAACCAACAAGGAAATGGGCATCTATCCAGCCAAGAGCAACTATGCAAAGTCCAAAGGACAGGGACCCCCTTCCCTCTTCAGTTTTCTTCCCTGCTGCTCACAGTCATAATTTGCACTCTGGATGTCTGCAGGACTTTGAGGGCTGTAAAATCTTGAGGAACACTGACACAAAGCCCCAGTTTTCCTCCAAATAAGTGATGGCACTACCAGTACAAGACAAAAGAAAGGACCGTCAGAAGAGGGCTGCACACGTGAGCCAGCAGGAGGGGGAGAGGAACTTCTGCTGCTCTGTAGTTTCTCCTAGCTGCTGAATTCTGACAGTGTGACAGCAAAAACACCCAACTGCTCTTGAAATTTTGACCATACCTTCTTCACAGCTTTGTCTTCTCTGTCATCTCCTCTGGGGACAGCGTCCAACACAACTGATGCCAGAACTCTGCTGAAAGCAGCTTAAGTAAAGAAAACCATCATCTCCAAGACCGCTGCCAACCCCTTGTTCCATCCAAGTTCAGTCTAGCTCTGCCCAACTTCAAAACAGGGTTTCCAAACATATTCTTCATGAATTTTCACCCTCTCTGTTTATTTAAACTCATTTTTTCTTAAAAGAGGATGCTTTACTCCTTTCCCAGTTCTTGACTGTGCATTTGCAGGACAGTACCACTCACCTCACCCATTGTGTTAATGGGGTACTCCTGCCAAGTCTTGCATATGGTAAAATATAATGACAATAGAAGCCAGCAAGGAGCAGGCAGGAAAGGTTGAAAGTCAGATTGGCCCCCTGGCAAAAAAGGAATAAAGAAATTTTCTTCCTCACAGTGCAAAAACTAGAAGTACAGCTCCACCTCCAAGAAACAGCCCACTGAACAATTTATAGTACACTTACAGTAACACAAGCTTTGGGCATGCCCTGAGTATTTTCTGATATGCTATGAAGAAATAAGTTATGATCTCCCAAAGCATGGGTAAGCTGAAACAAGAGAAAACATACTGGGATACCATCAGCTTCATTTAACTGAGAACTCTTGGAAGTGTGCAAGTAAAGAATAAGTTCTGATTGCAATGGGAATAATTAACTTTGGCAGATTTTGCACCTTGACTTTGCAAACATTATGAAAGCTATTATAAAACATTATGCAAATTAGAAATACTGGGGAAAACAAGGCCTAAAAACAAGTAACTTCACCTCCCTGAAACAAACACGCTGCACCAGGACGGTACCACTCGGTTTCCACAAAACTATATTCACAATGAACAGAGACTCAAATAAAAGTATATAGGTACTACATAAAGATAAATATATATTCTCCCTTTCCCAATGATATATGACATTATATTGGCATTTTACTAGCTTTTATACCACATTCATTTTATTTCAATCTGTAATTAACTTCTACAAAATTTAACTGTGAGACAGGAAATTACTATTATAGCATAAATAATCTTGCTTATGAAAATGGCAGCTTTAACACAACCAGCAGTACCATTCATATGTGAAAGAAACTGACATACTTATTAGTTTTGTGTGCTCCATCTTTTATAGAATATTATGGTGTAAATTGAAATTTTATATGATTTAATAAATGTATATGATATCCAAGTACCCACATAACTGCAACAAACTGTACTCCTCTCTTAATCAGGGCTCTTGGTACACACAGGGCTCTCTTTCATTATCAAAGCCTTAGCTTATGACAAACCAGACACTATTAAACTACCTTCAGGAAAGTACATTTACAGCACCACAATCCTTCAAATATATAGCCCTTAATTCTGGAGGATAGTTGTTGTAAAATGGAATATAGGATCTACCTTTCTTCCACCGTGAATCAACTTTGCAAACAAGTTATCCAGCAGAATTTCCATTGTGCTGCATAATAAAACAGTGGCAACAAACAAATATACACACCCACAGACATATGTAGGGTTTTGTATCAAGGTGACAGACACTAAAATGGAATAACAGAAAAATTCAGGACAGAGAAAGGTTTATTTGGCCTCCAAGTCTCTGGTTAGTTCTACAGAGATAATACGTAAGATTTAAAGTTTCTTTGTCTTTGGTGCACTAGAGGCAATATATGATGCCAGCTGCCATCTTTCAAAAAGTTGCTGGCCCACCTAGATAAATGATCCTCTGTAGAAAGGTTTCTAGTTTGATCTAAAAGCCTTCTCCATAAAACATGTGTAAATGCATTGCATATATTGGATACACATACAACACTCTGCAGCTGCCTTAAGAACAAAACCATCAGTGCTCTGACACTGTTATTCTTTATATGCTGGGTGCCATCTCTTTACTTGCCAGGATTATGACACCCTTGACATCCTCTCCCGTAGAATTAAAAGGTGTCTAGTAATTAGGGTCAATGTTGACCTTGGTTACCTGAAAGAAAGTATCAACGAAGGATTCAGTCAGGCCACCACATTCCCCATGAGCCACCCTCAAGCGTTTGCAAACAAGTCAGGTGAATGAAAGATGTTCAGTTGCTCCCTTTGCTGCACGGAATGCCAGCAGAGCCATAAACAGCGACTTTCAGAGGCAAAGGAATTGTCACTGGTTTTTGTTCTCTGCTTCTATGTTTTAAACATGACCTTCCACCTGAGGCTGTTAATGTATTTTTGCATTCTAGAGTACAGACCATTGCACTCAAATTCATGCCTGAAGCACATTTTCTGTGTTTGCAATACTTGTAGAAATTATGTTTATGGAATATCCTTGGTAGAGAATGAACTCTTTATTCATAATACATAAGCTTTACATTTTTAATAACAGAATTAGACCTTCACTGATTTTATAACTATACTATTAGCCAACACAGTCTGGTTTCAAATTAATTTGAAATAACTCATACAATGACTTTCTGCAGTCAGAATTGGAGAAGCATGGACTTTGAAGCAGGCAGAGTCTGTTAAATTAAGTGATAATTGCAGCTGCCGCTGATGAAAGCAGAGAACAGTTTCCCTATTCCCTTGCACATAGCCTGGATTTCTTCTGAGATGACACAATGGATGAGCTGCTGATCACCGTTTGCTAAAATCTGATTCCAGAGGTGGCACAAAGGTGAATAAACTGCATTTCTCAGCATATTTTCCCTATTTTTTGTATTATGCAAACAGGCTTGTTTAAAAGCATAATGACAATTTACATGTACACCAGCATGGAGTCCATGCTACCTTCTCACTAAATACCTGTATTGGATTAGCACGTCCCATCCTCAGTAGGATCATGTCCCACTGTGGCAGGAGATGTGAGAGGTGCAAACACACATGACTAGAGACCTCTGCAGATGTCAGTGACTCACTGCTCCAAGTGAAGGAAAGTTTCCCTTCAGGACAGCATTTAAACACATGCGGGAGCTTTCCTGAGGAAAGACTATAATGTTTGCCAATGCCGAACACAACCAGGATCTAACTGGAGCTTTTAGGTGCTGCTATAATATGATTATTTATTACATGGGCCATATTAACCCATAGGGTATACATATGCTGAACTTGAAGACTGGTAAGAAACACACATGATTATGAAACAGAAAATATCTTCGGGAAAATAGTATTGTGATAAATGTCTTAGTCACTGCACTGGATCCTAACAGCGTGTAGAGGGGTTATATTCATAAGAAACAGGGTCTGAAAATAAAATGTTGTATTGTCTCAGAGTGGAGAAAAATCATCTCACCCTTCCTCCTAAGCCCTCTAGTGTCCTAAATTTTTGTAGGGCCTTATACCGCAATACTGAACTCAACAAAGCTGTTTATTTAAGTGCTGCTACTGCAAATTCAGTATCTGTAGTGATACAGATACAGTGAATGTCATCTACCTGGACTTGTGCAAAGCATTTCATACTGTCCCACATGACATCCTTGTCTCTAAATGGGAGAGACAGGAACTTGATGGATAGACCACTAGGTGGATAAGGAATTGGCTGGATCACAGAATCACAGAATCACAGAATGTTAGGGATTGGAAGGGACCTCGAAAGATCATCTAGTCCAATCCCCCTGCCGGAGCAGGATTACCTAGACCATATCACACAGGAACGCGTCCAGGCGGGTTTTGAATGTCTCCAGAGAAGGAGACTCCACAACCTCTCTGGGCAGCCTGTTCCAGTGTTCGGTCACCCTCACCGTAAAGAAGTTTTTCCTCATATTTATGTGGAACCTCCTGTGTTCCAGCTTGCACCCATTGCCCCTTGTCCTGTCAAGGGATGTCACTGAGAAGAGCCTGGCTCCATCCTCTTCACACTTGCCCTTTACATATTTATAAACATTAATGAGGTCACCCCTCTGTCTCCTCTTCTCTAAGCTAAAGAGACCCAGCTCCCTCAGCCTCTCCTCATAAGGGAGATGTTCCACCCCCTTAATCATCCTTGTGGCTCTGCGCTGGACTCTCTCTAGCAGTTCCCTGTCCTTCCTGAACTGAGGGGCCCAGAACTGGACACAATATTCCAGATGCGGCCTCTCCAGGGCAGAGTAGAGGGGGAGGAGAACCTCTCTCGACCTGTTGACCACACCCCTTCTAATACACCCCAGGATGCCATTGGCCTTCTTGGCCACAAGGGCACACTGCTGGCTCATGGTCATCCTGCTGTCCACTAGGACCCCCAGGTCCCTTTCCCCTACGCTGCTCTCCAACAGGTCTGCCCCCAACTTGTACTGGTACATGGGCTTGTTCTTGCCCAGATGCAGGACTCTACACTTGCCCTTGTTATATTTCATTAAATTTCTCCCCGCCCAACTCTCCAGCCTGTCCAGGTCTCTCTGAATGGCTGCGCAGCCTTCTGGTGCGTCAGCCACTCCTCCCAGATTTGTGTCATCAGCAAACTTGCTGACAGTGCACTCGATTCCCTCATCCAAGTCATTAATGAATATATTGAATAGTACTGGTCCCAGTACCGACCCTTGAGGGACTCCGCTAGACACAGGCCTCCAACTGGACTCAGTCCCATTGACCACCACTCTCTGGCTTCTTTCCTTCAGCCAGTTCACAATCCACCTCACTACCCGATCATCCAGACCACACTTCCTCAGTTTAGCTGCGAGGATGCTGTGGGAGACCGTGTCAAACGCTTTACTGAAATCGAGATAGACCACATCCACAGCTTTACCATCATCTATCCACCGGGTTATGTCCTCATAAAAGGCTATCAAGTTGGTTAAGCATGACTTCCCCTTGGTGAAGCCATGCTGAGTGCCCCTAATGATCCCCCTGTCCTTGATGTGCCTAGAGACAGCACCAAGGACAAGTTGTTCCATCACCTTTCCGGGGATGGAGGTGAGGCTGACCGGTCTATAGTTACCCGGGTCCTCCTTCCTGCCCTTTTTGAAGACTGGAGTGACATTCGCTTTCCTCCAGTCCTCAGGCACCT
Source organism: Nyctibius grandis (assembly GCF_013368605.1). Lineage (NCBI taxonomy): Eukaryota > Metazoa > Chordata > Aves > Nyctibiiformes > Nyctibiidae > Nyctibius > Nyctibius grandis. The sequence continues at coordinate 20,948,344 of NC_090664.1, read as the reverse complement.
CTCCCGTTGCCCACGACTTAGCAAAGATGATGGACAGTGGCCTAGCAATGACTTCCGCCAGCTCCCTCAGCACCCGCGTGTGCATCCCATCAGGGCCCATGGATTTATGGATGTCCAGATTGCTTAACTGGTCCCTGACCCAGCCCTCATCTACCAAGACAGACTCCTCCTCTATCCTGACTTCTTCTGGGGCCTCAGGGGTCCGGGACTCCTCAGGACAGCCTCCAGCACTATAGGCAGAGGCAAAGAAGGCATTCAGTAACTCCACCTTCCTTTTATCCTCTGTCTCCAGGGCCCCCACCTCATTCATCAGTGGGCCTACATTGCCTCTAGTGTTGGCTTTACCTGCAATGTATTTGAAGAAGCCCTTTCTGTTGTCCTTGACCTCTCTTGCAAGGTTTAATTCCAAGGAGGCCTTAGCTTTCCTGGTTGCCTCCCTACATCCTCTGACAACAGACTTATATTCCTCCCAAGTGGCCAGCCCCTCCTTCCATGATTTGTACACCCTCTTCTTCCACTTGAGTTTGCCCAGCAGTTCCCTGTTCAACCATGCAGGTCTCCTGCTACCCTTCCTTGACTTCCTACCTGCTGGGATGCTCTGATCTTGAGCTCGGAAGAAGCAGTCCTTGAATGCTAACCAACTATCTTGGGCCCCCCTTACCTTCTAGTACCCTGTCCCATGGGATTTCCCCTAGCAATTGCTTGAAAAGGCCAAAGTTGGCCCTCCTGAAGTCCAGGGTTGTGATTCTGCTAGCTATTCTGTTCCTGCCACATGAGATCCTGAACTCTACCATCTCATGGTCACTACAACCAAGGCTGCCCTCAACCTTCACCTCTTCAACCAGACCCTCCTTGTTAGTAAGGATCAGATCCAGCAGCGCTCCTCTCCTAGTTGGCTCATCCACCATTTGCATCAGAAAGTTATCATCAATGCACTGGAGGAACCTCCTGGACCGAGGATGGCTGGCTGAGTAGGCCTCCCAGCAAATATCAGGGTAGTTGAAATCCCCCATGACAACCAGGCCCTGTAATTGCGAGACTGCTCTCAGCTGCCTGTAGAAGGCCTCATCACCCTCCTCATCCTGATCCGGTGGCCTGTAATACACACCCACAACAGTATCACCCCTGCCAGCCTGCCCCTTAATTCGCCCCCACAAACTCTCAACTCGCTCCTGATCCGCCCCTGGACAGAACTCAATACATCCTAGCTGCTCACTCACATAAAGAGCAACTCCACCACCTCTCCTTAGTGGCCTGTCTTTCCTGAACAGGACACAGCCATCCATGACCACATTCCAGTCATTCGAGGTGTCCCACCAAGTCTCTGAGATTGCCACTAAATCATAGCCCCCCGACCGATCACAGATTTCCAGCTCCTCCTGTTTATTCCCCATGCTGTGTGCATTGGTGTACAGGCATTTCAGGGAGCGAGCTGAGCACACCGATTTCACCCCAGGGGGATGGGAGGCCTCCTGGTCTACCTCAACACTAGAGCGTTGCCCCAGTGGTGCAAGCCCAGCTACTACCCCATCCCCCTTCGAATCTAGTTTAAAGCTCTCCAAATGAGCCCTGCTAATTCCTGTCCCAGAACCCTTTTGCCCTTACGACATAAACCTTTCCCATGTATCACTGTCACGCCTGTTGTCTTATAAAACCAGCCATTATCAAAGAACCCAAAGCCCTGCCTGTAGCACCAGTCTCGTAGCCAGGCATTAATAGAGAGAATCCTACTATTCCATCCCGCGTCATCACCTGAAAATGGAAGGAGGGAGGAGAAAACAACTTGTGCCCCAGACTCTTTCACCAACCGTCCTAGGGCCTTGTAGTCTTTCTTCAGCCCCCTCAGACTATGGGATGCAGCTTCTTCCCCACCTGTCTGGAAGATCAGCAGGGGGTAGTAGTCTGTGGCCTTCCCCAGGTTGGGCAGTTGCCTGGTGATATCCCTGATTCGGGCTCCAGGCAGGCTGCAGACCTCCCTGTGATGGGGGTCAGCTCTGCATATTGGGCCCTCAGATCCCTTTAGGAAGGAGTCTCCAACCACTAAAACTCTTCTCTTCTTCCTTGTGGAGGAGGTAGCTATACGCCTGTCAGGTTTTTCTGACTGTGGTGGGACCTCTGATATAGGTTGCCTCTCCACCACATCCCCATTGGACCGGCTGTATTCCACTAGGGCTTCATATCTATTGCTCAGAGGCACCTTTGGAGGCAAAGTAGGCAAGGAGGGCACTCGCCTTTTGCCACGGCCATAGACTTGCCTCCACTCACTCCTCTCCTCTAAGTTATTGTTTTCCACCTGAGAGGGGCAGAGTACAGGGGTCCCTCGATCCTGGGAGCTCTCCGGCAGGTGCTCCCATTTTTGTTACAGGGAAGGCAGAGCCTGGCTCCACCAGTCTATCTCCATTTCAGCCTCCCGAATGCTCCTAAGCCTTTCTACTTCGGCTTGAAGCCTTTCAACCTGGCTTTGCAGCTGTGCCGCTCAGCCGAGCAGATCATCTACCTGCTCACAGCGCACACAGCCCCCTGACACCACAGAGACAGTGTAGCATTCCCTGCAGCCGGCAACCTGCACCATTGCCTCCTTCCGTGGGAGCTCTGTCTGGGTTCCCACATCCATTTTGGTCTTCTTCCGCCGGGTAGATACCATTGTTCTTTCACTGAGCTGGGAAATACCTGTTGGTGACACCCCTGGTTCACAGCTCCTTGGCACCTTCCTTGCCTTGTGCACTGGGAGGGAGTCAGCGCTCTCCCCAACGAGCTGCAAACTGCTGCGGCCTCTCCTGCCCTGGGACACACCCAGTCACTGCTGACTCACACAGTCACTGCTGACTCTCCCTCTACCCCCTGGGCAGGGACTAGTCCCTGTCCTCCAGGAGGCTTTTTATCACCCAATAAATGGATGATAAGTGGATGGTCACACTCAAAGAGTTGCGGTCAATAGCTCAATGTCCAAGTGAAGACCAATGATGAGTGGTGTTCCTCAGGGGTCGGTATTGGGACCGGTCCTGTTTAACATCTTTGTCGGTGACATGGACAGTGGGATTGAGTGCGCCCTCAGCAAGTTTGCCAACAACACCAAGCTGTGTGGTGCGGTTGACATGCTGGAGGGAAGGGGTGCCATCCAGAGGGACTTTGACAGGCTTAAGAGCTGGTACCATGCATGAAGTTCAACAAGGCCAAGTGCAAGGTCCTGCACATGGGTCGGGGTAATCCCAAGCACAAATACGGCTAGGCGGAGAATGGTTTGAGAACAGCCCTGAGGAGAAGGACTTGAGGGTGATGGCTGATGAGAAGCTCAACATGAGCTGGCAATGTGCGCTTGCAGCCCAGAAAGTCAACTGTATCCTGGGCTGCATCAAAAGAAGCAAAACCAGCTGGTCGAGGGAGGTGATTCTGCTCCTCTACTCCACTCTTGTGAGACCCCACCTGGAGTATTGCGTCCAGCTCTGGGGCCCCCAATATAAGAAGGACATGGACCTATTGGAGTGATTCCAGAGGAGGGCCATGAAGATGATCAGAAGGCTGGAGCACCTCTCCTATGAAGACGGGCTGAGAGCTGGGGTTGTTCAGCCTGGAGAAGAGAAGGCTCCAGGGAGACCTATAGCAGCCTTGCAGTACCTGAAAGGAGGCCTACAGGAAAGCAGGAGAGGGACTTTTACAATGGCAGGTAGCGATAGGACAAGGGTAATGGTTTTAAACTGAAAGAGGGTAGATTTAGATTAGTAGATATAGGAAGAAATTCTTTACTGTGAGGATGGTGAGACACTGGAACAGGTTGCCCAGAGATGTTGTGGATGTCCCCTCCCTGGAAGTGTTAAGGTCAGGTTGGATGGGGCTTTGAGCAACCTGGTCTAGTGGAAGGTGTCCCTGACCATGACAGGGGGGTTGGAACTAGATGATCTTTAAGGTCCTTTCCAACCCAAACCATTCTATGATTCTTTGATATGATCAAAATCCAACAACAATATCCCCATGTATCAGGTGAGGAATAAACTGGAGCTGTTTGTTTTGCCCACATACTTCAGAATCAGCTACTTTCTTTACTGCAAATATTTCTGTGGAAGATTCAAATAGACCAACATATGCTAAGAAAGGCAACTAGTGCTGGGTAGTTTCTAACTGTGGAGGAGAAAAGGTTCTCTACTTTTGAGGACTGACAGGTCCTCATATGATAAACCTGTCAGAAGTGTTACCTAACATTGTTGTCTGCATCCCAATCTGTTTCCCAGTAACACTGGGTCTGAGTAGCAGTAATAGAATTAATTATACTTCATTTTGCTGTCTTTAACAGTATTGACCAAATTTAAGAACAAATGAGAAGCGTTTATCAAGCTTGAAGAAAATAATCCATCAGTGGCACAATTTAAATTCTCTGCAGTTCTCTTATTAATCAAAGTAGCACTTACTATCCTATCTCCACTTCCCATTAACAGTCATTAAGCGCTGTTGCTGATTGAAGCAATTTCTTTAGGGATCTCAACCTCATTTTTAAGAGAACCTTCTACAGTGGAAAACAATATCATACAGAAACAGCAACTGCAAGAGAGGAAGAAGGTTCTTCAATCATGTTCTGACCTTGACATTTCTCTGCAGCAGAAGTTCACCAAGTACACAACCAACACGCTCCAAACTTCTGACGTCTTTCTTCCAGCAGCACCAATGCTCCTCTATTAACCAGGGAGGAAAACACCACTTCAAAAGATGGTTATAGCCAGCAGGTTAAGTGTCTTTAGCAATTGTACTGGCCTGCATCGGTGATTATTATTTATAGAGCCTTTTCGTACACAGGGAACCAATAAACAAAAAAAGAAATCATGAGACAGCTCATTCTGTCACCTTACTGTCAACCCTCAGAGAAATCCAAGCTGTGATAAATCTCAGAGGTTATATGGTACAGAAAAGATTTCTGATGTTGACTTTTTCTCCCCGTTATAAACAATGTCACAGATTGATAGCTTTTGTTGGAATAAACGCAGTCCTTCTCAGAGGAAGCCTAGCACGTGAATGTAACACAAAGGGGCAGGAAAAAGCCTGGGCTACAAGCACTGAGCAGCACAGATCAATATGTGTTCAGGGCTGTGGGTGCACTGTCTGAGCTCTACACTGTCTGTCCCAGGCTTGTAGGTGGCACACGACCACGTGGGGTAACAAAAAGCACGTTATGATTCAGGGGGTTCCTGTGCCACTCTGCACTCTCAAGGACCTTGTTCTGTGGATGGAGCTTGTCGGGTTCCTTGCAAGGCCCTCAGCTTTACTGATTTTACAAGTTTTCATCTTGTGCCATTGTCCCCTAACTCAGCATTTCCCAGAATATTTCACTTTTACTGCTTTAGACAGTTTTAGGGAAAATGCTTCTCTTCCTAAATCAGGAACAACACTGGGAGGCTGGAGAAATCAGAGCTAATTTCTATTTGAACAGCAGTAAAAATCCCGACCTATGACATGTCATAATGATGTTTACGTGCAAGGCAGATGTTCACCGCACCACAATTCAGCTCAGCAAAAGGCATATTTCAGAGCCTGACTGCATCTCAGCATTTCCACATCTCTCTCAGAGCAGGACTTGTATTGACTGGCCATTTTTGTCATCCGCCTCTTGGCCTTTAAACACAAATTTTTTCTGGCTGGTGTATGGCTGTGGCCGTATCAAACCTAAAACCAGCCTTATTCAACCCAACCCTTCAACATTCAAGAGCTCGTAAGATCAATCATAAATGTTCACACTGTGAACTGTTTCCAAAGTTTGCCACCCAGCATACTGAGTAACTGAGTTCACTCTTTATTCTTTCAGGGAAGAAAAATCCATCAGTGGTACTAAATATAGAGACATCACTTCTGCTTAAGAAGTACTTGACCTGCGAATTGGTGGGTGTTAGGGAATATTTTAGGGGAGTATCACTGGATATCTGCATGGATCTCATTCTGTCAGTGTCTCAGTTGTCAAAAAAACAGGTTACTGGCCTCAATGGGCATTGGGTCTATCCTAATGTGGATTTCACACCCACTGCTACAGGCCTTCCACTTCAGGGAAAGGGGGAAAAAAGATGCAAATTTGGCTGTGTGCTCTGCCTACTTACCACCTCCACTCATATTGATACCAGATGAAAATACAGTAAAACTTTGGAACTGGGTGGCCAAACCATGCACTGATTTTATTCCATATATAAACAGTAGGCTGAGTATCAGGCTGACAAAATTCAGCTTAAAATAAAGGGAAGAACAAAACACCACTTAACTTTTATGCAGCTAACTACACAATTCCACACTCCATGATATGAAATGTTAGGCTAGATTTTGGATCAATGTAATACCTCCTCCCATTAAAGCACTTTAAAAGGAAAATGTCTTATAAAGTGTCCCATTAGGCTGACAAATATACAACACTATGAATACAAAACCAGAATACGGCATTGTGTTCAGGGAGCATGAATGGCTTTCAGCTCTGTAGTGTTTCATCTATATGAAGAAGGCTGGATAGCCTACCACATACTTTCTCACTGTTTATCAGCTCCACTTGCTACAGACACATGTATTAAAGTAAATTAACAATCAATTGTGGTGTGAATTATGGCAACTGTAGTGGGACTGAATAGAGGCACACAGGAACATAGCATGTTTAAGCTTCCATCTCTACATATGCCACTTACCATTAATGCTAAAGATTATTAGGAGGGAAATGCTTTTCCATGTCCTTTCATACACTGGACATCACCTCAGCAAAGCGCAGGTGTAGGGTGAGAAAGTTCAGCTCTTCAGTGTCTCCATGTGGAGGCATAAAGTTGAGCTGGTAGAAAATCTAAGACCTCTACTGACGTACATGATTGACACAGTAAAATAATTTAAAAACAAAGGAAACAGGAAAAAACCTATAGGAAAATAGAAAGGCTTATTCTGTGCATAAAATCTTACTTTTCTCCTTCATGTGTTTAGCGTTGTTTGTAAGTCCCGCAAACCAGACAGAATACAAAGTCACTAATTGCAGTACAGCTATTGAAATAATTTATGCCATAGCATCCATAGCTTCCTGTCATTTTCCTAGGGCACTCAGGCTGCAGTAACTATATATTCTAATAAGTTAACTCATTGTATTATATAGCCTGTTAGTCAAACGAACTGTTGGGAACAATCTGTTCCCAGTCAAGCCAGAGAAGGCTGTTTGTTTAACTACAATGATATTTTACAAAAAGTAAGCACATTTAATACCACAGTCATAGAGCCGTATATATTTTTGTTTTATTAAAATGGACAGATATATGACAGGACAAGGGGAAAAAGGCAATTTTTATTCTTATGCTTTTAATTTTTAATGTGTGCACCGTATTATGATAAGCACTTCCAGCACATCTTACATAATAGAAAAATAAAAAAATCTCTGTACAGACCCAAGAGTCATATAATGTTGAAGGTCACTTGCCTTACAACTTTACAAATAGTTCGTTGATATGATGTGAGAGCAAGGCAAATAAATGTAATTAAAATATACTAAAAAGAATAATAAAAACCAATGGCTTTTGTTTACACTGGAAGTGAGCAGGAACTGTATTACCTCTGCAAACTATTTTCACTTAGCACAATTCAGGTGGAATTATTGCCACGACCTTATAAAAATGTGAAAGTGTTAATCGATAGCCTTTCAGTGGCACGACCACAGGAGCAGAACTGGCCACGGTGTGCTGGCGTGTATTTCTGCATCAGAAGGCAGCTGAAACCTAATTATCGTCAATCACATCGAGGTAAGTCAAGGCGGTGACGAGCACTTTGCAGGTGAGCGTAGGTGGTCACGCGCCTGTGGGGATGCCTTTGTGCGCACAAGCACGTACCCGCCGCTCTTCCAATGCCCACAAGGTGAGATTGAAAGGTGAGTTATAGGCGGTGTCACTCATTTACAATAGCTAACACCAGTCTGTCAGAAACAGCAACCTGCAAATGATGTATGGGGGGCTGACAGGCTGCCACCCTCCTGCAGACCTTGCAGCCGTGAACCACGCCAGATTGTTGAGGTCACCACAACGCTTACTCAGGCTCCTGCCATCCGGTATTAAAAAATAACAGTTGGCCAATCAGCAACATTGCTCAACCCCAAGGACAACATAAGAAACCTCATTTTGATATTTCTTCCTCCTCCTCTCCCAAAGCATTGGTCCTTATGGTCCATTCTTGGAGGTCATGATTTGAGTGGGTGGGGATGTCCCACAAACCTCCTGCTGCTGCAGGCATCCTCATCAGTGCCACTGCTGGAGCTATCAAGAGAATTTTGAAATGCTCATCAGGAGCCACAGCAAATGTTTTGTAAAATTAATCTCTCCACCTATCGGCAAAATATTAACACATACAAGTGCTTAGTTCCATTCCATGGCCGAAAGATGAAAGCCCAGCATTATTCAAACACACTTCAGTGAAAGATGCATAAGGTTGTCAAATGGTGTTGATATCAGGAAAGCACTGGCAACTCGCCACAGCTCTTCTGCATGCTAAGTCATGGCTCGCAGGTCTGAGCCTGGCAAAGAAATGGGCTTTAAATCACCTTTCTGCAGAGACTGAACCTCTCTCCAAACCAGCTCCTCCTGGTACACACCAGGAGGTCCTTAACACCCAGTATAACCACAATACTATCTGCAGTCTTAGAAACATTAAAAAATGGACTGATAACCCAGAATGCCCACTGTTTGTTATGGGGAGTTTACCAATAATGATACTAAAGATAAAAAAATAAAAAAGAAATAAAAGCCTTATTCTGAGTCAGTGACAAGTTTTTTCCAGAAGTGCCTGTTCACCTTTGAAACCTTGCGTGCAAGAGGCAGATCAAAAATTCAGGCTGGCTCTCTGAGGTGCCAGCCAGTCTGGCCATCGAAACACTGGAGCATCTGTGCCACCGGCGAGTCACTTGGGTAGCCTCCAGCTCAGCAACAGCCTGTCCAGCAGCCACCACACCGGTCCCACACAGCCCCTGCCAGCACATGCTGCCTCTCCCATTGGTCAAGAATTAATCCCAGTAAGCAGGAGATGCACAAATACGTCTAATGTCACCCTGGGTCTGGAGGTCAGTCACCAGTAAAACCTCTCAGCAAGCACTAAGCTGCTGCTTAGTGCTACTGGAGGGAGGGGTGCAGGATTTAGGAAACCCAGGTATGGAAGTACAGCCAACACCTGTGCCTTACAAGTGAGGTGGGAATAGAATCACATAATCACAGAATCACAGAATGTTAGGGATTGGAAGGGACCTCGAAAGATCATCTAGTCCAATCCCCCTGCCGGAGCAGGATTGCCTAGACCATATCACACAGGAACGCGTCCAGGCGGGTTTTGAATGTCTCCAGAGAAGGAGACTCCACAACCTCTCTGGGCAGCCTGTTCCAGTGTTCAGTCACCCTCACCGTAAAGAAGTTTTTCCTCAAATTTAAGTGGAACCTCCTGTGTTCCAGCTTGCACCCATTGCCCCTTGTCCTGTCAAGGGATGTCACTGAGAAGAGCCTGGCTCCATCCTCTTGACACTTGCCCTTTACATATTTATAAACATTAATGAGGTCACCCCCCAGTCTCCTCTTCTCTAAGCTAAAGAGACCCAGCTCCCTCAGCCTCTCCTCATAAGGGAGATGTTCCACTCCCTTAATCATCTTCGTGGCTCTGCGCTGGACTCTCTCTAGCAGTTCCCTGTCCTTCTTGAACTGAGGGGCCCAGAACTGGACACAATATTCCAGATGCGGCCTCACCAGGGCAGAGTAGAGGGGGAGGAGAACCTCTCTCGACCTGTTGACCACACCCCTTCTAATACACCCCAGGATGCCATTGGCCTTCTTGGCCACAAGGGCACACTGCTGGCTCATGGTCATCCTGCTGTCCACTAGGACCCCCAGGTCCCTTTCCCCTACGCTGCTCTCCAACAGGTCTGCCCCCAACTTGTACTGGTACATGGGCTTGTTCTTGCCCAGATGCAGGACTCTACACTTGCCCTTGTTATATTTCATTAAATTTCTCCCCGCCCAACTCTCCAGCCTGTCCAGGTCTCTCTGAATGGCTGCGCAGCCTTCCGGCACCTCAGCCACTCCTCCCAGTTTTGTGTCATCAGCGAACTTGCTGACAGTGCACTCTATTCCCTCATCCAAGTCATTAATGAATATATTGAATAGAACTGGTCCCAGAACAGACCCTTGCGGAACTCCGCTAGACACAGACCTCCAACTGGACTCAGTCCCATTGACCACTACTCTCTGGCTTCTTTCCTTCAGCCAGTTCACAATCCACCTCACTACCCGATCATCCAGACCACACTTCCTCAGTTTAGCTGCGAGGATGCTGTGGGAGACCGTGTCAAACGCTTTACTGAAATCGAGATAGACCACATCCACAGCTTTACCATCATCTATCCACCGGGTAACATCCTCATAAAAGGCTATCAAGTTGGTTAAGCATGACTTCCCCTTGGTGAAGCCATGCTGAGTGCCCCTAATGATCCCCCTATCCTTGATGTGCCTAGAGACAGCACCAAGAATAAGTTGCTCCATCACCTTTCCGGGGATGGAGGTGAGGCTGACCGGTCTATAGTTACCCGGGTCCTCCTTCCTGCCCTTTTTGAAGACTGGAGTGACATTCGCTTTCCTCCAGTCCTCAGGCACCTCTCCCGTTGCCCACGACTTAGCAAAGATGATGGACAGTGGCCTAGCAATGACTTCCGCCAGCTCCCTCAGCACCCGCGGGTGCATCCCATCAGGGCCCATGGATTTATGGATGTCCAGGTTGCTTAATTGGTCCCTGACCCAGCCCTCATCTACCAAGACAGATTCCTCCTCTATCCTGACTTCTTCTGGGGCCTCAGGGGTCCGGGGCTCCTCAGGACAGCCTCCAGCAGTATAGACAGAGGCAAAGAAGGCATTCAGTAACTCCGCCTTCTTTTTATCCTCTGTCTCCAGGGCCCCCACCTCATTCATCAGTGGGCCTACATTGCCTCTAGTGTTGGCTTTACCTGCAATTATTTGAAGAAGCCCTTTCTGTTGTCCTTGACCTCTCTTGCAAGGTTTAATTCCAAGGAGGCCTTAGCTTTCCTAGTTGCCTCCCTACATCCTCTGACAACAGACTTATATTCCTCCCAAGTGGCCAGCCCCTCCTTCCATGATCTGTACACCCTCTTCTTCCACTTGAGTTTGCCCAGCAGTTCCCTGTTCAACCATGCAGGTCTCCTGCTACCCTTCCTTGACTTCCTACCTGTTGGGATGCTCTGATCTTGAGCTCGGAAGAAGCAGTCCTTGAATGCTAACCAACTATCTTGGGCCCCCTTACCTTCTAGTACCCTGTCCCATGGGATTTCCCTTAGCAATTGCTTGAAAAGGCCAAAGTTGGCCCTCCTGAAGTTCAGGGTTGTGATTCTGCTAGCTATTCTGTTCCTGCCACATGAGATCCTGAACTCTACCATCTCATGGTCGCTACAACCAAGGCTGCCCTCAACCTTCACCTCTTCAACCAGACCCTCCTTGTTAGTGAGGATAAGATCCAGCAGCGCTCCTCTCCTAGTTGGCTCATCCACCATTTGCATCAGAAAGTTATCATCAACGCACTGGAGGAACCTCCTGGACTGGGGATGGCTGGCTGAGTAGGCCTCCCAGCAAATATCATAGAATGGCTTGGGTTGGAAGGAACCTAAAAGATCATCCAGTTCCAACTCCCTGCCACGGGCAGGGACACCTTTCCTCTAGACCAGGTTGCTCAAAGCTCCATCCAATCTGGCCTTGAACACTGACAGGGAGGGGGCATTCACAGCTTCTCTGGGCAACCTGTTCCAGTGTCTCACCACCCTCACAGTGGGGGTGAATTTCTTCCTAATGTCTAATCTAAATCTACCATCTTTCAGTTTAAAACTGTTACCCTTCATCCTATCACTACACGCCCTTGTAAAAATAGCATCATATCACTTAACTCTCCTAAGAGTGCAGGTCAACAAAATAAGTTACTTTCTCTTTATTGGTCCTAAACTAGCTTTAACACCTTTTCTGTATGGGAAGTTATTTGCTGTGTAAAAGTCCACTGAATTTACATGATGATAGGATCTACCACACAACCACCACACAGAGCATCCTTTAGTACTCTGCTTCACAGTATACTATGCTTCCCATCTCCCACAAGTACTGTTAAGTGACTGTT